>NC_134206.1:180283281-181533281 GCF_965140235.1 Caretta caretta
GGCAGGTTCACCCACGGCTACCATTACATCCGAAGGGTTCTGTCTGAAGTCATCTCGTAATACTGAAAGAGTAAAGACAAAAAAAGTCATTACTGACACATCAGTGCACAGTAGACAGCAAAGGCCTTTGGCTTCTAATGGCCACTTTAACAAGTCATTGTTTTTGTTAGGGCTGTAAACAATTAAATCATGCAATGATTTAGGCTACCAAGGAGCTCTCCAGTGAATAATACTCTTCTTGAACTACGATAGATAGGTATTAGGTCTAATCTAAACTTAAATATCTCCAATGATGTTTTATTCTGCACTGGCAGCTCTTCCCATTACCTTAAGCCCTATCCATACTGGTGAATATCCATATTTGGTGAAGTCATTTTTAAAACTCATTCCAACTAACACAGTTTCAGCATACTTTCCAAAGTCAATGTTATGCAAAAGCACGTTAAAACCAAAGAACTCTGTGGCAGTGACAGTGGATTTGTTCCACTCTATTTGAAGTAATCTAGTGTTAACAGAGGACAGGACCTCAAGGCTATGTCTACAATGCGCCGCAGTTCAGAACATAGGTGTGTGAACAGTAGTGTGCACCAAAGTGCTGTGCTGTAACTTCTGTGTGTGGATGCTGTGGGTGCAAACTAAAAGATTCCTAGTTCGTGTTAATGTACAGTCCTCTTTAGTTTGTGATCAGAGTGTCCACACAGGGAAGTTACAATGCAGCACTTTAGCATGCCCTGCTATTCACACTCCCACAGTCTGAACTGTGGGCAGTGTAGACAAGCCTAAAGAAGGATCTGCAGAAATCCATGCACCAAAACCCATGAATCCCAGATATGTTGCCATTGGTTACCACCTAGGACTTAGGCTCTGTGACACCTTGAGTGACTTTACAGAGAGTATAGGATTAATTAATGCTACTTCATGCAGCATTTACTAATCATGTTTTATACTCTGGTGTTAGTGTGTGTATGGAGGAGAGAATTGAAGGGGAAGGCATTCTAGTTACATTGCTTTCTTGAGCACTCTCAGGCTTCACAGAGCTTTTAATGAGTGGACCATGATGACTATATCCAGTAGAGTGAGGGTAAATGGGAAGACAGATCACATAGCTGCTTTCCTCCTCTGCGTAGTATGCTCAGGGATGGAGAAGCAAAGAATGGCTAGTGTTTTTAGTTGGCTTTTCAGATTTGATTGACAATTTGTTTAAAGGAGAAAACAATAAAATCTATTGTCTGAATCTGTTCTGTTGTCAAAGTCTTATCTAGTCTAGAAAGTGGATTTCCAAAGAGATATTACTACCGTGTTCGTCAGTCTGAACCAAGAAAGCATACTTGGCCTAAATCGATAGAACCCTTTCCCATAAGGTTCAGCTAAAACAGATATTTTCTCTTTGTGGACTTAGAAACAGTGTCACAATTTTTCTACATAAAAATTCACCCAGGTTACAGCTATCTGTTTTCAGGGGAAGAACAGGTCATTTTTATTTGTCCAAAATGGCAATTCAAGGATTGATATTCTAGAGCAGCTTGTTATCTCCTCTCCAACTCCCAACAACTTTTATGATGGTAAACCTTCAGTAAGTTCAGTTGCTTTTACTGCCACCTCTTCTCTTCTTTGCCCCTCATAACACCCTGATTATTTTTATTTGAATTTCCACCAATCAGAACTAGGTTATGGAAGCACCAAAATGTCTATTAGCATGGTGTAAAAGCTGAATGTGTATGATGGGTTGAATGTGGCAAGTAGGAGTTCGGAAGCTGTTTAGCATTCACTCTTAAAATCCTACAAAACCCAAAACCTTCTGTACACACTAGATGTGCAGTGTAATGGACTAGGGCTGGATATTGTTACTGCTGAAATCAATGAGAATTTTTGCCATTATTTTAATGGGAGGTGAATCTGGACCTCTGTCACTTTTCATTTTAGAACCTGCTTTTTTTTCCACCTCTCCAAAGAAGGGACCATAAGGCAATAGAAACAAAAAGTTACACAATTTTAAAATTAAAACTAACTTATAGCCCTTATTAACAACAAGGTATGAAAATGCAGAAGAGTTAATTTGCTATACCAAAGTTCTATTACATAAGAACGGCCATACTGTGTCAGATCAAAAGGTCCATCTAGCCCAGTACCTTGTCTTCCGACAGTGGCCAACACCAGGTGCCCCAGATGGAATGAACAGAACAGGTAACCATCAAATGATCCATCCCCTGTAGCCCATTCCCGAGCTTCTGGCAAACAGAGCCTAGGGGCACCATCCCTGCCCATCCTGGGTAATAGCTATTGATGGACCTATCCCCCATGAACTTACCTAGTTCTTTTTTGAACCCTGTTATAGTCTTGGCCTTGACAAAAGCCTCTGTCAAAGAGATCCACAGGTTGACTGTGCATTGTGTGAAGAAATACTTCCTTTTGTTTGTTTTAAACTTGCTGCCTATTAAATACATTTGGTGACCCCTAGTTCTTGTGTTTTGAGAAGGAGTAAATAACACTTCTTTATTTACTTTCTCCACCGTAGTCATGATTGTATAGACCTCTATCATACCTTCCCCTTAGTCATCTCTTTTCCAAGATGAAAAATCCCAATCTTATTAATCTCTCCTCATACCCCTAATTTTTGTTGCCCTTTTCTGAACCTTTTCCAATTCCAATATATCTTTTCTGAGAGGTAATATAAGATCTGTACTAAGCATCTCAGTATGGAGGCTTTTTTTAGTTCCCAAAACTATATCACTAGTATAAAGTGAAGAGATAGTTAAACGTATGTGCTGTAAAATAAAAAAAAATCAAGTGAAATGATCTTGACAAACCTTAAGTGCTTCTCAAGTCTGGAGGAGCTCATAAATCTAAGATGAAAACCTATTACATAGCACCTTGGATGGCTTTTAGCACCTTTGAAGCAACAAAGAAGTCCAATACTTGCCTGATAAAAGCAAATTACTTGAGTAATTTTCTACATTTGTTAGGCTTAGATCAGCTTTACAAGTGCAGTACCTTCTCTGTAAACTGAAACCTTTTCACAAATTAACCAACACATAATAAAATACCTTAGGAGGACATCAAAGGTCCAGGCCATAGAAACATCAAAATATTTTTTTCCATTTGCTATGAATTATTTTGGCTCTAACATTACATAATGAAAAGCTAACAAAAAGTAATCCATTAAAGATTACTTCACAGATAGCGGTCATGTAATTATTTTTGCAGCTGTAAAGTAGATACATACTCCAGTTTTGCCTCAGGTCCTGGCAATCTTGCATAAAGTTATAAATTTAAAGACTTCATCTCTTGCTGAAAAAGCAATTTTTCTTCACTGTCCTTTACAGTCATGGCTCACTGTAAATTGAGAATACATTTCCTTTTGAAGATATATTAGCAGTATACTTTATAATCCAGTACAATATGTGCTTTCAGTTATCAAAGGGTCAAATTTCACCATGTGCATCTCAATTTCCAAGAATAAAATCATTTGGGAAAAAATGACTAAACTGAAACAGAGAGATAATTTTAATACATTAACATGTAAAATCTTTATGAAGAAAAACACATGCCAGAATTTAAGAAACATTATTGGTGATTTTCATTCATATTGTACTTCAACATTTTGTTAAATACAACAAACAATGGCTGTAATCCTGTGCTCCTTGCACAGCAAGATAACTTCCTTTGACTTCACTGGACAGCATGAGGTTCTCTGAAGTTACTTGTTGAATTTAATCAGTGACAGGAACTGCTTTGACAAGTCTAGTCTCAAGACAAATCCAAAAATCTTGTATTTTGTAGTCAACAAAACAATTACACCTCCTGTATAGAATCTATCCTCTGGCATAACCAATAGAAACATAATTAGGAAGCACTTGAGGGTAAAATTTAATTGACAGCCAACACAGTAAGTAGAGGCATAATATATTTGTGTAGGTCCCAAAGACATCACCCATTATTTTCTTCTCAAGCTTTACTCCGATTACTAGAGCTGGACCAAAAAATCATTCCAAATCTTTTTTGGTGAAAAAGGTAGATTTGGCAACACTTTTGCAAATTCATGTCAGCTTCACTAAATTGTGTAAAAATTTTCAAAAAAATCAAAATGTTTCATTTTGACATTTTCCAAGCAAAATATTTCCATTTTTCAGTTTCAAATGACTTAATTTTGAAATGTGCTTAAATTTTATTTTTAATAAAATCAAAACACTCACATTTGAAATGTAATGTAGTATTAAACCTGAAAAACATTTAATTTGAAACAACATTTTTTTTTTGCTTTTTAGTTCATTAGAAATTTTGAAAAATATTATTTTCCAGTCAACCTGAAATTAATATTTTTTTCTGATTTTTTGAAACTGCCAGCCAACCCCCCCCCCAAAAAAAAATACTCACAGAGCTTTACTGGTTACACTAAGCAGGGGGGTGTGATATTAATAGCGAAAATGGTATGTAGGGTGTTCACACAATGAAATGAGTCTGAGATTGTTTTCTAGAGCGTAGATAGCCTCCTCCAAACAAATTAAACAATAGTCCAGTGGTTCCTAATTATAGTCCAAACTTCAAAACGACATTTGTCATCCCAGTGCTGGCCATTTGATTCAGACCTGAAGTGGCTAATACTCTACTCTCAAAGAACTAGAGGAAGCATCCTTTACTGGCGGGTTTAACTAATGTCCCATGGCATAGTAATGCTTCATCATCAAGTGGTCCATGCTGGGAAGCACCTCCCTTCATTTAAAGCCTGATTTGACTTGAATTTGACTCTTTTGGAGCTACCCATTACAACATTTGCAAACACATATTAAAGATGTGGGTGAATATATATATGTGTTGTGACCATTTAAAAAAGACTGTGACAAAGCCACATCAACAAATACCTGTGCGCTTGTAGCAATTCACTGTTACCTAGTTGAAGAAAAAAATAAAAAGAAACTACAATCAATTAGTTCAAAGAACAAATTGATAAGAACTTGCAGCATCACAGAAAACCACCAACTATAAACAACGGACATCATCCATGGTTTGGCAGGTGGACAATCTTCCCAACCTCATGCTTATTCTGCAAACATAGGATGCAGCCTTCTTAGGCCACTGGCCAATAAGTGGGCCCTTACATTGGAACTACTAATCAATAGGCCCTGTGTAAGGCAAAGGGCCATGATTGGTTCAGGATGCCCGGATCAACCAATATGTCCTGCCCCCGCCCCCCCCCCGCCACCAAAGGGCAGACAGTGGTCGGAATAGATTACAAAGGAGATGGGAGGTGTGATCCCTCAGAAATGCTACTTGGTATGCAAGTCCTCTACTCATAGCAAAAATATCTCTTAAGAATAACAACAAAAGAAAGGATCCTAATGACTTCATCTCTTTCAAGGTGGACACTATAAAAAAGTTCCTTCTACTGTGGCAAAATCCACAATTTGATTTTAAATTATGAAAATATAAATCATAATCCATATTCCTGATTAATATGATTTTGCTTTCCTTGTAAAGTCATCATCCTATGTTCCTACAAAAATAGAAGTCTGCTTTGGATTATTTAAGAATCATTTGGCAATTTAACATGGAGAATTTCTCTTCACTAAAATAATTGGTCACTCCCTTACCAATGCTTTTGAAAAGAAACAGATCTCAGCTAACAAGCAGGTTTCCTCAGCTCAGACAAAAATGTGCGAAAAGAAGCTTCACTATGTCCAAACAATACAATTTAAAAAATCCATTACACTGCTTTGTGTCAACATGGCTTTTTTATAAAGCTTGTCGAAGTATGAATTTGATGTTTAAAGTCTTCATTGTTTTATTTTTTATTCTTGTAACATTAAAAACAATGCTTCATTTTACATTTTCTTCTGATAAAACTCTGGTATATATGTGTATTACCAAAAGTAGTTTCTTTTTGCCTCTTATGTGGAATGATAAAATACTACATGAAATAAAATGTCAGAAACAAGCATAATTTAATGGGAAAAAATACAGCAAGATTAAGAAAATCTATTTACTCTTAGAAGGTAAACATGTACAATGCTCAAGACTTTTAAACAGATAACTTCATTAAGAATGATTAATAATAATCAGGATTGAGAAATCCAATATCAATTATTTATCCTGAGTATTTTGAATCTGTTTTCAACTTTTGCACCAGAATCTTGCAATTTTCTCAAATGTATCAGTATCTAAAATCATTCAGGAACAATTTCTACAAACAGTTATTGGTTTGTAGGTTGTTTATGAGCAGTCCATTGTGAGTAGTCAATATGTGATCTATCTTTGTTTGTTTAAGGATTTGTCTTCACAGCTAAAAAAGCTGTTTTTCACCTTAGGTAATTAACGAGTCTTAGCTAACCTGAAGTAAAAAAACAGTGAAGATAAGGCACTTTAAGTTCTACTGGGAGTAACTTGCCAAGGTCAACCCCTGGCTAGGGTATAGGGCTGTTTACTTCACAGCAAAACTAAAGTGCCTGGTCTTCACTGTGTTTTTACCTCTGGATTGCTAATGGACATTAATTACTTTGAGGTGAAAAACTCAACTTTTTTACCAGCGAGGACATTCCCTTAGACACTCTCTAGGTTGGAGAGCAATCACCTCTCTCTTCCCCCATTTTCCTTTCTTAGGGGCCAGCAATGATCCCCACACTTACCTACCTACCTACTGAATGTTTTACTATGCTAATTTTCCAGCCTGCTGAACCCCAAAAGGTGTCATTTCTGACTGGGTTGAATACATCGTGACATCGCTCTTGTCAGGTGCCGCAGCACTTCAAATCAGATGCTGCACCTATTGGTGCCTCCAGAGTTCAGGATCTCAGTTCAGCAAGGGTATTTAAACGCACACACAACTTTAACACAATTTTTCGATGAGGCTGCTCCCATGCTCTGAGCTAGACACGTTTAGGTTCCTTGGTGAATCTGGCTGAAAGTTGTTGTCTTGCATGTTATTGCATTGCATGTCACTACAAATAAGGTGCAATGCATCAAAGGAATTCCAAAGACTACCAGAGTTGTGAGATCCCCAAGTCACATGTTAGCACCTTTGAAACTCTGCGTATGTTGGCAAAGAGAAGTCTAGAGCATTTCACAATCCTAAATAGCAGTAACCCAAATTTAGTCACTTGTCCCCATTTTGACCAAAAGTTTGACATTTAAAAATCCAGGGAATATCATATTTTGAAACTAAACTACAAGGATAGTTCCCTTCAGTAACAGAGAATTAAAGGGAAAAAAAACTCCCTCAAAAACACAGGGAAATGAGAAGGGGTAAAGTTTTGAAACCTTTGAGCTGTTCAAGTGTATGGAAAAAAAAATCTCATTCCAATTTTGCAAGAAATGACATACTGAAGTATGTAACAGTGGATTTTTTTTTCTCTTCACAGCAGTATAAATTGGGAGTGACTTCACTGAAATTAATTGTGTGACATGGCTGTTAACATGGAATGGAAGGAAAAGGTTTGATTAGTGATTCATTATTTTAAGACCATTATGAGGACCATTATGATTACCTAGTATGATCTCTTACATAACACATCATTTTACCTAGTGATTCTTCTTATGTCCAACACCTTGTCGTTGTACTAGACCATGCCTTTAGACAGAGTGTTGATTTAAAAAGCCCAAGTGAAGAAAAAAATACCACATCACGTAGTAATCTGTTCTAGTAGTTAATTATCCTCATTAAAAATGTGCATCTTATTTCCAGTTTGAAGTTTTCTGACCTCAACTTCCAGCAGTTGGAAGCAGGACTAGAGAGCACTCTACTATCGGATATCTGATAAAGGTGTGTCTTCCGGACCACTCGTCTTCTTTGAACCCTCTCCACACTTCAAAAAGGAGGTTGAAAAACTGGACACCTGAATTCCATCTGTGGCCTCACTAATATTACCTACAGAGGTAATATCACCCGTTATATACATCTAAGGATTGTAGTAGCCCTTTTTGCCACATCAATGCATTAGGAGCTCACACTGAGTTGGTTTGCAAAACCATTTCTCTCTCTGCAAGAGAATCTATTTTATTTGGTAATAGAATATCAATTTTTAAGCTATGTTCACAACATCAAACTTCAAGTTTTTTTAAAAACAAACATCTGACTGGTATTCAGACATATTAATTCTCTTAATATGAATTAGAAATATCATCATGCTGAATCTTTACTGCCAGCAGCAGGGTCACCACCAGATCACTGTATAAGCTTATGTTTTAGTTAAAGACTGTTCTTCGGGCTAATAAAGTCAAAGTTGAAACATACTGCAGCAGCAAAAGACACCATATCGGGTTTTTTCCAATTCTGCCACCACAGTGGCCAACCAACTCAGTTTAAACAGTTGGTTCATAAACACTTCACCCATGGTATCTCTATGGAAGAAATTCTAGGGTTAATGAATACAAGAAGAGTTTCAAATAGAGCTCTAATTTTCTTTCGAATTTGATGCTGAACGAACTTAGGAACTGTCTTCTATAATTATATCCTTTTCCACTCCAGCCTTTCATATAACATGCAACATTTTATTTTTAAACTTTAAATTACACCTCATTAAAATTCTGGTAGAAATTATAATGTGCATATAGTAAGATCACTTATTTTCTTAAAATACTAGCAGTTTTTTAAGTCTTTACAGACCTAAGTGTTATGCTTCTATGTATTGTATTATTTCAGCTTTTATATATCATATAGTTTGGGGAAATGGTACAATAGCTTTAATTGCTACTCCCTTGAGAAATGTACCTACTCGCCAATTATTCAACAAAAGAATAAATTTTCTTCACAGTGCAGATGCTCAAGCAACAAGTTTGTGGTTTAGCATACAAAAGTACTTGCTCTAGTATAGGTCAATTAACCCTTTACTCAATCAAAATGGAATCCTTAGAGCTGTGGCAAAGTTTATTTAGCATAGAATGATATAAAAACTCACAATGTTTTAGGGTCTGTTATTAGCAATGTATAATATGAACAAACACACACTAATTTTCTAGACAATCTGGCAGAACTACAGCATTTATAAATCAAAGCCAGATTTTTCAAACGGGCCTGGGTACCTCATTTTTGGGGTGACCAACTTGGAACAACTTAAAGGGATCTAGTTTTCTAAGGATGAGTGCTTATAAATTTATGAAAATCAGACTTCATTAAGGCGACTCAAAGTCAGGTGACTCAAATCAGGCACTCCAAAACTCAGACATCCAAAATCATTACTCTTAAGAATACAAACCATATTATGTATTGTTTATCAATCATCAGTACTGTTCATGGTTACCATAACTAGGCCATCATTTTCAATTAATAAATTATTTTTTATTTTAAGCACAGGGTAAATAAACATGCTTAAGTAATGGCAAATCTTCCCAGTTATTAGAGGCTATGACAGCTGGCAAATTTGTCAGTTCCCAACAGAAGTAGAAAACAATACTAAAAATACTGTTAATGTTTAATATAGCATTATGATAAATGCACACTACTACTAATTTAAAATTGATTTGTACGTATTTGTGGGGAGGGCTGGAATATAAACTAACTATAGTATTACATGAAGAATGTCCTAAAGAAACAGGTGAGGAGGAGTTCATCACACCTACTAATTTAAAACATACCTTATCTATGCCACTGTAGAACAACCACCCTGAATACTCTGGGTATTCAGAGGGTAAATACTTTGAACCCCACTCTTAAAAAAAATACCCAGAGGACTTTTTGTAAGATTCTTGGGAGAAAGTTCCAGATGATGGGAGACAAAACACAATAGTACCTAGTCAACCAACAAGTCAGTCTGGTCTTAGATATTACTTGAACACTGAGTCTTTGAGTTTGTCCAGACAGATTTTTGGACAAATAAGATGGTACTATCCCACTGTGTGGGAATCAAAATGTTTAAATTAATTAGATGATGAACTGGGAGCCAATTAAATGGCCATGCATGAGAAGTCATATAAGGAGCAGATATAGCCCCTGCAAGATGTATACCTGATGTGCTGAAAAAGACATATTGTAACAGTGGGAATCCTAATTAAACACCGAAGTATCTGTGATGCCTGGGGCAAGGGACTGCATACAGAGACAAATCCCTTAGGTCGATGACAAAAACAGAAAATAGATAAGGAGTACAGCTCTGATTATTAACTTGATTGACTGAATCTAAAATGCAATTCCTTCCAATACCGCCACATTCTACATGTTACGATCTAGCACAGGAAAGACTGCCCTTACTTTGGCTTAATATCTAGGGTTGCTATTTTCTTTCTTTTTGTAAAATTGGTAATTTAATTTATTTTACAAAGCTTCTTTTGGAATTCTTGTATTGTTTGTATCTTTTTATATTCAAAAGAGAACATTTTTCGTTGTGACCATAAACAGACAAGTTGACAAGAAGGCCAATTTACACTTTTTTGGGAGGGTAAGGATTATGGTGGTTTAAATTGTGGAAAGTAAGTATTGAGCCACAACAATGGGCCCCAAGCATAAACCATACAAAGAAGTGAAACTTGAAGTTTCCTGTGAATTCTCCTATCTAGGAAGGAGCAGGATTTGTATCCTCTGAGACAATTAAGGAAGTCAGGATTTCCACCCCCACAACCAAAGGATCTTTGGGAATTCCTCAAAAAAGGACATTCTTCCTCCGAATTGTGGCCCAGCTACCTCCCACAGCCCCTCTCCACAGCATGGCTCCTGTAGGATCTCAGACACCAAGTTCTTCACTAACTGCTAGCTACCTTGGACTATCATCAAAGTAGGAAGGGAGAGGAGAGAAAGAGGTCCAAGCTGGGAAGCAGCTTAAGTTACTGAAGGCCTCTCCAGTCCTGCCCCCTCCATTAGATGGGGCTACCGAAGGATAAAGAGGTAAAGGGTGAAGAGGAGTGCCACCAAGATGGCACTGCCTGTCTTACACATTCCACAAGGCCAGTTCCATGAGTAAAGAGCACCTTCTGTGTGAGAAATAGGAGTGGATGAGGGCTCCCAACAGAAACACCATCATACATGTGTATTTTGCACTATTAATAAAAAGGAAAAAAAATCTCTTAGAACAAATGTGAGAAAACAACAGTGTCAAAGCCACTAGGAAAAAAGGGAAAGTGAGGATTATCTACGCATTCTCAGGTATAGTTAGATAGTTTGAGTTATTTTGTTTGCACATTAGTAGTTCAAGCAGTAGGTCTACTTATCAACACATGTGTATTTATCCTTTTATCCTAAAGGAGCTAAAAGCATTATACAGAATTCCATTTAAAACAAAGCATTAAAAATCATGTTATGAAAGAACATTTAAGCATTCACAAGCAAGGAGATGACAAAATTAATGTTGCACTGGGCAGCCCTAACTGCCCTCTTGTGCATATGCATTATGATACCATACTGAGAAGCCCAATCTGCATGCGCTGAATGCCTTCACAAAAATTTTAACTCTGCAGCCTTTAGAGCATTGTACTTAAATTCAGTGGGCAAATTTCAGTTGTTCATAATTCCACCAAATAAAAAGCAATTTATACCACTATGATCAATGCCATTTTTCTTGAAAGAGGACTGTTTCCATCCTATATTATAACTATCTTCATTCTGGTGCTAAAGCAGTCCAAAAATACTATATTCATTACTTTAATATAATGGGGAAAGTATATTTTCACTAGCATATTCAGGTAGCCAAAATACTTTTGCTCAAACTTTCCCCATGTCATCTTTAGCCAGAGATCGAGCCTGAAATGTCAATCAAAAAGCGGAAGTTTCAGAAAGTCACATGAAATGACTGGTCTGAAACCACCCAACATGTCAATGGCAGAGCTAGGACTAGAATTCAGATGTTCTTGACATTTAGTACTACGGTCAGACGACACTTCTCAGAAATGTTGCTGAACTGTTACTTTCTCATTTTAAAAGTTTTGTCTATTACAGAGGACTAATAATCCCACTAGACTTTGGTTTCTCATCACAGCTGTGGACAATTTTAGCGGAAAATATTTTAGTTCTGTAGCAGACTTTTAGTTCACTTATAAACAGGAAAGTCCAATTGCATGGACACATTGTCATTCTAATAGTAGTATTATCTTGTTTTTTTGTCTTCTGAGTTCATAAAAATGTACATTAACAACAATTGGCCGAAGAAAAATCCTTCAGAGAAAACAATTAGACAAACTTGTGTCAAAGTCATTTATGTCAAATATGTCATGTACTTTTTCAACTTTTTATACCAAGTTTGAAAAAAAAGGATTTTGTCTAATTTCTTTTTCTTGCTGGTTTAGATAATAGTAAAAGATCTTCTAACCTACATATGTACACACTAAAGAGATGGGCAATCTATCAAACAATTACAGTACTTATACAGAAATCTTTCCATTTCATCCAAAACTCATATGGGACATTGGATGATGCTAAGTACACAGGGCTAGACAGAGTCTGCAGAGAAAATGGAAGATATGTCTTTATCCAGGTTTCAGATAAGAGTGGAATATTTGTGCTTGAGAAAATAAAGCCCCCATGTAATGCAATTAACTGTTCTGCATTAGATTCCAAATGGTCCAGAAGAATGTTTGTTCCACTCAGTCATATTCTAAGGTATGAATCTTTGGTGTTTCTATGTAAAGAAATAATGCTCAGTCTGATGCATTTAATTTAGTATTGTCCAAAAATTGAAAAATATGTGAACAAACATCTTCATTATTTAAAACAAAAACCCTTAAATTTAAACCCAATCATCTTGAAAGGGGATTAATTTGAGGCATTACTACTTATAAGGATCAGTGTAGTATATTGCAACAAGCAGTGAAGTCACTAGCTGCAACAACAAGAAACTGTGCTATCATGCACTGGACATCACCAAACTCACCAAGTCTGAATTTAGAATTGTGACCCGCTCACATTTATATCCTTTGGCAAATGGTACAGGACAATAAAACCATGAGGAAAAGTTCTACTCCAGCTGGATTTTTATTCTGGCCTCCATTACTACTAAACATTCAGAGGCAACCCGCCAATCAATCAGTATGCTAGCATTTAATGTGCAACAAATGCTATTGAAGACAACTAAATAGGCAGCATTTTTATTAGCACAAGACTCCTTATTCTAAGCAGAGAGGAGCAGAATAAATTTGGGATTACGCTGTGTAGTAAAACAGCAGCGAGCAGTCCGATTCAGAATTAATAAAAGGAAACAAAGAGAAGTGCTCAGCATGAATACAAATATACATGCAGATAACCAGATTTCATTACTGAAGATTTTAATTTTGATTTAATACTTCTGTTTATATTATATTAGCTTCATTGTCTTCAAAGCTTGTATTTTCATTAGTATTTTAATAGATACAGAAAATTAAGTTGCATAACTTCAGTGTTATTGCTAAAGATAACATCTTTCATAACAATAACAAAAGAGGAGAAGGTGGCTTGCATTGTTGTTCCACCAAATAATGCCATGAGTCACATTTGGCTGGCATAAATCTTATTGCCAATAATACAGCATGCTGTGTGTGTCTGCTGTCACCAGCAAGTTAAATAATTAATGAATGATATTAAGATTTGTTAAATCTCTTTTAAAAAAAAAAAGGGGAAGCTCTAACCTATTCTGGACAGACTAAGATGACATAATGGAACTGGAAATAAAAGTAGGGTTGCCAGGTGTCTGGTTTTTGACTGCTGACTGGACACTAAAAGTCCGGTTACCGGAGTAACCGAAATCAGCCTCCCGGCCGAGCGGGTGAAAGAGCAGCAGCTGCTGATGGTGAGAACTGGCTGGCTCCCAGACATGGCACCAGCCACTCCAGCAGAGGGGTGCCCAGCCCAGGGGGGATCCTGTCTTCTGCCCTTTGGCCCCGCCGTGCCCCGATTTCCCCACTCCAGGGCGGGGTCCCCCCTACACTGCAAACAGTGCATGCCCCCCCGCTGCCCATTACTGCCTCTCCCCACACACTCACACACCCCACATCCTCCCCTGCTGCCAGTTCGTTGTCCCCCAACTCCAGTGCTCCCTGTCTGCCAGTTAGTACACCCACCCACAGCATGCCCCTTCAATTCTAGTTAGCCCTCCCCCCACAACCCATCAATGCCAGTTACTGCTCCCTCCGCACTCCCAACACTTGCTCAATGACACTTACTGCTCTCCCCAAAATCCTAGTGCCTCGCACAGCGCCCCCCCTCCCGTTAGTGCCTCTACAATCCCAGCACCCTCAATGCCAATTTCTGCTCTCCCTCCCTCCCCCCCCCCGCATCTTTGGGAAGTGGGGCAAGGGTACTTTTTTGTGAGTTATCAAGTGTGGATTACTCCATTTCTATTCAAACAATATTCTCAGATGCTTATTCTAGTGACAATTTTTAAAATAGGTTTGATTTAAAATATAATTCTTTCTTAACCAGCCAAAAAGCACTTGCCAGCTTTTCACACAATTATTTAGAAACCTAAAAAGACTTAGTTTCTATAAAACAAATCTTACTGTGCATAACATGCCAGAAACCACAGAATTTGTACCAAATTTAAAGATTCTAAAACAGAGACAAGATGATTAGGACTTGTCATAAATATAAAGGGAAGGGTAAACCCCTTTGAAATCCCTCCTGGCCAGGGGAAAGCTCCTCTCACCTGTAAAGGGTTAAGAAGCTAAAGGTAACCTCGCTGGCACCTGACCAAAATGACCAATGAGGAGACAAGATACTTTCAAAAGCTGGGAGGAGGGAGAGAAACAAAGGGTCTGGGTCTGTCTGTATGCTGGGTCTTTGCCGGGGATAGACCAGGAATGGAATCTTAGAACTTTTAGTAAGTAATCTAGCTAGGTATGTGTTAGATTATGATTTCTTTAAATGGCTGAGAAAAGAATTGTGCTGAATAGAATAACTATTTCTGTCTGTGTATCTTTTTTGTAACTTAAGGTTTTGCCTAGAGGGGTTCTCTATGTTTTTGAATCTAATTACCCTGTAAGATATCTACCATCCTGATTTTACAGGGGGGATTTCTTTATTTCTATTTACTTCTATTTTTTATTGAAAGTCTTCTTGTAAAAAACTGAATGCTTTTTCATTGTTCTCAGATCCAAGGGTTCGGGTCTGTGGTCACCTATGCAAATTGGTGAGGCTTTTTATCCAACATTTCCCAGGAAAGGGGGGGGTGCAAGTGTTGGGAGGATTGTTCATTGTTCTTAAGATCCAAGGGTCTGGGTCTGTAGTCACCTAGGCAAATTGGTGAGGTTTTTTACCAAACCTTGTCCAGGAAGTGGGGTGCAAGGTTTTGGGAAGTATTTTGGGGGGAAGGACGCGTCCAAACATCTCTTCCCCAGTAACCAGTATTAGTTTGGTGATGGTAGCGGCCAGTCCAAGGACAACGGGTGGAATATTTTGTACCTTGGGGAAGTTTTGACCTAAGCTGGTAAAGATAAGCTTAGGAGGTTTTCATGCAGGTCCCCACATCTGTACCCTAGAGTTCAGAGTGGGGGAGGAACCTTGACAGGACTATGGAAAATGGGGCGGGTAGCTAGCAGCAGCCTGGCAAATGGGTGCTGCATTTTATAGCAGAATTACATATGCTGCCGGGTTTGTTTGGCATTATCTTGGGATATTATGTTTTAGCCAGGCATTCTTGTTTGTACAGCTGAAACTTGCCTTTTCTAAGTTTGGGGAACTTCTCATTTGCCATAACCCTGAGAAAAAAATCACATTCCTGTATCATTTGGTGTGTAGTAACACATAGAAAAGAGATGGGGTGAGTTTTTAACCAAGTTATAGGAAGCTATCTAAACTTTGTTATTGCATATTAGTGGTGGTGGTACTTCTCACTTTTTATCGATGCACTTAAACCTCTTTAACCCTCACTTAAATCAGTTTAGTTTAATTTAAAAGTAATTTACTAGTACATGCTAAACAAAGATTAAATGGGTTTAATCACCTATTTAACTACACAGACTTCAAATTAATTTAGTTAAGACTGTACAACTTTTCTAATATAGACAAGCCCTAAGTATTAGGGGATACAATTGTAAACAGATACACATTGGGTAAATGTCAATATGTATTTGTATAATACCACACTGAATCTGCTCATTAGGTTTGCTTCCATTTGAATGTGCAATCAGTTTTCCCTTTTAAAAATAAAAAAGTCCTTGAGAAAGTGTGTGGGGAAAGTGTAGCTACAGAGCAGGTGAGACATTTAATGACACTCCTAAGGCTAGAGGGTTTTTCTACATGATTTTTCTGTGGAGAATTCTGTTGTAGAAAGGAATCAAATATCAGAAAAAAGTTTTCCAAAAGGCAAAGAACAAATGCTTCTTTTAAACCTCATGCTGTTCTAGGTCTCATGAATCAGCTCCATCTTGCTGAATCACACCAGCTTCTTGGGTAGGGGGAGACAAATGGGGGAGGGGCTTTGGGGGAAGTGGTGGGTAGGGGGCATGGCCTTGGGGGAAGAGGCAGGGCAGGGTGTCCGGTTTTCAGCAATTAGAAAGTTGGCAACCCTAAGAAAGCCTAAAGGAATCATGGCTCTCTGTGGTAGGCGGGCATCAGTTTAAGCTGCACTCAATGTCATGTGAGAAACTGCAACACAATTGGACTTCTTTAAAAAAACCCATTATACCAAACTCCACAGCCTGAAAGTTCATGAGGAAGGGAACATCTCATACTAGAAACAATCAGTAAAGTATATTTTTATTTTTATAAGTATATTTGGTGTTTCTGATCCCACTGTTTAAGTCTCTATGAGTAAAAAGTGACTTCATTTGTTATCCTGGGAATGTGGCAGTCCAATATCAAAAGATTGGATGTTGGGGTGGGGGATCTCTGTCGTACTTTTGCCATCATAAAGTCATTTTTGTAAGTTGGAGGCTTGGCTGGTCCCAGAGCTGCTTAGAACACCTTCTTGATCACTTGATGATGTATCAGCTGAGTTAAGCCAAGATTGGTACTGCCTTATTTTACACATGTGGATTTTGGTGATCAACCATCACCAATACCTGTATCACTTCAGGTTTAGACTACTGTGCTATACATATACCTACAACTCAAGCCTATATTGAAGCTGAAAATCACACAGAAGTTGACTGTCAGCTTGATAAGTGGAACATTGATTAGTGTGAGCACATGAAATTAAAGCTCTGTAATTTGCACAGGTTGCCAATAAATTTCTTAGTCTCTAAGGTGCAACAAGTCCTCCTTTTCTTTTTGCACATACAGACTAACACAGCTGCTACTCTGTAAGGTGCTTTTGTTGACCTAAATCTCAAAATGGTTTTGGTAAAGCACCAAATGGCATGGAACTAGCCTAGGTGAAAGACCATAGTTCCCCCTCATTAAACACTAACTTGGTTGCAATCAGCAGAAGAACATAAGTTGGATTCCTCTTCCCAGGACAAGCAGGAGTGGAGTGCTGGCCCCCCATCAGGGCCACTCAAATCTGGAATTCAATTCCCTCTAGTTCAAAGCAGCCCACATTAGTTAACTTTCATGGCATGTCACAGGGCTGATATGTTTTGGGGGCTTTTGAGGAGAAGCAGGAGATAAACAGATGGGATATGTTATAAGATATGACGTGGTATTTGTTTGATCAGTTTGTCTCTGAACTGTGATTTTAAGTATATTAGCAGGGCGTGCAGACCATTGGCTTGGGCTCTTTTTGCATTCTTATAAAAATGCTAGTATACTAAGATTAAACTTGTTATGAGGATTAGTGCTGTAAAGTGGTTGGAAGATCCATCTACACAGCACTGTATAGCAGTATGTAAGTGCTAAGTATTACTTTAAATAACACCCCATTTTTTAGGACAGCTTTTAAAAACAAACACATTGAGTCTATTCTGGTGAATGGGGATCTGAAGTTATGACTATTAAAATACATACATACATACATAAAAGATGATGGGTAGATCCTACCTGCCTACACGCGAGTGTGTAAAGGGACAGGAGGAAACAAAGCTCTTTCCTCCCCCACATGTGCCCCTACACCTGCAGGAATCAAAATCCTGGTATTTATGTTTCTTGTGTATCACAAAAAAAAAATCATACCTTTTTTGTTATAACATCATTATAATTTAGTAGTCAAAAAGTGTCATTATTCTAATGATACTAACCTTTGTAAAGCACTTTGAAACCTATTGATAAAAAGCACTATAAGAGAGCTAGGTATTATCATCATCAAGTCATCTTTAGCAGTTCAAAACTCCCTTTCCCCACTGTGTTCTCTCACACACAGTCTACTTAGTTACTGTGTGTGGACTCTGTTGATACTGCCAGCATTTCTATTTATTTTCCAGGCTGCATATTCTGTATATCTAAATGTTTATTAGATCCTCTCTTTTATGCATAACAGCATCAGTTCTAGCAAGAAGAGCAACAGAAATAACATTCATACAAAAATCCTGAGCTCCAGTGGATATAGAAACATAGGACAATAGCACTTGAACATTAGTTTCAGCTTCTCTGTTAAAAACCCTGTGGAAATGAAGCATTTGTTTGCATATCAGATTCTAAAACACAGGGAAAAATTCTTACTGCTTAAGAAAGTGCTTGGCTGTTGCTCTTTACTTGAATGAGATTGATTGGCTTCTTCCAGTGCTTCACAATTACAAGTGATTGCTTAGAATCTTTCTTGAATTTTCAAGCTGAGACCCTACAGCTAATTCCTATACAGCATATTTCTCTGTAGAGAGCCCTTGAAATTTATATGAACTGTAAAGAGCCTAAAATTACTAATTTTTCTTTATTCACTTGAACATTTTTTTCACAATGAATGAAATGCATGTCTGAGATTCTGATTATTCATATTAAAATGAAATAAGTAGTATGTATAATATATTTTTAAAAAGCCAATGTATTTAAGCTGAATTCAACAACTATTTATGCATATTTTAATTTTTTCTCTAGAATATTTTTCTGTTCATATCAGAGACCTGGAATAAAGACCACCAGCCCAGCCACATAATTATAGATCAACCATCTACTACACTACCAAACCAATTTATCTAAAACCAGCATCACTAAGGAAAAGAATGTAATTCAAAACAAAAAAATATGTGATTGCTTCTGACAACAAATGGAAATCAACAATACTGTATATCATCAGTTCTAATTCTTTTGTGCCAAACTCTTGGCTTCACCGTATCTCTATGTGAATAATATCTAGAGTTTTATTAATTAAAAAAACCCACAAAACCGTTCAATAGACAATATTATGGTGATTCTGTTCATATTAAAAAGTAAAGAAAGGTTAAAAGTGATAGCTCTACAAGCACTCTTTAAAAAAAAAAATATCTTAACCAGAAAATTCCATCAATGATCATAGAATCATACATCTTATGGAAACAGCCCATTATCAAAATATCTGGAGATTTAATTAACAGAGGAACCTTACAATAAAACAAGACCAATGATACATAATCAAAAACAACAGTGCTATAAACAATGGAAATGCACATTATTCCAAAACAGTATAAATAATTAAAGACTTCCACAACTGAAATTAATCTACATACCATTTGAAACACACACAACCACCTATTTGGACTGAATAATAAAAGCTAGTGAAAAATGTGGAAAATAAAAACTAAACCTTCTGGGTGGGAATACACCAATGATGGTAATAAGCAAAAAATGGAAATATGTGTCAAGGAAATTCTATTACCTGCATATATTTTATATGTTTTCTTTTCATAGGCGATAGGGGAATTTTCACGAGTGTGATTGGAAAGTTAATCTGCTAAATCCATCAACATTGAACTCATTAGCTCTTTAGCCCTTTGAAGCTCTGATATTTTGATGGGGCATTATTTGCACACAGATTGAAACAATATGATTTGCTAGTATTTGAAGTGGGTGTTCTTTTGGTCCCCACTGCCGGAGAAGCCATACCTTTTCTTCCCAAATGAAGTCTCAACAGCATACTTCAAAGGGAAAAAGATATTCACACGGTGTCTTCACCTTTCCTTTGAAACTGAATCTCTACATCCAGTATCATCTAGCAAGGCTAATTGCATAGTATGCAAGGGAGTTGTTATTATTTGAATGTACTGTACCATAGAGAAATGATGAAAGCTGAGACAGTGTTGGAACAAGCTTTACATAATAGATAGCCCTGCAAACAAATCAGCAAAGGTGAACATATTACACAGGTAACAACAGGAGAGTTTGCACACCATCTTTATAACTTCAACAATTACATTCTAATATCAGCTTTCTCATCTTTGAGAAGAAATTTTAGAAGGAAAACAAATCCATGGATAGGATTATGAAGAAGATATTTGATTTCATAGATAGAAGTCACTTTATATCTTTGATCTTCAGTAAACATAAAGACATGTTAAATTCACTTTACTCTTTATGTACTTTACATATCAACATACAGCAAGTTCACATTTACTTTGTAAAACTGATCTGAAGTAATAATCTAAAATCAACCAGAAAATCTGAAAACCAACTGAGAAACCAGTAAGTGAATGGCAAACCAGAAAATACACAGATAAGAAGTTCTTTTCCCTATTAACTATTGATATTTGAGATTGTCTATTCATCTAGAAAATAGGGCACATATTTAAAAAAACCTAATGACATCAGTCAGAGTAAACAATTATAACCTTAGTATGTTGCTGTTGGATTACTTCAACTTCTTAAAGGCTTTGAACTTTAGGAAGTCAATTCACCAACACAGAAACTTACTAGAATCTGGAGACTGTCATAACATATTTCTCACAAATTTATAAGGCTAAATTTTCAGTGAGACCTTTGGTTTTTTTGTGGGTGTCCTTTTCTACCATTAATAGCTGCATATGCAGTTAAGAATAGTTGTAGACACAAACCCATTCGGACAACTGGAGTTTGCACTTTCAAACAGTATTGCTTGTGTGTCAAGGTATTAGTACCGGAAGAAAGCATACAGGTGTGTTGCATTAGTGCTAGAAGAATGCATGTGTTGCATGTGCATAAATGGAGCCTAGAATTTTTATTGCCTGTACTATCTGAAACAAACAGCTAATATTGCAATTACGACAACAATTACGAGTGACTAATACATGAAAATTTAGAAGTTTAAAAACGGGAGTTAGAATTCACTAGTTTTGCACTTGCTTTGAGTATTCCATAGACAAGATAATGAACGCTGGATAGACATGACATCTTCTTGGGCCCCATTTCAGGAAAGCACTTAAGCACATGCTGAACTGCTTTGCTGAACAGGGATGGACTTAGCACACACTTAAATGCTTTCCTGATCAGGCCCCAACCCACCCGTGGTCTTGCTAGTAAATCTAGAGAGCAGGAAGACAGGTAAGGACCCAAACCATATGAGACATTATGGATCAAACGGGACACATTGAATAATACCCAGCATTGGTGTTATTTGTTTCCACTAACTTATACTGATTTACAGGTGGGCAGTCACATTTCATACCATCTGTAACTCCCAAGTAGTCTCCAGGTATAGCCCATTCAGAATATACTGTAAGAATTTAATCGAGAAGACAAAGACATGGACTACTGTAAGAAAAAATGGTTACTCACTTTTTGTAACTGTTGTTCTTCGAGATGCGTTGCTCATAGCTATTCCAGTTAGGTGTGTGCGCGTGCCGCGTGCACGGCTGCTGGAAACTTTTCACTAGCAGCTACCCGTCAGGCTGGCTGTGGAGCCCCCTGAAGTGGTGCTGGTATGGCGCTCTATATATGACCCTGCTGGCCCGACCCCCCTTCGTTTCCTTCTTGCCAGCTACTCCGAAGGAGGGGAAGGTGGAGGGGAATGGAATAGATATGAGTAACACATCTCGAAGAACAACAGTTAAAAAAGGTGAGTAACTGTTTTTTCCTCTTCAAGTGCTTGCTCATATCAATTCCAGTTAGGTGACTCCCAAGCCTTACCTAGGAGGTGGGGTCGGAGTCAAGATATTGCTGACTGTAGTACTGCTTTACTGAAGGCCGCATCATTTCTGGATTGTGGATGATGGCATAGTGCGACGAGAAAGTATGCACAGAAGACCACGTCGCAGCCCTGCAGATTTCATGGAGAGGTACTTGGGCTAGAAAGGCTGCCAACGAGGCCTATGCCCTCATGGAGTGAGCTGTAATAGCAGGCAGAGGAACTTTTGCCAAGTCATAACAGGTGCGGATGCAAGCGGTGATCCAGGAGGAGATCCCTTCATCCATTCTGCTATTGCAACAAACAACTGAGTTGTCTTTGGGAATGGCCTTGTTGGCTCGATGTAAAAAGTGAGCGCTCTCCTGACATCAAGTGAGTGCAGCTTTTGCTTTTGAGAACTGTTGTGCAGCTTTGGATAAAAGTCAGACAGGAAGATGTCCTGGCTAATATGAAAATGGGATACCACCTTGGGAAGGAAAGCTGGATGAGGCCTAAGCTGCACCTTGTCTTTATGGAAAAGCATGTACGGGGGCTCTGAGGTGAGGGCCCGCAGCTCAGACATGCGTCGTGCCGAGATGATAGAAAGTAGCTCTTCTGGTGGCTAAGAGAGGTAAAGAAGTGGAAAGGAAGCTATGGGCTCAAAGGGAAGACCCATGAGGCAGGAGAGGACTAGGTTAAGATCCCAAGCTGGGATGGGATGCTTTATCGGGGGACGTACCTTCTTCAGGCCTTTCAGGAAATGTCCCACAATGGGATTGGTGAACACTGAACCACCAGAATTACCTGGATGAAAAGCCGAGATGGCCGCGAGGTGGACCTTGAAAGAACCAAATGTAAGATGCTGGTCCTTTAGGTACATGAGATAGTCCAGGATACAAGGAATGGAGGCCTGGGATGGGAGCACCTGCCTTTGGGCTCACCACCTGGAGAATCTTTTCCATTTCACCCCGTTTGTGGCCCTAGTAGACGGTTTGCAGCTTTCCAGAAGTACCTGCCTCACTTCACCCGAGCAGGCAAGCTCCACCTGATTTAGCCACGGATCCCCAGGCCGTGCGGTGGAGAGACTGAAGGTCTGGGTGAAGGAGGAGACCGTGCTCTTGCATAATGAGGTTGGGAATGAGAGGTAACCGTATTGGCAGCTCGACCAACAAGTCCATGAGGGTGGGGTACTAGTACTGGTGAGGCCAAGCTGGAGTCACCAAAATGATATCTGCCTTGTCCCTGCAGATTTTGAGGAGCACTTTGTGGATCACTGGAAATGGTGGGAAGGCGTATAGCAGCTGCCCGTTCCATGGGATCATGAACATGTCTGCGATCAAGCCTGGACTGTGACTCCTGAAGGAGCAAAAGGTTGGGCACTTCCTGTTGGCCCGTGTGGCAAACAGGTCGATTTGGGGAAACCCCCAACTGTGGAAGATGGAGTGGATGATGTCTGGGCGGATTGACCACTCGTGTGTGTGGAAGCGTCTGCTCAGCCTGTCCACCAGCCCGTTCTGAACGCCTGGCAGGTATGAAGCCTGGAGGAGAATGGAGAGAGCTAAGCAAAACTCCCATAATAGTAGAGCTTCCTGGCAGAGGGGAGATGAACGGGCTCTGCCTTGCTTGTTTAGATAAACATAGCCGTGGTGTTGTCCATCATCACCGCTATACAATGGCCCTGAAAGCGAGACAAGAATGCCTGGCAGGAGAGGCGGATCACCCTGTGTTCTTTGATGTTGATATGTAGTGCCAGTTCCTCTACTTGCCACAAGCCCTAAGTTGTTAGGCTCCTGAGGTGCACTCCCCAGCCCAACGCTGACGCATCTGTAATTAAGGTCAGGGTGAAAAGGAACTCGGGTTCTTACCACGTGAGGATTCAGTCACCACTGTAGCAAGTTGAGGGTGCACTGAGGAATGGTTAACAATGTATCCAGACTGTTGCAGCCTGAGCGATACACAGACACAAGCCACGCTTGCAAGGGTCTGAGTCACAGCCTGGCGTGTTGAACCACATATGTGCAGGCCACCATGTGGCCTAGCAGACTGTGTCACTGCCTTGCTGTGGTGGTGGGGAAGCTGGAGAGGCTGCTGACGCGTCTCTGGCAGGAATGCTCTCGCTTGAGTCACATGCAGAACAGTTCCAATGAACTCCATTCTTTAAGTTGAAGTGAGCATGGATTTGCTGACGTTGAGTATGAGACCTAGTTGATCGAATGTGTCTCTGACTATATTCACCCATGTTTCCACCTGCTGACGGGAGCGGCCCGGAGGAGCCAGTCGTCTAGGCAGGGGTAGACATGTATGTGGCAGCGACGGAGAAAAGCTGCTACAACAACTGCCATGCACTTGGTGAAGACACAAGGTGCTGTGCAAAGCCCGAAGGGAAGGATTGTGAACTGGTAGTGCACCTTGTTCACTACAAAGTGAAGGAACTGTCTGTGAGCCAGCATGATGGATATGGGAAAACAGGCGTCCTTCATATTGAGGGCAGCGTACCAGTCTCCCGGGTCTAGGGAAGGGATGAATGTGCTCAGGGAGACCATGCGGAACTTCAAGCTGACTATGAACTTATTGAGTTTCCGCAGGTCCAAAATGGGCCTGAGGCCCCCCTTTGCTTTGGGGATGAGGAAGTATTGGAAGTGAAAACCCTTGCCTCCAGATTCCTGAGGGACCTTCTCCACCGCTCCTATGGCGAGAAGAGCCTTGACCTCCTGGACGAGGAGTTGCTTGTGAGAGGGGTCCCTGAAAATTGAGGGGCAAGGGTGTGTGGGAAGGTGGGGAAGAACAGAATTGGATTGAATATCCCGCCTCTACCATGTGGAGCACCCATTGGTCCGATGTGATAAGGGACCATGCATGGTAGACGCGGGATAGACAGTTCAAAAAGGGAGGAAAAGGAACCGGGAGGTCGACTGGTATTCAGTCCTCGGGCACACCTTCAAAAAGGGGAGTTTGGGGCCCAAGGGAGGCTTGGACTGCCCTTCGCCCTGCCCAGATGGAGAGTGAGATGGCTTCCTCCAGCTGTATCTGCTTCTCCTACACGAGAAGTCCTGTCTGGGTCTATGGGGGAAGGACCACTTCTGAGTGGCCTGCGGCTTAAAGGGCTTTCTTTGGGTCACCGGAGTGTGCATGCCGAAGGACTTCTTTGTATTCCAGGAGTCCTTTAGGCTATGCAGCCTAGAATTTGTCAGACCCTGCCCATCAAAGGGGAGGTCCTGTAAAGTCTGCTGGACCTCTAGGGGAAGGCCAGAGGACTGGAGCCAAGCATTGCATGTCATCGCTATCCCCAAAGCCAGAGTACATGCTGCAGAGTCTGCGGCATCAAGGGAACCTTGGAGGGAAGTCCGGGTGACTCCTTTACTCTCTTCTGCAATGGCTCCCAACTCCCATTTGCGACTCGGATGGCAGGTGCTCCTTGAATTTAAGGATCAAGGACCAGGAGTTATAATTGTACCTACTCAGAATCGCGAGCTGGTTTGCAATCCTGAGAGAGAGACCCCCTGTGGAATAAATCTTCCTGCCAAACAAATCAAGGCATTTAGCATCTCTTGATTTGGGTGCGGGGGCCTGCTGACCTTGCATTTCCTTTTCATTCACCGCCTCTACTACAAGAGAGCATGCGGGAGGATGGGTGAAAAGGTACTCATATCCCTTGGTGGGAACAAAGTATTTACATTTAGCCCCCTTGGCCATGGGGGAATGGAGGCAGGTGTTTGCCATATCATCTTGGCATTGGACTGGATGGTCTTTTTGATGGGTAAAGCCACCCTAGAGGGGCCCTCTGGTGCCAAGATGTCTACCACTGGGTCCTCCTGCTCAACCACCTCTTCTACCTGAAGGTCATATATTTAGGGCTACTCAATGGAGGTGATCCTGCAGCGCCCTATAATCCATGGGTGGTGGCCCAGATGTTGAGGTGCCTGCCACTGCCTCACTGGGGGCAATGAGGAGGAAGCCGCCGGTAGGGTTGGTTCTGTAGAAACCACTTGGGTTGGGTCCCCATGGGCACTGGGCATAGCCTCAGTCGGTGAATGTGGCGCTGGTGCTGGGTCCTAGGAAGGGTACTGGGGTGGGCGGCTAAGAGTTGCCTTTGGGAGGCGAGGTCCTGAGCAAGGTGGTGGAGGGATTCTGGGTGGGGCACCCTGGGACTGACGGTATGCTTATGGGGTCCAAACCTGCCTTTGCGGTGGCCACTGGGATGCTGAAGTGTCCTGCCTTGATCCTGGACCCTTCCCTCAGATGCCCCCGATGCCCTGCCTGAGCGAAAGGAGGGTGACCTTGAGTGGGACGGCCAAGGGGGAGCGGCGTGAGACCGCACCGGAGGTACATCCTCCTGAGAGGGGGAGTGATGGCTTTCTGATGGATGGGATTGCCATGAGCCGTAGCTGTGCCGCAATGCAGAGTGGTGTCATGGTGGGGAACGATGCCGGGGTGTGGAGCGGTGCTGCGATCAAGAACAGTGGCGAGGTAGAGAGCAGTGTCCCGATGTAGAACGGTGTCGCGAGTGGGAGCGGTGCCACGGTGTGGTGATGCTTGGAAGCTGAGCGGCACGCGGACTGAGACCGGTGCAGGGACTAGTGCCACGAGGTCACAGAGCGGGACCTGGACCTCGAACGGAACCATGACCTACATGCCGACGACCACCTCGAACGGGAGTGGCTCCAAGGGTTGGGGCTATGGGACTAGCGCCGCGAGTCAGACCAGTGCCACAGGTCAGACCGGCGCGGGGCATGGGTGCAGCGTTGGGACTCAGAGTGGTGCGGAGATTCAGGTCAGGGAACTGATGGACCCAACGTGGCAGGCTTGCGGTGCCATATTCTGAGGGAGTGGAGGCTTGTCCTTCATAGTGGGAGACTTAGGTGCCATCATCTCAATGAGGCCCTTAGCGGCTTCAAAGGTGTCCAGGGTGGAAGGCATCATAGCTTCCCCCTTGTCTGACTGGTGGGCTTCTCCCAGACACCAAAGACAGGAGTTGTGGGGGTTGCCCGTGGGCACAGGCTTCGCACAGGAACTACAGGGTTTGAAGCCCTGAGACGGCACGTCCTGAGTCCACAGTGGGGTGCGTGCTGGAGGGGGATTCCCCCCCCCGAACCCGCTAGGTAGTGAGACTAACCACTAACTAATAACTAATAACTGTTAACAATTAACTAAGAAGGCGAACTATTTACAGAGAATAACAGAGGAGCCAGGGATTAGTGGGACACTTGCAAAGCAAGAGACCACTGTTCCAACAACTGTCCCACTGGCAGTTCGAAGGAACTGAGCAGGGGTTGGGCTGGCAGGGCAGTATATAGAGCGCCAAACCGGCGCCCCTTCAAGGGGCTCCACCGCCGGGTAGCTGCTCAGGAAAAAACTTCTGACAGCTGTGCATGCAGCGCACGCACACACCGAACTGGAATTGATATGAGCAAGCACTCGAAGAAGGTCGTCCAGTTCTGAATGATGTGGCAATGACCAGACATACCAGAAATTTAAAACAAAAAGAAAACACATTGTTAACCACTGATACCACCTCATATTCAAGGGAGAAACAGTGGATGAAAATCACCCCAAACTGGGACCCTGTCTTTTAATCAATATTTAGCATATGAAAAATATAAAATTTATGTATTGTTAATGTAATACAAAAATGAACACTGTGCTTTAGTTAAGTTTATTATCCCAGTTGCTTGAAGATACGTATTGTCTTTCATGCTGAACAGCGAGCATAAAACTTATTTAGATACAGTACATACCCTAAAACAAAATAAATCTAGATGCCATAATTTCACTGTAGGCAATTTAAATCAATGCATTATACTTTTTAAAATAAAAACAAAACAAAACTTCCCATTAGCTCAGAAGATTTGAAATATTTAATGACTTAGCTTGATTATTATTTACACGAGTCAACATTAGTAACATCTATTTCAGCAATTATTAAAACCCAGGGTATGTTTCAAAGAAGTCTGTCCGAGATGTAAAAGTAAAGCCCTGTAATTCTGAACAAAAACGTTCTTGAGCAAGAAGCCATACAAGAGGGCAAGTGAAATAAGGTTACTTGTAATTAAACTGGGCAATTAATGTCTAGTATAAAATATCCCATTATTAATGGGGTAATTGAAAATATTGTATTTTGCAAGATAAATAGTTGAGCAAGCCAAAAGGATATGGCCTTATTTTATTGTATATTTTAATAGAGGGCAAAGCTAGTCAAACAGATGGCATTCAAGATTTCTCAATGAATTCAGCATCTGTGTGTACATGTTGTATAAATGCCAATTAAAATGTGTCCGAGTAAATTTAAATCCCTTGCTGATAGAATGTAAGCCAATCTAGCTGGCTCAGGATCAAGGTTAAACTTAATAATCTGCTGAACTTGCAACAAATTGCTCTCAAAGTGTACAGAAATTCCCAGAGAAATAATAAAAACAGAGCTCCTATTGATTTGTATTTATTTACATTCATAACTCTCCTCTCAAGCCTTGGACTGAAGCTCAAATGAAAAAGTTACTTATGGTTATGGTTTGGTTAATCTTTACCCAACAAATACTACTTTGATTACAAATGTTTCTGCACAAATGTTCCTAAACCCCTCAAGAACTTTTCCTTAAGACAGTTGTATGTAACAATTGCCTTTCAAATGTCTTTTTGTTATGTCTAAACAAAAACAAACCCCATTTTTTTCTGTATTTTTCTCTATCTACCAATTCTTAATATTTCATATTAGGTTGCCCTGTTCAGATAATGTTGAGTATTTAACTTCCTGGTGGGATGCATTTTCTTGAATATGAAAATGTTACAACAACTAAATAAATACACAACAAAATGTACATGCAAAAGACAATATTCAAAAGGCACAGGAGTTTGCTATTCTAGACTGCAGTAGATTCAGTCCAATTTGCCTCTGCACATGTACATTAAACATGCCGCTACTAGCTCTTACAACAAAAAATGATTAGTGATGCCAAGAGAAATATTACATTTAGCTAGTACAGTTTGAAAAAGTTTGGTCTAAGTGCGAAGGGTTAAAAATCAGAGGCCAGGAAATAATTGCACAGGAGGGTTGCAAAACAAGAGAAGAACCTCTGTGACATGCTCAGAGTACATGGAACTATCCACAGAATTTCAGGATGGGGGTGGGGAAGCAATGAACTGGATTAGTGTACGGCCTACATAGGCTACAGTTATTGCTCTCACTCAAAGGAACTGGGGATTCCCTAGGATCTTAATACAGCCTAAGTCTGTATTAAATGTGTATTGCATTAACTCTATGCTGTGGATTCTCCTCCCCAGAGCTGCTTCAACAAAAGCTGGAGTTCTCTGCAAAGCTACTCCACAATTAGACTCACTATTCAGCCCCAGAATACAAGCACACAGCCTTCTCCTATGCCAGCTGTGTGGTGATTGAGGGAAAGGGCAATCACGAACTGTGCAACACAACAAGAGTCAAAGTCCAATGTAGTCAAGTGCAAGATAACACACAGGAAATATCAATCTGGAACTACTCAGACACATTTATGCAGTCTACATGAATTTATGCCTCTCAGGAAGATGACCAAGGTATCACTGGTGAAAGCTCAATGAAAACCTCCCCCTCCCCCAGCTGCAGGTTTGGCAGCACTATCTGAACTGCTCTTGAGAGTGGGAGAACCAAATGAAGTCATCTTTTCTCTGGTTTTCCACACAGGAGAAACAAACTGACCCAAGACATTCAGCAGCAGAATCACATATTAAAGATAATGTCTATGAATATCCTAAGAGTGTATACATTATACTGGATTTTGAACAGCATTTTACTATTCAGTAGAATCTGTTTCATTTCAGGCATGTCTCAGAAACTAGATTTGAAGATAAAATAAGGTCCTTTATAGAAGACTAAAATTTGACTGCTGAAAATAACTACACCTAGAGGCCTACTTTCAGTGGTGCTCAGCACTTCAACTGGAGTTTTCTGTGACCATGCTTTTAAAAATCAGACCCATAACTATCAGTTAATAAAAACGGATAATAGTCATGAGCAGGGAATTAATGTGAGCAGTTAAAAATCAGGGTTCCAAGATAGTTATATTTCCCTAATAAATCATCAATTTAAGACACACTGGTATCATCTGCAGAATTTCCAGAAACACTCAAATGTAGTGGTTACATTCTCCATTGCCCTGCCGTCATTTTCATCAGTGCAAAGGGAGTGTAAACCATTACTATGCTGATTTTGTCATATTTCACAGTCCGTTTGCATAGTTGTATATGACTATACAATTTGCAGACCACTAGAGAATCTGATCCAAAACCATGGACAGAAAGAAGTGTCAACTGAAGTTTCAGTATCTAAACAGTGAAATATAGTAAAATATTTTTTTCCCCCATGACTTCCTGAGAGCAGGCACCATAGAGCACAGAATCAGGTCGGGTTTAATTGGGCTAGGAAGGGATTAGCAGATGGATAAGCTAGTTTGGCAATATAGAAAAACATGAAGTGGATTGCACATCGGTCAGTGCCCGGTCTCAGGTAAACAATTGGTCTATTCCACTCAGCTTCTCTCCCCACTTTGCCCAGGTCCTTAGGGGAAAGGCTATAAGAGGGACTGCTTAAGTCATGTAGGAGGGGGAGCTGGATGGACTTTTTGGAAACTCAGGGTTCCAGATGTAAATGGACAGAGGTTGAAACCCAAGATGAGTTGTCTGGTTTTTTTGTTTTTGTTATTTTGCTTATCTCACTTTATTTTGTTCTCTTGCTATTATCACTGTTCCTTAAGAAAGGGACACTGCTGATTATAATTGCGTGGTTGTGGGGGGAGAAATGGGGGCATGATTTTGTACTGAGAAACTCCTCCAGCTTACCCAGGAGCTTTTCGGTCCTTGCATTTAAAGGTTCTTTTTAAGACCTGACAGTCAAATGCCAATGAGACAGGGTTGCCGAAGAAAGTGGTAACATGCTTTTGAAACCATCTCTCTTGGCAGGGAGCTTACATGTCTCCTATGTGTTACCCCAGTCCTCCAGTGTAAAATCCGAAACAGGATTTTTTCAGTAAAGTTCTAACCTTTTCCCAGAAGCAAGCTCTACAACTGGCATTTGAGATGCAACTGTCTCTTAGCCCCTGGAAAATGTTAGGGCCCAAGCCAAAGCCACATTTTCTTTCCTTTGATTTTAATAGTATTTGGATCTGGCCCACTGTGCTTACTGTAGCTTGCAATGAAGATTATGCTGATACTGTAATTTAGTTATTGCTGTAATTTACTTCTGTTGCACACACAACAACATTTTAAGAAAAGTTCAGTAAAGCAGCTTCGCTTGTTTTCAAAGTTAAATGTCTCCCTATTTACTCAGAAGAGGCGACCTGCCAGTAACCTTGCTTTGTGGGTAGGAATGAATGGGAAATTTTGAACTTGACCTCATTCTGTAACCACTATGAAAAGAATTACACTGCAGTGATCTTGCATCTTGAGGTCAACATGCCAGATAAATATATTATTCAACTGCTAACTAGAAGATGTGTTTTCAAAAGAACCCCAAAGCTGAATGCATTTTCAAAAAAATATTACTAAAAGAAGCAACAATGAAATTTGCAATATTGAAATACATTTGACATTTGTGAAATATTGTACTCATTTGCTCCAGAGAAAATGAATTATGCACAAACAAAAAAACTCTACGAATAATACATTTTTCTAATGCCCTCCTTTTTTTATAGGCACAATGTCAATTTGTACCTAACCTAAAACAAAGCTAAATTATAGGTAAACTATCTAATGCATCCCTTACTACCCTTTGGCATGCTTAGTCTAATCAGAGTTTTTCCACTAAATTACCCAGATCAACAGAAACCCTGCACAATTATATCCTGCTATCTAAAACAGCACATGATCTTTGCTCATGTGGGTAATTGCTAGGGTGGAAAATTACAGCAAGGATGATGGTACAGATGTTCTTTTTCAGTTGACCAGACAGAATGAAAGAAAACAAAAAAATTCTGCTCCATACTGAGTTCTATTTAAAATTTGCTACTTTTTAAAATAAATTGTGAACTTTGAATACATTTTTTTAAACAGGGGAGACTTAAGGGTGTCTGCTCAGATTTAAGGAAACAGTTGGGACATAAGGGGAGCAAGTGTTCAAAACACACCAGCACATGAACACCCCCCCCCCAAAGTTACATGCTAGCAAATGAAGGAATGAAATGAAAAAAAATGACATATGTTATATTAGACTAATTTAGAGTTACTGGAGAGGTTTTCAAGACAGACTGAATGTGGGTAGAAAAATCGAGTGCTCTAGGATGAATCTTATTACAGTACTAAAACAGAAGAGAATCCACTAGAGTACAGACTTTGGTCTATACTCTTATACAGATCTCAAGAAGTCTGTTGGGAAAGAATGGGTGTGAAAAAGAATCAGTCTAGCTTGTGTACAATATTTTTAGTTACATTTACCAGCCCTCCTTAAAGACCAGTTGAAATAACTCAACACACTTCTTAGATGAAGGCTAGTCTTCAAGAGGGCAGCTGTCTTCACTATCAGTGGCTTTGGACTGTGCACCCCTATGATATTTGTTATCCCGTCCTGCAACCCACCCCCCTGCTTGTGTGTCTCATCCCACCTAAAACATCTTCAACTCTGCTGATAGCAGCAATGCCTAACTGATTTAGGAGCCTAACTCATTTTAAAAGGGGAATTAGACCCTTAGGAGCCAAAACACTGTTGACTTTCAATGGGATTTTGGCTCCTAAGTTCCTAAGTCCCTTTTGAAAATGAGATTTGGGCTCCTAAATCAGTTAGGTGTTGCAACACTGTGTGCAGCAACACTTAATTAACCTTAAACATCTGTGCCCAAGCCCTATGGGTAGAGCCCTCCAAAATTCACAGTCCATTTTGGTCAATTTCATGGTCATAGGATTTGAAAAATCGTAAATGTCATGATTTCAGCTATTTAAATCTGAAATTTCATGGTGTTGTAATTGTAGGGGTCCTGAACCAAAAAGGAGTTGTGGGGGTGCCGCAAGGTTATTGTAGGTGGGTTGCGGTACTGCTCCCCTTACTTCTGCACTGCTGCTGGCAGTGGCACTGTCTTCAGAGCCGGGCAGCTGGAGAGTGGTGGAGGCTGCTAGCCAGGACCCCAGCTCTGAAGACAGAGATACTGTCAACAGGACCGCAGAAGTACGGATGGCATGGCCTGCAGAGGTGGGCCCTCAGTCAGCAGCCGCCATTCTCTAGCTGCCTAGTTCTGAAGGCAGTAGCATAAAAGTAAGGGTGGCCAGGCTTACTTCTGTGTTGCTGTTGGCGGGGTGCTGTCTTCAGAGCTCAGAACAGCTGCCACTCTCTGGCCACCCAGCTCTGAAGACAGAGCAGAAATAAGGGTGGCAATGCCATGACAGCCCCCCTAAAATAACCTTGGGACCTCTTTTGAGTCAGGATCCACAGTTTGAGATTCGCTGGTCTCCCCCCATGAAATCTGAATAGTATAGGGTAAAACCACACAAAAGACCAGATTTCATGGCGGGAGACCAGATTTCACAGTCCATGATGCTTTTTTCATGGCCATTAATTTGGTAGGGTCCTACCCATGGAGATTGCCATCTATTATGTTTGTACATTACCTGGCATAGTGGGGCCCAACCTGGTTGCAGCCGTTAGGCATTCTCACAATTAACTAACAAATATAATCAACAAAATTATTTTGCAGTGTTATTTGGGGATGGTTGCTTCCATCAAGAACAGCAGCTTAAGATATACAGGGGCAATGAAAGAGTAAGCACAGAACTTTTGCCAGTTCCCAAAAATCTGGTGGCCAAGAGTAGTAGTGACAGCCACAGGGCTTTCCTCCACCTACAGAGAGAAACATCAGGCTACAAGTTCTCTCACCACCCACCAATGCACCTCATAGCCTGGAGGGATTAGAGTGAGGCTCAGAAGAGAATTGTGTTGCCTTACACTCCCCTGCCACTCCATCTCTCACCCACAAAAACATTTGCATAGGGGGAGAAGCAGGACAAAGAATTTAGCAGTTGGGACTGGTAAAGTGCACCTAAGTTAACAGATGTCTTGGGTGGGGCACAGCTTTGGGGCCTCATCCCTCCGCCCCCCCCCCCCCCCGCGCCCTCCAGCTCTCTCTGTCTTTAGATGGAAGGGTGCAGGAGAGCTTGTCCATGTGATCCCTTGGCCACCAGATTCCTGGGGAGGGGAACATATGTTGCTCCTTCTTCTGTATATCTTAAGCAGCAGCCACCTGTCTCAAGCAACCTCTTTGCCCCCCTTGCTGCTGCCTGGGACATGCTACTGCTGATATAGATCTTTCTTGTCCAACATGTATATGAATGAGGCTGTTGGGAATGTTAGTAAGGCGACATGGACAACAGTGTACTCAGTATACTGGAGACATTCATCTCTATGTGTAAGGGGACTGTTGCCCCCTTACTAACATTCAGTGGGGGTGTTTTAGTTGCTAGCTCCCCAGTACTAAAAAGGGGGAAGGGTCGATGGGGAATCAGGACCCTGAGACTGACAGCCCTCAGGAACAATGGGGAGAGGCCAATGCTCCAGGTCACCCTGAATGACAGGGTGGGCAGGCTAATCAGGGAGTCAGGAGGCCAGGGAGGGCCCGTCCTCCATGTGAGCTGGATTTGCCTGGGTCAGACAGAGTGGGGTCGAGCTAAGGAGAAAGCATTGGCCCAAGCTAAGCTGGGGAGCAGAGCTGGGCCAGATTCAGAGGGACCAGAAAAGCAGCCCAGAGAGAGCAGGCCCTGTCCTGGGAGCAGAGCTGCAGCCCCAAAGCCAGAGGCTCAGCCCAGAGAGAGCAGACTTGCCCTGGGAGCAGAGCTGCAGCAACCAGAGCCAGAGGGGCCAGAAAAGCAGCCCAGGAAGCAGGTCAGTGCTGGGAGCAGAGTCACAGAAGCAGCCTGCAGAGCAGACCTGTCCTGGGAGCAGAGCTGTAGCAACCAGAGCCAGAGGGGCCAAAGAAGCAGCCCAGGGAGCTGGAGGCAGAGCAGCAGCAGCAGTGCAGAGACTGAGTGGTGGAGCTGGGTCTGGAGCAGTCTGGAGCTGGGTGCGGTGAGCAGCTGAGGAGACCGAGGGGGACCCTGGGCAGTAGGCCCAGCACAGGGAGACACCTCAGCCAAGAGGCTCTGCAGGCCAGGCTTGGATGATAACCCCGACAGGGCAGGGGTGACACTGGGAAGCCTGAGAGCCTTACTTAGAGCCTGAGAGCGTGTGGCCACCACCAGAGCAAGTGTCCGACCCACAGCATCCCTGCAGCACAGCCAGGGCCTGAGAAGGAGGCCTGGGACTTACAAGGAACAGACTGTGAACTGCCCGGACATTCCAGAGACACTGTGATGTTCCCTGCCACAGAGCGGATTGATGTGTTTCCTTTAACCTTTCCCATTTTTCCTTATTCTTTTTAAAAATAATTGTTGATTAAATAACTTGCATTTGCTTTAACTTGTATGTAATGGTCAGTGGGTCAGAAAAGTGCCCAGTGCAAAGAGAGTACCCCGGAGTGGGGATACCCTAGCCTCTGTCCTAGGTGACCACAGCAGGGTTGGTGGTCGAGCCCCCCAGGAATTCTGGGCCCAGCCTTGTTGGGGTTACGAGAACTCTGCCAGACAGGAGAATGGAAGGGGAGTCCTCAAGGGCAGGACGGCTACTGGGTAAAGGAAGTGGGAGCAAGGACTCAGATCCTTTCGCTAGCCCACTTCACCAGGGTAGTGCAGAAGCCAGGAAAGTTCCCTGCTTGCATATGTCTCCGTCACGTCTGATTCTGCTGATAGAGAGGGAAGAATGACACAGTGTATGCATGAGACTGGGGACTGAATGAGGAGTAGCTGGCTGAGGGTCAGTCCTCGCAAGAACACGGTGATGTTGCTAGTTTGAGGAAAACAACTGGAAAAAAGCTGGGAGAATTATATAAGCTCCCTTGATGGAAGTGATGCAGCAACCATTTGTGGCACATGTTCACAATTTAGGGGTCTTCCAAGAACTGGGGCTGCTGCTTGTGATCCAGATGGCAGGCACTGCCAAGAACAGTTTTTCATCTGTCCCTAGCATAGCATTTCTTTCAGATGCACACCTTGTTACACTGAATCATGACTTTGTCATCTTGAGATTAGATTACTTTAAAGCACCCTGTATCTTGAGACCACTCAGAAGCTGAAGATGGGCCTGACTTCTTACTGCATGGGCCTTCCTGCCAAGTTCACATAACACACTGGTGATCCATAAGCTGCACTGGCAATCTTTAAATTTCCTGCTGGAGTTTGAGGATGCTGGTTTTATTCTTTGAAAGTCCTAAGTGTTTGGGATACTCGGTTACTTAGAGATCCCCTCGCCCGGTGTGACATCACCATTATCACAGTTGCAGCTGGCAGAAGAACTCAGGCTGGAACACCCTCAGTGTAAAGCAGGAGGGAGCAAATAGTATAGTATTCTCTGTGAGGCCCCTTGGCTTTGGAATGCTCTTTCCCCCTGGTAAGCCAGAGGCCAGATCTGTGAACCCACTTGGATACAGTTTCGCACAGGTGCTTACAGAAGGAATGATTTGAAGGTTAATGGGTTTTCATTTTGATGCACACTGTTGCTAACTGGCAGAAGCTTTATTTATATTTGTTTGTATTAGAAATTGTTGTGGAAGCCTAGTCTATTATGTTTTGTTGTAGTCATTTGATAAATATATTTTCATATGATGTTTTAACTATTGTGTGAAAGTGCCCAGAACCACTAAACAGGTGATGTGATTTTATAAATGGTTCAAAATAAACAAATTAAAAAAAAGCAGCTTCTGGGAGGGGGAATAAAAGAGGACAGGTTATTTGGGAAGGTGAAGAAGTCTAAAATGTTTTATACATACATTTTATATATACACTTAAAGATGGCAAATGTTGACTCTTCATTCACTCTGCCCTTCCCGTTTGTGAAAAGTGACATTCCCAAAATCTTATTCCAGTCATCTTAACAACTTGTTAAAATCAGTACTGCTGGACTATTAAGTTGAACACAGTGAAAACCAAACAGGCTACCTTTCCAAAGATGGTGCTTTGGAGTTCAAATCTGCTCTCATTCAAGTCAATGGAAAAACTCCCATTAATTTCACTGGCACAGGACAGAGTCTGTGAGTGTGGTGTCTATGGCTACATTTTTGCTATTAATTTTACTCACCATATATAAAACATAGAGGGGACAAGCATTACTGTATGTTTCAAACTTTAACTCCCATTGATCATGTGACAGGTAAGGCAATTTCCTGCAATATCCTGGACTAGCCTTCTTGAATTACTTTAAGTATCTTAGGAGATCATTATATTAAAAATGCAAATGTTTGTGTGTTATTGCAGAATTGTGTGGAACTTATTTAGGAGACATGGCTAATGTAAATCTTGTGAGCGTCAAAGGACTCTTAAGTAATGGGCTAGAATGAACAAGAACAAGAATGAACAGTGAGTTGAGTAGGTTTCTTAGAAATACTTCAGAAGAGGGGAAAGCAAATACCCACCCTTAAGACCTAATCTTCTGAATCTTTACCCAGAGAAAGAAACTTTGTTTATGAATTACTTATTCCCAGGATCAAAAGGGCCAAACAACATAAAGGAGTCACTCTCAGATTCATGGGGTGGTTCTTCTAAGCAGAAGGGGTTAGGAACTCGTAACCACAGAAAAACCTATTGGTGAGGTTTGAAGGACTAATCACCATACAGGGCCCTTGTTGGAGTGAAGGGATGATCTCTGATAAGCTTAGTAGCTGTTTTCAATGTGTTTTCTCTCAAATGCTTTCACCTTAACAATAAGTGTGCTTGCTTAGAAAGAACTATGTGGTAACTTAACTGTGGCAATTATATTGCATATCGTTTCTGAGGAGAAAAGTAAAGCCAGCCTGCTTAAGCAGTCTGACTTTTTTGGAGAATTCAGAGTGTAGGCAAGGAGCTGTGCAGTCTGGAAATACCCCAGTCAGGAGGGAGAGATACACGTGTCTCCACCCAAAGAGGATGACGGCTGGGGAGCCAGAAACCTAAGAGGGGGTGCCCTTGCTGGACCATGAAGGGCAAACACCTGTGCAGTTGCCCTGAACTGTGGCACACATTATTCTGGATGTCTTTGTAATAGTCATGCTCTGAGTCAGCCACATGTTGTTTGACATGATGCAGAAATCAGTGGGTGAAATTCTATGTAGTGTTATGCAAATGGTCAGTCTACATGGTCATAATGGGCCCTTCTGGCCTTAAAAAAAAAAAAAAAAAAAAAAAAACTATGAATCCTTGACATATTTCTTAATTAACAAGGAGAGAAACTCCTGCAAGGAAAAGACTGCTTTATGTAATAGTTTTTATTATACAGTTCATTTCAGTGTTTTGTGACAAGAGGTCAGAATAATGCAGATAAACAAATTCTAAACAGGAAGTTACTTAAGATTTGTTTAAAGTCTATTTCCTCTACAGAATGAACTACTTAAAAAATAAGTTCTGGGGCATATTTACTGGCATAAGCGTTTCTGTTCCGGGAATTAAAAAACTGGGGAAAATCAGTAACATTATCAGGAAGTGACTGACTTCAGTCATAGATCTTTCCATTATTGAATGGCTGATCCTTCTGGTATTGCTCAGATGGATCTGGTTTTTTTTATAACACATTTATGGGATACATATTTAATGTCTTATTCAGTTAATGTGTGTCTGCCTTGTTTGTCTGGTATCACATGTCATAGGGTTCTCTTGCTCCAGGGGGTTTGCATATTGATGGAGAACAGAACAAACAATTATGCATACTGTTAGATATGCATATTACTGTATTATCTGTATCCATGAGTGGGATATCATCCTGCTGTTAATCACAGATATGTATGTGTGTTATTCATGGTGCTATTTAAAACAACAAACAAAAAAAAACCCAACAAACTTCTAACACACAGAATTACATATTGTATATGGGAAAAGTAAGTTGTTTCCCTGGTAATCAGCATTTTATAGGAGAATTTTAAAATGAAGATTAGCATGGACAAACTGAACCTTTCCTCTGCAGAGCACACGCCCCAAATTAGAAGCTAAGTACACCCTCTATTTGGGGTTTGGCTTTACTGGTAACTCAAACAACAACAAAACATACATTTTGATCTAAGATACTTCCCTGAGCCTGGATATCCTTATGGTTTCTACCTAAAATCACCTTTCTGCTGGGTTCCTACTACCCTCTCTCACCTCTTATATATTCCAGGTCAACAGAACTAACTCAAGTTTTATGCAAGGTCCAAAAAGAAAACACCGAAAGATTCCTGACATCTTGTTACAAATAGATATTTCTCATCATTATATTCCAGACAATGATCAAATAGAAAGTTTTGTTCTATGACACCATAGTTCATTTACTAACTTTGAGTTCTTGATGTGATCTGTAGTTTCAGACCTAAATCCATTTTTGATCCAAATACACAGCTGGAATTGCAACAAAAGTCACCAGAGCACAGCACAACCTGATCCAAGACTCACACATACCAGTTGCAATGGGATATAATGGTAAGGAGAGTCCTGCCCTCAAATCTCATTCTGACTGGCAATGGTCAAGTCTTTGCTAGCAGCTGACCACCCTTGTCTTTCTCTACAGCTAGGCTCTCATTTTCACCATCTTCTGACTGTGACAAGCAGAATAAGATGCTTCAGCAGGGGAAAGTGTCAAGGCCTGCTCCTCTTCCTGGACTTTCTCCCAGTCTTTTTATACCTATCCTTCATCTAGATTCCCTGATTATGCTCATAGGAGCAAGAAAAGTTAGGAAGTAGGTAGCTGAGTATGAAGGGAAGGGCAAAGACTGACCTAGAGAGTAGGAGCACTATGGAGGAAATTCCCTGAGCCTATATCTAAGAAAGACTGGTGTGAGGAGGGGAAAGGAAGGAGTAGAGAACCACTTAAGAATTTCTCGTTCCTCGTAACAGATGGTGAGTTTGCGTAATGATTCTCCCCATTTACAAACAACTCTATGGTATAGAGCTTTCAGCTGCTATCTCTGTGACACAGGAAAGTGGTTTTTTCCTTGCATTCACCACCTCTATTGTCACTGTTAAAATTGGTCATTATGGTGTATGGACCTGATCGCCTACTAGCACGTGAAAAAGTGGAGGAAACATAGGTACCTTTCAGAGTAGCAATGGCTTGACAACTCCAAGAGAATAGTCAGGTTATTAATTTCATATCACTGTCATTCTGCCCTTATTCATAAACTCTTTCCTGCATACGAATTAGGCAGAATACTTGTGTAATTCTGAGTAGTGTACACATAACAGTTTTAGGCTTCAAACTGCTGTACTTGTCTGGTTAAAAAACAAAAGGGCTGTTTTATACTGATACTGTCAAGATAGTTTCCTTCATCAAACATCTTAAGATTGTATTATGGAAAGTAATGCTTGTAGTTAATCTTGAAACTTCTGACCATGGCTCATAGGCTAAATTGTTGATGCTGTTTCACATGGGAACAGCTAAAAATGTATGCAATTGAATTTATCTGTATCAGAAGGTGCTCAATCAATAAAGAGTCTTCAGAACAGTTATGAAGAATCAAAGTAATTAGTACTTGAGAGTCAGATTGCTAAGGTCATTGTCAATATAGCACACAATCAGGCAAATTCTGAGTGGCTCCTTCAAGGTATCAGGTGCTTTCAAACTCTTACTGAAGGCCACAGAAGCTGAGGGCACTCAGAAGTTCTCAGCATCTAGCACATATGTATTTGAATTGCCTAATACCATACTGGTAGGCTTCCTTCCATTTCAGCATTTTTTGCCACAGTCATGCCCAATTTTTTAAATTGTTCTATTTACAATCATTTTTAAAAAGATCAAGAATCCAATATTTGACAGCATAAATACAACTGTCCTATCTACCCCAGATCCCTCAGTTTCCTTTGGACTTCAGCAGGCAGTTGATGTTACTGAGGCAGTTTAACTTGGTATTGAGGAAGCTTGCAAAATTAATAAAATTAGAAACGGCGCCAAGAAAGGAAGGATTGTCCAGTGGTTATGGCACTAGCCTGGTACTGGGGAGAGCTTGGTTCAATTCCCTGCTCTGCTACAGATTTCCTATGTGCCCCCACACAAGTCCCAAAAGTCCCAAAATGTAGACCTTAGTTCCTTTATGCATCAGTTCCCTGATTGTAAAATGGGATGAATAGATAAAAGATTGTGAGGCACTCAGATATTGTGGTGAAGTGGGCCACATAAATACCTGTGAGAGACAGATAACAACAAGAGATATATGTGAACATCACCAAATTGTGAATGGATTCAGAGCAGTTTGGGCCCATTTTTAAAGACAATGCTTAACTTTTTAAAACCCCTTCCATACCCTCCATGATGCATATAAATGTCCTACAGAAATGTATTAAGAAATTCCATCCTACTGACAATGTCAGTAGCTTTCTTTATCTGAGGTCACATTTTTGCTGCTAAAAAACATGCAGATCCATCTAATTTTGAACATACCTCAGCATACTATAGTGTAACAGATCAGTGACAACACAATCCTTCTGAATATGTTTAATTTAATTTAAAACACCAAAGTATACACTTTGGTACTTAAAGGGATCAAAATCATATTGAAGCTGTACATGGCAGATTTTCTGTTTAATTTTAACAAGCATTATAAGGACTGTACGCATGAGACGGATCTCTTATTATTCATTGGCCCATCACAATGTGAACCAGGGTCTAATGAAAGATGCAGATTTTAAAAAGAACAATAGTACAATAGTTTAGAGTTTATTCTCTCAATTGCTGTCACACTATCAAGGCCTGCAGAGTAAATGGCTATCCAGTTCCTGGGGCAATATATATTAAAACTTTACATCACCAATTTTTATTGGATAATGAGGCTGTCAGCATATATAAATCTGGATTACAGAGTTACAACTGTGCACTAACTAGAATTACAATTTAAAGAGCTCCTTGTAGCTCTGCTTAGATTGTGCATGCTCTAATTATCGTGCCACTTTAGAAGTTACAATTAATCATTTTAATTGAAATAAAAGTCAAATAAATAATTAAGGTTCAGTGATCACTGCAAAGAAGAGTACAGGAAAAAGAAGAGAAAGATATTCATATTTAATATATTCAATGGATGGATTATAAACAAGCACGGAGCTCTTTGGTAGATACCTGGATGTTTCCATAATGCCTGGATTTGATTATTTTAGGTAACATGATATTAATTATTAATTTTTAAATTTAATTATTTCCATTAAAAGACAATGCTAACATTTTAAAATATGTTTAATTAAAGTCACTGTTTTCTATAATCTCTTCCATGACTGAAACTACAATCTGCTCTTGTATCAAACATTATTCATTTGCAGTAAGAAGTAAATTGTGCACTGTTTTCTCCCATGGAGGAAGGATCCTGACTACAATAGATACCAGTCTGCAGGAATTGATGAGGTTCATGCAGGTGTACTCCTCTCCCTTCCCTCCCTCCCACACACATTGTAGAGTCATAGCACTGGGATCTGCATTTGTTCCTACATGTAAATCCTGATTTGATTTGATTCAGGATGCGAGCTGTTCACTCAAGGTCAGGCAAGATATCTTTCCCACTGCCCCCATGCAACTACTGCAAAATGGACTTCGATATTGTCAATCTCTAGCACTCAAAAATCATGACTCAAGCTCCCCAAAATCATGAGACGGCCTAAATATAGTAGTTTTTTATTCTTTTTATTTGCTTCCTGATTTCTGAGCTTTCTGGCTGCACTCCATGTTTTCATAAGCTTTTTTGTCTTCAACCATGAGGTTGATTAATATTTTTTTTTAATGTAAGGTTAAGTGGAGATTCTTATGCTATCTCATGTTATCTCAGCAGCTGGGGGCTGAAGAAAGTCACCAAATATTGCAAGACTTGTGAAAAAATTGCAGCAGTTGGCAATACTGAGTAAACGAGTGGTCAAACACAAGGGCATGCAAAGGTAGAATAAAGCTGTCAATAGTAGGCCAAGACCTTTCTTCACGGCTGCTGTATCTGACATAAGGGTTCCAAAATAGGAACACATTAACCACCTTACACTTCTCTAGCTTCCATCATCTGGAAGGGAGCCTACCCCTTCAGTAATCCTTCCTGGCTAATATGGAGAGACCCACAATGGCTGTTCCTTGACCCTGCTTGTCTTCTATCTACTGTTTCTACCTAACAGGTAGGAAGCCTTATATCTGGCTTCTTGTAGGTCACATACTTGGGTAGTAGGTCACAGGTGGTATCAAGTTTTCACACTGTTTGAATCCATCCAGAGCTACAGAGTTTGTTTGCTTGTAGCTTGAAATGGTTTTAAAAAGAGGTTAAAAACCTGTTCATGGTTACATTGCTGACTGCACTTGTATGTAATAATGTGCTTAATATCTAACTATTGTAGTGTACCATTTTGCGTTAAAGGTACTTTCCAAATATTACCTGATCAAGTATAAGTCTGTTAATTAATTATATGAATTCCAATATAATAGGATTGATAAAGCTTCAGACTCTGCTCTAAATTTGGGTTTAAACTCAGTTATTTTGACAGTTTTTATGCAAATGCCTCAGAATACTTACGTGGGCCAAAACAATGCTTACAGCTAGGTCAAATGAGTGCCTCCAGTGTCTGATGGCTACCCACAGCAGAACTTCAATGAAAGGAAAACCAAGAGGCAGAACTGTGATTTATAGAACTGATATCCATTTCAGTGACACTAAGAAGAAAAAGGATTTATGAATGCCTTGTCTCTGTGTTGCTAATCTCATCAGGGCGAGGCTGAGTACTTAGAGCAGAAAGATCTGTTGTTACCCAAAATAATAAACCTATTTACTGAACCTGAACAAAGTGCTGAAGTTTATTTCTAATGAGTGTTGACTGATCTTGGCAAATCAAGTGAATTAGACCACACGTAGCTGAGCTCGACAAGTCATCACTAGACAGCATGTCCCAAGAGGACAGAATGAATAAGAACAAGTTGCTACTTAGTTTAATTTTTTAAAAGGAACACCACAAACTTATTATACCACTATCTTAACATCCTGCAAGAACCATACTTGCCATTAATAATCCCTTTGTTATGTATACACATATTATTTTTTGTTTGGGAACTTTTTTCATTTAAAAAGGAAAAAAAAGCCTAGAACCAACCTATCAATGTGTTTTCTTTGTATCCATCCAAGCACTTATATCACACTCATCACCTCAATATCTGTGAGCCTGGTATCTGAGTATTGTCACACAGAAGATTAGTGTTCAAGTCCTGAGGGATTTTGAGTGCTACACAGCACAGATGACGAAGAATTTCATCTCCAATCCCGTGTGGCAATCATAGGGAGGTGGTGCGGTTTAGTTAATAGGACACTAGGCTAGGAGTTAGAAGATCTGGCCATATTTCTAGCTCTGCTATTGACCCACTGGGATAACCTCAGCAAGTCACAAACTCTGTGCCTCAGTGTCCCCATCTGTAAAATACAGATTCGGCTTCGAGAGCTATGGGAAGGTACATAAAAGTATTATCCTCACTCCCACTTCAGAGAGATGAACACCTGTTGACAAATGCTCAAAAGAAACACTGAATGTCTCAAGATGGAACTGCATCAAACTCTTTCTAAGAAAGGAAAGTCACAACGACAGAAAATCTTATAATGGTGATGGTCAAGTTACAAGAGGATCAGAGGACTCTGAGCTAATAAAATACAGATTTGGATATTTAGAATATTTTATTTCATTTTTTCAATTAGAAAAGGAAAACAGGAAGATTACTTTCTGTCTTTCTTTTTTTTTTTTTTTTGCAAGTTTCATGGAAATCCACTTACGACTCAGATCTGTATTTCAACACCCAGGGACAAAAGTGGAACATCTGTCTTGCACATTTGTGCTCTTCCCTTTAGATTCTGACCAGAAGAGCATACAGCTGAATCCTTTCAGATGTCTCTCCCCTTACAAAAAGTCACTTTCTTAAACCAGCATTGTATTGTTTCATGGATACCTTTTCCAACCATTATCACTGCTTGATTTACTACAGCAAATACGTAGCAAAATATTTGCATGTGGGAGGTGAAGAGAGATAGCCAGAGAAATGCTGAGTGCCTTTTTGTTATAGAGTAATATGAAGGATAATGAAGGTTATCTCTATCTAGTATTGTCAAACAGATTAGGAACAAATACATTTTCTCAGAATTCCCACTCACTCTTCATGTAAATAAATAATACATTTACTATTTAGTTTCATTTTCTGTAAACAGTTATAACTTGATTGTTTTTCATATTGCACTTATTCTAGCTGTCTTATTTTTCTCTCAGGTGGAAAGTTTTGTAGTGATGAAATTTTAATCTTTTATTCTTCTATAGTTTAGATGGAGTTTCAAAAATATTTGACATGTATGGCACAGGAAGTGTAACATGTCATGGTGGCAAGACAAATCAAACATACTAGAAGGCTTTTAAGTGATGAACCAGGGTGAAGGCAAGTTATACTCTGTTGAAATACTGTAAAAGGGCAGAAGCCCTGGTTCTGTTCCTTGTGTGCAACAGTTGCAGACTCCAAGGAAACAGTACCACCCCCCGCAAAAAAAAAAAAAAAAAAATTGTTGGCAAGCACCATTATTAATGACAGATGATTTGCAACGTCAGACTGTTTGGGAATAAGTAGTGCTATTGACCATATACCACAAAGGAAGTTAGAAATCTTCCTGTGATCTATCAAATCTTCAAAGGTTGTTTTAAAGGCATCAAAAACATTAGTGGTCTAATATAATTATAAGACATATTAAAAGTGCAACTGCTGAACATCTTTGTCCAATGAATGATACGCTGATGTGTTCTCTGGAGACTTTCAGCAGTATCATATATGTGCTAGTATGATCATAATAAAGAAAATATTATCTGTGATGACTTTCTCTGAGATCATTTTAACAATGGCACTGAGCCTGTGATTACTGTGTTCCTCAGATAACTAAAACAGCTACAAATAAGTCTAGCATACTACAAACAATTCTAACCCATATTACTGTAGTGTAGAGTGGTAAATGAACACTTCCTTGAAGACAAGCTATATTCAGCCTGGAAAAAAGTAGAGGCAATCTGACGTACCCTCTAATTGAAACTAGTACAGATAAGCCTGCACAGATTTAACCTTTGTTCTCCTACTACAAAGCTGTTCAATTACACAAGAAAAATGAAGCACAGTAAAACTTATGGCATCTATTCACACCACAGGAATCCAATTTAATTATTCCCACTAGGAGATATAAAGTATTTCCTAATGCAAATACTGGCCTCTCTCAGAACATCATATCAAGGACCTGAAGTGTATTTTTCCCCAAAGGGAGGAAGTAGGAAGTGTACTGTATTTTTCACTCAGAATAAGCACAAAGTCTTTTAAAGATTCCACTATGCAATGAAGAATCTCAAAGCTTTCTATAAAGTCCTGGCAAATTCTATAATATGATAGCATAACAAATGATCACAGGATAAAGAATGTTTTTTGTAAACATTTACTACTAACCTAGGGTAGTAAATTCAACACAAAATTTTTAAGCACTAGTTTTGTTTATGGACCAGCTATTAAAACCAGCATTACAGACACTGTCTGTAAGTAACCAAAATAGTTGGCAACCAATTCCAACAGCTAATATGTGGAAACAAATTGCTATAGTTTAAAAGACACTTGGTGATAAATTCCAAGTAATTACTGGAAATCAGAATCAAGACCTTATTTTTCATTTCTAAACAAATTATCTTCATCCAGCGGCAGTATTTCAATTAAAAAAAAAACAGCCATGAGAGGTATATTTCCTAACTGTTCATTTAACAGCTCACAAGACTTTGGCACCATTGAATTCAAACCCAAGCCCTTGCCTAAACCTATTGCAGACTTGGAGCCAAACTCAGCCTATTTGTCCATCTCTAAAGTAGGCTTACATCCCTATTCCCTTTGCTCTACAATATTCCCATCTTCGACCACTTGTTTTGTCAACTCCTCATATGATTACCTCCATGCCTTCTTCCGTGTTCCTTCTGATGCATGGTACAAATTTCATGAGCTCATCTGTGAGGCACCTACCCTTTCTACATTTAAGTCTCCTTTGAAGACCCATTTGGGCTGTGCTGCTTCGAGTGAATCTTGCTGACATGTATATTAATGGAAAGGTCTATCTGTCTGCCAGTCCTTGGACTGTGAGCTCCTCGGAGCAAGGACTGCACCTTCTTGACTGTCTGGAAAGTGCCCAGCTCAGAGTGGAATCTACCATAACCAAATGACTAAATAATAATAGATGTGGAATGGCCCAAAGACATGGGAACATCCCAGTGAATTTACATGTATTGGTATTTTTTTGGTTGGTTGGTCGATGTTACCAAAGACACAACACTAGCTACTGCTCCTTGGGACGTCCCACACGTGCTCTGGGCTAGCAATATGGGGATCACCACAGAACTCAGCCGGAGCAAAGTTATGTGTTTTTTACACAATATAATGGAGTTCTGGAAAGTACATGTATATTTTCTATGCTTTGCAATAAAAAAAAAAACCCCGTACTGATACAGCCAGGGCCCTAATCCTGCAAGCTTTTCTATACAGGAGGTCCTACGCACGTGCACAGAGCCACACTGATTGCACTAGGGTTCAACATGGGTCTAAGGGTAGCCCTGTATTTATCAGTTGCAGCAGTTACATTTACTTTATTCAAGGGAATAATCAGACCTCTGCTATGACAGAAATATCTGCATGTTTGTGTGGAACAATAGTCTGAAATAAAAAAACGAAAAAAGATCTTAAAGAAACATTGTCCAGTAGTTCAGGCCCCATTTTTAAAAAAGTATTAATGTATTTATTTTTAAGTTTTTACAAAGCTTGTTTAAACTGATTTTTTTAAAGTAAGAAAAAATGAAGATATAATTTATTTTGATATAAATATTCTCCCTGCAGTGCTTTCAGTTAAACATTGCCACTTGTAGTAGTGCATGGAATACAGAAAGTGAAGTTGACTAGAAAAAGACTACAGTTACAAATACAAGTAAGTCTATTCTCATTGTTTGATTTCTTTTCACCTCGGTCAAACAAAATACCAAAGCTAAATTAGACTCTTATTTCAGTATTAGCATTCTAAAGTGCAATTACACTTAAGGAAACTTTATTTTTAATTTAAGATTTTTTTAACTTGACTGTGTCCTTTTAAAGAAAACAAGTTGGACAAATAAAAGGTAAGAGGACAAACATAATATGTTCACCAGTTTAACTTGTGTACACAGACACATACATATGTTTGCCACGCACACAAGTTAAAATTGTTACCGCATGCCAAGTAAACTTTTACAGATGTTCAGCAATTGAGTTCAAAAGCAATTTCATCATGTCTTCTTGGATCTGTTACCAGCCAAACATACAGAAACACAGACATGTCAAAACATCAAGTGATATGACCAGTTGGTGATTTTCAGATAAATGAGATACTCATGACTGTGCTGCTTGTTTTCATGTTAATATTCTCTCTTGCCACACCTTAAACTGAATACAGAGAGAAATATTTGAAACTATACTCTGCAATTATCTTGCAGTCAAACCTGATATATTCCAGCTAAACCATGTCCTGTTTTAAAATGGCATTTTTTCTAACTTTCAAAGGGAATGTTTCAACATTACAGGACACCAGCAGAATCTCAATTAGAGAAAGTTTGGTCCACAATACACACATGTGCTATATACATAAAATATACAGTTATATTACACATAGGTATACATACACCATCTATATATGTATTAATATTATATAAAAATGTTTATGCGCACATACACAACACACAGACACAATATATATTCTGTATTATTTATATAAAACATAGCTTACCACTAAAACACTTGTTCTGGTGAGATCTTTAATAGTAGTATTTGTTTCTTGTAGCACCAATAATGAGTTGGATATTGTACACACACAAAAGGAGGCATACTCCCTGCCTCAATGACCGTGCACTTTTGTTGTTTTTTTTAAAAAGAGTAATACATTGTAATTGTACATAATAAACACAAGAATCTTGTGGTCAAAGACACCATCATTTGATAAGTTTACTTTATCATGCACTGTTGACCACCTCACCCTGTTATCCAACTATACTGAAAGGAGGACAGGAGACACATGATATAGTTTTAATCAGGCAGCAACTTTATTATTTGATGTCTGGACTATCCGGCAGATAAAAGTGTGCAGTGCAGGTAACTCCATGTTCATTCAATATCTACCTAAGCATAGGTGCTTGTGCCCCTGGCTTGAAGTGGTTTCCATTATATACAGTGTTTACAGTTTGGTTCAATAGCTCTCAGCACTCCCACTGTAAAAACTGTCCCAGCACCCCTGTACATGGGAGAGTTTCTGCTAGCCTCACTCTTTTTCTGTCTAGGTTCCCCAGCCAACCCATTGCTTTGACCATACCATCTGCCCCTAGAACAAGGGTTAAAGAGGCTAGCGTGATGCCCACAGCAGGTCCTGCCAAACCTGGTATTTTGCCATTTCAAGAGGAGAGAGGGTGGGTGCTGCAGCTTTTGAGTCTCGCTCCCCCGACTGGCTGTAAGGCGCTATTCCCTCTCCCCCAGCAAGCCGGACAATGCACTCCACCCTGCTTAAAGGTGCAGTAGGGTCATTCTCTGCCCACTAATCAATCTCCCCTAAAGCCACTTCTAACATTCCAGACATTTCAAAAGCTTCAAAACAGTCAATGTTAACAAACACACACACGCACACACACCAACCCTACCAGGAAATGTTTCCTTCTTTTCCTCCATTGTGGAATTCACATCCTCCCCTCATCCCCAAACATCCATCCTCTACTTCAAATTACACTTCCCTAAGGCCTAGGACAGACAATAGTCAGTCCTGGAACACTGACGGGTTTAAAGTATAATATTTCACAGCCCATCAGGGTTGGAAACAGAGGCTTTTTTAAAGTGACTACATTATTTATGGAATAGCAATTTTAGGAAATTTGTAAAGGTTTTTAAAATTGAGGCTTGTATAGATGGACTCATTCTATTAAGGGAGTTTAGCTTTAAAGAGACAGCGAGAGACAGAGAGATGAGAAATAATATCAATACAAATGAGAACTGCTTTAGTGAGTTTTACTAAACTATTTTTCCCATGAAAAAAATGCATGCTGGTATAGTGCAGTAAAAAAGGTTTTACTTACATTTTCCTGGGATGATCTGTATGACCCATTCATTGCTTCACCACTGAGTAACTTGGGCATCCCAAGCTCATATAAATAAAATCTTTATACCACACGATTATGCATTTTTACTCTCTAAACATAAAATATTTCCACATATAAATATCATAGTATTATATTGCTAAATACAACTTTAATTTATGTGCAATATTATTAAATAAAAACACTCAGTTAATATTTGTAAAACAGAAAACAGATATCTTGAAATATAAAAAATGACATAGTAATAGCATTTGTTAACACATTGCTATTACATGAAAAGCAGCTGCATGAGAATTTCACAAAGCAAATAAAAGATCAAAACACCCAGGAAGGAACATCCTGTAGGGTTGCAAAATATTTACATGCCAAGTGCTTCAGGTAAAGAAGATAATTAAGCTATGAATATATTTCTTGATTTAGGTTTATAAAAGGCATATTCTTATTTGCTCTGGGTGACATTCTGACCCCAATGAAGTCAATGGAAGTTTTGTTATTGACTTAATGGGGTCAGGATTTCTCCCTGTGTCTCAGGGTACATTTACAAAAGTAACATTTTTAACATTCTGTGCACAATTTTATATATATTTGGACACTCTCCAAATTTACGACTACAATAAGTATGACAGAAAATAATCTCAGTCAATATCAGAAACATCTTTAAAAGCTTTCCACAGTTTTCCACAGCTCCACACCCATTCCACAAATCACCAGCCACTAAAAGACACAGATGTGCTTTCATAGTGACCAGAAGATTAACAAGCTTGGGCATGAAAGAGGACCAAAGTCAAAGGCCCACCCACTGGAAACACCCTGCCCCATTATACCTCCAATGGCAATTTCAAAATTGCAATATAGAATGGGTTATCTGTTATCTTCTGCAGCAGTGCTCAGAAACAGACAACCTCTCATGTATCAAGGCCCAAACCACAAATGGATCTGTAGATCAACATCTCTAATGGTACTACTCAGATGCAAACAGGAAAGTTACTATCGTTACACATATATCCTGATGTTGATACTGCTCAAGAGAAGCTTCAAGAGAAGCTCCATGCTTAATACATTTCAATAATCCAGTATGGAAGTTAAAAAGCATGGATGACAGACTCATGAGAGAGAAATGCATAGATGTAAAAAGCACTCATTGACCATTATGTAGAACACACAGGGATTCAAAAATACTCCTATATTTTGAACCACTTTAATGAAGGTGCAAGTCTGGTGATGTGCTGAGCGTGTTAATAAAGAATTCATAAAATAAGTAATTAAATAGGCAAACAAATATAAAATGACGACTACTAATAGTTGTACTTCTGTACAGTGCTTCTTGGATCTACTATTAGTTGCAGCAGTAACATTTAATAACTCTAGGAGCAGCCACCATTTCACCATCCTTGGCTCACTTTTAGGTTGCTTCTCTCAACCAACTAGCATATTTCTCTCTCTCTAGTATGGAGTACACCTCAGTCAGAATGCTCTCATCCGAGTCATTATCTCTGCCAGGCACTGGGAAAGCCAAGACACCACACTGCCTGGGTTAGATAAAAAGGGAATTAAGAGCGGCATGTCATCTGTGTATTGATGACACAACAGCTCAAAGTCCCTCAACTACCTCCAACAGTATATTCACACATACATTAAGAATGCACAATACCTGCACCCAGAGTACAGCTGTCAAGGTTCCTTCCCCACTCTGAATGCTAGGGTACAGATGTAGGGACCTGCATGAAAACCTTTTAAGCTTACTTTTACCAGCTTAAGTTAAAACTTCCCCAAGGTACAAACTATTTTACCTTTTGTCCCTGGACTTTATTGCTGCCACCACCAAACGTCTAACACCGGTTAATGGGAAAATGTTCGTTTGGAAACGTCTTTCCCCTCAAAATCCTCCCAAATCTTAACCCCCCCATTTCTGGGGAAGGTTTGATAAAAATCCTCACCAATTTGCATAGGTGACCACAGACCCAAACCCTTGGATCTTAAGAACAATGAAAAAGCATTCAGTTTCTTAAAAGAAGAATTTTAATAGAAGAAAAAGTAAAAAGAATCCCCTCTGTAAAATCAGGATGGTAAATACCTTACAGGGTAATTAGATTCAAAACACAGAGAATCCCTCTAGGCAAAACCTTAAGTTACAAAAAGACACAAAAACAGGAATATCCATTCCATCCAGTCCAGCCTATTTTCTCAGCCATTTAAAGAAAACAGAATCTAACGCATATCTAGCTAGATTACTTACTAAGTTCTAAGACTCCATTCCTGTTCTGTCCCCGGCAAAAGCATCACAGAGTCAGGGGCTTTGTTTCTCCCTCCCCCCAGCTTTTGAAAGTATCTTGTCTCCTCATTGGTCATTTTGGTCAGGTGCCAGCAAGGTTATCCTAGCTTCTTAACCCTTTACAGGTGAAAGGGTTTTTCCTCCGGCCAGGAGGGACCCTAATGGTGTCTATCCTTCCCTTCACACCCATGACAACAGCAAAAATCACTTCAAATGCCACACATGCATAGATGGAATACTGTACATAATCCAAATTCTCAGTTTCTGGAATGTAAGCAGAATACAGGTACAATACAAACTTGGTGAATGCCAGCACAATTATTATTACGTGGCTCAGTCATCTGAACTATTTTACAATATGTATTCTTCTCACTTCATTGGCTCCACAGATTTCTCTCATCACTGTTTAGTCCCCTTCAAAGGAAAGGTGTAAGCATGCCACTGCCAAAACAAGCATAACATTTATACTTAAAAGATAAAACAATATATCTGCTCTATTTGAATATGTTCATGAGATAATTGTCTATCCCTCTCAAATCTTTAGCAAGGTTTTTCTTACCTATAGCATCTTTGTGACAATACTGATACAAGCACCACTGTTAGATAAACTCTCCCACTGATGTGTTTTGCTTTCCAAATGTAACGTTTTTCTTTTATGCCAGGGAAAGACAAAATCGCTATTTCCCTATTTCTTTCTTGCATTCTGAAACAGATGCAGCAGAACTGGGAATCTGATCAGGCATAATATTTCTGCGCAGCAACTATATACAGGTTTTTATTGCATCAAAACATTTTCCTCCATATTTTCCTGTGTTATAAGAAGTGATGAATTCATTTATTTCCACTTTAAAAATGAAACAAATAAAATGAAGTTATAATTTTTACTAACTAGTTATTTTTAAAAAGCCCTTCCAGTCCGACATTCTGGATCTGCCCCTGGATCTGGCATATCCTGGATCAGTTCCCCAGCCCTTGTCTCCTGATTAGTTTCTGGTTGGTGATTGCTTCTGGCAACAGCTTTTCCCCCGGAGACCTTCCAATTATTTGTGGCTGCGGACAGCTCAGATGTCTCTGGGATAGTGCGCCTTCTTTAGATCTCTAGACCTTTTTACTTTGATTCTTGTGTCAAAATCTTACAGTTATGAGTTCTCTCACAACTCTTCCCTTTTCTATGCTATTCTGGCTTCTGAGCTCCCTCTGGCATCAATTTAGTGAGAACTCCTTTCCAACAATCATCAATCTGGTGTGCAAATCTCAGCACTGCAGCTCTATTCCATCTAACCCTCGATTGAGTGGCAGTACTACATCCAAGATCTTTTGTAGGCTCCAGCTTTAAAAGACTGTGTAGGGGTAAGCATCAGCTTTGTTCACTTTTATCTGGTGGACAGATTCCACAGATGTCAGTCTGAAGTAGGCTCTGCAATATGGATAGATTCTGTTCACTTTGCCTGCAAGGCTTCTAAGCCTTGGAAATGTAATGCAGACAAGCCTTTCATCTTAAAAAGAGTGGATCTACACAGATACGGCACCTCCCTACTTAAAAAATATGGACTTGGTGTATATTCTGCGTCTCATCTGTTGACCCCAGTGACAATTTATATGCCTATTATCAGTTCAGGAGCCAGGTACAAAAGAAGTGAACTGGGTTCTATTCAGACTCAAATGTCACCTACAGACTTGCTGACTGAATCCCAATTTTGGAGCCTTATTCTGCCTTCAGTTACACCTGTGTAACCACCATGAAGAGGTGAAACTGAGGGGAGCATTTGCACTACTGAAACTGTATTACTGACGATGATGTATGAGCAAGAGGAACATAAACCTTTTCACTTGTATGTATTTTATTTATTGTAAGCTTAGCGTATTTGATCTAGAATCATAATTATTCTAGAATCACTAAGATAAAATAAATCTCGCAGGTTTTACAGACTCACTTCTCAGAGTATAACAGCACTTTAAATACTGACCTCCCTTCCACTTAGAACAACAAAATTCCACTTGTTCTGGAAGCGCCCGTTTCATTGGTAGGTATATCCCATATTTAGCCATAAGCTCAACAAGAGCTGCTAAACTAAGATAATGTTTACTTACAAAGTTCTTCTCTGTAACCATTTAAGGCCCTGATTCAGCAAGCAACTGAATTACATGCTAGGGTTGCCAGGTGTCTAGTTTTCGACCAGAAACTCTGGTCAGAAAGAGGACCTGACAGTGTCAGATCTACTGATTGATCACGCAAAGTCTGGTTACTGCCGGTGGGGGAGGCATCAAGTCATCACCCACCACTCAGCTGGGGCCGCCTGCTACCTGCATTGGGCAGCTGCAGCTCCCAGACCTGGCTCTACAGGAAAGTCCCTTCTGACCCGGACGTTAGGGGGCGGGGGAAGGGCAGGAGAAAGAGGGGGGAAACAGCAAGTGATGGGGAGAGGCAGGAAGAGGAGCAAATGGGGATCCTCGGGGGACTAGGCGAGGGAGGGGCAGGGCCTCAGTGGGAAGAGGCAGCGTGGGGCAGGTTCACTGCTGGAATGTCGTTTTTTTTAACTATTACAAAGTTGGCAACCCTAACACTAAGTTCAAAAGGACTATTCACGCTTGAAGTGTGTGAGTATTCCTATTGATCTTTATGTTAGGCATGTGTTTAAGCATCTTGCTGAACTGTGGCCTAAACTACATTTGTTAATTAATTTATCGTGGCACGCATAGATCCTTTTAAATTCTGGTTGAGACTGTCAAAGCCATCTACAGCAGTGGTTCCCAAACTAGGGGCGCCGCTTGTTCAGGGAAAGCCCCTGGCAGGCTGCGCCGATTTGTTTACCTGCCGCGTCCGCAGGTTCGGCCGGTCATGGCTACCACTGGCCACGGTTCACCACTCTAGGCCAGCACGTCCCTCGGCCCGCGCCGCTTCCCGCAGCCCCCATTGGCCGAGAACAGCGAACCGCGGGCAGTAGGAGCTGCAATTGGCCGAACCTGCAGACGCGGCAGGTAAACAAACCGGCCCAGCCCGGCACGCCAGGAGCTTTCACTGAACAAGCGACGCCCCTAGTTTGGGAACCACTGATCTAGAGGATTTAGACAGAATTCCATTATATTCCCCTACCCTACTTTGAAACTCTCTTTTAGCTTGAATCCAAAGTACAGCACCACAGTTTATATCCTGCCTTTTCAGACTACATTCTTTGTCACCTCCACCTCTTATTAAAAAATCTTTCAAAGGTTGCAGAGTAAACTCATCTTTAATTAATGGATTATTTCTTTAGTCTTCAAATCTGCTGTGTCCTGCAAAGATGTTTATTGGTTCAGGATTAGAAAAATAAATATAGAATGAGATCTGAGTGTGAAGGATATTTTCATATCAAAGATCACAATATATCATTCACTTTTTAGGCCACTATGTTGGATAACATCTCCAAACGTCCGACCGCTCATAACAATGACCCACCCTGCCACAGTCACTAAGATAATGAAGACTGCATTCTACTAAAATGCCACAGATAAGATTTGATGAACTAGGACTTCATACTGGCCAACCAAGGTAAAGCCATAGATATTTTCCAAGAAAATACAGCAATAAGAAAGCAGTTTAAGAAACAAAACCTTAAACTGATGATTTTCAGATGCTTGAATAGTCTTGAATAAAATAATGATTTACCTGTACTAACTACCCCTCTTCTTTCACTATTACCAACCTTTCCAGAGATACTGCTGCTAAATCAGGAACACGTTTTTTCCTTCTCTCCACTTTTAAAGGGAGGGTGGCATTGCTAGAATGCATTATTTCAACCAGGATGGAACATGCAGGCTTAGAAAGAGCCTAGGGATGTTTGTTTTCCTGATCATTTCTTCAGGGGAAGTGACTGAGCCACATAAACTGTAACAGTACCCTTACTGGGCTTAGGGTTGCAAATTTTGGTTGGATGTATTCCTGGAGATTTCATCACATGACAATCTTTAATTAATGATTAATCTTCAATTTCTAGAGACTCCAGGCCAATCTTGGCGGGTAGGCAACCCTATTGATGGTCAACTCACAGAGAAGCAAAAGATAGTCATGTCACTGTAGAGAAGGCTAGAATTGAAACATATCAGAACAAATATATATGCTTGAAAAGTGTATGAGAAAGCACTTGACTCACTACAAACAGGCCTGACATTTTGGATGAGGTGGTCTCTTTCCTCGTATAAAGCACATGGTGCATCAAAGGGTGACAATAGGGATTTCATCCCTAGCAAATTATTTCAATGATTTAAAAATCATTTTGAAAATGAAGAATGAAGAATCATAAAGGAGGAGGTAATCAGTGTAAGTGATACTGAGTCAAGGAATTAACCCTTCGAGCTCTGCAGTCTGAGTTTTAATCCAGTTATGTTTCAAGTTAAATTAAGTTGTTAGTTTGCATCTGGATATTGATTTAACAGTGCTGGCAAATCCTGCTTCAGAAAGGCCAATACTACAATAGGTAAGTTTCTTCAAGTTTTAACTGAGATGCAATGGAATGCAAGTATAGTTAAGTTTGAATAGATTTGCCAGCACTGTGTGGCTGACTTGAGCCAGTACTATAAGTCCTTCACTTCCATGCGTGCCACGATAAATTCACCCAACAAATGCTAATAAATAAATTTAAAACGGGGAATCTGATTAATCGATGAGGCTTTCAGTCAGAAACAATCTGATCACACTATAACTCCTCAAAATATTTGCAGCCTTGTCAACAGTTTTCTTTTAAATATGTATTGCTGGATCCAAGTAAATGCTCATTTCAAACATTGCATTTGGCAGGGAAATGCTACTTCTCAACCAAACGTTGAGAATTGTGCCAACATTTCTTTACTAGTTTCAGTAACTCACAGTTGTATTCTTAAAAAGATTGTTAAATACATTACAAGACTCGTCATTCGCCGCAATGGTATCAAACCTGCAAGCAAAGAAGATTTCATCATGTAACAACTATTAAGTGTCAGCTTTCTTTACTGTATATTAGTGAATAAAATGGGATAGCCATGTGTTATACAAGTATAATTGGCTGAGGTGAACAATTTGATTGCCTTCCAGTCATGTGGTTTTCATAGCCACACAGATCAGTGCTCATTTTCCTACTGAGTGATTAGATGTTAAATAATAGAACGTGTGTTTTAGGACTGACATTTTAAAATAATTAAATCCCATTAAGGTCAACAACCACTCATAGAAAAGCCAAAAGTGAGTGCGTTGCAAGGATTTTCACACTGTTTAAAACCAAGGACAAAACTCCATGCAGGCAACTGCATATGATGTACAAATCATTCTTTAAAATGCACTGTAAAAGTAATTTTTTTATGACTAGTTTCATATTTCAGCATTTAGGTTACACATAACACTCTCAGGTCTATGTGGGACAAATGGAAATTTGGATCCAAAAGTAATACATATGGTCTTAATTGCTTTTTGCAGTGAAGTCACAGTCCAGCGTAAAGAAATTTTTTCCAAACGCCAGCTTGCAAACTGATTTTCATGTGAAACTTTCAATAATAATAATAAAAAAAAGCAGCAGCAGATGTGGCTGTAGCTATTAACTTTCTTGGGACTCCCTCCCCCCCCCCCGCCCCAGTCTGTCCACTTCCAGCCAACTGCCATCTACCTCTTTCTAACTAACATTGTTTTCATTTTGGGGCACTGGCGAGGCTTTCCTCACAAAACATGTTGCCACAAAGAAGCTGAAGTGCATAGGGCAATGCCAGCTACTTAAGTTTTTAATTAATGCCTGAAATACTGTCTCCCTCCAATCCACTTCTTTTAGAAGGATGGATTTGGTTTCAAATGTAATTTTTCTACAAGGCAAAGATTCAGTATATCAAACCTAATGCAGAGACAGCATAGTTGGCTGCTTTTACACTAATCAAAACAGCTATTAAGCTTCTATGTAATGAAAACAAGATTTTTCTGATTTGATTCCTGTGACTTGGCTACAGTAGCGCAGACTGTGAGGCACAGTAATCTTCTATTTAAAGAAGTCACATCCAATCATATGGTACAATTTTAATAGTCTCAGGGCAAGGATTATTCCTTCCACCAGCGAATCCACTTGAGTACCAGCTGTTACCCTACCCTACATTCCCAATTACCTCTGGACGTCACCACCTCAGTTCTCTGGCAGGATCATTCCTCTGTGTGCACGTGTGTCCTGCAGTACTGTAATCAAGTCACTCTAAACAAATTAGCAGGTGAGGAATATTTTTTTTTTGGTTGTTACTTGCTTTCCACCAGTGTTGATTGTGACATTCTAGGTAGCATTTTTTTAAAGATACAGGCAAACGACAGCTCTATAGAGGAACAAAACAGCATGGAAATGAAATAGGAAAGGGGGAAGTGAAAAATCAGCAGAGCCTGTTGATCCCACATTGGTGGTTTTAGTATCATTGCTCTAAGCACTGTGTGGCTGAATGCTGTATTGGCTGCTACAAGCATGAGCCTGTAACTACCTAGTACAGATAAACAGAGACTGCCATGTGCCTGACTTCCACAGTTTCTCCACTGAGGCTTCATCCTCTTTCTGCCTACAAAAGTCACAGCTCTAGTGGAATGGGCTTTTCCTTTTCTACAACAGTGGATTTTTCACATTAAGTAAGCATCCTATATAGAGGATTTGATCTAGCTAGCACTAACAAATACAGATGCTCTGCTACCATATTTGGAACCCTCAAAAAAGAAACAGGAAAAGGATTTTAAAGACTAGAAAGAGATAATTTGGGAGAGCCTTGTGGATAAGAAGAAGTGCTATCTATGGCTAAAGATTAGGTCAGAAGTTGGGAAGAGAAAATTTAGTTAAGTAAGAATACAGAAGAATTAAGTAGTATTTAAAACAATTAAATAGTGAGAAAGATTAAAAAGTTTTCAGAGTAGCAGCCGTGTTAGTCTGTATTCGCAAAAAGAAAAGGAGTACTTGTGGCACCTTAGAGACTAACCAATTTATTTGAGCATAAGCGAGCTGTAGCTCACGAAAGCTTATGCTCAAATAAATTGGTTAGTCTCTAAGGTGCCACAAGTACCTTTTCTTTTTTTAAAGATTAAAAAGATGCCACAACTTTCCCAGCATTATTTGCAGTGTTCATGTAGCTGTCTTGATCCCAGGATATTAGAGAGATAAACTTGTCTCTCTAATATATTTCCCAACACATACACATGTATTTGGAAAAACAAATCAAACAAACAAACAAGCAAAAATTGGGCCTGCCAGAATGGTATCCTGAAAGTACCTTGTATGCAGCTTTTTAAGCAACCTTAAAAAAAAAAAATGGAAAGTAGGCAGAGTTAATTTTATAGCTGATCTATTTTAATTGGGTGGATAAAAATTGATGTTTAAAAATCAAACAGCTTTTTAAAAAATAGCTTTTTTAAAAAATAATCCTTCTTAAAATTAAAATTGAATTGACAACCAATGTTAAGGCCTAAACTATTTAAATCATTTAAATTACTTAAAATAATAATAAGCAGTACATGTTTGCTGCTAAATTCTTAAGAAAGGCAAACCACTGAACTGGTGAGAGACATGCAGTATTGCCAACTCTCAAAATTTTATCATAACTCTACTGATTTGGGGGTGTTTTTTTAATCAGTCTCATGAAAACATAATGAAAGGCCCCAACTCACAATTTTTCCTTTATTTAAAATGGCCACCATCTCCTTTTATTCGTAATAGGGCTGAACACAGGGAGATGGCCACCATTTCCCTACAGTTTGTCTGCATGTGTAAGTGGGGCTGCCCTTAATAAAGATGGCTGCCACCTCCCACTGTTTTCATTGAGATTGAAGCCATGTCCACATCAGGCAAAACTGATGTCACTCTAATGTTCAGGGGGCTAGATAGGAGACAGGGACTGTGAAAACCAGCAGAGATGGTGGATGGGAGAAAGTTGAAAGAGAGCAGGAGGCAGTTTTAGAGATTCCAAAGGGCTGGGGTGAGTAATTGTGGGCGATAGGATGCAGGGGGTATGGAACAGCAGGAGGCAGAGGAGGAGTGTGGGGAGTGCTGCCCAGTGTCAGATAGATAAGTTGGAGTGGGGCAGAGCTCAGGGAAGTGTTGCTTCTTGAAAAAGGCTAAACCAATCCCATATTATTTTTTTTACTGGGATTATCACTTATATGAATGATTGGTATAAGTTTAAAGTTCTTTAGAGTATTCATCTGTAATTCTTCAACCCTAAAAAGTAATATACATTCTGTGTGTGTGTTTGTGAATCATGATGCATTAATTAGGTCACTTGTTTTCAAACTATTTCAGCCCTTTTTTAAAATCAAAATAAACAAAGTAGGAGGGGAGAGAGTCAAGAGAGCAATAGGAAATGGCAGGTCCCCTATTTTAGGAGTGAGGGGTGGGTAAGTGGAGTCTACATCTGAGCAGGGAAAGGCATGCATTTCTGTGGGCATTAAAAGTTGACTTTTCAGCCTGAAATTTTCTCTCTCTCTGTCTCTCTCTCTCACACACACACACACACACAGAGATAATAAAAGGAAATTAAAACCTCAAAAAACAGAGTAAAAATGTGTTTTGATGGCATTTTAAATCTCATACTTGGGGTCAGGGAGAGAGTCTGACTCGTGATTTCTGTCCTCTTGAGGGGACTCCAATTCATTACTTTTGATGTCTTGGGGTTGGCAGTACTAGTCACTGGCTAAGAATCTGGAACCAGAGTTTGCTGAAGTGTCAAACTAGCTTTTGGCAACAGTAGCCTCTTCTGTAGGTGCAGAGAGAATATGTTCCTCATTTCAGTTTATTCAACTAGTTCAGTGCAATGACTATTTCATTCAAAGTTAAACTAAAAAAAAAAAAAAAGGATGTTGAAGAAGCAGGAAAGCTTGTTTTTCTCTTCCACTCTGTGAATAAAAACTAGGCATGAGAGGATGAGATCTACTAGTTCTAAAATGCTGAAGGAAATGATCAGAAACAATAAGTTCAATTCACTAACTCTAGAGTTCATTAATTCTTCCTTTATTTCATAAATAAGTTAATTTTAAATGCAAAACATGTTTGATAATTTTTTTCTTCTATATCCTTCACATTTAAGGTTTCATTTAACTACTGTTACTACTGATAAAATTTAAAATGCTGTTTTTGCATATTTGAATTGATTTTAATTTCCATCAAAATACAACTTAACATAAATCACAAATTAAAAAAATCAATCATAATCTAGTAAAAGATTAGTAAAATGGATTAAGGAGAAACATTATTATAGGTTAAATGCACAGAATGCAACTAAACCCCCCAGTTCTGCAGCTGACTGCATGCATGCTGTCAGACGACAATGTCCATGTGAAGCCCTGCTGCAGGCAAATTTGTTACTTGTATTTACAGTGCAATTACTGATGTCATTGATAAAAAAAATCTGAACCACAAAAAAGGGCAGCACTGAAGAGTGTTCCAGTGCATCAATACAAAATTTAGCAATGAGTGGTTTGTTTTTTTAAATTATGGTCTTTATTAAATGCCAAAGAGAATGAGAGAGAGAGAGAATGATAAAAAATGAACAAATGTTGGAGATGTAATTTAGAGAATGCCAACTTAATACACACAAAAAACTGTACAAGACTACAAAAATTCTGGGGACATATATAAGAAATAATGACAACTGCTGAAACAAAATGAATATTCTCAACTGTATCCAAAGATGATTCTCTCTCCCTGCTGAAAATGAAGATTCCTTCTGACAAACTGAATATTTTTTCCATGTATGAAATTTTACATATCACAAGGAAATGGAAATCAGAAAATGTCCCAAAGGTACATGAACTGATTCCAGTTTCACAGTGAAGATTCACTAATGACAGATTGAGAAACAATACCAAGACTTTTTTCATCCTCGATTACATACAATAGTATAAAATAGACTCTTCCATTGCTAGTGCTCCCTATGTCTCTGATCCTGCAATAGGAACCATGTTACAGACCTCTTTGTGCCCATGCAGAGCACTGTTGATACTGAAGGAGCTCTATGAATGGAGAACTGAACTCACACTAGATGTAGCAAGAATCTCTCCACAGTCCTTGCATGCTCATTTTGAGAAAGACATAATTAAAACCCACAGACAGATTTTGAAGAACAAGGTTGAGGCTCAAAAAACAGATTAAGAAGCTGAGTTTTTGCCTTCCCCTTGTAACCCAGGGCAGCAGGGACATTTAAAGGAGCTGCAACACCTTTTCCTTCTGCCGCCCAGACAAAGGCCCACCTCATTCGGTTGTGGCAAGCACATTAGGAAGTTGCTGGACTCAGTAACCACACACATTGGAGTCCTCCTTACATTACTGTGGTCTACTTGCCATGTGTGACATAATGTCCTAGAGCTAATAGGGAGGAAATTTCTAGCATTGATGAAGAATTAAGATTAGTCTCTCCCTATCCGTGTAGTCAGAAGGATTTTTATTTATTGGTACAAAAGCAGTAGAAGAGACCATTTATAACAAAATGAACATTTTGCTTTAACTTCAGTTTACATTCAACTTACTTTCCCACAAATTGTTTGTGGCTGATTATTGGAGGTGTACAATGTTGATTTGTTTTTCAGTTTTCTTTACAGTTTCAGTTTTCTTTACAAAACAAAGCTAATAAAGTTTCATTAGAAAAAAAATAAATGAAAATCACCAAAGCTAAAAAATCTGCATACACTTGAGACACATCAAAAACAACAATCACCACCACACCACTCTCTTTTAAAAACAGTGGAATTTACTATAAAATAAAGTTTTTAAAGAGGCAGGTTTGTCACTGGGTGGATTTCAGTGGCAGCAAAACCAGTCTTGGCTAAATGTCTTCTAATCTTGGACATTAAAAACATGTCATTCAGAGCATTCATTTGTACCATTTTTGAAAAAAAATCTTCATTCACAAAATAGTTGTGCCACTATTCCAAAATGATCCCCCCTGTTTCAATACAAAAAAATTTGAAAAGTTAAAGAAAAATTGGTTTTCATAAAGAGATATTTTGGTCTGCTGTAACAATTCTGACTGGAATAAAAGTGTGAAGAAAGAATGTAAATCATAGCACACATATTTATAAATATAAATTATAAGACATTGCTGCCTCATTGAGATATAATACAATTTAACAAAACTTAAACAGCACATTTCTACTATATCCACCCTTTTGCTGTGAACATTTAAGTTTATAATGAAAGTTCACTGCATCTCATCTGGCCACGCTGTATGACTGACAGAACTTATTCAGTTAAGTTATCAAGGAAATAAAAAGAGTCCACATGTTGAATTCACATAAAAGGTAAAATGATTAAGCTAGTAGCTTCTAATAATTTAAAATTTAAGTTTGCACGTGTACTAATTACAAAATACTATTTTCAATTTTGTGTTTTACAGCATTGACAAGCACTTCTGAGAATAGTGTTAAAAGTGATCTATCCAATATCTAATCATTGCTCTTACAAGTATAATTGGAATGGACAGGGCCTTTTCACAACAAGTCTCAGTAAATCTGCTTTAAAGAAGTCTCCATGCTCATAATTACATGGGTTGTGCATCTAGGGCTCATATATGTGTAAGGGGACTGTTGCCCCCTTACTAACATTCAGTGGGGGTGTTTTAGTTGCTAGCTTCCAGTACTAAAAGCGGGGTTGATAGGAAATCAGGACCCTGAGACTGACAGTCCCCAGGAACAATGGGGCGAGGCCAATGCTCCACGTCAGCCTGAATCACAGGGCAGGCAGGCTAATCAGGGAGTCAGGAAGCCAGGGAGGTCCCCTCCTACGTGTGAGCTGGATGTGCCTGGGTCAGACAGAGTGGGGCTGAGCTAAGGAGAAAGCATTGGCCCAAGCTAAGCTGGGGAGCAGAGCTGGGGAGCAGAGCTGGGCCAGATCCAGAGAGAGCAGACCCTGTCCTGGGAGCAGAGCTGCAACCCCACAGCCAGAAGCTCAGCCCAGAGAGAGGAGACTTGCCCTGGGAGCAGAGCTGCAGCAACCAGAGCCAGAGGGGCCAGAAAAGCAGCCCAGGAAGCAGGTCAGTGCTGGGAGCAGAGTCACAGAAGCAGCCTGCAGAGCAGACCTGTCCTGGGAGCAGAGCTGTAGCAACCAGAGCCAGAGGGGCCAAAGAAGCAGCCCAGGGAGCTGGAGGCAGAGCAGCAGCAGCAGTGCAGAGACAGAGTGGTGGAGCTGGGTCTGGAGCAGTCTGGAGCTGGGTGTGGTGAGCAGCTGAGGAGACCGAGGGGGACCCTGGGCAGTAGGCCCAGCACAGGGAGACACCTCAGCCAAGAGGCTCTGCAGGCCAGGCTTGAATGATAACCCCGACAGGGCGTGGGTGACACTGTGAAGAAGGGTCCTACCACTTAGAGCCTGAGAGCGTGTGGCCACCGCCAGAGCAAGTGTCCGACCCACAGCATCCCTGCAGCACAGCCAGGGCCTGAGAAGGAGGCCTGGGACTTACAAGGAACAGACTGTGAACTGCCCAGACATTCCAGGAACACTGTGATGTTCCCTGCCACAGAGCGGATTGATGTGTTTCCTTTAACCTTTCCCATTTTTCCTTATTCTTTTTAAAATTAATTGTTGATTAAATAACTTGCATTTGCTTTAAATTGTATGTAATGGTCAGTGGGTCAGAGAAGTGCCCAGTGCAGAGAGAGTACCCCAGAGTGGGGACACCCTAGCCCCTGTCCTAAGTGACCACAGCAGTGTTGGGGGTCGAGCCCCCCAGGAAACCTCAGCCCAGCCTTGTTGTGGTTACGAGGACTCTACCAGACAGGAGAGTGGAAGGAGAGTCCTCAAGGGCAGGGAGGCCACTGGGTAAAGGAAGTGGGAGCGAGGACTCAGATCCTTTCGCTAGCCCATTTCACCGGGGTAGTGCAGAAGCCAGGAAAGCTCCCGATAATAGCGGGACTATTCCCCCGCTTACACATGCATCAAAAACTCAGTTCAACAGTACTCTTTCACCACAGACAACATTTTGATAAACATCAGGCAGTGGAAAGTGGAAGCCCACATCACTAAAACATAATCTGCAAAAACATACATAAGATTCTAAATTTGAATCCTGGACTCTGAAGCTAACTTAGTGGGAAGAGCACTAAGCATGATTTTTCACCAATTGTGTGGTCTGGAAAATAAAATTGATAGCATTGCCTCCCAAATGCTCTACCTGAAGACAGTCTAAGTGATATGTGTACTCCAGTCTTTCCCCTCATCTGAATGAGCTTTGAATTCTGTTTTCCCAACCCTCGGATTAGACAAGGAAATTCTCAAAGATCTTGGACCTTATTCACTTTGCCGTTTCTATTTCACTTATGACCAGATGCATCTATGTGGTAATTTAAGCTAGGTTTTTCACAATTAGTTATAATGTCTTCAAAGAAATCATATGGAGAAAGTCTGGGTAAACCTAACAATTATGTTGTCAACTACATATTTTCAGTCAATTTGAATGTATAAGTAGAACTAAACTAATTAACATGCTTCAGCATACCTTAAACTGTTGCTTACAGAGGCTTTTTCAAAATAGCATTACTAATGACTAACATATTTTTAAAAGGATGCTCCTGGCTGTCACTGATTGGGTCATTCTTTGTCCTTTGGAGACTGCCGACATATATCTATATATCTCCTCCTGAACATTAATTTAGCTGGGAATTTGAAAAAAAAAAAAAACCAGTTTATGGGCTATTTGCCAAAAACTAATTCTTATTGTAACAAGAACAAAAATGCTGTGTGGTTGTAATAACAGAGCACCAATGAGACAGTTGTCAATGCATTACCTAAGGCTGAGTGTATATAAAAAATTGTATTATTTATGGTAACAGCAAATTAACCTAAACATGCCAACATTCCAAATGAAGGTAACTTTTCCATTGTTGAGATGCATTACATGATATCTGTGCATCTGCAGATAGGTGGATGGCGGAGGGGATATTTTGTACTACGGCTGACACACATTCTCTTAGTAAGAGTAGGAACACATTGCATGTGTTTTTGTTACCTCTCACTCATTAACCAGCACATTCACAGACACAAATTGAACAAATACAAGGGGCATAATCTGAATTATAAATTACACACTATTAAAATTTATGCCAGCTAGTATAATGAATACTTTACATTATTCTAGTGTCATCATAATGTTTTTTGTAATGTTATCTACTTTTTGCTATTTTCATAACATGGGATAATATACAAATAACTGATTAAAACTATTCGGAAAGGAGGATCCCTTATATGATTATCCTTTCTTTTACCCAAGATACCAGTACAAACTGGTGAATATTCCCTTTTCCTACACAAGTTAGGTATTTAGCAACTAAAAAGAAACCAGACTTTTGAATTAACCCCTCAGCAGGGCACAGAACTCCTCTTTCTTTCTGGCTACTTTGATTATTTCCAGAGCTGAAACTAATTCATTGCAAAGAGCCACTGTACTTTTTTTCCTTGTGAAAGGCAATGAAAGGGAAAGAAGAGAGCTGCTAATTCTTCCACGCACTTAGTCAACGAGAAGTCCATTGGTAAAGTAAATTTCCAGGACTGAATCTGCAGGATAACAGAAAAATGACCAGAATTGATGAAGGGCCAGATTTAGGTTTACATCTGGGAGATTTGGACTTTTAGCATTTTATTGTGGCTGCAATAAAAATAGTTTGGAAAATATTTTTGGACCTTTACAATTAAAATGCATGAAGCTGAATGGACAACTGCTGTTACATATCTGCAGAACATTCAAAGAAAGTCTATAATTAACATGTGCTTATAAAGGTTTATATAAAAGCTTCATGTTTATATGTCATGAAACAGATGCTCTTTTAAATCCAATGCAAATTAATATTTACAAATTGTTCTTAATCTTTTTCTCTAAGTGTACAACAGTGCATTTGTTAATAGTGACATATTTATCTGTCCTTTCCCTTTTTTCCATAGGAAAAAATTATGCCAGTTTTCCTTCAGACTGCTTTCCTATCCTGTCATACACTTTATTTCATGAAACATGAATCCAAATGTTCTGTTTCTTTTCAATTTCCTTTCACCACAAATGCCAGAATCCCCTACTTCACAACTTTTCAGTAACAATTCAGTCTTTCTGTTCTAATGGCAAAAACTCAATACTGCTGTCTTTAATCAAGCTACTTTGGACATGTCTTTAATAATGAAGATTCAGCTCCTTATGTTAGCTACTTCTTCCCACATCATAAATTATGCCTATGATTCTCCGTTATGTATCTACCTTAACAGAAAAGACAAAAGCTTACAGGATGACTGAAAAATACAGAAAACTGGCACAAAAATAAGAATGAATGGATATTAAAAATGAGCAGTTCTAAAAAAAAGAATCACAATAATAAGGTATGCACGAATGTCTAGATGTCTCAAGGAACTTACTACTGGGATATGGGCCTTCCTCCTCTAGTTCGGTGCAAATGCAACCCAGATTACTTGTGACAAGAAAACAGGACCATTTGTGGAAATTTTCCAGAAAGCACCTTTGCTACATCCCCCTTCAAATTAAGCCACCAGTGATATGTTGGTTAAAACCTGATTGTCTGTATCAGAGGAGGATGATAGGTGATCTTGAGTTAGGACTTCATCTGTCAAAAAATTAAGTATTAGAAATCTTTGTAGGAGCATGAACATGGCCCATTGTGCTAAGTGCTGTTAAAAATCTATACAAAGAGATGCACCTTGACCTGAAGAAATCCAATTAGAAAGTATCTAGCAGGTCGTGCAGGCAGAGCACAGGTTCGATATATTATTAGGAAGAAGTATTTACTAAGTGGGCTGCCCCTCATTCTGCACTAGCTGCAATTTCTGAATGGTTTGAAGAGGTATCCTATGGAAAGCAGAATGCAATAACCTGATCTTAGTCAGACAAAGGAATGGCTAAAAATGACAGCTCTGCAGTTAAAAAGGAAAGAATGGAAATTTAGAGCTAGATGTCATCCACGTATTGACAACATGCAAACCATACTTCTTCACTAATCCTCTTAATAACCATATGTACAAGCTGAATGGGAAGGAGGACATCATCTTACTGCATCTCACGTGATTGCACACTTAATTTTGGTAAGCAATGAACCTTGAATAACCACTGGCATTTCTTGTCGAAAAACAGTGAAGCCACTCCTAAGGAATTCCTGTTTTCTACTTCTAGGATCGATAGATCTGCAAAGTTACACGTTGTGTCAACTGTATCAATGGCAGATGAGAAGATCTAATAAAAATCAATATATATACCTTATTCTCTTCCCTAGTCAGAGGGTGGCCTCCAATGCTGTTTGAGTGATATATCCGGATCTAAAACCAGACTGGCCAGATTCAGGAAATCAGAAAATTCTGGATTCCCAATTACCTTTCCCAAAAATGGGAGGTTAGACACAGGTCACTCGGTAGAAAGATTGCTAGTATCCACTGACAGTCTTAAGCAGAGGTTGCACCAATGCCTCCTTGAAACATATGCCATCTTATTTTCCCAGAGAGGTAGTGCATATTTCAAAACAATGGAATCAGCACCTCCTCACTACATTTACCAGGTAGGAAGACATAGTTCTAACTTACAGATGATGGTTTTAGGTGCTTCCCATACTTCCAGAATTTATTTTGTTTGCTTTGTCACTATGAATTTATCATGGATCTGACAGGTTTCAGAGCAGTAGCCGTGTTAGTCTGTATCAGCAAAAAAAACCGAGGAGTACTTGTGGCACCTTAGAGACTAACAAATTTATTTGGGCATAAGCTTTTGTGGGCTAAAACCCACTTCATCCGATGCATGCAGTGGAAAATACAGTCAGAAGATATATATACACAGAGAACATGAAAAAATAGGTGTTGCCATACCAACTGTAACAAGACTAACCAATTAAGATGGACTATTACCAGCAGGAGAAAAAAAAAACTTTTGTAGTGATAATCAGGATGGCCCATTTCAAACAGTTGACAAGAAGGTGTGAGTAACAGTAGGGAAAAATCAGCATGGGGAAATAGTTTTTACTTTGTGTAATGACCCATCCATTTCCAGTCATTATTCAAGCCTAATTTAATGGTGCCCAGTTTGCAACTTAATTCCAATTCTGTAGTTTCTTATTTGGAGTCAAACTTCCTTGTGGCTGGACTTTACAAAAATTAGATAAGCCTTTTACAACACACACCTTTCTTCTCTACAAAGGAAAAAGGACACTAAACTATCTATACTACTACATGCCACAAGGGGCCACAACAGTGGTTCCCTTAACTCACCCAGCAATATTGTTAATCTATCCAGCTATACTCTTAGCCTGGCAGAAGAGTCTGTCCTATCTCAGGGCCTCTCCTTCTGCCTCTCCCACGAACATGATACAGTTTTGCAGTGACCTGGAATCCTACTTTCGACGTCTCCAACTCAAAGAATATTTCCAACAGCACACTAATCCACAGAAACTTTCCTACCAACACTACAAAAAGAAGGATTCTGCATGGACTCCTCCTGAAGGTCGAAACAACAGACTGGACTTCTACATAGAGTACTTCCACCAACGTGCACGGGCTGAAATTATGGAAAAGCAGCATCACTTGCCCCACAACCTCAACCGTGCAGAACACAATGCCATCCACGGCCTCAGAAACAACTCTGACATCATAATCAAAAAGGCTGACAAAGGAGGTGCTGTTGTCATCATGAATAGGTCAGAATATGAATGAGAGGCTGCAACGCAGCTCTTTAAGACCACATTCTATAGACCATTACCCTCTGATCCCACTGAGGGTTACCAAAAGAAATTACACCATTTGCTCAAGAAATTCCCTCAAAAAGCACAGGAACAAATCTGCACAGACACACCCCTAGAACCCTGACCAGGGGTATTCTGTCTGATACCCAAGATCCATAAACCTGGAAATCCTTGATGCCCCATCATCTCAAGCACTGGCACCCTGACAGCAGGATTGTCTAACTATGTAGACTCTCTCCTCAGGCCCTACGCTACCAGCACTCCTAGCTATCTTTGAGACACCATTGACTTTCTGAGGAAACTACAATCCATTCGTGATCTTCCAGAAAACACCATCCTAGCCACTATGGATGTAGAAACCCTCTAGACCAACATTCCACACAAACATGGACTACAAGCCGTCAGGAACAGTATCCCTGATACTGTCACGGCAAATCTTTGTGACTTTGTTCTCACCCATAACTATTTCACATTTGGGGACAATGTATACCTTCAAATCAGCGGCACTGCTATGGGTACCCGCATGGCCCCACAGTATGCCAACATTTTTAAGGCTGACTTAGAACAACGCTTCCTCAGCTCTCATCCCCTAATGCCCCTACTCTACTTGAGCTACACCGATGACATACTCATCATCTGGACCAATGGAAAAAAAGCCCTTGAGGAATTCCACCATGATTTCAACAATTTCCATCCCATCATCAACCTCAGCCTGGACCAATCTACACAAGCAGTCCATTTCCTGGACACTACAGTGCTAATAAGCGATGGTCACATAGACACCACCCTATACTGGAAACCTACTGACTGCTAAACTTTCCTACATGCCTCCAGCTTTCATCCAGACCACACCACATGATCCATTGTCTACAGCCAAGCTCTATGATACAACCGCATTTGCTCCAACCCCTCAGACAAAGACAAACACCTACAAGATCTCTATCAAGCATACCCAGAAGTTACCTACTACAGGACAGGCCCAACCAAGAAAATAACAAAACGCCACTAGACATCACCTTCAGCCCCCAAATAAAACCTCTACAGTGCATAATCAAGGATCTACAACCTATCCTGAAGGATGACCCATCACTCTCACAGATCTTGGAAGACAGGTCAGTCCTTGCCCCCCAACCTGAAGCAAATACTCACCAGCAACCACACAACAAAAACACTAACCCAGGAACCTACCCTTGCAACAAAGCCCATTGCCAACTCTGTCCACATATCTATTCAAGGGACACCATCATAGAACCTAATCACATCAGCCACACTATCAGAGGCTCATTCACCTGCACATCTACCAATGTGATATATGCCATCATGTGCCAGCAATGCCACTCTGTCATATACATTGGCCAAACTGGACAATCTCTATGCAAAAGAATAAATAGACACAAATCAGACGTCAAGAATTATAACATTCAAAAACCGGTCGGAGAACACTTCAACCTCCCTGGTCACTCAATTGCAGACCTAAAAGTAGCAATTCTCCAACAAAAAAACCCTTCAAAAACAGACTCCTGCAGTTTCTCGTTGAATTGGAATTAATTTGCAAACTGGACACCATTAAATTAGGCTTGAAGACAGACTGGGAGTGGATGGGCCATTACACAAAGTAAAAACTATTTTCCCATGCTAATTTTCCCCCTACTGTTACTCACACCTTCTTGTCAACTGTTTGAAATGGGCCATCCTGATTATCACTACAAAAGTTTTTTTTTCTCCTGCTGATAATAGCCCACCTTAATTGATTAGTCTTGTTACAGTTGGTAAGGCAACACCTATTTTTTCATGTTCTGTGTGTGTGTGTGTGTGTGTGTGTGTGTGTGTATATCTTCCTACTGTATTTTACATTCCATGCATCTGATGAAGTGGGATTTAGCCCACGAAAGCTTATGCCCAAATACATTTGCTAGTCTCTAAGGTGCCACAAGTACTCCTCATTTCACTCATTACTCATCTGAGCAATTTTATCTGTAAACTATTTTTGGAATTCCTGATGAAAAAAACCTCAATTTTGTAACCAATGAATGCCTAAAATATTCCCAACCAGCTAAATAATATAGTCTAAACTTTCAACACAGCCCCTATCCAGTTGCCTTTTCCTTTAAGCCCAGTGTTACTTTTGACCTATGTTGTTGTTGTCTTCGTTAAAACACTGAAATCCCTATCTAGCCAAAGTAATCCTTAAACTACAACTCTTTCTGCTTCCTCACCCTCCTCTCTTGTTCCACAAACTGGGGCCTCAGTGCATACCTGCTAACTGAACCTTCCTCTGACATGAGTATCTGTGTACAGGTCCCCTTCCCCTCTGGAGCTTTGCCCCAGTTGGTGCAGCTGGGGATTGGTGCTCCAAAGGGTCTTTCTCCTCCCTCTGCTGCTGGCCAGGGGGTACGAATCCAAACAGCAGCATATTAGGTAATCAAATTATACAATATAGGCTATGAGGTCATTGCGATTCTAGGGGTTAGGTGTGCTGCTTTGCTATTCCTGGCTGCTGCTTCCCAAGTGTCTGGGAGTCTTCCCTAGCCCACAAAACTGATGGGTGCATGGAGGCCTTGCATTCTGCTTGGGAAGTGGGGTATTCCTACAGGAAGAGGACCTATCTGCACTGCATACATACCTTTCACAATGCTGCTAGCTATGATACCTATATCTATCTAGCTCAGATATTGGCGTATCCATCTCCAACTGCAGATAGTTGCTTGAAGAACTGTGTCCTACAGATAACCTCAACAACAACACTGAAAATAGCATTAAGCAATGGATCTCAGTATGGTCCATCATTAATACAAAGGGCAAAGTTAGTTGGTCAAACTTTGTTTGTTTGTTGTAGGGTATGTCCAGAAAGATCCAATGTTCAGTTCCAAAACTACAACTACATGATCAAAATTGCTCATTGCTATTAACAGTCATTTCAATTAAGATACGTTTATATGTTTGGATGGTTAACGTCAAATATCTAAGGGTGTTTCAAATGTACATTCATCCTTGTGCTATGCTAAGCTACGCCTTTAAGAATGAAGATAATTTTCTGGATGTAACAGAAATCAAAGAAACCATCTGGAGATTTGTTCTACCATTATGAGAAACACAGTTATGTTCATTAAGACTGTTTTTTTCTAGCTTATATATCCTCCTGGTGCCACATTACTACCTATTTGGAACACAGGGTCAAGGGTTTGTTACAGTAGGGTCTACATCTATGGGAGACTTACGGGAGTCATGGATAGAGAAAGCCATGGAATAATGGTTAACCTAGCCCCTTGCACAGAGCCCTGCACTGGAACAGCAAGATATAAAAAGCTATCACAAAGAAGGATAAACCATGGTTATTAAATTGCAGCAGACTAGACAACAGAAGGGGTCATATGACATCCTGGACTGCCCAAAATCAGAAACAAAGCATAAACAGAACACACTATAAGATGTCTGGTCTCTGAGATAATTCATAATGGTATATACAGGCTTTCACTTCAAACTCACTATTTTGCATACTGATCAGAAGTAAGATTGCTTAAAGTTCCTACCATCTGATGGCTGTTAAATTGCTCTTACAATTTGATGGTTGAATTTGGTGTTCTCATTATATTTGTCAAAAGGCAGACATCCTGTCCACAAGACAAAAAACTCTACCATATTTTTCATTAATTGGTACTATTATCTGCAGCCTCAGCTAAGAGCCTAAGGACCAAACAGTTAAAGGAACAGTCTTTAAGTCCAGGTGGCCTGTCTTGCTCTCGATTAAGACCATTAAGGAAGCCTGGGGACATTTGCACAGTCACTAACCATGGTGTGCATTCTCTGTTGTGTACAAATAAAGAATTTCTATTTCCAAGCCTGTCAAGCTCACACTTGTCAAACACTAAATTCTCTCCTCCCTCCCCCCCAAGAAAGAATCAAGCACATTATCTTACAATTAAACAGCTGAATATGTATTGCAAAAACTATTTGTCCCTATGTTAAATACAATATGAAGCATAATGCTGGGACATTTAAACCATTATGTAGTTTAATAAGAATATAAGAACATAAGAATGGCCATAATGGGTCAGACCAAAGCTCAATCTTGCCCAGCATCCTGTCTTCCGAGAGTGACCAATGCCAGGTCCCCCAGAAATATTTTCAGAGTCTCATTAATTGTGAATTTTAGTACAGTAGAACCTCAGAGATGCAAAAACCTCAGTAATGGCGGTTCTTCAAAATTGAAATGTTCACAACTCTGAACAAAATGTTATGGTAGTTATTTCAAAAATTTACAACTGAACATTGACCTAACACAACTTTGAAATTTTACTATGCAGAAGAAAAATGCTGTTTTTAACCATCTTAATATAAATGAAACAGTTTCCTTACCTTGTCAAATCTTTTTTTTTAAACTTTCCCTTTTTTAAAAAAAGTAGTTTACATTTAACACAGTACTATACTGTATCTGGGGGTTTTTGTTTGTTTTTTGTCTTTGCTGCTGCCTGATTCTTCTCTTACTGAGAAGAATTAACAATGTACCTTTCAAAAGTAGCTGCTGGCTACTGCCATTAAAACTCTTGCATACTTATGCCAAATTCTGCTCTCTTTTACTCATGTACATTTGTAATTAATCTATTGTCATCAGCTGAGTTGCTCTGGATTTACAATAATGTAGCAGAGTACAATTTGGCCCCCAAATCTAGGCTTATTATTAGAAAAATAATCAAGAAGATTTTATCAAAGCTCATCAGAAAAGTTTCAAGATGAAGACAAACCAGAGGTTCCAATACGGTTCATTAAATATGAAAAGGGCAGCATTTCTAAGATGTGTAGAAGAAACATAAAACCAAATACATAATATTAAAATGGCAATATCATTGAAAAATTAGTCTGTGCTATATCTTTCGAGATTTCCCTTCATGTTTGTTTATGTTAAACCTAAGCTGTAACTGTCTGCTACACATTCAGCTGTGTTTTCTACAAATGCACTGTCTACTCCTGGGGGGAATTCTGTGCCACTGTGCACATGCATAATTCATGTCCCCCTGCACACTTTTTTTTTTCTCTGCAGAACATAGATTCTGCTGCAGAGGTACTGCAGTTACACCTTTCACACACCAGGACCTGCTGTGGTGCCTGAAGAGAAGGCAGGCAGCCAGCGGAGAGGAAGGAGAAAGAGCAGGGCCGGGTGAGGAGACAAGGGATGGACAAAACAGGGCACACAGGGCTGCTGGGGGGTCATAGATTGGGGTTCAGAAGGACTAGTGGGGAGGACAGACTGGAAGTAGTGGGGTGATAGCATTGAGCCAGGGGCTGAATGGGAGGGGGCTGCAGGGCCACATGGAGACAGGGGAGGGGGCTGCAGAGACACACGGGGATGGTGGGGGCAAGGACACAGAGGGACAGAGGCAGATGTGCCTGTCTGAATGGGAGTGACTAGGGGTCAGCCAGGGTCCGCATGAAGGAGGCTTCCCAACTCCCTAAAAATCCCCTCATCCCAAAAAAAACCTGTTCCATACTTCTATCATCCATACCCAACAAGCCCCCAGGTTCACTCCAAGGCTTCTTCCCACTCCCTCAGCACCTCCATTACTCCTGACTCCCGCAATCCTTTACAGTGCTTATCCTTACACCATGGCCACTGGGAGCTGTGGGGGAGCCATGCCTGCGGACGGTCAATGTCAGCAAAATGTCTCGCGGTCCGCAATCAGATTACCCTGATGGGCTGCATGCGGCCTGCAGGCCTCAGGTTGCCCACCAGTGTTTTAGAAGGTAGAAATTAAGTTGCTTACATTATATATTACAGGGCTTAAAATTGCTTATAGTATTTCTATCAACATATATTTGAAGTTTTCTCTCATTGTACTTTTATATATGCAAAAATAAGGAGAAAAAGAGAAAATAACTGATTTTGCCTTGTAAACTATTGAAAAACTATTAAAAACCTAGTTAAATTGTGTACTTATTTGATATTTTTTGACACTGACCTGCCGTAAGTGCAGTACATCAAACTTATAGCACCAATGCACCACATAAACAAATACCTACATGAGGAGAAAATTTCTGAGAAAAAAAATCATTAATCTAGTAGATAAAAACATAACATCCTATCACTGAAAGTTAAAACAAAACAAATTTCAGACTGGACATAGGTTGTATATTTTTAACAGTCAAGGAATGTGGTGGATTTTCCATCACTTGAAATCTTGTAATTAAGATTGGATGTTCTTCTAAACCATATGGTCTAGCTCAGCCACAAGTTATGGGTTTGATGCAGAAATTATTGGATGAAATTCTATGGCCTGTGTTATGCACCAAGTCCAACTGGATGATCAGAAGAGTCATTTCTGGCCTTTAATTCTATAGATTTGTATTGCGATGAAAACCACTCTAAAAATAAGTGACATATAATTTGATTTCTGTGAATGCTGAAGTCAATGTATATTCTTCCAGATAGGATGGATGGAAGAATATGAATATGAAGAATATGAAGAGACAGCCTATGTTCTCTTTCTTCCAAATGGAAGAGGATAATTTCCCTCTCTTCCCCATGTGGCAAGACTATAACAACTTTAATAAAAACAGGAAAATATGGTAATACATTTCAAAGACCCAAATTCATTTTAAAAGGTATTTTCTTTTGTGGAAAAATATGGTATTGATTTAACATATTTGCCCTTTGTGTCACTCAGACATCATCTCAATTTACAGCTCCTTTTGATCTGCACAATAGTTTAAATAAATATAACACCGTAATTCATGATAAATGATTTCATTCTACATTAAACACCTACCAGATGAGTTTGCATTTTTGTTTCTATTAACTTTAAATAAAATGAAATTTAATATTAATATAAAGATATCAATTCACAGACCAGCTACTTTTTAATCCTCTCTATAGTGCTGGGGGATGACAGAGACTACTATATATTGTTATCAAAAATTATATCAACAAATGGAAGGGAATTCAGAGAGTACTGCTAAGGGCTTGTCTTCACTGCAGAGTTAACATGAGTTGTAATTCAAGGGCTGCCCTATCTCAAGTTCCATCCAAACACAAAAATCCTTAACTCAAGTGTGATGGTGCTTTCAAAACACCTGTTAATAGAGTATAGGCTAAAATTCGAGTCAGCTGCTAGGGTTGCCAGGTGTCCAGTTTTTGACTGGAACACCCGGTCGCAAAGGGATCCTAGTGGCTCCGGTCAGCACCGCTGACCAGACTATTAAAAGTTCAGTTGCGGCGCAGTGGGAACTGTGGCCAATGCGAGCTGTGGGAGCGGGGGGAAGTGGGGAGCACGCCAAGCCTCCCTGGCTGCCCCACTCCACTGAGGAGCTGAAGGGACATGTCACCACTTCCGGGAGTCATGCACCCCTCTCCCCCTCTCCCCCCCGTACCCAGACTACCTCCCGGATCCCGCACCCCATCCTGCACCCCAACCCTCTGCCCCAGCCCGGAGTCCCCTCCTGCACCTTGAATCCCTCATTTCTGGCCCCACTCCAGAGCCCAAACCCCCTCCCACACCACAACACCCTGCCCCAGCCTGGAGCCATGTGCCACACTCTGAACCCCTTGGCCCCAGCCCGGAGCACCCTCCTGCACCCCAAATCCCTTATCCCCGGCCCCACCACAGAGCCTGCACTCCCAGCCAGAGCCCTCACCCCCTCCCACACCGCAATCCCCTACCCGAGCCCAGTGAAAATTATCGAGTGAGCGAGGCTGGGGGAGAGCGAGCGACAGAGGAAGGAAGGATGGAGCAGGGGCCGGGCCTCGGAGAAGGGTAGGGGGCAGGACAAGGGTGTACAGTTTCCTGCAATTAGAAAGTTGGCAACCCTAGCTGCTGCCACAATCCTTCTGTGCTGCTAAAACAAGCATTCTGTGCAGCTCCAGTGTTATTTTCCCAGTGGCTGTTCTCACTTGAGCTAGGCTGACTTAAGTGTAAATAACTCAAATTAACTCTGCAGTAAAGAAATAGCCTAAGAGTGATCAGATTAACTACAAAAAAAAATTAGTCTGAATTTGAGGGGAAATATCCAGATAGCATCCAATTAGACGCTGGAATCTCTGCCAAGAAAAGTGGTGAAAGTCCCATTGGTTGAGTAATTTGAAACGGGACTTGTTTTAACACTCTAGGGACCAGTCCTGCATTGGCAATGGGATGGCTAGGTGACCTAATAAGCTTCTCTCATATGTATTTTCTATGATTTTTTGGTAACAATGACACAATATTAAAATACTCTATTTCTAATGCAATGGCATTGTCATGTCTTTTAAAATAATTGCAATGTTAATGTTACTTCCTCCACAATGTTTACAAATAACTAAAATATCAAAGCTGCAATTGTCGTAGAATAAAAATTAAAAGCATTTTTTTTCCAGAGTCAGATTTGCTCATTAAACTTCACAGGCTTTCTTATCTACTACGGAATGATCATCCCTAACCTATCTAACTGAGATGGCCTAAGGGAGTTGCTCTGTTATCAGCTGAAATAGCAAAACTCTTTGAAGTCATTCTATTGTAACCTTAAGTTTTAAAAAATAACAACGACCCCTGCCTTCAAAAAATACAGTATTTCATTTCCAAGAACATGATATAGTTTTATAGTAGTATAATGGTTCAAGAGTATACACATTTTTTATTTTATTTATGATAAATTCATAAAGAAAAGTATTATTCTTCAAATGATGTATATTAAAATAAAATTAAGATCAGAAAACAACAATTTAAAATATAATGACAATTAAGAATAGGCTATTCATCTTCTTGCAGTTCCATATAAAGTGTTACCTGGGTGAATTATTTACCAAACTATCTGTATGAACAGCTTACTGGGAAGGCTACAGAATATAACAAATGGCTGAATCAGTCATGTATGTGGAAGTGTATACAAATTCTGTATTACATATAAGTTTTTCTGCTTTAACTAGGCACAAAATAGTCAAAATAGGCTGTTTAAAGTCTTATCTCTTCTTGTTATTTCTATATGTATTACATGGCTTGAGACTGGAACAATTTATTTCATTTGAATGCCAGTGGAATCTATGCAATTTATATTTGATAGTCTTAAAAACATAAGAGTGTTCTGCTTTCCAGAGGTGTCAAGGAAAAGCTTTGTTCATTAGCAAAATGAATAGAAAAGTAAATCACTCAAGCACGGAACAAGTGGACAGGATTCTAGTGAGGGCACAGAAAAAAAAAGAGTGCACTGTGATAAACTTTGAAACTTGTTCAAAAATCTCATCCACTTGCTAGCCTCTAAGATAGTGACTAAATGTTGCATACTTTATATTCAACTTTGCTAACACTTCTTTAAATTTAAAGAATATACAACAAAACCTATGAAAGAGTGATCTCTACTGTTCACACTGCAATACTATCTTCCAATTTTTCTGCAGGGACCACTTAGCATTACCTTACAAAGCAATAATTTTCCTACCGGGAAATTGATACACCCCGAGTGTTATAGAGGCAATATGTCTAACAGATTAATTACACCAACTTAAGAATGCCAAGTTGTCTGTATTTAACTAACTCGGAAATGTATGTTTCATTATATTTCTAAATGTTATATTAATCTTCTGCATTTCGACTTAGTGAGACAGTCAAATTAAACATTTTGGAACAACCTAGTTATATACCTTGGCTTTATGTTAAAGCTATCCCCTGCTAGGAACACAAAGACATACATACGTATCCATTAGGAATACAAATGAAATGGAAAATGATAATTAATTTAAGGACAAAGGGCATATCCAATAAGTTTCGCTTTAAATCTCTTAGAATTCCACTTTTTTTTTTAAAAGTACTACAAAGCAATGAGGAGAATTCACCTACAGTTTGCCATTTTGTTTAAATGAAGCATTCTACTGATTAAGCCAAACTCCCTTTAGGGCAATTAGCAATAAAGAACATAAGCTGTTCCAAAAGATCAATTAAGTGTTGAATGAGAAATGTTGTTTTACCATGTCAATTTCTTTACTGCTACTGCCTACGCCAATTTGGGTACGGCTGAAAATAATTTTATTCTATTCCTGCAGATGATTTGGACTTCTTCTGATATACTCTCCAACCAATAGCCCAGCTAAAGGAGTCACGGGAAGCTAATTTGAGTCTAAACTCTCTAGAACAGTGGTTCTCAAACTGTAGGTTGGGACCCCAAAGTGGGTTGCAACACCATTTTAATGGGGTCCTCTGGGCTGGCTTGGACTTGCTGGGGCCCAGAGCTGAAGCCCAAGCCCGGGCCCCACCATCCAAGGCCAAAGCCGGAGGGTTTCAGCCTGCGTGTTGGGACTCAAGTTACAGGCCCCCAGCCCGGGGCTGAAGCCCTTGGGCTTCTGCTTTGCCCCTCCTAGGTCAGTGGAGTCTGGGCAGGCTCAGGCTTCAGTCCCCACTCCTGTGGTCGTGTAGTAATTTTTATTGTCAGACGGGGGTAACGATGCAATGAAGTTTGAGAATCTCTATTCTAGAAACTACCATTTCTATTTAGATAATTAATCTTGAACTAGTTACAAAAGAAATGGGAGAAAAAGCAACCTCAGAAAATAAGATATAAAAAGTTTCAGGCCAAAACTTCCAAATTTGGGTATCTGAAGGATGGGTCCTAAACATATACTTATGCACCCAAATATAAGTGACTTGATGGTCAATGGGCACCAATGGCCTATGAATCCCAGGGATTTTAGTGGGAGCTATATGTAATCAGCACCTATGAAAAAAAGAGGTTATTTTTAGTTAGGAACCTCAATATGGGATTTAGGAAACTAACTTTAGGTTTTCATACTGAAAAACAACCTAGATATTCAAAAAGGGAAGGCATACAAGTTTATTTAGGGGGGGAAAATGCACTATTGAACACGAGTTCATGCCCACTTGGGCAGCCCTCCTTGACAAATATATGCCTGGAGTTCCAGATAGCTGCTCAAAAAAGGAATGTTGCAGATTCCTCTTCATCTCCTCTATTTATTTATTTGGATTGAAGTAGGAATTTGGAATGTGCAAGGCATTCTTCAAACAAAAACAGCTTACCAAAAAGCATGTCAAGACTTTGTCAGAGCTCTATAATTAATTTAAAAACCCATGTTTTTATTAGTATTTTGTCCAAAGTGTTCAGGTGTTTTGTTTTGTTTTTTTAAATCGAAATTCAAATTTTCAGCAAAAACCTACAACATAATCAAAAACTCACATTTACAAGAAGTTTCTACCAGTTCCACACAAATAAATAAATAAATAAACAAAACTAACTAACTAACTCACTCTAAATAAATAATAATATTGTTCTTAATATCTTTAGCTAAGGAACTTACTGAACATGGATGTTAGTTCAGGCTCTCTCCTGAAAAATAATCATTATGCATATATGATATAAATTTTAATCTGTGTAACATGAATGTCTTTAGTTGCTGGTTTAACACTATTTTTTCCCATCAAACAATAGTAGACTGACAACTGGAAAGCTTGTGGATGTTACAGTTCAGTGCATCTTTGATATACAGTAGAACCTCAGAGTTATACAGACAAGCTTCAGAAGTAATAAATAAAAATCATCATAATGTTTTGTATTTAAATTGTGTCTTTCATTCAGGGAACAGAAAATACTTTAAAAAGGTGTGCTAATCCCTCTTTTGCAGTTGGGGAACCTGAGACTCAGAAAGGTTAAGTAATTTGCCAGAATCACAAACCATGTCAGTGGCAGAGGCAGAATTAAAATTCAGGTCCTCTGAGTCTCAGTCCAGAGCATTATCGATGGACCACATTGCCTTTAAGAATCTAGATCTTGGGAAACCTACACGAACCAAGGAACTTTGTAAAACTCACCACCTTCTGCTCCAACCTCACGGTGCACTTGTTAGATATTAGCAACAACAATGAGGAGTCCTTGTGGCAATTTAGAGACTAACAGATTTATTTGGGCATAAGCTTTTGTGGGCTAAAACCCACTTCATCAGATGCATGGAGTGAAAAATTACTTTTTGTAGTGACCCACCCACTCCCAGTCTTTATTCAGGGCTAATTTGAGGGTGTCCAGTTTGCAAATTAATTCCAGTTCTGCAGTTTCTCACTGAAGTCTGTTTTTGAAGTTCACTTCACCCCCACCATCAACCTCAGCCTAGACCAGTACACACAAGAGATCCACTTCCTGGACACTACAGTGCAAATAACCACCACCCATCAGCAGAGGGGAAAAGTAATTTTCCCTCTGCTGATACTCACACCTTGTCAACTGTTGGAAATGGACAACATCCACCTATAAAATCAGGACATTTGGTCACCCTAATATTCACCTTCTTGTCAACTGTTGAGAATAGGCCACTTCCACCTTAATTGAATTGGCCTTGTTAGCACTAAACCCCCCTCCCCCCACACACACACTTGGAAAGGCAACTCCCATCTTTCCATATGCTGTGATATATATATATATATATAGATATAGATATAGATATTGCTTACTGTATTTTTCACTCCATGCATCTGATGAAGTGGGTTTTAGCCGACAAAAGCTTATGCCCAAATAAATTGGTTAGTCTCTAAGGTGCCATAATGACTCCTCGTTGTTTTTGCTGACACAGACTAACACAGCTACCACTCTGAAACTTGTTTGATATTGTGTTTTCTAATACAAACACATAATAGCAACAAGTCTGTTTAAAAGACCTCACCACCAGTACATCAGAACTAAACACTACAAGACACACACAGAATTGTCCCCGTAGAGCAGGGGTAGGCAACCTATGGCACTCATGCCAAAAGCGGCATGTGAGCTGATTTTCAGTGGCACTCACACTGCCTGGGTCCTGGCCACTGGTCCACGGGGCTCAGCATTTTAATTTAAATTTTAAATGAAGCTTCTTAAATGTTTTAAAAACCTTATTTACTTTACATACAACAATAGTTTAGTTATATATTATAGACTTATAGAAAGAGACCTTCTAAAAATGTTAAAATGTATTACTGGCACGTGAAACCTTAAATTAGAGTGAATAAATGAAGACTCAGCACACAACTTCTGAAAGGTTGCTGACCCCTGCTCTAGAGAGAGGAAGTGAGAAGAAATCCCCCATACATTAGCTATGTCACTTAATGCTTCTTGGAAGGTGCTTAGACACTATAGTGATGTGGGCTGTATAAAAAACATGCATAGAATAGAATAGTCTGAATGCTCAATATTTTACTTGTGCTGCAGAGACTATTCTTGACCTGCAGGATGAATTTTAGTAACAGTGATATCCTGTATAAGAGGCACTCCCTTCCTACACAGTAGATGGTATTTTAACGATCCAGGGTTGTCTGGGCTATGCTTCTTTTTGATAGACATTTTTTTAAAAATGTCTTTCCTTGTGACTGTCTGTAGGATCTGAACTTTAACAGCTGGAACTATTGATATCAGCATGAAGAGTACTATTCTAGAATGTCAAGGTTATCGTTTTGTAATGCTTCTGTGTTTTTGCCAGTGGAAACTGAGAGAACATGCTCCTCCCCATTCCTACAGTTGCTATATGAGGCTCAGTTACATGAGTCATTGAGACTATTGCTGTTCAAAGTTACTGTTCTATAAACATAAGACATTTCTGACCTTCTCAAAAACACCGTCATCAAACCTATAAAGCTGTAACAACGTCTTGAAATTTAATGATATAACCATTTTATGCGATTCATGCACTGTAAATTATTTGGAAAATCATAGGGCAAATGAAATAAAGATGAGACCAGGATGGGGCAACGAGAGAGGTTAGCAGCCCCTTGCAATGCAATTACATGAGGGCATATCACAATAAATGTGGGTTTAGCAGAATTTTGCATTCTTCATAATTAAAAGCAGTAAATCATGACAGTTTGTCATGTTATATTGTTTTATTCTAAAGAAAAATGTTTTGACTTATTAGTTTGACACCTTCAACATCAATTAGCAACTGGAGCCTGGAAAAGGGCATTTTTTACTACAACATTCAATTTCAGGTCCACTCTAAAGACCAGTGACAAATGTCTTAAGGCTGAAACCTCACTTACAACCTACAGGTATTGTAGAGATCTCAGAATAGTGAGTGACCACATACTTCATAACAAGTGCTGCAACAGCATGTTGTGAAAGAATATTGGAATTTCAGCCGTACTTTTTCTGCATTTCACATCACCCAAGTATGTTTATGCTAAATTTCATTTTAAATGTAATTAAGCAAACAAAATGAATGGTGTCATTTTTTGTGTGATTTAATAGGCACTAAACTCACATTCTTTTAGGATTATATGTGAGAGGGGAATGTAATAGCTGAACTCAAACACTATTTTGTAGGTCATGAAGAAGGATCATTTCATTTTTTCTTGGCAGCATGGAAACTTTTTGACCAGTTGTAGCTAATGATATTATTGTTTTGTAGCAGCTTTTTATTTAATTTGCATATTATAATTCTCTCAAACAGTTCAGAGATTCCATCATGACAAACACTCTGTACATCACTTAGATAAATATTATGAACCTGAAATACTGTGGTAAATCTCTTGACACATCTCATAGACTTTAAGGTTGGAAGGAACCATCGTGATAATCTAGTCTGATCTCCTGCATGCTGCAGGTCATAGAACCTCACCCACTCACTTGTGTAATAGACACCTAACTTCTGACTGAGTTACAGAAGTCCTTAAATCATGATTTAAAGACTTCAAGTTACAGAGAATCCACCATTTGCACTAGTTTAAACCTGCAAGTGAACCATGACCCGTACTGCAGAGGAAGGCAAAAACCCCAAGGCTTCTGGCAATCTGACCCAGGGGAAAATTCCTTCCCTACCCCAAATATGGCGATCAGTTAGAACATGAGCATGTGGGCAAGGCCCACCAGTCAGACACCTGGGAAAGAATTATCTGTAGTAACTCAGAGCCGTCCCCATCTAGTGTCCCATAATCAGACACAGGAGATATTCGCTGCTAGCAGTCACAGATCATTACATGCCATTGTAGGTAGCCTCCTCATACCATCCTCTCTATAAATTTATCAAGCTCAGTCTTGAAGTCAGTGGGATTTTCAAAAGCCAGTTAGGTATTCTGTTCCCACTGGAAGACTGTTCCAGAACTTCGCTCCTCTGATGGTTAGAAATCTCAGTGCTGCCTGCTTTGAAAGATATTATACAGCAGAAATTTAGATTTTAAAATATCTTATTGTTATATACGAGCAACTTTCATCTCATGTTGAAAAGCTTAAGATAAAAACTGAGATACAAAAACTTGTCAAGAGAAGAAAATTTATTTCAAGCTGCAAAAAATTCATGTTTTCTATTTGAGCAAACACAGAGCTCATTCCAGTACAATAATGAGTATATTTTCAAAGAACTGCAGCATTTTAGTCATATGACTCTTGTCAAACTCAATGCAAGTTTTGTTGCTAAAATGCCAATTATATCTTTGAAAATTTAGGAGTTGAAAGAGGCTTTTTTTCTGGCACATGAATCTATTTAGGATAACCTAAGCAGAGTTAAAGATAAGTTTTTCTTTACTAAAGTAGGTTACTTATACCCAGACAACTATATAGCCATGGAATTTTAAATATTTTATATGAAACTTGTTTGTTTACTAGTTCATAAAAAGCAAAAGAACTGATATAAATTTTGCTCCCAGCTACACTGTTTAAATCTGGAATAACTAACTGAAAGTACTCTACATTTATACCAGAGTAACTGGGAGCAAAATTATCACTGCTTCTTTATGTTGTCTTCAATTTGAGCTGGAGTTTTCAATGGTGCAATGCTCAAAATGTGGGGGAAATTCACTTAAATTACAGTGTTTATTTTAAAAAAATAAATAAATGACCACTTAAATACTCACCACTAAAAAAAGTGATTACAAAGAGTGAAGTGGATAATAAATCCATTACATTTCAGTAATCATATACTGGTTTAGTAAAGAATTCCTCAAGATCAAAAAATAACCATATGTTCATATTTTTGAAAAAAAAATCCCCGAACCAAGAAATGAAGGTGATTCCAAAAATCAAAGCTGAACTTCACATCATTTCCTATTCATGGCAGATATTCTTTAACTGCTGCGGTGAAAGGCAATTCTTGAGAGATGTGGGACATTTGCACTGCGTCTCTGCCAATATATGCCAGATTTTGTATTTGTCTTGTTTTTACTGTTACTTGCCTTTAATGTTTTCTATTTCCAGAGCACTTAGTCCCAAATTAAGGTGGGATTTTCAAAAGCACTCAGTGTTGGCTAACTCTGCTACCATTGAAGTTAATGAGCGCCAGATTCACATATGGTGTAAATCGGCTTAATTCCATCAAATCTAGCCTTGAGAGATTTCCCATTGATTTCAGTGGGAGAAGAATTAGGCCACTGCTGTGTGCTTTTGAAAATCCCATGTTTAATTCTTAAGCACACAAGTTCAAAAAGAATAGGAATAAAAAAGATAAAATAAAACACCATCCAAAATGATACTATTAATCTCCAGGAGATTCTACTTTTCCTATCATAGTTATCCCATCTGAGGCCTCCAATCACATTTCAGCCCAAAAGCACTGTATGTGTACAATCATTAAAAGGAGCCATTGCAATCACATAGAAGAAAGTAGCAACATGGCCAAATATTCACAGCTAGCTACCCACCCATGAACTAAACATTCCCAAACCCCGCTAGCATTTAAAACCAGGAGGGATCAGCCCTATCCACAACAGTAATTCCTTTCTAGCAACCAAGAACTACAGTGGTTCTCATAATATACTCATCCTAGGATGCAGTTGTACAACTTGAAATATTATTTGAACTCTTTATGTCAGCACTTTTAAAAACTCATACATTGCTTTGCACATGATCAACTAAAAAGTAAAGAAGGTTTATTATTATAGGAAGGGGGTGAGGAGTGGTCAAAGACACGAGTATAAACAGTCTATGCATCACACTTTGGTATGTTTTCTTGAAGTTAAAGAAAGATATCTTCCATGCACAGAACACCATATTGAAAGTTCTGTACCTTCTTTTAAAATCAAATTTCTTCAAAAAAAAAAAAACAAAAGCATATGTTCTTCTTTCATGACTACATACACAACACAGAGCTTTTCACATTATAAAAGCACAAAATAGTATCTGAAAAAGAATCTGTAATATTCCTCCTCCCTGAACCCCATATTCTTCATGTCTCCATAGTGCAGTCCTGAATGGAGTTCTATCACATTTTTTGGAACACAAAAATAAATTGCTTCTGGGCTAAGACCAAGAACATTAAATATTAGCCTAAAACACACAACTTTTAGAGAAGACTATGCAGAACCGAAAATAGAAACGTAGGAGGAACTTGTCATATCACCCCTATTAGTTCAGTCAGACAACTGAAAAGTTCATTTGCTTCCAGTGATAGTATCTGTGGTATTCCCCATTCTAATCTTTATTTTCAAGATCTTTCATGGCTTAAGACCCTCCCTACCTGTCATCTGTTGTATTCTACAAAGATGTCAATCCCAATGCCTATTCCACCAGTGATGCCGATGTGATGTCATCTGGTTAAAATATGACTATATAGATCCATGGTTGCAACCACTATTATATATTTGCAACAAATCTTGTACAAAATGTGGCATGTAAGATATCTATGAAAAGGTTATGATTTGCTGGTTATGATTATGCTATCTGTATACATGTATCATTTTTGTATGTGAAGTTATGAATATTGGCTCTATACCTGAATTTCAAATGTTTGCTCCCAAGGTAATGCCCATGAAGTAGTTAGTCAGCACATCTTGGAAGGGCTATTCAAATTGAGCGGCCCATCCAAAGGACATTTACCTCACAATGGACCATGGGAGAGGTCCATCTACACTGAGTGGACTGTCCTATAAACGTGCTGTCTGGAATATAGCTAATGGTTTCCTGCAATGACTTTGGAAAATTGGGCATGAACATGTGACTTGCCCATGTGACTCAAAACACTATCTGGCTTGGTATATCAAATGAAAGAATAACCAGCAGTTTTGGGTTGTGTTTGTCCTATTTCTCAGCAGTTCTTCCTGAATTTGACATCCTCAGTTGTGACCCACTGAGGCACGGGTACAGCCAGGATTAACTGCCCTTTACTCCAGTTTTCCCTCAAAAAATCTCCATGATTTCTCTCTTGCCACCCCTAATGCATAGGAAGAGCTCTTCATAAAAATCGACAAAGCGATTACATTCTCCTTCTAAAAATCCCTCCAAAAAGCTCACCATTGATGCAATGTCTACACACATCTCAACAATAACCAGTTTGTGGGAGTGCTGTGACCACTGCAGATTATCATAATTATCTCACTGTTATCTGGTGCTTCCTCTGGTGGATTGCTGTGGCCACCTATCATCTCCTATCATATACTTAGATTGTAAGCCTTTTATGATGTGTGTGTGCACATGCATGCACTCCAGTCCTTGACTGGGGCCTTTAGATGCTACCATAATACAACAAATAAATAATAAATAGCAATAATGATAGCAATAACTATAGGGAATATCACTGACACTGGGAATCTCTAAAACTGAAAACAACATTTTAGGTCCATCCACTTCACCAGAGTCTCTTACTTACCAAACTATGGGGAAACCAGGTCAGAATGAACGAACAATTTGACAAACCTGAAGTTATATGTAGAGCAGGAAGTGTGCAGTCTACCCACTCAACATGTTCTTTCAATAGTCTGAAATAGCCTAAATTTGTAATTCTTGGAACAGGTTACAAATCAATAGCCCTGATTCTATATTTGAGAAGACATAGAAAAATTAGAAAATGGGGTCTGGAGGCAGAATGTGGAAGTTGTTTGCTCTACTGTTCTAACAGTGATTTCTCTTTTGGGTTGATTGGATGAGCCTTTTGTATGATGTAGTATTTTAACTGATGTGCAGGCATTTGGTCCCTTTGGATGGGGCTTTTTTTTTTTTTTTTTTTTGCCGCCTTTGTTTGGATGATGGAATCTTATTTATCTATCCCAGGGATAGAGATTGTGGCAGACAATCCCTGATATAGGGACAAAGGCCTGCAAGAAGAACCTTCCTTTGGCCAGAAAATAGTCCTCAAAATGTACTCCCTATGGGTAGCATAGGGGGTAGTAAAATATGGGATTTTATTAACAGACTGCCATTAAAAACTGGCAGTTCTGTTTGATTGGAACAGGACCACATTTTTTACCCCCCTAAACCGAATACCAAGGATGACAAAAGGACATCTTCCTTATCTTTTCCTCACATCTACTTAAGCCTCTTGCTTTACTAAAGTAAAAGTAAGTGTTAATGGTGTTTTTCCCGTTCCAGAAAGAAAACAACTTTAAATAACCCAAAATGTAGCTCTGAGTCCATTCCCAGATGGATTTAAGAGTTCAACTTTGCTCTTAAATTATGTTCCATGCCATTCTACGTCAGCTACCCAAGTTTCCAGGAAATTCTACTCAGATTTTAATGGAAGTAGTTTTCTTTGCTGATGCTTGATTTTTCAGAAGTTAGTTATATACGAATTGTAAGAGGTTTAGCCACTCTTGTGACAGATTCAGCAACATGAGGTGGTTTTTGAGGAGCTGCAAGGACGTTAGCATCTTAAAGCTGGCAAAAAACAAGAACTACACTACAAGAAGGATGTGGAAAAATTGGAAAGAGTACAGCGGAGGGCAACAAAAATGATTAGGGGACTGGAACACAAGACTTATGAGGAGAGGCTGAGGGAACTGGGGATGTTTAGTCTTCAGAAGAGAAGAATGAGGGGGGATTTGATAGCTGCTTTCAACTACCTGAAAGGGGGGTCCAAAGAGGATGGCTCTAGACTGTTCTCAGTGGTAGCAGATGACAGAACAAGGAGTAATGGTCTCAAGTTGCAGTGGGGGAGATTTAGGTTGGATATTAGGAAAAACTTTTTCACGACGAGGGTGGTGAAACACTGGAATGCGTTACCTAGGGAGGTGGTGGAATCTCCTTCCCTAAAAGTTTTTAAGGTCAGGCTTGACAAAGCCCTGGCTGGGATGATTTAGTCAGGGATCGGTCCTGCTTTGAGCAGGGGGTTGGACTAGATGACCTCCTGAGGTCCCTTCCAATCCTGATATTCTATGATTCTATGAACTGGCACTGAATGCTCAGTGAGGACTGGGATCCAGATCCTCAAAGATATTTAGACACCTAAGTCCCATAACAGTCAGCTGCCTTAAACACTTTTAAAAATCAGAGCCTAGCTCCATGGAAAGCCTGAAAATACTCCTTTTCAGAGCTATATGAAAACCACCAAAAAACAAACAGTTTTTTCACGGTCAGATCAAAAATTGTTTTGTCAAACTTTCTCTCTCACAAAAGCATACATCCAGTGGTGCCGGAACAAGGTGGTTAGGAGATGGGGGGAGGAGGAGCCGCCACACCTTCTGGTTTGAAGAAAGAATAACACGCACCCAAATACATGGTTTCCAGAATCAGCACCCTCCACTATAAAAATTGTTCTAGCATCCCTGCACACATTCATATTGGGGATGTCTATAAATACGAAATATTGCAGCCCAGCCCTCCCAGGATAATATTGCCAAAACATTATAGCCATTAGAAAATAAGTACTTAATGCAAGTTCCCTTTGAATAGCACAACCTTATTAGCACTATACCATGACAAGTACTATCCCTTCATTCCATACAAATATAGATCAAAAACTAGGAGATGTCAGAACATTTTCATAAAATGGAAGATAATACAGCTTTGACACAAAAATCTGTATTATACACATGGCCATGTATATAAACATATACTAAATTTAATCACACTGTAGCCTAGTTTCCAGGAACAAACAGCTGCTATTCACTGTAATCCTGTACAAAGCTGCTTTTAAAAAAAAAAAAAATTACCATAATTCATACCATACATATTGATGTCCATTAACAGCTTTTTTGCAAGCCTTTTTATATAAACAAAATATGCTAGAAAGGAAACCATCTGTACAATTAAATGGTCAGTCAGCATATTTGTCTTACATAAGCAATAGTACAGCCTCACTATGGTGCAGTGTAAACATTGACTCAGTGATCTGACATCCTAGCACTGAAAAATTATCTTTCATCTGGCAGAGGCTGGAACTGCTGTGGAGTTGGTACACTTAGTCCTGGAGTGGAGGGTGAGCCTTGCATTATACTTCATCTACACTGAAATATGAAGAAAAATGATAAGTCCCAGGGGGAGTCCAATCCATTCCTTCCAGATGGAAGATGTGACTAAGGTTTGCAATAGTCTGAAAGCGGCAGCTTAGAGATGGTGAAATATGCAGATCAGGACATTGTCTAACTTTTCCATGGTCAATATGGGCATGGGCGCAGAGACCCTCCATAGGTAAAAAACAAAAAATGCGTGAGGGAGGAGGGAAATTATCCTTCTAAAATAATTCTGCATATTGTCTTCAAAAGAAACTCAACTAATCAACTCTCAGAGAGATTTTATTTATTTTTCTATTTTCGAATTGTCAGAGATTCTTATTGACCTTTAATTATTGACAATTTGTTTTCACTTCTGACAGAATTATTAGATTGCCTGATATATTCAAAATGAGTCCTTTGGCTTTTCATGTATGAAAGGGCTATTAAATACTAGATCTGAGACATGTATCATTATTTTTGTCACAACAAATAAAAGGTCAAAGGACCTGAGCTCAGAAATGACAGACTGGCTGCTCTGTAAATCAATGCTAGGCTTTGTGTTGACCACAGTGATAGGTTTATGGGCAAAGGTCAAATCATTTAGAAGGTTCAGGGAACAGTAAGAAAACCTTCTACTTAGACCCCTTTATCATTATCTACTCACAAAGCGCACCTGCCTTGAGCTACTGTTCCTGTGAATAGAAAGATGAAATGATAAACAATAAGGGGAAAGTTGTCATCAGTAAACTCAAGAAGCTCCTTGACACCAGAAATTAAGAAGTCATGCCAGTCCCTGCTGGCCTGAAAGGCTGATTGCTAAGGCCATAAGATACCAGTTAATTTGAAATTCACAGTGAGATTACTAAATGGGTTGTCAAGGTTCCTTCCCCACTCTGAACTCTAGGGTACAGATGTGGCGACTTGCATGAAAAATCCCCTAAGCTTACTTTTACCAGCTTCGGTTAAAACTTCCCCAATGTACAAACTATTTTACCTTTTGTCCCTGGACTTTATTGCTGCCACCACCAAGCGTCTAACAAATATATAACAGGGAAAGAGCCCACTTTGAAACGTCTTTCCCACCAAAATCCCCCCAAGCCCTACACCCCCTTTCCTGGGGAAGACTTGATAAAAATCCTCACCAATTTGCATAGGTGAACACAGACCCAAGCCCTTGGATCTTAAGAACAATGAAAAAGCAATCAGGTTCTTAAAAGAAGAATTATAATTGAAGAAAAAGTAAAAGAATCACCTCTGTAAACTCAGGATGGTAAATACCTTACAGGGTAGTCTGATTCAAAACATAGAGAATCCCTCTAGGCAAAACCTTAAGTTACAAAAAGACAGAAAAACAGGAATATACATTCCATTCAGCACAACTTATCAGCCATTTAAACAAAACAGAACCTAACGCATACCTAACTAGATTGCTTATTAGCCCTTTACAGGAGTTCTGACCTGCATTCCTGCTCTGGTCCCAGGAAAAACAACACAGTCAGAGAGAACTCTTTGTCTCCCCCCCCCCCAGCTTTGAAAGTATTTTGACTCCTCATTGGTCCTTTTGGTCAGGTGCCAGGGAGGTAGCCTTAGCTTCTTAACCCTTTACAGGTGAAAGGGTTTTTCCTCTGGCCAGGAGGGATTTAAAGGTGTTTACCCTTCCCTTTATATTTATGACATGGGTCAACAGCCAGAAAGTGAAGGTAAGAGGACAGAGTCTGAAACTCAAGCATGTTTTAGCTAAACTGGTTAGAGAAGAAATACACTTCTGAAGTGAGCCATTAGCACTATGATACAGCTGCAATTACACAGGGACAAGGGATGGATGGTAACCAATGGCAAAATAATCACCCAGGTGGCAGTGTTGGGGAGATAAATTACAACATCAGGTGTACCCAACCAATATTTTCTAAATTTCTGCCCAAATATAACATTAGCTGTGTTCTGAGCTAGGTGAAATGAGAAGAGAAGTCTAGCGCTGGGAGGAAGATTTTACTTCAAAAACAAAAATTGTCCTGATAAAGCTGCAGAAGCTCTGACTGCCTTTTGCAAGTCAGAGAAACACTCATTATCTACAGAGAAAAGTGATAGCTACTTCACAAAAATCCTCCTGAATACAGATGTATGGGTAGCCACCCTGATCATCTGGAGATAAGGTGTAGCAAACAATAACAATTAGATAAAACTCTTACAAATAAATCCTAGGAGTAAAATATTTAATTATATAACTTTCTGAGAATCATCAGACTGGTGGTTTCATTGGTATAACTCTGGATCTGCTGTCACAGTGCTGATTTTGTGAACAAGTTCATTCAGGATGAAAGTACTTTTTTGATTGTTTCTGCCGATCTTATTAAAGTTCCATTAATTTCAATAGTTGCTTGCTATTGATTTAGCATTCTGATTAACTAAACTCCTTTCCTATTGCACCCAATTCCCTCAACTATCGCTGAAAGAGCCCTCAAGTCAGTCTGCCACTGCTCTATAGGACAGGCTTACTGCAGTACTTCACACTGTCAATCACATTTTGGGATCCTAAAGAGAAGCTCACCTCTTCTCTTTCACTTTTCTCTATGATTATTTTTACACTTTGCTGAGGTCAGTTCTTGAGGAAGGGTAACATTTAGCATTTTGAACTAGGCTATAAAGATGTTTTTTAGGTGTGTGTGTGAAGAGATTAAATTTGAAGTTAATTCTAGCTATCTACTTCTGTCAGAATCATCAAGTAGTGTAGGTAGCCTATGTTATCCGGTGGTCTTATTACAGGCATCCTCCCATTCTCCCTCCCACCTTCATTCCTATTGTTTGTTGCACCAATTTGTTGCATCTTTTCTCAAATGATGTTCTTCAGCACAGGAACCATGTCTTCCTCTTTGTTTTCACTATGCTTATTATGATTGTGGCTTTTGGAGAAAACAAAACAATTATAGTAACAATTATTCTCCACTGCTTTGGTAAATTAAAAGATAAATCCTTTGGGAAAATACCATTTCCCCTCAGAGGTTTATCTTTATGTTTTAAAAATTGTTCACACTCATATACAAGCAGGTCATCCCCAAACTATGCCAGCATATGCAATGTAATTTAATATGTAATTTTACTTGAAGGCCATGCTCTTCATACAACCATTTGAAAAAATTCAATAGACCTCTTCAACCCACAGCCCTTTTCTTTACCTGAAATGTGGCTAGTAGAAAACAATGCATTTTTCACTTCTTTTTTTAAACAAAAGACCTTTCCTCTATTGTTCACAACTGGTATCATGCACTACCTTTAAATGGAAACATCCATTTAAAATGGACAGGCACTGTATTTTCTTTCTTTCATTTTTAAAGCCTTCCTGTGGTTTTCCAAAAGCATTCCAAAGAGGTTACTTACTTTGCTTTGAAATTGGTTTGAGTTATGAGTAGGCCACAGCCTGAGACCAGCAGCTGAGACAGCAACAGAGATGAAAGTTTTTTAGCTTTGAGATTCAAGGGGAAACACAGCTGCTACAGCTGGCCTTCTCAGATCTCAACACTTACTACAATGATCGAGAAGGCGATAATGTGCTGTGTCTCAGTTTGAAAAATGCATTAATAAAAACAGTCCCTAAATAGAACAAAAAGTCAATTAATCAAACACTAGACTTTTGGCTCTGGAAATTGAAGTGGGCTATGTTTACAGAAAAGGATTCTGCTGAATTCTGAATTAGTACATCTACTCAAAATTGCCAGTGGTATTACTCAAAACTGATTTTTTAAAAGTAAGTTTACAGAACAGGAGATGTTGTCATCTCACAAATGTTTATGGATTTTATCAACATAGTGAAGAAGCAGAAATGCAAAAGAAACATATATAAATGAAACACCACTGGAATAGTTTTATTGTAAGATCCTCGACAAACAATTAATATAACTACATATGGACCTGGACTTTTATAGCATATGCAGGACAATTTTTAAAATAAAATAGATACAGAAACATTAAATGGAAAGTACAGCTTATCTTTGAGACCTTTTGATTGCACTTGATAAACTCTGATCTCACTGCAGCTTTGCAGCAGTACACATCCCCCTTTACGGCCTCTGAACAAAGTATGCAGTCCATTTGGTATATACTTAATACATTTTGGCAAAAGTATAAACAAATGTCCTATGCTGTTCATATCACTGCAGCCACATTGCTACTTGAAGGTATTTGACTTTAAACAAGAACTGGATTTAAAATGAAATATTAGCAGAAGTGTTAGAGGCAGTGTGAACTCAACTATGTGAGCCTCCTGGACTCAGCATGAAGAGGTTCATATTATTTTGGATGGAATTATTCGTATCCTGAATCTTAATGTAACTTTTGCCAGCCAGGGAGCAAAGGGCAAACCATGAAACCAAAACTCAAGACTGCTAGAGCCAGCTTGTCAACAGAGCTCAGTTCCCAGCTGCTGAGAACAATGAGAGCTGCTGAGCACTTTAAAAAAAATCTAGTTACTTCAGTTTAGGAGCCTAAATGGGAGCTGAATTCTTTTGCAAATCTGAGCCTTGGTGTGTTGCATTCTTGTTATGCAATCAGGCTAGTGAATTCTTTATCTAAATAAAACTGCATTCCACAGGGAGCAGTATGTTTATTCTGTGAATTATATAACACAGATTCATAAAGGAAAATGAACTTCAAGTTTGGCCCTTATTAATTTTCCTTATTTTCAAAAGTGTTTGGATTTTTTTTTTTTTTTTTAGTTAATAGAATTATTTCTAGGACGAGGAATCAAATATATAAACTGTTTGACCCTATGTTTTAATCAAAATCACAGGAATAAAGTTCATGCCTGACAGAAATATTATCCTACTCTTATAACCATGGGCTTGTCTACACATACATTGAGTTTGCAGCAAGCTGAAGTGTGACTCTGCCCTGTACAAGCCTGCTGCCCCACTTACTGTGCATGTGACCCTGCTGACATACATTAACAGGTTTGATTTGCCCTGCTTTGTTTAGGTAGACAAGTCCTGAGCGATGCATTTAAAAGATGATGGTGCCATTCAGAGGGACAACCAGAAGCGGCCCAAATTACCTACCTGGTGTCATCAATATAAAGGGAAGGGTAAACCCCTTTGAAATCCCTCCTGGCCAGGGGAAAGCTCCTCTCACCTGTAAAGGGTTAAGAAGCTAAAGGTAACCTCGCTGGCACCTGACCAAAATGACCAATGAGGAGACAAGATACTTTCAAAAGCTGGGAGGAGGGAGAGGAGTTTGTGTCTGTCTGTGTGCTGCTCTTGCCAGGGACAGAACAGGAATGGAGTCTTAGAACATTTAGTAAGTAATCTAGCTAGGTATGTGTTAGATTATGGTTTCTTTAAATGGCTGAGAAAAGCATTGTGCTGAATAGAATAACTATTTCTGTCTGTGTATCTTTTTTGTAACTTAAGGTTTTGCCTAGAGGGGTTCTCTATGTTTTTGAATCTAATTACCCTGTAAGATATCTACCATCCTGATTTTACAGGGGGGATTTCTTTATTTCTATTTACTTCTATTTTTTATTAAAAGTCTTCTTGTAAAAACTGAATGCTTTTTCATTGTTCTCAGATCCAAGGGTTTGGGTCTGTGGTCACCTATGCAAATTGGTGAGGCTTTTTATCCAACATTTCCCAGGAAAGGGGGGGTGCAAGTGTTGGGAGGATTGTTCATTGTTCTTAAGATCCAAGGGTCTGGGTCTGTAGTCACCTAGGCAAATTGGTGAGGCTTTTTACCAAACCTTGTCCAGGAAGTGGGGTGCAAGGTTTTGGGAAGTATTTTGGGGGGAAAGACGCGTCCAAACAGCTCTTCCCCAGTAACCAGTATTAGTTTGGTGGTGGTAGCGGCCATTCCAAGGATAACGGGTGTAATATTTTGTACCTTGGGGAAGTTTTGACCTAAGCTGGTAAAGATAAGCTTAGGGGGTTTTTTCATGCAGGTCCCCACATCTGTACCCTAGAGTTCAGAGTGGGGGAGGAACCTTGACATGGTGGCACAGTGGTGGGATTAACCTGAAATCATTTGAGATCCAGTTGAGATTTTTTGAACTAGAAATACAGATTTTAAAAAGGAAATTTTTTTTTTCTTTGGAAAGAAAGTCCAGAAAGCAGCTTTGAAACTGAAAGCAGCTTGGTTTCTCTCTGCTTTGTGGCCAAGCAGAGACAAAAGGGGATTATCTTGTGAATTGCAGGGTTTTTTTGCCTGGAGGCAGGGTACTTAACTCCTGCAGGGAAATCTTCCAATCCAGAGGTTTTTTTTTCTTTTCTTCCTAAAAGTAAATAGGGGGTGTGTGTTCTACCCATTTGCTTTTTCTTTGGGCTGGGTAAGCAGGTTTCCAAGTAGTTGGAGGTTTTTTGCTTTAATTTGGGCCCAGAGCAGAGACAAGGGAATTGTCTTTTTCTGTAGGCTGACAATCACTATCAGAGAATAGGTATTCTATTGCAGCACAGCAAAATTTTACAGCCAAGTTTTGTTTGTTTATTTCTAAACCTCAGGTGTAAAGTTAGTTAAAAACAGAGAGGTTAGAATGACCAAATCCTCAGCTCAACTACAGCTAGAATTAGCCAAATTTCAGGCTGAGGAAAGACAAAGGGAACATGAAAGATAGATAGAACTCATGCGGCTGGAGAAGGAGGTACAGGAGGCTGCCCACAAATGGGAAATGGAGGCAAGGAAGCATGTGGAGGAGGAGAAGGAAAAAGAGAGGAAGCATGTGGAGGAGGAGAAGGAAAAAGAGAGGAAGCATGTGGAGGAGGAGAAGGAAAAAGAGAGGAAGCATGTGGAGGAGGTGGAGAGGATAAAGGCCCAGCAGAGTATACCAACAAACCCTAGCAATCCTTCTCCAGGTACCACTTCCCATCCCAGAAAGTTCCCCACCTACAAGGCAGGTGATGATACTGAGGCCTTCTTAGAAAACTTTGAAAGGGCCTGCCTTGGGTACAACATCTCTACTGACCAATACATGGTAGAGCTGAGGCCGCAGCTCAGTGGACCCTTAGCTGAGGTGGCAGCTGAAATGCCTAAAGAACACATGAACAAGTATGAACTGTTTAAATCCAAGGCGAGAGTCAGAATGGGGATAACACCCGAGCAGTCTCGTCGGAGGTTCAGAGCCCTAAGGTGGAAACCAGACATGTCATTTACCCGACATGCCTACCACATTGTGAAACATTGGGATGCCTGGATATCGGGAGCAAGTGTTGAATCTCCAGAAAATTTGCCCTTCCTAATGCAAATGGAACAATTCTTAGAGGGTGTTCCTGAGGAAATAGAAAGATACATCCTAGATGGGAAGCCCAAAACTGTAATCGAGGCAGGAGAGATTGGAGCCAGATGGGTGGAGGTGGCAGAGAAGAAGAAAACTGGTCGCAGTTGGAGTGGAGACCAGAAGGGACCACCCCAGACCACACCCTATTACCGGGGGCTGCCCAAAGCCCCACCTACCTCCCAAAGAACCCTCCAGACCCCTTATCGTCCCACCACCCCGTTCTCCAGCAACCCTCCTCGCCCCAGTGACCCATCAGCTGGACGATGTTTTAAATGTAACGAGCTGGGGCATGTAAAGGCCAACTGCCCCAAGAACCCCAACAGATTACAGTTCATTGCACCGGAATCACACCAGAGGTCCACAGGCCCAGATACCTCCCAGATACCCTTGGAGCGGAGGGAAACTGTGAGTGTGGGCGGGAAGAAGGTCACCGCGTGGAGGGACACCGGAGCACAAGTGTCAGCTATCCATGCTTCCTTAGTGGACCCCAATTTAATCAACCCAGAGATCCAAGTGACGATTCAACCCTTCAAGTCCAACTCTTTCAATTTGCCTACAGCCAAGTTGCCTGTCCAGTACAAGGGCTGGTCAGGAATGTGGACTTTTGCAGTCTATGATGATTATCCCATCCCCATGCTGTTGGGGGAAGACTTGGCCAATCATGTGAAGCAGGCCAAGAGGGTGGGAATGGTCACCCGCAGCCAGGCTAAACAAGCCGTGAGGCCTAGCTCTGTTCCGGAAACTTCTATCAGGACCCAGTCAGAGGTGATGGACCTGGACCCCAGGCCAATGTCTGCAACAGCAGTAGTGGATCCAGTCCCAGAGACCCAGACGGAACCAGTCCCAGAACCGGAACCAGCCGAACAACCAACACCAGACCCCGTGTCAGCACTGAATCCAGTACTTGCAACCTCAACACCAGAGGGCCCCACCGAACCTGAACTGGCAGCAGCCGATAACCCGACCCAAGAGGCTCAGCCGGAGCCTGAATCCCAACATAGTGCACCAGCGGAGAGCGGTTCACAGTCAACAGAAACAGCTCCATCCCCTATATCGCTTCCAGAGGGACCAAGCCTAGGTCCACAATCCCATGAGGAACTGATGTCTCCAGCATCAAGGGAACAGTTCCAGACCGAACAGGAAGCAGATGAAAGCCTCCAGAGAGCTTGGACGGCGGCACGGAGCAACCCACCGCCTCTCAGCTCTTCTAATCGATCCAGGTTTGTTGTAGAAAGAGGACTTTTATACAAGGAAACTCTTTCTGGTGGACACCAGGAAGACTGGCATCCTCAGAGACAGTTGGTAGTTCCAACTAAATACCGGGCCAAGCTCTTGAGCTTAGCCCATGATCACCCTAGTGGCCATGCTGGGGTGAACAGGACCAAAGACCGTTTGGGGGGGTCATTCCACTGGGAGGGAATGGGCAAGGATGTTTCTACCTATGTCCAGTCTTGTGAGGTGTGCCAAAGAGTGGGAAAACCCCAAGACCAGGTCAAAGCCCCTCTCCAGCCACTCCCCATCATTGAAGTTCCATTTCAGCGAGTAGCTGTGGATATTCTGGGTCCTTTTCCGAAAAAGACACCCAGAGGAAAGCAGTACATACTGACTTTCATGGATTTTGCCACCCGATGGCCGGAAGCAGTAGCTCTAGGCAACACCAGGGCTAAAAGTGTGTGCCAGGCACTAGCAGACATTTTTGCCAGGGTAGGTTGGCCCTCCGACATCCTCACCGATGCAGGGACTAATTTCCTGGCAGGAACTATGAAAAACCTTTGGGAAGCTCATGGGGTAAATCACTTGGTTGCCACTCCTTACCACCATCAAACAAATGGCATGGTGGAGAAGTTTAATGGAACTTTGGGGGCCATGATACGTAAATTCGTAAATGAGCACTCCAATGATTGGGACCTAGTGTTGCAGCAGTTGCTCTTTGCCTACAGAGCTGTACCACATCCCAGTTTAGGGTTTTCCCCATTTGAACTTGTATATGGCCGTGAGGTTAAGGGGCCATTGCAGTTGGTGAAGCAGCAATGGGAGGGATTTACACCTTCTCCAGGAACTAACATTCTGGACTTTGTAACCAACCTACAAAACACCCTCCGAACCTCTTTAGCCCTTGCTAGAGAAAACTTACAGGATGCTCAAAAAGAGCAAAAAGCCTGGTATGATAAACATGCCAGAGAGCGTTCCTTCAAAGTAGGAGACCAGGTCATGGTCTTAAAGGTGCTCCAGGCCCATAAAATGGAAGCATCGTGGGAAGGGCCATTCACGGTCCAGGAGCGCCTGGGAGCTGTTAATTATCTCATAGCATTCCCCACCTCCAACCGAAAGCCTAAGGTGTACCATATTAATTCTCTAAAGCCCTTTTATTCCAGAGAATTAAAGGTTTGTCAGTTTACAGCCCAGGGAGGAGACGACGCTGAGTGGCCTGAAGGTGTTTACTACGAAGGGAAATGTGGTGGTGGTGTGGAAGAGGTGAACCTCTCCATGACCCTTGGGCGTATGCAGCGACAGCAGATCCAGGAGCTGTGCACTAGCTACGCGCCAACGTTCTCAGCCACCCCAGGACTGACTGAACGGGCATACCACTCCATTGACACAGGTAATGCTCACCCAATTAGGGTTCAACCTTACCGGGTGTCTCCTCAAGCTAAAACTGCTATAGAACGGGAGATCCAGGATATGTTACAGATGGGGGTAATCCGCCCCTCTGAAAGTGCATGGGCATCTCCAGTGGTTCTAGTTCCCAAACCAGATGGGGAAATACGTTTTTGTGTGGACTACCGTAAGCTAAATGCTGTAACTCGCCCAGACAACTATCCAATGCCACGCACAGATGAACTATTAGAGAAACTGGGACGGGCCCAGTTCATCTCTACCTTGGACTTAACCAAGGGGTACTGGCAGGTCCCGCTAGATGAATCTGCCAAGGAAAGGTCAGCCTTCATCACACATCTCGGGCTGTATGAATTTAATGTACTCCCTTTCGGGCTGCGAAATGCACCCGCCACTTTCCAAAGACTTGTAGATGGTCTCCTAGCGGGATTAGGAGAATATGCAGTCGCCTACCTTGACGATGTGGCCATATTTTCGGATTCCTGGGCAGACCACCTGGAACATCTACAAAAAGTCCTTGAGCGCATAAGGGAGGCAGGACTAACTGTTAAGGCTAAGAAGTGTCAAATAGGCCTAAACAGAGTGACTTACCTTGGACACCAGGTGGGTCAAGGAACTATCAGCCCCCTACAGGCCAAAGTGGATGCTATCCAAAAGTGGCCTGTCCCAAAGTCAAAGAAACAGGTTCAATCCTTCTTAGGCTTGGCCGGTTATTACAGACTATTTGTACCGCACTACAGCCAAATCGCTGCCCCACGGACAGACCTAACCAAAAAGAAACAGCCAAATGCTGTTCAGTGGACCGGAAAGTGTCAGAAGGCCTTTAACAAGCTTAAAGCGACACTCATGTCTGACCCTGTACTAAGGGCCCCAGACTTTGACAAACCGTTCCTAGTAACCACAGATGCATCTGAGCGTGGTGTGGGAGCAGTTTTAATGCAGAAAGGACCTGATCAAAAATTCCACCCTGTAGTGTTTCTCAGCAAAAAACTGTCTGAGAGGGAAAGCAACTGGTCAGTCACTGAAAAAGAATGTTATGCCATTGTCTATGCTCTGGAAAAGCTACGCCCATATGTTTGGGGACGGCGTTTCCACCTGCAAACCGACCATGCTGCACTGAAGTGGCTTCACACCGTCAAGGAAACTAACAAAAAACTTCTTCGGTGGAGTTTAGCTCTCCAAGATTTTGATTTCGACGTCCAACACATCTCAGGAGCTTCTAACAAAGTGGCTGATGCACTCTCCCGTGAAAGTTTCCCAGAATCAACTGGTTAAAATCGTCCTTGAGATGTGGAAAATATTGTTAGTCTTTATGTACTTGGTAGTATATTTAGAGAGGCATGTGTCTTATTAACTCTGTTTTTCCTAGAGCTCCAGGAAGAAATCCCAGCCAGTGTTTCACCCTAGCTGAGATTTGGGGGGCGTGTCATAAATATAAAGGGAAGGGTAAACCCCTTTGAAATCCCTCCTGGCCAGGGGAAAGCTCCTCTCACCTGTAAAGGGTTAAGAAGCTAAAGGTAACCTCGCTGGCACCTGACCAAAATGACCAATGAGGAGACAAGATACTTTCAAAAGCTGGGAGGAGGGAGAGGAGTTTGTGTCTGTCTGTGTGCTGCTCTTGCCAGGGACAGAACAGGAATGGAGTCTTAGAACATTTAGTAAGTAATCTAGCTAGGTATGTGTTAGATTATGGTTTCTTTAAATGGCTGAGAAAAGCATTGTGCTGAATAGAATAACTATTTCTGTCTGTGCATCTTTTTTGTAACTTAAGGTTTTGCCTAGAGGGGTTCTCTATGTTTTTGAATCTAATTACCCTGTAAGATATCTACCATCCTGATTTTACAGGGGGGATTTCTTTATTTCTATTTACTTCTATTTTTTATTAAAAGTCTTCTTGTAAAAACTGAATGCTTTTTCATTGTTCTCAGATCCAAGGGTTTGGGTCTGTGGTCACCTATGCAAATTGGTGAGGCTTTTTATCCAACATTTCCCAGGAAAGGGGGGGTGCAAGTGTTGGGAGGATTGTTCATTGTTCTTAAGATCCAAGGGTCTGGGTCTGTAGTCACCTAGGCAAATTGGTGAGGCTTTTTACCAAACCTTGTCCAGGAAGTGGGGTGCAAGGTTTTGGGAAGTATTTTGGGGGGAAAGACGCGTCCAAACAGCTCTTCCCCAGTAACCAGTATTAGTTTGGTGGTGGTAGCGGCCATTCCAAGGATAACGGGTGTAATATTTTGTACCTTGGGGAAGTTTTGACCTAAGCTGGTAAAGATAAGCTTAGGGGGTTTTTTCATGCAGGTCCCCACATCTGTACCCTAGAGTTCAGAGTGGGGGAGGAACCTTGACACCTGGTCACCCCAAATTTGAGTAGCATTACCACCCCATGCATCAGGTCACAATCCCACTCACTTCAATTTGGCCCGGATGGCCCTCTGTCCAGACCGGGGCGGCTGGCTGGGTCAAATGCGAGTAAGAGGCATTGCACCATGACGCATAGGATTACAATGCCACTTGCTTAAATTTAACCTGGATGGCCCTCCATCATGCAGTCAGAGACAAAGAGAGAGACCTGGAACCCTTCTCCCCCTACCAACTGTACGGCTGGTGCTGTTACACCAATCTAGTTAATAGTTTTTGCATCTAGAAGCAACAAACTGTGCCCCAAGAGCGAGTTCTGAAAGAACACGTTTTACTCTTCTTCAGCAGTCTAAAACATAATTGATATAACACAAAACTGACTGATGCCATGTCAACAGCCAAAGCAAGAGCAAAATATTTTCACATAAGAAAGCTGTGTTAAGTGATCTACATTTTAAAATCACTCATCACTCTTTATTTACTTTTGGCACACCCTGAATTCACAAAACACAAACAAACAAAAAAACTGTCCACCAACTCCTTAGCCATACTTTATTGAAAAATAACCTGTTCCAAGAAAGAAAAGGCTGGAAGCAAATAATTGCTAACAACCAGATAGTCAGTTCTATGTATGTTGAGCTGGACAAGCTGAAGCGAATGTAAACTAGAAATCCACACATTTAAACAACCAAGAAAACACAAATGCTTTCCAATACTTCGGGTTTTTTAAGTGTAGTACAATTAGTATTTTTGCCGAAAGAGAAATTTATGTTATGAAACAAGAAAGGAAATTTGGTAGAACTGTCATTCATATTTCATTATAACTTAGTTTAAGAACTAAATAACATTAACCAACCTACAGTATGTTCCGTGTTTTTAGAAAAACTCTTAAAAACAGACCTTTAATCCTTCCGAACAGTAGATAACTGCATAACATCTACACCTATTTTTATAACAAAAACTACACAACTTCATATGTTTTTAATTATGCACTGTGCTCAGCTCTAAACAAAAATTTTCAGCTATATTTTAATTCCACAGCCTGAAGATGATATCTGTCATGGCTGAATTATATCTAACCTCATTTTTCTTCATGAAGCAGGTTTTAAAAATAATTTCCAGGAAGTCAAACCAGTTTTTCTCCTCCTCTGTAGAAAAGCTGGTACCCAGCAGTAAAATGGAGCCAGTTTTTCTTTAGATAATTTTACAGGAAAGCTTTGGAAGAGTTTTATATCTGCAGAAGGGTTACATATGTTTTACACTAAATGCACAAGAAAACCAACTCTGTTAATATTTAATATTGTATGGTTATGATATGCTTTCAAGTGTCAGGTGCAAGTACACCTCTACCCCGATATAACGTGACCCGATATAACACGAATTCGGATATAACGCGGTAAAGCAGTGCTCCGGGAGGGCAGGGCTGCGTGATCCGGTGGATCAAAGCAAGTTTGATATAATGCGGTTTCACTTATAACGCGGTAAGATTTTTTGGCTCCCGAGGACAGCGTTATATCAGGGTAGAGGTATACTTAAACCTTTTGGTTTTGGGTTGTAGGAAGTGGTTTATTTACTTATTTTTTTATTAGCCTATATTTAGAGAGGGGTCATCAGTCCCTATGTTCCCATATCTTTATGGTGCAAAAACAAAACTGCAATTTTATATTGAAAAACAGAGTCGGGGGGAAAAATGACCAACATTTAAAGGAATGCAGAAGTAAGAGAGAAATGGTAATTTGCTTAAAAATTAAAGGTGAAATTTTGGCCTGAATGACATTGACGATCAAACTCCCATTGACTTCAGGGAGGCCAGAATTTCAGAGATGTTTTTACCAGACTAACAATCTCCACTCCTATTCTGGACTCAAATTACTGTCCTTTTAAAGAAATCTGTTACTGCATTTTTGGATACAAATTTTTCAGGTTACTCAACATGTTAATGTGTAGCCATATATTTGATATTCCAATGGAGATGCGAAAGTTAAACCTCCACTGAAGGAGTATGCAGCCCTCACAACACAATAAGTCACCAAAGAAAGCATTATACCATCCATTCTAAATTATCATGATTTTAATTTCCCTAACAATAGACACCAGAACCCTAAGTCACTGTGCATACACACATGAACTTTAAAAATATATATAGTTTTTCAGTTTGTCATTTAACTCTGTAAATCCAGTCATAGTTATAATCCCTGAGTGAAGAATAAACATCAAAAGCTAAACGTTTTAATTCCCAGAAGCACTGAGTGCAGTGAGCAATGGGAGCTGCTGGTGCTCAGCACCTAGAAGTCTAAGTTAATATTAAAAAATGTAGATTTTACACTCTATTGTGTGAACAGCTAAAAGAGAAATGCCTCAAAATAATTCTCTCTCTTTTCTAGTTTCCAGAAGCGATTCCAGTCCCATTTACAATCAAAATGCAGCTGGCTGTGGCCAGTGCGCGCGCGCGTGTATATATAAATAAAACTGGTGTTAGTACAGGTCCTTGGGTGTTCCTCAACAGTGATACAGCTTTGAAAAATTGCTATTGAGATTATTTTACTTTAGCAGAATACTTAAGTTTTATATTCCTTCTGCAGAGTCCAGAGTTGCATCACATAATAGAGTACTTAACCTACAAGCATTAACAAAATGTTTTCCCTTGGATTTTTTTAAAGCAACTGTATTTCCCTACTTTTTAGGATGTGACCTTTGAGATATAGCAGAGAGTTACAATTTAGGAATACCAGTTGGAATTATAAAACAACAACAACAAAAAATAATAACCAAGGTATTTTCAGTGAAAGAACTGCTGCTTGAAGCAAAGTGGCGATGAATAGTTTTAAAACAGACAGAGAAATCCTCCTCCTTTTTGTATTTACATAATCCTGTTATTTTTACCTTTTAAAATTAACTTACCGAAGTGTATTTGGACTATTTCTTTTCACTTTGTGAAACAATGAGATCCCTAAAGAAAGTGATCTAAACTTATAACTTCTGAAGTCAGCGGGGTTGGCATGGTGTACAAGTTAGTGCAACCTTTGGCCCAAAGAATCTTGCTTGCATGAGGACAACTAGAACCTCCAGAAAGATCAGAAACAGAACTGGAGTAAGGACTTCATGGCTGAAGATACAAAAGAACATATCTTGGTCAAATAACTGTAGTCTACACGGCTGGCCATTTGCTCTAGTAAGTCATACATTATAACTCCCCCAATATTTCTTTGGGTTTAAGAACTGAACTCTGCTACCCTAGTCACAAGGGTTAAATGGGACTGCACACGTGTACTGAAACTATTCATGTAAGGGATGCAGGATCATGAACAAATGCAGAAGACAGCCTGTAAAAGGACACACATTTAAGTATTATTATGAAGGGCCTTGTCAAAAGAGAGCATTACATCCAGAGTTTCCCTGCCTCATTTAGGATTAAGCCAACATTTTCTGCAGAATTAATTTTTTTGTTTTAAAATAAAGTAGAAATATTTTCCTGAGTCTGCAGGCAGTTAGCACTAGTACATCTTCTGTTCATTGCTTTGCAAGCATCAATAGGGTGAAGTTAACATTCTGGTAGTTTCACTCTGGCTTTTTCAGAACCCTGTGGGCATCAAAGAAACTGTCAAGAATTATGCCAGTGCCATGCTATTGGTTAAATGTTATTATATTATGGTCATTATTTCCAAGTGGTCCTGTCATAGTTACCTCTTGGACCAGATCCTGCGCTCTGTTCAGGACTCAATCGAGAGTTGCCTCTCCCGTTGTGGGTTCCTGTACCAGCTGCTCCAAGAAGCAGTCATTTAAAGTATTGAGAAATTTTGTCTCTGCATTTCGTCATGAGGTGACATGTACCCAGTCAATATGGGGATAATTGAAATCCCCCACTATTATTGAGTTCTTTATTTTGATAGCCTCTCTAATCTCCCTTAGCATTTCATCGTCACTATCACTGTCCTGGTCAGGTGGTCGATAATAGATCCCTACTGTTATAGTCTTATCAGAGCATGGAATTGCTATCCATAGAGATTCTATGGAACATGTGGATTCATTTAAGATTTTTACTTCATTTGATTCTATATTTTCTTTCACATATAGTGCCACTCCCTCCGCACGACCTGTTCTGTCCTTCCTATATATTTTGTACCCCGGAATGATTGTGTCCCATTGATTGTCCTCATTCCACCAGGTTTCGGTGATGCCTATTATATCAATATCCTCCTTTAACGTGAGGCACTCTAGTTCACCCATCTTATTATTTAGACTTCTCTCTGTATTGTCTACTTCTGGTAGTATGTGTGTAGTACTTTTTTAGGGTGACCAGATGTCCTGATTTTTATAGGGACAGTCCCGATATTTGGGGCTTTGTCTTATGTAGGTGCCTATTACCCCTCACCCCCGTCCCGGTTTTTCACACTTGCTGTCTAGTCACCCTATACTTTTTTCAAGCGTTAGATACAAAAGTACCATTTCTTTTGCAAACAAGGCAGCACTGTTCTGTAGATGGAATGCTCCCAAGGCTTCCTTTCCAAAAGAACCCATGAACAACACAAATTTGTGTAATAAACAGTTGCCTATGAAGGTGAGTGCAATGAAATAACTGTGAGGGTAACTGAACGGATGTCAAGACTAGAAATGTTATAGGATCTGAATTCATTATACTGCTGTATGTGTTCATTCAAAATCTATTAAGCGTAATAGACTATAAAAGTAAGTGAAGAGGACAAAGCCAATTTACTAAAGACATTATTATTGCACTTCAAAAATGCGCACTTAGAGCTGGGGTAAAAAGCTTCAAATAAGATAATGTCAGGAGAAAAGCAGTTTTATGATAACTGTACGTCAGCCACATTTTTCTCTTTCAAACCCACCTACCTAAAATAGTGCGATAGGCTTGATTCCAAGATGTCTGAGCACCTGGAGCTGCAGTAAACTTTGCCCAGAATCCCTAAAATAATTTCAGAGAACTCCTGGAGGCCACAAAAATAGTAATGTTGCCTCAAAGTTAGTGAGTTGTACAGAAACCAGCTGAAAGACCACAGACTGTTTTAAAAAATCTCATCTCAGAAAGAAACTGTATGTAAAGAACTAAAACACAAAACATCTTAATATTCACATTTGGAATTCATAACTTTTTTCTTTTAAAAAAGTAAGGTCTAGCCACAAGAAATATAAAAAAATTAAATGAGCATGTTCCTTTTATAGCTATGTATTTCTTATAAATGTTATAATTAATTCAATACACTAAATGTAATACAAAGGGACTAAAGCCTAATCTTGTAGAGTAGCAACTTGAAAGGTCCTGCTACAATTCACTGAAGTATTTTAATTTGGGGTAATGAATTGGCAAATGAAACACCACCTCTGGTAGGCAGTCAGCTTTTTAATTTTTTTCTATCAATCTGTAACCAACCATGAAGCCATTTAAAATTCACATTTAGAATTATGGAGCATTAATGTTTAGGAAAAGTGTTTTAATATGTTCTAGATAGGGTTGAAAAGATGATTAATGAAAACAATATTTCACCACCCTGATATGTATTTGACTGATTCAGTAAATTCCAATTAAGAAAGATTCATTAACACTCTGAATCTCCAAATTTATTTTAGCTGTTTCCTTTAGCTTTGTTCTACAAGAAACTTTTTGTAATGCTGTATAACACAAGTCTTATTCCTTACACAAACTTAAGAATGATATTTTCTCAAGTAAAATGAACGCTTTGTAGACTGTTGACATTAATATCCTATTCTAACCATAAAAGTTCATTAAAGTCTTTGGATAAGGCATGTAATTTGACTGGAAGTTTGGAAAATCCCTGTACTTTAAGACTTTTATTTTATTTTTATTTCTTTCAATATTCTTCTGCTAACTACAACGATAGCTACCACAAACTGAAAACCTGACAAATGAGATAACCTCTTTTCTCATTGCTAGCCACCCATGACCAAAAAGCTCCTTAACCATTCTCCAGATAAACACAATTGCAAACTGTTGGCACAAAGAACCCAAGTATCATTAAGTTCCTTCACTCAGAGCAATGTATACTTAATAATTACTTGCAAGTTAGAGAATTCCCGTCATTACCATAATATTTTTGTAGCATCATTGTGCCTTGATCCTGCAAAGATTCGACATTATGCTCTGTAAATACAACCAAGTGTTACATTCTAAAACAGGCTTATTACCTTCAGCAAAAGAATCCTAAATTTTAAATTTTTATATTGCAAAATGGGCCCATTTCCACGTTTGTAATAAGTACAGAGATACTGAAATTTAGAGTAGCGTAGTTAAGCTTTTTCTTGTGGTGCCATCTTTAATCCCTTTTCAGAACTCTAAACGTTAAAAATATGGGCCAAGAGACAATGGATAATGTTCTGTAATCTCTTTTGGCTACACTCAAACACTGAAAATAGCCTGAAATTTAAAACACATCTTGAAATTTGTAGGGCAGTCATGCGTTTTGCAAGGCCAAATTTGGAGTACAATTAAGGAATCACAAATGTATTTTCAGCTTTTCAACATGAAGACAATGAATGATGGAATGACATCCATAAATCAGCACTGTTGGCAGCTTGTCATAGTTTAGAGCACCCCTAAGGCTGTTCCACCTTACACTAGATGATGAACTGGTCCACAGCTGATCCCAGAACTAGGTGCAGGATAGTGCTACACAATGGTGATGAAAAGCCAAGTTTGGTCTTCCTCTGCCACAAACTTATCTTCTGTCTGTGGTTCTTGGGACATGCTGGTACAACATCATTGTCTATGTGTTTACTGTTGGTGCATAGTAGAGAGACCACAGCTGTACTGTTATTATAAGAGTCCTAACAAGGGCAATTTTCTTTTATATTTCCTGCCAACATAGTTGGATTTAAACTAACATGAATGCTTAGCACTAAACATATTCAAAAAACAGAGCAAACATTAAATCTTCACAATACTCCTACTATATCTCCAGTTTACAAATGGGTAAATGGAAACCCAAAAAGAGTTTGAAGTGTTCCAGTCCACATAGAAAATCACTAGCAGCACAGGTGCCGACTCTGGGAAAAAAATAGTGGGTGCTCATCTCCTCCCCCTTCCCCTCCCAGGGTCTCCCACTTGCTGGCAGCCCCACAGATCAGCTCCTTCCGCTCCCTCCCACTGCCTCTCACCCCTGCAATAAGTTGTTCAGTGCCATGCAGGAAGTTCTGGGAGGGGGAGGCGGAGGAGTGGGGGTGAGAAGAGGCGGAGGAGGGGACAGAGCAGGGGCATGAAGGGACAGGGTGGGGTGGGAAGAGGCGGGGTGGGGGTGTGGACTTGTGGGGAAGGATGGAGTTGGGGGCGAGGCCTGGGGTGGAGTGGGGTCAAGTACGCCTTGGAAACTCCAGAAGCCAGCGCCTATGACTAGGAGAGCCAAAATTGTAACTGAGGAGATCCTGATTCCCAAGCCTGTTCTTATTCCTCTAGACCAGGGTGCCCAACCTACAGCCTGCAGGTCATACATGGACCACCAGAGCATTTCAAAAGGCCCACAACTTGCTTTAATACAATATACAAATGGTCAATTCATTAGCATTTTTCATCATGTTTACATCATTTTAGTTTATACAAGTGTGTAAACAGACAATACTGTACATAGACACAGCCCATTTAAATACATACGAAAAAAGCTGAACTTAAAAAATAAATCAATGCAGGAGACTTTACATTTTATTTAAATATGTAGAATCTCTTAAACCTAAGCACAACCTTGTGTGGGCCAAAATGGCCCTCCCAAATAACGAGGTTGGGCACTACTGCTCTAGACTATTCTCTTTACCAGGGTGAAATTCTCCATTGTGCAGAGGGGCCGCACAAGGGTGAATTTCATTCTCTGGAAATAACTACTTAAGGTAAATGCCTGAAGATAGGACCAACACTAAGTTAATATTTTAGTCATCCAAGGTTGATGTGTACTGTCAATTATTTATACAACCTGAAACAGTAATGATAAGCATACTGACGAGACAGGAAAATGGAGAATACTCACACTGCATTATATAGCAAGGGTAAAGAAAGTTATGTTGTTCATTTTAAACTCTGCTATGTTCAGATAGGGTTGTTTTACATTTGACCAAAAACATTTATAGCATGTGCCTAAAACATACTTTCAAGTTGTTATTCAGTACAATAATATATGCAAATTATAGTACAGATATAATTACGTCCAGCAGATGCCATATGTACGCACATGAGCAATGTGCATGCCCAAGGAACCTTCTCTGTATAGGCAGTAAAACAAGAAACTTATTTTCTGACTAAGTAGGACTGGTAAATAGTTTAGTTATTTTACTGGACGCCAGTCTACATGCAAAGCTGTACCTTTCCAAAATGGCCACCAGCTCTCATAACCGTTTGTGGGAATGAAGCCAATTCCTCAGCTATTCCCTGAGTGAGGTGATTACCCTCAGCAAGAGGGTCAAGATGTTGAATTAACCTTTCTGGTTGAAAGTGAGGCTGCTCTCAGCCAAAATGAATGCCATCTCCCATTCTTTACCAGTCATGCTGCCCTCAGAGAAGATGGTTGCCCCTTTTTCACCATGTGATGTCTAAGCAGTACACAGAAAAATGTGAAGATCCATGGAATGAGACTGTGGAGGCATCAAGGGATGTGTTACAGATAAGGACCCTCATTTTCACTTTTTTATTTTGTTTAAAATTTCCTGGTCATTTATCAGTGTTTATTACAAAAATAAAACTAAAAATGGCTGAAAATCAAGCGTAAAAAACCCCAACTTCACAGTTTTTGGGGTCTATATTGGCATTAGTATTGGGGGATAGAAGGATAGAAAAAAAGCAACAAATAGAGAAAAGTAAGAATATTGAAAGGAAAAATAGTTTAATGTGCTGGTGGTTTATTTCACAAAGTGTATTTATCTGTTTAATACCGTACTAATATACATGCATCTTCATGCAATTAGAGTCATCTCGGCTCTCCTGGAGTCTGCTCAGGTTACTGAGCCAACATCTCTCCTTCCAGAGTAGGAAGCTGAGTCCAGCCATTTTTTTTTTGGACTTGAACAGTGACATATACATATGCGTATGTGCGTGTGAGTACTACATTGTACTTCCACTACATTGTCTTATTTTAGCAGTTTGTTACAAAACAGGACAGAAAACTATGAGGAATCAGAGGAATGAGAAGGAAGCAGGTGGCAGATTTAGGTGCTGCAAGGGAGCACGGGGTGCAGATGGAGGGGAGTGCAATGGAATGTGAAGAGCCGGAAGAGATTGAAGAGGTACAGGGGACTGTGCTGATGCAGAGAAGGAGGATATGATCAGGAGAAATATGGGAGACAACTGAATGTAGAAGATAGGTGGGGGCAGGAAACTGTGGGGGAACATGGAGGAAGAAGGGAGAGTAAGTGGGGGATAGAGAGGGATAGAAGAAAGTAGGGGGATTCTCCACTTCCAGGAGAGACCACATGTTTGGTCCTGAATTTTGACCCTGAAAAGCACACGTTCAAGACGGGTGGCTTCTCCCTAAAAGGGAAAAAAATATTAAAGGCAGTACAAGTACAATGTGATTAATTTATAAATCACATTGTTATGAAGTCAATCTTATGATATTGTTTGGGTCAGACGATTTTTTAACCTTAGGGGTTGGCAACGCTGAAAAACTACTTGGATGGATTGATATCTATGGGACTATTGTGGCACTGATCAAATTAGCTCTAAGCAAAATACAGAAAACTCAGACAGACTTGAAAGGGTATAGTGCTAAATAAAAGCTGTACAACAGTGTTTTCTTATAAATTATAATGTATCTCATGGCCAGTGGCCAAAGTGACTTGTGTGTTCTTCCCTAGTAAACGTAAAAATGCTGTGAATTCTGTTTCCACTTGAATGCAGACACTCAAACATTTGATTGTCATTATCAGTTAATTTAGAATGCTTAGAAATTATGAAAAATGCACAGTAATTGTAGAAGAATATATAATAATTGGGAACGTTAGTAATAGTCAAAGAATGGTGCTGCATTTGATCATCTCATAGTAAATTTGTTGTCACACCAACAGCAACAGAAGAGGATAAACTCTTGCAAAAATGAACTAAGGAAGAAATATTTCAGTAAAAGAAAGGAAATGTAAAACCTTATTAAAACTAGAGAATTCCTCAAGAACAAACTGGCAAACATGCTCCCTAAAAGATAACATGCACAAGTATTAATGTTTTAGTGACAGCTGGCATGTTTCATTGTAGAATAGCATTCATTTGCATGTTTCCCTTATGCATTAGGTGAAGCTGGAGAACACTGAACTGATTGTATTATAACAATGCTCTGGAGTGAAACAAAAAGATGAGGAAAGAAGGGGCTTATTGAATACGCAGGTATTTGACAATAAGAATAGCACCCATAATGCTAATATAATTTTGTTTCCACTGTAAACTGTGCAGAATTTTTATGTGGATTTCTTTTTCTATTTTAATATATACTATAGAGAATATAACTTGGCTATAAGAAAGTTTCTTCTCTGCTTAGACATGTCACATATGGTCATAGCTGGGAGAGAAGTGAATGATCAAATGGAATTTAGTTTAAATGTTTTTGCCCAGCTTTATCTTATATAAAGGTAAAAGAAAGGGAAAAATGGGGTTCAGAGGTTCTTGCATTCTTAATACACTTAATCAATTTTTTAATTAGATGGGTTTGTACTGGCAGGTGTTTGGGTCAAGTTATAAAAAGGGGAAGCCTAAAATTAGTTTCTTAAACCTATATTTATGGACCTAAATAAATTACATGATTTTCAAAAAGGCAGAACACCTATTAGTTTTCATTGACTTTATTGAGAATGACTGGGTCCTCAGCACTTTAGACAAATCCGGCTATTTATAGAGGTTCCTAAAAAGGACTTAGGTGCATAACTTTAGGCAACATATTGAGATTTCAGCTCAAATCTTGAAAACCTTTTTGGCTTGCAGAGCAAGTGCTCAAGGACTGCAGGGTTTCCCCCCAAAGATCAATGGTGGGCAATGTAAGGACAACAATGTCCCTAATAAAAACACCTCATCAAGGACCCATCAAAAAACCCAGTGACTTTTCACTCTCTTGAAAATATGGTCCACTTTGAACTGCATTCACACATCATATGGCAGATGTGTCTATCTTCTCCATAAATGGGGATGGAAACATAATCCTATTGAAAAAAGAACAGGAGTACTTGTGGCACCTTAGAGACTAACACATTTATTAGAGCATAAGCTTTTGTGGGCTACAGCCCACTTCATCGGATGCATAGAATGGAACATATAGTAAGAAGATATATATATATTACACACACACATACAGATAAGTTGGAAGTGGGAGGAGGTATTGTTTCATATTCTCTGTGTGTATATAAAGTCTGCTGCAGTTTCCACGGTATACATCTGATGAAGTGAGCTGTAGCTCACGAAAGCTCATGCTCAAATAAATTGGTTAGTCTCTAAGGTGCCACAAGTACTCCTTTTCTTTTTGCGAATACAGACTAACAGGGCTGTTCCTCTGAAACCTATACAAACTGTGAGAGGCTAATTAGTTAAGATGAGCTATTATCAGCAGGAGAAAAAAAACTTTTGTAGTGATAATCAAGATGGCCCATTTAGACTGTTGACAAGAAGGTGTGAGGATACTTAAAGAAATAGATTCAATATGTGTAATGACCCAGCCACTCCCAGTCTCTATTCAAACCCAAGTTAATGGTATCTAGTTTGCATAATAATTCAAGCTCAGCAGTTTCTTGTTGGAGTCTGTTTTTGAAGCTTTTCTGTTGCAAAATTGCCACCCTTAAATCTTTTACTGAGTGGCCAGAGAGGTTGAAGGGTTCTCCTACTAGTTTTTGAATGTTATGATTCCTGAGGTCAGATTTGTGTCCATTTATTCTTTTGCATAGAGACTGTCCGGTTTGGCCAATGTACATGGCAGAGGGGCATTGCTGGCGCATGCTGGCATATATCACATTCATAGATGGGCAGGTGAACAAGCCCCTGGTGGCGTGGCTAATGTGCAACCAATGTCCCAAAGGATCATAGCTGGGTGGTGTTTTTGCCATCCACTCTGCATCACCCAAAGAAATCAGTTGGATCTCCAACCTAGACTTGGACAGCTAACATTGCTCTTTTTAAGCCATATGAAAGTAGTAGAAGAATAAATGAATTATTTTTGATCATACAGTACATTTTGTGCCCAAAAGACATTCTGGGAGACACAGTTTCAGAATCACAGAATGTCTTAACCAGTCCAGGAATGTGACAGCCTGCAGCAACTAATACAAATCATTTTACACAGTGATATAGTAGAAATTTGTCAGGAAATTCAATTGCATAACATTTGCATATGCCTTCACAGATGGAAGAGGCTGACAGGAATGTGAAGCCCAAATCTTTTCTCCTCTTTCTGTCTCAGAATCCTTTGTCCTTAGCAGCATTGCAGTACTCAGAGAGGGGAAGAGTTGAACGAAACTGTCAAACCTGTATATGATGGAGACTACTAAAAGACAGGAGGTGTGGCAGCACCCCCTGCACCCCTAATTCCAGCACTCCTGCACTAGTGTCCCTTCATACTACTCTGGTTGCATTTACACCCATCATGCAGCCCCTTTTCAGTGCTAGAACAGTGTAATGGGATCTTACTAAAAACAAGTCCTAAGTAAGAAATGGCCATTTACACCACCTAGAGGAAAACTATCAACACTCGAGAGAGATCCACTTTCCGTTAGGACAAAAAAAGGGTCATTTTTATTGACCACTCAGACTGCCACCAGGAGAATCCTGCTATACCACAGATCAACCGCACCAAAACCAGAGGCAGCTGGACAACCCACCTGATGCCGCGTACCAGAAACTCAAATACATGTTGCTTGTCCTCATGGCTGCCTATAGGAGCTTTCATGAAGTGCAGGGATGTGTAGAAAAATTGTTGTGCTTTTTCTTTTTTTGGGGGGGGGGAAGGGGTCGAGGAAGAGTTATATTTGGGATTCAAAATATAGAATTAATGGATTTTGGCTAAGCAAAGCATTTAAAATCAGGGAATGCCACGTGGATCACTGACTGAGGCAGAAAATATAGGAAAGAGAGACAGCATGCTCCTTGTTAGCATTTTGGCTGCACATCACTGTATTTTCTGCCAGACATGCACTATGTAAGTTCAGAAGCTGAACTGGCATAACATCATGCTACACATTGTACATTGTGCATGTATCTTAACTGTGACTGGTCTTGTATAACAAATGGCATCTAAGAGTCCATGAATATCAGTAAACAAATCTAGCCTGCCATTAGCTTGGTTCTTTTTTTAACTGGCATTTGACACAAATATTGTCAACACATTTATACAGTTCTGGAAACAATGTATTTGCCTTTGGAAAAGGAAGATAGTAAAACAAAAGAAAGAATACAAAAAAAAAAGGAAGTTGAGCAATTTTAAAACACTGAACATACTACACAATAACTGCATATTATGTAACTCCATCCTGGTAACTGATAGATTTTGTTCTACTAATCACACATAATCAATTTAATATTTAACAGCTAATCTACATCAGAAAATATTAAAGATTATAAAATCTGAGTATGTTGTTTGCAACGGCTGAAATGAGACTCAAGATGATTTTTTTTAATTAATATGTTTTCAGCTTCTTTGTAAGTGCTCCAAGCACAATACTAAGCACGCAAAAAGTTTAAATTATCATTTACTTTCCAAGCCACTGTTGAAAGAAAACAAGTTATAACATATCTACAACCTGGTGGCAGGATTTTCCTATTGTCCTATCTGTGAGCTGATGTTGGAATCCTACAGGGCGCTGTAAATTAATTACTGCTGACTCAATAGGGCAGATGTAGTTCCTTAGACTTCACCCTGAAAATAAAGAACATGAGTATAACCCCTCTGGGACAAGGAGCTGGAGTCTGGTACAAAGAAATCTTGGGAGAAGGAACATCAGGAACAGCCAAGCCTGTTTAGATGGCTTAGCCTGGGAGGGAGGGGATGTATGTAGTGTTATTTTGGAATTATCTTTTTGGTTAGTAAATCAGGCACTTGGAGAGGAGACTGTGACCCTACCAAAGCAAAATTTAAAGTAGAGATTAGTCAGCATCATGTAAAGATTATATATACTGTATTTTTCAAACAAAATTTTCCAGTTTCAGATTCTGTTAATTTGCAAAACAGAAACTAGTTTGGCAAAAAATTACATCTAAATGGAAGAAAAAACAAACCCCTGACAATTCTAAAATAATTCTCATTAATATGTTCAAAATTAAAATGTTCTAGTTTTTCTCTCTCTCTCTTTTAATATATTTTGTGCTGAGTTCATAGGGATAAAGCATATGAGTTGAGTCACATAGCATATGTTCCAGCTCCCTGATTCGCTATATCTACTCCACATGGTCAGTAAGCTTAGCAGAACCCATTTTTACACTGGTTTTCAAAGAGAAGTTATACTGCCTGAAAATCTCAGTATCCTAGTCTGTCTTCCAGTGAGTTTCCTCTTTTGCTTCCTCCCACACTCTTTCCTCCTCTATAATTCCTTCTCTCTCCTCCCTTTATAACCTTCTCTCCTTTTACTTCCCAACACCATGAGATAATTTCTAAAATGGCAACTATATTCATTCTGTTGTAAACAAATTCTGATCTGAGATTATACTAAAATCGTTCATTTCTGCAATATTTGGATATAGCCTAAACTGATGACTTTCATTTAATCACCAAACAAATTTAACTAATTTCTGCAATATTCAAATATTGATTAAAGTGGTCCAAAAATAGGCAAAAGATATGAAACATCCTGTTAGTTCACCACAAACTATGAGAACAGCCTTAAAACATTTGAGGAGGAAAAATCACAATAAAGTTCAAAAGTTATCTGACTGCCCTAAATCCTGTACAACACACACTGTAAAGCTATGCCATTAATTCTTCAAAAGGACTACTGTAGAAACAATAATTTATGCAACCCCTCCAGTTATTCTGACATCTTCATCTACTGAGGGTGCAGTGACCCCAAATGTTTTGGACCTACTGAGTGCTAACATATCAAATGATCAACAGCCTTTAATGTCTTTTCAGTGAAAAAGAGTTCATTTAATCACTCTGACTCTGATGTTCTCAGACAATGCATATTTCATAATATCAACTACTATTACAGACCATAAAAAGATTCCACATGGGTCTGAACACTGTGTAAAAGTAACTTTTTGCAGACTTTTATTAGAACTGTTTCTTATTTTCTCATTGTTCAAGGTGATGTGTGGAGAGAAATATTACCAAGCACAGTATTAGCACCTAAATAATAAATACCTATTTATATATAATATATATGGAAATTCTTTTCTAAAACTTTACAGTATGTGCACTCCACATGCAATATTTTCCTGTATCTGATGACTGCTTTTGATATGTTAGGTTCACAGTCTACTACTTACAGGGACTAAAAGGCTGAACATTTTGTATTGTATTAGTTTGTCCATATGTTCAACATTATCTTGTTGACATGAGGACTTAAAGCAAGTCTCCCGAGATGGTATATGTTTGTAGCATAGACCTGAGTATTGAACTAGAAAGGAAGAAATCTAGATGGTGTAGCCTAACATCACCATCTGTGATTAAATGAATAGTGAAGACATGGGACATAAAACTGATGGAAAAAACTATAATTAATGTACAAAGGGCTACTACTATTTGAACACTTCATTACTCTTTATAACTGAGGAAAAAAAAATCCACCTTACCCTAATTTTCTAAGACATGCCAACAAAGGAGTTTATGATCAGATGTTAATCAGTTCAACTTTCCTAAAATGCACCTTTTCATTTAAATTAGCATTAACTAGTATGGGTGCACTTTATCTTATTCCTTGTGGATTGCTTTGTGGGGATGGGGAAGGAGACAGCCAACCAGAAAGCACAAATCAGTGCCACAAAAGCCTTCATTAAAAAAAATAGTATTAAAAACCTGCTACTCATTGGACTATTCTATTCTAAGCACAGGCAAGCAAATTATACTTATTTCAGTTCATGTTTATTTTCATGGGAGTAAAACCTTAGTTGAAGCTTCACTTGCCTCTACTTGACACAAATGAAAGGTTAATGTTCAGCTGACTGATTTCCCATCTCACCTATTACTTGAACATTATTAATATGCTTCACTTAGACTTCTCTCAGCAAGAAACAGTATACTAAATGAAACCTTCCCAAGCTGGCATTGTTAATAAATCCATATTATTCAAAATACAATTGAATAGGCAAATGTATCTTGCAGTGTATGCAGTAAGTAGTTTACCTTCCTGTGAACTCAGTTTGTATTGGATGATCATTTCGTTAACTCTTGTAGCCAAAAATGACTTATACCGGAAGAGTTTGCCAAAAGGAAAACAAACATTGAATGCACCTCAAAAGTTCAATAATTGAAGAACAAGCAAGTACATATTTGAACTACATAATTACAGATTATTATTAAAATAGGCTAAATATAAACAGCCAATTTCTACTAAAGTAAAATATTTTCCTCGTCATTTTTACAGCTTACATGTGCCCATACTTTAAACACAAACAAAACAAAACCACGTTGCTCTCTTCTTTGAATTCTCTTAAGCCAATTATGAAGAGTTATTCATACCCACACTTTTCATTTTTGTAAATTAATACTATATATGCAGTTGGAAAAAGACGCTGATGGTCTCAATTTGATAACATTAAACTAACTGCTCGTCTTCATTCATTTTGGCCCTTTCATACTTTCTGAGGTTTTGTTGCACAGCAATTAAAATGGTTCTCTGCCTGTGAAATACACACCAACACCCACACTCAGAAGGCATTAACAAATTACATGGTAGTTTTTGTTAATTTGAAGTGAGAATATGGTCATCGGCTTAGGTAAAAATTTTCTTGGCAGATACATGAATGTTTTCACTGCTGATTAAACACTTTAATCTACACAATAGTCTATAGACAGAAGGAAAATTCCATTTTTCTGAAAAATACATATAAAGCCAAATCCTGATTCACTTACTCACGTGAGTAGCCCCATTGATTATAGTCAGGCAGTGCATGTAAGGGAAGTGGGTTTAGAAATCGAATGTCACTATTAAGGATGTCTTCTGAAACTACAGGAAGGACAGGAAACAAAGCCTTTCATTAAGGTTGCCTAACACTTTCCATTAAGAGTCCCTGCTGTAAGTTACTTATTTTTTCCAAGACTTTAACCTTTCAGGATGAAATTTTCCATTCCAGGTGCCTGTCTCAGTCTGAATTTTCTTGGAATATTTTGGAGAAAATGGTTCAGCCATTTCCAAGAATGAAGATACTGAAAAACAGACAGTTCTGCCAATTTTTTCCCCCCTTGTTCCCCAACCATTTACTATGTAAAAACATCTCAGAGCTATTTGGGAAAAAATAGCAGTTAACTGGTTAACAGTTCAAGTTCATGATTTAGTTAACTAAGCTGGAATTTTCAATACAAAGACAAAAAACCATGAGCACAACATATACACGCACACCAGAGTGAACTACAATATGATCACTATCAGAAAATGCCATACTATCACTCACAGATTCATAGATACTAAGGTCAGAAGGGACCATTATGATCATCCAGTCTGACCTCCTGCACAACGCAGGCCACAGAATCTTACCCAGCCACTCCTGTGAAAAACCTCTCACCTATGTCTGAGCTACTGAAGTCCTCAAATCGTGATTTAAAGACTTCAAGGAGCAGAGAATCCTCCAGCAAGTGACCCGTGCCCCATGCTACAGAGGAAGGTGAAAAACCTCCAGGCCCTCTTCCAATCTGCCCTGGAGGAAAATTCCTTCCCGATCCCAAATATGGCGATCAGCTAAACCCTGAGCATATGGGCAAGATTCACCAGCCAGATACCCAGGAAACAATTTTCTGTAGTAACTCAGATCCCACCCCATCTAACATCCCATCACAGGCCATTGGGCCTATTTACCATGAATATTTAAAGATAATACCTTTATTTGAGATTAAATCATATTTAAATGTACCAGTCTATGTTTCAGTTCTTATCACAGTTGCCAGCAAGTTCAAAAGTTTTGCTACTGAAACATTAAATGCTTTCTTACCTCATGTCTTATTAGCTTGGGGGCAAACAAATCTGTTTCCTCTCTCTCATGCTCATACTTTAAGCTATTCTCAGATCAATGTGATCCTCCAAACTTTAGTTGAAACGCTAAAATATAATTTCTCTGAGGGCTGCATCTGCTGTATTTTTCAGTTTCCATATGGAGAGAAGGTATTTGAAAGACCCAAGGGAACGCTCCCAAAAATAAATGGAGCCTTCAGACCAGAGTCCAAACAATGGTTAAAAAATGCTAAGCCTTCATTCTCTCGGCATTCTAGTGACAAAATTAATAACCATTAAGAAGCAATGATTATGAAAAATGACACTGAAAATCCTAAATAATCATCACGACTGTCTTTACATTTTATTTTTTGAAAAAAAAAATAAAAATCAATGGGAGTTGTATGCTTAACACTCATTTGTGGATTTGAAAATCTCCCGTGTGAAGTACAGTGCATATTGTATGAAGGTTGTTTATTTATGAACATCCACCTAGTTTTCCAAAGTGGCATACTCACACAATTAATTAGTTTGGTTCTGTTTATGCAACTTTCAACTTCAGGTTAAAAGAAACATTTCTCATCTGTCGGGGTGAACCTACAATCAGAAATAACACTAAAGAAAAAGTAAGTATACCTGGATAAAAAAAATCAGCACATGCAGCATAATTCTGCACATTGTTGATATTCAGTTGTGCAAAAAGGAATTATTTCATTACTAATATTTTCCTTTATTAACACAATGAGTACAAAATAACAGTTAAAGGAATGTTGTTGGCATGTGTGTTTTTCTGAAGTATATGTTTTGTACAGTCTAACTGAATTCTGAGCACTTTCATTGAAGCCTTATAGTATATTGTCTAATTGGAAGAACAGAATATGACCTCCTTCAAAAAACCTGCTCGCCTTGCTCCCTTGGGAGCAGAGATTGCTACAAGCACTGCAGTATGAGAGTTTTCGCTCTCACTAGCTTTTAGAGCCTCAAGTTGGTAGCATTCCTAGTGCTTTGTATATTTTATGATAAAAAGGAAAAAATCAAATTTTTCCAACACATACAGAAGATGATATCCAAAATTAATGTACTGAACAGCAATGCTCAGATAAATCCATATCTTCATGTTTTTGCTATCTAGTACACTTTTACCCACACAGAATGAGAACAATATGATTTGAAAATAAAATTTCATCTAGCATGGCCCTGTTCTAGTTATTGATAGTACTGACTCATTCATATTTTAGGCTCAGACTATAGGCTCAGAGGAAGAAAAATATTTTGTATAGAGTACCTGCTAAAGAGACATGTATTTCAAGAACCTCAGTACAGGCAAAGAAGAGACGAGGAAATATGGGTGAAGGGGAAAGAATGAGGGACCAAGGTGACTCTAATGGGGAAAGGGTTGAGGGAAAAGTGCCAAGTTAAAGCTAAAGATTATATTCTGTTTGCGTGTAGATTCTGCCTTGACATATCAAAACATGATTATATCTTGGGGATGTTCCTGTGATTGATAAGCAGCATCAAGACATCCAGTGAAAAGCTATATTTTCCAGTATCAATGAGGATCAGAGAGACGAGGCTCATATTTTTCAAATGTCTTTGTTTAATCAAATTTCAAATTATTATTAGGTAAGAGAGTTCACTTTTTTAAACCATGCAGAACTAATTCATCTGGCAGGCTTAATAGGAAAAGCTTGGATTAGTGGATAATAGTGAAATTCTAAGATTTGAATATTGCCTTGCTTATGGTAGACTAGAGCGCAGACATTTTCTTAGGTTTCAGAGTAGCAGCCGTGTTAGTCTGTATTCGCAAAAAGAAAAGGAGTACTAGTGGCACCTTAGAGACTAACCAATTTATTTGAGCATTTTTCTTAACGTGTCAAAGTCAGACTGGTTAGGCTAGCATCTCAAGTGGCTGAGTCTCTGACATCAGAGTATAGCTGAGCTAAAGTTCAGAAGTAACATTTCAGACTTGTACCTCAGGTGACGTACAGGAAAAAGGAAAATTTGCATTTTTTTCCATGCACTGACTATTGTTTAATAAGACTCGCCCATCCCACATAACAAAAAATAAATAAGTGATAATAATTGGCATTCAAATGATCTACCAAGCGAAAAACCTCAAACCATTTTGCTCTAGATGCCAGGGGTGCTATAGATTTGAAATATAGTCAACACAGGGTACAGATGCTACATGTACGACACCATAGTCATTCACAATTATAGTATATTTTGTTGGTAGCAATTGCATAATAATCAAATTTCTTTTTCCTCGCTTGTTGTTTGCCAGTACTTGGTAAGTACATTTGTATAAACTACTACTCTGAAATAAATGAAAAAAATATTACAGGGAGGAAAAAACTACTTACGTTTGGTCTCAAAGTGAAAGTAATTTTTGAAATATGTTTAAAAGATTTTTTAATGATTAGAAAAATGGTGACAGTAACAGAGCAACATCTTTGCAGAGACTAGCACGTTTTGCTGTGTAATATAGTTATTTATGGAAAAAAGCTGCTATGACAATGTGTAATTTAACTTTGTCAGATGAAATTACAAAAACAAAAAGCTAGTTTATATAGTTTTAGAATCTCTTCCATGGAATTTAAACATACCTAAATATCATATACATATATAACCCAATTTTATATATATATATATATAAAATGTAAAATTGGTGTAAAAATAATCAGGTTTTATATATATATTTATACATAATGATTATTATTACACCAATGTTACACTAAGTCAATTGAGTTACTCATGATTTACTTTGGTATAAGTGAGTGGAGACTCAAGCACATACCATTTAGTATAATACTAATTTAGAAGAGTCTAGATAAGTGGCCCATATTGTTATCTGCCTGTTGCATATAATTTTCAAATTGTTTTAACATTGTGTAGATGTTCTCCTCCCAAATAAAACAAATATGACCTGGCTTTCTTTAACATTCAAGTGTGGTCAGAAGAGGTCAATATTTTCCGGTTTGTTTCAGTGAGCAATGACAAGCAAGAAAGAAGCCAGTCTCAATAAATTGCACACGTACAGCACAGGGATTGCAACTGAAGCTAGTTCACTATGATTCAGGGCTGCATTTGCAGCACCAATTTTTTAATACTTTATATGCTTATCAGAATTCAAGGCATAATGTTCAGCTTCTTTGCACATGTACATCACTGAACACAGACACAGAAAACCAAACTATAATATTCCTGTGGTAAACAATACATTTTAGATATATCAAGTCTTTTCATTCTCCAAAAGGTGAGAAATCAAAAACTCAATCAAGAGAGAAGTGCTTTAACAAACACAAAGGAAACAAGTTGAGTCAAGTGTAAAAATGACAAGGCAGCTTGGGAGCTGAATTTAGCACAGGCAAAGAACACTCACTCGTAAGGGCATATACACACACTCAAATATTTTCTTTAAGTCAATGCTTTCTTCTCCAACGCTAAATATGATAGCATACCAGGCGAACTACTAGGTTGACAATCCATCATATCAAGTTCCATCATATCTAGCTGCACAACCAAATTTTGCACTCCGAATTGCTAGCACTACATAGGAAATAGTTCTGCAAAATGAAACTTTATCTGAAATTGCTACTTGAAAATTCTATCTCACGCTCAGTGAGCAGACACAAAAAATACTGAATTTAGTGGCAAAAGAACACATTTCAGCTGTGTCTTCCCTGCGTTATTTTACATAAATCATGGACTTCAATTTTTGACAATGTTTGTTTATTTTTTTTTTTTTTTTAGAAAAAATGGTCATTTAGGTAGTTAAGGAAAATATGAGACATGGAGAGGGATAGAAGAAAACATTTGTTCTAACAATCTAGACTCCTCTATATGAATACAAATTATAGATTAACACCACTGACCAGTAAAAGGAGACCGACCACGCTATTGTAATAAATAGCACGCTGCTGGATCTTACAAATTTTCATAATGCTCTGCCAGGGAAGGTTTTAAAATCCAAGCCGTGGAAAACTACAAGAAATATCCACTGTGATGAAGATAAGTGCCACCTCTGCGCTGCAGAGACTTATGGTTCGATCCTCCACTGGTATAAATTGATGCAGCTCCACTAAAGTCAAAGGAACTATGCCAGTTCACACAAGGGGAGGATCTGGGGCCAACACAACAGCTGCACACCAATACTTGAAAGAACAGCCATGTGTCATTTATCCAGGAATGAACTCCTTCCAAGTTCCTGTTTAATACTGGGAACCAACTTTGAGAATGTTTGGTTGCTCTTACTCTCTGGGGACACAGAAGGAGTGATAAAAGTAACCTGGGAATTCCTCAATAGCTTAATAAAAAGGTTGGCTCTTCGATAACTCTCTTCTTACTGAGACTATCTGGGCAAATAAAGGGACCAGCATTAGAAGTTTTCCCAAAATTAACAGAGGATGTCTTCATAGAGACCCAGGTCTCTGTTAGAGGTCGTTGGTAAGACTACATGTTGCCAGCAATCCCAGTACATCGTCCCCACTACCACTGTATATAATTTTCTCAAATATATGCAGCTACGGTGCTTCAACTAACTTCCTGATAATTTCTTTCTTGTTAGATGTATAGTGTGTCAATCTCGTTGTCCCTGAACACATATAAAGTATTAAACCAGTACATAGTTCATTTCTCACTGTCAACAAAAGTAGTGACATACCCAAAACTTTACCTAGTTCTTCAACCTACCAAAGCTATTCTAAAAAGATGTATTCCTTTTTTCAGTAAGTGAAAAACTTGAGTGTTCAAGGGCAATATTTGCAAAGACTCCTAAGTCACTTAAGTGCCTAAGTGCATTTTTCAGGAGTGATTTAGGAGACTAAGGCCTGGTCTATACTAGAAAAGTTATACTAGTATAACTGTTAGTTAGGGGTATGATTTTTTAATAATATAGTTCTATCAGGATAAGCCCTAGTGTGGACACAGTTACACCAGTGTAAAGGTACCTTATACAAGTACAGCTTATTTCCCTTCCCAAACCAAAATAAGTTAGACTAGTAATAGTATAATAACTTTTGTACTGGTACTGCTCCATCCGCATTGGGTGGGAGATTGCCACTTTAATTATAATTAAAGTGGAAAAACTTTCTAGTGTCAACTAGAAAATCAATGGAATTTAGGCTCCTCAATGCCTAAATAGCTTTTGAAAATGGGATTTGGGTTGTTTTTTTAATCCCAAATCACTAATCAAATCCCCAATTTATATGAACTGAGTGATATTCCTCTCAAATAATATAACTTGGTAAAATTCTTCTAATAGAATATTATCTTGCAGAATTTTGCTGCAATAAGGACATGGTATGCCCTCTTCAGACTGACCTCTGAGGTTGCAATAAAATAGCCCCTCACTGGTTGTAGGGGAACACAGTTGATGGAAAATATGCTACATCAGAGTCACCTAGCCTCACTTTCTGTGCAGAACAGGAGTAGATCCAAATATTCTGGAAGGACACAATCAGGCCCTGCACTTTGTATCCAGATAAGTTCAATTTTCCTCATCCAATTAGATAACATCAGAGTCTATAATGAGCGTTTGTTATACTAAATCTGATATTTAGGTTTTAAAAATTACTAGGGTTGTCAAGTCATCACAGTAACTCGAAAATTAATTACAATTAATCGCACTTATAACAATAGAATACCAATTGAAATGTACTAAATATTTTGGGATTTTTTGCTACATTTTCAATATTGATTTCAATTACAACACAGAATACAAACTGCACAGTGCTCACTTTATATTATTATTTTTATTACAAGTATATGCACTGTAAAAATGATAAACAAAAGAAATAGTATTTTTCAATTCACCTCATACAAGTACTGAAGTGCAGTCTCTATCATGAAAGTGTAACTTACAAATGCAGATTTTTTTTGGTTACATAACCGCACTCAAAAACAAAACATTGTAAAATTTTAGAGCCTACAAGTCCACTCAGCCCTACTTCTTATTCTGCCAATCGCTAAGACGAATGAGTTTGTTTACATTGACAGGAGATACTGCTGCCTGCTTCTCATTTACAATGTCACCTGAAAGTGAGAACAAGCGTTCATATGGCACTGTTGTAGCCAGCATTGCAAGGTATTTACATGCCAGATATGCTAAAAAATCGTATACAGTACCCCTTAATCCTTCGGCCACCATTCCAGAGAACATGCTTCCATGCTGATGATGCTTGTTAAAAAAAATAATGTGTCAATTCAATTTGTGACTGCACTCTTTGGGAAGGAATTGTATGTCGTCTGCTCTGTTTTACCTGCATTCTGCATACGTTTCATGTTATAGCAGTCTCAGATGATGATCCAGCACACGTTCATTTTAAGAACACTTTCAGAGCAGATTTGACAAAACACAAAGAAAGTACCAACGTGAGATTTCTAAAAATAGCTACAGCACTTGACCCAAGGTTTAAGAATCCGAAGTGCCTTCCAAAACCTGAGAGGGATGAGATGTACAGCATGCTTTTAGAAGTCTTAAAAGAGAAATACTATGTGGAAACTACAGAACCCAAACCACCAAAAAAGAAAATCAACCTTCTGCTGGTGGCATCTGATTCAGATGATGAAAATGAACATGCTTCAGTCCGCATTGCTTTGGTCCGTTAACAAGCAGAACCAGTCATCAGCATGGACACATATCCTCTGGAATGGTGGTTGAAGCATGAAGGGGCATATGAATCTTTAGCGCATCTGGCAGATAAATATCTTGTAACACTAGCTACTACAGTGCCATATGAACACCTGTTCTCATTGTAACATTGTAAACAAGAAGCAGGCAGCATTATCTCCTGCAAATTGTAACCAACCTTGTTTGTCTGAGTGATTGGCTGACCAAGAAGTAGGACTGAGTGGACTTGTAGGCTCTAAAGTTTTACATTGTTTTATTTTTGAATGCAGATTTCTTTTACATATTTCTACATTTGTAAGTTCAACTTTCATGATAAAGAGATGGCACAACAGTAGTTGTAGGAGGTGAATTGAAAAATAATCTTTGTTTTCCAGTGGAAATATTTGTAATAAAAATAAATATAAAGTGAGCACTGTATACTTTGTATTCTGAGTTGCAATTGAAGTTAATATATTTGAAAATGTAGTCAACATCCATAAATATTTAAAATAAATGATATTCTATTGTTGTTTAACAGAGCGATCAATCACGATTAGTTTCTTTAAATCACTTGCCAGCCCTAAAAATTACCCATTTCAAAATTTATCTTGATAGGGACATGATGATATTGGCAACTAGCCATAGTAATTTTGCCCCAGCGTGAAATGAATTTACAGATTAATATTACTTCACTAATATTGGTACTGGGGTTTAGCAATTACTGAGTAAAATGAAGCACTGGCTGACAAACTCTTTTCCCCCGGACCATTTTTTTTTTTTAAATTAGCTGATACAATAGTGATAGCTACTGAATGGAAATCTCCCCAAATATTTCTATTAATAGATGGTGTAACAAATTATGGTACTTTGTCACCTGTGGAAATCTTACCAATGATACCTATGGTGAATATTTTGAAATTTTCCATCGTCTTATCAAGAATCTGGAAGATACTGAGAAACAAACACTAGCTAGGCATGAATTCATGAAATTATAATTTTGTCATTTGCAATGAAAGAAGAAAAGTGTTTGTTTTTCCCCCCTTTTATTGTGAAGGGTTTAGTTGTGAAGAAGAAAATAAGTTAATTTTAGTGAGATATCTCTGGAATAGTTACATATGTATACACAATCACACACAATATTTCTTCCTAACTAAACCATTCACAACCAATATTAAAACAGTTCTCCCCTTCCACTGCAAGTGACAAAATGTTGATGTTTCTGTTTTATTCTTGCCTTGCTGGATTTTTTTTTTTAATTCCTGTATTACTAGTGTGAATTGTGATGACATCTTCACCAAAACAATCTCTCCTCCTTGAAGGCAAAGCTGGTCAGGAAGTTCTTAGACATTGCACTAGGATGCTAACTAAATCAGATCACCCTTCTAGCCAACACATTAGATATCATATTCCTGGAAATTGCTACTAAAATGCTAAAAGCCAACTCTGGTAAAAATTGTTTCCAGCAGACAAGAAGAGAAACATCTGACTGATTCCTACTGTTTGCATAGAATCAGTGATTTTCCAGTAATCTCATAAGAGCTCAAGCAGCATGGGCAGATTATGTGACTATTAAGAAAGAACCCTATTTGCTTTCACTTGTAACAAATAGCGGACTAGCTGAAAAAAATGTGTTTGTTTATGCTAATGTCTGAAGGTTATGTACAGTTTCAACAGGATGGGGAGTTTTCCTGATGATAATTTCCCTCTCTTCAGTCCTCCATATCAGATTGTCCATTTCAGAAGACTTTTCAACAGCTCCAGTTAACGTGACCAAAACTTACCACTTCATTTTTTTTCCCCAACTCTATCCACTTTCACTATTCTGTCCTGCAATTGACAACGCCTCATCTTGCTTTAGGCTTACAATGTCGGGGTCAAATTTGACTCTGCTTTCCCCACACATCCAGACCATTAACCAAATCTTTATGCTTCTTCAGCTCAGTTTAAATAATACAATGGTACTACATCCCCATCCCAGACAAAAATCTCAGATTTCATATTTTATCATGTTCCTTTGTTCTGCTTTCATAACAGTGCCAACTTCAATCCTCTAATCTGTCCTACTTCCTCTCTCACCTCTGTATGTTCAACCATACTTCTCCCCTCCTCCTGAAACTAGATGACAAATCCCAGTGCATTAGGCTCACTGCCATCTTCTCATTGAAATCCCTTTTAAATACATTTCTTCCATGACATTCACAAAAGCTAACTCCTGGATATGCTCTCCATCCCATCAATAGTAGTGAGGAAGGTAATTTAAGAAAAATCAATATGAGTTAACTTTTTTTACACCTAAGTCTCTCTATGAGATTTGTCTTCTTGTTTACTTTCAATCTCTTCAGGGTGGGGATTCCCCCCGCCCCCGCCCCGTGTGTGTCTTGTAGTGTTGACTGCTATTAATGTTTACATAATTAACAATAGAGTTACACCTCTTCAAAAATAAATTATAAAAAAACAGGCTGACTTTGAATGAGACACTCTTAATTCCTCCTTCGCTTATGTATCAGCAAATAAGGTCTGACTAAGGAACTGAAGGGAAAGTGTCAGGGCATTGACAGGAAAACTCAAGGTCAGTGCAGCTGACATACAAACAGTGAAAAGGGATGTAGCTGGATACAAATCTTGGCTACTGGATTTAACTCTTGGACATTTGTGTGATGAAACAGGACAGAAAATGAAGATAATGAAGACCACTGTATCCAGACTGTATTCCCTTTCTAGCATCTGGATGGACTCAGCTCCCATACAACATTCCATTATTAACTGTTAACAAGGGTTATGTCCAGCACCATCATAGATGCTCAGATGTAATACATATGGCTTCTTTGCCTTTACCACACAGTGTCGCCTGGCAATCAGCCAGAAGGGCTTTTTAGTTCACATTGCTTGCTGAAACTTCTCCTTGGAGAAAAACACAAAAACAAAATAATAAAAAAAAATAAATAAAAAAGGGGGTTGAGCTTAGTCCCTTTCTCTTAAATTCTTTTTTCTATTTTCCTATTCCCCTGCAGCGAATGGTTATTAGTAACTTATCTGCTGGCCTCTCTAATAATGCTGTAATTAGTTATTTCTGTGACTAAGAAAATAAACAAAATGAAAGGCAAAAAATCAGGGTGTGGATGTCAATCTAGTAGAGGACTCTCCTTACTTTAGGGGGTGATAATTAGCAAGCACACTACACCTGCTCAGTAGGTGCTACTGATTTTCGTATCTCTATCTTCCACATTTAGCTTGACTGTCACCTTGACAAGCAATTCTCGATCTTCCTCTATCAGTGTCCTCCTATAGCGAATGCTCATCTTCCAGGGTACACCACAGATACCTGTCTGTAGGTCAGCTTTATGAAAAAAAAATAATGTATATCCCCTTTAATTGAAACTCCTTGAAGAGTCACACTGACTGCTTTCAGGAATCATTTAGAAAAGAAGAGAATCAGTAGGCAACTGACTGTAAATCTAGAATGAATTTTTCAGGTCATTATTACACAACATAAGATACTCTGAAGTGCGTATACATGTATATGTACATATGCGCACGCACACATACATGCGTACACACACAAAGAATAATATACAAGATTAAGATTCCTCTGGAAAAAATAATTCCAATCAGATGCACTCTTGCTTGAGCTATACAAAATGCTGATCAAAAAGAGAGATCCCTAAACAAGACTTCTTTCTGTTACTACAAGCATAGGTGCTGACTCTAGGGGTGATCCAGGGCTGGAGCATTCACAGAAAAAAAACAGTAGGTGCTTAGCATCCACCAGCAGCCCCATGGATCAGCTTCCCCCTCCCTCTCATCACCTCCTCCCTGCCCATGGCCCTGCCTCCTCCTTCCCAGCACCTCCGGTCCACAGCAATCAGCTATTCTATGGTGGGCAGGAGGTGCTAAGGGGCGGGGGAGCAGTGGGGACGGGGCACACTCGGGGGAGGGGGTGGAAATGGGCAGGAAGAGGTGGGACAGAGGTGGGACCTTGGGGGAAGGGGTGGAGTGGGGGCAGGGCCTGGGGCTAAGCGAGGTTTGAGCACGCCCAGGGAAAGGAGGAAGCCGGCGCCTGTGATTACAAGTATAATAAATCAGCAAATGAATGATGGTTAGTCCTGACAGACAGAGGAAAGATGACTCTTCTTTACATGCTTTTTTTTTTTCCAAATTAAAGATTTAAGATGTAAAAGAGTTGTAAATATTGTCCTTCTTTTCCACCCTTTGTAGGTCCCTTATAATCCAAGCCCTGATCCTACAAACAATGAATTTTACTTTTGAAAGTGTTTCCATTGAAATCACTTTGAACAATTAATTATTCAAGCGCTAATTGCACAGGACACACCAATAATAAAGATATTTAAGGCAATGAAATAATGAAATTGATGGGTCTATTCATGATGGTAGAGGTAAGTGCATGCATAAGATTTTGTAGGATCAGTACCTTACATCATATGCTCTTGGTAGCAGAGACCAAATCATCAAATTTAATAATGGTGCCTCAACATGGGGTGGTGTCTCTGGGTGCTTTTGCAATATAAATATTTGAATGAATGTAGTTAAAATAATTAGCTTAAGCAATAATTTTAGACTATATAAAAGGTGTAGATAGGTGTACTGACAACTGAAATAAGTCTAAGATATTGTGAGTTATGCTACAAAACAGGCACATAAGTTATACAGTAGAACCTCAGTTACGGACATCTTGGGAATGGAGGTTGTCTGTAACTCTGAAATGACAGAGAGAGAGAGAGAAAGAGAGAAGTCAGATGGGTGGGTGGCTGGAGTGGGTGTGAGTGAGTGAGAAAAAAAATTACTTTCTTGTAACTATTGTTCAAGATGTGTTGTTCACGTCCATTCCACATTAGGTGTGCGCGCGCTGCGTGAACGAGCATCGGAAGCTTTTTCCCTTAGTGGCTCCCGTCGGGGCTCCCCGAGTGGCACCACTGCACCGTGCATATATACCCCTGCCAGCCTGACCCCCTCCAGTTCCTTCTTGCCGGCGACTCTGACAGAGGGGTAGGAGGGTGGGTGGTGGAATGGACATGAACAACACATCTCAAAGAACAACAGTTACGAGAAAGTAAGCAACCGTTTTTTCTTCGAGTGCTTGTTCACGTCCATTCCATACTAGTAAGGTCATGCATTTAGGGATTAATAACAAGAATTTTAGTCATAAGCTGGGGACACATCAATTAGAAGTAATGGAGGAGGAGAAGGACCTTGGAATATTGGTTCATCACAGGATGACTATGAGCTGCCAATGTGATATGGCCATGAAAAAAGCTAATGCGGTCTTGGGACGCATCAGGCGAGGTGTTTCCAGTAGAGATAAGGAGGTGTTAGTATCGTCATACAAGGCACTGGTGAGACCTCACCTGGAATACTGTGTACAGTTCTGGTCTCCCATGTTTAAGAAGGATGAATTCAAACTGGAACAGGTACAGAGACGGGCTACTAGGATGATCCGAGGAAAGGAAAATCTGTCTTATGAAAGGAGACTCAAGAAGCTTGGCTTGTTTAGCCTAACCAAAAGAAAGTTGAGGGGAGATATAATTGCTTTCTATAAATATATCACAGGGATAAATCCCGGAGAGGGAGAGGAATTATTTAAGCTTAGTACCAATGTGGACACAAGAACAAAAGGATATAAACTGGTCATTGGGAAGTATAGACTTGAAATTAGACGAAGGTTTCTAAATATCAGAGGAGTGAAGTTTTGGAATAGCCTTCCAAGGGAAGCAGTGGGGGCAAATGACATATCTGGCTTTAAGATTAAACTCGATAAGTTTATGGAGGAGATGGTATGATGGGATAACATGATTTTGGCAATTAATTGATCTTTAAATATTCATGGTAAATAGGCCCAATGGCCTGTGATGGGATGTTAGATGGGGTGGGATCTGAGTTACTCCAGAGAATTCTTTCCTGGGTATCTGGCTGGTGAATTTTGCCCATATGCTCAGGGTTCAGCTGATCGCCATATTTGGGGTCGGGAAGGAATTTTCCTCCTGGGCAGATTGGAAGAGGCCCTGGAGGTTTTTCGCCTTCCATTGTAGCATGGGGCACGGGTCACTTGCTGGAGGATTCTCTGCTCCTTGAAGTCTTTAAACCATGATTTGAGGACTTCAATAAGCTCAGACATAGGTGAGAGGTTTATGGCAGGAGTGGGTGGGTGAGATTCTGTGGCCTGCATTGTGCAGGAGGTCAGACTAGATGATCTAATGGTCCCTTCTGGCCTTAAACTCTATAATTAGGTGAATCACAAGCTTATCTCTGGAGGAGAGTAGAAGTCATGGAACAACTGCTTGGAGGACCGCTCTGCCAACCGCCGCGTCCTCTCTGGCCTGCTGGTTGACTGGGCAGTGGGTCGTGAAGGTGTGCACCGAGATCCAGGTGGCTGCTCTGCAGATCTCCCAGATCGGGACCTGTGCCAGGAACGCCGTGGAAGTCGCTTGCGCCCTGGTCGAGTGCGTCGTGACCGCCAGGGCCGGAACACCTGGGAGCTCATAGCACACCCGGATGCAGCTTGTAACCCAAAACGAAATCCGCTGCGCCGACACTGGGAGGGCTTTCATTTCATTCTCTACAGCCACAAACAGCTGCGGGGATTTACGAAAGGTCTTGGTGCACTCCAAATAGAACGCCAGTGCTCGACGCACATCCAGGGTGTGCAAGCTGCGGTGAGTCGGGTCCATATGAGATTTCGGGAAGATCACCGGCAGACCAATGTCCTGGCCCAATTGGAATTGGGAGACCACCTTAGGGAGGAACTTGGGGTGCGGCCGGAGCTGCACCTTGTCCTTGTGAAATACTGTATATGGTGGCTCAGAGATGAGGGCCTTCAGTTCAGACACCCTTCTGGCCGAGGTAATGGCAACCAGAAATGCCACCTTCCAGGAAAGGTGGAGGAGAGAACAGGAAGCGAGGGGCTCGAAAGGGGGTCCCATGATTTAGAGAGGACCAGCTTAAGGTTCCATGGAGGGACTGGGGGCGGAAGTACAGAAATACCCTCTCTAATCCTTTAAGGAACCGCCCCACCATTGGGTGGGAAAACACTGAGCCCTCCGAGAACCCCAGATGGAAGGAGGAGATAGCTGCCAGGTGTACTCTGAGTGAGGACGGGGCTAGCCCTTCCTGCTTGAGGAACAGGAGGTACTCCAGGATGGCCTGCACCAGGGCCTGGCATGGCCACACCTGTCGAGGTTCACACCAACACGAGAACCTTTTCGACTTGGCCATACAGGTCGCCCTGGTAGAGGGCTTTCTACTGCCAAGCAGAATCTGCTGCACAGGAAGGGAGCACTGGCTTTTTAGGGCATTTAGCCACAGAGCCTCCAAGCCGTCAGGTGCAGTGACTGTAGTTTGGAGTGGAGAAGCCGCCCGCCATCCTGCGTAATGAGGTCCCGGTGTAGGGGCAGGACTACTGGGGCCTCCACCTACAGCTCTAGGAGTGATGTGTACCAGTGCTGGCTGGGGCGATGAGGATCACCACTGCCCCATTCCTGCACAACTTGAGTAGGACCTTGTGTACCAAGGAGAGTGGGGGGAAGGCATACATCAAGCCCCCTCTCCACGGGATCGCAAACGCGTCCACGAGCGAGCCCGGGCTGCGGCCCTGGAATGAGCAGAACCACGGGCACTGGGCGTTGGTCCTGGTGACAAACAGGTCTACCCGGGGGAACCCCCACCTGTGGAAGAGCGAAAGCACGATGTCCGCCCTGAGCATTCACTCGTGCATGCGGTACGACCTGCTGAGGGAGTCCGCCAGCTTGTTTTGTACCCTGGGAGATAGGACGCCTCGAGGTGAATTGTATGGGCTATGCGAAGGTCCCAGAAGAGGAGAGCCTCGCGACAGAGTGGTGAGGAACAAACCTCGCCCTGTTTGTTTATATAAAACATGGCAGTAGTGTTGTCTGTCAGAACTGTCATACAGTGACCACTCAGAGTGGTGTGAAAGGTCTGGCAGGCGAGACGAACCGCCCTGAGCTCCTTCACATTGATATGGAGCGACCGCTCTGCTCCGGACCACAACCCCTGCGTCATGAGCTCCCGCAGGTGAGCCCCCCATCCGTGGTCTGACACGTCCATCACCAGCGTCAGGTCCGGTTGTGGGGCGGCAAAGGGGATGCCTTCGCAAACCACAGGCTGGGACTGCCACCACAGCAGGGAGTCCAGCATGTCCCTTGGGGCTGTCACTACGAAGTCCAAGGGGTCCCTGCCTGGGCGGTACACTGGAGCGAGCCACGCCTGCAGAGTGTCAGTCTGGCATGCCTGACCACATGCGTGCACGCTGCCATGTAGCCCAGCAGCCGCAGGCAGCACCTGGTCGTCGTCATTGGAAACTGGCACAGGGAGGCCACCCCTTGCTAGATAGCCTGGAATCGGAATACTGGAAGGCTTGCCTTGGCCGGCACTGCATCCAAGACTGCCCCTATGAATTCCACTTTCTGTGTGGGTATGAGTGTGGACTTGGGGACATTGACCAGGAGCCCCAGCTCGCGGAACAAACTCAGGGCCACCTCCACATGGCCCTGCACTTCCACCTCGGATCAACCCGCCAGGAACCAGTCGTCGAGGTACGGGTACACCTGGATTCTCTGCCTCCGTAAGAAGGCCGCCACCACGGCCATGCACTTCGTGAACACCCGTGGGGCCGCGGTTAGACTGAATGGGAGAACCGCAAACTGGTAAAGTTCTTGGCCCACGGTGAAGCATAGGAACCGCCAATGTGCTGGGTGGATGGCGATATGAAAGTATGCGCCCTTCATGTCAAGGACAGCGTACCAGTCTCCTGGATCCAGGGATGATGGTGCCCAGAGAGACCATGTGGAACCAGGCCTTGACCAGGAACTTGTTTAGCCCGTGCAGGTCTAGGATTGGGTGAAGGCCCCCCTTGGCCTTGGGGATGAGGAAGTACTGGGAGTAGAACCCTTCCCCCCTAAGGCTGTGTGGCACTGCCTCTACCACCCCCGCCTCTAGCAGTAAGCGGACTTCCTTCTCTAGAAGATGCTTGTGAGAGGGGTCCCTGAAGAGGGACAGGTAAGAGGGAGGGGAGGGGGGGGGGAAGGAGGCGAACTGCAGCGAGTACCCGTTCCGCACCGTGCGTAAGACCCAACGGTCTGACTTAATGTTGGACCACGCATGGGAGAAACAGGATAGGCGGTTCAAGAAACAAAGGGACGGATCCAGGGACTGGTCTGGTACGCTGTCCTCAAACGCACCTTCAAAAGCCTGGCTTAGTGCCCGGCTGGGGTTTGTGCTGGCCTTGGTTCTGGCCCGGGGCATTATAGTTACTGTTGTTGCGCCGTTGCCTGTTATCCCTGCCTCGCCTACGGTAAGGCTCGTGCCTATGATGAGGCTGGTACTGGCATTCAGGGGGAGGCTGCAGCGTAAAGGGCTTCCTCTGGGTCGCTGGGGTGTGCATACCCAGTGACTTAAGCGTAGCTCGCGACTCCTTAAGGCTGTGCAGCTTCGTGTCTGTCTCGTCCGAGAACAGCCTGGACCCTTCGAAGGGGAGGTCCTGGAGTGTATTCTGAACCTTGGGCAGCAGGCCTGACTCCTGGAGCCACGCCGAGGGCCTCATGACCATCCCTGATGCGATTGTTCTAGCCACCGCGTCTGTTGAATCCAAGGAGGCCTGGAGAGAGGTCTTGGCTACTGCCTTGCCCTCATTCACCAGGGCCGTGAACTCCTGTTGGGAACCTTGCGTGAGGTTGTCCTTAAACTTCCCCACCGCTGCCCAGGAGTTGAAATTGTGCCTGTTGAGGATGGCCTACTGGTTCGCAATCCTCAGCTGAAGGCCCCCAGATGAGAACACCTTTCTGCCAAAAAGGTCCAGGTGTTTGGCATCCTTGGCCTTAGGGGCCGTGGCCTGCTGTCCATGGCGCTCCCTTTTGTTTACCACTGAGACCACTAGGGAGCATGGACTTGGGTGGCAGAACAAGAACTCATAGTCCTTAGATGGGGCAAAGTATTTACGCTCCACTCCTTTGGACGCTGGAGCCTGGAGTCTGCCATATGGTCTTATAGTTGGACTAAATGGTCTCAATGAGCTGGAGTGCTATTCTGGATGGACCTTTGGGGCTCAAAATGTCCACCATGGGGTCCTCCTGCTCAACCGTCTCATCGGCCTGCAACCCCAAGTTCTGGGCGATTCTGCGTAGCAACTCCTGGTGGGCTCTATGGTCTATCGGTGGAGGGCTAGACACCTCTGTACCCGCGACCGCCTCATCCGGGGATGACGAGGAGGTTAGCTGTTGCTCGACCCCCTCTGGTTGGGCCTCCTGCTCTCCTTCTTCTGTGAGAGGAGCCTCCGGCTCGGGCCGGGGGGGGCCATGAGACGGCACCATACTCGGTGCCAGTCTCTCCGGTTTATCCCGGGGGGATGCTGGAGGCCTGGATAATGTAGCCTCCAACACCGTCTAGCGTTGGTGCAGGGACTGCGACCCACTGCACTGAGTAACTTGCCTTGGACAGGGCCCCTTGGTGCTCCCGATAGGCCCAGGGGGTCCAGAAGGGCCAATGGCCTGGCGGCCCCCATTGGGGTTGCCAGCCCACCTGAGCATCCCTGCTGTCCGGGGCCCAGTGCGGGTAGCTATAGCGGCCAGAGTCCGTGCCGGACTGCGGCAACGCTGATCACGAAGGCCACGGCGGTGCCAACGATCTGCGCCAGCGGGAGAACGAGCGGCTCCTGGCTGAGCAGGAGCAGAAGCGGTATCCCTGGGACCGGGACTGAGATCTGGACAGGGACTGGTGCCGGTGTTCCCTGGACTGGGACCATCTGTGGGAGTCCTCTGTCAAGGGCCGTCTCAACTCCTCCCGGTGCTGGTCTCTGCGTGGTGCTGGAGAGCAGTGTGCCCTTTCCAGTGCTTCCTCGCACCACGACCTCCTTCTGGGCCGCTGGCAACTGAGAGTCTGCGGAGTCAGAGCTCAACTGGGACCAACTCCGGGAGCGGTGCCGGGACGGTGTCCTCAAGTGGCACACCACTGCCTGCTTACCCCTCGACGGCACCCAAGGCATGGATGCCGGAGGGTTCTCCCTATACGGGAAGGGGGTTTGCCGCCGACAGCTCGATGAGGTCCTTTGCAGCCTCAAAGGTGCCAGGCGTGGAGGGCTGATCCGTTATGCCCTTGAGCCCATCGTCCGCACTGAGCTCACTTAAGTCTGGGCTCGCTGGGGCTTGTGCTGCTGGGACCACCAGTGTCGCCGCTGGTACTGCAGCCTTCCCGCTCTTATCGGCGCTTGGGGCCTTGGGAGGCACTGGCCTCTTGTGTGGGGAATGACCGCGCCTCCCTTTCGGCTGCGCCGGGGGCCGTACATGGGAGGATGTGTGGTGCCAGGGCCTAGTCTGGCACTCTGGGGCCGATAGTTTACGGTGCTTAGCTGGTGCTGGGTCTCTCGATGGTTCCGGGGCACTACGTACCCAGGAAGCCTGAGCCAGCGTTGGGTGCTCCGGGCCCGGTGGCTGCAATGCGGCCTCCATCAACAGCTGCTTTAATCGAAAAAGTCTCTTTCTTTCCTTGTTCTTGGCTTAAACGCCTTGCAAATCCTACACCATTCAGTTTGATGTCCGTCCCCCAGGCAATGTAGACATGAATCGTGGGGGTTACTAACTGGCATAGGTTTGCGGCACGTGGCGCAAGCCTTGAAGCCACGGGCCTGCGGCATGCCCCGCAGCCCGGGGCAGGTGCTGGAAGCCTCCAAGCACCTAATCACTTAAGTGTCCACAATAAAAGTATGTTAACTAACTGATAACAGCTACTCTGAAGGCTAAGGGACTGCTCTTCTACAAGAGAGAGAGAGAGGTTGTTCCAACGTCGCCACGGACGGTAAGAAGGAACTGGAGGGGGTCAGACTGGCAGGGGTATATATGCACGGCGCAGTGGCGCCACTTGGGGGGCCCCGACGGGAGCCGCGAAGGGAAAAACTTTCCGACTCTCATGCACGCGTACACCTAATGTGGAATGGACGTGAACAAGCACTCGAAGAAGAATAGCGTGTTCCCCTCCTGGCTCAGGGAGGGGTGGCAAAAACAGCGTGTCCCCATCCCAGCAGGGAGGAGGAACAAGTGAAAGTGCTGCAGACCCCAGCGCTGCTCCTGCTCTGCTGGCTGACTCTGGCTACCTTGGTCTGGCAGCCCTCGCATCTTGCTGTAAGTGGCCACCCCACACATGGGGGTGGGGTGAGGACAGGCAGCCCAGACATGCCTGCCTTTAAGATGCAATACAGGAACAGTACAGTATTTGCCTTTTTTTTTTTTTTTTGGTCTCTGCTGCTGCCTGATTGATTACTTCTTGTTTCACATGGTGTCCAGTTGACCTGTCAGTCCATAACTCTGGTGTTCGTATATTTGAGGATCTACTCTATGGTATTCTCATTGCAGTTGCCCTTTTCAATGAAGAACCATCCCCATCATGCAAAATTCATTATAGTAACATGGACACTTATGTTCTGGATATGCCCACTTCTTTATTATTAATCAAATTATGTTACCACAACGCTGGGAAAACTGCAAATTCTCCAAAAGCAAAACAAGAGGAAAAACAAGAAAATATTTTTAGTTCCAAGATTAAATTCCAAAGGATTTTTTTATAGGGGGAGGGGAAGGGGGGAAAGGTTCTGAGAAATATATGAGTGAATGAAAATGCAGGGTTACAATGGCAGCTAAGTGGCAACTTTAACTATAGCTTTCAGAGTCAGAGATTTTATCCATTCAAGCAAAAGATAAAAGGGAAAAAAGTATGTTTGGTACATCACAGCTGTCTGCCATTACCTGTAATTATCCATTCTCAGCCTGAACTAGGGACCAAAGGCTATACTAAGAAAAATAAACAGAGACATGTTAAAAGGCAACAGTATATTACTCCTTCAGGTACCTGACATTCTCCGGCAAGAAAACAAAAGGAGCATCCGATATTTATTTCTATTTCTAGGGCACAGTGTTTTTCCTTTGTATTGCACAAGTTGTGATATGTATTAATGAGGCAGACCAAATGTCTTTTGGAAATGATCTAGTACTTACAATATGTTGAACAGAATTGCCACATAGAGACACATCGGTATTAAGATGAAATAACTCAGCAGACTTCAATCAAATTACTCTGGATTTACCCTCAATAGAATAGAGACTAAAACAAGGACTGGCAACCTTTGGCACGCGACCCGCCAGGGTAAGCCCCCTGGTGGGCGAGGCCGATTTGTTTACTTGCCGTGGCTGCAGGTTCGGCATGTCTGCAGACACGGCAGGTAAACAAACCGGCCCGGCCCGCCAAGGGCTTAGCCTGGTGGGCTGTCTGCCAAAGGTTGCCGATCCCTGGACTAGAATATCTGTTATTACTAATTATCTCTCTGTTACTAGAATGTCATTAACGCTATCATCTACCATTGGAAATACTTTCCAATACTTAGTCTGGTCTTGAGCCACCACTGTTTTATCTCTATTTTACCTATTCATTTTGTTCACTGACAGTAAAAATACTTGCAGTTCCATCATATCACAAAAGGCCCATGCCAACATATCTATTAAGGTTAGTAATTGCAGCAAAATACATTGTTCACTGAGTGACTACATATGACGATTCCCTTTACCTTTTTTTCTGAACAAGATTCCGTTAAGGGTAGAACAACATTAGTGATCTCTCTCCTGCCATCCATCTCCACCCTCTGACAAACCGAGGCTAGGGACACCATTCCTTACCCATCCTGGCTAATAGCCATTAATGGATTTAACCTCCATGAATTTATCTAGTTCTCTTTTAAACCCTGTTATAGTCCTAGCCTTCACAACATCCTCAGGCAAGGAGTTCTACAGGTTGACTGTGCGCTGTGTGAAGAACAACTTCCTTTTATTTGTTTTAAACCTGCTGCCCATTAATTACATTTGGTGGTCCCTAGTTCTTATATTATGGGAACAAGTAAATAACTTTTCCTTATTCACTTTCTCCACACCACTCATGATTTTATATACCTGATGTTAGTCAATATTCATTTCTATACAACAAAGATCATTTACTTGTACCATCAGATTGCCTACTCTATGCAACTGCATGATCTGGGTAACTGTTATCCTTCCTCATCTCTTCCCTTCTCTACAGTCTGTTGCTTTCATTCATCACTTAGATATTCATCTAATATTAAACCATAAGCACTTTGAGGCAAAAATTGTCTCTAATGTCTTAAATGTAATAAATAATACTTAAAATAAACTGTTTCCTCTAGTTATTAATGCTATGGGAACTCTTAGAATTTATGCAAATATTCCTAGAGCTGTTGCTTGTCCAAAGTTTTACAGTGAAATTGAAAGTAAACAAAATCTAAGGAATTATTTATATCATGCTGGTATAAGAATATGAAGATAAAATTTTGCCACATCAGTTGACGTTCAAAATGTCCTGAAGAAATAAAAGATTTCAGCATTTTCCTACAAAATCAACATCTTTCTGACCATTTAATTCAGGAATGCCAGCACAGTTATTATGTTGTATGTTTCCTTGAGTGACATACGTAATAGTATACATACCTGACAACAAATATAATATTTTATATTCCAAGAAAAATAGATAAACAGACTGATTTTACAGATGGCAAAACAGAATAAAAGAGGTTAAGGGACTTCCCCAATGCCACAAAGAAGTCAATATACTAACAGATTAGAATTTATTATTATACCTATGCTCAGAATACTAGACCATTGGTGTAAAGTGAAAGACGGATCTGAAAAATAATTGTTTTTTTGGTTTGCTTGGTTCTCTAGACCTTCAGCTCATAATTCTATGTTACCACTTCACTGGGACAGAAAGCCTTCTGTATAACTGGGCCTCTTCACAGGATCTGAGAGCAAGTCATGTGGTGCTTTCTGAAAAATTCAGTTATGCAGTTTAATAAATCTTCTTTGGCCTTTCCATTTCTGTTTTTCTGACAACTTCTTCTCTTGCAACTTGATGATTTTTTGAAGTATCTAGATTACTGAATAGGATGAAAAAGTATCTGTGTGGGATTCTCAGAAGCATTTAGTGCTGGCCTAAGTTTGCTCCTATTTAAAGTCAATAATAAAGCTCCTCCTAATTGAAATGGGAACAGAGTAAGACCAACACTGAGTGTTTTGAAAATCCTATCCTCTACTCTTATTGTATGGTGTTTATGATCTTTCCTTGGCAATTGCATAGGAGTCACAAAATATTTTTCTTTTTCTTCTACATCAGTTTCTCTCTTGGAAGTGATCTGTATATTTTTTACAGGCTAGAAAATATTTTGACTAAAATTCTAGTTTTCAAGTCCTTAACCATTCACAGATTGGCAATAGAACCTAATGTATCTAGCATCACAATCTTTCAAATGCATGTTGTGCTCGTTTAAATATTTCAGGAGGACAAAATTCAAAAACTGAAGAAATGCCACCCTCGCCTCCCAAGAAGCCTAGTACTCACCTGATTTTAAAAACACCTAGTGAGTTGGGTTTCTTCCCCCAACAACCAAGCAACTATAAAAAAAAACCCTAGGTTTCTCAAAATCCTGCTGGTGGCTGAGTTGGGGCTTCCTCCATTTATTGGGGAGGGTCTGTGGAAAGGTAATACATCTTGGGATTGTATTATCTTTCTGTCCTGAGAGCCTTTGGGTGGATTGTGGGACAACTCCTTCTCCACTTCTTCATCCAGCACGAATCCTAGAACCTGCGTGTAAATCTATAGGGTATGATTAGGCCCATCTTTTCACACATCAGTTTTAGACCAGTGAACCATAACTCTGTGGAACTCAATTCCAAGCTCTGTCTCAGCTGTTCTATGTGACCCAGGGCAAGTCACTTAGTCTCTCTGTAGAATGGGGATAGTAGTACTTCCCCATGCTTCATGGATGTTACATTTATGATTGTTAGGCACTCAGATACTTTAGAAATGAAGGCCTTAAATTAATAGTTAAGCCATGGTTACGCTTCTAGGTTTTACTGAAGAATACATATTAAATAAGAGTAACTCAAGCAATCATGTTTCACTCACAAAGCTTTACAGAGAGCGAGTTTCAAACGTATGATTGACATGCACAGCTATTTTCAGAATGTGGATTTTAAAATCACAAGCACTTCAAAAGCATTCAGTTATAGGAATTACACTTAGCCAATCATGGAACAGAGGAAGAACCATGTGGCTTATGTGACCAATCACAACTAACCTCACAGTTTGAGTATCAACTTCTTAAAGTAATCTGTTTGCAATCAATATATAGACCATTTTAAAAAAGGCAAAAAATCTAATCTGAATAAAGATGAACATATAAAGATGATCTGCTTGTGGGCATTCTGTAAGCAGGACAGAAGACTAAATACATTGAATAAATTATTTATCATGGATTATTTGCTTAGCTCTACAATGTATTGTCCTATTGAGAAGGAGAACACTAACCAAAGCTATTGAAACTTGTCAGTATTAACGTTCCATATGCCAAGATCTCATTTTCCTTTAAAGATTTTGGTTAAAGTCATTATATGTTTTTACTCGCAAATACATACAATATACTGTGATTAAGAAAAATGATGTGGCATAACAAAATCAGTTTTAGACTGATGGTGAAGTATGCTAACTGATTACTTTATTTTTATAGGAGGTCGTTTTATACATTTATCATTTCACTTTCTAGAATTAGTTGATTCAAAAATGGATCTGGAATTTTATGGGCATTAGAGGACCTTTTTATATATTTGAGGCACAGTCTTTACTGATGTTTATACCTCATTTATTTTGTTTAAGAACTATTTATGTACTTTTATCATTTGATGTTTCTGTTGTTGGTGCCAAATCCGGAAAAAAAATGGTCCCCATAGTATGCTGCAGCCTTTAAATACCAGTCTGCTGCAGAATTCCATTTGAACTTATTAAAATCTGATTCATGTGATGCCAACTTTACTCATAAACCTTATGCTGGACCAGTCCTATGCATCAAGAAAAAAGAACAGCAATGTCCCATGGGCAAGTCAGACAGCTAAATTCTGTTGGCTTAGTTAACTCCAGTCTATACTGAATCCAAGGGGATGCTGCTGTCCATTTTCTTTTCTTTTTCATTTTTATTTTCTCTTAAGTGGTCAAGGGTGCCTGTGCTTGAGCTAAGAGAGCTTCCGTGGTCCTAATCCCCTAATTAGACTATCTTGCACAGATGGTATTTAGACTTTTGGGGAAGGGGTGTAAAGAGAGCATGTGGTAACGATATTCATGATTTTTTATAAGATCAAACATGCTACTTAGGTTTTGCTTGCATTTTTCCTAACCTTGTATTTAGGCCAGACCACTGGTTGAAAACAAATGTGAAATTCAATCTAAATACAGTCGTTCTTACTAAATCACTCTGTAGCATGCAAAACAGAAAACTTCACTGCACTCTCAGGGCACTCTGAGACAGCAACATTTTTGTCCTCATTGATACTTTATACTAACAGCAAAATTGTATTGGGTTTGCATGAGTGAAACACAACCTTTACAATCAAACTATAGTATTTTACAGTAGGTCTTTACTTTTGAACCCATTTTTCAATAGCCAGCAATTCTTCAAAATGAAGACAAAAAACCGGAAAATACTGATGTAAAATATTATATAATAGAACTAGTTTTCCACAGAGTAATTTAGCACTTTGGAAAACTGAATTAATGAATAAGGGCATAAGTGAGGGCTGCTTTCAAATGAAGTGTTCTATTAGGATAGAGTGAATGGCAGTCAATTTTTTATCTGTTATATGAGGGACGGTTTTATTTTGAGAGAAAATTTATTAATTTTAAAAGATATATGTGATGGTATTTTGCACTTTCCCTTATTGTCCTCTGTTGACCTAACGAACAACACATAAATGAATCACCATGAAAACTGAGACTTCCCTTGTTCAACTATTTCATTGAATTTACCAATTACAGCTTTACCATTGTTGTTGATACCAAATATATACATGATTACTTTGAACTAAAATCTGCAGTATCAAATAAAAAAGACCTAGTCAGTGTGCCAAAGAATGTACAAAAAATAAAACCACAAACACAACAAATTCCTGCATACCAACATAGGACATGAAGATAGACAAACAAAAGGAAAAGGTGGGAATAATGAGAAGAATAAAACAAAACCTAAATGTGAATTCAGTTCTAAAACATTCTGGGGGATTCATGTATTTTAATGTAGATATGGAAGTAGAGCAAGAAGTAGGGAGGGAAAGAGGACAACAGGAAGAGGGCTGTCATTTCGGGAAAGAATGAGGGAAGTCCATCTCAGCCAACAAAATTGCAAGTTTAGAGAGCAGAGTGTAGGGGATGAGGGAGAGAGTGATCAGACCAGAGATGTAGACAACTATACAGAACTTAAACATAAGAATGAGGAATTTGAACTTCAAGCAAAAAAAGGCAGACGCCAATGAACAGAGTTGATAAGGGTGAGAAATAGTCAGAAAGAAAGATTATAGTTTAATTGCATAATGGAATGCTAGAGAGTAGGAGGTAGTTATAGTAAACTGGTGAAAGAGAGCCAGTAGCAATATACTAATAAAATTTGTGAACACCAACTTGGGAGACATTGCCAACACAGAGGAGGAAGGGAATATCATACAAGAAAATATGGGCGATCTTGAAAACTGAAGAATAGAAATGGGATTTTAATGGGAAATTTAATAGTGCAAAGTGCTAGATCATGCACTTAAGGACTGACAGCAAGAACGTTTGCTGTTCGTTGGGAATATATCAGTTGGAAGTGGCAGAGGAGGAGAAAGAAGTGGGTATATTGATCGATCACAGGATAACTATGACCTGCCATTGTGATACTACCATGAAAAAGGCTAATGCAATCCTACGATTAATCAGCCAAGGCACCGCCAATTGAGATAGAGAACTTTTATTACTATTATAAAAGGTACTAGTGAGAAATCATCTGGAATACTGTGTGCAATTCTGGTCTTCATATTTGAGAAAGATTAATTCAAACTGGAACAAGTGCAGAGAAGGGCTACTAGGATGATCAGAGGACTAGAGAACCTACATTCTGAGAGACTTAAGGAGCTTGGCTTGTTTAGTGTAACTGAATGAAGGATGAAGGGAGACAAAATTGCTTTCTATAAATACATCAGGGGGATAAATACCAGGAAGGGAGAGAAGTTATTTAAGTTAAAGGCCAGTGTTGGAACAAATGGATATAAACTGGCAATCAACACGTTTAGGCTTGATATTAGACAAAGTTTCTAACCATTAGAGGAGTGAAGTTCTGGAACAGCCTTCCAAGGGAAGAAGTGGGGGAAAAAAACCTAGTTTGTTTTAAGGCTGAGCTTGATAAATTTATGGAGGAGATGGTATGATGAGATTGCCTACAATGGCTTATGGCTCATCTGTAACTGCTAATAGCAAATACTGGATGATGAGGGCTCTGAATTACTGCAAAGAGTTCTTTTCCAGGTGTCTGGCTGGAAGGTCTCACCCACATGTTCAGAGTCTACCAATTGCCATATTTGGCATCAGGAAGAACCTCCCCCCTCCACCCCCCAGGTCAGGTTGGCAAAGAGCATGGGTATTTTCCCCTTCCTCTGCAGTGTGGGGCAAGGGTCAGATGCTGATTTGAACTAGAGTAAATGGTGGATTCTCTGTTACTTGAAATCAAGATTTGAGGACTTCAGTAACTCAGCCAAAGGCTAAGGGCCTATTACAGGAGAGGGTGATTGAGGTTCTGTGAATTGCGATGTGCAGAAGGTGAAGGTCAGACTAGATGATCATGATAGTCCCTTTTGGCTTTAAAGTCATATTATGAGGTAAATCCCACAATAAAAGTAACATCACGTTTTAATGAAAACTAAGGTATATTTGGTCCTAAAGGAATTTGTAATTAGGGTCATTTGAAAAGTGTGGGCTTCAGGAGTATCACAATGAACTTTGCACTGGTATAAGAAGGACCATACCAGAGAACATGAGACAAAATGTTGTTCAGTCTGAGGCTCTTGCCTGCATTATTTATGATGCCCATTGGTCTAATTTTTGAGCTGCTTCCACTCAAGTAGAGCAAACTCTAACTGGTCTCAAGTAGAGCAGAGAGTGCTGATCAAAGTTGCTCTTCCAACTGTACATCACACACAAAACAAGACTTCAAGAGTAGGTCTGAACTACAGCAGTTAGGAATGGTGGAACAGGAGAGAGGAGCTTCCTTTTAGCAGCCAAGAAGGGAAAAAGAGGGGAAAAGAAAAGATCACGTTACTGATGGAGAGAGAGAGACACGCTGGTAAGGGCAGGACATAGTAAAACTTATATGCGGTGTTTTCATCATATTGTGCACCAATACACAATGGGATGTAGAGTGCAGCTGAAGTAGATATCGTGACAATAATGTCCGGTGTCTGATTGCACTTCAGATCACCCAGTGAAAATCCCCGTGAAGTTTCTGCTTCCACAAGATCACATGGTAATTACTGTTAAAAGTATTCCAGAACAGCAGTGTTGATTTAAAATGTCTGCTCAGTATAGTAGATTTTGTGCAGTCTTCTGAGTCTTTGAGAGAAAATTTTAGGAGGTTTTTTTGTTTTGTTTTATTTTTGTTTTTTCTCTGAAGAAAAACAGTGTTTTGTCATTGAACTGTAGTGTGCCTTTCAAATGGCATTAACGGTAAAATAGCAAAAATCCAAGAAATAGAAAAAATGCTGCAAATGTATTGCCACATTAGAGCCATGCACTCATAGGCACAAATGGCTTGTTATATGTAAAAAATAGTACACACAGATTTTTTTTTTTTTTTTGGACTCCAACACTAAGCAAAGAAAAGATCTCAATGTTTCAGAGATGAGATTTTGTTGACTCAGAAGCACTTTGACCAACGCTCCCTATATTTTAGTTTCAGATATTAAATGTGAATGATGAATTTGCAGATGATACAAAACTACTCAAGATAGTTAAGTCCCAGGCAGACTGCAAAGAACTACAAAAGGATTTCACAAAACTGAGTGACTGGGCAACAAAATGGCAGATGAAATTTCATGTTGATAAATGCAAAGTAATGTACATTGGAAAACATAATCCTAACTATACATATACAATGATGGGGTCTAAATTAGCTGTTACCACTCAAGAAAGAGATCTTGGAGTCATTGTGGATAGTTCTCTGAAATCATCCACTCAATGTGCAGCGGCAGTCAAAAAAGCGAACAGAATGTTGGGAATCATCAAAAAAGGGATAGATAATAAGACAGAAAATATCACATTGCCTCTATATAAATCCATGGTATGCCCACACCTTGAATACTGCATGCAGATGTGGTTGCCACATCTCAAAAAAAAAGATATATTGGAATTGAAAAAGGTTCAGAAAAGGGCAACAAAAATATTAGGGGTATAGAACGGCTTCCATATGAGGAGAGATTAATAAGACTGAGACTTTTCAGCTTGGAAAAGAGGCGATTAAGGGGGGATATGACAGTGGTCTATAAAATCATGAGTGATATAGAGAAAGTAAATAAGGAAGTGTTATTTACTTCTCCTCATAATACAAGAACAAGGGGCCATCAAATGAAATTAATAGGTAGCAGATTTAAAACACACAAGAAAGTATATTTTCACGCAACGCACGGTCAACCTATGGAACTCCTTGCCAGAGGGTGTTGTGAAGGCCATTACTAAAATGGGGTTCAAAAGGGAGCTAGATTGATTCACGTAAGATAGGTCCATCAATGGCTATTAGCCAGGATGGGCAGAAATGGTGTCCCTAGCCTCTGTTTGCCATAAGCTGGTCTTGGTTGACAGGGCATGGATCACTTGATGATAACCTGTCTGTTCATTCCCTTTGGGGCACCTGCCATTAGCCACTGTCTGACCCAGTATGGCCATTCTTGTGTTCTTAACCATCAGTATTGGGCATAAACATAAAAGGAATAAATGGAAAGCTGTTCCACTTTTCAACCCAATTATTTAATACTCCCAGTGGTATTCACATTGTTGCACAGTAGCCTGGGAAAAGAAGCAGACCTGGTCTTGGATATTGCTGCAGAGAGGACTTCAATAGATGGACAATGAATATGGAAAGTTCAGAAATAAGATCTAACAACTTAGCTAGCTCATCTATTTCCCTTTTGGAGGAAGAGAGACAGCAAAATCTGATATCTCCAGAGGGAGATCCTAGTTCAGTTGACACAATAAATCCTTCTGAAAGTCACACAGCTACCAGAGTTCCCTGAAAAAGGGAATAAAATAAATCAGCTATGTAACAATAGCACCCTTCTTCTATGTCAGTTGGGCATTTTTTTTTCCTTTGGACAAGGGAAAAAGTGCTCTCCGATTCAAGAAAATGAGAAGAGGAAAGATATTATTGGGGAATTATAATATGATAAGCTTCAACAGGTCATTTATACCTTAATGTTTATGTGGGGGAGTAAAAAATACCTCAACTAAATAATTTCCTTCAGCTTTGTATTCCTTTTCCCCTCACCACTGGAAGACATTATGGTAGAATGTGAATTTTGCAATAAAACTATACATTATCAAATCTTTGATACAATAAGATACATCCAGATAGGACACAGTAAATCTTGAAAAGGGGTCTAATTTTAACAGAAGAACCACGTAGGGAAAATTTAGGTATGAGCGGCATCTTTAAAAGCCTTGTTTGCTTCTTTATGCTTTCATAGAGTCATCTTCGTTTTGCCTAGAGCTGATTCTTTTGAGTTTAAGGATAACTTGTCTTCGCAAAAAGAGAAATTTTACACATTTGTGTTCATAAACAAATAGCTATTTGTTTGTTATTTCATTGTTCGTTTCAGACCCACCAAGATGTATTAAGGTCTTCAGCAAGATGGCCTCCACTGCAATAGGGGATTGCTCAGTTTTTGTATTCTTTATTTCAGTTGTAAATAATTGTCAGCAATAAAAGTGAAGTAATACTACTTTATGGGGAACATAGTTAATTTTTGGTTTATCGTGAGCGACATCCCTCAAATCAGGGCCAGTTGAAAGGTATGTTTGGCAAAGCTATGAAAAGTTTCAGATTTATGCTCCAGTTCACATTTGGACCATTCCCCCCCCCACACACACACACACACACACATCTTAAAGGGTTAAAAAGAATAAAATTCAATAGAAGTTTTATATATGTTTCTCCAGTAAATCTACTCTTCTTGGGTGAATGGATATATCAAGCCCTAGTAGTTGTATTTTCTATGTAAAATATAAGGAACATCTGATCAAACTGGTAATATATTACACAATCATTTGCCTTGAAATTCTATTGCAACTAGATCTTATCTTTGTTTTGTTATTTTTTGTTTTATTTTATTTATTTATTTTTTCACCTCTGAGTTTATCAACCCATTTTACTAGTTTTGGTTGACGTGGATTCAGATTCACTGAGTGTTGTTTGATGTTTGATTTTTTCTGAACCCATTTGTCAAAGCTGTAAACTCAGAATGAAACTGGAAATTTTGAATCAGCATTGCCACTGCTTTGTAAGATTTTCAGGACCCAAAATATCTACAAGTTTACAACTAAAATGCAGTTTTGGTATGACATTTAACTCAGTTGCAGAAAATTCATGTCTAGCTTGAGAAAGGAAAATTCCAATGAAGGATGAAACTGCAAATTTTCTGTGTTTGTATCTCAAGCAAGTGTAGCATTAATTGTAATGATGACTTTTCCTTTATAGGTTGCATGAGGTAAAGAAGATTCATACTTATGTGCTGGGCTTTTTTGTGTGTAATCTGTTATAGTTTCTTTGTGGTGTTAGACAAATTAGTAACTGATTAAAATAATATAAAAACTCAGACAAAACATGGAGGGGCTAGACAGTTAGCTAGAGTTCGCTATAGAGCACTTTCTAGTTCAGCATGACGGAGGAAAGCTTTTACTTTTAAATGCCATAATAGCTCTAGTCTGTAGCCTCGGCCTGTATTCCAACATAACCAGCCAAGCAGTGCAAAGGCTAGTGCAGGGGAAGCCATTTCAGTTAAGATGTGGAATGAGAAATGGAAACAAAACAGCTGGCCTGTCTTTTTTTTATGATCAGCAAAACTGGAGACAACAAAACAGCCCATACAAAAGTTGTATTCCTAAAATTACCAATCCACTTGAAAGGGCGTTAGCTGAAAAGATAATTTCTTTCAGCTCTCTGCTAGTTTGTGGAGTGGGTTAGGAGGTGAGAAGTGTCTGTTTCCCCCCACCCTCCCAATCTTCCTTTGTGTAAATAGTTGAAGAGCAAAGAGCAGTACGTTTAATGCTGAAAGAGGAAAGTTTGAGGTGAATACCCCAAAGGTAACATAGACTTAAGACAGGTTTCAGAGTAACAGCTGTGTTAGTGTATCAGTAACACTCCCTCCAAGCTCTGACTTTCCAAGTCTGTCTCCAATGCTCTGTTGTCCTTAGTCCTACTCAGAATCACCTCATCCATATTTTTTTCATACTGCTGGAGAAGCAAATCAAACTTGGTTCTGCGGGGATTAATTTACTGCAGCCTGAAGCACCAAACTTCCACTGACAACTGAATAAATTACATCGTAGCATCTGTTGACAATATGAATTTGTTGCTGAAACCAGTACCTGAGAGGACCCTACAAAGTCCAGAACTGGCAAGTGAACCATCAACACTGACCATTAAGCAGCATATAAGACAAAAGTTTGAACATATTCAGCCAATTTCTCTCACTCTGGTCAGTGAGAAGAGAGTTGCCTTCTTAGCCTTTTACTCCCATGATTATGTCACCCCGTCAGATTATGGGGGTCCAGAGGTCACTGTTTGACCCACTCATGAACATTCACTTAAGGAAAGTGCACAATTTTCAAATTTCACAAGAGCTGTCCACATTTGTCAAATTATGTTTGTGTGCCGAGGGATTAGTACACTATAGTTTCACCTCTGAAAGCTAGCTTTAATACGACTTAGTTTATAAATGGAATAATTTTGGTGGACTAAATTCACTCCCAGATGGATAACTGTACCTTAGAAAATCACCTCAGAACTTTATAATATTTAGCATAATTGGTACTGTTGTCTCAGAAGGAGCCTTTGACTAGAATAGCAAGCATTTTACAAATCAACATTATGGTTCACCAGCAATAGAGTGGTAGTTAGGCATCTTGTAAAATTTCACATACCAAGGTGTGAGTGTATGGCAGAGTATGGGGGAGAGGTAGAGATTTATGGAATAAGCTAGAAACTGGAAGTAAATATGTAAATAAATATGAAATATGTCTTCATGTATCACGAGAACCTCTCCATCATTTCTGATCCCTTCTAGGCAGCTCTATTTACTTACACCCATGAGGAAATAATATGGAACAAGAATATTCAAATTCTCATTACTGCCCTCTTAACTTCGCAGAATAAAGTTTCCATTCACAGATTGGAACTAGAACCTAATTTATCTAGCATCACAATCTTTCAAATGCACGTTGTGCTCGTTTAAATATTTCAGGAGGACAAAATTCAAAAACTGAAGAAATGCTACCCTCCCCTCCCAAGAAGCCTAGTACTCACCTGATTTTAAAAACACCTAGTGAGTTGGGTTTCTTCCCCCAACAACCAAGCAACTATAAAAAAACCCCTAGGCTTTTCAAAATCCTGCTGGTGGCTGAGTTGGGGCTTCCTCCATGTATTGGGGAGGTCTGTGGAAAGGTAATACATCTTGGGATTGTATTATCTTTCCGTCCTGAGTGGATTGTGGGACAACTCCTTCTCCACTTCTTCATCCAGCACGAATCCTAGAACCTGCGTGTAAATCTATAGGGTATGATTAGGCCCATCTTTTCACACATCAGTTTTAGACCAGTGAACCACAACTCATTGGGCTTTAGTGGCTTTATTGCAGATATACTCTGATGTAAATGAAGCTGAATCAGGCCTATATTTATTTCAGGTCACCAATACACGTCTCTTGGAATAAGCCCCTAAAATCAGTAGGTAAGGTCTGGTTTTACAGTTGATTGGATTGATCAAGATGCTGGCTATTGCATATATTTTATGTAAAAACTAAAGTAATCCTTTAATAAATTGTCTATTTCATGATGATGACAAGTCTTGAATACAGCCCTTGTGTTGCTATTTCCTGTACCTGTACTTGTACTTGACAATCTTACCTGGACACCTTCAGAAGTAAACAATGGCACTTTATACTAACGAAAAATCGCTTCTGCAAGAAGAGTTACAACAGTTTTCTCCCAAGAGTTAATAATCCCCATTGACAAAACTATTTTACAACTGACAACTGCCTGAAGTTGTTAGTACATTTGAAGGACTGGTGGTAATTAATCCTCATGTTTAAATAAAAATAAGAGTGCTACCTGTACTGAATAAAGTCAAGCAGAAAATTAGAATTTAGATTGGAAAATACCTAATATTGGATGGATTATTAAATGGAAAGAGAGATTAGAATCTGGAGTGCTAAATATTTTCTTTCCTGGAAATGCACTGTTTGGTGCCTTTGCCTCCAAAGCTTCTGTACTCAAATGAAGCCACAGTAGTCTCTCACTGAAATATGCTAATCCTCACTTTTACATATAAAAAACAGAAAATCTAAGAAGGCCTAAACCAGAATATTCTCTTTGTCATACAGATGAGGAGCATCTACAGAAATAAATGAATGCAGCATATATATTCCTTTTCAATATAGAAATCTCTCATTTCAAAGCTTCCCTTCTGCACAACCTAAACACAATTCTAAACTGCTTTCCTTAAGAAAGCAGTTACTCAACAGAGATGATGGGAACCACACACAAACATATTACATCCATTTATTGGAATTTTACTTTGGCTGTTAAGATCTTACTTTTATCTCAAGAAAATGAGTACTTGTGTGATGGTGCTGCTAGAATGTACAGAAATCTCATAGCCATATTAGTCTATCTTTCTAAAGTGTTTATGCCCAGCTGTTAACTGTTACAATTTGTTTTTGCTTGCTTATTGCTTTAGAAGTGCAATTTCTGGTTTACTGTGATCATATGCATGTTTGAGGCCTAGAGGAAAAAAACTGTAAGAGAAGAAAAAAAGTTTGAAAGAAAAGAAAGTCAGTCCCAAGTAGTAGATACAATGCAGTCAGAAAGAGACATAAAATGGCACTCATACGCATCTACAGTGGTTTATATTACTAAATAAGAAAGTTGGCTTCACAAGCAAAGATTTTAGTTATCAACTATTTTAAAAGTACATGACATTAGGAGATTTAATAAGTTACTACATAGCTACTAAAAAGTAAAAAGTCCATACTACTGTCATGGGTACATAAAAAGCAAAAAGCAAATGTTGTATTGTATGCTCTATCCTCAGTTTATATCCTTCAGTAATATTTATAGTGTTCATGCAAACTAAACAAGTTCAAATTATATAAAAAAACAGAATTAGCTTTGTAAAATATGCTACCAAAATGATTACCCTTTGAACAGTTACTGATATGCCTTCAGCAGGAAGAATCAATTTTGTAAACCAGAAGAATAGTAGTGAACTTGAACTACCATTTTCCAACTGTCTCCAACAAGTCTTCCTTACTGTGGTTTTAGAAATGTGACACTGCAGTCTATTCATGTGAAACAACAGAAAGTATTTAATATCTCTTCCCATGTAAAGTTGGTCTTTCAAAATCACTGTAACTAAGGAGAAAAGGATTACAGTTCTTCAGCTGTCTTCTTGAACACGTGAGCAGTTATTTGAATGCCTTATCAACATTTCAGAAAAGTCTTTTCTCATGCAAAACCAAGTTATTATTTCCTTTCTGGTTCCATTCAGCCTACATCTAACAGTGGCCAATGGTATTAATTAAAACCAGCCAGCCAGACTTTTAGCACATGCTCAGTTTGTTTTTTGAAACTGCTGAATATCAATTACCTTATTATTTTGTAATTAGCATGAAGTGTATGTATCTAGGTCTCGTGGCTTTTTGGCAGTGGTTTAAAAAATATTTTTCAGCATCTTTGCATAAGGCTGTAAAACAGCATCTTTCTAAGGCATTTTAGCACTGACTAGAGCCATTCCCAATCTGCTCAACAGCATGGAGTTAATTAGGAGAGGCATGAAGCTTATGTCTGGGCACAGAAACTAACAGTGTAGCTAAGTTTTTCATTTTTTGTCTTCAACCAATAACTGCCACTGAGTCTACATGATTTTTTTTAATGTTTTCATGTTAAGTATCAGTTTAAACTTTAACTTATCTTATCCAATATTCTAAATCCTTCAAGGAATGCAAACTGATATAAATATACAAACAGAAAGAACAATTTACATGACAGCTAAGGAAGGTAGCATAATATATTATTATACAGAAGATCTAGTTTTAGACACAGCCTCAGAATCCTTTACTGTTTCCACCAGTCCCCTTTCTAGCCAGTTGAAAGCTAGCCATCTCATTAACGGAAAGCCAAGAGTCTTGTGCTCCATCATGTTAATAGTTTGCACTCATATCACACAAGAGGGAATTCTTCATAGAAGAGCCCTTTCTGCAGGGTTCTGTCACTTCCCCTATATATTCAGCAAAGATACTGGATGATTATAGCACTTGGGGAGAAAGAAGTAGTACCACTGTTAACTGGATCTCTTCAGGGCCCTGTATTCTTACCATGCTAGTGATATCCACAGGGTAGGGCACAGTTGTCTTATTAGCACTACTACTAGGAATCTACTCTTCCTTGCAGGATGTAAGAGGAGAAAGATATGAGGAAAAGAGGAACATTTATAACAGAAATTAGGGTCACAGGAGTCAGAAGTTTTATTTCTCCCTGTGTTCTCCCTTTGCCTTCTGTAAGAAAAATTTCCTCCTTTGGGTCGTTCTCAATATTAAAAAACAACAAAAAAAACACTGCCTCTTACTACAGCTGCTAACTCAATAGCAACCTTCTCCTGCCTTAGTCATGCTTTGTGTCAGCTCCTCCTAAATGGTGCTGTGGATGAAGCTGTGATGGAGTATGGAGTATTAACCTGGTAATGTTGCATGGGAGTTTTACTAGTTTACTATCTTCTGCTAACACAGGGTGTGCCTCCGTTTCCCTGGGGTACTGCACCAATACTAGATGGTCATGGGAAATAACAGTGTGACTTCACTGAGGGATGATACTTGATGGTTAGCACAAACGATGGTGGCTGCCCTTCGTAACCTGAGCCGAGGAGGGGGCTGGGGCCAGGTGACACTTGCCTGGGAAAATGGACAAAGGCTGGAGGAGGGGCCGGGGGGGTGGATGGGTGAGGCAGCAAGAAGGGGTTTCAGTGTGGAGCTGGCTGGGGGAGATGGGAGGGCTTGGAGGGGAAGGCCCAGAAACTGGGTTTGGGCTCCCTACTCCACAAGAGGGAGCTGACTGAGGGGTTCTGTTTTCTGTACCTACAAACTCTGTTTTAGACTGTGTTCCTGTCGTCTAATAAACCTTCTGTTTTACTGGCTAGCTGAGAGTCACAGTGAATTGCAGGAAGTGGGGCTTGCAAGGCCCTGACTCCCCCACACTCCATGACAGAAGCTATCAGAGAGATGGTCCCCGATTTGAGTCGATGGTGATTGAACAGAAGATGGTCTTACTTTACCAACGACCATAGCGATCAAGCAGGAAATGAAGGGGATGGAGTACAAGAGGAGTGGGTTACAATGTTTCCAACCAAGATAAGGGCAAGTGGAGAATTTTTTTTTTTTTTTTGCAAATCAGTATCTATCTATTCATAATTGCTATGCACAGAATGCCTGTATAGGTCTTTTTTGGTGGTTGGTGGTCACCTCTTTTGACTATGTTTTCAGACTGAAGCCTCTTCTCAATGTATTTCCTCAGAAACGGACATTAAAGAACTGCTGTATAATAGGCATACATTATAATCACTACTAGAGTGGCTTGAAGAGAGTTCCCTCAAGTGGACCATTCTTTGTCTTTCTTGTCTACTTTTCCCCCTTCTCTTTACGTCAAGTGTTTTCAGTTCATTTTTGCCTCAAAAACAATTCTTTTAAAAAGGGAAAACCTGCCACTATAATGGTTTCTCTCTCTGAGGCTGAATGCAGAATGTTTAAATTTGTGAGATAAGGGGAGACCATCAAATTTTCGGTTCAAAAATGGTTTCATACTTTTTTATTGCTGCCTGATGAATCCCATCAGACCAGAATGGTGGATCTACAGGTACAGAGTAACCAAACGTGCATGTAGTATGAATGACCCTCTCACCTCCAGAAATGGCCTTCTCTAGGTCATGGTTCAGATAAAAGCAAAGAGTATGAAAGTGCATATTGTGGGACTACACCATCCTAAATTTCACATTTTTTTTAAAAAATGTACAACCAACTTAATTCTCATTTTGTTACAGTAGTATTTTACATGAACATTTTAACACATATGTATTAGATTTTTAATTACACAATCCTACTAAGTTTGTTCTGTGGTTTGAAAAATATATTAGCAAAGTTACAGTGGTTATACCAGGGACACTAGAACTCCATGGGGCCTACAAGAGGCCACACAAACAACATAAGCTTTAAGAGGACAGAACAGGACCCACAGAGAAGTTGAAAGAAAACAGCCCAAGAAAAGGCAAGAGGAATTATTATTTGTGGTTACAGATTGCACCAAATCCCACAGTTTTTGCACTAAACTGGATGGGATTGGGGAGTACTGCCAGGGTAAATTATTTCCCCCGGGGAAAATTTTGCACTGTCTTAGCTATGTGTCATTGTCATGAGACATGTAAATTTATCAGCTAGTTATTTATCCTGCCATGAATATCCAAAAAATTTTGAGACTCTTGGACTTTAGAGGCTGAAATAATAGCAGCTGTTAGATTATGTAATGTGCAAGCTCTGCCATGATAAGGTAATGTGGAAAGGAGAAGAGGGATTTAAGGTAGAAACATGATAGCCATGAAGTGGTGAAAACATGAGGATGCAGTAAAAAAAATACTATCACAATTATCTCTCACAGAGGAGGAAAGAGACAACACATTTGGCATATATCCTTCATAAGAGTGATGGATAAATAAAAAGCCTCTCTCGGAACAAAAAAGTATAAAAGCATTTGCACCAGCCAGTAAATAACAGAAGCTGCACCACTTAAAGAGCCTGAAATATTTAAAGGGATTTTGTGAAAAGCATGGTACTTATAATATTCATCAGAATTCATAGTCCTATAGAAAAGGTGAATTTACAGTGGATGAAGTGGATTAGTAGCACCAAAATATTAGGTCCTTTACTTATCCAGAAAACAGGGGCAAGCACAGGGTAAAGCAGTGAAAGCTTCCTAACACTGCCTGATTCTTAGAGGTTATAGGACAGTTCTGTCCCACAAGGCTGCTATTAGTACCTAATGTGGGTCAATTTTTGTGGTGTGGACACTTTTTTTCTAACAATTGCACTCAGACCACAGATTTATTTCACAATCAAAAGAGAACTTTCAGTACCAATGGCAAAGATGTAAACTGGTGACCCGGTAACCAAGAGGTGAAAAATACTTTATATTATATTTCCTGGAGCCTGAACCACCTGGTCACCTGCAACCCAACTACATTTCCAACTAAAGAAGGTGTTTTTACTACACAGGAATTATTTTTCAGTAACAATTTTACATTTAATATTCTGTTTGTATTTTTCTACTAACTTTTAAATCAATCCAAAATTGGGGTAGCAGAAACCACAGTAAAGTTTAAAACATTTACAATACTCTTTTGTGTTGGCCTGGCTTTGTTCCACTAGCTTGTTGAACTGTACAAGTTTGCTCAGCACATTAATTGAGGGTGATGGACTGAGGGTTGTCACAGTGCTTTGATTTTTTTTTTTTAAAGTCTGCAAACAGCCAGTAGTTAAGAACATTATCACAAGGAAAAAGAAACTGTCTACTTTATGTAACCCGCTCCCCTCCACTACCTGCCCTATCCCTCCTCTCCTTCCCACCCCCAATCCCAAAATAAAAACAGTTTAAAAAAATAGCTGGTTCTAAATTTTGTCTTATATGACATTTGACAAGCACAGCTCAGCATCCACTTGGACAAAAAGTGGTGTCAAAGTCAAACATTGCTTGAAATGCTACTGACAGCTCCTAACTGTAAGAGGCCTTGCCGTTCTGAGCATTGTAGTTGACATATGTGCCTACTGGAGTCTCCAATGATGAGACAGAGGCCTTTCAAAGCCTCTCATTACACCCCAGTTTTAGGCCAAATACAGACTACCTAAAGTTCTGTTAATCAGTTAGCTGAGGTCCATGCTAAGCCCAAGAAGGGAAGCATTTAAAAAAGGGATGCAGCATGTAGGACAAAGGTATCTATTGCAACGGAAGAGCTTTTCATGTGCATTTGCACATTGGCCATTGTTCCATTACTGAAGAGCCACATTAATCAATGTTTAGGGGCTGCACTACAGGAATAGAGAGTTGGCTATTCATCAGTGATTTATTACAGGGCCCAACATGCATTTGACATGGAACAAGTTTGTACTCTGGAAGCTGCCACCAACAGACAGAAGGACAGGAACGGAGTGGAGGATGCATTAAAGCAGACACAAATCAGCTCTATTCAAATGACAGAGAAGGGGAAAAAACCCAGTGGTGACAATCACCTTTACAAATATCCATCTAAGGCCCCAAGAGACCAAGTGCCTCATTCTGATTAGCAGAATAGTAGAATGGCTGAAACTTCAGAAAATTAGTATGCAGTCACTCAGAAATAATTACACTACATATATTTCTTAAAAACAACCAAATATGCATGGAATTGAGGTTTTAAATTAAGGGACTTACACACTGCTTCCAAAACCAGCCTACTTTTAAGGCTATGACTGTTTTTAAATAAGTAAATAGATCTCTATACATCTATAAATCAATAAAATAAAAAGGAAAGTTGTGTAGCATGTTCTGACAGTTCTGCTATTCGGGAAAAACTCTTCTTCAGATAAAGGGTTTAGTAGGGGAGAAAAAAGTCTCAAAGAGTCTCAGTTTTATAATGAAAATGAAAGTTTTATTTAAAGATTTGACCAAAATGGTTTGATCTTAGCTCTTCTCAGATCTCCAAACAAAAATCCCAACACAGAGCAGCATCGTATACATTTGAAATAGTTCAATCCATCTAAATTTTAATCAAGAATATGGGAGGGCAGAAGTCTTTCAAAAAGATGCAAACTTATTCTTTTCTTCGATGTGCAATGAATTGAAATAAAAACTATAATTTAATTTTGGTACATGACGGTTCACATTAATGTCCTAAATATTTTACTTTTATTTCAAAACGTATGGGTTCTGTTTAAAATAAAAATTACCACTATGAAGTACTGTACCATTTAGGCTTTCAGCATGCTGTTTAAATTAATATGAGTATAGTCAGTGAATAATATTACAAATTCCATGTAAGAACAATTAGGAAGGATCATCAATATAAGCGCTTTTGAAAATATAAAGAAATTATTCAATAGGAAAAACAAGTCGATGGTAATAACAAGGGGTCACAAGTGTAAAAGTGCATCCAACAAGGCTTTGATAACAGCCTAACACAGACACGTTGCAATGCACCATCTGTGCAATGCATGCAAATGTAAATATTTTTCATTATCTAGCTGAAAACTGAGAGGAAATAAAATCACAATTTTATGGACAATTAGACTCTGTCTTCTACTTCTAGAAATTTTAGTACATAGTCTATATTCAATGAGTAAAAGGGTTCCAAGATTGTTAGAATAGATTTCTTAGAAGGAAATACTATGGATAGCCCCAATGTAAATACAATTCAAATACCTTCATGAAGGAAGGAAGGAAGGAAGGAAGGAAGAAAGAAAGACTCAATATTTTGCTTGCTTGTTGAAAGTGGATGGCAAAATCAGATGCAGCCATTTGGCTGTACAATATTAAGCCTTTTAATATTAAATTAATTGGACATGCCTCAGATCTGCTGGATCTCCTAAAAAAATCTAGACCATTTAAACCAGATAGGCAGACCCCTTCCATCCAACAGAAGCTGCATGAGCTTCAGGGTTAGGTACTCTTACAATACTGCATGTTACTAACAATTTATGGAATTACTTTACAGTACAAAGTTTAAGCAAATCTGTCTTAGAACATTTGAAAACTTGTTTAACATTTTCAAAGGTGTTATAGTGCAAAGTAAAGAACCATTTATAATCCATATATTCTTACCCCTAAAAAACTACAATTGTACTCTGGGGCCATTTTTACTTTAAGTTTCACATGGAGGAATACAACATAAACACACAATACATAGACTATCTTTTTCCCCTTCGTGACAGTAAAAGTATAATAAACCTAACTGGCAATTTGCAATACTAGTTACAGTAGCTATCTGAGTACAGTACACTCCTTAAATTGACCAAAAGAATTAAAATACTCCCAAAGAAAAAATAATTCATAAACAAATTTATGATATGCTCTAAAATTACCCTAACAAAATAATATTTTACATTATTATAAATTTCTAAAGAAAATCTCACCCAGTGTGAATACAAGGAATCCTACAGTCCGGTTAATATTTACATTGCATTTTTTTTTAAATGTATTTATGTAGCATCTTGATATAAAAGTCAAGTGAACAATAAATCAAGTGTACAGCAACTGAAAAATATAATAGTAACTTCAGCGTAAGACACAAATGGAATTTGTGTTCTCGAATCAGAGCAAAGTTTTGACCTTTTAAGTACAAGACGTAAACAGGCCTCAAATAGTTAGATTTGCTGATGATGAGAAATCCAGTAGAACAGAGCACATACAGAAGAAATGAAAAACAGAGCTAAAACTAAATGTATTATGTGGTTCTGGATGAAATGAATAATTTTGGAAAACTGATGTTTGAAGAAACTGAGGCAGAAAATCACAAATGCTTGGGCAAGGATTTTTTCTATATTAAAACCAAGAAACTGAGTTCCTCGCATACTCATTTCAATAAAGGGGGGTGGGGACAGAAGATACTGAAGAAACTTGGAACTATAAAAGAGATTTAACAGATGAAAGGGTAAGAAGAAAAAAAGTTGTTGGTCAACGATAAACACAAAAGGTTCTAGGGAGCACTAACCAGAACTATGAAGTATTGTGGAGGCTGGTGGACAGTGAAGATGGAAAGATTGGAGATAAGGGGAAACAAATGTCTACCCTGGTCATATTTCATTTATGCTACTTGCCATTTCTTACATGATTAAATGGAAACAAACGTAGGTGCACTACCGCCTCACCTGGTATCAATTGGTGTAGTGCCATTTGGCTACAGTATTTATCTCACTCAGGTATTTCTCAAAGGCATGAACTAGGAAGAAAAAGGAGGAAAGTAGTAGCACGAGTGAGAGCCATCAGTGTACAAAGGAAATTGACAGCCTGAAGAGAGAGAACATCACCAAGAAAAGGACAGTTACCTGTTCCATAACTGGCGTTCTTCGAGATGTGTTGCCCAAGTAGGTGTGCACCGGAGCTGGAAGTTTTTCCCTTAGCACTACCCGTATGGGGGAGCACCGCTGCCACCCCTGGAGCAGCACCTCTATATCATGCTATAAGGAGAGCTGCGCTCTCCACCCACCCTAGGTTCCTTCTTGCCAGACAACTCCGACAGAGGGGAAGGAGGGCGAGATGTGGAATACACCTGAACAACACGTCTCGAAGAACGCCAGTTACGGAACAGGTAACTGTTCTTTCTTCTTTGACTGATTGCTCATGTGTATTCCACAGTAGGTGACTCCAAGCTACATCTGTTGGAGGTGGGTAGGACTTTATGAGTTCCCGGGACGCAGCACCACCCTGCCCAACCCGGCGTCATCTCTAGCTTGGGAGATGATCGCATAATGCAATGTAAACGTGTGGACTGAGGACCAAGTGGCAGCCCTACCTATATCTTGGATAGGGACATGGGCTACATAGGCCACCGACGAGGCCTGAGCCCTTGTAGGATGCGCCCTGATGATCGATGGTGGGGGAACCCCTGCCAGATTGTAGCATGTGTGTATGCACGAGGTGATCCAGCGAGAAAGGCACTGGGTGGAAATGGGTTGCCCCTTCATATGCTCGGCCGAGGCAACGAACAGTTGCGAGGATTTCCAGAAGGGCTTGGTCCAATCTAGATAAAAGGCCAGCATCCTACGCACATCAAGTGCATGAAGGCAGCGTTCCTCGTTGGAGGAATGGGGCTCAGGATAGAGCACTGGAAGAAAAATGTCCTGCTCCATATGGAAGGCGGAGACCAACTTCGGGAGGAATGCGGGATGTGGGCAAACCTGGACTTTATCCCTGTGGAAGACTATATATGAGCTCCAAGATACGTTGGGCCGACATGATTCCTACAAGGAATGCTACCTTCCATGAGAGGTAAGACCAGGAACACGTGGCCAGGGCTTCAAAGGGGGGCCCCATGAGACGGGAGAACATCAGGTTTACGTCCCACTGCAGTACGAGGGATCTAGCATGGAATGAATGGTCTAGGCCTCTCAGAAAGCGAGAGGTCATAGAGTGGGAAAAGACCGAGTGGCCTTGCGTGGATGGAAGGCCGATATGGCTGCCAAGTGTACCCTGACTGAGGCGGGTGCCAGCCCTTGGGTCCTAAGGGACAGGAGGTACTCAAGGATAAGCTGGAGTGATGTGGACAATGGAGAGGCTGCCCGCTCCCCTGCCCATCTGGAAAATCTGGACCATTTTGCCAGGTATGCCTGGCGTGTGGACGGCTTCCCGCTTTCTATGAGGACCTGCCTGACCTCCTCCAAGCACCTCCTCTCCTCTTCACCTAGCCACTGAGCAGCCATGCTGTCAGGTGGAGTGCAGCTCAATTGGGATGGAGGAGATGGCCTCCGTCCTGGGAGAAGAGGTCCAGGAGAAGCGGCAACCTCCTCGGGGGGGCTGCTAGGAGGTGTAGGAGGGTCCCATACCAGTGGTGGTGGGCCCACGCTGAGGCTATGAGGATGACCCGCATCCTGTCCGTTTTTACATTTTGCAGGACTTTGCCGATGAGGGAAAATGGTGGGAAGGCGTTGGCCTGACCACTGTATGAGGAAGGTGTCCAATATCGACCCCCTCCCCACTCCTCCCCTGGAGCAGAACTTGGGGCAACACCGGTTCTAGCGGGTTGGGAAGAGGTCGATCTGGGGAGCTCCCCACTCTCGGAAGACCAGGTGAGCGTCCTCCGAGTGGAGCGATCACTCGTATTGGGGGGAGAAAATCCTGCTGAGGCGATCGGCTCGCACATTGCGGACACCAGGCAAGTGAAAAGCTCGCAGGGAGATTTCGTGGGCTATACAGAACTCCCATCAGCTCAGGGCTTCCAGACAGAGGGCCAATGAACGAGTCCCGCCTTGTCTGTTGATGTAGTACATCACCGTGGTGTCGTCTATAAGGACCGTGACCACCTTGACACAAAGGTGCGAGCTGAAAGCTATGCACGCCAAACGAATCGCCCCGAGTTCCTTGACATTTATGTGGAGGGACAATTCCAAGGCCAACCACCTCCCTTGGTTTGCAGGCTCCCTGTGTGAGCTCCCCAGCGCAAGTCCGATGCATCAGACACCACGTCTAATGATGAGGTCATCTCCCAAAAGGTAACCCCTTGCAGCATATTATTCGGGAGGGAGGTAAGTATCGGGGACAGGACCGTGAGAACCTTGTCTAGCCCGTCTCGGGCCTGGCAGAACTGGGAGGCAGGCCAGAGCTGGAGAAGCCTCATACGTAGCCTGGCATGGCGGACCACATATGTGCATGCTGCCATGTGTCCCAGGATCCGAAGGTACGCTCTTGCCATTGTCACTGGGAACCCCGTGACCAAGACGATGAGGACATGCACTTTGTGAAAACCCTGGGTGCTGTGGATAGGCCAAACGGAAAGACCGTAAACTGGTAGTGGTCTAACCCCACTAGGAAATGGAGGAAGTGCCTGTGCCGTTCGAAAATGTGCATGTGAAAATAAGCGTCCTGAAGGTCCATGGCCGCGTACAAGTCCCCCGGGTCTAGGGAGGGGATGACAGAGGCCAAGGACATCATGCGGGACTTGGAAGGGACCAGGAAATGGTTGAGACCCCGCAGGTCCAGGATGGGTCTGAGACTCCCTTTTGCCTTGGGGATCAGGAAATACTGGGAGTAAAAACCCTTCCCCTGGAATTCTTTTGGTACTCTTTCCACTGCCCCGAGGTGCATTAGCTGTTCCACCTCCTGCTGTACGAGGTGAGCATGTTCTGGGTCCCCTGAGCCCATTGGCAGGGGGGTGGGGTGGTTCAGTGGGGGTAAGGCGAACTGCAACGTGTAGCCCCTGGTGTTGAGGACCCATTGGTCCAATGTTATACAGAACCATGCCATGCGGAAAGCAGACAAATGGTTGCAGAACACCAACTTCATTAATGGGGGGTCTCCCCGGCAACTGCCCCGGTACCGCCCCCCCCCCCGCAGGGAGTCAGAACCGCCTCTTTTCCTGCTTCTTGCCTTTCAAAGGCCCGGGCTGTGGGGCACAGCGAGACTGATGCTGAGACTGACGCTTCTGGTCTCTTGGCCTCTTCTACGGCAGCTCATATCTGCTCCGCACAGGTTGAGCTGATGTTTGCAGCTTGACCTTGTCCTTAGCCGCAGGCACGTAGAGTCCCAACGTTTGCAGGATGGTACGGGAATCCTTCATCCAGTGTAGGCGGACATCCATCTGATCTGCCAACAATGCTTTTCTGTCAAACGGTAGGTCTTGCGTGACAGACTGGGCCTCCGCTGACAGCCCAGACAGGAGGAGCCATGATGCTCTGCGCATGGATACGGCGAAGCCATCGAACGGGCTGCCATATTGACCACATCGGATGCTACTTGGAGGGTTGCTTCGGCCACCGCCACCACTTCCTCCACCAGAATCTTGAAGTCCTTCCTCTCCTGCTCCGGGAGGAGTGGTTCAAACTTTGGCAGAGACCCCCATAATTTAAAGTCAAAGCTGCTCAGTAGGGCCTGATAATTGGCCACCCTGAGCTGGAAACTTGCCGATGAATAAACCTTTCTACCAAAGGAGTCCAGTTTCCTGGAGTCTTTGTTTTTTGGAGGTGGATGTGGGCTGGCCCTATCAATCCTGGTGGTTTACAGATTCCACCACCAGAGAGTTGGGTGCCGGGTGGGAATAGAGGTACTCATGGTCCTTAGCCGGCACAAAGTACTTCCTCTCAGTCTTCTTGGAAATAGGGAGTAAGGACGAGGGAGTTTGTCACAAGGTGTTGGAAATGTTGGCTACTCCCTAGTGGAGGGGTAGGGCCACATGGCCCAGAGCCGAAGACAACAGCACATTAAAGAGTGTGTCAGATGGGCCCTCCAGCTCCTCGGCTTGCAGCTGGAGGTTGGACGCCACCCACTTTAACAGGTCCTGATGCGCCTTGAAATCCTCCTGTGGGATAACGGGCGGTGGTGCTGCTATGGCGTCATCCAGTGCTGGAGAGAGGGCTGGCAGGGAGCCATGGGCCTCTAGCGGTACCGAGGAGTTGACCCCCAGGTCAGAATCTGGGCGAGGGGCTGCTGACTTGTGACTTGTTGACTTGTCCCTTGGCTGAGATGGAGAGGCTGATGGGGCATAGGATACCCTGGCCACCGAACGGGTTTCCATCTGGGCGGGCATCTGCAGCCACGGGACCCCCTGCCACTGTCCAAGTTAGGGCCCTGGTGGCGCCAGCTGGTCGGGCTGAGCCCCGCGACCCAGCGATAGGTGGCTGGGTGCCGAGGCTGAAGTCACTGTCGAACGCACGGTCCCATAGGAGCAGTGAGAGCGATGGTGCCTGTGATGCCATCTTCCGCGGGACCGGGACCTCGACGTCGAGGACCGGAACCCGTCAGAAGTGGTGCTCCGGTACTCGCCCCGGCGCATGGAGCTGCGATGCTCCGGTGCCAGTGAATCCCGAGGAGACTCCCGTGTGCGATGTCTGGTAAGGCAGGAACTCGAATGGGAGCACCAACGTCGATGGTATTGAGACCGGCTGTGCTAGCTGCAATGCAAGAAGAAGCATCTGCGGCGGCTGTCACGGTGCCTGCGTCCGCTACTGTGCAGCATGGAGGGACCTCGAGACTCCCACCCGGGCAGCAAACCCGTTTGCCTAACTCGTCGAGGGTGGGTGTGGTCTGTGAGATGACCGGCCACTGCGCGTCGACGGAGGCAGAGAGCGGTCCTCAGAGTGGGAGCTGTGCCGTGCCGGGGAGGTCTGATGGGCACCCAGTGGCTGCTTGCCGCAGGACCAGGGGCCTGTTATCGGTGCCCCTCAGGTACCGGCAAACTCAAAATGTGTCGCATAGCCTGGAGCACCTCTAGCATGGATGGCATCCTGACTGCTGGAGACGCACACTCGGACCATACCGGTCTGCTCCGCTCATCACGAGACTGAGGCTTCGGGCCCGGGGGGGGGGGGATCGAGGGCTGCCCGATGTAGGACCAGCCTCTCCCCTTTCCTTCCCTCAGCGCCGCTGCGAGGCAGAGCTCTTCCCCCACTTCTTGGAGGAGGAGCGGTGCCGGCTGGAGGAGAGGACTTCACTGTGCACCGAAGACATGGTGCCAGGTGCCAAATCCGCTTGGCATGCCGGAGTTGGGGCCAGCGCCGATTCCATAAGTAGCGCGCGAAGCCTGATGTCCCTCTCCTTCTTAGTACGTGGCTTGAATGACCTGCAGATCTTGCAGCGCTCACTCACGTGAGTTTCGCCCAAGCAGTGGGGACACTCAGCATGCAGATCACTCCTTGGCATGGAACGGCGACAGGAGCCACACAACTTGAAGCCAGGGGCAAGGGGCATACCCCGAGCCCACTCTAACAACTAAAAACTACTAACTAGTAACACGAACTAGGTACTACTAAGAACACTGGAAAAGGCTGCAGCAAAGCTGGAGGAAGACGTTCTGACTTACTTCACTGGCAGCAAGAAGGAACTGAGGGTTGGGGGAGTGCGCAGCTCCCCTTACTGTGTGATATAGAGGTGCTGCTCCAAGGGTCGCAGCGGTGCTCCCCCATACGGGTACTGCTAAGAGAAAAACTTCCGGCACCTCACCTACTGTGGAATACACATGAGCAATCACTCGAAGAAGAACCTGTGTTCAGAAAAATAAATGGGGGACTTGGAAAAGAGCCTTCAGGGGATACCCACTAAGAAAGGATGAGAAGAAGAAAGATTATAATCTAAGAACAGATTGAATGATTGATCAGATAAGTAGGATTTAAATCACTGGAATACAGAGTTAAAAAAAAAGCCATATGCATTCAGGTGGTGATGATGAAGAGAGTGATCTATACTGTCAAAAGCAACCAATAAGTCAAGAAAGATGTCAACAAGTCAACAAGAAAAGTGAGACCTTTGGATTTAGCCACAACAAGTCATTAATTATGTTAGTGAAGGCTATCTTGGAGGAATGACTAGATCAAAAACAGATTGTAAAAGGCCAACAATAGAATGCTTAGTGAGCAAAAGAAGAATTTGAAAAGAAGCAAGCTTCTTCAAGATTTATCACAGTGTCATAATTCAGAATAGTGTTATGACTAACAGTTCCACAGAGTAACACAGGACTTAGGCACTATTGAAAATAATAACTTTTCATTAGAGAAAATCAAATCACTTAATTAACAATAATTCAGCCCTGCAGCAATCCTGCGAGGAAGGTAAAATACTTCTATTGTGATGAGCAAACAGAGGAACAGAAATTTTAAGCACTTTCTTCAAGATTACATGACACATTTGCAGAATGAGGAATAAATTTCAAGTCTTGTAAATTCCATTCATTGACCAGTAGGCCATGAACCAGGATATACTGGATAAAGGGGAAAATATTGTTTCTGAACTAAATGTATTAAACTAGTTTACCTTACACTGCTAAAGTCTGATGGTTACAGTTTACTTACAACATAGGCTATCCTCCAAATAGGAAGGGCTATATCAAGGGACATCAAGAAGTGAAAGTGAGAGAGTGACAGAGCACTCAGAGAGTATTATTTTAGCAATAAATATATAAGAACAGACAGATTTATCTTATTGTGTCATCTAGTACAATGTTTTTAAGACATGCATGGTACACAGTACAATACATATTGCTGACATTACTCTCAACCAACATTCACCATCAAAGTAATACCTCATCTATAAAAATAAAAGTTCAACACACTCTTTGACTTTACTCACCCATTCTTTACTTTTACGTATGCAGGGTATTATTTATGCAGCTACCACTGCTTAGAATACTATCCTTCAAATGTTTAATTACATCTAACTTCTGAAATAACAGTCTCAATAATCCTACAGATAATAATAATCTTCTAAAGAGATACTAAAATTAAAAACCTGAAGGTGAACTTTTCACCTTAACATTCTCTCTGCAGAATTTATTTAGTTCAGAAACCAGTTTCAAAGGAAAAAGCTCAATGTAAGTTAGTTAGTTATTCCTAAATGGGATTAAGTTTACTTTTCAATGTAAACTCCTTTCATTTAATCCTATCTGCTGATGCTATAAATCCCATTTCTTCATAGAGTTATCTCCTTAACAGGGCTGAGGCCCTAGAAGAATCTTTGAAGATATGTGACCTATTGTTACTGAATGATACACAAGACCTTTTCTGAGCCTTAAAAGCCTTAAAGCTAGGTCTGCCTCAAAAGGTACATTTGAACCCGCACACATTTAGACTATACTTGACAAGATGTTAGACAGGTCAACTAATGTCATGACAACATGTTCAAGTTGAAGGAATTTTACGTATTTGCAGTATTTTGCTAAAAGAAAATCAACTACATCTCTAATGTCAGGCAAAATTCCATTTCAACTACCAGAGTCTAAATGCAAAATGACTCAAAGTCAAAGATGGTACAACAGTATAAATACAAGTAAATGAGGACAGATTTGGTCAATTGTTTAACAGAAACAATAAACTCACTCCTACAAACACACAATAATTTCAATAAAACTACTCAAATTCTTTAAGTTAAGCACAAGCATAAGTGTTTGCAGGATCAGGAACCTCATATGTCAATGATGATAAACATGATGAAATATCCAAATATATGAGTTTGTATATGGAATTACTTGACTGAGTTGTGCCTCTGATTTCAGGTACGTGCCAATAAAAAAATGTATATCCAAACAAATTATCATGTGTTCTGTACATGCTGAAATGTGTTACATAAAACCATTTTAGGAATATTTTTGAAACAAAGATTTTTTTGTTGTTAAAGAGACTGTTTATTACATCCCTTCACTTGTTTCCTCAGCGCCTGATGCCATTGCCTTAAATACAGCTGGTACAGTAGCTTAGTCGCCAAAAATTCAACTATATAAGGTTTAAAGGGAACCACAAAAACCAACCAACCAACCCGCCTACCCTTAAAATAACTCAAAATAAGTACCTTGTATCTAAAAGGTACAATGTTTTTTGTCTTAGACCTTTTCGGGGCTAGAAACACATTCTGGGAATGTTCCTTCTAGTGGTATAAAACCATAAGATCAAATTTTGAAAGATCAACATTTTTATATTGAGAAAACCGCTAACTGGTCAAGGACTGATCTTGCCCATCTTGGATCTCAGCCTGGGGTAATTGATTGTGTGTGTGTGTGTGTGTGCGCGCGTGTGTGTGTGTGATGGCAGTGGGGGGGTGCAGATTCCATATTTGCAGGGAGGAAACATTTCTCTGCCAGTTGCTTGAAGCTGCTCAGGGATACAGAATGTCTGAATATGTCTCAAGGACATGGATTAGTGAACAGAGAGGAGGTGAGGCAGACAATGGTGCAAGAAATTCATCATTCACATGCCTCTACAATTCATCACATGGATATCACCTCTCTATATGACATACATCTATGGCTCGCCATGATCACTTTTAGAAATAATTGCACAGTACCTTGCATCTTCTAGTAATATGCTTTGTTATTGTTTCTGAAATCAATGTCTCTTGAACGGATAGGGGTTGCAATTTAATCTTCATTGTTTTCATTGCAAATGTAGTATCCAATATTACAAGTTTTATCCACATGAATGAACCTCACACACAGAGATAGTGTCACACTGACTTTAACGGGACTATTTCTGTAGTAAGGCTTGCAAGACTGATCACAACAATTGCCTGTAAATTCAGACTCACAAGACATTTCTATGCTTAAGAAATACAGAAATAAATTAAAATTTAAAAAAATCTTTTAAAAGAACAAGGACAACTACTGGTCTTTCCCAAATCATGTCTTTTTAAAGAGTCCCTTCATATAAGAAATGCAGTTGCTGTCTATGTAGCCTGCAAGGAGAGGCGCCCTTGGGAGTTTCTGGAAATGTATAAGGTTATTATTTCTGGACTTTAGCAGACAGAAATGTGATCAGAGCCCCAGGAAAACACAGCAAACCAGAAGACATGGAAATTTAAACCTCAGCCACAAGAACTCAAAGTTTAGTTATGCATAATATGGCTCTTAGAAATTAAATCAGTATCACCACACAAACCTACAAGTAACAGTTCAATTAATATTTCATAGCGTTTCCCAACAAGGATCTTAAGACAAACTAAGCTCCATGACTTCTCCAACACTCACAGAAATAAATATGAATACACACCCTGAATAGAAAAATCATATGATTATGAAATTAATTAATCTTTTGTTTAATCAGCTGAGCATTCCACTTGAGAACAACAAAACTCTTGTAGCTATGTACTGGCATACATGATTTAATTCAGAGATCTAGGGCTACTAGACTGAAAGTTAGGGTTCACAAACCATTTTAATATATCTTTAAAATAATGTTATCATAAAACAACATATTATTAGGGAAATTAAAAGGGGTTACCATTTTCAGTTTGTTGTAATGCCCTGATAATTAAGAACATGATTCAGGAAAACATCCCTATTCAGGACAGTATTTCAGCAACTGCCTATCACCACTCAAGTAAATTAAAGCTGGGCATGTGCATAAGTGCTGTCTGAAGAGGGCCTATATTAAGGAGACAGTTATGGCTGGAACACAAAATTTTGAGGCAAAATATATAGCCATTTGAAAAGTTCATGACATGGTTTCTTTATGGTGTCACCCCTTAAATATCTTTTTTTCTTTTCTGTTTTATTTAAAACAGTAACTGAGATAAGACTTCTTTTACATTACACCAATTTCACTAAAGGTATGATACACTGATTTAGCTAAACTAATGCAACTTTTGTGTAATCACAAACAGATTTAAATCTGGCTTATTCACTTCAGCTTGTATCAGTAAATTTACAGGCCCGAGCTAAACCAATATAACCAGTTTTAAACCAATATAAGTGCTCATATAGGGCACTGCAATGCATTAACTTAATCAGTTTTTAAACCTATTTAAATAGCATAACATTTGTGTGTAGACATGTGAGCGATACAACCTCAAAAATCTTTTGCCTGAGTTCCAATAGGGGATGTGAAGGTAAGCTGAAAGAGTGTGTGCTTTGTCCTGGTTTGAGTGTATTGGGATCAAGTTGCACAGAATGTTTAAATGTGGCTATTTGGACTTGAGTTTGGAGTGCTGACTGGAGGAGGAAAAAAGATTTGTGGGAAAGACGAGACACTGAGTTGCCATACTCTAGGCCAGAATTTCAAGTTTATCTTCAAAGTCCTGAAATTATTACAGGAACTGAAGTGAAATGAGTTTCTGTAAACAGGTTTTTGGCAAGATCTCATTCTAAAAACAGATCAGGAACAGAAATTCTATTTTCTGGTTATTTTACTATTTGCCTCCTGTACATAAAGGATGTTCTTCCATATGCTGTATTGAATGCCTAGTTCAATCCTCTTGTTGACAATCTTATTTTACCTGCAAATACTTAACAAAGTTTTCCTTACATTTATTAATAGGTTTGTTTATGTCATATTGGTGGTGAGAAAGTTGCCCCCTCTTCCTATCAGCTGTTTAAAAAACATTGGAAAAAGGATTTTAAACTGATTGCCCTGAATACATACATACTCTATCTTAAAAGGATCAAGGAGACAAACCTTAACCTTGAGTTTATCCACAAGCCACACAGAATGTACTTGGTGGCAGCATATTTAATGTTAAATGTATTCTAATAATAATCCAAATTGACTTGTTACAGATGGCTCTTGGGTTGGCAGATGTCTGTTGTAATGGTGACAAAAAAGCCAGAGCACTGCATTGATAAGCAAGAAGAACAGTGTTTTCATGTAATGAGGGAAACCACCACACACTATTTATTCATATTTAGATTTCATGTTTCCAAAGGATTATAAAAAAATTGAACAGACTATGAACAAATATTCATAAATTAGTGTAAACGTATATTTAATTACAAAGCTACAAATAGATTACATGCACATTATGGGAGAAAAATTCATGTGCAGAGTTTACTTAACCCAATATACAAAGTGAAAGAGAATAAAACAAATGCATACACTGATGAGAGGCCTTCCAATGTGTCCAGCACTTGCTTGTCTGACATTTTCCCCTCCTCCCCAATGTGCTTCCCTCTAGTTTATGTTATGCTATGAAGCTGAAATGTTTTATTTATTATAGAAATAATTATTTCGTAAACTGTAATTTGCATCAACACTGTAACGCACGCATTTATCCCAGCTGGCAAAACACAGGATGCATTTTGCACACAGTGTCAGCTAGGGTTGTGGTAACCAGAGGCTATTGTTTCTGTAGGAAAAACAATGGATACTGGAAATGTTCACTCCCATGATGTCTCTCACACACGCACATACAGTTTCATTATGTCATGACAACCATGAAACTGCCAGTGTCACCTCTGAGTTTTAGAAAGTTAATCAACCAATGAAGTTTCATTAGAGAGCCTCATTCTAGTGGCCTAAATTATAATCTGAATATAAAGCAAGCCCAGCTCACATTGGTCACAGTTAACTGTGCAATTAGACAAACTGACTTTAAAAAAAGTCACCCAGAGTACTAAAAATGCTTTCACTGAGGCATTTCTTGTATAAAAGAAATAAATAACAAAAACTTAAAAAATACTAAAACTTAAAATCTAATCAGAAAATAATTTGCAACATTCAGTAGGGATTTAAAAGCACTACAATTTATTGTAAAAATGTTATTTTAAATGGATAGAATGTTTTTAAAGAATTAAAAAAAAAACACTATGGAATTTGGCAATGAAGGAAAAACCTTGCTAGGATGGAAGTAAAATATTTTCAGTAGAAATTATCTAAAATTGTGAAAAATGGGGACTGACAGTTGTAAATTGGCTGCTGTCTTCTGATATATACAAGATGAATTAGCTATCATTTCTTGACAGAATACACTTTTACGTTGGGTAGATTAGACCCCATCAAGTGTCTATATTAATAACTTTTGTGACCGCTCCATTTTTCCACTACAGTGAACACTTTTGTGCTTGTTTTCTTCCATTTTATGTCATTTTTTTCAGAAGACATGTTTAATAATAAAAGTTCAAACAGTTAATAGTCAGGCCTGGAGAAAAACAAGCAAAAGTCATATTGTTAGATTAATTTCTTTATCCAAGGTTACATGTATCTCACAAAATAATTTGCAAGTCCATTGCCACCAAATTCCATTCTTTACAAACTAAGCAGCTTGCCCATTATTTCAGGCTAATAACCTTTTATTGCTGCTTTCAAAGGTCTTCTAGGTGCCTATATATTTTTATATAATTAAAAAGGCCAAGAGAAGTTAAAACTCATAACTACTGAAATAGCATCAAAAATGACAATGAAACATCAGCTGTATCGAGTTATAACTATTAAACTGAAATAAAGAAAAATTGTTTGACTAGGTTTAAAATCTAGGTAGAATACACATGTGAGATTTTGTCCCACCTTTAGTTGTGGTGCAGTCATTGTCTGGGTATACCACAAGAAGGACAGGAGACTTGTTGTGGGTTTTAATCAGGCCGCAACTTTATTATATAGATGTTTGGGACTACCCGGAAAATAAAGTGTATAGTGCAGGCAAATCCATGCTTATTTAAATCAATTCTCCAGGGCTTTCACCAGCCCCCTTTGTTTAATCCATGCTTATTCAACTCAGTTTTCTGGGGCTTTCACCAGCCCCCCTTTGCTTCCATCCAGGTCCCCCAGCCAACCCATGGCTTGGACCTTACCATCCATCAGCCTCGTAAGAGGGTTAAGGAGGGCTATGAGAATGGAGGGGGTTGGCTCCCTGCCGTACCAATCATAGGAGTCCCTGAACCCCCTCCCTCATTCTGTTCCTTTATCCAGGACCTCCTTTTAAGTCCTTTACCAGGCCGTTTATCTGTTCACTGGCTGCCCTCCCTATGGAATACCTGCACTGACCGTCTGCCCAATTATTACACAATAAGTTGCAACATATGGCCTACCACCTTTTCTATTCACCAGAAAAGATCCATCCTCAAAACTGCTATGATGAAGGCGAAAAAAACCACACTCCACTGAAGCCAATTCTGGTGATGTAGGAAAAATTCCTTCCCAGCCACCCTTTAAAAGGGGCGACTAGCGTAATGCCCACAGCAGGTCTTAACCCAGCCTGCCATTCATCTCCACTAGGGGAGGGAGGGTGGGTGTTGGCTTCTTGTTGCTTGGACACAGAGACTTGCCCCACCCAGGGATTGTACCTTTATGCCCATTACTGGGGGCTGGGGGGGAGTCATTGCTACAAAGCATCTTTGGCAGCAGTTTCTGACCTTCCTCCTTCCCCTTCCCCCCAACCACAAAACAGAGCTGCCTTTCTTTGGGTAAGCCCAGACAATATAGGATTATTTAGAAGTAGGGAACCCTATTTCAGATCAAAGAATGACTTTAGAGTCATTTCAGGCCAAAGAATGACATTATTTATATTACTGTCTCCACAGAGGATAAATCTATTTCTTGTTTGAAAAGGTTAGGCAATAAAGAGAGATTTATAAAATCAGTACAAATAATTGGTTTCCTTTTCCTTATCCTCTGTGGGCTTCAATACACATTGGATAACCTTAAACCTCTATCCAGTCTGGGATAACATATTTTTACTAAGGCTTTACATTACTGTTTTCTTAAGAGATCTGCATAATTATAATTAATTTTCTGCTGAATTGAAACCATATTTAAACATAAGCCCATTTGCATTTATAGTATTTTCCATTATTGTCATGAAATTCAGGTATTATGGAAAGACAACCCTTTTCAATAGGTTTCACAAAACCTATTTTCTTATTCTACTTGCTCAGGGAGTTAGCTGGTAGAGAAGTCTAAGGGGAAAAACAGTTCGAGAGTTTTCAAAGAGACATTATTAAGCGCACCAGGGCAAATTATTCCAGTCCATAGGAAAGATAGGAAGTATGGCAAATCACCACTCTGGCTTAACCAGCAGATCTTCAATGATCTGAAACGGGAAAAGCAAAAAAAAAAAAAAGAGTCCTACAAAAAGTGGAAATAAGGTTAAATTACAAAGGATGAATATAAACAAATAACACAAGTATATAGGGACAAAATTAGAAAGACCAAGGCACAAAATGAGATTAAATTAGCTAGAGACAAAAAGGGTAACAAGAAAATATTCTTCGAATACCTTAGAAACAAGAGGAAGACCAAAGAAACTGTTACTCAGTGACTGTGGGGGGAAATAACAGAAAATGTGGGAATGGCAAAAGTGCCAAATGAATTTTTTGTTTCAGTTTTCATGAAAAAAGTTTGCAATTGGATATCTAACATAGTAAATGCCAGTGAAAATGAGGTAGGATCAGAGGCTAAAATAGGGAAAGAACAAGTTAAAAGTTACTTAGACAAGTTAGATATCTTCAAGACACCAGGGCCTGTTGAAATACATCCTAGAATACTCGAGGAGCTGACTTGAGGAGATAACTGAACAATTAGCGATTATCTTTGAAAAGTCATGGAAGACGGGAAAGATTCCAGAGGACTGGAAAAGGGCAAATATAGTGCCAATGTAAAAAATGGGGAATAAGGACAAATTACAGACCAGTCAGCTTAATGTCAGTACCTGGAAAGATAAGGGAGCAAATAATCAAGCAATTAATTTGCAAAGACCTAGGAGATAATAAGGTGGTAAGTAAACAGTTAGCATGAATTGGTCAAGAACAAATCTCGCGAAACCAACCTAATAGCTTTCTTTGACAGCGTAACAAGCCTTGTGGATGTGGGGAAAGTGGTAGTTGAGGTTTTTCTTGACTTTAGTCAGGCTTTTGATACTGTCTTCCATGACCTTCTCATAAACAAACTAGGGAAATACAGTTTAGATGGAGCTACTGTAAGGTGGGTTCCCAGACAGTAGTTATAATGGTTCACAATCAAGCTGGAAGGGCATATCAAGTGGGGTCTGGCAGGAATCAGTTCTGGGTTTAGTTCTGTTCAATATCTTCAATAATGGAAAACAGGATTAAAATTCAAAATGATCTGGACAAACTGGAGAAGTGGTCTGAAATAAATAGGATGAAATTCAATACAGACAAATGCAACATACTCCACTTAGGAAGGAACGATCAGTTTTACACATACAAAATGGGAAATGACTGCAGAAAGGGAGCTGGCATTCATAGTGGATCACAAGCTACATATGAGTCAACGATGTAACAGCTGCAAAAAAAACAAACAACATTCTGGGATGTTTTAGCAGGAGTGTTGTAAGCAAGACACAAGAAGTAATTCTTCTGCTCTACTCCACACTGATTAGGTCCCAACTGGAGTACTGTATCCAGTTCTGGGCCTCACATTTCAGGAAAGTTGTGGACAAACTGGAGAAAGTCCAAAAAAGAGCAACAAAAATTATTAAAGATCTAGAAAACATGACCTATGAGAGAAGACTGAAAAAAAATTGGGTTTGTTTAGTCTAGAGAAGAGAAGACTGAGAGAAGACATGATAATGGTTTTCAAGTACATAAAAAGTTCTTACAAGGAGGAGGGAGAAAAATTGTTCTCTTTAGCCTCTGAGGATAGAACAAGCAGCAACAGGCTTAAATTGCAGCAAGGGTGGTTTAGGTTGGACATTAGGAAAAACTTCCTACCAAGGTAGTTAAGCATTGGAATAAATTGCCTAGGGAGGTTGTGGAATCTCTGTCACTGAGGGTTTTTAAGAGCAGGTTAGACAAACACCTGTCAGGGATGGTCTAGAAAATACTTAGTCCTGCCTTGAGTGCTGGGGACTGGACTAGAAGACCTGTTAAGGTCCCTTCCAGGCCTACGAGTCTATGGAAAATTATCATTATGAAAAAGAGAAGGAGAAAACAGACTGTAAGAAATATCTATTTTATAAACAGTGGTCTTAAGAAATACCTCCTGTAAGGAATGTGTCAGCAAAAACACAATAAAAAGGTAAATCATATTAATTGGAATTATCATTATGCAATCTGTACAATAAAATTATTTTTCTTAATAACAACTGATTATATTAAAGTTTAGTTCTGGTCTTGATGATTAATATAATTATTAAAACTTACATCATTTTGTGCTGTCCTGTTATAATTACAGCAAATACTCTTCTATTACAGGTCAGCCCTTGGTACTGCTTACTGAACAATTAAATTTCTTATAATCCCAAAAAGCCTATTTAATTTGAAATTCTAAATCTTTCCTCCAACTTTCTGCAGTATGACAGGAATCTTTGAGAGCCAATAACTTTTTGTGTAAGTCAAATAGTTTATGATTTCATGTAATGCAGAGGCTGTGATCAAAACTAACCATCAGCAGCAGCAGCTTACACTATGTTTTAAAAATTTAATTTCATTCATAGAGACCCTCTGCTCCTACAAAAATACATGTGTTCATTATTTAAAAAAATGTGAGTTTACTGCTTGTAAAATGTGCCACATTAACAGACCTGGAGAGAGAAGTTCTATTTATTCATTTAACATGGGCAATACGGGAAGCAGCAGTGTAAGATTCCTCTCTCTTTCTCACCAGTGTGTCTGAGCCATGACTTGACATACTAGAGCATTGGTTCTCAAAGCCGGTCTGCCGCTTGTTCAGGGAAAGCCCCTGGCAGGCCGGGCCAGTTTGTTTACTGGCCGTGTCCACATGTTCGGCCAATCGTGGCTCCCACTGGCCCCTGTTCGCCATTCCAGGCCAATGGGGGCTGCGGGAAGGGCAGCCAGCACATCCCTCGGCCCACGCCACTTCCCACAGCCCCTATGGGCCTGGAACGGTGAACCGCGGCCAGTGGGAGCCGCGATCAGCTGAACCTGCGGATGCGGCAGGTAAACAAACTGGCCCGGCCAGCCAAGGGCTTTCCCTGAACAAGTGGTGGACTGACTTTGAGAACCACTGTACTAGAGGGTCTTGTAAAAATTAAGGGGATACAGTAAGTTTAATTTCTAGGCTCATTCACACCCAATTCAGCAATCCATCCCTGTTCATCTTAAAATCAAGCATGTCCTTATGTCCTCTTGACTTCATTGGAACTTAAGCATGCACGTTAATGTTTTGCTAAATTGGGCCTTTATTCTTGGCCTCTCTATAGAGACGGCTTGCAAGGTAGCCAATTACCTCCAATTGTTGTACCGCTTTATGCAACTATGACACCTGCACACAGAAAAATGGATGGTGTTCAGCTACTCATTTCACATAGGCCATTGAACAGTTAATTCAAACCTTTTACCCAAAATGGCAGAACTGAATAGCAGAAAAGAACATTAAACCTGACCACAAATAAATGCAGACTGAAACTGCAGTCGAGATAGGAATCTGCAACCTATTGACTGAAGAGACAGCAATATCATAGGGGAAATAAAATAGAAGGGGTTGGAAGGAGAAACTACAGTAATTATTCAACTCATCTGAAAAAAATAAATAGCTAATTGCATTATAATTGATTGAAGACATATTTGCAATATATACTCATCTGAACATTTATTGCTATATGTAGAAAAATTAGGCAAAATCTGTTTTGGAGGTTGGATACTTCTTGTGATCCCTTTACTATGAACTTCGTCAGGTTTAAAATCAGTTATAATTAAGTGTGGCAATTAATGTTACAATGTATATACTGTCAAATAATATTTGTAGGATTGTGCTTAGACATAACTATGTTCTGGGTAATGTAACCTGGTTGCCACTTTTATTGTGGTACTGAAACAAAATACAATCAAAGGTAGAAAGACTCACTGACACACATTCCCTTGGGGAATCACTAAATCATTTGTACAAAAATTCAGATCTAATTGAGGAAGGACAAACTAGGACAGGGCAGGGTCAATTTCTATTATAGATATGGTTTAGTCTAGTGTAATGATATAACGCAGATAAACTCAATTCCTTTGTAACACACTTTTACCAGGTCAAACTTGGAATGTTTTTGTAATACTCTCTCAATTTTCCCTAACCAAAATACTATAGATTGACCAGTTGCAGCTAAGGACAAAATCTTAATTTTCTGTCGATACTGGAACAACAGGAGACATTAGGTTTTATGTCATCTGATGGTTTAATTAATGGTTTATTAGTTCTCTGGGACTATCCGGCAGATAAAAGTGAACAATACAGATAACTCCATGATCATTTCAATATCTACCCAGAGGTTTCCATCAGCCTCCCCTCTCCCCCACCCCCCCTACTGTTTTCCATCCTAAGACCATCCCATCCCTATCCCCTTCAAGTGAGGGTTAACATGGGCTATACAGGATGGGGGTGTTCGCTCCCTGCCAGTCACAGGCACCCCAAACTGCCCCGTTTCACACCTCTAACTAATACTTCCTTTAAATCTTTTAACCAACCATTTATCTGATCACTGTATCCCCTTCTCTACAGAGTACCTGCACTGGACGTCTGACACGCACTTACCTAATGAGTTCTGACATCATAGCCTAACTTCTGTTCCCTGCTCACCCTAACAAAGCCACCCCCCGCCCCCGCCAAACCTGCTGTGGGGAAGGCAAAAAAAAAACAAAAACCCACCATTCCACTTTGGCCAACCTGGTGGTGAGTGAAAAATTCCTTCCCAGCCCCCTGAGAAAGGAGTAGCTGGCGCAATGCCCACAGCAGGTCTTGACCAAACCTGGTATTTTGCCACTTCTCAGAGTTGGGGGGGTGGGTGCTACTGTGCCTGGTTCAGGGAAAAGGAGGCTTCTCCCACTGGGCTTGCCATCTATCAACTCCCTTACCTTCCAGTCCTGGGAGATGAGTCAGTATCACCATGGTAACCTGCTCTGCTTTTGCAGCACCGTCCATAACTCCTCCCCTGCCCCAATCCCTTTGAGCAATATACCCCTTCTCCCAGCAAGACAGTAAACACACCCTCCACCCACCCCCCCATCCCAATTAAGGTCATTTTGTGACGTACCATCGAGTCTGAGCAGATTATATTGCACCTGACATTTTCTTCTATTTCATTCATCTACCTGACTTTCCCCACCTTCCTGCAGTCTCCATCTCTGCTTCATGCAGCAGGCTTTCCCACTACAATTAAGGATCTGTGCTCATCACAGCCACTGCTTTAAACTATATTTTTGTGTGCACTAGCTCTTTGGCCAATCTGGGTTGTTTCCAATCCCACCACCAAATTGGCCAAAGTGGAATGGTGGGGGGAGGGGGTTCGTCTTCCCCACAGCGGGTTTGGAGGGGGGGGCTTTGTTAGGGTCAAAAATCACAACCCCATCACAAAATATTGGAGAATCTCAGAAATGCAGGGCTGGAAGGGACATTGAGAAGTCATTAAGTCCAGCCTCCTGGGCTGAGGCAGGGCCAAATAAATCTAACCCATCCCTCACAGGTGTTTGTCTAACCTGTTCTTAAAAAATGCCAATGATGGGGATTATGCAACCGCCTGTGGAAATCTATCCCTGAGCTTAACTACTCTTATACTTAGAAAGTTTTTCCTAAGCCAATTACTTCTTGTCCTACTTCAGTGGACTTGGAGAACTATTGATCCCTCTATATTACAGCCCTTACCATATTTGAAGACGTATCAGGACACCCTTAGTCCTCTTTTCTTTTTAACCTTTCGTCATAGGTCAGGTTTTTTAAACCTTTTATATTTTGTTTTCTCCTCTGGACTCCCTCCAAGTTATCCACATTTTCCTAAACTGTCCAGAATTGGACACAATACTCCAGCTGGGGCCTCACCACTGCTGAGTAGAGCAAGACAATTACCTCCTGTGTCTTACATATGATACACTTGTTCATATGCCTCAGAATGATATTGTCCTCTTTCACAACCACAACAAATTGACTCGTATTCAATTTGTGATCCACTGGCACATAGCCAGTTATTTATAGCTGTGCATTTGATTGTTTCTTCCTAAGTGAAGTACTTTGCACTTGTCTTTACAAAATTTCATCTTGTTTATTTCAGACCAGTCCTCCAAGGTTGTTTTGAATTCCAATCCTGTTCTCAAGATTCCTTCCAGAGTGCTTGCAACCCCTCCCAGCTTGGTATCATCTGCAAATTTTCAAAGCATACTCCCCCTTCCATTATCCAAGTCATTAATAAAAATTAATAAATAAATTGAGTCATTAATAAAAATTGTCAAACTCCCATGGCTCCTAAGAAAGATAACCCCACCCACCTGCCTCCTGACCAAGTCCCCAAACCCTCTCCCAGTCCAGCCCCACATCTGCTAAAATATACAAACAGCCTCACCACTATTTTTCAACTCTTACATCTCTCTTTCAAAACAATATTAAGAAGCATCCTAATGTGCAACACATAATATGTCATCTCTCCTTGTACATTCTTTACCGCATTGTATTTTAAGAAATCTATCATTCAGAGGCAAATGTGCAGAACCATCTACAGACGTCCTTATTTTTCTTCAAAAGTCAATGGAATTGCTGCTTTTAAGTCGCTTAAAACAACAGTAGAGGTATGAAAATTAACGTGGTAGGTAACATTTTGATTCCCATTGGTGAACTATAAGCTTGAACTTATTTTTACTGCTTTTTTAATTTATCACTTTAACATCTCAGTTGATGAAACTCTATTCTGAATGCTTCGTTATTCACTATGTTTCCTTTTAGTTACACTGCATTGCTTATTTTCCCCAGTATAAGCCTGCAATCAATTTGGCCGACTGTTTCTCCCAATATCTACTGACCAGAAGGCATAACCCAAAAGCTAATGAGCTACTAACCATTGCTGCCATTGAAGAGAGAGGTGTATTATGAATATGCAATTTTGCAAAATACTATGCACATAACTGATTATTCTTGTCAGTAGCTGCAGTGTGAGATTATGACTCAGAAATAACAATGTTATGGAATACATTAGATGCTTGTTATGGATAGCAACAACATAGAGCTTCTAACTGACTGAGATTTCATTTCCCTCTCACACACTTCATGAAAGCATCAATGATTCGTCAAGTTCCACAGACAGCAGGTCCACTCATAAAACTTACCTGGAATACACTGTGGTCTCATTGTACTCTAGCAAATCATAACTTTCACTTACTTTGAAGCAGAAAACTCTTGGATAAAGGATGCCCAAATAGAGAAGAGGCTGGATGGTTCAGAAGAATGGCATTTACAGATACAGTGTGTTCACTCAAAATCATTGGTTCTGACTTCTTGTTTTTACCAACGTGAAGCCTAAGTGACCACTGCATTACTTCAGTTTTGTAATAGTGCACCTCTATTCATTTCACTGGATTTACACCAGTATGTGGCTGAAGTAACATTGTGGTGAATCAGTCTTCAACCTGGTAGGGACTGACAGTTATTTGCATTTCAGGTTTCTCTGATAGTACATGTGAAAGGAGACAATATCAATGTTAACTGACATTGTAATCTCTGAAGCTGCTAAAACTAAGACTAAATGTGCAGTGACACTAATTACCCTCTCAAACTTTCAGAAGTGGCACCAACACAAGAGAATTGTCTCTCATTGGAAGGATAGAGTGGGGAAGTTTGACTGCTGCTGCATCTGCTGTATGAGGTCTGTAGACACTTACTTCTTACCTTTGTGTTACCAAAAGGGTGTCTCTGCCTGCCACTCTTTCAAAATAGAGAGATTCTAAAATTTAAGATGCAGAAGTGGAGGAAATATGGAGGTTTAATTCAGAGTTTCCTTTGTCTACCAATTCAGTAATCCAATTAACTTTCTCAGATTTGTAACTGACAGAATCAAATACACTCCCTGAGGAGAATTCAATTCACTTGTCTTTTCCTCAGCTACTAACCCCATCACCACTGCCACTTACCCTATTGTTTGTCTCCTTCATCCTCCACACTTCCTGCCATTATTCCAGCATTTAGGGGGAAGTTTAAAATGCACAAGATTTAAAACGAACATGTTCTTTCTAAAGAACAGGAATCTTGTCAAATACAATCTCTTGTCATCTCACTAGAATAGAGCAGTTGGTGAGAAGGGCAATCATGTTATGTACTCAACGGTCTGTGATGAACCTCTTGCCGGAAACTGCAGTTACAGGCCAGTGGCCTAGCCTAGAGGATCCTATTTAAAAAACTGTTGTAACCCTGCTTTTTGAGGCCTGATAAATTTTTCACTACTGGGTAAACACAGACAACTTCTTGCAAGTCTTTCTATATCACTTGGCATCAGATATCTCAAAGCACTTGATTGGGGGCAGGGGAAGCCTCATGACAGTCTGTGAAGAGTTAAGTATTATCCCCATTGTAAATCTGTGAACACTGAAGCAGAGATATTAAATGATTTGTCCAGGGTCACACAGGAAGTCTGTGGAAGAGTCAGATATAGAAGAACTTCTTCCATACCTGTACTTGCCACAAGACTATCTTTAGGGTGACCATATTTCCCAAAGGGAAAACAAGACACTGCCTGAGCTGGTCTCCCAAGCCCCGCCTAAGCCTCCCCTTCACCCCCCTCCCCCCCGCATACAGTTGGCCTTAAGGCCACCCATCCCCTGCACGCAGGACTGGCTTGAGTTGCCTTGTGTCATGCTCACCTGAGCCAGGCCATGCGGGGCTAGCTTTGCCACTTCCCCCTCCCCGCCCAACATTCCTCCATGCCCCACTAAGGGGGCACGCCCCAATTTTCTGTCAAAACTAGGCATCTGTTCCATTTGTTCTGGCCAACTGATGAAAAGGGGACTGTCCTGGCCAAAACGGGATGTATGGTTAAACCTAAGTATCTTTCCCTCTGCTTCATTGTATTAAAATCTTTAAAACCAACTGTAATTTTTAGAATAAAGTTGTTTATATTTTTACTACTCTGGTAGGTACAGCCTTATTCTTTTTGAATTAAAAGGAGGCTATTATATTATTGGCACTGCTATTAAGGTGATATTTGTTTGTCTTTGTATACAAGCCATTTGAGACTTGTGAACCCAAATTAGCATATCAACAACAAGATTTGCACGATATAGGAGATCTGCTGCTCTTCAAAATAACCATTCAAGACAATTGTTAAATTTAAAAAGGACATTCATAACATGCTGCAGAACTGAAATGTTCTTTTATTAATTTAAAAAAAAACCTCAATAATTCCTTAAGTTTGCATGGTCTAACAATTCTTTCCGTACAATCTATACACAAAAAAAGGAATGAGAAAAAGTATTTAACTATTATACAGAGTTTAGATTTTCATATTTTCTTCTGTTTATAACCTGTTCTAGCTTTTTTCTCCCCCCATGAATTCAGAGGGGGCAGCAGGCCAAGTGATGGAAGTAAAAATCACACTGGTCCAAATTTTGGGATTTGCTACTGGACCAATGCCAGAATGGTACTGATAGAACAAGGGACAAGTGACAGATTTAAAGTAGGACAAGTCTTGATTCATCAGAGCTAGAAATTAAGGATGTACACCATTGGGACTTTTGAATCTCATCTTTCGAATGGCACACTGCACTTTTTCTAGATCTGGCATTTCACAGGACTTAAAATTGTGTCATTCTGATTATTAGTTTGTTATGATCCATCAGTTGAATTGCAACAGGATTTCTGTAGCCACTATAATGAAAACTACTACCACTGTACACCAGAGCCTTGTTGTATTCTCTCTCTGGAATAAGCTATCAAATACTACAGAGCATCAACCTCTTAATTCAGTGATTCATGAAAAATTGGACATTAACAAGTTCAGTATTGAACTTGGGAACCTAGAAAAGAGAGGGGATTTTTTTTTAAATAAAAAGGACTTCAATTTTAAGCTTGATATCTCCTGATATCTCATGGGTGCAAACACATTAACAGACCAGTACAAATGCTCTTAGAGCCAGATAAAAGTTTCTTGGACCAGTGATCATACAGAAAAAAATATGATCCCTAAAATGTCCCTAAAGAGACAGTTGATTAATGTCCTGGAGCCTATTAACTTGAGGAGCTCATTAGAAGGATACACTGGAGGAGAGACTGTATAACACTGTGGGCCAATCCCAAGAACATAATAACAGGGTCAACTATTTATTTCTAAAAGTGTTGTATGTTTTTTATATATAGCCTATGTAGTATTCCAATGAGAAGATATTTAGACAAACAGAAAACACAAATTTGCTACAAGCAAAAAAATATTTAGATTTCAAAAGATTTGTCATCTGGAATTTCTTTGATTAAGAAACTTTCAAGTGAAGGTTATTTTAAGCAGTTCTTTGGCCTCAACATGCTTCCACCTCTTCTATTTTGCAAGCACAGCCCTTACTTATTTGGCAATTAACCAGGTAAAACGTTGGCAAAACTTGTTAATTCTTCTCAGCAATCTAATTTTATCTTCTCCTTTATTGAATCCCATGATAATCATTTTATCCAGTACTAAGACATTAAAACACATATTTCAATCCTTTTATAATATGCTTCATTTGGCTGTTAACAAGGACTCCCAAATGTGACACCACTTTCCTGATTAATGTTAATGTTCCTACTCCTAAAGCTAATTTGACAGAATCTCTGAACAGTTCACTTTTACCTTATAATGTTCATGTTTATTGGAAATCTGAATCTTGACAAGTCCTCTGCCTACGACTGATTAGGGCTGAAATTTCATAAAGTTCATGTCCCTGAGCTTGATAAAAAAATTAATTTTGTCCATTTAATACTCCTTTTCAAACTGGCTATATTCATGTTTGTTACTAAGAAAAATGCAGCCACAACGATGAGACTCTTATTAACTAACTCTTAACAAAAATATATGTTAAATTTTTGGCACTCACCAAGTGAGGAGGAGAGTCTAGGCCTTCTAGTTAGAGTTCTGTATAGGGAGTTTATGCCCTCAGTCTCAAAATCTTGTCCACCTTTGTTTTCTGTGACTCTCTCCTCCCTGGTTCTCATCCTACCTGTCTTATTGATCCTTCTGTGGGTCTTCCTCCTCTCCTCATCCACTTTTGGTGAGGGTGTCCCACAGGGCTTCCCCTCTTCCATTCCCTAGCTCTAACTGACCACAGAACTTCTCCTCTATCCAATCCTACATCTCTTAGGCCATGTCTACACTATGAAAGTACTCCGATTTTACAGAAGTTGATTTTGGGGAACAGATTGTATAAAGCCGAGTGCATGCGTCCACACTAAGCACATTAATTTGGTGGTGTGTGTCCACAGTACCATGGCAAGTGTCGACATTCCAAGCGATGCACTCTGGGTAGCTATCCCACAGTTCCCGCAGTCCCCGCTGCCCATTGGAATTCTGGGCTGAGCTCCCAATGCCAGATGGGGCCAAAAATTTGTCACGGGTGGTTATGGGTACATGTCGTCAGTCAACCCTCCCTCCCTCCCTTCGCGGAAGCAACAGCAGACAATCATTTTGCGCCCTTTTCCCTGGATTACCCGAGCAGACGCCATGGCTCCATGCTTGCTGTGCTCGTTCACTCACCGCAGCAGTTATGACCATTGCAAACACCTCGCGCCTTATCGTGCAGTTTATGCAGAACCAGAACCTAAAAAACCAGGCGAGGAGGCGATGGAAGCATGGCGATGAGGACAGGAACACATTTTTCTCTAAAACCGCGGTCCCCAGCAATTTGGAGATCATAGTGTTACTGGGGCAGGCTCATGCTGTGGAACGCCAATTCTGGGCACAGGAAACAAGCACAGAGTGGTGGTACCACATAGTGTTGTGGGTTTGGGATGATTCCCAGTGGCTCTGAAACTTTCACATGCGTAAAAGCACTTTCATGGAACTTTGTGACTTGCTTTCCCCTGCCCTGAAGCGCAAGAATACCAAGATGAGAACAGCCCTCACAGTTCACAAGCGAGTGGCAATAGCCCTGTGGAAGCTTGCAAGGCCAGACAGCTACCAATCAGTTGGGAATCAATTTGGAGCGGGAAATCTACTGTGGGGGTTGCTGCGATGCAAGTAGCCAATGCAATCATTGAGCTGCTGCTATCAAAGGTAGTGACTCTGGGAAATGTGCAGGTCATACTACATGGCTTTGCTGCAATGGGATTCCCTAAATGTGGTGCGGCTATAGATGGAACCCATATCCCTATCTTGGCACCGAACCACCAGGGCAGCCAGTACATAAACTGCAAGGGATACTTTTCAATGGTGCTGCAAGCACTGGTGGATCACAAGGGACGTTTCACCAACATCAATATGGGATAGCCGGGAAAGGTTAATGACGCTCGCGTCTTCAGGAACTCTGGTCTGTTTAAACAGCTGCAGGAAGGGATTTACTTCCCAGACCAGAAAATAACTGTTGGGGATGTTGAAATGCCTATAGTTATCCTTGGGGACCCAACCTACCCCTTAATGCCCTGGCTCGTGAAGCCGTACACAGGCACCCTGTACAGTAGTAAGGAGCTGTTCAACTATAGGCTGAGCAAGCGCTGAATGGTGGTAGGTTGTGCATTTGGACATTTAAAGGGTTGCTGGTGCAGTTTACTGACTCCCTCAGACCTCAGCGAAACCAATATTCCCATTGTTATTGCTGCTTGCTGTGTGTTCCACAATCTCTGTGAGAGTAAAGGGGAGACATTTATGGCAGGGTGGGAGGTGGATGCAAATTGCCTGGCTGCTGAATACGCGCAGCCAGACACCAGGGCGGTTAGAGGAGCACAGCATGAAGCGCTGCATATCAGAGAGGCTTTGAAAACCAGTTTCATGACTGGCCAGGTTACTGTATGACACTTCTGTTTGTTTCTCCTTGATAAAAACCTGGCCCCGGGTTACCTCTAAATTCCCTGTAAGCCACCCACCCTCCCCCCTTTGAGCACAGCTTGCTTGCAAAGGAAATAAAGTCACTATCGTTTAAAAAACATGTATTTTTTATTAATTGATTATAAAAATTGGGAGATAACTCACAAGGTAGCCCGGGTGGGGTGTGGGAGGAGGATAGGAGGGAAGGAAAAGGCCACTTTAAAACTTCTTGAATGACAGCCTTCTGTTGCTTGGGCTGTCCACTGGGGTGGAGTGGTTGGGTGCCCGGAGCCTCCCCCCCGCATTCTTGGGCATCTGGGTGAGGAGGCTATGGAACTTGGGGAGGAGTGAAGGCAGTTAAACAGGGGCTGCAGCGGCAGTCTGTGATCCTGCTGCCGTTCATGAACCTCCACAAGACACTGGAGCATGTCCGTTTGATCCCGCAGTAGCCCCAGCATTGCCTCATGCCTCCTCTGATCTTCCTGCCGCCACCTCTCCTCACATTCATCAGCCACTTTCCTGTACTCTGCTATTGTGTCCATCCACACATTCTGCTGAGCTCTGTCAGTGCCGGATGACTGAGTGAGCTCAGAGAACATTTCATCGTGCGTGCATTTTATTCGCCACCTTATCTGAGATAGCCTTTGGGACAGAGGAGGGAGGCTTGAAACATTTGCAGCTGCTGGAGGAAAAAAAAGGAGTGAAGGTACATTTTACAGAACAATGACTATACTCTTTCACAGTGAACAACACTATTCACATTACATAGCACATGTCATTTTGGTACAAGGTCGCATTTTGCACCTTATATTGAGTGTCTGCGGCTTTGGTGTTAGAGATCACACACAGAGTGCTGGGCAACAGAATTCGGCTTGCAGGCGGCCACGATAAGCCATAGTCTTTCGGCTTCTGCAACCTTCATAACAGCAGCACCCTCCTCTCTCCTACCAAGCAATGCATGTTGAGTTGGCCATTTATTGTTGTGGTTTTCCTGTTAACATGCAGCAGCAGAAACCAAACTAACCCCACCCCCCATCCAATTTTCTGGGATGATCACTTTACCCCTCCCCCACCACCTGGCTAGTATCACAAAAGATCCCTGCTAGCCAAACACAAACAGCTCTGCGCCAATGGCTAACTGCTGGGAGGATTTCTTTTCAGGCACAGGCAAACAGCGAAGTAGGAATGGCCACCTCTGAATGTCCCCTTAATTAAATTCCCCTATTTCAACCAGGTTACCATAAATGATATCTCTCTCCTGCGGATATCGGGGACCATACGCTGCCAGGCTTTGTCATGCAATGATACCATATTACTTGCGACTAGCATGGCATAGTAAAGTGTCCTACCATGGAGGATAGAATAAGGCTGCTCTCCCCAGAAACCTTCTGCAAAGGCTTTTAGAGTACCTCCAGGAAAGCTTCATGGAGATGTCCCTGGAGGATTTCCACTCCATCCCCAGACACATTAACAGACTTTTTCAGTAGCTGTACTGGCCACGAATGCATCCCAAATCGTCAGAGCTACTTAATCATAAAAAATGCTTGCTTTTATAACATGTATTATATTTAAAAAGGTACACTCACCAGAGGTCCCTTCTCCAGCTTTGTTGGGTTGGATGGGTATTTCAGTCAGGGTGATCAAAAGATCCTGGCTGTCGGGGAGAATGGTGTGCTGTGTGCTCTCCTCAAGCTCATCCTCCTCCTCCTCCTCATATTCCCTGTCCGCAAAATCCTCAGGCATGGCGGAAAGTACCCCATCATCGGAGTCCACAGACAGGGGTGGGGTTGTGGTGGTGGCCCCCCCTAGAATTGCATGCAGCTCAGCGTAAAAGTGGCATGTCTGGGGCTCTGTCCTGGAGCGTCCGTTTGATTCTTTGGTTTTCTGGTACGCTCCTCTGAGCTCCTTAAGTTTCACGCGGCACTGTGTTGCGTCCCTGCTGAAGCCTCTGTCCCTCATGGCCTCGGAGATTTTTTGAAATGTTTTGGCATTTTGTTTTCTGGAACATAAGTTCTGATAGCACGGATTCCTCTCCCCGTACAGTGATCAGATCCAGTACCTCCCTTTTCGGTCCATGCTGGAGCTCTTTTTTGATTCTGGGACTGCATGGTCACCTGTGGTGAGGAGCTCTGCATGGTCACCTGTGCTGATGAGCTTGCCTGGCCAAACAAGAAATGAGATTCAAAAGCTCCTGAGGCTTTTCCTGTACACCTGGCCAGCATATCCGAGTTCAGAGTGCTGTCCAGAGCAGTCACAATGGTGCACCGTGGGATAGCTCCCGGAGGCCAATACCTTCGAATTGCATCCACACTAACCCTAATTCGAAATGGTGATGTTGATTTCAGCACTCATCCCCTCGTTGGGGAGGAGTACACAAATCGGTTTTAAGAGCTCTTTATGTCGAAAAAATGGCTTCGTTGTGTGGATGGGTGCAGGGTTAATTCGATTTAATGCTACTAAATCCTACAAACTCGTAGTGTACACCAGGCCTTAGACAAGTATCACTATCTACAGTAAGGTTTCTTGCTCTTTCCTCTGCAGCATTTGGTACTGGCCACTAACAGAGTCAGATTACTGGTTTAGATGAATCACTGCTCTGACCTTGAATGGCAATGCCAGTGTTTCTAAATAGAAAATTCATGCAAATTGGGTGAGGGATGCCTACTGTGAAGTTTATGCCATTAATGCCTGCAGGCATAGTCTGCTCCGCTAACCTGACTTAATTGAATTGGTGGCTCTACCACTACTTCTTTGAACTATGAGGAGTTGACTTGACAGTCTTATTTTTCTTGGTCATAATTAGCTATAGGTATTGCCAGAATTAAAGCATGATGGAATCATTTCATTTTTCAGAGACTCCACCAGGTTAACTGAAACCAGTTATCTCTGGGTCATTAGTCTGCTCCCCATCCATCAAATAAAAAGAGGGCGAGTGAATCCTTCAGATATATCACAGATGTCCCACTCCTTAAGACCTACTACCATCTGGCTACTAGGTAGAGCAGGTAATGGAGTTTTAAGGAAAAGGAGTCACTACATGATAATGGCTGCTACTGGTTATCTGTTGAAGGAAAGGATATAGAACTCTTCTGAATCAAGCTGAGGAGAACAAAGATCTGCTCAAATCAGAAAAAAATGAATAAATATAAAGTTTCAGGAAATTTGGCTGACATGCAACAAACAAAACACAACCTTATTTTAATTTTGTATTAGTCCTTTCAGATTTCAATGAGTAAAAGGTGGTGGGGTGTTTGCGTGTGGAGGGTTAAACAGCTACAAGAGTCATTATGAAACATTCTCTCACACTCAAATATCGTGAGGCATGAAAACGATATAATTTATAACCTATAACATTTTGCCTGATATCTGGTGCCGAAAGCTGCTGAATATTATCACTGTAAATGATATGACAAGGAGTACATGATAAGATACATGTAGTCAGTATTTTAAAAAAAAATTAAATCAAAGTGCTTACAGACAGACAGTGTGATACATCATCCAAGACATTAAAGACGAATAGATGGAAGGGTTAATATATACTTTAGATTATACTAACAAGCAGGATATCAGCTGGTAGGTGACACTACACTGAAAAGTACTACTGAAGCCCAAGGAAAATACCAGCTGTCTCTGCTCAGAGAAGACAGATTACCACCTGTCCAGTTATCTTTCATACACAATACAAGGCACGTTGGCCATTTTAACAGGGATAACTGTACCCATATGCTATTTAATTTTGAGCTGCACTTTGCGTACTTGTAAATATTTGTGATGGATCACTATAAACTGTAGATTAGCACAATGGTAGTATTTAGCTAGAGGCGAAGCTTCAAGCTTACTTTAGCCCTCTGAAACCTTAATCTACAGTATATTATGTTAGTACCAGTACTTTAGACAGGGGAAGCAGACACACACACAAAGAGAAAAATGCATTTGGGATTTTAGTGCAAAACTACTTTATGTCTCAAGCCCTCAAAGATTTATGCACACGCTTAGCTTTATGTTCAGCAGTACACGAAACCTCATTTTAGTCACAGTATAGTTCATGCTGTGGTAGATTAAAATAATAATAAAATATGATCATTTAATACACGCAGTCAGAAAAACATATATATCACAATTGTAGCAGAATATCCCATTTACAATACAGGGATATTTTGGGCAGGATTAAAGCAAATCAAAACAAAACAAAAACACACCTCAGTTATAAAAGTGCCAAATTCTGGTGTAAACAGGCCCAGTTCATTGAAGTCAACTAAGTTGTATCCACTTATGTTAATGGTGAATGTGTTCCAACTAACCAATTTTTACAATCGTTTAGATATTTGAAAAAAGTGTTGAAATAATTATGTTGTATAAAACAGTATAATTAAGGTCAAAACTGCTTGTTATTCCAATGTCTGAGACACTGTACTGTGGTTTTTACCCATAATCTAGAATCCAAACATTCTGATTTGGTTTACAAACGATATTAAAAAGCCAGGTTTTTTTTTTCTAAATTCCAGTGACCTGAAGTATTTGTACACTTTCACTAGAACTCTGGTCACCCACTTAGATATCCTTGAACTTATTTTATTGACTCAAGCCTGGGAAGCAGGCTGAAATGGGGAAATTGTGACAATTGCAAACAAACACTATACAATAGCAGTCACTAATATGATTTTGAAGTAGTGAATTATAAAATAAGTATAATTTTAGTTTTCAATCTCTTTTATTTTTTATTAGCAATACTGCAAACAAGTTTAAAATAACACTGCATATTTCTCTTTGATGTAATTTTAATACCTTCGTAGCCTGCATATTCACTGGTGCTGAATTTTCAAATTAGGCAGAGCCAAAAAATAACTCACAAACAAGTTGATTTTCAACAATGAATTCTGATTTCTTTTTAGGAATCCTGAAAACCTATAAATGACACTAATTCAGCTGGAAAACGTTATTGTGAATTAACTCCCCTTTCTTAAAAGTTTAAATGAATGAATATGTTGAATTTTTAAAATACTTCAGAGAATGTAGCCCAACATGCAACAGATGCACAATTTATTAACAAACCAGCTCAAAATTATATAATTACCCTCTGTTTCGTTGGTAGCTGCTGAAATCTTCTTTCACAGTCAGCTAAAGTCAGTCAAGGCTTTTTCCCCATAATGACTGGATGCATTTACTTTGCACCTGTGGTCTGTTTGTTTGTTTTTAAATAAAGTTCCATCTGCTCAGGAAAGAACATTTTAACAATAAAATAGAATTTAAATGTCTTTTTTAGGTTTATTTCCCATAATATAGTAGAGGTATAGTTTTCTTAAATTCGATTTTAAATGTATATAGAACCATTCTTAACGATCTGCTTGGATACAAAATAAAATTTAAAATATCTTTACTTTTATGTTTGGAAGTGAAATTTCCCACACCAGCCTTTGTATATACAGACTTAGGTCCATTTCATTTCACATCTTTTTGAAGACATCCAATCAAAACAGGAATTTCAGATCACTCTTTTACATTATTAAACATTCATATTTGCTCTCTGAGTGTTCTCTGCTGAATGTGAAAGGGATCTTCAGAAAGTTAATCATATTACTACTACCCTTCTGTTTAGGTATAACTGAGTAGTTATATCATCCAGTTCAATAGTTTTCCTCTCTGATGAGGTCAATAAGTCTCCAATCCTGCAATTGGCTCCAGCCAGACGTAGCCCCATGTATTTGTTTTACATCACAACACCGCCACATTCTGGTGCTATATTGGTTTTCCGGTATCTTTGTTATAAATCATAAAAACTTTACTTGGCTTAAAAGCCTGGGTTTTGTAAAGAAACAACTAGATGGATAAATCAACATAAGTTAGCATTTACTATACATACAAACAGAATGTGGCAAAAATAATAATAAAAACAAAACCTAAGCAACTGACTCCACACAGACTAATCGCATGACTAAAGTTACTCGTGTACACATTTGCAGGCTCAAGTCAACAATTAGGTCTTAAATTTCTGTCAAGACCAACCCCCTATTACAGTCATGGCACCTAATACATTGTAATATGCTCTCAGCAGTGACCAGTGGAAATAATTTAGGTATAGAAGAGAAGTGCAGGTTAAGTTTAGTCTTGGAAGCCTGTCAAGACCAATTCCCTGTTATTGTCATGGCACCTAATACATTGCAATATACCTTATATATTTTACTTTTCTTATTTTATTAAAAAGACCATTTCAACAGGGATTCTATCAGTATCTGAAAAAGTTTTGCCTTCCATCCTCCAACCGGTTTTAGTTACCTGTAGTAAATATTCGTTTAGATGAATTCAGGAGCTGACTAAGAATATCATACTACTGCATTCGTCCATGTTTTAAATAAAAATTCTAAAATAATATATCCCCTTATCAGATTTGGGTTTTGTTCTCAGTAGTTTTGCCACTATCACTATTACAGCCTTGCATGAGATTGAGTTGAGGTAATGAGACCTACTTAAACTACACCAGACTTAGTATTCTTTATTAAGAACAGAAGAATGCCCATACCAGGTCAGATCAAAGATCCATCTAGCCCAGTATCCTGTTTTCCAACAGTGGCCACTGCCAGGGAATTAACAGAACAGGTAATCATCAAGTGATTCATCCCCTGTCACCCATTCAATTACTATGACCCAAAGCTTGAAGATTAGCTCAAGACTCCTTATATTCTCCAAACTGGTGGACATAAGATATTTAGTAGCAATGGAACCATAAGTACAGTTTTCTGACCTGGTGTTGTTTTACCTTTTCTAAAAGAATAAACAAGAATCTAATTGAATTAATAAAACAGAATTATCAGTAGTTATAACAGGAATGCTTTGCATGTAAGTGTGCTTCATGCAAGGATCTTGAAGCGCTTAAGTATAATTATCCCCATTTTATAAGGAGGGAAACAGCGGCATAGAAGAGAAAATAAATAGCATCAGTGGCATAGTTAACATTATAAAATGAGGTCTCTGGATTTCCAAAATCCTATTCTAGCTACTTGAGAAGATTTCTGTAAATACTTTGGGAGACTTTCAAAGCTCGAATTTGAGAAATGGTGTATCAAAAGTCTCACATTAAAGATGGCATTGTTTTGATTGTGAGTTTAAAAGTGTATTCAAAACTAGGTTTGCAGCCACCTGATGAAATGTAAATCTACAGCTTCTCCAGGATTGGGGCAGAATAGTAGAAAACCCTCTGTGAAAAGGATGGCCTGATTTGAGGCACTGCCATAGAGAGCGGCTTCAGTTTAGCTAAGGGGCCAGCTACCTTGTTTCCAGGTTTACATATGGCATACTTGGAAGGTTAATGTGACCCCCCAACACACATCAAGAAGGGAATTAACAGAACTGAAGGCCCAGTGGAATGGAGACTAGCTATATCACAGAGCTGAGAGAAGAGAGATTTGTCTTCCTCAAGGACTAGTTTGAGAACTTGGAGGCATTTGGGGAACTCTTGGTTATATATGTATCAGGTGAAATGTTTGAAGGAAATGTGTTTTATTTTGGGGTGTATATGATGTAGCCTGGGTAGGTGTTTGGAAGGTTAGAAAAATAAGGAAAAAGACCTGCCTTTGAAAAAGGTTCCCCCTACTCTCTCTTGCCTCTCATCTCACTTTTGAGAATGGGAAGGTCTGTAACAGGGTAACTGGCCCATTAAATGAAATCAGACCCAGCTCTCCTGTTCCAGTGCAGGTGTGCCCTAGTTTGGTGTAATGAGGAGGGTGGGGCTGCCCTGGGAGTTAAAGAGAGAGTTAGCCAAAAGGCAAGAGAAAGTACGGAGAAAAAGAAAGCTCAGAGGAACAGAACTGAGCCCAGAGCTTCAGGGAGGCGACGCCACTGAAGGAAGAAATGGTGCAGTAATGGATCCCTGGTGCAGTAGTGGATCCAGATAAGGCCACTGGAAAGCTAAGTCAGAAAAGCAGATGGAGGTGTCCTTCAAACTTCCCTGGGCCAAAGAGCCATGGCAGGAGAGTGCTGAAGGCTGAGATCAGCAGAGGAATATGCCTGGTGGCTCTCAGAGCTGGATGTCAGGTGCTTGCTGGGTGACTCACTAAGACCATGGCAGATCCAGTCTGAGCAGGTGCAGGGCCAGCTAGTCAGAGCAATCCAGAGGAAGAGGAGCAGGCTGGAAGCTGGGCAGTCAGGCTTAAATAGCTGTCATCTGCCCCAGTCCTGGCTTGTGGATTGGCGGCTGCTGCTGCAGCACACTTGAGGAATGAGACATCACAAGCTCTGGCTGAGGAATCACCTCACACTGGGATCACATCTACAATATATTTTATTTATTCAGACAAAAAATGTCTATGGAAGGTTCTAGGTGCTTTAACACGCTTAGCAATATAATTCAAATCCCAGCTGCATTAGAATAATAGTTTCAAACAGGAACTCAGCCCGTCAGTCACAAAAAATAAAGACAACCTTTCCACACCTTTATTGTCTGAAAAAACACTGCGGTTGAGCAGGAGAGGTGCATGTGTCAGCAACTCTCACCATCAGTGTGTTTTCAGTGGGATCTGAGGGGGTACTGCACCTCGCAGACAGAGTCCTTTAGAAAGCCCTCAGCTTGCTTTGTTGCAATACTAATGTTTCAGCATTAATAGTACATAAGTATCAAAGTTACCACTTCATTTCAAATTCCAAATGTCAGCTTTTGTAGTTGCAGCAAAGTTCATCCATAGCAGGATAGAAAAATTTTACTTACCATACCACCCAGAAAACGTATACCACTACTAAGAGATCACTAAGAGATCACTTACTGAGTTATTATCAAAGGATACAAAATGTGGACTACAGAAACAGGAAACTGTAAACAATTTTACATACATTAAGGAGTGCTGCATGCTCTTTTTGCCTTTCTAAAGCCATTTTTGAAAGCAGAAAATTGATTTGACCTTTTAAAATGTTATTTGACAAGTTTAATATACTGTATGTAATAAGGCTTTATTTCTCAAACAATTTCAATTTTCCTGTAAAGCAAGCTAATATCTTACCTACGTTCTGGGAGTGGTGAGGATATTGCATCATACTAAGCTGTACACAAAGTAAATATAAATCTATTGGGTTAGTTTCTACATTAAATACTGACGTTTTCTTAGCCGAGTCAGTTAAAACAAACTTTCTCCCTATGGCAGATCTCCTTATAAATAAACACACTCTATAGTTTAAGTATTCTCTCTACAGTGGATAAAAGCCACCATGCAGTGAGGAGTGTGTTGCAATTTGATTAGACCCTTCTGTCAGATAACTGAAGAGATTCTGTAAATAGGGCAAGTAGGGGAGGTGATTTTTGGATGGGTCAACTAAAAATTACATTTTCTGTTTTTCAAACATCTCAGAGTTGACCTTTTAAATTCCCATTTATCTTTATCTAAGTTATAAAGAAAGTCAATGGAGGAAGGAATCAAAAACAAATATAATGAGACTAATTAAAAAGATTTTTGTTTCTTTAGAATAAAAGTACATTTTAAAATATCCCTTACCTAAGTGCATGACTATAATTTTTGATAAACTACAATTAATATTGCTACAGTATTCAGCTCCATAAATCTGTCCAGTTGTCTGGCTGTCTGTCTTTCCCCCCATTATCCACAATGATAGTTGAGCTGCTTGAGTGAACAGACCTTAGGATTTAATTGACTGGGGGCTGGAGAGTTTTCAGTGAAAAATGCTTGACATTGGAATGTGCTTCCCTCACTAGACCTAAACAGTCCAAGTCTGTTACCCTTTTGGGTACCATAAATGACCCATCTCTTTTCTCAGGATTTTGCCTGAAGAGAGGAGTTTGAGAGTGGGTCAGAAGGGGACTGTTTGTTATTTAATAGCTATTGAAATATTTAATTATTACATGTATTAAAAATTTCATTTGCAAGGTATGGTTCATTGTGAGGAGCAGAATGGGGCTACAAGGAGAGGAGCTCAGAGGCACTGTGTCTCAGAGCCTGTGGTCCTTCTCAGTGGTACCCAGGGTTGTGAGAGACCTCTCTTCCATCTGCTCGTAGCACAATGGCACATCTGTGCCAGCAGGAGTCAGCTCCCTGACTCCCTTCTCCACCTACGCAGGCTTTGCTGTCTCTCTGAAGGAACGCAACAGGCACATTCCAACCCCCGAGTCCTCCAAGTGTCCTCTGGGGTGTCCAGCCCCTTATCCACTGGATCCTCTCATAATTTGCAGACCCACTGATCCCATAGGAACAGTACACCTCGGCTTACCAACTTCACCTCAGGATCAGCACTCTGCTCAGCTCATAGCACTTAGATTTCTTTATAGTGAAAAAAGTATAAATTTATTTAACAAAGAAAAGAAAATTAAAATAATAGCAAGTAGGAAGACACACTGGTTACATGTAAAATAAAATCTTAACATGCCTTCCAGAGCCTCTACTTAACTAACAGGACATTCTCCTGTCTCAAAGGTTATTTCACCCAAAGTTCCCCCCCCCCAGCGTTTAACCATCAGGCTGGCTATGACCCTCTGTTCATAAAACAAGAACACTAGCAGCTTGTTCCCTAGGCAAAGGATGCCGTGTGTCCCCTTGCATTCTCTGGATATACCAGACTAATTCTTTGATGTTAGCCACAAAGAGGACACCCTCCTGTTGTGTGTTCCTTCCTGCAGATTTTGTGATCTCTTGTTGACTTCGCAGTCTTGATTAGCTGGTGGCTCCGTATGGAAATAGACTTACATTGTAAGACAAGCAATAAACAGTGTTCAGCCAGGGAGATAAGTGTCTACTATACCGTGCCTGAACAAAACCTGTGTATCACCTTTTGGTGATCTGTCTTAACTCACATATCTTAAGAACATAGTTTTCAGTATAGATAAATAAATCCATAAATATCATCCATGCATACATCTTGCAATGATTTAGATAACCAGCGTGTTACTGACTGTTGACAGAGTCCTCACATGACACCCTTTGGTGCACTATTATGTAGACATCAAACCGAGAGGATCACTGTAAACACCTATGCACCCCTTTTGCCCTCTGCCAGTTGGCATCATGAAGTTCCTGTATCACAGGGTATGTCTTCACTGCAGAGTTAACCCAGTTGATGCACACCTTGGTTTGGATCACCCAGGTTAGCCTTAGCTCAGGTGTGAACAGCCACACAGCTGGGGGAGGAGGAGGAATTGGGGAAGTCACTCAAGTGTTTTAGAATCAGAGAAGAATTATGGAGGATTAGGTCTGAAAGAGACCGTGAGATTTCATCTAGTCCAACCCTCAAAGTGCAGAGTCCACAGTGCAAACAGCACAAGTGTAAGAAGCACTTATTCTTTAGTCTGTGTGCCCAGGACAGACCAACTAGCTCAGGTGTAAAGCACCTCCACAATCAGGCCAGAGAATTGTGTGAGAAAATAGGAACTAGGTTAGGTTCAATGCCTAAGTCACAGCTCACATTAACTCTGCAGTGAAGATAATCCCGGAGAGCCACAATGCCTCCAGGAGCTCACTACTTATTGCTTGAGGGGGAAGTTTGCTACAGCCTTGTAAGGAGTCCAGCATAATCTCTGTAACACTGGCCTGCATACAGGGAGTGGAGTTATGGTCTGGCCAGGATGTTCTCCACCTCTTACTGCTCTCTTTCCAGTGAGTTGTTCCCAAGCTGGAAGGAGTTTTTGTGATCCCGCAAGCACAGGGGCTGAAGCACGCAGGCAACATAAATAAGGGGGAAGGAGACTGTTTCCTTACTTCCTTCTCCCTGCATAACACCTATCCACAATCTATGCCTCTAGCTTTTTCCCTTTTCTGTGGCTTTTTTTCCAAAACTATAGAAGTTATTTAAAATAATAATACATGAGAAGAACAATTAGCCATACAGTGGTCAACATTAAGAATTCAGCATTTTCCTGCTTTGGTATCTGAAATACTGCAGCATTTCACTATACTTAAGAAAAGAAATAACTGTAGTATCTCAGATATCATTGTGGGGAAATTATGATTTTTTTGAATGTGAACTCAAATGCGCAGAGACAATATTTAGATAATGTTGCTACAAGGATAAACAAAACTATGACTGAATAGAGTTGTATGGCTTCTTGGAACAAGATAGCAACAAGACCCTAGAAGCAAACCAATATTTACCAAAACTCCATAAGAAATTGACTTATGAATGTCTATTTAAGAAAAAAAAATACAATATTCATTTTCAATTGTAAGCCTTACTGGGGTTCAGATCTGAGTGCCTAGAACAATTTAGGGAAAACATACAAAACAGTTAATATATACTGCTTCTTTGAAATATATATCATTAACTCCCTTAGTTGAGACAATACAGGAATGATGAGTCAAGACTATATGTCTTTAACAGAAAAGGCAGAACACACTCTTTGTCCACTTACAATGGATTCTCCTATTTCTCACCACTCCCCGATTCATAAAAGAATCCACTAACAAAAGCCTGGTGGGGCAGAGTTTTAAAAAAATAACCTAAAAAGATATGGCCTGTGCTCAGCGCACCTTTCAGAAGAATCTTCTTCATTCTCCCAGACAAAAAGAGTTATCAAGTAAACTAAGAAAAGGTTAAAAGGGGTGCTTTATTCGTGCTTACAATGACTATCGTCTATACAGTATTTTCTATACAATATGAAAATAAAGAGAGGGCTAAGTGTACATCTTTAAACACTCATTTCACAACATATTTCTGGTATTAATAGTATTTTTATATTCAATACTTTGTATGTAATGTACAACGGCTATTCTGATCAAATAAAATACTTAACAGAAAAAAGAGAGAGACACACACAATGGATGTATTAGATACCATTCAACAACATTCACAAAGACTATCAGCATGCCAGGCCCCTTGTCACAAGGTCAGATTATAATGAATCATCTTCTCTGACAAATCGCATCGTTCTCAGTGAAAGGTTCGCTGTGGGCTTTCCCTTACACCAAACACTTGGAGCGCAATTAAGAAAAATGAAGTATCATTTTTTGCTCTCTGAGGACAGCATATGTGTAGGATTGATTGTGAAGACTCCACTACCACCCACCATCCTTCTTTTATATATAACTGGCACTATATAAATAAAGTGATGAGTTCTCAAGGGCTGTTTGAAACTTCCCCTATCTGGTATAGCATGACTTAAGAGGGCCATGTTTCTCCGAGACACCCATTTTTTAATCACAGTGAGCTTAAAGGCACACTGAAAAAGCCAAAAATAATACACCTGTTTTCCTATATTTCTTCCCCTGAAGTCTATGTAATCTTTTAAATACAGGAGGATTTCTCATTCCAGGTAGGGAAAGGAGTGAATCTAAATTCCCCACAAATGATTCGTTATGCTTTACATGAATAAATCTGGCACCACCTCATAAATCCCCCCCTAAAGTATGTATTCAATAAGTTAATTAAATGTGTATCTTCATAAAAGCTTCTTTAATTTTATAAAGATAAATCGGATGCAAATGCTCATCTATCATGAAAGACCTTTTATATTTTGATATGACTTATTAACTTAAATGCTAAGAAAATAAATGCAAGCAAGGGTAATTTTATTTTTGCAGTTCAAGAGCCTTACTTTTTATTTTCTCAAGTTATTTCCCCCTTTCCCTCCCTCCCCCCCAATACCTGAAAAGATAACTCATTTCTAGCATTTGAAAAATCTGCATTCCTTTGGGAGCAACACCAGTTCATTAGCTTTATTTTTACCTTGTAATGGTTGTCCCAACCCTGCATACATGTACATATGTGCTTAACTTTAAGCACGCACGCACGCGCACACACACACAAGTCTGGGGACTTAATTTGTATCTGTGTACAAGTTTTGTTTGTTTTTGTTTAGGCTAGAGGCTAGTAAAGTAGTAGGCTAGAGTATGCCTACAGTCAAGCACAATTCCAATATTCTTTTTTTAAATGAAAAAAAAATATCAGAAAGAAGCCTGAAGAAATTATTCATGAGAAAATAATGCATTACTTCATTTTTGAACAAATTGCTGTGGTTTTATAGGCTAACCAAAAACATGGCTGTATTTTGGTGGACAAAGAACAAATTGTACATGTTGCTTTTTCAAGTTCCTCATCCAAAAGTTTCCAAATTAAATGAAATTCCTGCTTCAGACTCATTTCAGTATTACTACTTCTGAGTTATTGGAACTCCAAAGCAACTTTTGTTCTGAAAGGTCCATTCATGGGAAGCAAAAAAGAGTGAAACACATAAAGGCAACATTAACCAAAACTGCAATAAACAATCTAAGTCTTTGTTGCACTTTTTCTGTTACTCTGCCTCATGTACCTCATCTAAGACTGGAACCACTTCACTCTGAACATTGGAAATCTCCTACCTTACATAATTGGTACCAACTCCAGTTAGAAAAACGTGGATAGTCAGTATACTTCTTTCACAAAAGGCAAGGACTACATATATGAAACATGTTAAGATTTCTGTCTTCCTTGATCCTGAACTTTAGTTTGTGATTTCAGCATAGTTTGAAAGAGATCCCTACTTTTTAAACATCTAGAGTAACGTTTCTCGCTTGCGGCCACCAGGGGCTTTTCTAGCAGCCACAGTCTCCTGGGCTGTGACTTGGGAGGGGGAGGTGTCAAAGCAGCAGCTTCTTCCCTGCAGGGGTTGGTCCCTACCCCTTCCGGAACCACAAACATTGTAGGAGCGGGCAACCAGTGTGAGTTCCCCACATTCCCAGGTGTTGTGACTCTCAGGCTTCAGGCTTCCGCCCTGGGGTGGTGGGCAGCAGGCTCTGGCCATGCGCTGTGGGCTTTGTCCCCCCCAAATGCAGGGTTTTGGGCTCCATCCCTGGACTCACCCCTCCCCATCACCTCGACCCCGCCTGCCTCCTCCAGCCCCCCATAGCCCTTGGCCCCCCTGCCTCCTTACCCACCTCCTCATCTAGGGCTTAATTTGTCCCCCAGCATGCCAGGGCTGAGTAAGTCTGCTGTGAAAAGTGATATTAACAAATATCACTTTTCACAGGAGCAGACTTTCTAACTAGCAATCTAAAATATATCTCAAAACATGCAAAGCACCTTATTTTTGTTTCTATTCTGTTTAGGTCCAGTTAAGAATAGAGACAACTGTACATTATTTTTATTAAGTCTGCAAAAAAAAATACATACATACATAAATTACAATGGACTTGTATATGTGCATATTTATTTGTTTTTCCAAAAGTTAAGTATTTTAGGAAAAATCATCAGAGTGGCCAGCAGCAAGAGTTCATGACCACACCCTGAGGCCACCAAAAAATATGTTGTGAGAACTCCGGTCTAGAGAGTAAGGTACCAAAGTGTCCATTTCTTTCAATTGTCAAGGTATAACAGGGAGGCAGATAATATTTTTAAAACTTCTTAAATAAATATCAACACATTCAATATTTTTTTTTAAAAAGTGGTCATCCCTAAGTTTGAAATGTCTCAGAAGGGTAACTTAAGACATATCAGTTAAACACTGAAGAAATAATAGTAATAATGTTGCTATATTGTATGTACCTAACATATTAGTACCAAAATTGCTCTACTAGAGTTATTGCATTGGCTAAAATAATGATATTAAGCATTCACATGGCACTTTTACCCTCAAAGTATAAAGTACCAACTTTATTTTAAATGGGCTAGAATTCCTTTAGATGGAGTATTATTTATCTTTATTTTACTGAAAGAGATACTGGAAAAGGAAAGTTAAGTAATTTACTGGGACAGAAAGAAAGCAACTGCAGGACATTGAATTACAATAAAACACACTGTTCTCTCAGTAGTGTTCTGATCACATTTCTTTATATGGCGACCTACTTCTACTAAAGTTGTAAAGATGATTCAGTGTTTTGAACACTGTTCTTCAAAGTTATTTTTTGGTGTATGTGTGCACGCGCATACATGTGTGCACGCAGACCCACACCAGAGCTGTAAAAAAACTGCATTGACAGAAAACAGTGTGAAAATAAAATAGAACCTTTAACCCTATTTGAAGTAATATACCTTCCGACACATAAATTGATATTTAAAAAGTAATATAAAAGTATCTATCCTTTGGTTTAGACATCACGTACCATGATCAACACATGGTTTTTGTTCTTAGCGTATAATAGGTTCTCTTTCTGAAGTATTTCATATGTTTTTGTTTTAATAGCAGGATTTGCATTTGGTGTTAAAAACATGCAAAATGTTTGGATGTTATTTGTCAAATCTGTATGTATTCACAGACACACACACACACAGAGGTGCTGATGCATTATGAAATGAAAGGAGGACATTTTACAGAGAAGTTGGGCAGTTACTGAAAAACTAAAATTAAGAATTGTGAATTTATTTACAGTGGATGCCCATTTGTTACAACTCTGTATGAATCAGGGTACAGACCATCCCTGACCAGGAATTCCTATAAGTATATTGATTAAATAGCAATTATTAGCCAAGGCATTCTATTAATCTGAAAAAAGGTTGAAAACCACTGTTTTATTTGCAGACCCCCCTAACATTTTTCAAATGGAAGTGTGGACCCCTTTGGAAATCTTAGACATAGTCTGCGGACTCCCAGGGGTCTGTGGAACACAGGTTAAAAACCCATTGTTCTATGGTTACAACAACCTTTCGTGGATCCCTTAGACATAATCTTCAGACCCCCTGGGGGCCACGAACCACTGGTTGAAAACCACAGGTCTAAAATCAAAAATGTCCTGTTTACTTATCATGTTCATAACAAAATAATCTGATCATCAAAACACCACAACACTGCTGCATATGTGATACAAAAAACTTAGCAGTGCATCTCCAATATATTATTATGCCTATTATTAAGGCTAAGTTTTAGTCACAGGTATTTTTAGTAGAAGTCATGGACAGAACTTGGACAATAAACAAAAATTCATGGCCCATGGCCCTTCCATGACTTGAACTATACATCCTGATGAAATCTTGGGAGTGCCGTGGGTGCTCAGGGGTAGAGGGGGCAGCCCGGGGATGCATTAAGTCTTGGGGGGGGGGGTGGCCTGGGGGCGCCGCAGGTGTGCAGAGCGGGCACAGGTGTTGGGGGGGAGGAGGGCGGTCTGGGGGTCACCGTGGGTGCAAGCAGCCCAGGAACACTGCTTGTGCTGAGAGGTTGGTGGGGCTGGCAGGCTCCCTACCCGGCTTCTGGGAAGCAGCAACATGTCCCTCCCTAAGCTCCTAGCCCCGCGTGCTGCCAGCTCTGCAGTTCCCATTGGCCAGGAACAGAGGCCAATGAGAGCTGCGGGCAAAGGCAGAGCGTGGAACGTGTTACCGCTTCCGGTGAGCCTCCCCCAAGGTAAGCACTGCCCCTCCCACACCCCAGGCCTGAGCCTCCCGCCCAAACCCCTCCTGCAGCTAGGTAGGGGGCAGTGGCCCAAGACCACCCAAGCAGCAGCCTGTGTGACTGGCCCAGGGGCTGCCTGAGCTGCTCAGACAGCCCTGGAGCCAGCTACACTAGCCCCTGCAGAAGTCACAGAGGTCATCGAAAGTCATGGAATCTGTGACCTCTGTGACAAACTCACAGCCTTACCTATGATCAATAGCACTCTTCCTCAGTATTGCCATGCCATTTAGCATATATGTGTATGCCAAATCCAATGCTAATTTTAGGCATCCTAACCCAAATGGCAAACAGGAAGATTTGGTGCACCCCTAATGAACTACTTACTGTACATTGAAGTAAATCCTTGTTCTACACACAAACTTGCATCAATTTAATGACAACAGCTTAGTTAAAGTTGGACAAACCCACATGTGGAGACTTATTTCAGTTCATTTTAAAGCTTTTCCGAATCAATTTAAGCTAACCTGGAACAAGCTTGATCTGAACTGAAATAAGAATGTCCATACAACCTTTTGCACCGATGTAACTAAATCAGTTTAAATATCACATCTTAAGTTAAGCTGCTGCAACTCTGCATATAAACAAGCCCAAAATAAAGAGAGAAAGGGCTGCAAGCAAAGAAAAGTGGAGAGTGACTTCAGGGATGCAAAAGTCTCAAAATGCTGCATATGCTGCTTCTCTAGCAGGCTGACTGAGAGAGCAGCTCTGCTTCCTTGCCGTCACATCTTACTGGAACAGAGCCCAATGCTGAAGTAACCCTTATATATAATTCCAGGGAGGGTCTCAGTCCTCCTTCATCATTAATAAAGTCGTACTTCGTTCATGATATTGTGGCAATATTAAGCCTCCACTGCAATTTTGTTTTAAATTAGCAGAGTTCACAATTTTGCATATATTTTGAGGTTGGCAACACATGCTTTTTCCCCTATTAGTACATTAAATTATCTTGGAGAGTTTGAGGCAGGGCTGTAACCAGGGTGGGGTGAATGAAGCAGCCATCCAGGGCTCATCCAGGGGAGGGAGAGGGGGCAGAAAAAATGATGAAAAAACCCAGCGGGGTAGAGCCTTGCAGCGGGCATGGTACTGCCACCCTTACTTCTGCGCTACTGCTGGCAACGGCGCTACACTCAGAACTGGGCTTATATTAGAATAAGACAGTTTATACACATTACATTACACACACACACACACACACTCCAGTCCCTCTCACCCCCCTCACCCCCCGATAACCAGCAGGACTTGCTTCCAATCACAATTTAAAAAATGAATTGAGGTGTATACTGTAGTTCCAAAGTCCTGCACCCCACCTATTTTGCAAAACAGAGTGACCTGGAGAGCCAGGATTACTGACAGAAAGGCATTATCTGTCTCTAGTTTTGACAGGTAAACAAGCAGGGATATTAAATGGTTCACAATAATACATCCGTGGTTATTGAATTCATTCTTCCCACTATGCAGTACATCATTCAGACATGTTTTCTAGTCAGCAACCATCAAAGTCTCAGATATAACTGTAGTAGAGTCAATCAGATAAAAATAAGCATCATGCATTAGTGACACACTAATCCATATGCCTCAACAAATCATCTTAACTAGTGTAATATTCTTAAAAGGAAGTCATTTCTGTTTCCCTGAATCATTTTAAAGAAGGCCAAGAAACTCAAATGATTAAGCAAGGGAATAAAGAGTGGCTTGAAAGTTAGTCAATTTAAATTCCTGTGCTTCAAGATTCTTCTACCGTACAATGTTGAGTTTATGATCAACAAGATACATTTGCACGAAAAATCCTCGGTTTGCTTTCACATAGGAAGAAGTTATTGCATTCTATAAGGGCATTCAACAAAATTAAACAATATATCTTCGGAAATAATGGATGGGACAAGGCTTTATCTCACTGAGACAGATCCATAAATAATAGCTTTTCTGGTTTGTTGTTGGTAATGATCCTATTCGTAGGCCAAGGCTACAGCTGCCATTAGGGATTCCAAGAAAATCTTAAAACAGGAATTCCCCTGCCTAACCTTCCTCTGACAAGCTGCTATCTGAAGAGAGCTGATGTATGTTTAAAGACTGTAGCAGTAAAGCTGCCAAAGTCTGGTTAGTAGATTTTGAAGACTACTGAATGCTTGAAGGACTGGATAGGATTTTGACACAGAAGACCTCTGATTAAGGAAGCAAGGACTACAGACACTGAAAGGAATCTCTTATCAATATAGAAAATAAGCAACATTTTTTAAAGCGGCATAGGAACAAAACTGATTTGAAAACAGCACTACATGAAATAGAGCAGAAAAAGTTTCCAGTGCCTGGCTGCTTCTGCTGCTGGGCAAAAGAACGTTAATCCTCTGCAAAAGTCCAGCTGGCACATCTGATGCAGTTGAGCACCCACAGGCAAAGGTGCCTGAAGAATAAAAGGTTTCTTTTTTGTTTAATATGCATGCACCCAAGGCACAGAGCCTTTAAAATAAACCTGCTATGCATGATTGTAATGTGTGACCTGCCGCTTTCCATGTTTCCTGCCTTTTTGGTGGTCTACAAATTGACAAAATGCCATCAGACTGAATTAAAATAAAAAAAAAAAGAGAGAGAGAGAGAGACAGTAACTGAAGTATGGTAAAAAAAGTTTTCACATGTATGCATGACAGCTAGTCATCCCTTCTAGTTGTCACTTTGTTCACAAATATAAAGCCAAGTTATGTTACAGAAATCTCTCCCAGATATATGGATATAGATATACACACACACAATCATCATCCCAATTCCTATTTAGGAATGGTTTGCACAGGTTGAGAAATCACCCTATTTTTAATTATCTTCCCATTTTACAGACCATTACATTATGATCTGAGGAGTTTATATTTGTCATCAAAAAATGCATTGGAAACTATTGCTGGTTTCCGACAAGCTGTGTCTCTTATGCTTCAGTAAGAATTCTCTCTCCTCCCTTTCTTGGATTTACTGATTAGTGAGATGTATGCATAAATATACATTTGCTCTACACAGAAATTTTACTTAGGATGCAAAAACAGTTCTGAAAGGCAATTGGGTACCTACTTCCTCCTCCTATGGCACATTTTACTGCACTCAGTCGAAAAGTAAATGACAATAAGGAAATAAACCCTAACACTGCTTTATTTAAATTCTATGCACACACTGCAAGTTAATATGGAGAAAGAAGCTAGCGAGATGCAATACACTGAGCATTTTAACAAGGAAGTTTTGGGACTTGGCTCTAGCCTGCTTCCCTTTCAGGAGTAATAGATTTTTAAGGCCAGAAGGGATGATTATAATCATTTATCAGAGTAGCAGCCGTGTTAGTCTGAATTTGCAAAAAGAAAAGGAGTACTTGTGGCACCTTAGAGACTAACAAATTTATTTGAACTTAAGCTTTCGTGAGCTACAGCTCGCTTCATTGGATGCAATCAGTGGGGAAAAAAGATGAATGCATCCAATGAAGCGAGCTGTAGCTCACGAAAGCTTACGCTCAAATAAATTTGTTAGTCTCTAAGGTGCCAGAAGTACTCATAATCGTCTAGTAACACAGGCCATAGAACCTCACCCAGTAATTTCTGCATCTGGCCTATAACTTTTGTATGACCTATGGCATGTATTTTAGAAAGATATCCAATTTTGATTTAAAGACTTCAGGTGATGGAGAATCTTCCATATTCACAGGTAAAATTTTTCAATTGTTAATTGCCCTGTTAAAAATCTGCACCTGATTTCTAGTCCCAGTTTTTCTAGCTTAAACTTCCAGCCACTGGATCTCATGCCCTTCTCTGCTAGACTAAAGATCCACCTGATGTCAGAAATCTCTTCCCTGGGTAGGCACTTGTAGTCAGTGTTCAAGTTACCTCTTAAAAGTTTTTGTTGGATGAACTAAATACATTGAGATTCTTAAAAAGAAAAGGAGTACTTGTGGCACCTTAGAGACTAACCAATTTATTTGAGCATGAGCTTTCGTGAGCTACAGCTCACTTCATCAGATGTTTACCGTGGAAACTGCAGCAGACTTTATATACACACATATATAAAGTCTGCTGCAGTTTCCACGGTAAACATCTGATGAAGTGAGCTGTAGCTCACGAAAGCTCATGCTCAAATAAATTGGTTAGTCTCTAAGGTGCCACAAGTACTCCTTTTCTTTTTGCGAATACAGACTAACACGGCTGTTCCTCTGAAACCTGAGATTCTTAAGTCTCTCACTACAAAGGCGTGTTTTCCTTTAATCATTCTTGTACTTCTCTTCTGAACACTTTTTAATTTATCAACATTCTTTTTGAAGTATGGACACCAGAACTGGACACATTATTCCAATCTCACTAATGCTACATACCTTAATGCTACCTCCTCCTTGATAATCCCCTGCTGATAGTTCTGAGAACTGAGTTTGCCATCTGAGCAACAGCATCATTCTGATGGCTATGTTCAAAACAGCTATCTACCATAACTCCAAAGTCATTTTCAGTGTCACTGGATTCTAGGGCAGAGTCCCAAAATCTTGTAAATGTGATCTACATTCCTTGTTTCTGGACGTATGTCCTTTGCATTTGGCTTTATTAAAACACATATTCCCAAATAAGGGCATCTTACCAAGTGATCGAGGTCAGCCTGTATACCTGTCCTGTCCCCATAATTTTTTACCTCTCCTACTAATTTGTGTGTCATCTGCAAATTTTACCAGTAGTGAAGAACAACCATCACGTCCCAACCTGAGCCAGCCTTTCACTTATGTGACTATTTTTTAATCTGTTCACTATATAATTACCCAATGTGTGTGTTTGGGATACCATGGTCATTGCTCACTACCTTCCATAAGTTACAGCCAGAGCTGTAATTTTTTAGTTTTTCACCTTTAAATTTTGATTGCTCTGCTCTGGACAGACTTTCCCTCTGAGACTCGGGGTCTATTACAAGAGTGAGTGGGTGAGGTTCTGTGGCCTGCAATGTGCAGGAGGTCAGACTAGATGATCATGATGGTCCCTTCTGGACTTCAAGTCTATGAGTAAATGGACAATACCCAAATATCCAAAACACTCCCTTGGAATCAGAAAACAAAATGATCTGTAAAAATATTCTCCACTGAATGTATGAATTTTGCCAATGACATCAATGGATGTTTGACCTGGCCCTCTATTATTAAAAAGAGTGTGATATATAGTCATTGTAAAATTAATTCCCTTTTACAATAGCAAGCTAATTATTAAAAAGGTATATTTTCAAATTTTACTTTTTTCATGTACAAGTCATCTGGATACATTGCATAATGTATTTTTCTAGAAAAATGGAGATATTCCCTTTAAGAAAGCATGATCATAAAACCCAATTATCTTTAATGAGGATTACACACACACACACAATAACAGTACATCCATTGATTCAAGTTTTTTTAGGATTATTTTGTTTGCTTTTTAAATGCATCTTGAGGGGCCACACCTTAAACAAATTTCCTATCTTTCCATTAAGGGTCTGATCCTATCATCTGTGGTCTTATACTACTTCCATCCACAAGATACATTCTGTGCACATGCACAACTACCACGGACTTCAGCGGAAATTTTGGATACACAAAAGGATAAGGGATGATGTTAAAAACAGCAGTAGAAGCATAACCTAAAAATAATGCATAAAAACTAGAAATCTGATAGTTCCTTAGAAATAAAAGGTTGCATGAAAATCCACATTCAAAATCTTTGCTAGACTATCAAATGTGCCGCCGGGGGAAAAAAAGTTGTTGGGTGGATATATATCTAAGGGTAGTTCTTTATCCTGTATGTGTATTTTAATTACAGGATTCATAGCGTTTCAGAAAATTAGACGGCTACTATATTTTAAATACATTTTAAAGAAAAATCAATCAATACATTACCCAAACATAGAATAATTAGTCACAACACTACAAGAGAAAGCACAGCTGTGTACAAATATCTTCAGAAAGTCAAGTTATCAGTAGGGTCTCTGCTGTTTCAAAACCACGCCACAGACTATAACAAAGAACTAATTCCACTAATAAAACTGGAGCCAACCAAATTATCTTCAGATAAATAGTCTCTATAAACAGACTCACTAGTATTCAGAGAATCTGTTTAATTATTGTGATCCTGCTCTTAAATGACTTTTTCAGTCAACGTTTTTTTTATAAACATTAAGAAGAAAAATAACTCACTTTTTGAGGTAGGGGGAAAAAAACCTACAAGACTGAAACATTCATCTAATGTTTCATCTGCAGTACATCATTGGGATGAGGAATTAAGGTAGAAGCTACCGACATTCTTAGTGTAAATGATGTTTATAATACATAGTAGCCCTATTTTTAAAATGATTTACAGATGGAAATATATGGATTAGATGTATAGAATGCAAGACTAAAGGAGCTGCTGGTCACTTATGGCCTTAAACTGTGCACCTCTAATATATCTATAAGGCTTTTGTTGAGAAACATAGACTTGACAAAATATACAGCACTGCACACTGTATTACCTTTCATTTTATTTTTTAATTAAAATATGCATTTCAAGTTATGAGTTAATGTGAAAGAAAACTCAGTAGTAGCATTTTATACTCTATTTTCTACTTATTATTAAACTTTTTTACTTGTTCCTGATGAAGACACATTAGTTTTGCATTAAAACATTTATGTGGGTAAAATCTTAAATTTCAGTCAAAACATATGCAGAAGGGTTCCAATCAGCGGCACTAGAGAAAGCACAAAGAAGCTCAGTTCAGAGAGTCCACATGGGTTTAATCTTTGATTAATTGAATGAAAACTAAAAGCCTCCAGACGTATTTCTTTTAATCACAGGAAAGATATCTTTTCTGTGGCTTTGCTGGTAGGAGAGAGAGTCAGCAGATGTCTGTCTGGTCTGAGGGGAATTTCCCTTTCCCAGGAGGAAACAGTTTAAATAGGAGAGAAAGAGCCATATGCTGACTATGCACTGCTTAACAGATGACGTAGAGAAGCATCTACAACCATGGTGAGAGGCGCAGGGGAAGTTTCCATATTAAATTTCTTTCAAATTCAATGCAGTCAGCTGAAATCAATTTACATACTGGAACCAAGTTTGATCAGATGATTGTCATCTGAACATTACACAGACACAAAGATGCAAAGCTTTATAACCAGTGCAATTTTGTTTCAGGAAATTTTAGAGTCTAAAGACAATAAACAGATTATTTTCTATTTTAAGAACACCTAGTTCTCTTTGAGGTGAATAATGACTTATAAAAATACCATTCCCATAAATATTGATCAAAATCTGTGTCCCTGTTTTGACAGGCAAAAAGGGTGTGTTTTTCAGTCATGTAAACTTAACATAATTATCTTCCTAAATTTTGGTTAACATGCCGATTCCTCAGTACTACAGGAAAATATATTAGAAAATGTAGGATTGAGAGGAACCAGGGTATAGATAATCAATGGTGAGGACCAGAAAGGCAGTATTTTGTTCATCTAGCCCTTCATAATCTTTGCCAGTAACTTCTCATATGCAAGGGAATGATAAAAGTGGTACAGAAATTGGTACATGATCAAAAAGTGGGCTCTGTGTTTTTCTCTCTCTCCCTCGGCAGGCTACTAGTTCAGCAGATGGCTGTTTCTGAAAAATTTCAGAGATTTGTGATTCTGAAGGCTAGCCCCACAGCTCTGCCTAAAATGACATGCTATGAGGAAGGGCTTTAAAAATTTACCACATACCCACTAGCTAATGATAGATACAAAAAAAGCTCCTTGGGAACAGGAAGCCTACCAGCAATATCCAGGAGAAGTCAGCCTGCTTTGTTGACTTTAGATGCTAGGAAGGAGAGGGTTCTGGAATTTTTTTTATCAGACTGCTGTCTGTGAACCATGCTTTAGGACTCCATCTGTTGAATAAGCCTCTGTCTTGGAAGTGTTTGATAAATATGAAGCTGCACCACACCTACCGCGCCTTCAAGGGGGAAAGAAATTTTGCTTTCCCCCTCCAAATCCTTCTGCCTGCTGAGAGAGGTAAAAAGTATCTGTCACAGAGACTGGCTTTCTGTCCTTCAAAAAAATAAAATAAATAAATCTCCTGTATTGGGACGAAACCGAGACCTTTGGGAAAAAAAAAACTGGTCCAAAACAGGCATATCCCTACCCCAGAACAATGGAATCATCCAGTATTTAGGGCATTCACCTTGGATGTTGGCTCAAGACCCTGGCTCTCGCATGCTCCAGATGAGTGCCCTGACCACCAGGCTATTCGCTATTCTGGGGTAACGCTCTCTCATTTTGACCAGAAATTCACTCCTGAACCTGAGAAACCTTCCCAATGAAAAATTTTCTTTGAAAATGATGCATTTTCAAAAAAAGTTTTTGTTTTGCTGAACTGGCATTTTCTGACAAAAAAAAAGTTTTGTTGAAAATGCCTCTCATTAGGCACTTCTCCTCCTTGCCACCTCTCCCCACTCCTCAAGGCCCTCTACCTGCAACAAAGATGTGGAAGAGGAAAAAGGATGTCTTTGCTGCTGTAGCCCTCTCCGGCTACCATTTTTTTGGGTCTTGTTTTCCCACAAAGAACTACAGTAGCCATCTCTATTGCTGCTCATAGCATTGCCAAGCAGCAGCAAGTTGAAACGGACATGCTCACCAAACATGCTCTCTCTGTTTTAGGCATGCCCGTTCTCAATATCTGAAAGCCATCTGGAAAGATGAGCCTCCAAACATATCCATGTACCTGGCGTAGCTACCAGCTATCAGGATCATAAAATGCCAGTACTAGGTATGCGGTCAATTGTGTTTTTAAATCTTTCAAGCGTGCTCTTGTGTATTATCCCAGATCCACAAAGATTATATGTTAGGCGATTCACACAGTGCTGCTTCTTTTGAGGAAAGATTAAACATGATTTAGTTGAAATTTTATCATTCCAGAAACTTGCATCAGTTTGGATACATTTTAGTGGTGATACTTCAACTACAGCTTAGACTTCTTTCAGAATCTGCAGTCAGCTTCACTTTGTCCACAAACGAATGGGCTGAGCTGCACTTCGACACATTCTGTGCTAAATTTCATTTTAGCGAAGCACTGATTCTGCTGTTCGACCATGCTGTGGTCTCAAACTGAAATTCTTCTAGAGGGTAGAGATTTACACACCATGGCAAGTGACAATAGGGAAGAATCACAGAAAGTCAACTTTTCCCAACAGTGAACTGGGAATGTTACTGGAAAAGGAAAACAAGTATCAGAATAAAACTACATTGTCTTTCTAGTTCAATGTAGAGCTTCACTCTAGAAGCTACCCTAGACCCTTCTTTTGCGGAGTTTGCCATTAAAGATGTGAAGGAACAACAAATCTCCTCAAGTGTGACATGGGGGGAAAAAATGAAGGTAAGTAAATTCCATAGTAGAAAAGGGTAGGGCAAACTTTTTTTCCCCCAGACAGAATCCTCTGGCCCTCAATTGATATTTTACAGGTCATGGTGAATAATTATATTTTAAAATGTGTCATTATTCCCTGATTTATAAAACATTTGTTCATTTATGTAGGCCTAACCCATAATCAATCCACAATAGCATTTGAGAAAGCCATTTAATTAAAAAGTTTGAATTTTATTTCTGAGTTTTACTTTTCTTTAAAAAACAAAACAAAAACAAAACAAATTATGCATGTGTGTATATACACAACACCTCTTTAGATCTGAAAGGAGGATAGTTTTATTTCTCTGGAGTACAATAATCACCTCTCAAACTTCCAGGGATGTGCTGTAAATATAATGGCTCAATTACGTATATAATGTATCAGAATTTAGAAATGTAACAGTAAGTTTCAAGGAAATTAGTTCACCACACCCCCAGCCATGGCTAGTTGCTCCCCTGTTTTTGATTACTTCTCCCATTTTCATTAGGATAACTATGTTTTATGCCAAGGATAGTTAGATGGGATTTCCTTACTCCTAAGCTCCCAGAATTACTTCAGCTTTAATTACTACCAATGTAATTCTGCTGCCAAATTACATAGGACGTTGGGGAGAGGGAGAGAAGGAGTTAGAATTCATTGCAAAGCAAAGTAAGGCTCTCTGTTCCCCTCAAGAACTAAGTGAATGAGGTAAAGGAAAGAACTAAAGATTCAAACTCTCAACGATAACGTGTTCTGCTATTGACTAGAAAGGCTAAAGAAATACTTTAAAAAAATCCAAAGCTATACGAAGATAACAAGCTAACGTAATCACTTTTGCTTTCCTGAAGTACAGTCAACACATACTGATTGCAAATAGCAGGCACAAACAAATGTGTTATTGTTGGAAGAAAGATTTTAATGACATTACATCCCTTTTTAAAAATGCTTTAGAAGTTGACAGCTTCTAGTAACCCAAGACTTCACTTGTTGTTACAGCTGTACCATAACACTTAGTTTCGAGGCAAATACAGCATAGATGGCAATGCTTTTAAAAGCATTACCAACAACTGTGCTATGAAACCTGTATTGCCTCAAGCAACTTTTGTTAATGCCACTGCTTGTGGATATAGTTTCACTAAATTTTTTGATGATATCTGCTTTTTCCTGTGTATGAAACTTTGGAGGAAAGAAAGGAACCAGTTCTATTCAAATCTTTTCCACCCACATGACTCTAACATTACAGAATTTCGCAAAAACAAAAGGAGTACTTGTGGCACTTTAGAGACTAACCAATTTATTTGAGCATAAGCTTTCGTGAGCTACAGCTCACTTCATCGGATACATACTGTGGAAAGTATAGAAGATCTTTTTATACACACAAAGCATGAAAAAATGGGTGTTTACCACTACAAAATGTTTTCTCTCCCCCCACCCCACTCTCCTACTGGTAATAGCTTATCTAAAGTGATCACTCTCCTTACAATGTGTATGATAATTAAGGTGGGCCATTTCCAGCACAAATCCAGTGTTTAACAAGAACGTCTGAGGAGGGCGGGTGGGGGGGTAGGAAAAAACAAGGGGAAATAGGTTACCTTGCATAATGACTTAGCCACTCCCAGTCTCTATTCAAGCCTAAGTTAATTGTATCCAATTTGCAAATGAATTCCAATTCAACAGTCTCTCCCTGGAGTCTGGTTTTGAAGTTTTTTTGTTGTAATATCACAACTTTCATGTCTGTAATCGCGTGACCAGAGAGATTGAAGTGTTCTCCGACTGGTTTATGAATGTTATAATTCTTGACATCTGATTTGTGTCCATTTATTCTTTTACGTAGAGAGTGTCCAGTTTGACCAATATACATGGCAGAGGGGCATTGCTGGCACATGATGGCATATATCACATTGGTGGATGTGCAGGTGAACGAGCCTCTGATAATGTGGCTGATGTTATTAGGCCCTGAATAGATGTGGGCACAGTTGGCAACGGGCTTTGTTGCAAGGATAAGTTCCTGGGTTAGTGGTTCTGTTGTGTGGTATGTGGTTGCTGGTGGGTATTTGCTTCAGGTTGGGGGGCTGTCTGTAGGCAAGGACTGGCCTGTCTCCCAAGATTTGTGAGAGTGTTGGGTCATCCTTCAGGATAGGTTGTAGATCCTTAATAATGCGTTGGAGGGATTTTAGTTGGGGGCTGAAGGTGACGGCTAGTGGCGTTCTGTTATTTTCTTTGTTAGGCCTGTCCAGTAGTAGGTGACTTCTGGGAACTCTTCTGGCTCTATCAATCTGTTTCTTCACTTGTTTTTTCCAACCCCCCTCAGACGTTCTTGTTAAACCCAAGATTTGTGCTGGAAATGGCCCACCTTGATTATCATACACGTTGTAAGGAGAGTGATCACTTTAGATAAGCTATTACCAGCAGGAGAGTGGGGTAGGGGGAGAGAAAACCTTTTGTAGTGGTAAACACCCATTTTTTCATGCTGTATGTGTATAAAAAGATCTTCTATACTTTCCACAGTATGCATCTGATGAAGTGAGCTGTAGCTCATGAAAGCTTATGCTCAAATAAATTGGTTAGTCTCTAAGGTGCCACAAGTACTCCTTTTCTTTTTGCGAATACAGACTAACACGGCTGTTACTCTGAAACCTGTCATTACAGAATTTAAGTAATATTCCTGAACACTGGTGGCAAAATTATAGCTGTCATCTAAGCAAGAAGCAATTTAAAAATGAAGATGTATGAGGTTGATGTCTACCAAACACCAGCACTTTGGTTCTCCTTAAAATCCCCAGAATCTTCAGAATGGGGTGGGGGGCAGAAATGATGAAGGCAAAAAGGTATTGACCATGGGCATTTGCCTGCCACGACTACTACCACTCTTGGTTGTGAATAAATGCCACACAACTTGAGAACCATCTTTATTCTCCTGGCTTAAAAAAAAAAAAAGAGTAATTCCATGGAAATCGAAAGGATGCACTGTTTAACTGTTGAGTCAGTCTGCTGTGCAATGAGATGCCAAATAAATGAATGTGATCTTGATCAGGTGCATCTGTTTATCAGAGAAGCTTCAGGGACTCAACAGCATGAAACAGCCATAGTACACTCCTGGTCTGTTGGAGATATGAGAGAGGTTTGTTTCCTTCAGGGTGAGAAACAGCCTTTGTTTCTAAGTTGTTCATGTGATGGACAGATGCTTGTCTGGACCACTTATTTGGAGGAGCAAAACACTGATCAACTCTGTGCTCCTACCTGTAAAAACTGACATTTATAGTAAGAATTACCCCATTTAGTCTTGACATGCCCTTTATCACATTCTTTAGGACCTTTCACCACCAGGAAATGTGTCACTGGTACGTGGTAATCCGAAACCAGTTACATTCCTCAAAAACAAAAGATGGAACTAATTTAAGTATGTCTCCGGTGATCAAAAGGCCGAGTTCAGGAAGTCAAGAAGAGAGAGGCAAACAGACTTGTAGCGGTATGAAGTCTCTGACGGATGACTGGTTACCAATGCCGGATTATCCCATTGCCTTCACTGGTTGGTCTAGTACACAGAAGCCTCATTCAGTTGCGAGTAAAGTCTGAAGATATGTAAGCAGGTTCCATTTCAGAAAGTGAGAACAATATTCTGTTAACCTGTCTTGTAACTGAACCTTCTGCTGTGGCTCCTTTTTATATATATTTTATACCTCCTTTGTGAGTAAACTATATAAAAATTATATCACCCAATATTCAGTTACAAAGCTACTTCTCTAACTGAGACAGTGCCACACGACTCTAGAGTTTTGCACTACTGCCCACCAAAATGGTTGATAGGTTTTTAGCTTTTGATGTCAAGAAATATCAAAAAGAAAAGGAGTACTTGTGGCACCTTAGAGACCAGCAAATTTATTTGAGCATAACCTTTTGTGAGCTACAGCTCACTTCTTCGGATGCATTCAATGGAAAATACAGTGGGGAGATTTATGAACATGAACATGAAACAATGGGTGTTACCATGCACACTGTAACCAGAGTGATCAGGTAAGGTGAGCTATTACCAGCAGGAGAGCGGGGGGGAAAAGCCTTTTGTAGTGATCATCAAGGTTGGCCATTTCCAGCAGTTCAGAGAATCATAGAATATCAGGGTTGGAAGGGACCTCAGGAGGTCATCTAGTCCAACCCACTGCTCAAAGCAGGACCAATCCCCAATTTTTGCCCCAGATCCCTAAATGGCCCCATCAAGGATTGAACTCACAACACCGGGTTTTGCAGGCCAATGCTCAATCCACTGATCCCTCTCCCCTTGACAAGAACATCTGAGGAACAGTCAGCCATAAAAATGTTGGCATACTGTGGGGCCATGCGGGTACCCATAGCAGTGCCGCTGATTTGAAAGTATACATTGTCCCCAAATGTGAAATAGTTATGGGTGAGGACAAAGTCAGAAAGTTCAGCCACCAGGTTTGCCATGACATTATCGGGGATACTGTTCCTGACAGCTTGTAGTCCATCTTTGTGTGGAATGTTGGGGTAGAGGGCTTCTACATCCATAGTGGCCAGGATGATGTTTTCAGGAAGATCACTGATGGAAGTCAGTGGTGTCTCAAAGATAGCTGGGAGAGCTGGTAGCGTAGGGCCTGAGAAGGGAGTCTACATAGCCAGACAATCCTGATGTCAGGGTGCCAATGCCAGAGATGATGGATTTCCAGGTTTATGGATGACCCATCACTCTCACAGATCCTGGGAGACAGGCCAGTCCTTGCTTACAGACAGGCCCCCAACCTGAAGCAAATACTCACCAGCAACCACACACCACACAACAGAACCACTAACCCAGGAACCTATCCTTGCAACAAAGCCCATTGCCAGCAGTGTCCACATATCTATTCAGGGGACACCATCATAGGGCCTAATCACATCACGCTATCAGAGGCTCATTCACCTGCACATCCACCAATGTGATATATGCCATCATGTGCCAGCAATGCCCCTCTGCCATGTACATTGGTCAAACTGGACAGTCTCTACATAAAAGAATAAATGGACACAAATCAGATGTCAAGAATTATAACATTCAAACCAGTTGGAGAACACTTCAATCTCTCTGGTCACTCGATTACAGACCTAAAAGTTACAATTCTTCAACAAAAAAAACTTCAAAAACAGTCTCCAACAAGAGACTGCTGAATTGGAATTAATTTGCAAACTGGATACAATTAACTTAGGCTTGAATAGAGACTGGGAGCAGATGGGTCATTACACAAAGTAAAACTACTTCCCCATGTTTATCCCCCCCCCTCCATCCCCCACTGTTCCTCAGACCTTCTTGTCAACTGCTGGAAATGGCCTACCTTGATTATCACTAAAAAAGGTTCCCCCCCCCCCCCACTCTCCTGCTGGTAACAGCTCACCTTACCTGATCACTCTTAGCTCACAAAAGCTTATGCTCAAATAAACTGGTTAGTCTCTAAGGTGCCACAAGTACTCCTTTTCTTCTTGCGAATACAGACTAACACGGCTGTTACTCTGAAACCTGTCAAGAAATATCAAGTGACTTGTGATTTGGCTAAGTTAGTGTAACACAACCCTGTAACCTGAACAAACAGAAGAGACTCAGGATAAGATAAGCAATGCTATGCTGTACTAAGGGCAGAGACCCCATATTGGAAGATACATTTATTACAGGCATAGCGCCACATTCGGGGATCATGTTGCTATTTTGTTTGTTTGTTTAAGAAGGGCCAATAACAGGAAATTAATACAGGAAAAGCATATGAAAATAAGAGAATAAAGTACTTTTAAACAATGCCAAGGACACCAGGAAGCAAGCCCAACAATGTAATGCATAAAGCTCATAATTGGAAAGTAACACGAGAAGCAGAGATTGTAGCGAGGGAAATGGTTTCCTTGATTCAGTTTTCTGAAGATACCATACAGTTATTAGTGCTAGATCGATGCTATTCACAAAGGGACAAATGGCCCTGGCTAGCTAAAAGATAGACATCAGTGGGAGATAAGTGAAGAGACAGATACAGCGTATGTTGGATAACATTACATATCTAGCCCCTTCGGTGGGCCTAATGGGAGTGGGAAGCAGAGGATGAGTAAACTTGCACATTCCTGCTTCCTCATTTTCTACCTGTTCTGTGTATACAAGCAGGATTGTAGTTTCTGGGGCTGTCAATCTGATACATAGAATAAAATTTCATATGTACCTAAAAATATATTCGTAGAATTAAAAAAACCTTTAATGTTAATATTTCACATCCTGGAAGATTTTACTGAGTTTTGACATATCACCCTAACTACTTCTTTTGTAACTGGAGACTCTAAAGCTTATATGTATCACAGAACAAAGAAAAGACTAAGTAATATCCCTGTGTTATTGTAAAAAACAAAAACAGTATTTCCTTGTCCTATCTCAAAAAATTAGCAGTGAATTTGTTTTGAAAACATGCGGTGAGGAGGAGTAACTGGTCTAAAAATTTTTATTTAGTGTTTATTGGAAAAGTAAATAGACTAATTTGTTGATCTGATGTGTAGGCTACAAATTCACAGGATACTAAAGGACTGAAATCTAAATAAAGTTGTGACAATCAGAACTGACGAAAAAGGAAGTGCTTTATAAAACACAAACTACTGCGATAGACAAGAGTCGCTTCCAGTCATACCTACCAGTTACAGTACATAAAAGCTTTTGTTCCCCTCACTTTTTTTTTTTTACAAATGTCTTTCAGTTGAACTGATTGTGTAACATTAAAACATAACAAAATGAATATGCTAAAATGTTCTTTTGTGTTTCTTAAATGCACACTAAATAAAGGCAATTTTATTGTGTAAACATGCAAAGACAAAACTAAAATTTAAGGATTTTTAAAGTAGCAATTGTATCTGATAATACTGTTTGTATGAAAGAGGGTGCAGTGACAAGTGAATCAAAACAGTTTTCTCTTTGACCACTATGAGCCTAACTGTAGTTTATAATTATAGTGTTATATCTATGTTTCACAGATGTTAAATTTAATGTAAATTTATTCCAGTAGCCTTCAATTATTTCCCTGTTTCCTAGAATATCTGATTCTTTACCTTTTCAGTGCTATTTAAAATGCTTCACTGGTTTTGCATTTTCACATCATTGCTTGTTTTGTTAAAATCCTTTCAAATACCATGTTACCAATGCTAAAAATCTCATTTGCTAACACACGTATTAGCGATTTTTCCCTTTTAAGTGTTGATGTCGACTTTAACACTCAATCAATCAAGTCCCCGCAAATCTCAACTCACATTTCAAAACTCTGAGATTCACTATCAATATAAGTGTGATTGAAACTGGATTAGCAGTTAATTCTAGGCTATTGTTCTGTGGCAAATATGTGAAGCTCCGTTAGAAGATACTTATCTCTTATCCCTGTCTCAAGAATTAAGACACCGGAAAAACCTTGTGGTGGCATTGTTTTACATACATGTCCAGACCCTGTCATGAAGGTTCTCCCTGCAATCTAAGCAAGAGGAATTGAGACAGGGGGTCACAAACACATTTAGAAACTGCCAAGTGAATTGGCAGCAGCAACATTGCTTCACCGATGTAGGCCTAACCCTAGCTCCTAGACTTTAAATGGGAAATTGTGGGGGTGAATATATAGATATACTTTTACATACACAAGATATAGTGGCCTTGACACCATGTGCATTTTAAGACATTATTAAAAGATACTACATTGTAGGTTATGGACCAAATAAACAGTGGAGTTTAATTGAATGCTTCACATATTATAAATATCCTTTGCAACACACACACAAATCTTTAAAACACATTCAACATTTATGAACTAAATTGTACAGGAAGTAATAGTAAACTGGAGGACAAGAGAACCTGATTTCAATAATCAGAGGGGTAGCCACGTTAGTCTGGATCTGTAAAAGCGGCAAAGAGTCCTGTGGCACCTTATAGACTAACAGACATATTGGAGCATAAGCTTTTGTGGGTGAATAAGTGGATATTCACCCACGAAAGCTTATGCTCCAATACATCTGTTTGTCTATAAGGTGCCACAGGACTCTCTGCTGATTTCAATAAAGCGCTTAATGCTACAGCTACTCGACACTTTACAAAAACCACTGAACAACCAGACAACAAGTGTGTTTTAAAGCAGTTTCAAGAACTTTAGATGAGTTACTGAGCCAAATTCTTATCTTTCCTCAAGAAAGGATTTCAGGTGTGGATCTGGTAGATTAATTCATTTCAATGTTATGACAAAATATATACTATATAATCAAGGCTGTAGGAGTGCTAGGCATACACTGTGCTTTCATCCGTACTCAGATAGTAATTATTGTAATTCAGCAATAAAAACATATAAAAATGGCTTTTAAACAGAATGTCATATCAGAGGTGAGCAAACTCCTCCACGGCCCCTGAGCCCCTGGCCCAGGAGGCTCTCCCCGGGCACCTCCCCCGCTGTGCCCCCTCCCCCATAACCTCAGCTCACTGCACTGCCGGCACAATGCTCCGGGTGGCGAGGCGAGGCTGCGAGCTCCTGGGACAGCACAGCTGCAGAGCCCAGCCTGACCTGGTGCTCTGTGCTGCGTGGTAAGGGGGCACGGAGCAGGGCAGGTTGGATAGAGGGCAGGAGAGTTCGGAGGAGTGTGGGGGCGGGAGGTGGTCAGGGGATGGGGGGGTGGATAGGGGTTGGGGCAGTCAGAGGGCGTGGAACAGGGGGGTTGAATGGGGGCAGGAGTCCCAGGGGGCAGTCAGAAAGGGGGGGTTGGATGGTGCAGTGGGGGGGGGCAGTCGGGCAGGGATCCCGGCCGGAGCGGTAAGGGGTGGTTGGATGGGGCAGGAGTCCTGGGGGCGGGGTCTGTCAGGGGGCAAAAAGCAGAGGGGCGTGGATGGAGGGGGGGCGGGCCACAGCCCCTCCCCTAACCAGCCCTCCATACAATTTTCAAAATCCAATGTGGCCCTCAAGCCAAAAAGTTTGCCAGCCCCTGTCTTAGATGTTTCAAAAATGGGACTCGACCTTCAAGTCCTGGCAGAGTGTACATCAGGAAGCAGAAGGACTTTCTGCTCCTGTGAAAACATGGAGTGGAAACGAAGCATGGGCATTAGGACCAAAAAAAGGGGCATGACTTCCAGGGCTGTTAAGCAACAACAATTTCCATAGACTTCTATAGGAGTTGTGGATGCTCATCTCAGGGGCGGGGACGGGGTGGGGGAGGGGGAAAGAGTGTGTGTGAATATCAGGACTCTTATTTTGGTTCCTAAATCTGACTTTCACTGCCTAAATATCGGAGTTTGAAATTTCTGATTTAGGTATAGTCCTCCCCACTAAGTCTCAAGACTCTTTCATGCATAGCCACTTTTAACTCTGTTCTTCAGAGCAGAAAAGGGGCATGTTTGAAGGGACATGTGATGAAATGTAAATGAACAACAAACCTATCTGCTCCTGTCTTTGGCCATATGCCTGCTATTAGCCAGAGGCAGCTGATGGGCCACGCACCAGCACTCACTTGAGCAGGACCGGTTTCTCTTGTGCACCCAGTCATGCTAAGTAATTTTTTGCCTTATGTTTATATACACAACACTTCGCATCTGTGCTGTGCTACATCAAACCTTTACTCTATCACCAGTAATAGTAAACTGCATTTAATATGACATGTAGTGGAAAAAAGTATCAGTAATCTTTGAATCAGGCATGCAACATTCAACAGCCAACAAAAAACCAGAACTTCATAGAAAAATAAAGATTCATCTGGCCAACAAGTCCAAATCTCCAAAATCATCTGCGTTTCCTTCCCATATATATGTATGTAGTACAAATAAATTCAACTACATAGTTCCTACCTTTATTTTAAGTCAATTTTTTGTCTCAGAGAAAGTGATTTTTTTTTCTCTTAAATTTCCACCGTAATAGCCAACATCCGGACAAGTGACTATTCATAAAAATGTGAAAAACTTTACTTACTTGCTACCTCCAGCGATGCATTATGACTCACAGCTTCACCAAGGTAATTCCTTGCAACACACACGTAGACTCCTTCATCTGGTCTACTTTTGCGTCCATGTACTATGCGTAAGAAAAATAAAGATCCGCTGGGCAGCAACATCCGATGGGAGCGAGGGTCATCTTTGTCAGTTTCAACTCTTTCACCCCCTTTATACCATTCAATAGTTGGGGTTGGCCTGCCTTCAGCCTTACAGTTCAAAGTTGCTGGTTCTCCTTTTGAAACAATTAGATCAGAAGGGTGCTCAACAATCCGAGGTGGGAAATCTTCTTGACGGAGACGGGAACCTATAATATAAAGAAACCAGAGTTTTCTTATTAGCTCATGATTATACACAGTCACTGATGGAACCCAGCATTTTATAATATGACAATTTGACTGTTAATTCACAGTGGTCAGGTATTATAGTAAAGATAGCTATGAACAACTCAAATTTAGCTCAAATTTTTATGGATTTCAATACTAAAGTGCTTTCCCATAATTGAGCAAATTAAGTAGGCACTGGGCAAACAACAGTCTTCTGATATCTTATTCATGTAATGAAACAACTAAGTTATTAATTCAGATCTACTGTTTTACAGTATGAAGATGAAAAACCTTTACAGATACCAGGGGAGTCTTGGTAAGAGTAGTGTTGCTCTGGGCATGAAGAGTAGATTTGAAGCTGGCTTGAGTGGCAAGCTGGAGACTCCTCTGTTTTATGCAAGGGCATTAGAGTGTGACATCTACTGACCTCAAAGATACTTTCTTTTACTTGTACTGTAAACTGCTTTGGACACTGACTAGGCAGTGCACTAGGAGCATGAGAAACTAGATCATCATGGAATGAAAATACCTCTCAAAAACTTTCTGTGCCAGGAAAACTACAGAGAAGGTAATGTCAGTAAGGACTATACTGCAACTCATTACAGCGTTGGGGTGTTTATTCCCTCATTCTCTATATCACTCACCCTGGGAACTATTCCACCATCTGACCCAAAAGAACTGAAAGTTGTGAACTAACAAGCTCCTCTTATAGAGGATGACAAAATTCAGAACATCATTGCACACTCTCATATGGCCAAGAGCAATCATAACCACCTGTTAGACAGGTATATACCACAGGAGAACAGGACAACATAAATTAGAGAGCCCTACATAACATTCATATATGAACCATTCTACAGTATAGACGTGAGACTACAAAGGTTTCCAGATTCATAACTGCATTCCCCTCCTCACAATTTTCTTTATTTCTCTCTTTATTGATATACAACTTTACCACAGTGAAAGTTAGCCTCTGGGGTTAATAATTCTTGATAATTAAAATGTAAAAAGTCAAAATTCTCTATTATTAGAGTAGTAATGTGTATTTTGAATGGCTATGAAACACAATAGATAGAAATATGTGATATATTCACCACCAGTTACAAGACCATGAAAGTAGTGTGAAAACTGAGAAGAGACGGATCCCAGAGAGAGTGCTGCTTTCAATGTAAACACAAAAATAACTGTAAAATGCAGAATTTACATGCAACGTTTATTTCACACTCTCCTCACCTCAGGCTAATTAGTGTAAATTAAATTTCACACTAATTAGCCAACAGTTAGCGCACAATCCTAAGACTGGGGGCTTTGGCTGACTGAATTAAAAATAGATTTGCACTCTTTAGGTAATGCAACAAGATAGTTTTCTATGAACTTGTGTGATCAGTAAATACATATCAACTCAACCACCAATCAATGTGCTTTGTGGTCCTTTGATGAATGGCACTATAGTATGTTCATATGTTCATAGAAAATATTTGGAACATATTTGCATTAACATTACAAGTTAAGAAATTAATTAAAAGTATTAAATATAAAAATATGTTGAGCCTAACTATACCAGAAAATTCCAGTTGGATAAAAGGATCTTTAGCTTATTTGCTCACTTCTGCAGCCACTCATTTCTGTTCCAGAACCAAAGAGCCTCCCAAACCTATGTAACCTCAGCAAGAAAAATAAGCACAAAATTTATTCTACATAATTTTTACATACAAAGGCTAAGCACAAAAATATGATGAATGTTTAAGGAATGAAAGGAGAATGGAAGTCAGAAAACTCCTGACTTCTTATCCAGTTTTATTACTGGTTGACTTTGAACAAGGCACTCAGGGTATGACTGTGATGGGTTCAGTCACAGAGACCCCTTTGGGACTGTCACCTGACGTCCTGAAACTACCTCTGAGCCCATTTTTCCTGCCAGCTTGGGACTCCAGAACCCTGTCTTGTTGAGCAGACATGCTACTCCACTGCAACACAGACCCAGGTCTGAACCATGCCCCCAGAGCTGCAGGCTTTAACTGAAAACCACTCAGCAGGTATTCCTGTCTCCAGCTTCCAATGGGATCCAAATCCCAAATAAATTCATTTTACTCTGTATAAAGCTCATACGGGATAAACTCAAACTGTCAACCCTCTAGAACACTGATAGAGGGATATGCACAGCTGTTTGCTCTCCCAGGTATTAATCACTTACTCTGGGTTAATTAATAAACAAAAGTGAGTTTATTAAGGATAAAAAGTAGGATTAAAGTGGTTTCAGGTAATAACAAAGTACAAACAAGACAGAACAAAGTAAGTTACCAAGCAAAATAAAACAAAATATGCAAGTCTAAGCCTAATACATTTAAGAAACCGAATACACGTAAATCTCACCCTCAGTGATGTTCCAATAAGCTTCTTTCACAGACTAAACTCCTTAGTCTGGGCCCAATCCTTTCCCTGGTACAGTTCTTGTTAGCTCCAGCTCGGGTGGTAATTAGGGGATTTCTCATGACTGGCCTCCTTTGTTCTCTTCCACCCCCTTTTATAGCTTTGGCCCAAGGCAGGAATCCTTTGTCTCTCTGGGTTCCCACCCCTCCTTCTAAATGGAGGAGCACCAGGTTCAAGATGGATTACAATATCAGATGACACAGTCACATGTCCCTGTAAGACCTCATTCTCCATTACCCACAGGCTGGTCCCCATGTCCACAAGAAGGCTTCAGATAAATAAACCATCTCCAGCCAACTGTCCTTGTCAATGGGTGCCATCAAGATTCTAAACCACCATTAATGGCCCACACTTTGTATAATTACAATAGGACCTCAGATTTAACGTCATATTTCTAGTTTTAGATACAAGAACAATACATACATACAAACAGGATGAACACACTCAATGGATTATAAGCTTTGTAATGATACCTTACAAGAGATCTTTTACATATAGCATATTCCAGTTACATTATATTCACATCCCAAGCATATTTTCATAAAGCATATGGAGTCCTCGGAGGATATGTCTACACTGTAATTAGACACATGTGGCTGGCCTGTGCCAGATGACTCGGGATCATGGGACTTGGTCTGCAGGGCTGTCTAACTGTGGTGTGGACGTTCAGGCTTGGGCTGGAACCTAGGCTCTAGGAACCTGCAAGGTGGGGGTGTCCCAGAGCCTGGGCTCCAACCCGAGCATCTATACCATAATTAAACAGCCCACAGCCAGAAGCCTGTGAGCCCAAGTCAGCTGGCACACGCCAGCCACAGGTGTCTAACTGCAGTGTAGACATATTCTCCGAGGCAGAGCACAGAACTCACAGACCTGGGGTTAAGATGGCCTTCACTCATTGTTGAACCATCCAAATTCTGGACTCAAAAAAATACAGCTGTGTTGGTCTGTGTAAATTATGACATGCCCCTGGAGCTACTATATGGGTCACAGAATCTCTACAGTGCTACACCCACACCCTTGATACACATCTGCTGGCCCTGCCCCTGCCATATTTCCCACACCACAATTATAGGGGATCCTTGGAAGACAGCCTTATAGCTATTTCCACAGTGCCTGGGCTGAATCTTCCCCCAGCCAAAACTGGAGACTCTTTACTCCGCTCCAGCCCTTTTACCTAGGAGCCAAAGCTGGGGGAGGGAAGAATCTCGCTCCGAACTTTAGTCCGTTTGCAAAGGAACTCATATCTCCTGTATCCCTTAAGGAAAAAAAATAGAAATGAGGGATCAAAATAAGGTAACTGTAACACTTATAAAGCATTTAGAAGATCTAAAAATGCTAAATTCATCTATTTGAATGTATTATATTTTCAAGTATTTTTAAAAAGGCAAAAGCTTGCATAGATTTTGGGTACATTACCTATTCTATATTTAATGGATTACACTAGTCACCTAATTTAAAAATTACACATAATACCACACTCAAGCCTTCTTTATTATCACTACCAATAAGGCCCAAGATACAAGAAAGCAAGCTCTCAATCCAAATATATTCCATGCTCTTCTTATGCACTGTCCTTTACCATAAGCAACAACAGTGCAAACACCTCACTCAAAACTTTCTTGAAAATTGAGACATTCTGATTTCCTGTGGGGGATCAGGGTAGAGGGGGAGGAGAGAATCTCACGTGAGGTCAAGTTCTCAGGAAATTTTAAGAATTTTCATGTATTCTTTACACTTGTTTGATGGGTAATAATAGAGAAGTTAAAATGACAGAACCAACCATTAACAGATTTCTATGCTGATGCTTTATAAAGTAACCTTTTTCTGGAAAGTTCCTTGAAGCACAAGGGGACAAAAGTTGTAGGAGTAGCTGACTGACACATAGTGAGCATTAACAGCAAATTTAGTGACAACTGCCTGAGGAGATAAAACGGCCTTGACAACAAAGTTATAATCTTTCTGTGTATCTACATACTATTTTTTTAATCTTTCTTTTCCTTTACCCTTGTTTTTAAGCTCCATTTATGTTTTATTGAGTAGAAGCAGCTTCAATTATCAACATAAATCTTACAGTGGGCACCAATCCTGTAATTTTCAGGTCAAAAAAAATCTACCCCACAAGGGATATTTGGTAAATATAGAAGCACAGCACCTATTAGTCGCACATCGTATCTGATGCTAAATGCACAGCTGAGCTACATTTTTTTCCAAATCAGATCGTACTGGGTTAGAGGCTGTAACCGACTTGCGTTCCCTACTCTAGTATCACTGAAGTCCTATATCAGAAGTCAACAGGTTGGTTGCCTCCTATTAGAGTGAGCCATACTGATTCACTTTCACACGGCTAGTTAAATGAACCATATTATGAAAAATCATGTTTCCAGTTTATTAAATTGTACCACAGCTATTTTTTACAAGAATTCAGACCTTGGGGAAAACAGATGTGAAGAATCAAAAGGAGGATCACAAGGTTAGATAAATACTGTTAAGCTCCTTAGGGCAAATATTGCCTTTATTCTCTCCTTAATGCACCATCAAATCTATTGATGCAATATACAAATATGAAATAATACAAAATAGATTTTTTTTCCTTCCTAAGTGTAAGCCAATCTGAAAAGTCTTGATATCAAAACAAAATGTTATCCAGTTCCAAGTCCAGACCCAAAACCCCGCTCACCGACCAAAAAAAACCCACAGCTATATCACAACTATATCACCATGCTCCTTATGTCTCCAAAAATGGCTCTTTGATGCATGAAACAGCTCTAAGTAAAGACCATATCTAAACCTTCCCAGAAAAATTCTGAAACTTCAGTTAAGATGCATAAAGAAAACATTTCCTTCAGCTAAAGATCCATGAGAGAATCCACCCAAATCCTGTAAAAAGCTCCTGATGTAACTGACTTTGGGACTTTAGGAAGGTGCCTGTAAAAACCTGCTGGCCCGATTAATTCTTCCCGTTTCATAAACCGAGCATTTAAAGTGAAATGTGTTTACTCTGAATGAAGTATTATTTTTCATTGAGAAAATCAGATCTGAACTGCTGCTATTTATGGTGTCTTGTGTTCTTTATACAGCAAAAAGAGGAATTTGGACAGATGAGAACAGAAGATCATCATACTGAAGAAATTGTAGAGCAGTCCCATGCTATCATCATTGTTGGCTAGCCCAGAGAGGTAAGGATAAGTAAAAAGCTTGGTCTTTTTTCAGAAGACCAGATCTCTCAATGTTGTGTCCATCAGACCTCACCCAAGTGACCATCCTGAAGCTCTCAAAGATACTCAGTGTTGTAGCTCTGTAATATACTCTTCCTCTTCACTTTGAGCATGGGATTAGAGTTATATGACTAACTGATTTTTTGCTAGTCATGTTGAAAATTTTCAAATTTTTCCATGAAAAAGTAAAATCATTTCCTTTTAAGCTTAACCATTTGTTTCATCTGTGAGCCTTTCTGAATAAAATGTAAGTACATTTCAAAATGAAAATTAATTTCAAGTGGAAAAAGTCAAAATATTTTGTTCTGAAAATTTTTGTTCAGAATTTTTCTTTTCCTTTTTTGATGAAAACTATTTGGCACAAATTCGCAAAATGTTTCAGTTGACAAAAATCTGCATTTTTTGGTAAAAACAGTTTGACACAAAAAAATTCACCCAGCTCTCGTTAAGATTTTGGTATAAACACTGGTTTGTGCTGTATACACTGCCTGCTTTGATAGGATCACATGGATTTGTTAGGAAAGGATAAATTCTCTTTTAGGTACTATGTATCAGATAATATCACCTTCAATATTTATTTTGTTTTATTTAAAAATCCAGAGGTCTGGCAGGTATACAAAATATAAATATAAATTTACACAGTATGTAGATTGGACCACTGTACCAAAATAAAAGCAAACACCCTCAAACTAAGACTCTCCTACCATTCACCCAGTATCTGACCACACAAAATGCCTGGGAAAACCACGGAGGTTTTGCAGAAGTAAGATGTAATCAAGAATTCTTAATAATATATTTGCATTTATTTTATAAAGCAAAACAAAAAATGAAAAGAAAAGAACCATGAATAGATTAAAACAAGCCAGGAACTACCCTGTTTACTTACTTAACCACATGGCTATAATTGTATTTAGGAAAGCTAGGACATTCATTCACCCAGGTAAAAAAAATCTGCCACCCTTACACTGGGCATTAAATTGCTATGCAACTACTCTCAATAAAAATCAATGGAACTACACCAAGTAATGCACTGCACAATTTGAATCCTACTCTAATCCCATCTGAGTTTCCTCTGCTTATATGGAGACAGACACAGCTGGTGTGGAAGAGTGTGACCTTTACTTTTCCCTTTACCTCCCCACCCCCTGCCCACAATGGGCCTAACAAAGGTAAATTGCATACCTCCCCGATAACATCTCATGGGATTGTTTCAAATGCATACTGTAATTGGACATATTTAGGTTCAAGGGAGATTTCCCAACTGACACTGTGTGCTTGGGAGGTCTGTTTTTAGACTCTCAAAGGGCATGTCTACTTTACAATCAGAGGTGTGATTGCAACTCACGGAGGCATACCCAACCTTGGTTTACTCTAGAAGACTCCAGTGCAAGCTGCATAGGCCCACCTGGAACTCTGGGCACCCACTCATGTTCCTATCATGCCCTGGCATCTACGCTGCCATGTCTTTACTGCTATTATTAGGTGGAGCGACACAAGCTGCAATCATACCTCGGACTGCAATGCAGGCATATTCAAAGTCTGAAAAGCTAATTATCACATTTTGTTCTCTGCTGGTTTTCAATAGAATCAACCCCCAATACACCCACCTTCTTCAGCATACTATTGTCAGCGGAACTGGACTTGGAAAACCAAAGTGATTTGGTTCAGGTGGTTCAGGTCCAAGTTTCAATTTTATCAGAACCCCCTAAATTCTGTTGTGAGGTTTGAGTGATTCGTTCAGATTATGGCCCACCTCTGAATGTCAGCTATATTACTGAAACCCACTGTTGGAATAGGAGTCCACAACTTGAAAGTAAATATGTCTCCTCCAACAGCTAGATTTTCTTCAGAAACAAGCAGATTTAAAGTGCTAATCACTCATTATAAAAACTTAAGGGATACATTGTAATGTGTCATATCTGTCATAGGAGGAGAATTGAAGGAAAAGCAAAACATGGAGAAAAATGGAAACTGGGATCAGTTATCTACTGCTGTCATAAATATAAAGGGAAGGGTAAACACCTTTAAATCCCTCCTGGCCAGAGGAAAAACCCTTTCACCTGTAAAGGGTTAAGAACCTAAGATAACCTCGCTTGCACCTGACCAAAATCACCAATGAGGAGACAAGATACTTTCAAAGCTGGGGGGGGGGGGGCGCGAAACAAAGGGTCCTCTCTGTCTGTGTGTTCCTTTTGCCGGGACCCGAGAAGAACGCAGCTCAGAACTCCTGTAAAGAGTTAGTAAGCAATCTAGTTAGATATGCGTTAGATTCTGTTTTGTTTAAATGGCTGACGAAATAAGTTGTGCTGAATGGAATGTATATTCCTGTTTTTGTGTCTTTTTCTAACTTAAGGTTTTGCTTAGAGGGATTCTCTAATGTTTTGAATCGGATTACCCTGTAAGGTATTTACCATCCTGAGTTAACAGAGGTGATTCTTTTACTTTTTCTTCAATTATAATTCTTCTTTTAAGAACCTGATTGCTTTTTCATTGTTCTTAAGATCCAAGGGCTTGGGTCTGTGTTCACCTATGCAAATTGGTGAGGATTTTTATCAAGTCTTCCCCAGGAAAGGGGGTGTAGTGGTTGGGGGGATATTTTTTGGGGGGAGACGTTTCCAAGTGGGCACTTCCCCTGTTCTTTGTGTAACACTGTGGTGGTGGCAGCTTTTAACCTAAAGGCCAACTGCCCCAAGAACCCCAACAGATTACAGTTCTTTGCACCGGAATCACACCAGAGGTCCTCAGGCCCAGATACCCTCAGAGCATAGGGAAACGGAGTGTGGGCGGGAAGAAGGTCACTGCGTGGAGGGACACCGGAGCACAAGTGTCGGCTATCCATGCTTCCTTAGCGGACCCAAATTTTATCGACCCAGAGATCCACGTGACAATTCAACCCTTCAAGTCCAACTCTTTCAATTTGCCTACAGATGTGGGAACCTGCATGAAAAAACCCCTAAGCTTATTCTTATCAGCTTAGGTTAAAAGCTGCCACCACCAAAGTGTTACACAAAGAACAGGGGAAGTGCCCACTTGGAATCGTGTCTGTTTTGAACAGCAACTATCCCAAAATCTCCTTTCAAAATGTTGTAGTCTCCCATCCACCACAGTAGACAAAGAATGAAGGAAGAATAACTACACATAAGTCTTCAGATTTTTCCAAAAATGTCAGATCAGTAAGAACAGCAGCTTCGCCCTTGCAACTGCTTCTCGGCATGAGTACAACAGCCTGGAAGAACAGCCAAAGAGTGTGCGGAAATTGGATTTCTGAAACTCTCTCCTGCGAGAGTTTTTTAACTTGTACCACCTGAGACACAGAGACAAGAGTATTTTTCCACATAATTGACCACCAATCCTTCCTTGTTTAGCATCTGAAAAATTTCATTTACTGCTGCAGTTGCCACCTAGTTTTGATAGGTGACTACCAATATATATCTTTTTATCATAGTCCTGCTGCTACTTCTATGCCCTGGTCTACACTAGGACTTTAGGTCGAATTTAGCAGCGTTAAATCGATGTAAACCTGCACCCGTCCACACGATGATGAAGCCCTTTATTTCGACTCAAAGGGCTCTTAAAATCGATTTCCATACTCCACCACTGACAAGTGGATTAGCGCTTAAATCGGCCTTGCCGGCTTGAATTTGGGGTACTGTGGACACAATTCGACGGTATTGGCCTCCGGGAGCTATCCCAGAGTGCTCCATTGTGACCGCTCTGGACAGCGCTCAACTCAGATGCACTGGCCAGGTAGACAGGAAAAGAACTGGGAACTTTTGAATCTCATTTCCTGTTTGGGCAGCGTGGCAAGCTGCAGGTGACCATGCAGAGCTCATCAGCACAGGTGACCATGATGGAGTCCCAGAATCGCAAAAGAGCTCCAGCATGGACCGAACGGGAGGTACGGGATCTGATCGCTGTATGGGGAGAGGAATCCGTGCTACCAGAACTCCGTTCCAGTTTTCGAAATGCCAAAACCTGTCAAAATCTCCCAGGGCATGAAGGACAGAGGCCATAACAGGGATCCGAAGCAGTGCCGCGTGAAACTTAAGGAGCTGAGGCAAGCCTAGCAGAAAACCAGAGGGGCGAACGGCCGCTCCGGGTCAGAGCCCCAAACATGCCGCTTCTATGATGAGCTGCATGCCATTTTAGGGGGTTCAGCCACCACTACCCCAGCCGTGTTGTTTGACTCCTTCAATGGAGATGGAGGCAACACGGAAGCAGGTTTTGGGGACGAAGATGAAGATGATGAGGAGGAGGAGGCGGCGGCGGCGGCGGCAGCTGTAGATAGCTCACAGCAAGCAAGCGGAGAAACCGGTTTTCCTGACAGCCAGGCACTGTTTCTCACCCTGGACCTGGAGCCAGTACCCCCCGAACCCACCCAAGGCTGCTTCCTGGACCCGGCAGGTGGAGAAGGGACCTCCGGTGAGTGTACCTTTTAAAATACTATACATGGTTTAAAAGCAAGCATGCAGAAGGATTAATTTGCCCTGGCATTCGCGGCTTTCCTGGATGTACTCCCAAAGCCTTTGCAAAAGGTTTCTGGGGAGGGCAGCCTTATTGCGTCCTTCATGGTAGGACACTTTACCACTCCAGCCCAGAAACACGTACTCAGGAATCATTGTACAACAAAGCATTGCAGTGTATGTTTGCTGGCGTTCAAACAACATCCGTTCTTTATCTCTCTGTGTTATCCTCAGGAGAGTGAGATAACATTCATGGTCTCCTGGTAGAAATAGGGTGATTTTCTTCAGGGGACATTCAGAGGAGCCCGTTCCTGCTGAGCTGTTTGCCTGCGGCTGAACAGAAATGTTCCCTGCTGTTAGCCACGGGGAGGGGGGAGGGTTGAGGGGGTAGCCACGCAGTGGGGGGAGGCAAAATGCGACCTTGTAACAAAAGCACATGTGCTATGTATGTAATGTTAACAGCAAGGTTTACCCTGAAAGAGTGTAGCCTCTGTTTTATAAAATGTGTCTTTTTAAATACCGCTGTCCCTTTTTTTTTCCTCCACCAGCTGCATGTGTTTCAATGATCACAGGATCTTCTCCTTCCCAGAGGCTAGTGAAGATTAGAAAGAAAAAAAAAATGCACTCGTGATGAAATTTTCTCTGAGCTCATGCAGTCCTCCCGCACTGACAGAGCACAGACGAATGCGTGGAGGCAAATAATGTCAGAGTGCAGGAAAGCACAAAATGACCGGGAGGAGAGGTGGCGGGCTGAAGAGAGGGCTGAAGCTCAAATGTGGCAGCAGCGTGATGAGAGGAGGCAGGATTCAATGCTGAGGCTGCTGGAGGACCAAACCAGTATGCTCCAGTGTATGGTTGAGCTGCAGCAAAGGCAGCTGGAGCACAGACTGCCACTGCAGCCCCTCTGTAACCAACCGCCCTCCTCCCCAAGTTCCATAGCCTCCACACCCAGACGCCCAAGAACGCAGTGGGGGGGCCACCGGCCAACCAGCCACTCCACCACAGAGGATTGCCCCCAAAAAAGAAGGCTGGCATTCAATAAATTTTAAAGTTGTAAGCTTTTAAAGTGCTGTGTGGCATTTTCCTTCCCTCCTCCACCACCCCTCCTGGGCTACCTTGGTAGTCGTTCCCCTATTTGTGTGATGAATGAATAAAGAATGCATGAATGTGAAGCAACAATGACTTTATTGCCTCTGCAAGCAATGATTAAAGGGAGGAGGGGAGGGTGGTTAGCTTACAGGGAAGGAGAGTGAACCAAGGGGCGGGGGGTTTCATCAAGGAGAAACAAAGAACTTTCACACCATAGCCTGGCCAGTCATGAAACTGGTTTTCAAAGCTTCTCTGATGCGTACCGCGCCCTCCTGTGCTCTTCTAACCGCCCTGATGTCTGGCTGTGCGTAACCAGCAGCCAGGCGATTTGCCTCAACCTCCCACCCCGCCATAAACGTCTCCCCTTTACTCTCACAGATATTGTGGAGCACACAGCAAGCAGTAATAACAGTGGGAATATTGGTCTCGCTGAGGTCTAAGCGAGTCAGTAAACTGTGCCAGCGTGCCTTTAAACGTCCAAATGCACATTCTACCACCATTCTGCACTTGCTCAGCCTGTAGTTGAACAGCTCCTGACTACTGTCCAGGCTGCCTGTGTACGGCTTCATGAGCCATGGCATTAAGGGGTAGGCTGGGTCCCCAAGGATACATACAGGCATTTCAACATCCCCAACAGTTATTTTCTGGTCTGGGAATAAAGTCCCTTCCTGCAGCTTTTGAAACAGACCAGAGTTCCTGAAGATGCGAGCATCATGCACCTTTCCCGGCCATCCCACGTTGATGTTGGTGAAACGTCCCTTGTGATCCACCAGAGCTTGCAGCACTATTGAAAAGTACCCCTTGCGGTTTATGTACTCGGCGGCTTGGTGCTCCGGTGCCAAGATAGGGATATGGGTTCCGTCTATGGCCCCACCACAGTTAGGGAATCCCATTGCAGCAAAGCCATCCACTATGACCTGCACATTTCCCAGGGTCACTACCGTTGATATCAACAGATCTTTGATTGCGTGGGCTACTTGCATCACAGCAGCCCCCACAGTAGATTTGCCCACTCCAAATTGATTCCCAACTGACCGGTATCTGTCTGGCGTTGGAAGCTTCCACAGGGCTATCGCCACTCGCTTCTCAACTGTGAGGGCTGCTCTCATCTTGGTATTCATGTGCTTCAGGGCAGGGGAAAGTAAGACACAAAGTTCCATGAAAGTGCCCTTACACATGCGAAAGTTTCGCAGCCACTGGGAATCGTCCCAGACCTGCAACACTATGCGGTCCCACCAGTCTGTGCTTGTTTCCCGAGCCCAGAATCGGCGTTCCACAGCATGAACCTGCCCCATTAGCACCATGATGCATGCATTGGCAGGGCCCATGCTTTCAGAGAAATCTGTGTCCATGTCCTGATCACTCACGTGACCACGCTGACGTTGCCTCCTCGCCCGGTATCGCTCTGCCAGGTTCTGGTGCTGCATATACTGCTGGATAATGCGTGTGGTGTTTAATGTGCTCCTAATTGCCAAAGTGAGCTGAGCGGCCTCCATGCTTGCCTTGGTATGGCGTCCGCACAGAAAAAAGGCGCGGAACCATCGTCTGCATTGCTCTGACGGAGGGAGGGGCGACTGAAGACATGGCTTACAGGGTTGGCTTCAGGGAGCTAAAATCAACAAAGGGGGTGGCTTTACATCAAGGAGTATTTCAGGCAGGACTTCACGGAGGGTTCCAATAAGAAATGGTGCACCTAAGTTATTGTTCTTATTGGAACAAGGAGGTTAGTCTGGCCTCTGATTGATACATGGCTAGATTTACCTCGCTGCACCTTCTCTGTGAGTGACAGCAGTGTGACCTAGAGGGATGAGTCCCCTAGACAGGGGAGGGGGGGAAGCAAATGAGTACAAAACAAATCTGGTCTATTTCTTGTTTTGATCCACTCCATCTATCTTTTACATCTTTGGCTGGCAGCAGACGGTGCAGAAGGACTGCATGCCATCCACATCTCATGGCTGCCCGGCAGAAGATGATGCAATAGGACTGCTAGCAATCCGTATCGCCTGCCTGCTCACCATAAGACGGTTCAATAGGACTGACTACAGGATTAAAGAGAATGACCTGGTCAAGTCACTCCAAATTTAGTCCCTGCGCCCATGTCTGCCCAGGCGCTCGCCAGGAGCACCTCGGACATGACGATGACGGCTACCAGTCATATTGCACTGTCTGCTGCCACAAGGCAATGGGTTGCTGCTACTGTGTAGCAATGAAGTACCGCGTCTGCCAGCACCCAGGAGACATACGGTGACGGTTACCTGAGCGGGCTCCATGCTTGCCGTGGTATGGCGTCTGCACAGGTAACTCAGGAAAAAAGGCACGAAACAATTGTCTGCCCTTGCTTTCACGGAGGGAGGGAGGGAACGGGGGCCTGATTATTTGTACCCAGAACCACCCGCGACAATGTTTTAGCCCCATCAGGCATTGGGATCTCAACCCAGAATTCCAATGGGCAGCGGAGACTGCGGGAACTGTGGGATAGCTACCCACAGTGCAACACTCCGGAAGTCGATGCTTCCCTCGGTACTGTGGAAGCACTCCGCCGAGTTAATGCGCTTCGAGCATTTTCTGTGGGGACACACACACTCGAATATATAAAACCGATTTCTAAAAAAATGACTTCTATAAATTCGACCTAATTCCGTAGTGTAGACATACCCTCTGATTGACTCCTTAAGTACTTTAAAGGGACACTGCTCACATGAAAATCAGCGCAAAGCCCACCTCAGGGAGGTTGCTAGATTCTTGTCACCCAGCAGACATTTTAGATAACTAGAGACAACATGAAATTGGATTGTAACACAATTGGATACATACATCTATTAATGCCAAGCAAGGAAAACAAGTTATTGGACTCCATTTTTAAGATGTGCTTAATGACATGATGGGTTAGCCATTAAATTGGAAATAGGTCCAATCCTTCTCCATCTCCTAGAATTTTTTTTTTTTTTTAAAGACAGCAACTAGACCTTTCAAAGTATGAGACAGAACTAGGAGGTGCACCACTGCAATTTCTAACAATTGATATACTGGCAACAAAATGTTCTCATATTTTTTGAGTATTCACAGGAAAAGAAAGAAGCAGCTACTCTGGGTAAAAGAAAACAATTTTGAACTCTAACGGCTACCCCTTCCCCTTTGGTCGCATGCAAAACTTTCAATAAGTTCCCTGAAAACAGAAGTCATCTTCTTTAAGTATAAGCCAGGAAGATTAGATCTTTATATCAGAAAGATTTTTTTTTCAGTTGGTGTTGGAGTTTATCATCGGAGAAGTGAGAAGATCAGCAAAAAAGAGGTGTTCTGCCTACAACCTCTGTAATTAAGATATGACTCCTGTTAAAGGACATTGAAGTCCAGTGGGAAAATCTCAATTTAAAAAGTGTATAGAATGTAAAAGGATCCTCTGTCGGTCATGGCTTCTAAAGCTGGTTGAAGGGATATTTGAAAGGTCTTCCTATCAAAAGTTGGCTGCAAAAGGTGTTTTATGCAGTGAGCTTTTAGCTAGTCCTTTAACTTCATTTAACTGCTAAACTCAAAATTTGGCTGCCTCAGACTATAAACTTCAAAGCAAAATAATCAGTTTCCCACTGCTTAACTGAAGATACAGACTGACAGTTAGGCCCTGACCTGGGCCTGGAGCTCTGGGTTAGGACCCTCAAGCTCCTCGTCTCCTGTGCCACAGTTGCCTGTAGTAGAAGCAGGCATACCTTCTTATCTTGCCTGATAGGCTACTGCCTCCTCCCAGCACTTCTAGCTGCTGGAGGACTGAGACTTGTTGGTACCTGAGCTTCAGTGGCTTTTCTTGGCAGGGAAGGGCAAGGAGAGAGGTAGGCAGCATGGACCAGAGAAGGTCTGTAACATCCAATCACACTTTCCTAATTTAAAAGGTAACCCTAAAGCGTGTTATGTTGCTAAGACACCATGACCTAATTATATTTCTGTTAGAGCTACCACACCATCTGAAGATGTCAAAAGCAAATCGCTTACTATATACTTGTGGCTGAAAAAACTAAGAAGTAACCACAGGGAGTCTCAAGTTGCCTCTGCTATATCTGTCTTTTCCCTGAAGCAAAAGATTGTCCGTTCCAGTTTAAAAAAACCCTCAAGTCTCCAAATCCAGACTGATCCTGCTGCCTGGCAGTTGCACTGAGGAGACCAGAAGCCCAACCATTCAGTGTTGGAGAAATTCAGATGGCACAATATGCTAAAAGTGATTGTAATGTGGAAAATAGTAGAGGGAAAGCAAAATTATATGAATCAGTGGATTATTTTTTGTACAGTTTTGTTGCTCCCTATTCATTGTCTACATCACACTAATTTTGAGGATACATATCAGTCTCATTAGTGAGCAAAATCTGGCTGCATTTTGGCTCGCAATAGTCTATGCATCCTTAATCAAACTAAATTTTAGAGAGAGTATTGAAAGGTTTAATTTGGGAACTTTCAATATTTTTAGTAGTATACCTATGTGACATGAGTGCAAAATTGACAGAAAACAGGCTGAAGAGACACTAACACTCTGTGTATTCTCTCTAATACAACAATAAAAAATATTTCCCAGAAGCAATTAAAACATTCTAACTCTTTGAAATTATCACATTTCATGAAGGAAAAACAAAACAAACAAAGAAAACCCCAGCACCGTCAACATGGCTACCAGAAGATATGTGCTTTAATTTTCTATGAGAATCATCATCATCATCAGGTCAAATCCCAAAGGGATTTTGCCTCTTTGCAGATTGGAGGCCCCCTCAATTGTGCTTGAGCAAAATGATTAAAGTAATCTAGGTGTATACTCAGTTTATGGCCATCACTGGAAATATTATTGCACCACTGAAGCTTCTGGCACCCAAAATTGCCAGCTCTGTAGTAGCATTCCTGGTATAATCACTTCAGAATTCTTTCAATCTCATAATACTTCCATGCCAAGAAAGCCACCCACACCGAACCAGTGCTAACTGAGGCACTGGCTGGGTTCAGTTTTGAATATCTTCATTTCTGATCTTGTCTTGCTACTTCATACATTCATAGATCCTAAGGACATGGTGATCATCTAGTCTGACATCCTGTATAATACAGGCCACAGAACTTCCCAAAAGTAAAATGTGGCTATGAAGCAACTGAAGGCGACTATGAGAATTAAAAGCATTAATCCTGTGTTTTTCAATTTTCTTGTCACCATTTCCTAGCCAGCCCACTTCCGAAAAAGCACAGATCTCAAAGTTCAGGCTTTTCAACTGCTTGTAGGATGGCTTTAGCTGTTTTGGATAATGTTTAGACATTCCAGGCATCAACTTTACATTTGCCATCAGCATGCCTAAATGGCCCCTTCACAAGGTTTCATTGGTCATTTTCACCGCAGTGGTAGGGAAAAACAACAAACACCATTGGCCATTTCAGCTACAAAGACAATTGACCTGATTCACTGTCAATACCTTCATGACAAGAACGTACCAACCCAGGAGAAAATCCCAAATTAAAGGATCACCATACCAAGCCAACCTGTAACACTGCCTTTGAACAAATCACTGAGTCTCGAGAAAGTTACCTTTACTGTGAAGCTTTGCTACCATAATATGGGTTTGTACTGCACTTAGCAAAAAAGGACCTTGATTTGGTTCCCAGAATATAAATTTTAAACAACATTAATATTGGACTATGTTATAGGCTGATTTTTACTGAAAACTACATCCTGTTAGCAGGGGAGGATCCTAGTAAAAATGATACTGGGTTTTTTTGACCCAGTGGAGCAGCCCTCAAGTAGCAATAATTAAAGTTTGGCAAAAAACAGACAAGTCTTGAAGGAAGGAAGCCAAAGTGCTTCAAAGCAGAGGAGAACCCATGAACTGGAGTAAAGGAATCAAAAGGAGCAGCCAAACATAAGGCAGCCTGGGGTTGTTGTTATTTTGGAAGTACCCTTGTGGTTTAAAAAAAAAACAAAAAACAAAAAAGATAGATTCCAGAAGAGCTGACTTTATTTTGACTTTGAGAGGATAGTTTTATTTGGAGTGGGCTGGGGTTTTCACCTGCTTACAGGCTGCTTGTGGCATATGAGGCCCTTTTACTCCACAGTTTATAACTTTGTCATGTACATCATTTTGGAGAAAAAACAAACAGAACATACAGACACTTTCTGAGCTACAAAATTTTCTCTTGGATGTTCTAGCCCTGTGTACTCATAGTTGCACAGTAAACGTCAACTATGCTTCTTTCAGTACTATGTATACTGGTTGTGTTGTGTGGATGCAGATGGGGCGGTGCTAGGAAATCCGTGCTGATGGAAAATGAGGAGTCTGAGCTCCTGTGAGTGGCTGTATATTTTGGACATTATTGTGTGTGCTAGTTATGCTGATTTGTTATGCACCGGAGTGTTGTGTGAGTGGTGAATGAGGGCTGTGTGCTGCGATCAGGGGCAACGTGTATTTGGGATTATTGTATATGCTGGTTGTGTGGATAAGTGTGTTGATTTGTGTCTAACATAATAGAAAAAGCAGTTTTTAAACCAAGATCAAAGCAAATGACATTATAACAATTTTATTAATTACTTTATAGTACCCAAAAACGTGCTTGGTGTTCCACTGAATACTTAGGGAAACTGGATCCTTTACCCAGAAGAGCTTACCATTCACACGCCTCTGTCCCACAAGTAGTCAGGCTTGAAGTCAATGGGAAGACTCTCCCGCGTAAAGTGAGGCATATGTGGAAGTGACTGCAGGACTGAGGCCTAAAGTTTTAGGTGGGACACGATGAATGAGGGGAACAAACAAAAACTGCCCTAGACATTGCATGAAGAAAAAGACCAGGAATGTGATTTAACTAGACTGCAACTTTATTAAGACAGATAGCTGGAACTATTCATCAATAATTTGTCCAGCACAGGTTAACCTTCCTATTGTAATTCATTCAAACTGGTGGATGGCTGTTGTCAGCTCCCCTTCCTATTTATCTGTTCCTAGCACTATTTCTAGGACCCCATCATGCTCACCTCACACAAAAATATTAAGGGGGCTGTCTCCTCACTGCACCAGACATTCCCTACCTTCTTTAGGATCCTTTCTCCTAATCCACTTCCAATTACAATTTCAATTTTTCAGGAAATTGAACCCCTCATTTTATGAGTACCTGAACTGGAGATCTACTAAACTATGACAAAATTAATTTTATAATCTAACTTACTTACTGGAGACCTGGCCAACCAGACAGTGAGAGGAAATTTCTTGCTAGCCCCAAAAGGCAACCAGCATGAGCCCACAACAAGATCCTAAAATACAGTCCTATTCAAAGGGATTGGTAGGGAGCTTTATTTCCCAGTGCAGGATAGTGTCTATGGGCAGGGCGAAGGGCTTACGAGCTATCCCACTGGGTGCCAGGAAGTCAATAGCCTTATGTTCCACTCTTCTGTACAACCAATGAGTTGCAGAATCCCACTCCTCCTCTTCTCCTGAAGCCAATAAGGAAAGGGATGTGCATGCTACAATTCTTAAAAAGGTCCAAGAGTTCTTCCCCCACACTACCACCTGCACAGACAATGACATTTCTTCCATCACCTCTGAGGTTGTGAAGGGCATTATATCAGTGTGGTTACTCAGGGTTTGCCCTCACTATGGGAGTAAGTCAAGCTAAGTTATGCTACTTCAGGTACATTAGTAACATAGCTGGAGTCGATGTAGCTTAGGTCGACTTACCCTGGTGTCTCCACTGCTCTGTGTCAATGGAAGACGCTCTCTGGTCGACTTCCTTTACTCTTCTCAGAGTGCTGAAATACCAGGGTTGACCAAAGAGTGCTCTGCGATCGATTTAGTGGGTCTTCACTAGACTCACTAAATCGATCCCTGCTGCATTGATTGCAGCAGCAGCAATCTCCCTGGTAGTGGAGACCAGCCCTCAGGGTAGACACATGGAGATCTTGGTGGTTCATTTAAGAGTATAATTTGTTTTTAATATTAAAACAAGGAAGGTCTGAGAAGCCCAAAAGAGTCCTAGACAATTATTCTATCATTAAGACAAACTTCAGTTTGTTTCCCTGCAAAGGTAAACGAAATGTCAGAAATATCGTCATGATCCTAAAGTTACATATTAACAGGATGTGAGCATCAGCACAGGAGGAAGTTAAGATTTAGAAGTTCAACTGCCTACATGATTAGGTAAAGGACAGTGTCAGATTAAAAACCATTAAGAGGTCATATCTCCTTACTTCTGTTAATATTTTGGAGCTATTAAAAATTTGGATTTAATACAATTCCGATTTTCCTTTCCTTCTTTATAATGACTTTACTTTTGGCCTGGCACTCAGTTTGGATAATAATAGATTAGACAGTTTCAGTTCCTGCTTTTTATTGTACTAAACACAATGTTGCCCTGTTTCAGCTGCACACACAATAGTGGAATATTTAAATCCAAAACAAAATGCTGTTTTCACTGAGTAGTTTCAAACTGCATAGACACCTTCCTACTAATATTAGTTAGTGGGCTTTTTTTAAAGATGTATGTAAACCTAAATTTTCAGCAACATTTTAAAATCTATCAGTACATTAAAACATCTTTCCAAAATTATCTCAATTCAAATCTAAAACCGACTGACTAAATTATGTAGCATGAAAGATAAAACGCTTTTAGTGCAGAGCAATAAATTTCCATCATGAGTTCTCTGGTATTTGAAAGGAAGAGGAAAAAAAATCAGTCTCTGATCCCACAAGCGTAGAAGTGAAACATCTGTTGGATACATAAGGATATTGTTGGCTAAGTTACAAAGCAAGGGAATAGTCCATTGGTCAGTGCACTCTCAATGAAGAGAGGTTTTTTTTTATTGGAGTAAGCCGAAACTAATATAGTATTTTCAGAAATCTTATAAAATATTATACTAGCCATAAAAATGTTGGCTAATCACATCCTTTGAGGATATATTTCAAATTACTTGTATATTAAAAAGTCAAATTGTACAGCACAGCAATTAGCATGGATATGTATTTTATACTAAATGCAGATGGCTGCCTTTTGCGGGGGAGGGGAACAACTAGGATAAAACTGTTTTACCATTTTAATAGCGTGACATGTAAAGAGATCTGAACTTGCACACTACAATGGAATTCCATTTATCCAGTCCCCCCCACCATCCAAACCTTCTGTTCTAGTGAGCTGCCAATGCTGTCCCCTCTTTTTCTGACACCTTGACTACTGACTTCCAGCTATCTGAGCATGTTTGTTGTCCCCCAGCAGCTCAGAAAAAACAGATTCTGGTGTATCTTTAAAGAGTTTCCTCAGTTTCTTAAACTTACAGCGAAAATTAGGAATCTTCTCCATATCCAGCTCTTTTAAACCCATCTATTTACATCTCTGTGGAATGCACAGATTAAAATGTTAACAATTGATTCACTTGCAGAAGAAGTCAGTGATTCATTTGAAGAAAGCAATTTCCCCACACACCCTTAAGCATACAATAGTCAATAAGTTCTTAGAAGACTATCACTCAATGAAACTGACCTCACCAACTCAAAGCATGCAGCTGATACTGTCAATATCAAAGCTTTTAGTCTCTCTCCCTAAGCAAGGCAACTGAAAAGCTAGCTCAAAGAACATCTCCAATTTTGTCAGGCCTCTGCCACTCTTTGGATCCTTTCCAACTGGATTTTAGACTTGGTCGTGGCACAGAGATGGAGCAGATCATGCTGATGGAACATCTCCTTGAGACAGGAAGCAAGAAAATATCCACACAGGATATCTCAGTAGCATTCAGCATATTCAGCCAGGAAATACTGCTGATGCACCTCAAAGTCCTAGCAGGACAGGAAGGAATTGCATTGATCTGGTTCAGATACTTATCATACAAGTCTTAGTGGGTCATTATGAGTGGGTATACCTCTGCATCTTGAGCGCTGCAATGCTCCACCCTTTTACCGCTCTCCTAGCCTATCAATTTAATATTTTCATAAAATCACTGGGGAAAAAAAAAATCAGGAAACAGAGGCTTAAATTCCAGCCATGTGGAGAAACCACCCAGCTCCATCTTTGAAAAAGACCACAGTGCAGATTGCATCATCTTTCAGCTATCCAAATATTGAAGCAAGATCAGTACCTAGACGAGACGTTGGCTGACACTAAATCCAGCTAAGGTGAAAATGATTACAGTGGAAAGAACTGAGAACTAACCAAGATCATATTTTCTCCTGTCAAGGGCATCTATCCTCCAATTACCTACAGGTTCCATGTATGTTAATGGGAGGGAAAAAAAACAAAGTGCATTTTTACTTTATAACACCTCTGGAAAGCACTCAATTACCACAGTGATGAACACAATATCTGGACAGATAGACCTTGTACAGTAAGTTCTTCAGAGTTTTTGACCCAGGCATATACCAGGAATCACCCAAATCCATTGCAATTTTGCTAAACTGGATTTTAAATTTTTCCATGATCTGTGCCTCTCCCTTATAGAAAGGAATTCTACAGTACACTCATAGCCAGATACCTCTAGGTAGTTAGTGATTTTGTTTAAAAAAATGTTTATTCAGTGATTGTGTTAAAGTAAAAAACAACGAGTTTCAAATTGAATCTAAGGCTAAAGCTCCTTCAGTAAAGATGCTTTGAACTTCTAGCATACTAGTGAGATTTCTTTTAATACCCATTAATATGTGCAAAACTTATAAGCAAGAAAAAAAAACGTACCCACTGTACACACTGGCAAATCAAATCTATCTATATTTTTCCCCAAAGAGATATTAAACAAAGACCAATTTATCAATTGCTTTCTTGAGTATTCATGGCAGTTCTCAGAAGATGTGCAGCTAATTGCTTAAGTGTTCAGCAGTCTATTTAAACATCCAATATGAAGTTTTTAAATTGTACTATATAATAGTCGCACTCAAGCAAAATATTTAAAAAGCATTGGTTTTGGTGAGTTATTAACTACTGCAAGACGAAGTACTGAACCACAATTTTAACGATCGTTGTCTAGAGTCATTTATACTTTCAGAAAACAAAAATAGCCTTTTAAAGGATTAGTAACAAATCCCTGAAGGAATGCAGCCAACTTCAGTCTTTTTAAACCTTAAGAGTCAATTCTGACATATCCTGAGCATTAATGAAGGCAATGTGTACAACTGACATAGCACCTTAAGTGTGAGAATCTTACAAGTAAATAAAATGCAACGGTCCCTGTTTATTATATCTTGTAATCAAAATGAAAAATACAAAGACGACAGATTATGACTGTTGGACAGAGAGGCTGGGAAGTGCAGTGAAGAGGTCTATTAATAGGAGAAAAAACTAAACTTGGGGACTTAGTTATTTAACAAAGAGTATTCTATACAGGTACATTTTGTGTTGCATATTCCTTACAAAATTACATAAAATTGAAAATGTTAACATCTATCTGAGGATTATTGTTGAAAAGCTTCAGAGCAGAATGGTGTTTGAAGTGGTATTGGAAGACAGAAATGATGGTCAAATGGAGCTTAAAATAGACTTCCAAGAAAAAGGAAAGAAGGAATGAACACGAGTGGGAGCAAGACACAAAGGGAGCACGAACCCTTGAAGCTTATGAAGTGAAAGGAACATAAGTGGAAGTTAACAAAAAATGGGGGAAGAGATGTAGGCCATAGCAGAGTTGTTTACCGCTTTGAAAGAAAGATCCAGTTGCTTAAAATTAAAAGAAAATGATGAGTGAAAACCAAAGAAAGGATTTGAATAGGGGAGAGACACTACTGAAGAGGAAAATAAAGCACAACAACATTACAGACAGACCAAACGATAGTGAAATGAAAAAGGAGGCCAAAGAGGAGAAAGCTACACTAGTCAAGGCAAGACAGGAACAAAGACCCATATCTTCAAAGGAATTTAGGCACTTAATTCCCATTTACTTCAGTGGGAGTTAGGTATAAAAATTCCTTTGAGGATTGGGGCCAAACTCCCACTGAAATAATGGGAGTTAGGTGCCTAAATTTTGTTTGAAGATCTGGGCCAAAGTCCACCAGTGTTTTTAGTGGTAGGAACGGAGAGGCAAGTGACAGAGGTTTTAGAGATGGCATAAAGAAAGAATGAACAGAACATGGTGATCATCTACAATGGATATGGGGGACTGTCAGGATGAGTTGGGGAGAATTATCCATAAGCTTTTGAGCAATATAGTTATATTTATAGAATGTACGCATGATTTTATTTACAGTAGCACCCACTGTGTGCTACGTGCTTTCCAAACACTGAAGAAAAAAAGTTCCTACTATGAAGAATTCACAATCTAGGGACAGACAAGTAGACAGAGGAAAGAAGTAAAAGAATAATAAATAAATGTATAGACAATTTACACCTAGATTTTAAAAAAGCTGTTGAAAAATTAACATGGGATAGCAAGTTTTCCTTTTTGCTTATAAAGTTCTAATATATATTTGTTAGATTTAAAAAACAAAACAAAAACAACCTAATGAATTTTCATAACTTCCAAGTTATCCTAAGAATAAGGATGTAGCAATTTCAAAAACCAAATTTCATCTACAACTCAGAAGTAATGTTTCTTATTCTGGAGTTAAGTTATCCATGTACTAAATTTGCACATCCCCCTCAAATGCATTACACAGTAGACTCATTTTAATTACCCTCTTTTCCCTCCTAGACTACATCACAAGAATTAGTCCAATCCCTCTAGCAAGATAAAAGTAGAGCTGGAATCTTTATTGCCAACACACATTAATCTCACTAGAAACTCATGCTTTTAAAGTAGCAACATCCATCTCTATTACAGCTGTGGTAAGCTATCAGCCATGACTTGAGAGATGGACACAAACTGCTACAGGATTTGTTTCCACCCTTGCTGAGCACTGTCTAACATATATTTAATCAAGTTTCTGCTATTAGGCTTTAAAAGCAAATAGGTGCTGCCATTCCAAACCAAGAACATAAGTAGTGCATATTTTGTTAAGTCAGAAATGTATTATTATATATTTAGATGCTTTCCATGTAAACAACTACCCGAAACAAACAAGTCTTCAACCTGAAGTAAGCCTTCCAGGAAAGGCTGAATGCTTTCAGGGGATTAATTAGATGGAGCCACTAGGCCTTCAGTCTCACAGCCACTCCCCGGTGCCCTGTGCAAATACTAGGAATCAGAAGCGTATCTAGGGGTTTATTAACAAGTATCAGTTGTCTATCCTCTATAGGCAGAGTACTAATCTAATTCTTTTTCCTGGTCTAATGTGCCATTACATGGCTAATCAGTAGATTTTGCTGGGCACATATCAATTTGAAGGCATGTTTATTTGATCACAATTCATCTTGTAGCTGATTTTAAAGAAACATGAAATTAACTTAATCTGGTGTCTGCAGGAGAACACAAATTTATTTGCTGCAGTGTTTGGTTTTGTTTTTAAATAGGTTGTTGCCTTTTTGTTCAGAAACTGCAATACTAAAGTGTCAGCTATCTATGCTTTGCTGGTGCTTCCACCTTTAACTTCTTCGCAACTTTTTTGTGTTTGCCTCCTCCTGGCACAATATTTGCGGGTTGTGACAGCCGACATATTTGCATTAAAAAACATCAAACCCTCACAGTTATAGGACCTTATAGAAAGCAGATAATAAAACGCCAAGCTTCAGAGGACAGACGCTATCCTTTACCACTGCGCTTGTGAAGAATAAAATAGACTGCTAGATTTCAATATTGTTGTGGAGGAAATATCTTCAAAAGAGGGGGACTGACTGGGGGGACATTTTATTTATAGATCCTCCCTGAATCTGACTAAAAAAATGCAGCACTGACAAAAATAATTAAGAAGGTAAACCACCATACAGAAAAGGGCAAACTACTATCTGCAGCAGCTATAAGAACTACGTTCTGATGGTTGCCAAACAGCCAGATAAATTGATTCCCTATAGGTGAGCTCAGAACATCTGAGTTGGAGGAGTTTGCACCTTCGACATGAGATGAAGGCACGGGGTAATATTTTCAAAGTGTTTAAGTAATTTAGGAATCCATGTTGCACTGAAAGTCCGAGGGACTTGTGCTTCTCAGTCACTTATGAAAGTATCACCCACAGACAAGAAGTGTGGTGATGCTCTGGGATAAGTAATTTTAAAGTAAAGCCAGCTATGCCCCTTTTAATGATTCAAGACCATACAATTGTGAAATTATTTGAGAAAACATAGTATTTACTAGAGGTTTTTCTTTAACACTGGAAGCTGCACTAATAGAAAAAAGCCCACAAAATTTCACAATATTTGATTTTTGTACCTCTCAGAAAGTGCCTCATATATACCACCATCAACAATTTTCTAAAATGTACTTAATGTTTATGTTACAGACTCTCATCATATCCATTCTTAACAATTACAGCCTTCATTGTCTGGGCTTCTGCAGTCGCATTCACAGTACAACTTTTTATGGAACTAAGAATTAGATGTGCTGATGGCTCATGGTATTATGCTGAGCATTTCAATTTATAGTTTTTGCCTGGGTTAAAGGTATCTATGAGGAGTTAGATGCCAAGTCCCATTAATTTCAATGAGAGTTGGGTGCCTAACTCTTTTAGGCGCTTTTGAAAATCGACAGCCTTAGGATCTAGTGGCTATCAAAGAATAATTATTTGCTCACCTCTCCCAATCACTTTCTCCTCTATAGAGGGATCACACTTTCTTCTAATTTGCGGCCCAGCTATTGAACCCTCTACTCAAGTTAGAGAGTGCTTACTTATATGAGTAAGTCAAATGGGACTACTTGAGTGATTGTTTACCAACATTACTAAGGGTTCCATTAGTGGGCTCTTGGAAAGTGCCTAGCAGATTATTGGTGCTAGAAGTAGTAAATAACAATCATTGCACAAAAAAGTAAAGCAAATCTTCCAGCCATTCTCTGTGGTATTTGTAGCTATGATTTTGTCTTCTGTAGATTACATCATTATGTGTTAGATGTCTGACTGGCAGGGTAATCTAGGCATTTGGGCTTCATTTTTTAATTAATTGAGTTACTTGAGGACTCCAGATTGTGGACATTGCAGCATGAGGATCTTGCAGCAGCTTCTGCTATTCTATTTGGGTTTTGTTTGTAATTTCCTCTCTAAATTAAAAGCCACCTACCCTACAAGAAAATGGATTTTTCCTCTCAATGTTTATGGAAAACAGAGTAGGTTGAGAGTCCAAAAGACTTTACTTTGCATTTCAGGGATTTAAACTGAATGCAAAACTGTGGGTACCAACATTTTTCTGTGCCCCATATTTTAGAAATTTTCCATGGGAACATCTTTTCCTTGCTCTTTCAAAAGAGCTGACATACTAGATTTGACCGCTGGTCCACTGAGTCAAATATCCTGTTTCTAAGAGTGACTAGTACCACAGGCTTTAGAGGAGATGGCAAGAAATACTGTAATGGGCCATTATAGATTCACCACCTAAATGACTTTTCCTAACCCTATTTATTGTCCTGTCTCAGTAGTGACACCCTGATGCATTCTCCTAAGGACTTACACATTACTAAGTTGTAAATTATCCATATGAGTAATTCAAATGATGTCTTCTAATGACTATTAGTTTCCATTTGTCAGCAATGAATTTCACCTGGCATTGTGTTGCCTATTCACCTAGATTTGTCAGATCCTTTTGTGACATTGGCCAAAAGCAAAATGAGATTGGTGGCTCTTCCTCATTTGATGAAGTGGAAGAGACGTCCTTTCCCTAAATGATGTCAGAAGGTCAGTGAAATTCTTCGAAAGTCCATATATTTAATAGTAAACAAGCATAGTATTGTAGTTCTTCAGTCTCATTTCTTTTGTAACAAAATTGATTATATTCCTTAACAATATTAATTTCCCCTTCTTTCAAATACAAGTCACAGAAGTTTGACAGAATGTTTTTTTTCCCAAATAAAACTTGGATTCACAGGTTTGTACTAGGTTTCCATTTAAACTAAGATTCATCTGGCTAACCGTTTCTTCTATGAGACATCCCTTTGATTATTAGCAATGTGACTACTGGTGTGAGAGAGTTAGAAATACTCACATGAATAAGATCTTGCAGGATCAAGCCCTAATACAGTTCAGCAACATCAGTAAAGAAAAGCTATTTCTGGTATATTTTTGTCAGGAAAAAATCCCTGTTTTCATGTAAAAGCTGTCATAATGCCAAGAATAAATTAGTAGAAAATCCCCACTTTCACGTTAAAAGCTCTCATAATGCCAAGAATAAATTAAAGGGCAAGGGGGGAGGGAAAGGGAATTAAGCTACAGAGGCCCTCTCCACAAAATACTGGGTGAATGCAAGCACCTAAAGCCTTGCATACTTATCAGCTTTTGTGTACGGTAGCTCCCTTTCTCTCTGTATTCTCTTCCCTTAATTACTATACTATCTTTCTATGAAAACTTTTATCCTTATCCAGACCTATCATTCTACAATGCACTGTATCTCCTCTGCAACTGAACGCTATTCCAACTTAATGTTGGTCTGATAAAAAACAGTTATTTTCGTACAAAAAGATCTGGTTTTGAATATTCCACCTTTCTTATTACTAGTTACAGAGTGAGCAGGCAGGGACAATTACTCAAATGTCTTGGAATTAAAATATCTGAGAAATGAATCTACTCTCATGGATTATGTACCTTCATAACGTGCAAATAAGGAAACTGACAAACTTCAGTTATTAAGGGTAAAACCACTGGAGACATTTAATAAAAGTTTAACAACCTCTACATTTGGAATTATAGAACAGAGTTTCTTCTTTTAGGAACACATTGTGAACAATGTGGGTACAAATGCTTATACTTTATTAGAAGCTATTCTAACTTGAATATTCATCTGTGTATCTATGCTCTTCTGTAAATCATTTAAAGTAAACTCTGAATACACCGGCATACCAATGAGATGTAACAGCAAAGTTGGTTTTCCCATTTCTTCCAAGTAAAATAAACTAAGTTAATCTTTCAACAACACACTATGACAGCAAGGATGCAGGAACCTTTTTTGCTCTCACAAGTGAGAGACAAGAAGATTTCTTTAGAAGACTAAAAATAGAATACATCAGCATCAGAAGAGCCTAATGGAATATAGACAGATGCACATAAATGGTCTTTACATATTCTGTCTTAGAATTGCTACATACACAATAGACATTCTTGTCTTTTCAGACTATACACTTCTTAAAAAGACAAAAAGGTGAAGAGTGAGAGTGCAGCATGGTTAAGCTTGACAGACCACAGTACGTACTTTATAAAAGCAATTTATAATATTGCTAGAAATTGTGTAAGTTCAGTTTGCAAGTTGGCCACACTACACACAGGAAGACCATAGCAGAGCCTGAGGTTGAACATAACATTACTACTTATGTGCAATTGTATTTTGCAATTATGCTGCCACAGGACTGCTTTTGGATAAAGTAATTTTCTTTAAAATTGTTTAAATTTTCCTTAAAAGTTGGGAAATTCTTGATTCAGCTACTGGCAATGGCTGTAGTTGCTCATAATCAGGTCTTAGTGAAAATGATGGTTAAAAAACCCATGCCTGTTTACAAAAAGTATGAACATTTCTTATAGTCTTTCTACACACTCTCAAATGACAATAAGAAAAGTTTGAAAAAAATTCTAACTGGAACATAGGCTTTAGTATTTTACATTAAAAGGTCTTAATTGTTTTGGAAAAAAAGCTATTTCCTCTCATTATGATGCCATATGCTTTTAAAATTCCAAATTCTCTTCTGTCCAAAATTTAGATTTGGTTTGTGAAGTCTCTTTTTTGGAAGATAATTAACAATTCCTTAAAAGTAAAACAGTCTGCACATGGAATTCCAATACAGGATGAGTCACATGAACCAAAACTGGTGATTTTTTTTAAAGTAGATTATTTGTTAGTTTTAGATGGTGAACATTGGCTATTAATGTTTTGAACAACACTAAGTTGATTAACAGAGATTGATTCTGCAAATACTTACTCACACAAGTAGTCCTTACTTTAGCAATCATATTCATTGCTTATATTATGGATGTGCTTAGAGACCCCAATGAGAATCGGAGACTACTGTAAAAACAGAATCCACTGCCCATATACCTTTCATTCCATTAAACACATGATGCAACAAGTGGGTAAAACAATCAGGATGACTTCAAATATGCTACTCACATGAGTAATTTCTGTGATGAGTAATGTCTGTAATTTCTGTGACTTAGTTTATTTGGTTAAAACTGATTTTTTCTTAAAATTCTTCAGTGGTATTAAGTAATTATTTTTGTACTTTCATACTCCTTTGGTGGGATTCTTCAAATATTCAAAAACTTCCATGTGATTGTCAGGATCAGACCCTCTTAATTCAATTCAGCACAGCATTTATGCATGTTTAAATGCTGTGCTTAACTAGGGCCTCTATGAATATTATATTTCTGTTCAAAAAGCTATGAAGATAAATAAGTAGAGGATTTATAAATACATAAACAAGGGGGAAGGGTAGACTTCAGAGAGGAATTGAAATAGCATTTGAGTAAATCAAGGCATTCCCTTCCTTAGCTTCCATGATAAAATGTACTGCTTTCATAAAACTTGCAGACTGAGGAGGCAAAAAATATAACTCATTTTAAAACTTTAGGTCAATACATTATATACAGCTTGAGGTGGACAAAAGTAAGTCTGAATAAGTCCTTCATTTGAGTTCTATAATTGTATCCTCACACCCCTTTAGTATACTTTCAAAACACCAATATCAGATGCTTTTCCATTGCTTTTATAGAAGTTAAATCAGGGCTTGGATTGAGTTATGTGGTTGTACAGTGTACTAATATATTTTTCATGCTGCCTCCTTATTCTCCAGAATCTAACATTTCATTTAGAAAACTAAAGTGTGGGGGACAGAGCAAGGTGCTAGCTCCTATAGATGCTGAGACAGCTATTTATATATAAAACTATAGTGACCTTTGCCTGCATCTGCAGAACCTGAAACAATGACTGATAGGTGTGACCTGCCCCCTTCTTTATAACGGATACTAACTCATAGTAGTTTAAGTCTCAGTGCTTTCACTGCTCATAAACACATGTAGAAGAGAGGGAGCATTCAATTGTGAAGATATGCACCATCTACTGTAAGATACTGCTGATTTTGAACCATGAGTGAGTTCAGGAGAGTACGCTCATTCCCTCCCCTTTCCTCCACCCCATTCCCCACCCCCCCCAACAAAGAAAAAAAAATAAACAGGAAGCAATCCCAAGGAGCCCACCAGAACCTACGAGGGCATCTGAACCCCCACTTCAAGCTCAAGAAGTCAGCAGAACTTACAGCTAAACCAAAAGACCCCAGAGAATATGTGAATATATTTTGAATGTCTACATAGTCTGTTGTGGGTGGAGTTTAATGTAAGCACATTATTATTTATTCTGTGGACAGAGCTTAGAAGATCATCACTACCTTTTTTCTCCCCAGTCTGACACCAGGTTAAGTAAAGGGTAAAAGAACAGTCTAGAAGGGTTAATCAGTCTAGAAGGGTGAAATTAAAAAAAAAAAAATCTTTACCTTACATGTATGGGGTTTAGTTTTTTTTAATTAGTTCGAAATGTTGTTTTATGTTGAAATGTTTGTTATTCACTAGTTTATGATCTATTCATATTATAAATGCCTACTGAGTGAAATCCTCTGCTGGCAAACGGGGGCAATTCATGAAGTGTAAAAACATTGAAAAGTAGCTGAGAACTTAAAAAGTGGACAGAAAGACCCCAAATCCCATGGCTGATTGATTTTGGTGTTATTCTAAACAAAAAAAGAGCTCTCAACCATGCTCATGACAGATTCTATTGCTTCACACTGGCTCAGACATTCTAGGCTTTAGAACGACAATCCTGAAATATTATACAGATGTGTTTTGACATGTCTTGCCATAGAATGTTTGTGCTATATATAATTTTAAAATAAAAATGGGTCAATTATATATTGAATAATTTTTTTTTTAAGGGAAACAATTTTTATTTATCCTTGGTATCCATCAATTCATGAGAGTGATGCGTGCAGCATGGTCCACCTTTGTGTTAAAGTTTAAAATCTATATTGATGTAAAGCTTGTTATTTTACCGTAAGACAATTAAATTACCTGACTGGCTGCGTAACAATGGATAAATGAATTTCCGGCTCTCAGATGTCCTGGTTCAATTTGAAGACACTCTAAAATAGGAGTACTTTTTTTTATAACTTGGAACCTCAGATTTGCTCAACATCCCCTACAGTTAGACACTTCACACATGACAATTAATAGTGCATGTTGATAGTATAATAGAAATAGAATACCTACCCCTAAAGTACCACAGAAATATAGGATTAGAAGGGAGTTGAGAGGTCAAAGTCCACCCCATTGTGCTGAGGCCTCAGGATCAAGTAAACCTAGATCATCCCTCACAGGTCTTTGTCCAGCCTGTTCTTAAAAACTTCCAGTGATTGGGAATCCACTATCTCTAATGAAAGCCAATTCCAGAACTTAACTCCCCTTGTAGTTAGAAAGTTTTTCCGAATATTTAACGTAAATGTGCGTTGCTGCAGATTAAGCGGATTACGTCTTGTCCTACCATCAATGGACATAGAAAACAAATGACTACCCTTCTATTTGTAACAGCCCTTAACATATCTGAAAACTAATTAGGTTTCCCTTCAGTCTTCTTTTCTCGAGACTAAACTTGTCCAGGTTTTTTTTTTTTTTTAAACCTTTCCTTCTAGATCAGGTTTTCTAAACCGTTTATCATTTTGTTGTTCTCCTCTGGACTCTCTGCAATTTAGCCACATCTTTTCTAAAGTGAGGTGCCCAGAATTGGAAGCTGAGGTATCAACAGAACTGAGCACAGTGGGACAATTACCTCCCATGTCTAACATACAATCCCTGTTAATACACTCCAGAATATTAGTCTTTTTGACAACTGCATTCCTTTGGTGACTCTCATTCAAATTCAGAATCACTATAACCTCAGATCCTACCACCTAGCCAGTTATTCCCCCTTTTGTATTGCACATTTGGTTTTTCCTTCCTAAATATCTAACAGATCAGCCCCAGCCCCTTCACCAGTCCCCCTCCCCACCCCCAACCATCACACATAGCACTAACTTGAGGTTATAGCACCTCAGTTACACCCAGACAACAGTTCTCTGGACTGGTCGAGCCTGGATCATCAACTGGTTGTGGAACCTTTTCCACTGTAAACCTCTTCATCTGGTCTATACTGAGCTGTTCCCTTCTCTTACAGCTAGGTCTTCATTTGCAAGCTGCCATCCCAAAGGAAAAGACACAGTGTCTTTAGGTAAGCATAATCTTCTCCCATCTTGACTGGATCCTTTTTTTTTTTTTTTTTTTTTTAAACATCTTCTCCAGATACCTCCCTTCTCAACATAAAACAACTAGAACCTCATGCTTTACTTCCACAGCCGAACAGTGAGAGAATGCACGACCTTAGTCCCTATTGTGACACCACAGTTGCACCTACATGTTTTTCCCTCCCAAAATATTCTGCACTATACATTGTCTTCTACAATAATGGATAAAATTATTCAGAATTTTAGTAGCATAATAAAGTATATTTCATATATTTATATAAAATATTTAGAATTTAATTCTACTTTGTTTAAACAGGTATGTTTAAACTGAGGCACTTAACAGATATACTTTAAATCTAGTTAAATGTACTACTCACCTATTTAAAAAAATCTACACCCAGCCACATCAAATGGTTTTCCAAAAGAATGGAATAGTTAAGAGAATTATCTGTAAAATGAGCTACCAAAGTGTTATATCTGACTAGATTTCCCTGGGGCTTCCATATTGCCTACACAACATGTTCCAACATATCAGATTATACTAGACAATCAACACAGCACATTTAATTATCTTCACTCTACACAGAAACATTTACCGGATGTGCAAAAGAGAAAAAAGTTATGGGAAATTCCAACATGAATCACCACTTGAGACTCTGGAGGGATGCGGGGGTGGGGGGGTGGGGGGGTGGGGGGGGAGGGAGACGGTCATGCCTTCTCTATAAAGAATGCATTTCTATTGAAAACTAAACCAGTGGTTGAAGGAGCGGCTGTGGATTCCTCAGACAGATGGTGTCAATAGACCAGTCTATTAGTCAGTTTGGCAGTGGACACATCATGACGTAGTTTGTAAAATGCCACCAAAACTCAATATTACATGAGAGAAATGCATTAAGAACTTGATTCTGCCCCGATACACAACACTCCTCACCACGTAGTTTATAAAATTAGCTACTGTTACTGTCAAAGAGAGTTTATAGTTTCCTCTACAGACTCCAGTAGAAATGAAGTTCTTAAAACAAAAGCTGAATCCCACAACGGATAGCTGAGCCTAACAGATCAGATCTAATGGCTTTGCTAACAAAGCCTTGCTTCTTGTTTGTTTTTGCTTTTCTTGTAGGTACTGACACCATTTAGTCCCATTTTCTTGTTGGCATACTATTTAAGGCTTTAGGTCTCTAGTAAGGTGAAGGCTTGTTTGATCCAATAAAAACAAGGCCTCTGCTTCCTATTAAAGTGATTTTAAATTTAAATAATCAAGTCTTAATTTTTAAATGCCTTCTCTTTAACTTGTTTAATAGCCTCAACTTACTTTCCAATACTTGTCAATGGTACCAGAGTCATAACTGAAGCCTTATTAAATGAAAAACATATGAACTTCAGAGCACTTTCCATCTCTGAAACCAACTGAATTAACTTCAGTTGAGATGATGTCTTACAGGATAAGCCAGACTGCTCAATTCTCAAACTACAGCTGTTACATAGTATTATTCATAGAACCTTGGATGGTTAAACATATTTACACCTTGACAGATTAGCTTCATAGGTTACAAGCAAAAGCATCTTAAATATACAGAATTTACCCATCTACCAAATGCAGATTTAATAACTAAATTCAATGAACAGATGCAGAACAACAAAGTTTGATTAAAAGTTGAACATTGTAAACCAGAGAAGTCAACTTATGTGTCAAATCACTTCTAGAATAAAAATGTGCATGTTCAAAGACTACAAATGAGTTCTAGGGTTAATTCTGTGCTCATCCATAGTTTTTTTTTTTTAAAAAAAAAAAGGAGAGCCTTTCATAACCCTAGAGCCATAAACATTAACTTAACTACCACTCTTTTCAGGAAAGAATCTCCCAAAGTCCCTTACTTACCTTAGAAAATGGGGTTTATTACAGAGTCATTAGCTACCCTACTTTCAACCAAGGCACCTACAGGTTTAACTGGCAGAAACAATATTTGAGCTTTTTTTTTTTTTTTTTTTTTTTAAAAAGGCAGAGATAACTGTTTAACATACAAAGTGTTTGGAGCAGAAGAAGGAGGATATATTATCCTATTGACTTTTGCCACTAGATGTATTAATTTGGTCTTCTTACAGGAAACTAACGTGCTGGAAAAACTCATTGGAAGATAGGTTGGTCAAGGTTTATTTCCTGCCACAGATCTAAGGAGTAGGGATGTTGCAATTTAAATTACCCACAACAAAGCATTCCACATCTGTAGCACAAAGACTGAGCCATAAAAGTTGGGTTTTAATTGTGAAAGGCTCACTGGTTACAACTATCCCTACTTTGGCTTGTTTCTGTGAACAGCCTTTACCGTAAATGTTGCATCTTATGATACTTTTTTCCATTTTGTTTATTGCCTTTTGACACCTTAAAAAGTGCAAATGTTTCTGAAAGACTCTACAGCAGTGGTTTTCAAACTGCGGGTCGCGACCCACTGGGTCGCAGAATGTAAAGTACTGGGTCGTGGCGGCTCTGGTCAGCACCACCAACCGGGCCATTAAAAGTCCCATTGCCGGTGCAGCCCGGCTAAAGCAGCTAGTCCCTATCTGTTCTGACACCGCGCTGCACTCCGGAAATGGCCAGCAACAGGTCTGGTTCCTAGGCAGGGGGGTTCACGGGACTCAGCGCACTGGCCAATGGGAGGTCGGGGGGGCGCAGTGCCTGCGGGCAAGAGCTGTGCGGAGGCACTTGCGTACCTTCACCTAGGAGCCGGCCCTACTGCTGGCTGCTCCTGGGGTGCAGCGCGGTCCATGGTGACAGGACAAGCAGGAAGCCTGACTTAGCACCCCTGCTGCACCGCTGACCAGGAGCCATCCGAGGTAAGCCCCAACCCCATGCCCCAGCCCTGATCCCCCCTCAAACCCAGAGCCCCTTCCTGCATCCCAAACCTCTCAACCCTGGCCCCACCCCGCAGCCCTCACGCCAACCCTGAGTCCCCCCCACACCGCCAGCTCCATTGGGTCGCTGGCATCAACTGGGTCACCAGAAAAAAGTTTGAAAACCACTGCTGTACATCATACATTTGGAGAGGGACCGTTCCAGAATCCTATCATCCATTCACATTAAGGAAATCAATAAGACTTGCACTCACAACAGACTTAAGGTTAGTCAAACAATAAGGATACCGACCTTAAAAGAAATTGAATATTTGTATCCTTCAAAGTCTTCTTAGTAACTACTTAATATTAAGGCTATGTCTAAACTGGCAATTGAATGACAAAACTTTTGTCTTTCAGAGGTGTTAAAAAACACACACACACACACACACACCCGAAAGACAAAAGTTTTGCTGCGGCAAGTGCCAGTGTGAACAGCATGCTGTCAACAGGAGCACTCTCCTGCCAACAACGAGAACGCTGCTCATTCGGGGTGGAAGTTTTTTGTTGGCAGGAGAGCCGACAAACAGCGGCTACACTGTGTGACTTATAACGGTACAGCTGTGGCGAGACAGCCATGTCTCTAAAAGCTATGTAGTGTAGACATACCCTTAGAGAAGGAACTTCCTCTCTGACATTCTTTATTCTATCTAGGATTCGTGCTACAGACGGGTTCATCCATCAACAAAACTAATTCAATAACCAATTGGTTGTAAATTTTTATTCAACTTGTGAATCAACTCAGAATCTGGCCATTGTTTGGAAGAAATATGACATTGTCTTTTATTTGAAGGAGAACACACTTTCCACTGCCATGCCACAATCCATGAAACACAAGGAAAGTAGTTGCTGGCATTCAATTCTGCTCTGTAGGAAAGGATGTAGAAGTATTACTGGTTTCAGAGTAACAGCCGTGTTAGTCTTTATCTGCAAAAAGAAAAGGAGTACTTGTGGCACCTCAGAGACTAACACATTTATTTGAGCGTAAGCTTTCATGAGCTACAGCTCACTTCATCGGATGCATCACAAAAGCTTACACTCAAATAGAACTACTACTGTAAAACTAGTCTCCTGTGTGCAAGTTGGCCTCATATTCATTCACATAGCTCAATATTGTTCTGGTTGCCAGTATTTGCTGGGGGAAAGAGAGAAGGGAAGAGAAGCACTGTTGCTCTCCGGTCACACGGCAGTGGCAGCCCAAAGGTAAAGGGGCTGTGAGCCAGGAGAAACAGCACTTCCTAGGAAGAGGAGAAAGGAGTAGGGAAAAAGTGCTGCCTCTTCGTAGAACAGCTGCAGCCCAAAAACAACGGGAGATGCCAAGGGCTGTTGTTCTTTTGACAGAGACAGGAGAGATACGGTGGGGGTGGGGGCAGTAACAGTGGCAGGAAATTTCTCTTGTAATTTATCTTCATTGGGGGGAGATGGGGAAAAGGGGTTGTTAGCTTGTTTTCATGACAGGAAAATAAATTCACTGGAAGTAACTGAGTTCCATAGGTTTTTTTTTTTTCCCCGAAAACACATACAAATTTCTTCATGGATGAAATTCCCTTCCCCCAAATTTCTTTTCAAGTTATGATTGCTAGCTGCACTTGTTTATAATATTTTAAATGAGCTCCTAAAATATTTCCTTTCTATATGGGGATGGCTCTTAAGAAAACCTGTTCTCTCCTCCTTCCCACTCTCTGGCATCCCTAAATGCGTATTTCTAATGATGGGGACTGGCAGTTGTAAGGGATTAAAGGCCTGTCTCCAATGTGCTGTTGAAAATTGTTAAGACAGACCACTGACTATGCATAAGATTTTGGATGAGTGTAACCAAACAATGAGATAGCCTAATATCCCTATGTGTTATGCAAGGATGAGCCTATTTCAAAATGGCTAACCAGACATCCTTAAACAGAAGAAAGGGCAAAATGTGCTCTGGAAGAACAAATTAATCTTTTCCCCTATATCTGTGAAGGAATTTGGACTAAGATGCACAAATGTGGGGAGGGAGAAGAGAACAGATGACAGACACAGTCATGGGTACTTGGTAGGATTATAAACTGCCTTTTACATATGAGCTTTAAGTTTATTACTTATTCTCCATAACTAAGTTGTAGGCTGAGTTAGCTCTGTGTACTACAAGACATGTTCATACTTTAATCAAATTTTTGTAGCATTTTTTCTTTATTTTCTTCTGAACTTCTTCTGCCAATAAAAAAAAATTATTTTAAGCAAAGGATGAGGGAGACTATCCAGAAAAGGGCAAGGGTTTGAGGCTAGAAGTTTTGGATTTAAGAAACATGAACTTGATCTTCAGGAGCCATTCAGGTAAGGTAGCCTCCTCTCCCCCCGCCTCCCAGCTAAATCAAGACAGCTGAGATTCCTCACATCTATTCAAGACTGAAAAGTCATTGCTGTAAAGCAATGCAGTTATGGGAGACCTGAAAGACATGAAGGATGCAAGATTTGGTTACACTATTTGTTAACGTTAAGAGAAAAAAAATTAAAAATCTTCAACCAGACAGATGGTTTAATAATTCTTCATTTTGGAAACACTTATTGTATTTGAATGGTTGATTTATCTGTCCCCCAAATCCTATTCTCTGATTTTGACACTATATTGAAAGTTCAGAGTGCAAGAAGTATTTCCATACTTTTGGGCACTGCTGTGTAGAACCTCTCATTCAACTATTCAAAAAAGCATTCAATGAAACTTTTCCATTTAATTTATAAATTTATACCCCAACTTCATTTTGAAATCCCTTCTCATGGCAAACTGTTTTCATTTACACAGTTTCACAGAAAGTGGAGAAGGAAAAAACAACAACACTTTATCTTCAGAATCTAATATATGCTTGCTGTTTCCAGTTTTCATTCTTTAACAGCAAAGTATACACAAAGTTGATTCCTAAAATATAATCACAATATTTATGTTTTCCAATCGAAGTGGTCACAAACTTTTCATCCAGCAAGAATAAAAATAGTTTTATTAAGTAAATAAATACAGACTCTTTTATCTCTCAATTCCTAACAGCTAACATTATTTTCTTCCAATTGTTGTGAAAACACTATTTAAACAGTCCAAACTATTTGGAAAATTTGTGATAAAAGCTCTCTCTAATTTGGTTAATAGTAGTACATTTCAAACACGAATTAGAGTTTAAGTTCTTATTTTACTTTCCTTATACTCAGTAGTTGATTTTCACAGCACTGGAAGCGGTATCATGAACAGAGCCATGAGAAACTAAAGACCGATTCCAATTACTGGTAATAGTAGTGCATATTGTAATTCCAACAGCAAATGTGGTATTCTTATGACAAAAGAGAGCTATTCTTTGGGGTAGCTGAACCTCAGAATGGAATAGAAATAAGGAACAATGCACTGCAGCAATCAAACACCATTGGAGTCTAGTACGACACAGACAGAAGGGAAAGGATAAGAGGGACAGAATATCTGACACCCGTCAGTACTCTGCTCCAGTAGTCCAATACAACCAGCGAACGCCAGAGGGAGAAAGAAAAAGAAAAATTACAAAGTCAGAATTTTAAAAATATAAAGCAGAGGTCACAAATTCAGTTAAAAAAAACTTAGCTCTTATTTTTAAAGGATTTACAACCTATTTAGGACTAGGATAATATTCTTTCAGTTCTAGGACCTACTTCCCTTTTTATTCATTCACAATGTAAACAAACCCATTATTAGGTAAACTATACAGCCTATACTTACATTTTGTTGAGTGCAGCCATTCTCCACCAACACGCCCCAAGACTGAAGTTTAAGAGATTTGAAATCCACTCTCTGGCTATTTAGAAACCTGTTAGTACCCTTCAAGTTCTCCGACATGCCTCTTCATGCTTGAGTATTTATTTAAATCAACAAGTACAGCTTGAGTAGCATCAGATTCTTATTGAAGGGTAAGTAATTAAAGTCAGCCAACACATCACCAAGCGCCTAATGTATGCATGCATTAATTTGCCCAACTGGTGAATGCTTCCCCAGACTGCATTTGTTTCTTAAGGATGGGTGCTGTGTTCCTCTCCATGCCTCATGGCTTTCATTGCTTGCTAATTAGTGCTTTCTTAATCCCTTTCAGAAAAAAAACTGAAGATTTTACAGTTCCAGCCCCATAAATGGGTGGTCACTTAGACTAGGTCCAGCCAGATCAGCACACAAAAGCATCTTTAATCAGTCAATGTGAAATAAAAGCATGGCAAAAATCCTAACTTTTATCTGTCTCTGGGGTTTAAGGTAATTAAAATGCACAGGGCCCTTACTCACATTACAGCCGTGCTGGTCTTCTGTACACTAATAAGCTAACAAAAGGTGGCGAAAGCAATGAACTGAATAATTGTTGAAATGTAGTTTGTAAAAGAAACTGTAAAGATTTTGGTTCCCTAGTCAGGAGGTTCCAATTCAGACAAAATGCCATTGGAGTGCAGTTTCCTTCTCATATCCTCCATTCATCTTTTGCTTATTTATTTTTTTAAGTGTGTATATTTGTGAAGTCAAATTTAGTGACTTCAGGATTTAAACCACATCCATTAAAACGAAGAAACTTTATATACAATGGGGGTGGGCACAGGGAAGAGGGTGAACACGTGTATGAGCTTTCAGACACTTCACAACTGAATTGTTGAAACAACACATTTCCTTTGGCTGCTTTCAGCCCCTGGAGGCTAGTGGTCCTTTACTATTTTGACATGGTCTGTAAAGACTTTGGTGCACTGGTACAATAAACATTAAGCTTAAACTTGTGGAAGGGAGAGGGGAGTGTAAAAAAACAGCCCTGTCCAATAACTCCCTCAGACCACCAAGTCATTTCACCAACTAAAAATAAATCATTTTATTAACAATGTTCTGTATTTAAACTAACATAAACAGAGATGACTTTTCATCCTACCTTCTCCCCCTGGGCATTACTTCATATTTACAAAAAATATCTTGGCTATGAAATTTAAGAGTAAAACAATAATTTCCTATGCTTTAATATATGTCAAAGCATGTAATTTTATTTAAGAGTTGCCAGGGAACTACATATGTTCCAAAATACACTAAATACGCTACATAAATCTCTAACTTTAATTATTTTTAAATAAATATGGTAAAAACAGAACTTAACATGTTCAAAGAAAGGTTAACTCAAAACTGTAATTAAATGAAAAAATAACCTCTCGAAGCCAGGCAGGGCGTCTGGGTGGACCGTTAAAAAACTTAAATGAAACCTACGACAGACATACTAGAGTAGCAGGTTTAAAAAAAAGACCACCACACATTCTGTAGTGCTCTTCTGTGGCACTCCAGGTGCTTGGGAATTTCGGAGCAGGAAGGGTGGAACTGCTAATGAAAGTGTTGCATACATGAATACTCTGAACAGTAGCATCTACAGATCATAAGAATGGAAATTCAGATGTGCTGCCCCAACACACACACACACACACACTTATGAGTCTTAGCTTTCTCCTAAAAGAGAGCTAATTTATAATTTGGTGAAATTAATCTGGAATAATCTTTGTGTGTCTTTTTATGTCCCCCAGATTGCTCCACCTCCCAGTTGCACCATTTGAGGCCCCAAAGCTCCATTTGTGAACTTCATCTATAAACGGCAACTAATCTTATAAGCCACAGCCAGGACATACCTGGGTCCTCTGTTAAGACTCCAATGTCACCTGCAAAAAGCCACAATGTGTTGATATTTAATTTGGAAATATCTGGAAAACCTCCCCCAGTCTAAACATTTGACTTGAAATATTTGAAAGCAGAGTACCAAATAATCCTGGTTTAAGTGATCATAGTTTAGTAATCTGCATATAGTAACTGTTTTGCTTACTGAAGCTTTTCTACCCACACCCATAGAATTTCTTTATGAACGTACACAAACAGTAAAATATTCTGTTTTGCTCTGGTTTCAGAGTAGTTTGGTGAAAGAAACAGGAAATATAAATTAAATACTAAACATTCTACATGACTGCACAAGATAGACATGATCCCTACTCTGGACACTAAAAGCAGAGGTTACAAAGAACATGACATAAGAAACGTCAATAATTTACAGATCATCTACTTGCAGGGAAGAAGCAAAGCAGTGGACAATAGTAATTCAATCTTTCAGTGAACAAAAATAGCTAAGTTTCCTCTGCAACACAGAAGTTCTGATCCTGCAAACTTTTGTGCAAAAGCTAACTTTTAAGCAGACAAGTAGTCCTATTGACTTCAGCGGCCCTACTCGTACACTCTAAGCTAAACACATGCTTTATGTCTGCAGGGCTGGAACTTGAGATTCCTTCATTAGAAGCAGATTATTTTGAAAACAAAACCCTTTTTAAAATCTTATTGCAAAAAGTCAAACTAAATAAAAACCACACTTATTTTGCCTATAAAAACTATATATTATACATACATACATACATGCACGCACACACACACATCCCCCATATCATAAAAGGTTACTAGAAGATAATACCCAAAAGGAGAATAAATGTTAGTAAATATTTTTCCACCCAAAAGGTCCTCGTTAAAACATGCACCATTAGATGTTGATAGTACCAGACCCACTTTTTATTGAGATTATCTTTGAGATTGTTTACACCCATTTTTGTAGCCATCATGACTTCATTGATGGTAACACTGGCAGGAAGCAAATACTGGAAAGCTTCCACTTGGCTTTTGGGACTCCAGTAGTGTCATCTCACTAACTAAAATTGCCCTAACACTGAATTTTTTATTGAAATGTAAGTATTACACAGGGGGCCTCAGCTAATTTTAAATCCTGTCTCTTGCATCCCTTCATAACCTATACCCACGTCCCCATTTGTATTCACAAGGTCCAGGCGGATGAAATTCAGTCTTTGAATGAACTGGGAATACCTCCATCTGAATATTGTCTAGGACAGAAATTATTTTGTTCTTTATATTATTTAATGGAACATCTTCTAAACACAAGTGTTGGAGGCAAAAGTAGTGAAACAAATATTTTCTACCTGAAGCCCAGGTATAATAGGTATTTATTTCCTCTTCCCTGGAAATATCAAAAGCCAAAACCCTGACTTCAGAGATGTGTGGGATGCCTCAGTTCTGTGAATGGAATGCTGTGGGGGAGGTTTAGTCTCCATTATAAGCAATCCTTAGTCTCTTGTGAGTGGAAGCTGCTAATTATGCCAGTCATGCTGAAGGATGAGTGGTGGTTTTGCGATCTCAACTATTGTTTCCCAGAGCTGAGATCACCAACCCATTTTATTGGCACTAGAGGATCTGGAATGAAAAGCTAGAGTACCTATTATTCCTTTATTTTCAAAACAGTAACCATTTACAAACTTTTCACTGAAGAATAAGACTTCACTGGCAAGAACTATGCCCACTGTTTAAGAATGTTAACCTTCCTCCTCAAAAAAAAAAAAAAAGCGGGGCAGGGGGGGAGAGACATAAGACCACCACACTGGTTTGAACTACTACTTGTAGAGTGTTTGTTTTTGAATCTGCCAGTTGCTCAATTATTTAGGTCAGATTCTTAGCTGATATATATTGACATAACTCCATTGGCTTCAATGGAGCTTCATTGATTAAAATGGGCCAACTTCTCATTTGTTAATCAAGCATTTCATTTAAAAAAAAAAAATCTTGACCAAAAAGTGTTTCGGGGAAGAGCCACAATAAAACCTATTTTGTAACTGTCCTGAATACTGTATTTCCCTCTTCCCTGAAAAGGAAGAGAGAATATTTTAGACTGCAGCTGATAAAAAGTTAGTTGCTTAAACAAACAAACAGTTAGAAAAACCTTAGCATGGGATCCAATAGATCAGAGAGCTTTTTCAAGCCCTTGGACGAGCGGGAAAGCACGTGAAAGCCTGAAAAATTGCTTTATCTGCTTCAAAGAAACCTCTGAGAGCAGAGTGAAGTTTTGTGAGTGCCAGAATTTAAGTTACAGAAATCCCATCTCATCGGAATCAGTATAAACTGTGCTGACTGTCCCTTTTACTATCCGAGGCATGTTCTGTCTGGAGTGAGTGGTTCGTCCTGACTGGCATCATACCATAATGACAGGATTCCTGTCACCAGACGGATTGGAAGTGCAGCAGAGAAAAAGGGAGAAAAAGTGTGCAATGCAGAAGGGAAGATTGTTAGGACACCAGGGTGCATTTGTATTTCTTTACTACGAAGCAGAAAGATAGGCCTGAATTCATAATCCAGCTAACCACTGGGACCAAGAGTATAGATTAAGACGGGACTAGGCCTCTTTCAGATATCATCTGTTCTGTCCAAGGTTGAAAAAAGAATAAGTCCATTTTGCTGCAATAGGAGTGTTGAGTAGGGATTTCCAAAAAAAGAACTGAGAAAAGTCTGTTTTAGGAACTAGCTGTTGTTCCATGTGGGAGACAAAAACTGACGACAGTCTTGGTGAACATTTTCTGTCTCCTTCCAATAGTCCAGACCAGTGTGGACCAGCACTGGTCCCTGAAATCTCCCTGACACAGTGGAGGAAGGCAGCAGGCCAGTCCCTGGTATTGAAAAGGTTGAGAAACACTGGTCTAGACTACTCTGGATACACTAGAGAAACGATGTTTTTCATAGTTTAATGTGGAGGTCAGGAAATATATGATGCCAAAAGGGATCCAACAGACAGTCTGTGCTCAATATTCCAGCATTTTATTCCTTGCCACTTTTACCTACCACTGTTCCCTACCTAGCTCCTCCCCATGAATTGGTTAAATGTGTATACTATGACCTGGGTTTAAGTTTTGACACAAAATAGGCATCTGTATTCACAAAAAAATTAGGTCATCCTTGTTAAACCAATTCTTAGACCTACTAGGGCATGACATTGTTTATATAAGGCTAAGTGCAAAGCCCTGACCTCCTCAGTTCCATCGTGACCTCAGAGAATACAGCCTACTCAGCCTATCCCAGTCCTTACCACTTTAATAATGTCAGATGGGACCGTTATGTTTTAGGAATATTATTTACCAAAAGTAAAATCTGTTTATTTTGGCTGTTACTAATAATCGTTCCTATATTATATTGTTTCAATCGATTTAATAATTCCTTGGGATTAGTAATCAGAAATCATATGCCCGTGTCAGACTCACAGTAATACAAGTGTCTACAAAAAGAAAGGTTTCCTGTATATTATTCTTGTTGAAAATAAGATAAATCATTGTCAGGCAGACAAACGCCCAGCACCATCTTATTCTTCTACAGATGTTTAGAAGAGAGAACAGTTAAATGAATGGCTATGAAGAGGTTCTTTCACTGTGTCATTTCTCCCTCAAACTTTAAGCAGGGTGGATCAGGATTATATCTTTAAAGGAAACTTTAGCCTTTCTATCCTATTTCACTGTCACGCTCAAAACTCGGGTACACTTAAAACCCACTCAGTCCCTCAGAGGTTTTTCCCATATATTTAAATTCAACATCAAATCAGAGTCTTGAGGGAAAAAGAATAAAATTATCTATGCAATTTTAAAGAAGAACTATCTAGAAGGAAAGTTTAAACACACTGGTGAAGATCTACTGGATTGTAAAAACTTGTTTTTATCTCAATAGGTTCTTCAAATGTACTTAATGGTACATGTGGAAATGTAAAATGCCTTCATGTCTAAACGTTAAGCTGTAAGTAAGATCCCACATACTTTAAAGCCATTATCACTTCAATAGGTATCCCATTTAGAAGATAAAGTGCCTACATCTAAACTGAGTTTATTTAATGAGACTTTCAATTTGAAATAAAAGAATGCATACAGTTTGAACTTGAGTGCACAACTGACCAATTTTCACATTTTCCTCTGTGTACCGTGCAAACCATGAGCTCCATATACACATAATGGATTGAAAACAAGAGTTTCTTTGTTTGTGTACATTAACTCAAAGCTGTAAAAGTCATTCAGCCAAACTTCACTATACTTTCACCTTTAAACCTTAACCTGACTTGTAACAACATTTGTAAATTACACTGGGTGCACCCAGATGGAGTTAATCACCCTTCAGCTCTTGATGCAGAGAATAATGATCTACCACTTAAGCTTGAGCCGTTAAAAGCCCAAAGAAAAATACATATATATCAGCATCTTAAATCAGCAGTGAAATAGCAAGACTATTCAATATTAATTGTTTCAAAAGGGGAAAACAATAAGAAAACCCATACGATTTACAACTTATGAAAGATGTAAATACACGAATTTAAAGTCTCCTCAGATTAAATTACTGATTCCACAGCACATACTACTGGGCTTCTGATCAATAGTTTTACAGAAACCACACATAGAAAGATCTGCTTAATGATAGCTGTATTTCAAAAATCTGAATAAATAAAAAATAAAGAATACAAGATTTTAATATGTGTTTGTATAATTTGTTGAGGTATGACCTCAGAGTGTAAGCAGAAACTTGCAGTAGTTTCTTGACTTAAACAGTGGTCTGTACAGTAAGCCTTTTGCATGTAGCATACCAGGTCTCCCTTCAAATCTTTTGTTACTCTGCAACGTGGTACCAGACCAGAGTTCAATTTTCTAATCTGTGCTACAGATATAGTTAAAATATTTGCTGTATGTAGGGAGCCTGATATAGGACATACAAAGCAAAAAATATCAACATAATTTTATTTAATAAATCTTTCCAACAATACGTCCCCAACCGACAAGCAATATGGGCATTTGTTCGGGGGGGGGGGGGAAATCCTCTAAAAAGTATATCCATGAAACAAAAAACAAGAAGTCCAATTCCAAAAACAGCGGGGAGAGGTGAGAGAGAAAAGAGGAATGACTGTGGGAAAGGACAACAAAATTCATAAAATTATCATTGAAATAAATGAGAAAAATAATTTAAAAAGTGAGGCTGAAAGGCACTCAGATAGGAACATTTTGATGGAAGTCTTGAGGATTTCTTTAGAGGAGACGAATTAAAATTGTGTATCATTGTGATACTGAGATACTTTACTATCAGACTTAAAAACAGAGGGTGAGATTTGGCCCCAATGAAATCAGAGTATAGCCACAGACTTCAATGGGACCAGGATTTCACTCACTGTGGGTTCCCTGCCTCCTCCCAAAAAATCCTCAGAGGAGCAAGTTTATTCCCTCCTCCCCCTACCAAAGTAGACTCTCACCAGCATATCACTACTTTTATTCTTTCCTTATTTATTATAGCTTTTAAAATAACATTTTAAATTCTTTTTCAACAGGTTTTAACAAGTATATCAGACAACAATAGCCAGCATATATGACACACTCAGGTGGAATAAGAACCCTTAAACACAGTGTATTGATCCAGTTCACAGCAGTTGATGTCACCACTTTCATGCCTACCATATAAGCAGCTAATCCTATAGAATCATAGTACAAATGTTCAGTTCATTGCAGAAAAAAGGCTTCATCAAATTGATCTGGCCTTTCATTTGGGTGGAGTAAGATAACTAAAACAAGATTCAGTTTTACACAAGTCAAAACGATCTGGGAGTTGTGATGGAATGGCTGAGTTATAAAATCTAGTGTAATTCCAGTTACCTGTAGGTTGTAGTTGTCCACGCTTTCTTCTTCTTCTTCTTAAGATTGTAAGACTGAGTTACAGTGAAAAGAAAGCAACATTTTTTTGTAATATGTGTGTGCATGTAGGATTGGTAAATAAAAGGCAAACAGGTCTTGCCCTGTGGCGGCATGAATATTGATCCTGCTGACATGAGGCTTCAGGCTGCAACATCAAGCCAGACTTTTATGAATAATGTTATTGTCTCTGACCTCATACACTCTGACAGCGAGTTTTCTGAAACACATCACCACCTCTCAAAATTAACATGTCTGCATGTCTACATCCCTAAGTATAGACTTAGAATATACAAGACTGTGAAGGAAAAAGGAAAACAAAGGTGTCTATATCAGTGTTGTTCACTGGTGATAATCTAGTGGACTGAGACTCACATGGTCTGTTCCTAAACTCTGCCAGATTTTTTGTGTGAGCTTAAACTATGTACCTCAGTTCCCGCATCTATAAACTGAAAATAATATTTCCCCACCTCATCAGGGTGTTGTGAGCAAGCACATTAACATTTGTGAGGTATTCCATTGTATGATCATGGAGACTATACACATTTATAGATTGATGGATCAGAAATGTAAATAAAAAACAGAAGACAGAGCACAACAAAAAAGTAGAGGAAGAGGAGAGATTTTCAGCTAGCCTATTAAGAAACCTTCCTCCCTAAAATATACATATATTAAAGCTGTAATTCTGTCTTGAGGTTTTGGCAGCAAGAATAAGCCTCAAGAGTGTAGGGTTTCCCTCAAAACTCCTGAGGGTAGCAGCTCTGATATATTTTCTACCCCTTTGGATTTGCTGCTTTGAAAGCCTTCCCCTGCACTTTTAACAATAATGTCATAAGCAATTTAGTTTTTTTATTTTTCTAAAAAAAATTACATTACTAAAACAAACATTTCACTGGCTTCCCCACTCCCTTCTCTAAAAGTTTGGGAGAAAGACAAAGTGTGTTTAGGTCACCTCCATCACCCATCCAGGGAACTATGGCCCTTATGAGCAGTTGGAAAAAAATTATTATTCCTTAAATCCTAGTTGCATAAATATTCAGCTCAGCCATTGCTGCCCAACTACCAGAAGGAAAACATAAGGAGACAAACTTAGTTAGAAGTAGTCCATGTGTCTCAATTTCATATGCCTCAGTGTACCCTTAAATATTTCACTTTCCCTTCTTGGCAAAAACAAACCATTCTTTGGTGACATTAACCAATTACAATAAAGGGAACTACTTCAAAATTGTAAGTGAAGATGACACATACAGAGAGGATTATTTTCTAAAGTCTTTCTAAATTAAAAAAGGTAAAATACTCAAAAGCAAATAAAACTTCTTACTGTATATCAATTCCTATTCTGAGGCTCAAGTTGCTGCTTGTGTTTGTTTTTAGAAGTAACAAAATGAATGTTTAAACCTCAGATCTTCAGAAAGATTGTTTCCCAGTTTCTATACTTTAGAGTAGTGTTTCTCAAGTTTTTCAATACCAGGGACTGGCTTCCTGCCTTCCTAACCCATGTCAGGGAGATCTCAGGGACCAGCACTGGTCCACAGATCGGTCGTTGAGAAACACTGCTTTAGAAGAACAAAAGTAGCGCTCATATCTTTTCTCAAATCAAGGTATAGGAAAGACCTTTTTTCCTTCTTGTCTATAAAGAAACCAAAAGCAGCAACCTCCTCCTCCTTTCTGCTTTGTTTCTAGTCCCATTTTCAATTTAAACCTTCCAATCTCATTTGTTCATTTTCCCCCACAAAGTCTTAGGGCAGGTCTACTTAAGTTGATCTAATTTACGTCACTCAGAGATGTGAAAAAGCCCCCTCCTCCCGCACGTTTCACACTGTGCACACCAACACTATGTCAGTGGGAGATGATCTGCTGCTGACATAGCTTCTGTTTCTTGCGGAGGTGAAATAATTATGCTGACAGGAGAGCACTCTCCTGTCAGCATAGTGCGTCTTCACCAGACGCGTTACAGCTGCACCGATGTAGTGCTATAGCGTAGACTTGCCCTTATATAACCTAAGCAATGAGCCTAGCTAAACTCCTAGTCTGCACTGAAGAACTTAATTGGCGGTAGCCATTCAATTCCAGGTGTACTTACACACCAATTATATGTTCCAGTCAAGTCTTTCCCTTCTTTTGGAGTTGAAACCATGCTTATCAGTCAGGCATGAACTCCTTCTCGGATAAAAGTAGAGTTGGCTGCTTTAATCATGTTGAGCCTCAGCAGCTTTTGATAAAATTGCCCATTGATCACTGATGTATCTGTAGCTGCCCTGGGGTTCAAGTCCTACTAGATAACAATCAGTCCCACGTGAGAGAGAACAATATGCCTTGAGTGATGTATTTCATAGGCTAGATCTTTGAGAGATCCTTACATAAGGCCTTCTAGCAACATCATTTCTAGACCTGATAGACTACCATCAATATCTGATGATACACAGTTGTCTCTCTTAAGGTACTCTTACGTAAAACTGAGTCGTTACATTAGATCATATGATGTGTCCTTTCCCTATCACTTCTACTTCTCCATGTCAGAAGGTTTATTTGTTGGTTTTCTAGTGGAAGGTCTTTTGGTATCAAAAGGTAGGATAACTTGTCTTCTCTTGCCTGTACTGTCCTTTTCTTTCTTCTTCCTTGTTTCTGCACTCTGAATCCCCACTTCTCAGATGTCAGTCATTTCCCACCCATAAACGGTTCTTTAGCATGAGACTTTAGCAACAGTGTTATGCCCGATCCTCAACTTAGGAAGGGGAAGTATTTGAGGATCCAAATACTGGATGAGTTAGGTGCCAGGCAAGCCCCCAGCATTAATGTAGAGCAGGGATCGGCCACCTTTGGCACATGGCCTGCCAGGGTAAGCCCCCTGGCGGGCTGGGCTGGTTTGTTTACCTGCTGCGTCCACAGGTTTGGCCGATCGCAGCTCCCACTCGCCACGGTTCACTGCTCAGTCCAATGGGGGCTGTGGGAAGCAGCAGCCAGCACATCCCTTGACCCGTGCCGCTGCCCGCAGCCCCCATTGGCTGTGGATGGTGAATTGCAGCCAGTGGGAGCAGCAATCGGCCGAACCTGTGGACATGGCCAGTAAACATTTCCGACCCGGCCCGCCAGGGGGTTTACCCTGGCAGGCCACGTGCCAAAGGTTGCCGATCCCTGATCTAGAGTAACAGAGAGAGGGCTGTTAGAGTTTCTGCCAGCTGCCAAAAGGCTCTGAGTGCTGATAAAGCCATTGGAGATTGTTGAAAAATAGGGATAACTCAACTATACTCCCTTCTACCAAGCACACGTCATACACTGGTCTTTGGCCTGCTACATCATATTTAGGGGCATCTTTGTGCTCAAGATGAAGTGATTAAGTGGCCACAAAGCAATCAGGAGTTGGACATTAAGTGTCTAAGACTAGAAGTACCACCACCAAGAGATGTCTACAATAAGTACTGTTACCAGTGACCTACAATGGGATGATGCACTATCCTGTTTCTGGAGCATGAAATCATGCAGTAGCAGAACACAATTACATGCTAAGAGTGCAACTGATACATATTATACCCAAAATAAGAAAAAATGTTACAGGCTATGTGTATACACACACACACACACATATAAAGCCATTTTACATGGTTTCTCACTTCATTTAAACTTGAAGAAAGGTTCACCATGACCTGATTTTTAGAAGTACTGAGCACCAATAACTCCCATTGACCAGAACTGGAACTGAGAGTGTAAAGTCCTTTTGAAAAATACCACATTAATCTTTGCCTCAGTGTTCAAAGTTTCAAAAATGATTAGTGATTTTGGGTGCCCCAGGTTTTGGGTGCCCAACTCAAAACACCAAAAATGGGGTCTAAATTTCAGAGGGCGAGGATTTGACTTTTTGAAAGTCAGGCTGCTTTAAGATGTCTAAAATTGAGCATTGAAAAACTAAGTAACTATATATATATATATATATATATATATATATATTTTAAATCTTGACCAGAGTATATATTTGCTTCTAAGAACACAAATCCTTCCATTTTGGATAAGTCTTCATGTCTATGGGACATTATACCCTAACATCTATGAAGCTGAGCACTTGATCTTTATTATGCCACTGTAGAGGCTAATAGTAAGGTGAAGAATCTTATACATATGAACTTAAAACAGTGAACTGCTTTATAGGTAAGTGATCTTGAATATAAAGGCAGTTGAGTAATTGGATAAAAGGCAATACAACTACCCAGAATGCAAGACAAATATCTTGCCTGGGGATATGCAGATTTTACAATTCACAAAAATGCTAGCTAAGCAAGTTGTAGCGTAACACTATCAAGCTCACTCATGAAAATATTTAACAATCCCAAAGAACCCCAATTCAGATTTATGAGTAAGGGGGTTGGATGAGTCAAAGCCAAAGGCTACAAAATTAAATCATCTTACAAGAGAATATTGATTATACAATTCCTTAATGTTTCGTGTCCTCTTAAAAAAAAAAAAAAAAACCAACCATTTGAGAATACAAAATTACTCCAGAACTGATGGCTACTTATTTACCATGTAAGTTTAAATCCACAACATAAAAACAGATCACAGTTATAGTACTATGCTGCTGGGTTTTTAACATTATTGCAGTATATTAGCATACACCTCCAAAAAGATGTCACACTCTCCAACAAATATTTTTTGACTATGGGTTAAAAGTGTTTAGGTATAGAAACAGGACAACTTGGTGATGCTGATAGGATATATGATTAGATACACAAGGACACTGAATAAAAGCTAACAATCATGTTTTCTGTCCAAAGTGTGTCATAAATTATGCATTTCATTTTAGTAATATTATGGAATGGGTTATTCTAGTTTACAATGCATTTGTAGTCATTTATTTGTATTGCAAGCTTATTAAATGTTACTTTTAATATGGCACAGGATGTGCTATGCTTCTTGGTTGATGCTTTTTCCATAGGATAGGCAGTAATCCACACTGTTTTTGTTTTTTTAAATCTGTAAGCAGCTTTTAATAGTGAAAAACACAAGGTTTAATTGGCTCAACACAAAGGGGGTAAACTAGATCAGCCCAAATGGTTCATTATTTTCACTTATATACTATAGTGTGGTGGCGGTGATGGTGGTGGCAATTACTTGTCCACCCAAGGGCTATCACATGGGCTAATTTATTCTGTCACTCTTCCTGTGCAATAAAACATGTGAGGCTGCTGAGGAGGCTTGAAAATTTGGGGCTGCAATGCCATCAGCACACAATGGATGTGCAACTCTCTATTTTTTTTTTAAAAGCCATGTGATTGTCATCTTCTCCACCTCCTCCCTACCCCCGCCTCCCGACCAATGTGCTGTCAAGCCAGGGTGTTGGACATATGAGAGTCGGCTGAGGTCCAATCCAGAAAAGTTTAAAGTTATACCGGCTGGTTGAGGGAAGCATGCCAAACCTCTATGCCTTACGTGTACACACCCTCAAAGTAGAATATTTCCAAACGTCTTTTATCCAAAAGGATAACAGTTGAATCTCCAGTTGCTCCTAAACTGCTAGATGACATGAAGGGACAAAAGTACCCAAATCTAGCAAGGAAATTGCTATTTTTCTAGGACCCTTGGCATGCTTATGTATAACTTAATTATCTCCAGTCTAGGTTACAGTGATATCTACACACAGCTACCCCAAACTCCATTCTGTGGTTTGTAGTTACAGCCTGATCATCATAATGATGGACAAAGGGCTAACACAACTCTAGTTCTCCAAATATTTCACTGGCAACTAATTTCTTTCACAGTTCTATTCAAGGTACTGACAATGACCTAAAAAGCCCTGTATGGTTTGGATCTTGGCTGCTCAAGAGGATTTGACTCCTAATTTACTGGCGTAAGTGTTGGTCAATGGACGTGCTCTCACTGTCAATAGATATGAAGGTTTAAAGGCTGGTAGCAGGTTATTCTGAGTGGAAAGCATTACGCTCTGGCATTGACTTCTCTCATTAGTTACATACACTTTGTGCTGAACATTGAAGACCTCTCTCTTCTCCTAGGTGTTTGAATCAAGGGGATTGTTATTTATTGTGTTTGAACAGGGTAAGAGAGAGTCTTCATCAACATCAACCAACCTGTTCAACGTTTTAAAAATAATGGGTGTGTGCCAAGAGACTATAGGATGGAAGCATTTCATAAAAAGCATTTCATAATACTGTGTGTGAAATACAGATCCAAATTAAAAATATACATTTTAATTGAGTGATTAATATATCAAGCCACCTTTATAAAAAGCTGATGTTTCATGCACAAAATGCAGGTTGTGCATCTGAAGTTAAGTTTGAAACATACTGTGTTGGGGGGGGGTGGAGAATGGGAGGAGGGAGGGGAAAGAAGGGCAAAGATCCCAAGCTATATCACTAGAATACATGTACTAAAATTATTTTTTTCTAATTTTTTCAAAGATGAACTAAAACAAATTTTACCTGCCAAAACCTGGAATTCATGCCCTCAGGTCTGGTGTTCCTCCTGCAACAATTAGTTGATACCATATATCACCAAGAACTAGAAAGAGCCTTGGGTGTTAACAATGTCATCAACTATAAAGGGGAAAACCTGGAGTTGTGAAGGCTTTAACTCCAGTCTTGGCGAAGAAGAGAGAAAAACAGTTATAAAAAAAAAGTTTTGAAATTTAGCTGTTTTTAATTTTGGTCTATACATATATGCCCTATTGGTTAGCAGCAAATCCAGGCTGCCCTGTTGGTTAGCAGCAAAGCCACTTCTCTGCAAGTGCAGAGCCGTCCTTGGAATTAGAATTAGTGCTATTCCACACTGCAAAGGAGGAGATAGAGGGTGCCCAGTCCCCTGTGCAGCACTCCTTTGAAAGGGAAGGGTTGACAGATCCACTGTTAAGTGGATCATCATGTCCTCTCCATGTAGAACTTTGGCAAGAGTAGTCTCTTTGGCCCTGATAATGGGGAGTGTTATAACAACTGGGCCTACAAATTTACTATAATTGTGAACTCAATGGAAAAAAAGTATGTGAAAGTGCATAAGATGTCACAACAACTGTTGACGGGAAAAGATATGAAAAGGACACAAATATTGAACTAGTCTTAACAGAAAGGCATACAGATATAACTCAAGGACTAGGTTAAGATGATGCCTGGTAAACAAGAAAAGCATGGAACTGAAAATCAATGACCCAAAACTGGTGTGTCAGAAACTAGGCCTAACTGGTGGACAAAATAATAAAGGAATGGGTTATTTCATTCACCACTCTCATTGTGGGTCCCTGAAGAAAAATTGGCTACTGGACTGAGTTTCACCATCATGGCTGCCCCACCCCCAATCATTTCATGGGACCCTGGGCTTTCATTATCTTGATCCCAAGAGATATCCTGACCAGACTGACCCAGATGACACTGCCACCTCTACCAGTTCCAGGTGAATCCCAAATACCACCTGGGATAAAACAGTATCAGCCTACTAATAACAGCTCTAGCCCATCTCAACTACCTTATTTTCCCCAAAAGGACAGTCATTACCATCCAAGAGACTGTCAAATGGGGGTTTCCCCTTCTAAAAACCTCTCCAGCTAAAGGGAAATGGAAAAGGGATGCTGTTAAAATGAAAGCCTTACTTAATACTTGACATTTCAAACACTTGTACTGTTTTTCCTTCTTTTCTATATCTTTACTAACAGGTTTAAAAAGGATTTGTAAATGGTGTTTGCCATGGCATTAAGCACACTGAGGTCTCTTGTATGCCTAACCCCAGACCTTGTTGAACGCGGTTTAATGGTAGACCGTTACTGGGTTATGTTAATGCCTTTAGCCCATATATTCCACGTAACTTAGTAGAACAGAAGTTAGATCTGCTCTGCATCTTGTGGAGGGAGTATTCCTCCCCTTGTATGCAACTTCCCAGGAAGAGAGGGTTACTTACCTTGTGCAGTAACTGAGGTTCTTCGATATGTGAGTCTCTGTGGTTGCTCCACTTTAGGTGACTGTAAAGCAGTGCCCCTCAGGGGAAAGGAGGGGCTCTGAAGTTAGGGTCTGAATGAGACCTGATCAATGATGAAGTGTTGAACGAATAGGAGGAGACATCCAAGTAGCTGCAATGCATATCTTGGTAATAGTCACATCATGCAGGAAGGCAACTGACATGGCTACAGATCTTGTGGAGTGTGTTCTAACCCAGGATGGGGGTTGTAGGTCATGTTGTTGGTAATAGAGCTGAACACAATTTGAAATCCACCTGGAAAGTCTCTGCTTAGAGATGAGTTTGCTTTTGGAGTGGTCCGTGGTGGGAGGGGAACAATTTAAGAGTTTTCTTGAACAATTTGGTCCATTCAAGATAAAAGGCAAGTGCTCATCTAACATCCAGGGTGTGGAAAATAGCTTCTTGCCTGTCCTTGTGAGGTTGAGGGAAGAACGTGGAAAAGATGGATAGGCGGATTGATGTGGAAGGAGGAAGGTACCTTAAGCAAAAATTTGGGGTGAGGTCTGAGAGTGACCTTGTTTTTGAGAAAAAAAAAATATAGGGTGGTCCAGCCATAAGAGCACCAATTTCTCCCACGCATCTCGCAGTCGTGATAGTGCCTAGGAAGGCCACCTTCATGGAAAGATGTAGAAGAGAACATGTGGCCAGACGTTCAAATGGGGTAGTTGTGAGAGATCAAAGCACTAAAGTGAGGTCCCATGGGGGCCTTGGGGCTCTGGGTGGAAGCTGTGCACTCCCTGGAGGAATCTTTTGGTAATTGGATGAACAAACGCCATCCACATGGAATGTTGTAGTGGCTTCTAAATGTACCCACAGTGAACTCACTGAAAGGCTGGAGTTCTTAAGGTAGAACATGTAGTCCAGGACCATTGGTATCGCAGAGGTGGTGGCAATTTGTTTGTTTAGGTACCACATGTGGAATCTCTTCCATGTATGCAGGTGCATAGCCTGTGTAGTGGGCCTTCTGCTGTTCAGCATGATGTCTTTAACATCCTCAGAACAAGTTATCTCCTCACCTTGGAACCACTGAGGAGCTAGGTTGCAAGATGGGGAGACTCCAGGTTTGGATGCAGAGTCTGGCCCATGTCCTGAGAGAGGAAATTTGGAAGAAGTGGGAGAAGATGCGTGGGCATGACCACATCTGTTTCAGGTATGGGTACCAGGTTTGTCTGCACCATGCTAGTGCTCTCAGGATGACTTTGGCTTGATCAATTCTGATCTTATGTAGGACCCTGGACAACAATCGGTTAGAAGGAAAAGCACAGAGGAGGGGCGTGTGCCACGGAATGAAAAATGCATTGCCGCTGAATCCTGATCCCAGACCCGCTCTAGAGTGGAAAGCTGGACATTTGTTTTGCGGCGAATAGGTCTAACGTGGGGAAACCCCATAGCTGAAATATGCTCTGGATCATGCAGGTGTTGATTTCCCCACTCATGGTCATTCGAGAGCCTTCAACTTAACGCATCGGCCATGATATTCTGATACCCCAGCAGGTAGGTGGCTGATATGCTGTACATACAATGTCCAAGTTTTATGGCCTCCATACATAAGGAGTGTGATCTCTCTCGTCCCAGCTTGTTTATGTGAAACATGCAGGCTCCATTGTCCATCATGATCTCTATGTTTTTGTCTTTGATCAGAGGCATGAAATGTGTACAGGTATTGCAGACTGCCTGTAATTCCAGTACATCGATGTGGACTGTTATTCAGAACGAGACCATCTTCCCTGTACTGTGAGCTTGCCTAGGTGGGCACCCTATCCCTATCGAGAGGCATCCATTGTAATTATCAACTTGGGAGGACGCTAAAGGAAAGGGACACCCGCGCAGATGTTGTGCAGGTGAGTCCATCATTGTGATGAATACACCCGCGCAGATGTTGTGCAGGTGAGTCCATCATTGTGATGAATACTTGACCTTCATTGGCATACTCAGAAGTTTGTTCAAATTGTGTTTGTGTGGTGTGAATACAGTCCTGAGCCAACCCTACAATGTGCAGTCTGGCATGCGTATGTGCAGTCTGGCATGTTTCACCACGTACATAGTTGTCACCATGTGACCTAGTAGCTGAACACAGGTCCTGACCAATATCCTTGGGCTGTGTATCAAGGTATTGATGAAGTTCGTTAAAGTGGTGAATCTCTGAAGAGGTAATGATGATGTTGCTTCTAGAGAATTTAGGTGCGTTCCGATGAAGTTCAGTTTCTGGACTGGCATCAGTGTGGACATTTGGGTGTTTATTTGTAGACTGAGACTGGTGAAGAGTGACATTGTCTGGTGCGTGACTGTGACGGTTTCTGCTCGAGTGTGAGTCTTGATCAAACAGTCGTCTAAGTAGGGACATTATATCACGATCCCATGATTGCGAAGGTGGGCCACTGCCAGAGCAAGGACTTTGGAAAACACCTGGGGAGCTATGGAGAGGCCAAAGGGTAGTACTGTATATTGGAAATGGTCCTGTCCCAGTACAAACTGAAGACGTTTCCTGTACATAGGGCATCTAGTAATGTGAAAATGTGTATCTTGCAGGTCAAGGGCTGCAAATCAATCCCCTTGTTCCAGTGCTGGAATGACTGTAATCATCCTAAATCATTGTGTTATGATGAATTTGTTTAGCTTCCTGAGATCGAGGATAGGTCTCCATCCTTCTTCAGGGTTAAAAAATCATGGGAATAGAAGCCCTTCCCTCTGTGCCATGCCAGAACTGGCTCTATCGCGCCCAGTTGTAGGAGATGCTCCCGTTCCTGTCCCAGGAAGGGCTTGTAAGAGGCGTCCCTGAAAAGGGACGGGGAGGAAGAGTGGGTAGGAGGGATGGAGAGGAACTGGATGGCATAGCGAGTCTTGATGATTTCCAGTACCCATCTGTTGGAAGTGATGGTTCACCAGTTTGGATAGAACGGTATTAGACAATTGGTAAAGGGATGGTTGTTGGGAGATAGTGTTGGCAGCAAAAGCTGGGGGAGGTCTGGAAGCCCTTGACCAAACCTTCAACTCTGCTGTTTAGAGGTTGATTGTAAGTTGTGGTGGGTTGGGAGGATCATGGTCTGCGTCTGGGTGATCTCGGTCTACACCTCTGGTTGGTCACTGTCTATGCCTCTGGTTATCATATTGTCTCGGTTGCTGTGTATACGGGGCATAATAGTCTCATTTGGTGAGAATGAAGTGTAGGTGGCAGGAGCCGCCTTCTGAGCTAAAACTTCTTTCACCTCCTCAATGTTGTGTTCGGGAGGGGCAGTTGGTGGCACTGTAGATCATGGTGAAGAGCATCTATGTACCTCCGTGGTGCCACTTAGGAGTCTGGGGTAAAACTGCCTGTAAGCTGCCAGAATGCCCACTGAGGTGGGAAGGATGGGGGGCGGGGGCAAGATGACCATACCAACCTTGAAATTCAGACCCTGGCAGAGGCTTAGGGAGCTCATGATGTGCGGACTGAACACTGCCTTGCACAGGTGAAGAGTGTTGGGAGGAGAAAGCGTCCCCTTCCTCATCTTCATCCTTCTCACTAGAGAAAGAAGGAGCAGCTGTCGTTGATGGAGTGAGTGGTAGCAAAGGTACCGAAGCAGTATCGATACAGAGGAGAGGTGATTCTGGTAGTGGGTCAATTTTCAGGTCCTTTGGAGCAAGAAACTGTTGAGGCTGAGGTAGTGATGGAGTTCCCTGTGTGAAAGGCAGAATGGAGAATTGTGGCAGTCCCAGGGAACCTTGCAGTGCCAGTGGGAAAGGAGCCAACAAAGAGCATGCCAAGGTCAGTGTGGCAATCCACAGTGCAGCGTCTGTGCTATTCAACATACGGCCAGCAGGTGACACTGTTGCCTTTTGTACTGCAGAGTCGCTCAGTACACAGTGCTTTGTCTGTGCTGCGGAGGAGGACGAGGCAGTATTCTGCCTGTCCTCTTTCTTAGAGCCTGCCTAGTTAGGGTCTGCAGCTGCGACGGTACCACTGGTACCGTAGGTCCCTGACAACTCAAAGGTACTAAGCCGTAGTATGGTCACTACCGATGCGGTGGATGGAGTCAGGGAACGTTTCCTCTTTGACGTGGTCTTGGCAAAGGGAGTGCTAGCTCTCCTCTTTCCACATCCTTTGGAGACAGGTCCCTTCCTTTCAGGATGGCGGGGTGGGGTGTCTTTCAGAAGCCACCTGCGGTAATGGGGTTTATAAACATCTACAGCATTAGCTGCTCATTCACTCACTGCTCCATTTCCCCCACAAAACTAAAATAAGGAAAGTTTGAATAAGAAATGGAAGGAGAGGAAAGACAGTCACACACCTGCCTCTCCCTCAAGCCACATGGTTGCTTTGGTCAAAGGGTGCAGGAAGAAATGGGTGGAAGGAAGGATCTCTTAGGTTATTTGCTAGATTAGGCCTCTGCTCAACACACTTTTCCATAGCAACAGAAGCCACTTTTGAGGCTCATCTTTTCACTAGTAAAGTTAATAAAGGAAGTGAGATACTTAATTTGTGTTTGACATTTCTCATTTTATGTGATACCTACCTTATTCAGGAGCTGAACAAGAAACACTTAGATTCTAAAGCCATAGTTCTGCTTCTTACTCTTAAGGGGAAGCACACATTTGTAACAATAGACTTGCCTCTCATTCAGGCTTAAGATCCACAAAGGAACTCAATCATTGCAATGCTGAGCATCACAGCACGTACCTTTTAGGCACTTAAAAAACATAGGAACAACACTGTATTTCCAGAACCAAGTTAGACACCTATGCTCCCTTTACAATGAATGGCGAGAGATAGACACCTTAGAATACAGTCCACAACAGCCAACACAGTAGGTGGGGAGCCACCTAAGCTAGCCAATGGGAGATGCCAATAAGACTGGTATGTGCCAAGACCAGCCCCTTTGTCAGAGACAGCTGCCTAAATCTAGGCTCCAGGAAAGCATCAGTGACTGGGCAAGGCTATATAGCAGATCACACAAAATTTTTCACATCCTTAAGTATAGGAAGTTTTATAAATGTCCTTTTTCTTGCTTATAAAGAGCCAGGTTTCTACCCATTCCTTGATTATGAAAAATGAGAAATATTAACAGTTCAGGCAGCAAAACAATTTTATAGCCATTCCATAAATAATGGCAAATTCCTAAATCAGTAATGATTTACATGAATAATGACAGCTCTGTGATGAATATGAAATATTTTGAAAATTACCCCAAAGTAACTTCTGAAATGGCAAATCAGGCAGCCATTTTTAGATTCACGTTGGTAAAAAAAAAAAAGAAGAAGAAGAAGAAAGAGTTTGACAACAACACAACACAAAACTAACAAACTGCATGAGCTCAACAAGTGACTGGATGCGTGCAAGCTCCAGCATTACGTACAAACTAATTTGGCAAAGCAATCATCCCCTAATAGGGCCAACTGCTACACCACGTTTAGGGTTGTGAAATAAAAGCCATTTCAGTTACTTGAGCAAATTAAGTATCAAAATACTGTTTGTTATACTTTCTACATTCTTATATACTGAGAAGTAAGAGAATCAGGTTTCATCAGATTTGGCCAAGAAGGTTCTTTTTCAAACAGATACTGAGTCTGAAAAACTTCAGCTTCAAGGATTAGAACAGTTGAAAATAGGATGTAGTCTAGAAACCTCTTCTCAATTTTAACACCATTAAACTAACAAAATAAGATAGCCAAAGAAATCCATTACGCGCTCAAAAACAAGCATCCCTTAAATGGTTAATCCTAACAATCATTTGGCATGGATGCAGCACATTTACAAGAGACACTGAACCTGGCTGCTACTTAGTTGTCATTAGTTTCTGGTTTTTTTGCTATTGTTTGCTCCCTTTGAAGTGTCATATTAAACCATAATAATTAGACTATTTGGCAGTAGCTTCAGGAGGACAGTACCCGTTCTGTACCTGGATTTTGTAGCTTTTAGTCAAAGTGCATGGAAATATTTACTTCCTACTGGCCCTGAGCTGGAAAGCGTTCTGCACACTACCAAAGTGTTCTTTGGTTAAAGCATGTTAGTTACATGGTTTTCCTGATCAACATATTAGCCAACAGGGGAACAACAGTGGCATTTGAGCACTGATAGAGAGAGAAATCACTGTCCTTGTGGACAAAAGTAAGAATCTATACAACAGCCAGCAGTAACTGAGATGAAGCAAAAGTCTGTGTGCAGCAGTAAGGAATGCAGCCAAGCTTCCGATGTTTGAAATACTCCTTTCTGTTAAAAGGTATCTTGAAAGTCACGCTGACCCTAAAATCCATCTTTGAAGCCACATCAAAAAACTTGTCTCTCCCTTGATAACAGAACCATAACAAAAACCACACTAATCCAAACTGGAAAAGAAAAGAGGGCTCTTTTGTTACGTTTTTTTTAAATCTCCACAGGTAGCAGAGTTATTGGCTATGAATAAGTGGTTTCCAACCAGATGGTCAACTGGGTATTTAAAGCTGTGTTGTGTTATGAAGAAGGAATTTAGTAACATGTGACTGGTCTCCTCATACTTAGGCTGGAGTCATTGCATCTTCAACCACAACGCTAGTGCAGACAACTTCGACTGCACTAAAGCTAGCTCTACCCTCTCAGGTCCTCCTCTGAAAGAATTACTGTAATTCTATTTACTAAAATAGATAAGCTTTTACTATCATTCAGGTATTAAAGAGATGCAATAGTTTTAAAATTGACAAATTCTCTTACATTTTTTTCTAAATTACTCAAGTCATTAGACAATCTACATTTAAAAATCTAGTTATCCTCGGAGATACAGCTTATTTTTTTTAAAAATTACTTCTTCCTATGATATTGATAGAGAATTGTGAGCTTCAAGGTGAGAAAATCATTTGTCAGAAGCATTTTGGGAAGTTTGTCAGCGTCTTCTTTATTGAAGTAGCAGAAAAAATCTAAACACTGTTGGTTTACTTCATCCAGTGGGTAGACCACCAACTGGCACAGACTTTTTGGGTTCTTAGATTTCTTCCACCTGTTCTATCAATCCTCAAACAAAACTTTCCTATAATGGAATACAGGAACCAGTTTTTCCCTCTACTAGCTAGAACTATCAATGAAAACCATGCCTGCACAGGAAACTCTTAACCACATAAAGCTGTTTCAAAAGGCAAAAAAAAATCCCTGTTCATCAAATTTACCAACCCTAATTGAAGAGTACTAACTTGTATATCCTACAATGACCAGGTAATGAGAGGGAAAGCATACTGAGCAAATTGGGATGCACTGGAAAGCTAGGCAATAGAGCATGCTATAGGAATGCAAGGATTTTCATTGTAGACTCATGAATCCAGCCAGTTACAAATTCTCTCTCTGCCCAGGAGATGATTCAAGGCTTGAGCAAAAATTTAAAAACAGAACTGTGTGAATTGATTCCTGGCAAGAGAGTGTACGGTGAGTCAGTCAATCAGTCTCCACAACTGAAAGCTTAATTTTTAGTCATATCAGTTTGATGTTCCTACTCCTGGTGGGGAAAGATATGAGAATTCTATGAGCTATTAGGAGCGATCACCCAAAAATAAGGGTGGGGAGGGGTGTGCAAAGTTTAGGGAATGGGATTACTCAAAACAATGGCCATATCTCTTAAACCCATCCTTTTATCTAGAGACTAAAACACAGAGATGGAGGTGTGAGGGAGAAGAGCTCCTCCATTCCAGCACTCAGACTAATTCAAATTTCAAGTGTAGCCAATATCTACTAGCCCCAGGCTGATATGCAAGGAGGAGCTACAGAGAAGATTACATGGCCATTAAAATCTCAGGACCATTCCCAACACCTGTGCTTCTTTCCAATAAACTGCACCTTGATCTTTCTAGTGGGAATCTCTCCCCTCACCCTATGTCCCCCCAGTTTTATATTGGCCATTGGCTAGTAGATTCCACCACATACCATCCTTCTGGTTAAAAAGAGTTTGACAAGTTTTTCAGTCCCTAGCCTTGGAGAGCTCCACATAGGCATTCCTTTTTCTATTGAAGGCAATAGGATTTAGTCCATTAACTTCAGTGGGAGCAAGAGCAGATTTAGAAGGGGGCAAAAACAAAACAAAAAAAAAACAGTTTCCTGTAATGACAGAGAGGAGGAACAAACAAGCAAAAAAATCCCACTACTTCTGAACCTTTTCTGGATTCCATTGAGAGAGAGAGAGAAGGAGGTGGGGGCCTGGATGGAGGAGGGAAAAATCATAAGTGGAACCCACTGGTTATGTGAAAGTAGAACTTAGGGTGCCACATTTTCAAATTTGGCTTTAAGTTTTCAGTTTTACAGCCACATTTTGATGTTCAAAAACCTGATCACAATCTGTTAGATGTCTAAGTGTCCTAAGTTTCAGGCACATTATACTTGCAACCACAAAGACGGGCCTTTTAAAAATCTTGCTCTTTGACTAACTGTATCTAAAAAACAAAGAGCTTAAAGAAAACATTATCTCCTGTTCACTAGTGACAAGTGAAAAAGTCTCCCTAAATATTGGAGTCCCCAAAGTAGAGATAGGATGCAGTTCTTCTAATTTTCACATTTCTCCAGCATGAAAAATCAAGAAAAAAAATCTGCAACCAATCAAGTTAATTTCATTCTGCTGCTCCAGATGCAGGGAATTTTGTGTGGGAGAAAAAGAAGGGACAAAAACTAGACAGGAAAATCTGCTAGTTAACTTGGAATAAAGGACTCATCCAGGTACAGTCTCAGCTCACCAATTTATCCTTATGAAAGTAAGTTGGCCTGGTATAGACAGCTGGCAGAGAAGTCCTATGCAGAACAAGTTATTAAGAACCATAAACATTTTTCCTTCCAATTATCTCTTCCTTGAAGAAGCTAACATGGAATAAGGCATATAAATCCAAACTAGAGAGAGCAACAACATTTTTTTGCAAGCCAACAGCTGTGGGATACAGAGAGTCCCTCCCTTTCCGCATTAAAAAGAGTACAAGAAAATATAATACCTAGCAGCCAACTTGTAATAGTTCAATTAATTATATGATCTATAAACAAGCATTTTAGAAGATAACTTATTACATTCAGTGACATAATTAAGGTTTAATTCTTCAGGCACTGTATTTAATTTAAATCTTTCAAAAGTGTATTCATTCACTGACAGATCAGGTGCCTTGTATTACCATAACTTTACTCACTCATCGGGCTCTTCTTCAATTGCATAATTATCAGCTCCTACTTGGTCATGTTAGTATTCATCTAAACTAGAGGACAAGGTTTAGCTGAATTTGATACATTAGATTTTGCACTTTCATGATGATACTTTGATATACGATGAAAGGAGCTGCAAGTTAAAAGTGGAGACAGACAAATATGGTCTAAGCGTTAGTTGGTAAAAACAATAGGTAAACTCACTGGAGAAGAAAAAAAATTGAAGTTATTTTTAAAACTACAAATCCAGGTGGGGTACAAACACTAATTATAGGTGAATATCATAGTAAAGTCCACAGTAATGATGATGAACAAAGGCTATATAATATATTCTCCAGGACCGCTTCATGGGGTACTTAAAGATAGAGAATTTGAAAGTGAACAAAAATTGCTATCAACGATACCCTATTAGTATAATCCTATCTTTAATCTACAGGCATGATACAATACCTCAACACACATAAACCCAGCTCAAACAGTAACTAATGATCATTAATCCCCCTATCTCTTCAGTGATCTCTCCTTCCTCCATTTATCATACTGACATTTCACCCTACACACGTGAATAAACTTTAACAGAGAAGGTGAATCAAAAATAATCTCAAAGCAATCTAAGGCTATAAATTAAAGTTGAGAACGCGGGGGGGGGAGGGGGCGGCAAGCGGGGCGATTTGTTCTCGGTGCCTTCAATTTGCATCCAGCTTGGTGGCAAAGAGCACTCAATCAAGTAGACATGCAAACTGTTAGGATGGCTACATTATCCAAGTGAGAGAGAGAGAAACAGAGCCATGGAATTTGAGGTTTAACCCATTCACCTGCTCAGCTCCCACAGAGCTGCCCCCAGCTGCCCTATTTTAAAGGAGCCACCCCCCGTGCAGGGTCCCAGAGCCCCGGCTCCAGCTTCGGCTCCAACCAGAATCTGAACGTCTACACCGCAGCGGGCTGCCGGAGATTTCGCTACAGCACATAGGAAATGGCTCATTTTCCTCTCCAGGGTGCTTCGTGTCACCTCTGATCGGGGGCTAGATTTCACGCAGTTGCAATTGTTTAAGAATTTCAGTAATTAGACGAAATGATTGTGACATGTATGCCACGATTCCAGCCACTCTCTCACAAAGCAAAGGGTACTGGATAGAAATACTGGCCATGCAACGTGAAGAGAGTTAACAACCACGCATTATTTACGGCTGTTATACATTGGGCCACTCGTGTAACTACAGATCCCACAGCCTTCGAGATACACGTTGTAGCTCGTCTAAAAGTTACCACACGAGAGCAGGATCTAACTTTTTGAAAGAAGCTGAGCACCGGGAGATAGCTAACACGAGGAATACTGTACAGTGCTTTGGAAGCACAGTCATCAGCTTTGTTTGGCAAAATACTTGTATATTTCAGTAAAGGGTGGTCCGAAATTAGCTTCCTACAGAAATTCACGAGAGATAACAAATCTATTAACTGTTAATCGCCCTTTCAAAAGAGAGAACTTTGACCTAGCTCATTAATGATGCAAGAAAAAACGTGTCCTGTGTAAGCCCTCAACACACACTAATTTCCCCCTTTGTAATACCTATAATCTATATCTAAATCCAACCAAGTAGAACAAATAGTTCCTTCCTACTGTAGGATGTGAGCTATTTCCTGCCGTTTCTTCATAATCAGTTTTAATTACAACCCTAGGTTACATCAAACAACTAATAGCCCGTTGCTGCTGCCGAGAGTGGGTGAGGGGGAAGAAAAATCCATGCTAAAAAATCCTGGGCGATCCAAGGCCATTTGTTCAGACACAAGCCCTCTCCTCCCCTCCCTCTTGTTCCCCGTCCCTAAGACTCCAGGTTCAATCACAGGCAGTCTACAAAGCAACCCATTTAGAAATATTTGAGACTAGAAAAAAAATTTAGGCTGTTCTCCCCCTCCCCCTTAAAAAGAAAGCATTTTCTCACACATGATCTGGTCAAGAACAAACTTAATTTAAATCGGAAAGAGAGAGGCTGGAGCGCTAAAGTACAGACTGGAAAAAGCATCTTCAGTGAGTGAAACCAGCACAGCGCTGTGCAAAGAGAAGCCAGAGAGAGAGAGAGTGCGCTCCTTACTAAACTTTGGCATTTAAAAGGTTTCCTTTCTTTCTTTTTTTTTTTTTTTTTTTGGTGGTTACCTGAAGAGAGACATATTAATCCAAAGAGGTAAAAGTGAGCAAACTCCGCGATCATTGTCCTCAGGTGGCGCCTGCAAATAGTCTCATGCCAAATGGGAGGGGGAAGGAATACAAACTAAAAGCCCCCTCCGACTGTAAATCCACAGAAGCTTAATATAAGCAAGGTTTCCTAATCCTCCAGGAGTTAACAGCGAGCAGAAGGTATTGTCAGCAGCGCCCCAAATCTTGTATCTTCTCTCCCTTGCTCCGGATTTTCCTAGGAGGAGCTCTGACACTTCCTGGGACCATCAACAGTGAAGGAGAAAACAAAAGATCCACAATTTTCTGCAGCTTGGATTCTCTGTGCCCTGTTCGCAAGTTGCGTCTCCAGCCCGCGACTTCGCCTTCAGCACCCAGGCCACTTGCAAGTATCCCAACAGAGCACTGCCCCTCCGAGACCATAAACCGCTGCAGCACTCTGGCAGGCGGAGAGAGGGAAAAAAGTGCTTGCTACGACCTGAGCCACACAAAGTCACTGGGCATCCGAGGAAGGCGCAGGGGTGACGGCTGCTTTGGGTGAGGGCCCCGGCTCGGTGCCTTTGGGAGGCTGGAGGGAAGAGTGAGGTGGAGCAGCAGCAGCCCTCGCTCCCATCACTTGGGGCAAAGAGCCAGAAACGGAGGGAGCAACAGAGCCTTGCAGGAGTCACGCGCAGCAGCAGGGTCACCCCAGCAGCAACTCCTCGCCCTGCCCTGCATCTCCCCCCTCTGCCCTGCAAGCGGGCATGCAGACCTCTCCTTTCCCCGAGCCGGAGCCGGACACAAAACAGAGAGGAGAGCGCAAAACTTCCAAGGGCCACCGCCCCCAACCCACCCACCCGGCCCCCTAGTGCAGCCGCGAAAGGAGGAGGAGCAGCAGCCGCTCCTTCGCCTCCCTCCCTGCTCGGGCAGGGGGGCAGCAGGAGCCGGCGGGGGCTGGGCACCGCGGTGTCTCTGCGGGGCTCTCAGCAGCGTCTGAAGTTTCTGGTGGCTCGGGCCCGCCGTGGGTCCCCCTGGTCCCTGCTTCAGCTGCGGGGCTGATGCCGCCCGGGGACACCTTAAAGGAGCCGCCCCCAGGCAAGCCCCGCACGCCCAAGGCGGAGAGGCGCGTGGCGCGTGGCACGGGACCGGGCCGCCCGGGGCTCCCCGCAGCTCCAGAGGTGAAGCCCCAGAGCGTAACGCTACCGAAAGGTACCCAGCGAGCGCCCGGGCTGGGTGTGCGCGGAGAATGGAACATGCCGCGTCTCACCCTCTATCTCCCCCCGCGCGCAAATGGAACTTCCCGGTCTAGGGCTTCAAAAATCCTCCCGGGTCCAGTCGCTTAACCCTTCGCTGCCAAAGGCACCGAGGCTGCAAAGCAAAGCGCCAGAGCTGGCTCCAGCCGTCTGGTGTATTATTGCTCAGGAGGGGAGCAGGAAAGGTTTTGCGTGGGCTGCCTTCCAAGGAAGCCGCATTGTCTGGGACACGCAGGAGCCGAATACCCCGGCCCTGAGTAATGCCTGGGTGGGCTTTGAGCCAAGTTTCACTCTATTTCTGGGGAACGTGCAGCTACCCACGCAGCAAGCAAGGAACCCGCAGTCAAAGGAACACGCTACGGGAAAGACAGTTATTATTGGCATCGCAACCCTGCAGCAAGCAGCTGGCTACTTAAAAACAAAAAAAGTTAGAGGAAATAATGTAAAGGTTTATACACGTGATGTGAAGTATTTCCTGAGGACTACTCAAGTGTAGTAGCCTGGGGTCGTGCAAAACTAAGTTTGTAGTACAATGTTTTAAAAACAAACACTGGTTTTGCTGTTTGCTGTTCCGTCTCCAAAACACCAAGGACGCTGTTGCCACTATACCAATTAATAATAAATACACAGAAAGTGATAATTATACATCATGCATACACAAAGAACTTCCTTGTGGAGTAGTTGGGGTTGCTATACGCACAACATGGCCGGCGAACACCCACTAAAGCATGGGAATGAAAAGGTAAGCCAATTGTTGCCAGCTCTCCTGATTTTAACATAAGGCTGACAAATATTTGATGATTTTCTTAATGCACTGGCTCCCTGAGTCATGTGAATAAATGGAAACTGTGATTCTCACTTAAAAAAAAAGTCAACAGTTTCTGACCCTCAGAGCTGCAGAGAAAAGCTTGACAACATGACCCAAGTGCACCCCAAAGGTTAAAAAAACACATGGAACATAAAATCTTTGCGGGAGGGGGCTAGCTCATGATTTTTGAACACCTGTGATTGGCAGTACTGTAACACTACCTAGCCTTTCCTCCACATATAGGCACACATTTTTTGTACACGCCAAACCATGCATGGTAATCTCACTTCTGTCCCTCTGTCACCATTTTGCACATCCCCCTTTACTAGATTATTTCCCCTCTCCCCACTAGCTGCTGTGGAAGTTTGGAATAGTAATTGGGAGAGAGGGTAGTTTGGTAAAGGGTAGTGTACAGAAGGGTAATTAAAGGGAACCGTGACAGGATGGCATCCCCAGAGGGCAAAGTTAAGGATGTGGTGCATGGTATGACAGTTATAGTAATGATGTGTGTTTGTGGGTGAGTGAGAAGAATATCTACTATTAAATGGCTTAACGTCTCAAGTCCTTGCTTTTGTCAGGTAAGTTGTGTGTGTAGTGTTCCTGACTGCTTCACATCAAAGCTTTGTGTGTATTCAGTTTCTAAGTTTTTAATGCTAAATTAAAGTGTGGGGGTTGGATGAGGTGTGGATAGAAGTTTAGCTGAAAATGAGAACATTTTATGAGACCGCAATTGCAAATGAGACCTTCTCTGTTGCTGTATAAAATTTGAGGAAAAAAGTTTAGTTCTTGACCAAGAATTTGTGTCCCTGCCCCATCAACTAATCAGGTTTGCGTACTCCCAGGAAAAACAGAAAGAAAAAAAAAACCAAACAAATAAAAACTACATAGAAAATTCAAAGGTTATAAAAATTAATCGTGTGTTAAATTTCATACCAATAGTCTGCCTACTCTAAGAAGAAAACAGCAATCTATGCCTAAATTTAAACCCATTTTAGAAAGCAATCCCAACTATGAAGTCACTGGCAGGCACCCCTGGAGTTCCTGTGTTGACACATAGTCAGTGTTCTGAGAACAGTATGTATTCCACAACAATTTCTCAACCTGTGCAGTCAGTGACCTCATGCCATCTTTCACTTAATGAAAGCACAGTCATATTATCATCCCTCCTCTCTAGAATTAAAACACACAGTGGAATGGCCAAAACTGTGGAAAGGTCACAGAAAATTCTTATACCTCAGTAAGCAGTCTGACATTTAAATAAATTAAATGAAGACGAACTTGTTTATTCTGCAGGCTTTGACTACTTATCTCAGAACATAATTACGAAGATACTTTTTTTTTTGTTCCGTTTTAAGGTTTGTTAAATAATATAGCTTGCATGTGTATGAGAGTGAGACTTCCTGTGTTTAAAATGTGTATTTTAGTTTATTACATGAATTAGGAATAGCAAAACCACAAGTCCATGACCAGACCAATCTTTAGTACATAAAAAAATGTGAATTTCACCTGAAAACAAGGTTGCTTACATGGATTTGTAAAATGTTATTTTGACATAACCTTATTTTAAATAAAGTTGGTTATATTCTGTGCATTTTTTTTGGCACAAACAAATCACTTTTTTAATGCACTGCTGTGAGGTGATGCTTACAGGCTGCCTCAAAATACATGAATGAACTGAATTTGTAACCCATAGATAGTATGTATGATGTCCAGAGAAGAGAAGTGTTTTGTCCTCACGGTGAGTAAGAGATTTACCTTAGTATTTCACTTTGTGAGTTATACATTTAAATCTATCCCCCATACATCCCTGGAAGACTAGTCCCCCAGATCGATGCATTGTTATATTTAGGTCATTCTCAAAGTGTGCCAGCAAAACTTTTTTGCAATACATTGATCTATTATGTATTCTGGAGGTTTATTTTCTTATTTAGATTTTAAATTAAAACATTTACCAAATAGGGCAATGGATTAAGATTCAAGAGACTTGGTTTCTATTACCATTCACTCATTTTGTGCCCTGGACAAAGTAACTTAACCCCCGTATACTTCAGTTTCCCCATCTGTAAAATATATATATATATATATAATATTTATTCACCTTTATAGAAATCCTTTGGGAACTATGGATATTTCTTATAGAATAGAAGATACAATGGAATCTTTCAAGAATTGTCCAGATCATACTGTTTTCAAATACACAAATAAAACTTATAGCATATCATTTAGCTGAGTAAACAGATACACAGTATTATTCCAGAATAATTACTCGGACTGGATGTATACCGCTCAAATTGTTTTTATTTAAACAGTAATAATACATAACAGCTGAGTGAATTTCTTCAAATTGTAAGCCTACAGAGGTTCATCTGAATATCTTTTAAGTAATTTGCATCATCTTTAATTCTGCAGATGTTCTTACAGAAATGTTTAACATTGAGAATCTCTAGTCTCCTTGATAGTTAAGAAAAGAAACTTATGAGTAATGTTTCTAGGAATAGAAATCTGACATTAGTCTCTTCAGAATTTTGGTAATACCTTTTCAGTATGCAGTAGCATTTAAACCTACCTGTTCTGTTCATTCTGTAACATGGCATGCACAAATAAATGAGCATTAATAATGTAATATAAAGTAGAGGCATCTGGTGACATCTGAAAGCATGGCAGAAGTGTCACAACTATATATTCAACTCTAATTAATAGCTATGGATTAAGAGGATACTGTGTTGATGCAAAAAATTATCCTACCTATGTGCCTTTCTTTATGTATCGGTGGAAATTTTAGGTAACTTTTTAAAGCCCTGGGGAAATTCTGGTGCCTTACATAGGATATACAATAACATATATGCTTAACAATATGAAAGCACAGAGTTTATTATTTCCCACTCAAACTGAAAAATGGTTTCAACTCTCTTTTTAGTCTTCTTTTTAGATAAGAGTTTCATGCTTCGTTTCAGAGTACTCAGATCTAAGCTTTAGATTTGGCCTCTCTTATAGACAAGTGAGTTAATTATACACAATCTTTTAAAAGTGCTCATGGAGTCTTTTAGAGATTCCCTGTACATAGTGTTATTTCATGGGCTTTGAATGCACTTTCATGGGCTTTGAATGGATAGAATTGGATAGATCACTTTACATTGAAGGTTCAATAACAAATAGTGACTTATTTTTTAAAATTGCTTTTATATTACATTAAATTATTTATGGTATCTTCCCCCCCCCCTTTCCTTCCCATACCTCTTTGTTGTTGCCATTTTTTGGTTTGCAGTCATACTAACTTCAGCTGAGATTTTGTCCCATCTCACAAACTGAGCATGTCCTTGCTCGTGCCCTAATCTTGCAAAGTTACTTATGTGCATAACTTTGAAGCGAATGAGACTATTCACATGTATATAAAGTTACACACGTGATTAGGTGTTTGCAGAAGCAGGACTCTTGATTGGAAAAGTGAAGGTGCTGTAGAAATGGTATTGGTGATTCAGTAGATGGCACTCTTCCCTCAGTGAGACTCCTGAACCAATGCTTAGGCATGTGTTAGAGGAAACATTTAGGTGTTTTTGTTTCATATTAAACAAAATACCAAGATCCTGACCTCTTGTGATCCCATGGCACCTTTTCAAAGAATAAGGGTATGCGCTCAGCGTCTTGGATTTATTCCAGTATGGAGGCAATAGCATTCTCCGTATCTAAACTCCTTTCTGTTTTAACTGAATATGATATTCTTCCCTTCTGGATCCCAAAACTGTTACGTAGTGCAGCTGATTCTGTAATAACTGTCACCAAAGAAAAACTGCCATCCCTCCAAAGAAGTAGTTGCAGTTTAGGTCAGAGTGAAATTGTTACCACTTTATATATAAGGTTTATAGTCTGAAAAGCATTCTCAGGCTTGCAATAAGTACAGATCAGTAAGCAATATTGCTCTTCAAAGCCCAATTCAGTTCCCATTGATATCAATGATAATTGGATCAGGCTTAAGATTTTATTAATGTTAACACTAAAATATGGCAAATATCCAATATAGATTAGTTAAAACAAAAATAAGTACACTTTGCAACTGTTTTCGCAGTTAAAGCAAAATAAAATTTTGGTCAAGAGGAGGTACTGTATTTAGATTTGAGCTTGCTCTTGCATAATCAAAATATAGGTTCACATCTCACACAAAATCACCTATTGCTATTGGGCACACACCCATTTACAAGACCCGCAACAATGTGCATCCTGATACCTAGTTGTTATGAAGAAGCTCTTAGTTGTTATTATTAAGCAACATGTAAATGATTGTGAACTTTTTTTAAAAATAGGTCTTAAATTACAGTAGTCATTTACAGTATTAATATGCAGTATTACTGGGCACTTATTAATTTTGTTTACTATTCTAGGGCAGCATTAGGAGAAAAAAAACCCCTCAAATCTCCTCCTATGCCAGTAGTTCTCAAACTTTTGTACTGGTGACCCCTTTCATATAGCAAGCCTCAGAGTGCGACCCCGCCCCCACTTATAAATTAAAAACACTATTTTAAAATATATTTAACACCATTATAAATTCTGGATACAAAGCGGGGTTTGGGATGGAGGCTGACAGCTCGTGCCCCCCCCCCATGTAATAACTTCACGACCCCCTGAGGGGGTCCCGACACCCAGTTTGAGAACCCCTGTCCTATGCTCTGTTCTTCTATCAGATAGATAAGTTTCCAGACTTTTTGTTTTGCATAAAACATAGTAGGATTATTTTTATATCCTGTTTAATAATATTGTGAGATAATTTCATACCTTTAGGAGCAAAAAATTGTTAATAGCTTTTATTTAAATATCAAATGCAATGCCAAAATGCAAGGATAAAATCAAACTGAATAAATAAGTTGGGGGGGGGGGATTGCAGTTTAAGATAACCCCATCTTTTGCTGGTCATCCAATGTATTATGGGCCCAACCCTGCCTGATCTGTATGCAGAACCCCAATTGAAGTCAATGGGAATTTTACATGAATAGAGGCAAACCAGATTATTTAAATAGAAAAATGGTATATCTCAATATTAAAACCATGGGGAGTGGTTTGGGATGAGGTATGAGAGAGGGTTTCTGGTAGCTGAAAGATGGAATTGGATTGGGAAATTGAATAGATATTGAAGAGTTGAAAATGCATATATTTCAGTATAATGAGCTGGGACAGTCCCAGAAAGCTAGGATAATCCTGGGGTTGGGGGAGAGGCTGGAAAGGTTAATGGGTTGCTCTGGGTCTCAGTCAATCCCCTTTAAACCAATGGGAGTCTTTCCTTTGACTTGGATGGGCAGAAGGCTAAGTATGTATAGAACTCTTGCAGGTGTGGGCCCTACTTGTTTCTATTGTTTTGTTCCTGGTTTTTGAATGGAAGGTTTGGAGCCGATTCTGCTGTCACTAATGGTTTTACACTGGGATGTAACTGTTATTTATTTGTTTACACTAACAATGAATGTGACTTTCATTGTTATAATGCTAGGTATATTTCAGATATGTTATAGCGCATCCTGGTGGAAAAAACTCACTGGAAATATATACTTCTGTTTCTCCCATACAAAATACTAAAAGCATATTGTCTATTCAGTCTACTCAGCATCCGCAGACTGTAGCTCAAAATGCCTTGTGAACAATATCTCCTATAATTATTTTTAAAACTTCTGTTCCACATATCGGCTTCTGTAATGACAAAATGATCTGTTTAATATGTAATATACAAAACAACATAATAATTGTTGCAAAATCAGTGTTATCTCAGATATTGTTTAAACAAAGAGTGACCTGTCTCTGAAATCTCAGTGTTTGGTTATTGTGTGTACCAAGTGAACCATTCAAAATGAACTATCTCCTTGTTTCCATGTATCATATAGGAAGGAGTATTAGGCTGTCACCTAGTGGATCGCTGAAATCTGAATGGCATTAAAAGGGCAAACACAATAAAATGAAAAGTAGTCTTGCTGGGTTTTTGGTTTGTTTGTTTGTTTGTTTGATTTGGTTTCCCCCCTTCCCCCAGACATTGTGAAAGCTACAACAGACCATTATTGTTCCATAATATCTGGTTTTGAGACCCCATTCATGTCACATAATGTATTGGCACTGAAGAAAGGCTATCAAAATGATTCACCTAACATTTGTAAGAGGAAAATATGTTAATATTCACAGCTCAGATAGCATGAATTTAATAGTCCTAAGGACATCCATTTTTAAATGAATTGCACACAATTTTTATTTAAGAAAAGCCTCTGTCTCATTAAAAATCCAATAAAATGATATACTGTACAGTTATCTTCTAGGAGAATGTTCTATGATTATCAACAGGCCTGGAAACAAGAGTTCTGTAATAATAAATTTATTAATTTGGTGGAGGGCGATTATTGTATATATAATTCTTGGATAGTTAATCTTAACTTTAGCAATCTGGAAAAAAGAATTACATGAGCTATCCATCTTATTTTTTTTGACTGAATTATTGTACATGCTTATAGCAGACTCCATGTAAGAGCTGAATGCCTGCAGTGAATTAACTCTGTCAAATGTAAAGCAGAAAGCCAAGCAACTGAAAATAACCAGCCTGCTCACCCAGTACAATTTACAATTGCATGTTATGAGTTTAAAATAACCAGCCTACTTGCTCAGTACAATTTACAATTGTGTGTTGAAAGCCTATCTTCTAACATATATTTAACTTCCTTTCAAAAAATGCTTAGCATAGTCTTAGGGCTATATTATGCTATTGGTTGTGTTAGGGTATGTAGTGATCCCTCACTCTCCAGTGGGGAGGGAGGCCACTCTGCCTCTTGTATTGGGCGGTAATCCTCGGGCTTGGGTCACACTAGCAGGGCCGAGTTGTAAGTAGTCTTTAGGTCTGGGCCTGTCTAACAGAGACAAACAAGAAATAATAGCTGGGTGCTCTTGTCCACACCCTCGGGAGGGGCAAAGAACTGAGTAGTCTTTAGCTCGCAGCCCCTCAGCTGGGACTGGCAGCACTTAATAGTCTGAGACTCTAGCCCCTTGAGCAGGCTTTAGCTTCAGCTTGTGGGCTAAGGCAGCCAGCAAACACACAGTCTGGAGCTCTAGTACTTTGGGTGGGGCAGAGCAGGGACCAGGCTTTAGCCTAAGCTTTCTGGCTAAGGCAGCCAATAAACACTCTGTTCAGGGTTCAGGTAGAGCTGAGTAGTCCACCCTCACAGTACAGGGGCTCTGGAAGGGAGGGGGCATCAACAGAGTTTAGCATCCTAGCTTGACAGACAGTAGATTCACACAGGCCTACAGGTTTATGGTGGGGAGTCTGCCACCCCAGAGGCAGAGTGGTCTGCCACTGGGGCAGCGGGAATCCATCCACAACACTCTGGTTCTACGGTCCTTCTAGTCGGGGTTCTCAGGGCTCTCCCTCGAGGGCTACTTGAGACTCCCAGGCCCAAGAGTCCCCACAGCAGATTTGGCCAAAACTGAAGTCCATCATGGGACACTCACATCAAAGGTGCCAAATCGGCCTCAGGTAAAACAAGGACTGATTTTGGGATGTCGGAGCCAGTCTGTAGAGTTGGGCGATGGCGTTGGCTCCTCTGCATTCTGGGGCTTCCCCACCATGGCTACATCCTCAGGCATTCCCTGGATTGCAGAGGGGGTGGACATCAGGGTTTAACGATATCCCATCCATCAGGGCACCTTGGGCTGGGTAGGGTTTCGCTCTTCTTGGTCTTTTCTTCCCAGGGTTGAGTGCTATTGGGGTGAAGGGCCACGCCCCAGTCCAACAGTAGTCTCTGTGGCCAAAAAGCCCTCCATGAGGGTCACAGCCACACTCAGGGTTGCCAGCCGGTGGTGAAGGATCCAGGTTCTTCCCCGTGTTGGGAAGATATGTATGAACTGCTCCGGAACAATTTGCTCAGCGACTCAACCTCTGTATGCCGTTCAGGCTGTAGCCATCTCCAGCACACATCCTTCAGTTGCTGGGCTACTGCCCTTGGTCGGGTCCTGGGTGGGTAGCTCTTCTCCCAGAGACGCTGCCGGAAAGTATCTGGTGTGATCTCGAGTGCATCAAGGATTGCGGCCTTCAACCGACCATAGTCTTGGGCTTCCTCTGCTGGGAGCCCCCAATAGGTGGCCTGGGCTGTCAAATACGGGGCCAATAGGGTGGCCCATTGCTCCAGGGTCCACTTGGCTGCTGAGGTGACCCTCTCAAAAATGATGAGGAAGGTTTTTGGATTATCCTCCGGGCCCATTTTCGCCAAGCGCACTGGCACTGTGGGGTCAGCGGGAGCTGCTGCATCCCTAGTGTTGGAGGGATTGGCACAAGCATCACAAGCTACTGCAAGCACTGTTGTTGCTGCTCACGGTTTTGGGCACCCAGTTCTCGAATCTGTTGCTGATTCCCTAGTTGCTGCAGTTGTTGTTGCTGCTGCTGGAGCTGTGCTGCCTGCTGTTGCTGCTGGCTCTCAGTGAGCCGTTTGATCAGTTCCCAAACTGGGGGAGGGTGATAGGGTTATGTTTAGCACTGTCCTTGGCTCGTCCCCTTATCTCAGGGGAGGGGGTGATGCCCACATTCTCCACCGAGTGCAGTGATCCTTTGCTTTCCAAGGTGGAAGCAGGCCACTCTGCATTTTGTATTGGGTGGTAACCCTCGGGCTTGTTCCATACTATTACTTCAATATTTTGCAAATTTGTATGGATTCTCAAGTTTTCTATGTAGTCTTAAGCATGTTGCTAAAATATATTAGTGATTCCATGCTCTCGATGTTGTAATTGCAATGAGGGAGGTAGAATAGTAGACAGAGAATAGAAGATATGTTCAAATGTTTATGATAACTCAAAAAGAACAGCAGTCCTCAGTTAATCTCACAGATCTCCTCACCATTTACAGGACACCAGTCTGATGTACGTTATAAGGGTCAGTATAAAACATTGCTAATGTATGGAATCAGTGGAGCAAATCCGTGCTGCTGCTGGGGGGCACAGAAGGAATCCTGCCCTGGACATGAGTTTAGCAAGGAATTTACAACAGCTCACTTGAGGGATGTGTGTTCTTTTATTTATTTATTTTTTCTTTTAAAGCTGTTGCTTGTAGTTCATGCCAGGAAGCAGCAGAGAGCGTCAGTCTGTCTCCTTTCTGCACCTGCTCCTCCACCCAAGGTCAGACAGGCCTTCAGGGTATGGGCAAATCTCCTGAGAGGCCCCAGCCAAGCGCAGCTTTAAAAACAAAGCAAACCTCCGATGTGCTCTAAATGAGAGCCTTGTCTGTGTACAACTGCTGAAGGGACAGGTCTCTCAGCTCTCCCTCCAGAGACTTCTTTACTTAAATTAAAAGCTACCAGCTGCCTCCCTTTGATGATGCTGGAAAACACTGTGAGTGTGAAAGGGTTATGAAATACTGCCTGCCTCCAGTGGCCCACAGCACCACTTTTATTCCAACACAGTGAGGGAGGCTTCCCCTGGGGTTTCCCAAGTGAGACAGCAGTTTAGGAGAGGATCATACAACTCTCCTACTTCCCAACCTCAACAGTGAGGACTCAGGAGCATCCTGCCTGTCTAGCTTATATAGCCAGCACAGCAAAAGGGAGCAGAACTGGGAGCAGGTAAATGTTCTACCCTTAGCCCAAGACCACATGCAGAGCTGTATAGACACGATGGCTGCCTTCAAGTACTGAAATAAGAGCAGATCCGCTCCCTAAGCATTAAAGCTGGAAGGAGGCAGCAGCATAACAGCAGCTTGGCTAGGAATATGGGGTGAAATTGTTGCCCCACTGAAGTCAATGGGGAAAATACACTCTGATTTCAATAAGGCAGGATTCCTCCCATGGTCTTTCCCTCCCCATTTATAACCATTCAGGTTGTAATTCCCAGGTGAAGAGGAGGAACAGATGTATCAGGATAGAAAAATCATGAGTCAGGCTTTAAAAAAAAAAAGAAAGGGGGGGGGAGAGATGTTCAGAATTTGTTTTTTTGGGATTCTTTTTATTTGCCTTCTGTCTTTTAAGCTTTTAGAGTTCATATTTCCAAGGTTTTCTTCTCAGCTAAGAAGCTAGAATCTTCCTTTTTAAACAAAATTACTGGTAGTTATGATTCTCACATAATAACAAGATTCCAGGAACTGGGGGATTTAAACTCACAATAACATTGCAAGAGTTGGCAATGAAAGTATCTCTTGGTACTATTCAAGGGCTTCTTCCAGTTAAGTAAATGAGACGACTCAAATGAACACGGGTTTAAGGAGGATTGGACTCCAAATGCTGTACAGTTCAATGTATTAGCTAAAATGTGTACTACTTTTTAAAACTGTAAAATTTTAAATTTTCTTCTAAAATTTTTAAAAAATAAATGTGCTAAATCTTGTCCTTTACATGTTACTGCAAATAAGAATTGCCTACATGTGTAGTATCCAGTTTGACTACAAAGGGTAGAATGCATCTGCATAATAGAAAGTAGGCTTAAGTCTATAGAGTTTTAATTAATTACTATTGTAACACTGATTTTAGGTCTTAAAGATGCAGAGGACTTTTTAAAAAATATCCTGAGACATGGAGACTAATTATAATAGAAAAATCTCCAGTTACATTGGGATCCTATTATTTTAATTCATTTCAGACTCTACATTACTTTATTGCAAAATTATGTTTTAAAATAATCATCAGATCTTTGAGGGGCTTGAGCTGTTGTTCTTAAAGGGGCTCCTTTTCACAAGGTAGCATTGATATCTAGTGAACTACTGTATGCTGTAATGCCCTCTGCTGGTAGTAAGCTGGTAAAATCTTCTTAGCTCGTAGAGGGTGGGGAAATGTATTAAATATTGAGATCTGAGAGTAAAAGCACCACTAACTTTCAGCAATATACTAAATACTGACATTATGCTATCAATCTGGAACGAAACCAGCAGACTTGTTTCTAAAAAAGTGATGTGCTATAAATGGCATCCATTCTCCATAAACCCTCCAACACCTTCAAAATTTGTTAACCAAAGTATTTCAAACTTATTTCCAGGGCTAAATAGCTGGAATATTTTGGGTATTAACTGATACCTCCGTTTACTTCAAGCTAACACCCTCTGCATGAACAAATCAAAACTTTATGAAAACTTTACTAGGATGATCATATTAGACTCCAGTATTTCAGCAGGAATTGCAATGGTCATTGAAAAAAAGGGGTTCAATAATTTGCTGGCATTTTCCCCACCCTACTTGTGTACAGAACTCACTTACAAACACGCACAACTATGTTCACCTGAAGCTATTGTTATAGTAAAACTATTGTATAAATGCACCATGACTAACTGTATATGATCTTTCTGGTCAGTGATTTGAAACTTTCATAAAAATAAGAGTGATACACTATGTAATTAAACAAGATTGCATATCGAAGAAACCAGATTAAATCATTATTTATGATGTGAATACTTTAAAAGATGATATATTTGAAACCAAAATCAATTGTTTTGTTTTTTCCCTAGCATGTGATACTATATACGTTTTCATTGTGGAAAAATAAAATTTACAGTTGCCTTAGTTTTTGTTTTTAAATCCATGACAATCCTAATGAGTATTTAATTCTTTGAAAGTGTTAACTCTCCTGCAACACAGCAGCCATTCTTAATGACTAGGGCTTCTTGATGCTAAGATAATACAAATAATAATAATTATATAATATGATATATAATGTATTATCTGCATTACTGTGGCATTTAGGAGCCCTGCTAACGGACCACGACCCCACTGTGCTAGGTGCTGTAAAAACACAGAACAAAAAAGTCAGTCTTTGTACCAAAGAGCTCACAATCTAAGTAAAAGATCAAAGAGAACAGATGGATACAAACACACTCAAGTAAGTTTGGTTCAATAGCATTTCTCTAAAGTAACTTTCTAATTTGCAGTATGTTTTAGTTAAAATTTCTGCATGTCTTCACTGTGTCAAAGAAAATGTCCTATTGTCTTTTCATCCAATGAACATTTTATGTTGTACAGCTAGTGTTGAATATAAATCAGTCACACTAAGTTATAAATTTTTGGTGTCTTCAGATATATTTCTTGGAGGCTTGAGCTAAGGTTTTAAAAAGTGCTTAGCAGAACTGGATGCTCAACTCCCACTGAGAGTCAAAGGGAGTTAAGCTCCATTAGGTGTTTTGTGAAAAATCCCACCCTTAAACGTTTAATAAGAGTCCCTTGAAAGAGACTTTCACTCTAATATCTAAATATTCCCATCAAATCTGAGGTCAGATCTCAGATTAACAGTAGACATAAAGGGTTTTCTCAGTTATAATATGGACATGTATTCCTCTGGAGATTTGCTTTGTTCAAGTAATTTTATGATGGCTTCTTACCACTTCCATGCTGGAGAGAAGACGTGCTTTATATGGTAAAAAAAGGGGGGGGGGGGGGAGGTGGTGTCAGTTTAGCTCAGCGGATCAGAAATATGTATTTCAATGGGATAAAATGTTGTGATGATGCAAACTGTTATCTAAATGATACATATTTTTACTTTTCTGACACGGTGAAATTAAGAGCATTTCAGTTGGCAAATCTATTCTACCCTTTAGGTGACAAAATGGATACAGATCTAAATGATGGATATATGTCGATCCAAACATGCCTGGAGACATACATGTTACAAGGCAAACATAAGCACTTAAAACCATGTATAGATTTAGGGTAATTCCTGGAGGGTTTTAATTCCTAGGATCGCCATATCCTAAACTATCAGTAGTCTGAGGTGACAATTCACAGCCAGAGAACAGGTGTGTTTAAGACAGGCCTGTCACTTTTCAGACATGTATGGAACTTGCCAGTATACTGAAGTCCATCTGCTTTCTTTTCAAACTTTCTACTGACTGCTACAGCTGATGATCAGTGCCATTTAGACTAGACCTGAAAGGGAGGGAAAATTTTAAAAGGTATGCGTTAATTTCCTTTTAATTTTGCTTCCCTTTAACTGGGAACTTTACTCTTTTTTTAAAACCATGGAGAACTTGATGGAATTATATCATCTTTCATCTTTGTGTGATCTCCTGTATAGCATTTCTGGAAGACATGGTCTGAGATAATCTACTGCTGAACAATCTTTGAAATGTGTCTTATCCCTAGTCTTCCCCTCTAAGACCTAAAATGTACCACAGATAATGTTAATCCCTTTATATATTACAGATACAATCAAAATAACATAATTACTAAGGAGGCTATTATGTTTCTGCAACAAGGCAACTTCAACTACCATCACACTCTTCAATCACCCCCTGAATATGAGGGTAGCTATTATTTGACACTGACCACTTTATTTGAAAAGTTGAAAACTGGAAACAGGCAGATCTGCACCAGGAGACCTACATTACAGACAGCAGAGGATTTAGATTGATTTCCAATGCCAATGTACAGACAACTGTGGATCTCTGACAGTAGGATTTAGCTTTAGGTGCAGACATACCGATGACGTTCTTTGTTATATGCTTCCATTCTTGCTATGTCCCTCTAGTGCAGAGGGTGATAGTCAAGTTCTTAATTAACTTAGTTGGTCCACAGTGAACTTAAACTGTTCAAGAGGTAAAGATGGACATCATTTTTCATTAAGAACACAAGTTTGATATTTTTCTTTTTCTTAAGACATACTATAGCAATCTTCATTGATTCTCACAGTTTAAGATGTAATAAAAGAGCAGCAGATCAAAAGGTTTACTTAAAAGGGCACAACTGTTTGAAGCTGTATTAAGAGATAGATAAACAATAACAATTACAAATTAATTTCAGTCTGTGGCTTGTATTAATAATGCTAGAATTAAAAATGAAAAAAGCCCTTTAAGTTATGTTCACTCATTTTTCAAAACATTCACAGTCTCAAAACATCAGTGGTATAAATATCATGTGGAGATAAAAGAGCATCAGTTTAACTCCATGAAGTCCTGAAGGCAGACTTTCGTAACAATAATGATCAGGCTATATCACATCTTGGAAGTACTATGGAGTAGGTTTTACACTAGGTATATCTACCTATGTAACAACCAGGCAAATATAGCTAGTTATCGACATAGCTATAGATACACATACACAAAACCCCTATAGACAAGTTTAGTACAATGTTTTACTTGGGTCCCAGATTTGAAATCAGATATCAACTTTTTAAGCTAATGTTTGTAGAAAAATTATTATTTTATTTTCTTGTAGTGGTATATCACATCTGTCTCATTACATTAATGACTCAAAGAGCAATTAATTTATAATCAATACTTTCAAACGTTTTATATATATATATAATTTCTTTGAAGCTGTATCTGTACAATCAACTTATATCTTGTAAAAGGCATATATTTGTTCTATAGATAAATGTGAGGTCAGATACAAAAACACTTGCATTTTGGATAGAATAGTCCCTGAGATGGGAAGTAGTTTATACGTCAGCACATCTTTAATTTACTGTATTTAAACTACTACAAAAATAGACTAAGCTTATGTTCTTGCTTTGAAAAGTTATGAGCATTTTCATATCTTTCAACATAGTAATATCTTCAGTTGATTACAAGTATTGGAAAACAAATCCTTTAATGAAATATCTGCCACAAAATATTGAATACAATTACACACTGCTCAGCAAGGCTGCTGATGAAGTGAAACAAATGCAACATATCAAATGTTTCCATGAAAAACATCATTAAAGTTTTTCTGGTATGCACCTTAATGGGATACAAAGAATAAATCACATTAAAATAATGGTAAGACACTAACAACCCAATTTCATGCAGAACTTCAACTCCTGAAAGATTTGAAGCCTCGGGCATTTACAATTTACTGTTCTCACTTACAGAAATGATTTGCAGATCTAAATGAATATTTTCTCTCTCCTTTTTTCTTTGGGTCAAACTAGTCTCTGTTTATTAAAACAATTCACTGCAAAGCCAAAGAGGTCATTTCAGGGTAAAATCTCCATCATTGCTAAGAGTAACCCAAACAGGGTGTCCAGTTGGACTATTTGAAGTACGAAGTGACATCAGGTAATGTTTGGTTTTGCTAAGATGCTATATTCTTTGAGCTAAAACTTTCTAAAGACTAAGGTCTAAAGAGAAACCTTTTCTTGGAATGTAGTACATTAACAGTTGTTTATATTTCTATATCGTTATGTTTGATTTATGCTCTCAAGCTGTGTTGATAAACTTTATGCATAGAAATGTGTATACTTACCAATCTACTGCCAAACTATCAAAGAAAGAACTCCTCTGTCAGTAGCTTATGAATTCATAAGTTAAATCAAAGTAATATTCATAGGGTATAGCTCATTTTTCATCTCCCCCTATTTTAGAGCAATAGAAATGGTTTCTCTCAAATTGCTAATTTTCAGTGTGGGGAGGGAAGGAATATTTTAATATATGATTTAGAAAAAGAATGAATAAAAACAGCAGTGGATGTGTTGACGTGGTTCACCTCACTCGATGCTTAGGAACAATTGTTGCTTCTCTAAAATGAAACTACACTTCATTAGCATCCGTTAAAAATACTAGTGTTTTTGGTTAAGGTTACCATGCTGTTCCTATTGAAATCAGTGGAAAAAGTCCTATTCATTTCAATGAAAGAAGGGTCGTGCCCTAAAAATTAGTGTTGTTTTTTCCCCCAAAAAATCCCAAACCTAAGAGAAAAGTCGGCATAGTATATCATACACTATCCTGATAAGCTAGAAAGCATGGGAAGTAAAGAGGTATTAAAAAATAAAAGCTGCTCTCACCAGGGAGAGCTTTTGTTTTCTGCACAATCAAATAGAATGGCTTTGCTAATAGCATAGCAGATAACTGGGCCAATGCATAAAATTTAAAGCAAGTAAAATCCATGAAAGGCTTGAGCGTAATATTCTGAGATTACAATCAGATTTTATGGGTAAAATCTCAGTGGTAAATGAGCATGAGGTCTCAATCACAGTTCTACTTTTGAGGAGTAACCGTGTGCAGTCAACATATTTAGTAAAAAGAAAAGGAGTACTTGTGGCACCTTAGAGACTAACCAATTTATTTGAGCATGAGCTTTCGTGAGCTACAGCTCACTTCATCAGATGCTAGAGACTAACCAATTTATTTGAGCATGAGCTTTCGTGAGCTACAGCTCACTTCAGAAGTGAGCTGTAGCTCACGAAAGCTCATACTCAAATAAATTGGTTAGTCTCTAAGGTGCCACAAGTCTGCTGCAGTTTCCACGGTATGCATCTGATGAAGTGAGCTGTAGCTCATATAAAGTCTGCTGCAGTTTCCACGGTATGCATCTGATGAAGTGAGCTGTAGCTCACGAAAGCTCATGCTCAAATAAATTGGTTAGTCTCTAAGGTGCCACAAGTACTCCTTTTCTTTTTGCGAATACAGACTAACACGGCTGTTACTCTGAAACATATTTAGTGTCACCTTTGTTAATCTATATAATGTACACATCTGTTTCTGCAAGTGGGGACACAGAGCCAAGATGGGAGCTTATTCTGTTGTAATTGGCTTTCCTTATACAGAATATTAGTGTATGCCCTGGTGGAAAGTTTTCCAAGATCATTACTTTTCTTGAGAAGCCATAGTTTTCTAAACCTGACATATGTAAAGTGTGGTCCATAGGCCACTAGTAGTCCACAAAGCTCTTGTTGGTCACATGGTACACCTCTGCTCCCTTCTTTACAGTGATTTCTACTGCCACCCAGCCTCTTGCTAGGCCAAATCTTGCAGTCTTTACTCAGGCACAGCTCCCACTGAAATCAGGGACTGCAGAATATGGCCCATATTACTAGAGCCAGGATGCAAGCAGATGCAGCTGTTGAAGCAAATGAGGGGGGGCATGCAAGTATAAGAGGAGTGAGGTGAGAAACCAGGGCAGCTTTAGCTGTGGTCCATGGGTGCAATTGCACCCACACAAATCAGGCCAGGTCAAACCTGAACAATGCTCTGACACGGCACACAATGTCACTCACTCAAATTCAGCCAAACCACCCCTCTGTCAGGCAGGTATGATTCCAGATCAGATTTCAATGAGTGCTGTTGTGACACCATGTACCAGCTCACAGCACCACTCAGGTTTGGCTCAGCTACACCTCGGTCATGACAGGGGGAGGGCTGGGCCAAATTTGAATGAATGGTGATTCAAGCTGGTGCATGGGGTTACAGTGACGCTCAGGTTTGGCACCTACCATCGATAGTGCAGGGAGCAACTCGCCCACGCTGGCAGGGCCCAGATTTTACTGTTGCTGTCACTGTCATCATCATGCCAGGTCCAAGACGACCTGACAGGCCAAGAGCCCAGAGTGGGGTCACGCATATTGCTTCTACTTGCAGCAGGACCTGAATGCAAGGGGATGCAGGATCAGGAGCATTCTCACACAGGACAGAATCATCCCAACCACATAGGGAGGCCAACGACCCCACAGACCTGGGCCCTCTCTGACCCCCCACCCCGCCCCCCAATCTCCACAACCATTGAATTGGGAGGCAACATCCATCTACTAAGAAACTGGCTTCCAGTGGGACCAAAGTAATTCACAGGATGAGACAACAGCTGCCTCAACAAGCTACTTTCCTGGAAAGTGAGACAAGGGAAAGCAGTGGTGCGCAACAGAATGAGAGCTACACAGGAGAGTGTGTTTCTGAAGCTATGCTCCTGCAGCACATCTAAGTGATACAGAATATCCGCTACAGGCATTCATTCACCTTTCAGTGGAACTCAGATGACCTGAATAGTACAGGAAGCTTACACCTCAAGCAGAGGAGATTGGTAGATCTATGGAAACGGAAACTAATTTGACTGCAATGTCAGGTAGAGTTGATCAAAAATGGAATTTCCATCCTGCAGGAAATTCTGATATTTCAACTTTGTTTTTTGGAATGATTTGGGATAAAAAGTCAAAATATCAAAACTTCACAAGAAACAAAAAATTTCAAATTGGGAATGTCAAAAAGTTTGGTTTTAGAATGTTTGACATTAATCTGTGTCCATTGACCTCCCACAGTGCCCCATGAGAGTTGTAGTTTGGGTACCTCATGCATCCGTTCTCCCATATTGGCCAGGCTCTCCAGCAGGATATTATCTCCCAGGATGCCCTAAAGCAGCTCAGCTAGAGGGGTGATCACAGATTTGTGTCAGATTCACCCCATATAAAACATTTAGATTTGGGGCGAAGTGACCTAAGACATTTCTGTTAGGAAAAATCAAGTAATTTTGGCAAAACTGGCATTTTCACAAGGAAAAGGTTGACTTTGTGGAAACCATATTTTCTGTCAAAACACTGGGAGCAAATTCCCAGCTAGCTCTATTATTAACAATATTTGTACAAATTCACCAAAAACTGAAGCTACTACAAGGATCATAGGGAGTCATTACTATGAACTTCCTCTCACAATGTTTTCATTACCTCCATAAACCAAAACTGGGCCTTCTCCGAGCTTGACATCTAAATAAATGGGTGCATGCACAATTTTTTTTTCAATATACAATTTTGATGTTAGAATGTTACATGCAATATGTTTATCACTCTTCTGTTCTGTTGATGCATGAAAGAAGAAAGGATAGCAGAATTTCTTTCAGTATATATGGTCTTTTGCTATACTGAGTTCACCGTCAAGTAGATAAGGAGCTATAGATCACAAAACCATATTCTACATTACCAGTAGTGATGAGACCACCTCAAAGATTTTGAGGGTTTTCAAACCTCTTAAACTATAATTTGGGTATAAAAAACTAATTAGAATCCCTAATCCTTTCTTTCACTGAAATATCAACACACATTTTATTCCCAGGATGAATCCATTTATCATTATTAAAACAAATCCTTGTTTTTCTTACTATATGGAATTCAGCGCTCTGTTCTAGAATTAGAATGGAACATATCACCACCAGCATCCAGATTGGCACAAATGGTAAATATACATGTTTTATTTTTCATTTAATTTTTTCTTTCCCCTTCCTCACCTTAATCCCAGATTCCTCTGCACTCTGCCCACTCTGTTACCTTTTACATCTGACTTTTTCCAATGACTCTTTTTTTCATTCTGCAAAATGGAGCTGAGCTTTAATGATATCAGGTTGAATTTATTCAGTAGAAAGGACCAAAGATTGTGTTTGAAAGTTCAACTCGAAGTCAAATAAAACTGAGTTCACATTCTGCTTACTGGACACTGTGACAAAAGCAGTAGGGAAGAAGAAATCCAGTAGAAAAACTAGGATGTAAAATGGAGGAGAATGAAGAAAATGAAAAACAAACAAAAAATATTTCTAATTTAAAAAAAGTGACTACATGAATGCAGATATGTGTGAAACTTCAGAATGACTCTGAGCTACAGTGAAAAAGATGGCAAATGTTGTCCACAGTGCAGATTGGATTTGTGCTGAGGAACAACTGTTGTAACCAGATCTCCTGCCACAGCTAAATTTGTAAAATACAAAGGGGCCTTGAGTAGGTTAGAAGTTAGGCAAAATGAGTTTGCCCAACCTTCGTTTCTAGGGTTAACAAGCCCTACAGCTTTATTTTCCAAAACCTTAATTAAAAGTAGGGAAAAATAATTTAGGTGCTGATGTTCAGAAGTGGCTCCTCTCCATTTCTGTGCTCAGAAATAACGGGGCAAAAATAACTGCAGATCCAGCTGATAGCCTAATCAGACAGTCACAATCAGGTAGTTGGGCATTTAGGTGCTATAAAATGCTTCCACAATTATTTTTTCTACAATGAATTTGCAGACAGAAAATTAAATGTGAAGTTGAGATGATTCTAAAAACCATGGCCTTAATGTTTTATTCATCTTTAAACCAAGGAACAAAAATCTTAGATTCATCTAGAAAGTATCCCCTCAATATTTTTGGATGCACTGTAACATATATTTAGAAGTCGCATGGGGGAAGTTCTTTATCACTGATATCCTGTGGCTTTCGTTTTTGCTACATGCATGATTTATATAAGTGGGTTGCTGTCACTGTAGAATGGTGTAGCATGCAGCATATTGCAAGTAGTCTCTGAACTGTTAAGTAATAGCCCATTTCAAAGTCAGGAATTAAAGCTTTTCTGAATGTGAATAATAGTTCTTTTCTGCTTGGCGGGAGGTGAAGGGTTTGGACTCAAAGCCTATTACTCACAAATAGATTTGTTCAAGAACTGAAATTTATGTTCTGTGGAAAATTGTGATATTTAAACATAAAATTGCTTGATTGGAAACAAAAAGCCAATTTTTAAAAAATTGTTACATGAAAAGTCCCTAAAAATTAGATTCAGGACCATTGACATATTTCATTTTGATAGTGGCTTTTCAGTTAATTTCTTTGTAGCTTTTCTATTATATTAAATATGATATACATTCAAATGACACTACTGAAATGAAAATTTCATCTTTTTTTACCATATAAAACTTTAATTATAATGGACATAGTCCCATGAAACATTTTGATCTTCGGATGGCAGAATTCTGCCATCAAAATGTTTGACCAGTTCTGCTGACAATGAATTTCCTTGACACTGATAAAATATTGCCCCTCGCCCTTCGGTCAAAGTGTAAATGAGCAAAAGAAATAGCTGGCCAACTGGGAATACACCGTTATGGATAGTGGTAGATAAATTATCCATCAGTTTCACCAAAACCTGCTTTATATATGCTTTATATATGCTTTCAGTCCAGTGGACTTTCTGAGTTTGAGATAAGTGGTAAAATTTCCTTTTGCCTTACGTAGGCCTCTTTCCCTGTGCATTAAATGTATTTGAAAAGTCATATAAAGAAAAGTCATTTAACAAGACAAGAAAAGTCCTGAATGAGCATACAGTAGTACCTTGGGAAACCCATTAGCTTCTGTATCCCTTAGACAATTTCTGGTCTTTTTCACTTCATATTCTGAATAGTTGTTAGCTCATTACACTTGATTTCATATTAATCTTCATAGATATCAGATTTCTCTCTTGGAAAGAGGTTCAACATAATAATTTGTTTTTAATTTCTCACAAACATTTAAAAACTTTCTTTATCTCTTCTGCATGCTGATTGCCTTGCTATGAACCAAGTTGTTATCTAAAAACGGGATGCATATATCAGTTATTCAATACTGGGAAGCCGCTGGGGCATTTATCAACCCAAAGGGAATGCAAGTTCATGGAGTATCTTCTAGATGCTACAGGTGTGGCCAGCTTCTGGACATCCTCATTCATTAGAAATTTGGAATGAAGTTAAATCATTAATTTCGCCTTACACCAGTTCTTGCATTCTGGATAGTTGGTTTCTATCTGGTAGAATTTTACAGCTCATTCCTTCTAAGTAATGCACAGTCTCAATCACACCACCTTTTTTTCCATACATGTATCAAAGAATACAGAGAACATGACAGTGTTAGTCATTCTTTCAATAAAAATTTCCACTGTAACTTTTGATCTAGACGAGTCAAGGAATAATGCCATAGGGCCAGTGAATAGGGGTGATATTAATAGACCTGGTGTTCTTGTTTGGAAGTATACCTCTCCATTTTAACCCTTTTTTGGGGGGAAAAAACAGTTTATCATTGTTTTAAACATGCTTCTTCAAAATCACGCACTGGATTCTTCCTCAGTTGTGCACATGCACATTAACCAACTAGTAATTTATACATACTTGAAAGCAGGAGTTAAAGTGATGAGAAGGGGGAAGTGCAAGCCTCTCCTCTGCTAAAAGCAGAGGGAGAGTTCCCCCTTTTCTCTGGCTGATGTGGGACTGTCTGATATATTTGTACAATGCCTAGCACAATGGAGCACTGATCTTGGATCATCCCTAGGCACTACCATAATAAACATGATTAATAACATTGAAAACTCCTCCTCTTGTCTTCATCTATTTTAACCACTGGCCCTAATCCATGCCATACCCTTGGGGATGTGATGCACAGGCTGATGTGTTAGCAGGCCGTATCTCTTTGCATTCAGAGATTTCTATGCAGAAATTCTGCGCAGATTGCATGCCTTCTTTGATGAGGATGGGGTTTCTGTTATCGGTTGTGTATATTTTCAGTTATATTTTTTACAATCTTTCTATTTCTTCTTTGAAACAATTTCAACATATTTCATTACTTTCTGTAATTATTAGACACACACGATATGGATATCACACAAAAGTTAGATTTAATCTCATAAGAAAACAGATGCTATATTTAAAATGATTTAAGAGTTCTGTTCTTTTATGTTAAGACATATATCGTGTGTCTTTGATCATTATAAATGGAATGTTAAGTGATGTGCTGTTCAGATAAATTATTTGTAATTGTGTTTGAAGGTATGTTAATGAGTTTCTGAAACAGTTTGGAAACTATAACAAAAATAATAGCTATAGTGCACCTGGACAACTTTCATCATTTCTCAACATACCACCACCTGCAGTGCCACAGCAACTAAATGTAATGGAATCTATGTATTTTGTATTAAACCGTAGAAACTAAGCCCCCATTCTGAAGTGATTTGGCACAGGTGGGCTCTTGTGCCTGTGCTTAACCTACCTGCTTTCAATATAACTCTTCATAGGTCCAGTTGGCAGAAATTGCAGCATTGGGATCTATGATGTCATGTTAAAACGTGTTCCATTATCCGAGGGGATTTCAGCATTAGTACAGGCACAGAAGATCAAAAGTTGTTGGGTCAAACGGCAATTAGGAAATATTAACATTTAGCTGTAAACATTTTCTTTCCCCTTCATGAACCCAATGTTGCCTTAATTAAACCTAGGGAAATTCAGGAGAAATAGACAGCCAGTATGCTCAGCTGCAGTTCTGGTAAGTCTCAATACTGACTCCTCTGGTTTGCAAACTTTAATTTCTGCCTGAAGATAGAATGCCAGTCAATCAGAGTAAATGAGAATATTCTAACAAATTGTATAGTAAGCATGGGTAATTTAAAAAGTATTCCAGGAAAGAGCAAATCAATCACTATATTTTAATTCAGTATAAAAACTACAGTAGGTATCTCCCATGCAGACAGTGCTCCCCCTCCACTCCCCCAACAAATACTATTGGCAAGGAGATCTTGGAGAAAACAAATTGTGCCAGAGTTGACGTTTCAAGGTATGCCATCTGGAAAAAAGATAAAACAGAAATAGCACCACATGAAGCACAACTCCTCCCAGGAAAAGAAATTACTCAGGCAAAGGGACACTGCAGCAGACAACTAGGATGGAATACGCTGGAGGGACAGGTTTCAGAGTAGCAGCCATGTACGTCTGTATCCGCAAAAAGAAAAGGAGGACTTGTGGCACCTTAAATTTGTTAGTCTCTAAGATGCCACAAGTACCGGAGGGACGGGTGTATGGACAGGCTGGTGAAATGTGACAAGGATGCACTAATGAGAAGTGAAGAGCATTAGACTAGCTATAACAAGTGAGAAAATCTTAGTAGCATTGGACTAACACTGAGAAACCTAATAACATCAGGGAGCTGAAACAAGACTTCACATGAAGACTGGATGCCATCAAGCTAAATAATTGGTCCTCTCAATAGAAGCTCATGAGGGTTTTTAAGAACTGGGAAGTGTCTGCAGCGAATCTTTAGCAACAGCTTGCCCTGAGTTCTCATTCCAGTTTTATGACAGAAATGTTAGCTACAGCTCATCAGAAATCTGCACCATTGGGGATGCGACTGAAAAATGCATTACAGCTCTTAGCAGCCAACAATATTCCTCCTGAACTCAATAGTTAAGGCCCTATTATGGGAGGTGCTGAACAAGTCTGCCCTCATTTATTTTAATGGGAGTTGTGTGTTCACTACCTCACAAAGGCTGGGCCTTTAACAAGAGAAGTATCAACATTATCTCCTCTCATTACTGTCATTATATTTCCTTCTATGCTGCCCATCTTGTAAAAAAAAAAAAATCCCAGTTCCAATCCGTCACTCCTCCCCTCAATGAAATTGCTCTTAAAGACTCACAAATTCCACATCAGCCAATCCTCCACCTCATTATAAAAGGGAGACTGAAAGATAGGGGGCGAAGAGTGGATGCAAAGAAAAATCATTTGTTGTAAATTACCAGAAACTCTTGGTCACCAGGTGCATCTTTGTCATTTAGACTATAAATTCCTTGGGGGTAAGCACTGGCTTAACAAATGACTTGTTGTATGCTTATCACACCATCATGCATGTGTCCCAGCATAGTGACACCATCTCACACAGATGCTTTTCAGCTCCAGGATGTGAGTTAGGTTACATGATATCAATTTTGGTTGAATTTATGGCATATAGTAGGTATCATGCAATAGAAAAACAAAAACTAAAAAAACAAAAAGCAAACAAATAAACCTCCCCACCAAGGTATAGCTGCATAATTGTTACCTCACTGAGATACATACAGTGTAAAAAAGCTAGAATTACTGAAGAAACCATTTCTCACTTGTTGTATGGATAATTAACTGTCTTTTCTGTTTTCTGTTGTTTGCTCATACATAGTCTTAAACAGTAAAAAGAGTCTGTACCCTTCAGTCTTTAATTTGAAAAGAGTACAAAATGAATATATATTATATATATATATATACACACACACACACACGAGTTTCTTCGAGCTGAGAGATGCTGGTTGTCTCTGAAATTTCTTTGTATTGGTCAGATGACATGAAATTTGTGTGAGCAAGATTATCCTTCTTCCAAATTGTAAAACAACTTTGAATAGGAGTGATAACTTGCAAGAATTGTCTTAAATCCATATAATGTTCTCAGTGCCAATATTTTCAGTGAGATCCGGACATTCACAGAATACATGTTTGCATATGCAGATGTATCCATCTGCTGAGTGGCTGCCAGTGAACGTCACCTTTTCACTTGAAGCTTTCATTCCAGCTAATGTATAATGAAATCCCAGATATGTGTATAATGAAATCCCAGACATATTAACCCTTTTTGGCCCAGCTGTTTTACAGAGCCAGCAAAACGTCCTATCCAGGGCAAGGAAACACCTGGAAGATCATCATTTCTTCATTGCATCCAAGGTAAATTCTAATGTCTGTAACGCATTTGACAGACGATATGACATCTGGACAGAAACACCAAGTCAGATTTAAACCAATGAAATTTCTCTCTCATTTTGGTAGACTAATGTTTAAATCACGATGCTTGTATTTCAAAATTTAATAGTAATACTTTGAACTTACATAATGCTTTTCAACTATTCACTAATCCACCTTCACAACATTCCAGTGATGCATTTTACAGAAAGGGAGATTGTAGCAGATATTAAATGGTTTACCAAGACAAAGTAAACCATTTAATCTTAGTAGCCAAAGAGGGAGTCAGTTTCAGAACTGGGGTTACAGCTAAAGAGTTCCTACCTTTCAGTCATATGCTCTAATCAGAGCTCTCTTAACACCATTATATACAACAATATATTGTAATTTTCATACCCACCAACATTTTTGTGTATAAATATTTTCCATAAGTGTCTTTTTTTAAAATACACATTCTTCAATACCTTGTTTCTGCCTACGAATGAGGCAAAACAAATGAGGTTCTCATTCATGGCTATGCGACCACAGAGTGTAATGCTCAAAATGGAAGGAACCAGGTGTAAAAGAGACACTATTTGCCCGTTGGACCAGTGAAATCTAGGATAACTGCAGAGTAATACTCAGCTGCTTATGAGCCTTCAGGAAAACAAGTGTAATGTTTCCATTGTAGCAGTCATATTGACACCATGGTCCTCATCTAATTACAAATATGTAGCATTGGGAACAGAGCTCATTGCCAAAACCAAGGCCTTTTCTTAGCTAGCTAGAAGAGCATCTTCACTAGACAGTAAACGGAACTGGCATGTGTAATTGACTATCCCCACTCTCTGTGGGATACAATCAGCACTTAAGAGGGTTTAACTATATCATCTTATAGTGGATTGCTCTAGAAAGAGCACACAGACGTATCTTATTACTACTGGTAGCAAATGCTGATCTCTTTTCAACTCAAGTAGTAAAGCCCTGTGGGAGATTTTTGAAGTGAAAGTTGTATATTTTGTTCCCTATCCCACATATATGCAGTCAGATATTAGCGAGTTAATACATCTATAGTAATTTTAAGATGAAAAGTGCTATGGAATTGCTAAGTATTACTGCAAGGCCATAGATTGATTCATATGCAAATGAGAAGTTTTGGCATTTTCCATTGGATGGTGGGCAATGCTATATGTACAAGGCAAAGTAAATCTAGTATAAATGTCTTATGTTGTTGCAGTCTTGGTGGAGGTTACTTTCTCAGCTGTAGGGTCAGTGTAGTGAATGCAGCCGTAATGAGAGAGGCTTATATGGACGAGATAACAGGGTAAGAAGAGCAGACTATAATGCAGACTGTCCACTCAGATTATTTTCTCTACTTATTGCTTAGGGTAGGTGAGGTGCCACAGAATACACTTTTGCCAAGGTGAATGGGATAAGACAGAGACCATGCTCAATTAATCAAGGTGTAATACCAGGTACAATGTTTCTTTCTGAACACCAGCCCTCACTGTGCATTGCAGAAAATCTCTAATTTTCACTGTATCTCTCCTATAATTGGTTGAAATCTTATTTTTAAACTCCTTTCAATATTGAAAGGATTTTTTATTTTCTTTAAAGTGAAAGACGACATCATGCAGAGGAAATTTATGCAAATTAAGCAGGGCTCATACAAAGCAATTAGTTTCAAGATCAGAGGTGACATTTTTTCCCCTTAACTAATGCTAGTTTTAAGCTTTTATTCATGAGCCTATAAATGAATATTCCCTCAAAGCAACATGTATAAAAGAAGAGGGGATGTCAACAGACAGGACCAAGACATTTTTTCCTAACATATTTATAGATAAATAACCCTCTGGAGAGTAAACACTTATTTAGAAATCATAGTTTGCTTAAAACTGAGCAATAGGCAAGAGTATATGCAGGTTTTACAGTCTAAAAATTTGGAAAGACAGGGAACATAATGGTTGGATGCCTGGAAAGTCTTAAGTCATTCAAAACATACTAGAGTAAGCATTCATTTGGTGGTTTTACTTGTGTCCACAATACCACCACCTGCCTTAAAATGACTACTTTGAGTTCGTCCTCCCCCAAAGCATACAGCCAGTTCATGCTCTCCAGTGTATTCTCAGTAGTAATGTACTATTTTTCCTCCAAATACCACAGCATTTGGGAATCTGTGGCAAACTGGAGGGAGGCAAGGAATAGTGACTTTACACTTCATGTTCCTAGCAGGAATAGTGTCAGCAGAACCACCAGCAGTATTAATACCTACTCCATACACTCTTTTGGCAGCATGGCTCCTTTAGAAGCAGTGATGCCTAATGTGAGGGAGGCCATAAGAGGGCAATGCAGCCCGTCTGCTTTGATGGAGCTTCAATTTCTCGTTGTTTCCCAGGATAACATGGTTTCAGGCCATGCTAAGCACTTTACAAAAATTATTTTAAGCTTCACAACAGCCCTGCTGTTATTATCTTATGGAAAAACAGGTTGGGAGAGGTGAAGTAACTTCTCAGGGTCACACAGGAAGTCTGGGGCACACCTGGAATTCAGACCTTCAAGACACCTAGCTCTAAACACTAGACAAATCCTTCCTCAGCAACCATCAGCTTCAGTATCTCCAAAAGCAATCCATGTCTAGAATGTAATGTACAAAATTATTCCTAAAGTACTAGGATCTCACAAATCTCTCCTCCCTCACCCTACATATGAACCTAGTGAATGACTGTGGAGATCACAGTAGTTCACAGAAACTTATTTTACATGTAAGGACTAATGTGCCCGCTTTCCCCATGCAGCTCCAAACACAATCCACACAGTTTTTCTGGAGTTTGGCTTGGTGCACAAAAGGCACTCAGAATGAAACACTAAGTCCATCTGAAGCATTCTTCCCAAGTTTGGCTACTTCGAGGATCTCTCCCTCAGATCTACTCACCTCACATTCTAGGCCCTCTCTGGATTCTGATCCCAACAGAGCCCACTGAAGTCAATGGGAGTAAGAGAATTTAAGGCCACAAAGGACTACCATATCATCTAGTGTGACCTCCCACTCAGCACCCACATACTAAACCCAACAACCAAAATTAAGCCAAAATATTACAGGCCACAGAAGGCTAAACCAATGTGGTCCATAGGCAGAGCATAGGAGGGACCAAAGTGCACCAATGCCTGAGGACCAAAGTGCACCAATGCCCTCACAATTAAGTGAGATATACCCAGATAATCCTAGCAAGTGACCTGAACACTATGCTGCAAAGGAAAGTGAGCCTCCTCCATAAGTCATTGCCAATATGGCCCGGGGGAAAAATCCTCCCTGACCCTACATATGGGAATCAGTTAAACCCAGAGCATGAGAGCTAGAACCAGCCAGCTAAGCATAAGAGAGAGAGAATACTTGGTGACACCTCAGAGCACTGGCCTACCCCTGTCCAGTGTCCTGTCTCCAGTTGTGGTCATGTCTGATGCTTCAGACCAAAGAGACAAAAAAAAATCACAAAAAAGCCAGAATACACTGGAGAGGAAGGAAGAATCCTGACTGAGCATAGGGAACATAAAACAAAAACTAGAAGGAACCCCCAGGGCTCTCAATCCCTGCCCCTCACCAATACAAACAAACCCATCATGCAATCTTACTCATACATTTGGCCAGCTCTTGTCTCAAAACTAATTAAGTTGTTTGCGCCCACAACTCCTGTTGGGAGGCTGTTCCAGAAAAAAACAGTTACTAAACTTTTGTAACTGTTGTTCTTTGAGATGTGTTGCTCCTGTCCATTCCATGCTAGATGTGTGCGCACTGTGTGCACTGTTGCTGGAGATTTTTCCCTTAGTGGTATCCCTTGGGCTGACTCTAGCAACCTCTGGAATTGCACACATTTGCACCAGTATAAGGGGTGCTGCCAGCCCTGCACACTCTCAGTTCCTTCTTGCCAGTAACTCTTGACAGAGAGGTAGGAGAATGGATCATGGAATGGACATGAGCAACACGTCTCAAAGAACAACAGCTATGAAAGGTTAGTAACTGTTTTTATTTCTTCGAGTGCTCGCTCATGTCCATTCCATGCTAGGTGACTCCCAAGCAGTACACGTAGAGGTGGGCTCGGAATCCATGGATGTGCTGACTGCAGCAGCGCTCTCCCAAAACTGCCATCGTCACGGGCCTGTTGGGTAATGGCATAGTGGGACATGAAGGTATGAACTGATGACCAGGTTGTGGCTCTGTATCTATCCTGGATTGGTATGTGGGTGAGGAACGCTGCTGCCAAAGCCTGGGCTCTTCTGGAATGAGAGGTCACAATGGCCAGAGGCGGAAGGTTTATCTGCTCATAGCAAGCTCAGATACAAGTGGTTATCCAGAACGAGATTCTTTAGGTTGATATGGGTAGCCTTCTCATCCTTTCCACTCTTGCTAAAAAGAGCTGCACAGACTGGCAGAAGGTTTTAGTTCTCTTAATATAAAAGGCGAGGGTCTACGAAGTCAACATTACTCAGAGGTTTTGTGAGGCTTTGGGAAGAAGACAGTTGTTGTCTCGTTGTTGTGGAATTGTGGCACAACCTTTAGTAGGAAGGTTGGATGGGGGGGCGCACTTGGTACTGGAGTCTGGTGGTGCATAGGCTGGGTACCGGTGATGTGCCCTGGGTGGAGCAAAAGATTCTCCTTCAGGCTCTGAAGAGGAGTCTCTTGGGGACCATGGTGGAACTGTACCCACTTCTGCCTCCATGCAGTGCTGGGGTTCCAGGGTCTGGTGATGAGTCAATGACCACAATGCCAGGATCATGGTAGGCTTATACCTAGAGGGAGCCAGGGGTGCCAGTGCTGGGAAGGAGCCCAACTCTCCCTGTTCCCTTCTGCTTCCAATTGCCTTGGCTGGGGGGTGCCCCCTTGGAGTAGTCAGGAACAGGAGAGAGAAGATGTCCTTCGCCACTTGGAAAGCTTCTGGGATTGAAGGGACCGTCAGACCGCTGGCACCGCGGCAGCTTCCAGGGGTCAGTAGAGGGTTCCGCACTGGACTCAGCATCTTAGGCAGAGTCAACGGTGCCATCTCTGGCTCAGGGAGGAAGAGTGGCCCAACACAGGTCTCACTGTAATGGTCTCTCCCCAGTTATCCTTCCTCTGTGCCAGTGAGTGCCCTCTCTCAGTGCACGGCTTCCTGTGCTTCTTCCTCAGCACTGGAGATGGAGAATGGTGCCAGGAAGAGCATGGTGCCAGGGGAGCGTTTTGCACGGGTGTCAAAGTGCTTGGTGTCGATTTAGAATGGCTCAGCTCTGATACAGGTCTGAGGGTGGTCTCCATGAGGATGCCCTTCAGCCAAATGCTCCTGACTTTTTAGTGCGAGGTCTGAAGTCTCTGCAGATCTGGCAGTTGTCCTTTACTTGGGTTTCCCCCAGACACTTTAAGCAGCTGGCTTGCAGGTCACTCACTGGCACAGGTTTACTGCAAGATGCACATGGCTTGAAACCTGGGAATCAGGGCATGCCTAGCCCCTGGGGTGAAGAGTCCTTTAGACGACAGGGGCTAACTATTCACACTACTGTGTACACTAACACTACGTATAAGAACTATGTACACTAACTATAATAACTATGAACAGAGAAGAGTCCAAACAACTGGGGAAGAAGCCTTGCCACAGCAAGAAGGATCGTTCCAGCAACCATCACGGATGGTAAAAAGGAAAATTGAGAGGGTGCTGGGCCAGAGACGCCCCCTATGTGCGCGACTCCAGAAGGCAGTAGAGACAACCCCAGTGAATACCACTGAGGGAAAAATCTCCGGCAACTGTACATGCCTAGCATGGAATGGACATGAGCAAACACTTGAAGAAGAACCTCAACTCTGTGATGGTTGGGAACCTTTTCCATTTTCCAGAGTGAATTTGTTCCTGGCCAATTTGTACTATTTGTTCTCATGCTAATATTGTCCTACAGGTTGCGATCAGAGACTGCTAATTTCCCCATTTACTTAGCCTGAGGTTTCAGGAGCAGGTGTAGCAAAGGCGTGTGGCCTCCCTCAAAGATGACAGTGAGGGAGAGCCACACCCACTTACACGTTTACACGTGGAGAACATGGGAAAGGCCCACCCTCTGACAGAAAGGGGGACTGCATTCATTGTCGACCCACCACTAGCAGAGGCAGCCATGGATCTCAACAAGCTGGTGAAATGGTGGGCCGAAAGTCAAAAACAAGAGCAAGCTGCCCAGCTCCAGCAGCAGCAGCAACAGCAACTGCTACAAACCCTGAGAGCCAAGCAGCAGCAGCTTATACAGGAGCTGGGGGCCCAGCAGCAGTAGCAACAGGGGCAATATGCTCAGCAACTGGCCACTTTACTGCCCAGCCTCTCCAGTCCCACCACTGGAGGCCCAGTAGTGACAGTAACCCCTTCGATGCTACTCCACATCATGAAAGTAGGATCTGAGGACGATCCAGAAGCGTTCTTAATTATGTTTGAGTGTGTCGCCTCGGCTGCAGGCTGGGACCTGACTCAGTGGGCCACTGTGCTGGTCCCTTATCTAACAGGGGCACCCTACGCCGTGTATTGCGCCCTCTCTAATGAGGAGGCACATGATTATCAGGCTGTAAAGGCAGCAATCCTAGGCACATTGGACATTACCCCCAAAACCTTCTGATGTCTGTTTTGGGGAAAAACCTACCCATTGGGGGCTTGAACCCAAATCACGGCCCAGGAACTGAGAGACACATGCTGGCGGTGGCCGTAACTGGAGCGATGCTACGCCACAGAGGAAGCTGAACAGAACATTACAGGGCAGTTCCTATGTATCCTTCCCCCTTTGGGGAGGACATGGGTAATGTGGCATCACCTCACCACCAACGGTAGTGCAACGGTACGCCTGATGGAAGACTTCCTGGCTGCAGAGAGCCCAGTGCCACCCAGGGCCGCCACAACGGCTCAGGCCCCCACTCGCCCAGCCCTGCCTGCTTTCCTGCGAGCCACCGCTAATTCTAGCCTACCACACAGAGACAGACCCAGCCCTAGCCCTCAGGCCTGCCCTGCCCTGCCCTGCCCACGGAAATCCCATCCCCACCCTGGGCCGTGGCAGGGGAAGGAAACCCTTACTGCCAAGCCCTCCAGAACCCTCATCGGTACCCGGGACCCAAGCAGCGTCCACCAACATCGGCCCCTGCTTCACGTGCAGCCAGTTTGGGCACCTTCAATGACAATGGTATCTAGCCTTGCAGCCATTCGCCTTTCCCATACAACATCAAGCCAGCAAGGAGCACGCCAACACAGATGCGTTGTCGTGGCTGGGGGAAGTGGACCGGGAGACCGAGAGCTGGGTTTGGGGGCGGGGAGGTGTATAGCAAAGTGGCGTGGCCTCCCCCAGAGACTGACAGCGAGGGAGAGCCAGACATCCCCTGGTGGGTGGAACCTGAAAGGCCTAGGCCGCCACGCCAGAAGCGGAACAGGAAGTATAAGAGGTGGGCCCTGCAGCTGAACTGAGGAGGAGCTGCCGAGGGAGGCAGACGCTTCCAGCCTGCTGCTGGAGCTGGAACCCACAGAAGACTTCGGCTGTCCCAAGGAGCCTGCTCAGGTACCAGGACTGCCTGACACACCCGACACTGAAGAGTTGCTGGAACTACGGCTTTCACTGTACCCCAGGGAAACAGAGGACGACTCTTGGATGCAGGTACATCCGAGGGGGAGTATAGGAAGCAGCTCAGGGGAACCAGACTACCGTCCGTCTGTGGTGCCGCTGTAGACATGGTCAGCATCTTGCGGGTGGATTCTCCCCTGACCCAGTGGCAGACCACTCTGCTGCTGTTAGGGCCCTGGGCTGGGACGCAATGGAGGTGGATGGGCCCACGTCCTCCCTGCCACCCCAGCCCTGGGGTGGCAGTACTCCCCTCCTTAGGCTAGGAGGCCGGCGCTCCTTAGAGCGCCATAGACTATAGTTGGTGCTCACCCCTTGCCTAAGCCCCATAGAGTGTGTTGGGCGCTCAACCCCCTGCCGGAATCCTAGACTGCTTGCTGGGGCCCACACCCTGGCTGAGGGCCTCGGCGCCCTGAACCACTCACAACTACTCTGCCTAAGGGTTAAAGCCTTCGGCTGTGTGGGTGCCCCGCCCTGGTGGAGGACCTGGGCCCCTGAACTATTCATGGCCCTACCCTGCCTACGGTTTGGGGGGGTCGGAGACTGCTAATTTCCCCATGTACTTAGCTTGTTGTTTCAGAAGTGGGTGTAGCAAAGAGGTGTGGCTTCCCTGAGAGAAGACAGTGTGGGAGAGCCACACACACCTACACATTTACAGTTGATATACTGCTTTTTTTTCATCACAGACTGATAATCTCTTGTTTTAGAGGAGGGAAATTGGTGCTCATTCACAGAACAATACAACAAATTCTTAAATGGAGGATTGCAACAATCAGCTTCAAATCTATCGCATAAATGAAGGGAAGTACATATGAAATCTCTGGACAACCTACATCCTTCAACACAGCCTAGCACAAAAATTGGTTTAAAAAACCCCTTTAAAGCGTCTGAAGCTCAAAGGTGAGTGGTGTTCTTTGTATGATGTTCTCTTCAGTGGTATAGTGCAATTGTTAAAAAACTAAAATGACTGATATGCTAGGAAACAAGTAATACATGTTTGCTTTCCCTGTCTGAATTTGTATTCCTTTGAAAGACGAGACTCCAGGAAAACTCAGACGTAACCCCCACACTAAAATATTGCCACTGGCGTCTGCTTAAGGACTGATATAATAGGCCAATCATTTTGGGGGCATCATGTCCTTTTTTAAAAAAAGTTCCCACACTCAGATGGCTGTCAATGGTGGTGCCAGTGAACCGTTACTCAAAGCCCCCCAAACACTTTGTAAACTAGAAGCTGGGAGGACAATAGTAAATTTCAGTCCTAGAAAGAGATAGTGTACTGAATACACAATACCAAGCTTTGTCTGCTTGGGGCTACTGTTGAAGGAGAAGGCTACTTAATCTCCTCATTTGCCCAGGGGATTCTAACTGTTTTAATGTGTCCTTTTTGAGAGCCTGTGAACTGGAGAATATAGGCTGGTAACAACTTTCTTTGGGACTACATCGGCAAAACCAAAAGCTGCCAACACAGAAAGCTAGCACAGTGGTGCTAATGAGCACAAAGAAGACCTTTAACTGTTTTTACAGCTACCATGGCTAGGGTTTCATGTCACTCTTTGGAGAAGGAACTAATTCTTTGGCTTGTTTTATAAGAGTCTAGCTTCTCTCACAGTGCGGAGGATGGCCTCTTCACTGATTTTGTTGAATAATAATAAAGCCTGATGCATCTTTAATGAACTGTGGGATTTCTGGGTTTTCTCCTCTTAATATACAGTTCAGACAGAAACCTGTATGTTCTTGCTGACTTTAAAAAATATACTACACTTTAATTAAGGACTACTACTGGTGAAAGTATGTTAAAAAAGGTCAGTATATATTAATACTTAGGGGTAAATTCAGATGTAGCAGAGTTATATCTCTGTGAACTGGTGGAAGTTAGAGGAGAAGAGACTATTAATGCTTAGTTTGAGGATAAATGAGGGCTGCTGCTTTCTGTATTTCTACAATAGGATGGATATTTTCAATATTCTGGCATTTTCTCTGTTATGTGTTGTGCAAAGTCTTTGGTAAGCATAAAAAATACAAAATTGTAAATGTGGGGACAGAGATATTAAAACATATGCAATAATACAAATACAGAGTATAGGCCCAATAGTTTGACTGTCATGTTACTGTTAATGGGAACACTTAAATGAGACAACAAAACTCTATTCAAGAAACTTCTCAAAGAAGTGAGGGACTTGCTGAACAAGATAAAACTTAACATATGAAAGTACTATACTCTAAGCACAAGACTTTCCTTTACCTAACAAAGTATTTTACTGTACTTAGTCTTACTGGTCATGCATTCTGTAGCATAATGAGGCCACAATGAGCAAAAATCACATTTTCTGCTAGGTCTCACGATATTCTTTCTATAGTGATGGGAATGGAGACTGAACACCCAATCTGTGTGTATGTGTGTGGCTGTATGTGTGTTCATCATTTCTTTTCTCCTTATCACTCCCTCTCTCACTCTTTCTTCCTGTTTTTCCTCAATTGTTGTTTTAAAAAATTCAAAGATTAATGCACTGCAGCTGCAGCTGAACTGCTAACGAGAGCGCCAGGGCAAGAGGACAGGTTCAAGAGCTGCAGGTTGTGTGCTTTTTCCTGCAGTAGCTTAGGATAAGCAGTACATTTATCTCTTCATATTAGCACTTCTTATCAAATAATGTATGAACCATAAATAACAGACTATCAAACGTCCTTCAAGCTCCAGCACAGCCGCAGGTTTCAAAGCACACTAGTTGTCTGTTCTCTTTTTGCGAATGCACTCTCCTTCAGTCTCATGAGGAATCTCACACATATTTACTCATTTGACCAAAACAAAAACAAGACGATCAGATTACAGCCATGAAAAATATATATTGTAGTTAATCTGGAAGCATTAAATTAAACCTGTTTATAGTATTTTGGGGCCCTCTCTAGCTAAAATGAACTTCATGGGCTTAACTTCTTCTGAAGCATGTTCTGCTATACAACAAATCTGTTTTCATATCAGCTTGTGCCTCTTGAAAATAGCCATGCAGATGAGAATTTATGCTGAGAGGTTGCATTTACACCCATCGGTCATGAGCTAGATTCATGACCCAATTTAGTAAAATGCTGATCATGTTTTTTGTTAACATGCTTTGGGTGCAGAGTGTTTCAGGAAGGGCTACCAATTGGCTTGGTATAATTGTGAACACCTACATCAATATGTCTCAAGTCTCCTCTCATTTTTAGTGGGGTAAATCATACGTAGCTTCGGTGAAGACAATAGAGCTACACTGGTATTAGAAGAGAACCAGATTTATAGTATGTAAATATCAGCATGCCTTTTACTGCATATCCACTACCATCTATACACACCTCATATTGACCCATTCGACGTTAAAGGGCTCATGTGAGCAAGATTACGATGAGTAGAAAAAGGGAAAGGCGACAGTTGGTATTCTACAGACTCTGACAAGTGGGTTTTATTTAGTCAGAAATAAACCCAGAAGATGCTGAGATCCAGAAGCCAATAGAGCAAATTCAACTCAGCCTTTCTCTAGAGGATTTTTGTTTTGCTAATTCCCTGTATTTCTGGTCAAGTAAAATTTCTTTTATTATGGCTCAGCATTCAGAGATTTTCTGTACTGTCAAGTGAACTGATTTGATTTACCCCAGGAATCATGGCAGCAATTCCATGCAGTTCAAAACCTGGCCAACTGCTCTACACTTCCCTTCTTCCCCTGCAGTCCTTACATGGAGGCTCAAGCCAACCATTCCCTAGTGTTTTATGGAATGTGTATGACAGCAGACAAATGGTCCACTCCAGCCTATTCAAAGCACCACCTGAGATCAGCAATAATACGTTTACCTAAAAAGACAATTATTTAAGCCTATTGCGGTTGGAGAAAAAGGATGAAAACACACACACACCTCTGATGGAATACAATACTAATTTACAAAATACCCAGGCTGGCCCAGGGGCCAAACCCTAATACTCCCCAGGTAAGCCTGAGCTAACAGTGTTGCAGAAAGCTGCATGGTCAGCCTCTAAACAAGGGAATATCTCGTATTATCCAAGAGTGACTTCTCCAGCTGGATAGGAAGCAGCACTGATGAGCTCCAAACTTGGCCTAGGGACTAGATATTGTTCCCCAAACAAGTCTGCTTTGTGATGCTCTGGGGGTGCAAAGTAGACAAAATGGAGCAAATGAACAGCTGAAGATTCACTTGGGTAAGAAAATCCTCAAATGGCAAAGATCCAGTATAGCTAGTCTTATGCCATCTGAACTTGCAGCCGCCAATATAGCAGGTGTGTCATGTGCTTGGTGGAGGGGAAGCACATGTGGCTGGAGGACTCTTGTGCTCCCTGGCTGCCAGAATGACCCTTTGAAGGCCATGGCAGCTAGGAATAAATTGGCCCTGAGACTACTCTAAATTATACTTGGTTTAAATGGTCCCAGAATCACAGGGTATAAAGGGGGCACACAGCCACCTTTATCCCTCTTGCCTAGGTCTCGTTCTGATCATAGCTCAGTTGGACTGAAGGATCAGACCCCGTGTCTTCTCAGTCAGAAAGATGGTCAGACATAGAGGCTAATATATTTGGGGTATTTAAAGTAGGAGAGAACACTCCAAGTGTGGAAAAGTGGAATCTGTTCTTTGGTTTGCAGAGGGAAATTCATCTACATTTACAACGTAATTTATGGCATAAAATAGTTACTTGGCCTCAGACGGCTGGTTTAGGATCCTCATGTATCTGGCAAGAAAGTGGGGAAGTGGAGATAGGAAGATTCATTATTTGAAATCTCCTCTTTATTTGGCTCTCTCAAGCCCAAATCTGTGCATCAGAACAGAAAGGCTTCGGTGGCTTGGCTGCATGTGAAGCCAAATTCTCCAACCTACTCTGACTTCTGTGGATGGAGCGAGCCCCTTGGTAGTTATAAATTACAGAGATCCCTGTACTAATGTAAACACAGCTACATTCACGCATCTGTGTTCTATTAAATGAACAGTGGTTGCCAAAACAAGTATTATCATTTCCACCAATAAATAAATAATATTCTTAGGGCTAGTCACCAGCAAACTTAGCTTTATTGACATTGTTAACCCTGCCTCCACAGATTAGTGCTAGGACTCCAATCCCATGGGCAACGTGAGCTTTGTGTGCAAAGCAAGAGCTATTCAATACAATGCAGTAATACAAAATACATAATTTCTGGAAACTTTAAACTCCAGTGGAACCTCACTAATTCAGAATGAGTGAGAGCCCCATTGTGAATTACTCAGTTTTGTGAATTAGGGAGTTTGTTGCAAGTCCTCCCATTCAGTATCTTTGTGGATGGATCCAGGAAGGAATCCACCTTCTTTCTCCTTCAGCTTTGTTCAGAAGCTGTGAAGCAGCTGGGGAACCGTTTCACAGACATTAATACAGCCATGAAACAGCAGTAGCCCTCTACCCCAGCTGCCTTCATGGGAGAAGTATCATTCTAGCAGCATGTTTTACAGCAGATTTATAAATCATACTACAGTACAGTATATGTCCCAGAACCCTATGAATTATCATCAGACAACTGAAACTACACTACACATATCAAATTACATGAAGGTAGCCTTTTTATGGAGAAACATTGTCCAATGATGAGCAAATTCTGTCCCCTCATCGGTAGGTGTGGAGGGCCCCTTGGTGGTGGAACTGGTGCAGCGAGCAGTGCGTGACTAGAGGGCAGCTTCTCCACTGTGGATCTCAACTCCATGGCTGTTCTCTATCCACCATCACAGATGGTTGAGTAGGGAAGGATGTGGGGAAGCTAGTATTATGGCTGCCTGTGCTATATCTGCTTTGTAGTTAAACACAGGAATTCAGTCTCTAGTGCTTCAGACTGACATCTTTGACAAGCACTGAGAATTCACAGTTTTCTTTTCTAATGCAAAAGAAAAGGTGTAAAGTAATAAAATGGATGATGTCTATCTTCCCTCCTCCCCCATCTCTCCAGGGTGTTAGGGCACACTGTATGGTACTCTTTAGCTTTAAAGGTTTATCACCTCACTCTGTAAATATCATTTTGTTTAAATCTCACTAACATATCCTGTCTATTTTGTCTGCATTTCCCTCCTCATGTAGGGCTTACTAGAAGGCATTTTTGCCAAATCAAAAGATTTCCTCTTTAGAATTAGCCTGCTTCTCCTAAGTGATTTTTTTCAGTGGTGTTACAATCCAGTATTTTTGAACAATGATGGGAGAAGGAATAGAGGGAAATCAATAGAAGCATGAATGATGGGAACCAGAAACTTTATCTTTAAGTTACCTGGAGCTGTATTCAGGAAAGCATAGTAACTTGTATGTTGTGATCTCTTTAGAGAGATACCTCCAGGTAACTTGAAAATTAGTCAGTCTAGTCCTCAAGTACCCAAATCTTTGCCATATGCAGCTAGTTATTTTCTTGTAGTAGACAGTCAGAAGTGGTTCTAATCGGGAGGGATCTGAATGCAGACTAATTCAGGAAGGAAACTCCATGTATAGAAAGAGATATTTGTGAGAGAAGTGAACAAACATGTAAAGGATAGCATATTTGGCAGAGCACATGGGATGAGGGAGCAGCATGAAAACAAAAAGGGGGAGATAAGTAGGGAGGGACAAAGTCATGCAAGGACAAGCTCTGGATGCAGTGTACATTGAGGAAGCCAGTGAAAGGATGCAAAAGGGGTGGGAGAGACCAAGTCAAATGTGAGATGCAATGCAACAAAGCCATAATTCTGCTGATGGCCAAAGGGACATATTTTCTCCCCTCATGGAGAGTATTCACCTGCCAACATGTTTCCTTAGACAGTATCAGTATATTCAGAAGAAGGTAATATGCAGAAAATAAGCATATTTTGCAGTTTAAAAAAATAGGAAAACTATACTGTGTGAATACTAAACAGTTTGATACACTGAATATGTTAAATACAGTACTCATTATATGCTGATTGAATTTACAGTCCTCAGTGGGATCAATTTGCTTATTATTATAGCTTTTGTAGAAACAAGTGTACACAATAGCAAAAGCTGTGCAGTAACTCCTCACAACCATCTGTCTTCATTTGCCTATAGCTTTCTGAAGCATGTGTCTTTTGGCGGAGTTAGAACAGTGGTGATTTTACCCTCCCTAAACGTTCAATCTATTTAGCATTTGCGAGTTATTGGAGAGTGTGGAAATGAATTGGTGCATAAGGGGCACTTTTTGGCTTGGCCACAACTCAAAATGCTGAACAAAAAAACCTGCATACGCTTCTATTTGGTACTAAAAGCAGCACAAGCTGCCTAGTAAAACGACGTAATCAGAGTGCTGCTTCTGAGGCCTGTTCTACACTAGCAACAGTATAACTACCTCATGCGGGTGTGAAAAATCCAAAGCCCTGAGCGACGCAGTTAAACTGACATATCCCCTGGTGAAGACCTTGCACGGTCGACAGGAGAAGTCTACTCTCGACCTAGCTACTGCCTCTAGGGGAGGTGGAGCATCTACGCTGATGGGAGGAGACGCCATCCTGTTGATACAGGCGGTGACTTCCATGAAGCGCTACAGCAGCAGTGCTGTAACATTTTAAGCGTAGACCAGTCTTTAGTACGTCTGACCTGGTGCATGTGGAGACATTCTGTCAGTCTCTTCCACAGCCAGGCAAAACACTTCCAGCCACCGGTACTTAGCTGGTGCAATGGCACACTTAAGGCTTCTCTGCATACCTCTGGTTGTAAATGCTGAAATGGAGCACTAAAAGTACAGACAAGTCACGAAAGTTAAGATAGCTGAAAGTCACATGGTAAGGTTAAATCACCATGGGAGGAGGAGGGTGAATTTGTGGCTAACGCAATGGTTTCCCACTGTTTAGGGTTGAAGTCCCCCGCCCCCATTGGGATGGCACTGCGCCCGCCCTCCACCTTGGCCTTTCACACTGCAGCATGGGTGCTTCATCTGACCTATGTTTTGTCCATCCTTTTCCTCTGTCCCATCTTTATGAAAGAGAGGTCACCTCCCTTCTAAAGGTACAGGTTTAGGCTAGCCACACAGGTTTTATGGGAAGTGCCCTACCTCGGGAGTCAGATCGCTGGGTTGTAGGCCCAGTTCTGCTGTGTGACTTTCGGCAAGTCATTTCACCTCTTGGGACCTCTGTTTCCCCTCCTACCTTTTTGTCTATTTAGCTTGTAAGATCTTTGGGTGAGGGACTGTTTGTATGCGTTTGTACAGTGCTGAACACAATGGGGCTCTGATCTCAGATAGGGTCGTCAGGCACTACTTTAATACCATAATAATAATTAAGGTTTAGCAATAGGATTCCAGGCTGTGCCTCAGCTCTTCCTTTACGAGCTTGGGCAAGTCACTGAGGCCAAAGGTGTTTGTTTTGTTTTTTTAATGTAAATACACGGGACTGATTCTCCTCTCCTAGTTACTCTTGATTTACACTGCTGTCGATCAGATGAAAATCAGAGCCCTTAAATGTAACAATCATAAGATGCTTTTCTGGCTAAAGTCCAAAGCTGTATTAGTTTTATTTGGTTAAGTCTAATAATACCATCATTAATTATTTTATGTTTTAATAACCTACTCCCAATGAAATAAGTGATTAATCTTCTTAATATCTGGCCTATCGTCTATTGTCTTGTATTTTCTTTGTCTTCTTTAATATGGTTGGCAGTTGTAATTTGTGAGCGTGCATCACATTTGCTCATTAGGTTCATATATATCTGGCATCTTAGAGATAAGGATGTATTGTATAACGTGTACACTTGACATTTATTTATTTGTTCATGCAGTATCCACACTTTTTAGGCACTAGATCATGCCATTTAGGCACAGCCCAAGGTAAGGGCTGGTGTGACAATGTTACATCACCCTAAGGTGAGCACTGGAAGATATTCAGCTTTAGGGTGGCAGGACTCTTCTCTGAGCCCCCCAAACAAGGGGAAAGGAATTCTTGTTATAACACCCCTTAATTGGGTGCAGCTTATTTCCCTTTTACACCCATGATGTGGGGTAGTGTGGGGAGCGGGGAGGTGAGACCATGGTTCCATCTCCTCTCTGCCCACTTTAGAGCACTGTGCAATGTTGAGAGACTAGGGAAAGGGCAGTCTCTGCACACATTTGTTCAGACCTTTGCTCCCTCCTTCCACATGCACTGATGTCAGCACCAGAGAGTAACCGGCCCATACTTATATGTCCATTTGCCTTAAAAAAGTGAAAATTCTAACACATTGTTTGCAATTGCAACCAGTGAGGGCTGTATTTAGCAAATAACCAAGATCACATTTGTGATCATTCCCTGATTAGACCATAAAGAAAAGGAGTACTTGTGGCACCTTAGAGACTAACCAATTTATTTGAGCATAAGCTTTCATGAGCTACATCCAATGAAGTGAGCTGTAGCTCACGAAAACTTACGCTCAAATAAATTGGTTAGTCTCTAAGGTGCCACAAGTCCTCTTTTTCTTTTTGCGGATACAGACTAAAACGGCTGCTACTCTGAAACCTGATAGAACATAGACTTTGAAGGCTTCGTGATTCTCGAAATAGCAGGCCGTAGTGTTTTTTAAATGCCATATACTCTGCTTTTCCCTGACAGCAAAAGGGCTGGTAACATTTGTGTGGATTAATGAAAACAGATGTTTGTACAGTATGTGCACCAGGTAGTATGACCATGTCTACACAGAAGGTTTTGAAAAAAAAGTGATTGTGCTACATCATATGCTGTTTTCTAGGTCTCCACTAGAGGGAGGTCACTAAAAAGCAGAATAAACATTCTTTCAGTATCTAAAAAACAAGCGTAGGAGAGTGATCACATTTCTGTTTAAGCAGGCCTCTTTGGATGACTTTGTGTTTAGGCAATCATAATCAAACAGAAAGCTGCCTCTACCTATTTTCCAAATAGTTCACAACAATAAATGTATGCAAAGGAAATTATTATTATTATTAATATTATTATTATTTTTCGTATACTAAAGGTTTTTTCATATTTGAAACTGTAAGCAGATTTCTCACTTTTGAACTGCTTTTTATTAAGACTTGTTGTTTTGTAATTGTTTGTTTATATCCTCTTTTTGGATACAAATAATAAAACTTCAATTTCTGTTCATTAAAAATGTAAGCAATACAATATCACATGTTGATATTTGGCCCCTCTTAATATTTATAGTTACACTGTATCTATTCTAAATCACGCATCACAAGGAAATACTGAACAATGTCAAGTGTTCTGCATTTATTGGTTTCAGCCTGTCTTGATTATCAATGCCTAGAGAGAGAGGGCAGCTACTCATATAAACAGGGAGAAACCATTGAAATCATATTAGGCTTTAGAATGTAGAATTAGTTGTAAGAATGCAAAATTATAAGTGTAACTCTTTTCAGTGTGTATATTTAATAAAAAAGAAAGAGACAATGAAACAAGCCTGGAATCATGCCATGTCCCAGGACTCACACCTTCCACTAATTAATGTATTTTAGTTATATGCTTAGGGATATATTCTTCTATTGATGTGCCTGCATGATTCCCATTAAGAGGATAATATCCCTATACTTTACCTACGGTCCAAATTTCTAACATTCTCAGGAGTCCTCCTTATTCTCACTTGAGGAAGGAGACCAGGATCAATGTAACTCTGCTCCTTTTGTGTTGAAGTACTATACATACATATATACAATGAGCTTCATTCTACATAGTTTTGCCTGCTGAGTAGTCATTTATACCTGTGCAAAGTGAAAGTAAAATATTGCCTAATCAAAATGGCAGCATTCTTCACACCTAGACAAAGTGGGTAAGTGACTGCACCGGGGCAAAGATCACTATGCATACAATATTTAAATAGGTTGTGTATATATACACATCTGTTTATCTCGTCTGTGCCACAAAAATCAGATGGAGTACATGACAGGTGAGTGTGGTACAAAAGATTTTATTGTCATGGAATTTGGGATAGTCACATTTAGGATCTTCACCTTCATAAACACAATATACTGGTCATCTCAAAGAAGAGCTGATATAACCTTAATGTTACATTATGTCAGCAAGTTTCTGTCTATGCCACATATGTTGTAGAAAAACAATTTTAGGAATGCCTGAGCTCCATATTGCCCTGCTTATAAATCCAGATGCTTTACGTAGAGAACCTGTCACCAATCTGGGACAGAAACTTGCCCATCTTGTGTCTAAATCAGGTGTAATTTTAGGGGGAAATTGCATATTTGCGGAAAAGAGGAAGCCTTTCTCCACCAGGAAAAGTTTCAAATCACTTTATGGGCAGCTAGGATTTTACAGTATGGCTAGGATACATAAGAGCTGCTATAGCAGATCAGACTTGAGCTCAGTCAAGTGTAGAACCCTTTCTCAGTCTGTAACCAGCACCAGATGCTTCAGAGGAAGGTTGAGAAAACTTTGCTTTCAGAAAACCTTGCACTATGGCACTAAAAATAGCAGTGTAAGCATTCCTGCTTGGGCTGAAGATCAGGATCTGAGACCCACCTCTCTTGCTGGTTTCAGAGTTCAGAGTTTCCGAGCCTGAGCTCCAGCCCAACCGGAAACATCTACACAGCTATTTTTAGTGCCATAGTGCAAGGCTCATGCGCCCGAGTCTGTAGCTGGCGGTTCTGAGACTTGCTGTCTTGGGGCATAGGTGCTGAAACTAGAGGTGCTGGAGGTGCTACCGCACCCCCTGGCTTGAAGTGGTTTCCATCATATGCAGGATTTATAATTTGGTTCAATGACTCTTAGCACCCCCACTGTACAAATTGTTCCAGTATCCCGGCCTCGATGGGGTTTTTTTTTGCAGTGTAGACATACCCAAAGGGTTCTCTCAAAGCCATGTCTCTGAGAGGCCAGCATGATTTAAAAATGAAGGGTTGAATTGTGGCCCCATTGACAAAACAACCATTGACTTCAGTGGGGCCAGGATTTTGCATAATATTTCTAATTTTTCAGAGAAGGCTGAGCAGTAAAATTTTCACTATTCTGTCATGAGACGATAGGCAGCACATTTCACGTTCAACAGTGATATGCACTGTGCATTCACAAAATGTTATCGTCTGACCTGCGAATACTTTACATATGACTCAGAATGACTGGGATTAGCAATATAGCATGTAGAAGTCTCTTATTTTTGCCACAGAGGTACAGTGCAGGCAGCAGTACTGAGAGCTTCTTATATACTTTGTCCTGTGAACGACCTCGACTTTGATGTACCACAACATTAATTCAGCATATCATCCTGCTTCTTGGCCTCCCTTTACTAGAGACTGTCATTCCTGCCAGATTTTCCATATAAAGTGATTTGATAATATGGATTGATTTCCAAAATGAATTAACCAAGATGCAAACTCTTTTCATAATTAAGTTGGCATTTGAATCTGAACTGCAGCTCCAGAAATATGACAGCACTTTTATCCAATAAACTACTTGGCCTTAATACATAGATATTTTTGCTCATTGAAGATGTAATCCTATTTTAATCTTTCTAACTATATAGACCATATCAAGTGAAGATGAGAACATTCTAAACAGCCAGTAATAAGGTGATGTCTTTGTTCCCACAAGAGAGAGAGCTAACACCTGTACAACTTTTAAACCACAACACTGAGTCACTTGGCATGAGATTAAAAAGGATAATATTGTTTTGGATTTCTATCCACTTATGTTCTGCCAAAACACTCACACTATATTTTTTTTCAGGTATGTCATGTTGAATACCATTTCCAAAAAGGATTCCTTTTCCATAGGTGACAGATAATTTCTTAACAGAGACTATGAGCACTAACACTTTCAACTGTTGTTATAATGCCATAAATGTTATTCGAACACACTGAACAGTTTGAGTTCCAGTAACTAAAATCTAAATGTGCGACCTGATTGTGTGTTCTACTCTACACTAGTCTTCAGTAATTTACAGTTAATATGAAAATTGAGTTTTTAAATGATGTATTACTTTTTGTGGACTTCCTCAAGCATTCCATACGTGCAGATGTTGTAGTGTACAATAGCCGGGCTAAAGTTGATAGGTTCCCGATATGTGGTTTGTGAGATTATCCAGGATTCTTTGCAAGGATTTGAAAGTTTAAAATGACCAACATTATAATATATATAACAACTAAGATGTACTACGTGTTTTATGGAACAAACAAAATTATGGTCCCTGCCATAAGGAATTTATAATCTAATTTTAAACATGAGAACAAACAGCAATAGAAGGGAAGAAGAAAAAAAGGGAAAGGTGCAACAAGCATTACAAAAAACATTCCCATACCTCTACTTTGCCTTAAAATGTTTTGCTTACTGTTTTGAGCAGCCTGGTTGTGTCATTTACTTTACCTTATAAAATTTCAACACATTAAAATGTGTTAACATAAGTATCTCCAGAAAATTAATATTCTCAATAAAGGCCCAAATCTAAGAGGTGCTGAACACATACAAATAAAAGTGTGGCTATGATTCATGAACGCTTTGGGCAGATGTGGGCCCAGTTATGAGTGATTCTAGATTGATTTCTGGTCTTTTCATCACAGTTATCTTACATGTGATTGTGTATATGTGTGTGTGTGTCGGGGGGGGGGGGGTGTCTTGTCTGGTTTCAGTGCAAAGCCAGGTGAAACACCATCATTTTGACTTTTTATCTCAACGCACATTTCAGAGAATATTCAGGGAGAAGCAAAAGCACACCATAGTAAAGGCCTCACAAACTCCTGGGAAACCAAAACTACTGAGTCTTGCACAGTAAAAAACTATTCATTAAAAAACTAGCCTACCTTCCTTCTGGATTATATTAATATTACAAGCCTGGTCCTGAACACATGGCTATCAATGGGAGTATTGCCACTAGCATCAAATGGAGCAGGGTCGAGCCTTAGGTCATTGGAAGATGGAACAAGGATAAGCAGAAAATGACTTTTGTCTCCTCCTCTTGAACGTATTCTTGATGGGAAGTATTTTCACACAGCCTGACATTATCTTTGAATTCCAACTGGTATGTTGTTTTAGGACCATTTTATAAAACAAGGGTAGTTTATTGGTTTTAGACAGTGTAAAAGAAAAGCAATTATAGAACACGCCTATCTCAGGGAAAATCTGAAACATCCATTCAGCCTCAAAGAAATATGTTAGGAATTCCATATAGGTTGAATTAAATGCTACAGTTAGCATTTCTATTTTTTCTTCAGTCCAAGTTCTTGTGACTTTTGGATCAGTTCACAGTTCTTCTGTGGAAGGTAGTAATTTACTCTGTGTCACTTTTATGTAAGCAACTTTAATCACAGTAAAGAATTTATTAGATAAATTTTGCCACTTTCGTAGTGAATTGTCCACAATCAGTTTGTAAAATTGTCAACTTTATTCCTTATTCAAGATTTACTGAATACATTTTGTGAATTTAGTAGTTTGTTCGCTAGCTTATTGCTGTGAGTATTCTATATGCAAAATTCAAAGGGTGAAATCCTATCTCAATTGAATTCCAAGGTAAAATGCCCATTGACTTCAGTAGGGTGAGGATTTTACCCAAACAGAAGCTCCAGAGACAAACTGGGAATATGGTGAATGCCCATAGGAGAAAATTAGAGAGAGGTTTTGGGTTGGGTGCTGGCTGAAAGAGGCTTGGAATTGTGAGCAAAGACACTGTCCCCTGGTGTTTGATTCCTCCTGTGTTCAGGGAAATGGGACTTTGTAAATTCTTTAGAAATAAACAAAATTACAGCAGTGAAATACCTGGTTTTCACCCATTTCTTCTCCTGACTGGAACAACCTACAAGACCCCAAATATTGCCTAACTGCTCAAGTCAAAGGAGTAACTCTCTCTCTCTCTCTGTATATATATATATATACAGAGAGAGAGAGAGAGTGGAATTTGGCGTGGTACTCTTTATAACGGATATAATTTGGAATAAAAAACCCATTCAAATCTCAGTGAAAGGTTCAGTTCACATCTCCTGATATCACAGTGAGGATCCAGGTATAAACATCATAGGCGAGAAGTACCTAATGATTTTGCTTTTGGGTCATATACAAAACTGGATGTGGCCTATTTTCCTGATCTGGTTCAGCCAGCTGTTCTCCTAGAATTTCAGACCATAATCGGAGAAAACTCAAAACAACAGCTAATCTCAATAGATTTTGGGAAGAAATTTCCTGAGAACAGCTCATGATATTTCTCTGCTATTGAAGTCATAACAAAACTCTATCCTTGACTAACCTTCCAAGCCAAACCTCATTGTAAATTATCTGCATCCAGATACCACCCTCTCAGTCAGTCTCTAGTTTATACTTAAGGATATCTCGCCTGACCCCTCTCACCACCAAAAATATGAAGGTAGTTCCCACAAATCTAAATGTGAAACAATTTTAAATTTTGAGTTGCTGTGCTTTACAGAAAACAGTCAATTTCAAAGATTTTTTTTCAGAATTCATGAATGTTAACTAGCTGAAAGTGATACTGGAACTGTGTTGGTTTTCAGATTGCTTACATTTAAACCAAATATTTCAGTTTTCAAGGACAGGTGCTGCTGTGTGGGGCATTTCAGTGGCAGGTGGCAGCCTGCTTTCTTTTAACACACCATACACGCATGCATTTAAAAAAAATAGAAAGCACTGAATAAATACTAATTTTGCATAATTATGTGATGTACAGCCCTGTGTATACAGAAACCTTCATCTAGTGGCACTTGTAATTTAAGTATCATGTAATTATATTGATTTTTTTGGTCAAGGTCAGTTTTCAACTAGGTCTTTGAGGTAAAAGGCCCGTGCATTAATCCACTAAGCTATTTATTACTTAAATATTAATCAAGAGGTCAATTCTTGTTTTCATTGCTTTTGTGAATGAATAATGAAGTACAGCTCAGAGCTCTAGGGAGAATGTATTGTTTCATGAGGGTCTGATTTCATTCCTTCTATTCAAACTCTTAAAGAAAGTTCTTTATTATGCCACTTCGAGCTCCTAAACATTTTGTATATCATGTAGACAAGAGCAGATATTCTACTGGAATCTGATATCTATATACTGAACACACAGAAGTGTAAGGTCTTCAAACATTCTAGAATTCAGATTACTCTCCCTTACTGTCTATATATCATAGTGAAAGGGATTGATTAATATTCAGCTGATGTTAACAGCAAGGATGAAAGACTGTTCATAGGGACTTTAAGAGACTTTCAGGCTCCTAACCAGACTTAATAAAATATTCAAAATGGGGAGGGGGAGAGTCAGAGGAAGGATTATAGCTCTATTTGTCAGAGCCTGACTAACCACTTTACTGAAACAGATTCATCATAATGAGAAACAAACTATGGTTGTGGTATACACCTCCCTGTCATTTACAAGGACTGGATAGGATTTACTGCACCCCATTATGGGTAATGTTCTTTAATCTATGCATTGTGTCATTCTGGGTAGGAACAAGATTCTGCTTCCTTACACAAATGGGATTCAGTCTTGAAGAGCTAATTTCATCATCTAACGAGGCTCCAGACTGCCACAAAATGATCATGGAGCGACAACCTGATATTCTTGCCTCCTAATTATGTGTGTTGGTTATTAACTATAAAATTGTCCCAGCCTGAAAGCATGCTGGATATCTCAGCTGGTAGCAGAGCTGCCAGATGGCAGCACATGGAAGAACTAGTTCAAGATCTTCCTGCTAGCGTAATCTTGCTCGCTGTCTCTCTAGCATCTGCTGCTTTTCATTCAAACTCCTTTGCGCTGTTGCTCATGGGGGTGGGATGGGGGGGGGGGCAGGAAAGAGAGAGTGGGAGAAAATAACTCATCCAAAGACAGTCAATTTCTCATTTAGTTTTCTATAATTGCCTCAAGGTTTGGGTAGTAGTAGGTTTTGTTGTTTTCCTACTACTGCTATCTTTTAAGATAAGGTTGATTGAATATCTACTCTTCTGATTGTTTATTATTTGTATTGCGGTAATGCCTAGAAGACACAGTCATGGTCCAGAACCCCATTGTGCTAGGCCCTGTGCAAACACAGAGCATGTGTTATGAGAGTTATGTCATCCTCTGAGTTCTGGTGGATGGGCACTCCTTAGTATGGAATTTTTCAATCTTATTAAATAAAGAGTAATTCCATCTCAAGCAATATAGCTTTCACTGAGGAAACTTAGTGGGTTAAAAGCTTTATTTAACCACCTTGGAAAGTGCCATGTCATCAATTTTAGAAGCAGACACTAATGGAAAGAATTTCTCTACTACATGAACAACAGAAAGAGAAAAACACACATTATCAGGAGGGTAGGAAGGAAGAGACATAATAAGTCCAGCTACTGTCTCCCTGCACCCCCTCCAATATGGCTCACCTGTTTGTGATATTCCATGGTGTCTGATGACCATCCCTACATGAAGTGGGTGCCAGGAGCAATGTGCAAATAGGACTATAGATAGAAAATGAATGATGGCTGTGCCCAGTATATGCATGTGGCCTTGTGTCCCTCGCAGAACAGGGCTGAAGCCCAGTTTTGTTGTTCTGGCTTGGGTTACACATGAAGATAGTTAATTCACCCAGCAAATCTGTGTGTAGGCCAGCAACCTGTTTAGTGGACATAATTAAATTGCACTTTTCAAGACCTGGTTTTTGGTGATCCCAGGCTGCTTGGTAAAAGGATCCTTTCTTCCTGTTCAAAGGATATAACATCAGTGGTACCAACCAGTTATGACAGGTACCTTGATCATGGCCAGCTTTCAGGTTTAACCTGCCATTCTCCACTTCTTCCTCACTATTATAGGAATTGGAAGCTACTTGGGTAATTGCTATAACTATCACGATATCCTCATGATAGACTGATACCACCTACCAAGACCCCACTGATGGAAAATAAATTATATAAACACAGCCACAGATAACACATACAATTTAAAGGGGCAAGAATAGACATCCATGCTGGCCTTTGCCATACTGTGCATTTGTCCATTCAAACCTAGTCAAATTTGGCCAATGGATAAATAGCAATATATTTTTCACAACTGTCCTGAAATATATATATTTGGAATTTTTTTTTCAAACTTTTGTTCAGACCGTTCCTTCATGTTGAGAAAGGGAAATGATTATTACTTGTTGTATTGCAGTATCACCCAAAGGACTTAATGAAAATGAGGGCCCCATTGAGATAGCTCCTGGCCCACAAATCTTATTTTACTATTATAGATTGTGTTTCTCAGTGAGCCAAATGTCCAGCAAAGAAGCAGAATGAAGAGTGGGAATCAGGAGAGGCCTACTGTTAATAAGTAACTGAGATCCACTGAAAAGAATCATGAGGTACCCAGTCTTCACTACTGGCAGAGAAGAGGGGCTTCCCTTAGGATGAGATTTCATTTTCAGGATTCAGTAGGTTGGCTGAGTGAGCCCATTGTTAGCACCCATACTGCAGGGACAAGGGTCTTATCAGTTTCTGAGCAGGCACCAAGCCATCCTGACAGATGGCTCTAGCTATGGGTAGACCATATGTGTTGTATCCAATATGTTTGTTAAAGTAATGATTCCCACTTAGGTCAACTCTACCTGCCTTGACTTTCTTCACCTTTGGCATTACTAATTAAGATCTGAGCTCCATTAATTTTAAAACCTACAAATTACGGTGTTTTCTTCATCCACATTAATTTTTTCCTACCACATAAATCTGATGTATGACTGACTGACAATAGGATCATCACCTGTCCTAGTCCATTGGGAAGAATCTTGTAGAATGAGGTGCGAAATAACAACAAACTAACAGCAAAAAAAAAAAAAAAACCAAAAACCACCTAACCCCCACCTACTTTCAGTAGGCAAGCCAAGTTTTGTAAATATGTCAAGAAGATAAAGAAACCTGAAATATCCTCTGTGCTTCAGTAAGCAGACCATATGTACACAATTAAATTTTTAGTGCTGTCAGGTTACTTAGCTTTCTACTTCGCTGCTGTTGTATTGTGATAAATAATTTATCATTTACAAATTTTTATTTAAGGAGAGTTTACTTATTGTAAGTGGAGAAAATACATTCTCCTGCGATAAAATAGCGGGTAATCCTGGAGCCTTGACATTTCCCTTGTCTCTCAGAGAATTCCCTGCATAGCAGGGTGAATTCATTAAGTAACATTAAGTTTCTGTAAAAGACATGGTCCTCTCACAGTGTAGGAGGAATTTTAAGGCTCCAGGAGTGAGTATAGGGTAACTTACTTTTCCTTAAGATGATGAAAATTTTCGATGTCTTGTAAATAACATACTGTCACTGAGATGTATCATCTTGTTTTTTCAGTACTGTCCATTTGTTTGGTGGTGTAGAGTAAACAAAAATAAAGACATCCCTTTCCCCTAGGAACTTACATATTTGTTTCCACTGTGTTTATATGACCCCCTATGACCTAACATGTTAGGCAGGTACTATCTTAACAAATGAAGGTTTGTTTTTTTTAACTCACCTGCCTAAGATGGTTGACATGTTTTGGGTTAATATTTTATCCCATATACTCTAGAAACTGATCCACACACTATAATCTTCACAACTCCCCCCGCCTCCCAAAACCAACAGAAACACAACACATACATATCTGGCCCTCTTCACTCACCTCTCTGCAAAGATTTAACAGCAGAGTCTAAAGTCTGTTGCCATGTTACTAAGACTTCATTATTTTCACAGAACATGCTACTGAACACTACTAGCATCTCTCAAAGCATTTTAAGCAATTAAAACTAGCTATAGTTATCAAAATATAAGAATTACATTTGGTAATGTATTATCTTTGAATTTTTATTTCATTTATTCACCAATACACAATATTTAATAATTCATAATGGGTCTTCCCTTCTTACTGTGAATTAGAGAGGTTCTGTTTTATTCCAGTGAATGTATCCATGTTATTAATTTAGAAAAAACTGAAGTATCTATAATTGAATTAAATAATAAAAAAAGCTCTTCTCATAAACCAACACAGTTCATTGCTCACAGAGCTGAGTCCTATCTAATTAGAACTCAAAGTACTGTGCTCTAAAGGCTGAATGAAGAGCTCTTTCACTGGCTGCCTCACCAGTACTGAATCTAATCTGAATACTGATGGCTTTTTAAAATTAGGTAGACCAGTGATTAATTGAATATTTAATGTACTGAATTCTCACTAATTTTTTTCTACAGATAAATTCTCCAGATTTTCTATGTGAAAACAACTGATCATTTTTTAAACTTTTACCACTTGACCTTAGTTTTTGTACACTAGAATGGCTCTCAATTTTAGAGAATGAAAGAAGTCTTGAAATATATATTACCTTAAGCTAAGCACAGGCAAGTCTTATGAACTTGACTGGAAAGTAACATACCCATATAATCAACAAACAAGTCATTAAAAAGCTCTAAAAGTACTTTTGCTTTTGATCAGTCTAACCCAAACACTATAAATTCAGTCTCTCAAACAAGGCACAGAACAAAAGTATTCTTTAGCCTTCCCTACAATAATTACTTAATGCCCTGTGAAAACTCATCAATTCACTGACCATGAGTATTTTGTTTCACATCTATATAGCTAAACAATTTAATATGTCAGTTACACACTATGTCATGCATACAACAACAGAGTCATGAAGAGACATCTCATTTTGACCACACAATCACCATATATGTGAACAAAAATTGGTATTTACATATGTGAATCAAATAGCTAGGCACCCATCTATCTAATTTTTTACATAAATACAGCAAAAATGCGTATATATTGTTTGTTCTCAAATGTCACGACTGGTAAAATTTATAAAGTATATGGAATCTAATTTGGCTCCCATTGAAGTCAAAGAAACAGGAGGTAATCCTTGGTGTTTGTTTCACTTGAAAGATTTATTCTTGGTTTTGATCATTTGATCCACATTTGTGGTGGTAAAAGCAGCAAATCTGTTGATCTTTAAGTTACAGACAAGGACTAAGGAAAGGTTATTTGGGCCACTCAGGGTATTCCTCTCATAAGCTCATTCATTGACTATGAAAAATGTCCCACTTACTTTGAATATAGATAGTTAAATCTTTCCCACATACTGTAGTGCTGTCTATACCAAGACAACTATATATCCACTCAGTCCCATATATGAAAGAAACTCTATGTTTGTTTCAACATTGATTTTTGTTTATTTATGTTTACAGCTGATCAATTGAAAGTTGTTTCTGCAACTCAGTCATTTGGAAAATTCTCCATGTTTCAATTCAGTCTTCCATTTACTTAGTGAGGTGAACCAATAATGTTGTTACCTAGTGTCATAATAAAGAGCAGGTAAGAAAATTAGCCTGTTCAAAATGAGCTAAAGATTTTGTCTTTCAGGGAGTATGAATATAGGTATATGTTTATCCTTTTGTATTTGTTTTTTAAAAAGCACATTTTAAGAGGGCAAAACTTACAAAAATTTCCTTACTATCTGAAAGCTGAGCACATTGCTAGCAAGAGTCAGGCAATCACACCACAAGACATTTTTTGAGAGCCTCAGACTTTTGCCCTCCCATCTGCACTTTACAGGTTTGACATACTGGAGACAAGGACATCAGAATCCTCAGTGCTATAGAGTTAATGAGATGTTCACTTTGTGAGCTGGCAAGAGGGTTAGTCTAATTTTAATGCAACTATTTTGGCAGTGTATCAGGTGGTACCGATGTAAATGAAGCTAGTGCCAATTTTTTTATATCCAAACTCAGACTAGGAATGAAAGAGCTAGGCAGATGGCACTGTCATAACTGGAGAAGGACCTAGTTAATGATATACAATCTGGGGCACCACCTTTCTGATTTGTTGGCCTCCGTGGATTGAAGAAGCATATTTTCTTAGGCTGCCAGGTCATCAAATTGATATTTTAAATTCCAAGTTAAAAGCATCAATAGACTTTTAACAACAATAATAATGCATTCACAATGAACTTAGCTGCTGCAATGCTGAGCATTGCGATGCCCAATTTGTAGGCACCTAGAAAATCACTGGAACATAACTGTGATCCACAAAGCCTGACCTAAGTGTCTAGCCTCCCTGTATAATGCGTGGGTAAAGATACATGCCTAAGAATGCAATCCACAGAAGCCAGCATGCTAAATGAAGAGTCACAGAAGCTAGCCAATAGAAGATAAAAATCAGAGGGGTGTGTCCTAAACTGCTCCCCTCTCATGGAGTTAGGCACCTAAGTCTGAACTGCAAGGAGGTGCCTATCTCTGCTCGTGATTCACAACTGGGAACACCTCTCCTGGAGTCAGGAGGCTTAGGCACCTAAGTTGTTTCTTGTGAGAATGAGTTAGGTGTCTGCCTCACTCCACGCAAAACCTTTGTGCGCGTGCCCCGTTATAACTTGTAGCCCAATGTACTCACCTGGCATGTGGGAGACCTAGATTCAATTCTCCACCCCCCCTCCCACACACACCCTCTGCCTGAGAGGGAAAGAAAGGATTTGAAGGCTGTCTCCCACCTCTCAGGAGAGTGCTGTAGCCACTGAGCTATGGGATATTCAAATGTGGGGCTCCCTCAATCTCTCCTATTGAAGCTGCTCCACTTTGGATAAATGCTTAAAGAGTCTTTGGACCAGGGAGGAAGAGAGAGAGAGAGAGACCATGGCCTGGTGGTTCAGGCACCCACCTGCTCCAATCACTCTTTAGAGTGAGACACTAGTGCACATGCCATAGGCAGAAACCTAGGCACCTAGGGAACTTTTACCTTGAAAACCTAGGTGCTGAGTGAGTTTAAGTGCCTACAGGGTTTGACAGGAATTTCGGGAATCACACTGGAGCCTAAAACTGGGACTTAGGTACCTAAACCCCAGACTTAGGTGTCTACCTACCTTTATGGATCTGGGCCTCAACTTTTTATTATGGAGTATATTAGGGCAGGATTTGGCAACAATCTTGCCAATGGGTCTGAGCCAAAGCCCACGTGATGCCAATGGGGGTCTTTCTATTGACTTTAGTGGGTGTTACATCATGCCTGATTAGCTTTTAGTCAGACTAGTGGATTATTTTTTCTTTTATTTACTGGCTGTACTCTATGTTGCTGCATTTGAAAAGGAACAGAAACACCCTAACCATTTTCTTATTACTAAAAAGATGAATCGTTGTGTCCTTACATTTAACAGTCACACTAAGTGGTTACTAATAATAAAGTGCCTTTTAACTGTGCTCATTAAAATGCAATGAAAACATGTACTGGGATCATTTCAGAAAATGATTTTTTTAAAGAGCTTTTGGATATGTATATCAAGAGTTTTAGTAAAATCTCTTCTGTGAATTAGAATTTTCCATCATATTACACTAAGAACCATACAGTGTGGAACAAAAAGGTATTTGCTTAATTTATTAGTTAAGAGGTACTTATATCTGTAAATCAGATGCAGATTGCATACAAGATGCATCAAATCCCTCTGGAAAATATAAAGCTGTGAAATGCTGTTAGAGTCTATTGGTCCAGTTCATTTTTGCTATTTTAATGTTATATTCCCAGGGTTTCATTAGATTTTCATCCTTTTAAGGAAAGCTAATTATTTCAAATCCCTTTTCATTTCTATCCATATATAGAAAGACCTCATTAAAAATACAATTACTCTGAAGATTGATACAAGGAGTGTCTAGTAAGCTACTGTGTCTCATACAATATCAGAACCAGGATCTTCATCAGCACTTTTATGGTCTTCTTATGAGTACAGTTTAGTTAGCTGCTCATTGTCAGGCATGGATTATCCACTGAGCCCACGGGAAGCTCTAGCAGCAGTGCTGCCCTGATCCCGGTCCCCAAAAGCACCGGGCATAGGCAGGTGGGACAGGGGAAGCCCCACAGCGCCCAGATGGGGCGGGGGGAATCTCGAAATCCCAGCACTATCTCATGCATGGTTCCTTTTATTTTGTTCCTTTTGTGTTATTAATTCTTTGTCCTCAGTCTCATCTCTCTGTCCATTAGCCTCCTAATCCTCTAGACCTCTCACTCCTTGATCATATCTGGTTCCTTCACCCCTCCAAACCTTCTTCTCACTCCCTGACTCATGCTTTTTTCCTCTGCTCCTACCACATGGCCAATGTTGGAGCAGAATGTCCATCAGAGGATGACCAAGTGGTGAGGAAACTGATTGAGGAGCATTCCCAAATTGTGAGGTGTAAAGGCAGCAATCAAAGAGCAGAACATGTCCAGGAAAATGTCTGAAAAAGAGAATGTCCTTTCTTATGTGAGACACCAGAGCTGGAAAGTCATCACGCCTGTATGCTACAACACATGCAGATGCAGTGGAAGTTTGTTCATTCAGGCTCTATTTCAAATTTAGTCCTTGCACCAATTACAGATGCTCTGTTATTCCATAGTGTCTATTAATTCATGGAAGAAACATTTAATTAATTGATTTTATGCTAATCCTGGAATATATCTGTGATTAATGTGGTAATTTTGGTAATATTTGTAAGATCACTATGCATGCCTTAGCTTCCCTCTTTGATTTGTACTGCTATACACGGAGGGTAAAGACAAGGGCTGAGATGCTGGATGCACATAGCTGCTTTGGTGGAGACCAGAGTCATTAACAAACTGAATGAAGTCTACACATGTGACTGGAGGATCCAGAAGAGACTATGGAAACCCCAGTGGCCTCGCCATTCACAACTAGAGATCAACAGTTAAGAGGAAGAAGATTTTCCCCACCTCTGCAGGGAAGCAGACTAAAGGCCCTGAACTGCAGAACAATTGAGAAAGGTGTCCGGTGGCTGTATTAAGAGTTAAGCACTCAGGGTATGTCTACACTGCAATTAGAGACATGCGACTGGCCTGTGGCAGCTGACTTGGGCTCATGGGGCTGGTGCTGAGGGGCTGTTTAATTGCAATGTAGACTTCCAGGCTCTAGGACCCCGTGCAATGGGTGGGTCCCAAAACTTGGGCCACAGCCCAAGCCCAGAAGTCTACACTGCAATGAAACAGCCCTGCAGCCTCCTCCCCAGCCCTGAGAGCCAGAGTCACTTGGCATGAGTCAGCTGGCAAGTTTTTCTTTGCAGTATAGACATACGCAAAGACACAGGGGCTCCCATCTGGGACTATTTCTGCACAGCAAAAAAACCCAACCAAACAAAAAAAAAACCAACACAGCAGTGAGTCTCCATGCCCGGATCGACTGACTCATGTTCTTGTGGCTCACACGGCAGGGCTAAAAACAACAGTGTAAACATTTGGGCTCAGGATGGAGTCTGGACTGTGAGTTCCTCCTGCCTCACTGGGTTTCAGAGTCCAGGCTCCAGCCTGAATGTCTACACTGATTTTTAGCCTCACTGCATGAGCCCCATGAACCTGAGTAGATGTACCCTAAGGCAAAGGAGCAGAGAAAGAAAGGAAGAAGATATGATTTCTATTGCAGCATGGCTCAAGAGAGCCCTGCCATTGGCTATTCTGAATTCTGTCTCAACCTTTGCTTTTCTATGCTAACCTACAGTCTTTCAGATTCTGTATGCCAGGGGACTAATAAATGTTCTTGTTTCGAAAAGGATACTGGCTATGTCTGTATATACTTACTGAGAGTACTGCACCCTGAAGGTGAAGGAACAAGATTCCCACAGTAATCTGGCTTGGTGAGATGTACTGCAGGCAGCCAGAGAGAGAGACAGGTCACTGGCATCCAAAAGAGTTGTGGAGGCATGGGGCTGCCTCTAAAGAACTATGTAGATTCTTGGGGTCTGGCACACTAAAGTGGTCACTCCCAAGGGACTGGTCAGTGGCAAATTACTCACTGGGCCAATGGGGCCTGTGCCCAGGGACCCCAGCTAATTGGGGGCCCAGGAAAAATAGATGCCCCCACGCCCTGACCCACTTCAGCCACATAGCGCTCCTGCTGCGGAATGGGGTCAGGATGCTGGGGCTTGCCCCACTCTGCCCACCTGGCCGGAGCTCCTGCCAGGGAATGGGAGAAGTCCCAGCACCCTGAACTCACTCTCTGGCCAGACCACTGGGCGGCGGGTGGGGAAAGACTGCAGTCAGAAGGGGTGCAAAGGATCCCCACTTGCCCTGCCCAGGGCCTCACAAAAGCTTAAGCCGCCTCTGCTTGTGTTTGATGTTATCTCTTTCTGAAGTCATATAAGGCTGTGTAAAAGGAAGGTTAAGTGTCAAGATAAACCTACAAACACAAGAACATTTAAAACAATTCTGAAGTGGACCATATGACCTTTCATACATAAAGGCATTTCTGTAATGAGGTGACATACCTTACATTGTTTTTAATTTCCTTGCAACTGTGAGTTTCATTTAAATAAAAGAGATGCATTTTTTGTGAATTTTAATTAGCCATTTTGAAAAAAAACAAGGAAATATATGCACTATAATATGCCACATTATGTTGTCTTTAAAAATAAAAGCAACCTAGCTACAATAAAAATTTATAAAAAATTAAATGTTTCACAGTCATAGCTTATACATTTCAATAATTACTTATATTATCATTTCAATGTTCTCAAAGAAGTCATTCTTTTAGGAAAGAAAACAAAGTGCACATTAAACAATCAAAAATGTTTAATTAATTTAGATGTAAGCTTCAGGTATAAGCCAAGGTCAGTCGAGTATTCATCTCTGAATGCTATATTACTTGATGGCAATCATTAGTGCTAATCTGAATAGACCTCCTTTTATAGAAAGGTGAAGCAACCTTTCTTTTGATTAGTGTCCGTATATAATTGAACTCTATGGAATATATTAAAAACAGCTAGGGTCAAAAGAACAACTCTGTGTTAGCAGCAGTCTGTTTTAAACAGATCTGTTAATCTAGTTTTCTTGCCAGAGTGCAGAAGAAAACCGCTAAAGAAAATATAACAGCATAGAACCTACATTAATACATATGTGATAAAGTCCAGAAAGCATTAGCAAAAGATCATGTTATCTCCAAAAGAAAGCAATCTTCTCTAAAGTAATATTTAAATTAGGTCTCATTAGCACTGAATGTATTTGAGGTTTGCAACTTTTTTGATCAAAACCCAGTGGGCTAGTGACCTATTTCTTCCATGCTGACCGTATAAAATATGGTCTGAGGCATTCTCTAGTTAAGGTGGTCTCATAAATAGTTTTGTTAATATGCCTCGGTCTGTTCGGTGCTTGAAAACACAGCTGGGAGTTAACATGGCCGCTCACACAACAATATGCATCATTAGAGGAAGTAATTGTTACTGCCTGTTTTGATTTGGGGATCTTCAAAACATCTGATGAGTACAGGTGAAAGTGGGCCGGGTTGGGCCGGTACGGCGTACCAGTAAGAAGTGGCCGCCAGTACCCGCCTGTACACAGCCGACGTTAAAGCGCTGTTGCAGCAGTGCTTCAAGGACCCTCCTTAGCGCTTGGCTACACTTGTGAGTTACAGCGCAAAAAAGGAGCCCTGGGCACCCAAGTTCACTCCCCGTCCACACTGGTAAGGCACGGAGAGCGCTCTGTCTCCATGGCTACAGCGTTGCTGGTACTCCACCTCGGCGAGTGGAATAACGTTTGCTGCGCCCCCCCTGGAGTGCCACGGCGCCAGCGTGAACAAGGTGTTGCTTTACTGCGCTCTGATCAGCCTCCAGAAACGTCCCATAATCCCCTTAAGTCAAGTGGCCACTCATGTCATTGTTTGTAATCGGCTGTAGGAATGCAGAAATGCCCTTTGAAAGCTCCGTTTCTGACAGCCCGCTACTTATCTCCTCCAAGACAAAGCAACCATTAGTGTGGAATGCTGTGTGTGAGAGACAGAGAGGCTGGGGGGGGTCTGCTGCTGTCTGCACTTACAAGACAGCATGCTGACATTCTCTCAGCCCCCCAAAAACCCACGCTCTCTCCCCCCCACATACACACAACACACTCCCTGTCACACTCCACCCCCCCATTTGAAAAGCACGTTGCAGCCACTTGCATGCTGGGATAGCTGCCCATAATGCACCGCTCCCAATGCCGCTGCAAATGTGGCCACACCAGAGCGCTGTCAGCGGTCAGTGTGGACAGATGGCAGCGCTTTCCCTGCTGCGCTCTCCGAAGGCTTAACTCACAGCGCCCTACGTCTGCACGTGTCGCCATGCTCTCAAAGTGCTGCTGTGGCAGCATGCTGCGGCAGCACTTTAACATCGCTGTCCCTTTTTGCCCCTCCCCCCAGGCCACAGACGGGGGCGTAAAAGGAGCAGCTACCCTGGAGCCAGCGATTTCAAAGGGCCCGGGGCTCCCGGCCATTGCTACCGCAGCAGCAGCCAGAGCCCCGGGCCCTTTAAATGCCGCCGGAGCCCTGGGTGGCACGGGCCAGGCAGTTGTGGAGGGGCTGGCTGGGGGAGATGATCTCCCAACCTGGCCCGGTCCACCCGAGGCCCTGCCCCATACCGGTAAGTCTTTCATCTTACTTTCACCCTTGCTGATGAGCTTCCTTTTTTTAATAAGCTACATGTAAGTATAGGCTCCTTAATAAGAGACGTCTTTTGTTAATATTTTCACTGATGTCAGAAAACAGGACACAACATGTATTTGTCAGTGCTTCCTTTTCACATTTGAAATGTTAGCTAGTCAGTTCAGTGAGAACTAGCACATGCTCATGTGCTACTTAATGCTAAGAATATGGCTTTTTTTTAAAAAAAAATGGTGTGTAAAGGTGTGGTTCTATTTGACTAAATACAGAAAGAATTTTTTTCTATAAAAAGGTTCTGATCCATGTGTTTGCACTACTAAATCACAGATCTTCACTAATCACACTGGTTTCAATTGTGGCCTTACCATGAGTGCCATGGATGGGGCAGGGTGTTTTTGCATTATACTAAGAGCGCAATAAACAAACTGTGACTCTGCATCTAGGTAGCTACAAATGAGACATATGCTGTGCCAGACCTACACCCAGTGCAGCATATATTCTCTCACATGCTGGTGTCCTTTGTCCTTGAGCTAGATACTCCTTAAAAGGAGGGGAGAGAAGGTGGAACCAGGGCTGTGACCATTCCTCACTTCTTCCCACTCACTCTGATTCAGACGGATGTGGGGAGATGCAATGTAGCAACAGAGGTGCTCTCCCTCACACCCTGTATGGGTAGCTGACCTAGGGAAATAAGGGGATGAATTACACACCTTTATTCCCACACATGGGAGTGCATGCCACAGTCTAGCCTCTTATATGTATAGGAGTTTTAAGCATAAAAGTTCTTGAGAGAAACTAGATTTATTCTTTAAACTGATTATTCTGTATCATCCTAATTATGGAACTCGTGAACATTCTAACTGGACTTCATTTTCTCTAAATGAAAAGTATAGAAAACATTCAAACTATCACACTCTCACTTATAAGTAGAGCTGGGGGAATAATTGATTCTTTGGTTTGCTAGTAGTTCCAAAAAAAATTTTTTTTTTTTTAAAAAAAAATTGTTTCAGGTCAAAGTGAAAACAAAATCTGTTTTGGGGCAAACAAAACATGTTTTGTTCAACCTGAAATGGATTTTTCAGGCATTTATAAAGGTGGGTAGGTGTCATTTCTCACTCCCTGGCCCAATGACTATTTATTGTTATTCATAGGATGTTTCATGAAACAGCATTTCAGTGCATTTTGTAAATATATAACAATACGAAAAAATAGACTCATCGTCACCAGTGTCTGCTCCAAAAGGGAAACTGCCAGGCTCCAAAATACATTACCCCTTGGCAAAGAGGCAAGAATATAAGTGGGTTCCACTGACTTTCAGTTGGACTTGTGCTCCTAAATCACCTAGGCACTTTGAAAAGCTTCCCCATAAACACTACAGACTGAATTATCTTCCTCATGAAATCAATGGAATTGACTTTCATGGGCTTTAGATCAGTCTCTATATGAACAGAAGTGTCACGGCTAAAGGGAAGTTAACATGGACAGCAAAACCATGACTTCTCACTATATTCAGTTCAAGCTGTGTCTTGGCTGACACAGCACTTTCTACAGTCATCTGTGAGACCCACGGTAGAGTCTATCAGCATTTGAACACACAGTTCAAGGAATATGCTAACACTGCCATTTCAAATAGCATCAGTTTGATACAAATTCTTAGCCTAAATTTTAATCACACAGCTCAAAATTAATGTAGCATGATTTTTTTCCCCTGCCAGATGGAAGGCTCAGTCCTTCTCCCATTGATGTCAGTGGCAGAAGTCCCAAAGGAAGTCAGAGCAGGCCCAGAGAGCTCAACTCAAGTCATGTTTGGCAAATTATTTGTTGCTAAAAATACCTTAATTGAACACAAGTTTTGTTTTTTTCACCCTGAGATAACTGGCTCACAATATGGCAGAAGAATGCGTAAAAAGCAAAATCTAATTACTCACATTTAAAAATTGTAACTCAACCAATACTGAAGCTAATTTTCATAAGAGTTGCAGTGATTTCAAGATTTGTCTGCTCTCATTAGTTTTAATGGTGTATTAAAAATGAGGATTTGCCACAGATGATCATTTTTTAGCTAGCAAATTTGCACACTCTTTTACATGATTTTTTCCCCTGCCCTGTGTCAGTATTAATCTGCAGACTAACCAAAACCTTGTATTTTAATCTTCCTTTGTAAGTATAGATGTGTCAACCGCAACAGTTCAGCATTTGGGTTAAAGCTCAGTTCAGTTCTCACTAGTGTCCCAAAACTCTCCTCCACAACATTCCCGGCAACTCTCTGCCTCAGGCTCACACGTGCTTTGGATCCGGCCGCAAGATTACCCCCTGTGGTGCTGCAGGCCCCGCGCTGCTCTCAGAAGCAGCTGTCACCACGTCCCTGGGGTCCCGGGGGGCGGCAGGGGCACAGGGCTTCGTGCGTTGCCCTTGCCTCCAGGCACCGCCCCCGCAGCTCCCATTGGCCGGGAATGGGGAACTGCGGCCAATGGGAGCTTCGGGGGAGGTACCTGGAGGTGTGGCAAGGGCAGCACAGGGATGTGGTGCCAGCTGCTTCCCGGAGTGGTGCAACGGGGGGCCAGGGCAGGCAGGCAGAGAGCCTGCCCTGGCCCTGGTGCGCGCTGCTGCCACCCCAGAGCCACTTTAGGTAAATGGCACCAGGCCGGAGCCCAAACCGCTCCTGCACCCTGCCCCCCAACTCCCTGCCCATAGCTCCCTGCCTGCACCTCGCACCCCAACTCCCTGCCCTGAGCCCCCTGTCGCACCCTGCACCACAACTACCTGCCCTGAGCCTCCTGTCGCACCCCACACCCCTCCTGTACCGCAACCCCCTGCCCTGAGCTCCCTCCCGCAGTCCGCACCCCTCCTACACCCCTGCCCTGAGCCCCCTCCTGCACTCTTCACCCCTCCTGCACCCAACCCCCTTCCCTAAGCCCCCTCATACACCCCACACCCCTCCTCTTCCCCAATCCCTTGCCCTGAGCCCGTTCCTGCACACCGCACCCCCCCACACACACCCCACACTCCCTCCTGCACCCCAAACAATGGGACCAAGAATGATTTGCTTGTCCTTGTGCATTTAAGCCTCTAAAGCACTTAGGGGCAGATATGCCATGAAAGGAGGAAGGAACTTCTGGACATGCTCCAAAGATCATAGAATCATAGAATATCAGGGTTGGAAGAGACCTCAGGAGGTCATCTAGTCCAACCCCCTGCTCAAAGCAGGACCAATCCCCAATTAAATCATCCCAGCCAGGGCTTTGTCAAGCCTGAACTTAAAAACTTCTAAGGAAGGAGATTCTACCACCTCCCTAGGTAATGCATTCCAGTGTTTCACCACCCTCCTAGTGAAGAAGTTTTTCCTAATATCCAACCTAAACCTCCCCCACTGCAACTTGAGACCATTACTCCTTGTCCTGTCCTCTTCTACCACTGAGAATAGTCTAGAACCATCCTCTCGGGAACCACCTCTCAGGTAGTTGAAAGCAGCTGTCAAATCCCCCCTCATTCTTCTCTTCTGCAGACTAAACAATCCCAGTTCCCTCAGCCTCTCCTCATAAGTCATGTGTTCCAGACCCCCTAATCATTTTTGTTGACATGGAGCCATTGATCACTACCCGTTGAGCCCGACAATCTAGCCAACTTTCTACCCACCTTATAGTGCATTCATCCAGCCCGTACTTCTTTAACTTGCTGACAAGAATACTGTGGGAGACCGTGTCAAAAGCTTTGCTAAAGTCAAGAAACAATACATCCACTGCTTTCCCTTCATCCACAGAACCAGTAATCTCATCATAGAAGGCGATTAGATTAGTCAGGCATGACCTTCCCTTGGTGAATCCATGCTGACTGTTCCTGATCACTTTCCTCTTATGTAAGTGCTTCAGGATTGATTCCTTGAGGACCTGCTCCATGATTTTTCCGGGGACTGAGGTGAGGCTGACTGGCCTGTAGTTCCCAGGATCCTCCTCCTTCCCTTTTTTAAAGATTGGCACTACATTAGCCTTTTTCCAGTCATCTGGGACTTCCCCCGTTCGCCATTTCAAAGATAATGGCCAATGGCTCTGCAATCACCAAATCCGCCAATTCCTTTAGCACTCTCGGATGCAACTCGTCCGGCCCCATGGATTTGTGCATGTGCAGCTTTTCTAAATAGTCCCTAACCACCTCTTTCTCCACAGAGGGCTGGCCATCTACTCCCCATGTTGTGATGCCCAGCGCAGCAGTCTGGGAGCTGTCCTTGTTAGTGAAGACAGAGGCAAAAAAAGCATTGAGCACATTAGCTTTGATAAAGATAAAGATATGCAAAATAGAGTAGAAGCCATTGAGCTCTTTCATAACCCCCAAGTGGACAGAGCAGAAAACAAATTTGTAAGAAGCCAGGGTTGGTTGGACATCCCCTGTGTGTTTCTGGGAGAGAACATTTTTGAACCACAGAAGATTTGGTTTAAAATTGTTCTAAGTATGAGAAAAGTTTTGGACCAGGGTCTTATTTTTTTCCTGACCTGTTAATCTGTCCCAACTTGTAAGACCTTTATTACCCAAGGTATGCTGAACTTTTAGCCTGATATTGTCTGCTCTTGATAAGCTAGAAAACTAGCTCACAAAGATAAAGTACTGAAATGAAGCGATCATTATGGTGGTGCAGCTGTTAACAATATGTGGAGGTTAATCTTGCTTTTAAAGAAGAAGAATGCACACCTGTACTTTGGCATATGCTTCTTTGTGAGCATGGAGACCTCTCCATTAGGATGGCAAAACTTTCCTTTGGGCTGATTGAACTCTTTTTTGGCTTGTGCACCCTGAGGACACATACTTGAGGTTAAAAAATTTCCATCAGGTGGCTGTTTGAGCTGAAGAATTGTGAATGTGAAGAACAAATAATTAATTTTATGCACCTCATTTTCAGCTCATTTCTTCTTTTTCCTCTAATTATAAACCAAAAAATATGTAAAAATGATTGCAGTGATACTTGTTACAGCAACATTAATTACACCTTTAAAATATGCAATGCTATATTTGGGAATTTTTGTTTTGCTTCTTGTGTGTGTACCATCTGGCCCTTTTTGATGATGTTATGGATATAATCTCATCGAAAAGTAATTCTTACTAAAGCCAGAACAATAATTAAAATAGTAGAACCAATTTTATTATTCATGCATATCTGAACTTCGTATAAAAATACAAATGGCAAATTTTGCATAAAAGTACAGTCATCGAGTGAGGAATTTCAGATGCTCACCAACAGAGATTTGTGTTTACAATGGCGGGTTTGGGGGGTATTGTAGACAGCATTCTCATTATTCCCAGGAGTTCCTACAGTACTCATTCAAAGAAAATTTGGCATCTACTTTGATAATATGTATGCAGTGTGGTTGTAGCTGTGTCGATCCCAGAATATTAGAGAGACAAGGTGGTTGAGGTAACAAGAGAAGTTGGTGCAATAAAATATATTACCTCATCCACCTTGCTCCCTCAATTTAATAGCAGTCAGTCTAAAATGTGTTTCTGTAAATAAACAAAGTTATTGAAAAATGATTTTAAAGCCTCCTTTGGGTGCCTTTTGATGTTTATGGTGCATTCAGAAAAGGGGCACCCCAATGGATAGACAACAGATGTCTGAATGTTTCATTCGTGCAGCTGCAGAAGTGCACCACAGGATATCTCAGAGACAGGGAGCATGCATCGCTTGTGGCACTAGAGATCCTCCACCAAAGCCCAGTGAAGTGAACAGAAAGACTCTCATTGACTTCACTGGGCTTTGGTTCAGGCCCTACGTGAGCTAAAGAGTTCACATACAAATGCTGTAGTGCTCTGTGTTCTGAAGGAGGAAGCTATCGAACATGAAAATTGTTTTCTAGGTACAAAAATGCAGATATTTATTGGTACCATAATGCTTAGTTTCAGCCAACATCAAACAACATTTATTTTTATGATTTTTCTCCATTGGTGTAACCAGCACTTGTAAAGCACTTGACACACATGTTATGACTGAACGCATTTCATTGGTAGATCAAGATGTTAATTTTTTTTTTTTTAGGGCAATACTTTTTTGCATGGTGTGCAGAAAGTCTTAGCTATCTGAAAGAAAGGGGAGGTGTTACGCTATAAAACATTTTCTTCTTGTTCTCAGGAATAGATGTTTCCTTCCTTAGGGGCACTTTTACTTATGGGAAGTCAAATATTGAATTGAATTGAATACCATGATTATTCATGATTGGAATGCTAACAAGTAAGAGCACAGAGGCTGCCAAAACTGTAAGGACCTTTCTGGTGATTTTGCATGACATGGAGGACAGAGATACATTGTTGATAGACAAGAGCAGAGGAGATTTTTTTTTAAAGTGAGCATCATAGTATCTATCCATTCCTAGATTTAAAGTGCACATGCACTCTGAGAGGTAATTTTGAGACACTGGTATCATAAAGTGCTATGTTCATTATATCAATGACTCCTGATCACATTTGCTCAGCTAACAAGTTTAAAAAAGAGAGAAAGAAAAAACAAATGTTCTGCCAGCCCTAAAAACTTACCCTGAGATCCAAAAGCCAAGCCAGGTTCTTTCTAGCTCATTCATCACTACCAGTAATAGAGATTCTGTAATTTAATTTAGTTAATAATTCTTAGTTAACAAAACAAGTCAGGGACAAATCAGTTCACTTCCTCATACCTATATTGACTCTGCAGCATTAACAGGTGTAACAGATACTAACTTTTCTTTACTCTGTTGGATATGACATACAGGATACAAATTCCAAATATGACAACAGATTACTAGAACTATTGATAAGGTAAAAAGATCTTTGTTTTGTTACCTGCTTGCTCCATGCCAGAACTTCTCCATCTGAGGACATCAGAAAAACATCCACTACAACCATAACATAAGATTGTGACTTCAGGTGTGGAATAAGCAAATGAACCAAAAAGAACGTTTTGTGCACAAATATGGTCACTCATTGGACCTTGTCTTCACTGAGCCTTGCTTCCTCACTGACCTCTCTCTCACTGATTTCTTCTCAGATCTCTGTCGGTATTATGTGCACACACCGTCCAGGCCTTCACCTTCTTATTCTTTCCATCAATTTCCCCAAGTTCTTAGCCCTTTCTCTCCATCCCTCCCAAATCAAGGACTGAATATCTAAATCCATACAATCCTTCATTCATTGACTTCTTTGCCCCTCACTCCTCCCCCAAAGTCCACCCAACCACATTCCAGTACTGCCTCATATCCATTTTCCCTGCTTGTGCATGCTTCCAGGGACCATGCTAGCTTCAAACACAAAAAAAGTCATCCTCTCTTTTTTCCACTCTGCAATCTATCTTGCAAAACAGTTATCCTTCCCTTCTTCCTTACTGAATCCAATGCCTTTCTCCAGGCCTCTTCTCCTTCCACTCTCTCTTTGCCTGGGATCTTGCTCACTTCTTCAAAGAGAATATGGCAAGAAATAATCTGCACCAAACTTTGCCTAACATACTCTCTTGTTTTTTCCCTGTCACTAATCTTAATATTTTATCTACTCTCTTCCAGTTTCTTAGAGATGCTGCAGAATGTAAACCCTTTCTTCCCCTTTAGAGGGGAGCAAGGGACTCTGTGGATTAACTACCCCTATACTGACCTAACACCGGAAAAAGGGAAAAGAGAGTATGGAGAATTTCCCTGTTTTCCAAGGACAAGGATTACAATAGATTCTCACTCCTGGAAGTTAAAAATCTCAAGCAAAATCTCCTTGACTGACTCAATGTGTTTAAAAAATGCCCTTTTCAAAACAGGTGGACAATATAGCACTCATCCTGACCCAAGTAAAATCACTGGTGTGGAGGGGGGTGTCTCAGAAAGTACAAATGGCTAAGAAGGAAGCAGATATTTTTCATTAAATATCATTCCTCAAGAAGTGACAATGGAGACCTGCCGTCTTTGCTAATGCTGATATTAAGCTGTTGATAATGAATTAAGAATAGGCCTCCTGACCACTGAGTGGCCAGGGGAAGGGAGAGAATGCAGCCCACCCACTTCCAATAGCAAGGAGACAAGGCAAAGTGAGAAAAAGGAAGGGACACGTAGCAATCCTTTGAAACACGAAAGGGAGGGAAAACAAGTGGCTGAATTTGGGTTGTACTACAAGGAAGCTGTGAAATTGGGGTTAAATAACTCCAGGCTAAATAAGAATGTTTGGAAAGTTTCTTTTTAAAAAAAAAATACCATCTGACTAATGAGGATTAGTGAACCTTATCTGAAAATGAATGACTGCATATAGTGTTAATGTTAGAGGTCATCATACCAGTCCCTCTAACACAAGCTATAGTCTGTGAACTGTTAAATGATCCCCAATATTTTTATCACAGCTGATTAAACAGGAAATATGCTACTTCCCGGTATATAAGGCACAAGCATATTTTAATAACACACTACACTGCAATACTAGAAATTGCTTCACAGCCATTTATTAGATGGAGAAAATAATCTAGGCTTATACTATTTTGAGTATGGTCCTTCTCCCCCCCAAAATAATAGGCAATAGTTACTAATGAGTGTCATTGTTGATATTCATCTCTGCTGCTTTTGACACCAATCATTGATCATATGCTTTTCTTCTTGAAATCTTATCCTCACCCATGGTTCATGAATTTCCTTTTATTTCACTGATGTTTCTTCAGCATCTTGTTTGGTGGATTTTCCTCATACCTCCTCTGCTTTTCAGTGGGAAATCCAGAGGGCTCCATCCTTGTCCCCTTTTTTGATGCCCTCTGGCTCCATGTGATGTTATTCAGAAACATGCTTTTATGCTGATGACTCTCCACTCTAGACATTGTCCAAATCAAAACCTTATCTTGTCTCTCTGACATCTCCTCAGGGGTTACCTTCAGCTCAACATAAACAAGCTGTGCTGTGACGCTTTTCCTGATCACTGAGGATAATGCCACCATCCTCCCAGTCACTCAAGCCCGTAACCTAGGCATCTGATTCCACAGTCTTTCTAGACCCACACAGTGAGGCTGTGTCCAAGCCTTGTTACTGTTTCCTGCACCACACCTCTGAGACCTCACCTCTTTAATATCCACACACCTAAAATATTCATCCAGGCCCTCATTATCAGTCTGTTGCAGAGTCTCTTCCTGAACCCAGGTCTCGTACTTTGAAGTTTAGCCACTAAGCTAAGGGGCATTCTGGGGTGGGTCACTCTCAATCTGTCTTGCTGAAACTGTTCCACTTTGTATAAATAAATAATTATTGTTGCAGGGATGTTCCCCCTCTCACCAGTCTTCCTTTCTCTCTGTCTCCCTCTAAATAGTTAATTATTTATACAAAGTAGAACAGCTGCAATAGGAGAGATTGAGTGAAACCCACACCAGAATAGCCAGTTGGTTAGGAGTGGGGAGACTTGGTTTAAATCCCTGTTCCCGAGCAGGGAAGGATTCAAACCTGGGTCTGCCACCTCCTAGCTGAGTGCTCTAACCACTGGGCTCTGGACTATAAGGGGGGCACTATCATTTCCTCCTCTTTGGTTTTGTGAATGATGTCTGAGGATATGTCTACATAGGGATAAAAGCCCCGCAGCATGGCCATGGCTGGCCTGTGTCAGCTGTCTTCGGCTCATAGGGCTAAGAATTGTTGTGTAGACATTTAGGCTCATGCTGGAGCCTGAGCTCTGGACCTACCGCCCCCATGTAAACATACCTTTAGTCCCTTTGTGAATCTAATCCTTTGTTTCCACATTTCCTTTGCTTTTATTTTTTTAAAATAGTTACAAATGTCCCAAAACAAAGTGAAACCTTTTTTCAAACCAAAACAATTTTTCTCAGACTTCAATTCACAAAAAAAATTGGTTTTGGTTTAATTTGAAAGAATTATTTCTGACTTCTCAGAATTGCCAGAGAACTGAAAAAATCAGTGTTCACACAGCTGTGTCAGATTCAACACTAGTCTTCTGCCTCTTACCCTATGAGCTAGCTACTAGACTCTGCTGCCTTTCTTATTGCACAATAGTTGGCCTAATTAATGCTTTGCATATAAGAGCTGAGGTTGAAGGAGATTTGTTGACTTACAAAAGATTCTTTTACTGATTTATCATCGACATGCAAACTGAATTCTCTTGTCTTAGTGTAGTCTGTCCCCCAACTCTGGATATTACTTAACCAAATGTAAAAGGTGTGATTTTAATCCCTGGCTCCTTTAAAACAAGAACAAAAAAAATCTTCAAAAGTACTTTAAACTTTAGTGTTTGCCAAAATGTGTTTTCAAAAAATATGTCTGGGAATAGACACGCTTGGATTCCCCTACAAGAGTTTGCTCTGTCTCCATTTCTAAAAAAAAAAGTACTCTGAACAAGGTATTCACCAAGGTAATTAACTTATCCTGCTGCCATTGGAGTTAATGACACAACTCCAATGAATTTTAATAGGAACATGGCCAGGCACTTTATAATTTATATAATATATATAAACATGCCCCTTAAGTGCAATATGTAAGAGCTGCATATCCTCACCCTGAAATGCTGTATTCTGGAAAGAGAAACAAAGGGCAAGGAGAATGACAAAACCCTCAACCTACCACCTGATCACTTGCAAACAGCAAGAATGCTTTGCCTATTTAGCCCCCCCACCCCCGGAGTTGAACTGATATGGGGATAGATGGTGTGACACTGTCAGTGGCTGAATCATTTCTACTAACATTCCACCAAAGCCTGACTGTGGAAACCTTCAGGATCTGCTGCAAGATGTATCTGGTCAACTTGACATTTTTGCTGGCTGGGAGATTTGCTGATCATGTAAGATAGTCACTGCTCAGTTAATTAGTTGGAATTTAATTATCCGTGAGTGGGGATTTGTGTAAATTTCTGGTAATTATATGTGGTTAAGAGTATTGATTTTGCTTTGTTTTGTTTCCATACACATACTACATGAACAAACAATAACCCAATAAATAATATAACAAACCTTGTTTTATCCAAATGGGACAGAGGAAATGGAATTTCTTTGGATGATTTTAGTTTCAGGTAAATGGAAGACTTTTCAGTACACATGGTACTGTTTAGCTCAGTTTTGGACATGGAATTTTTCAGGTAAGAGATATCATGGCAAATGACCCTTTCAAACTTCTGTAGAATTTAGTAGAAAATAACTTTTTCTGTTAAATTCTGTAGGATGCCCCCCGCAAAAAAAAAAAAAAAAAAAAAACTAGAGAAGGGATATCTTTTTCTATTATATTATAAGGCTTTGAGTCTAATTTCTATAGAACAGTATTACATTTCTATATCTAGCAGCTTTCTGCCTAATAAATTCTATAGGGCTTTTCCATAAAGAGAGGTGTGCCGGTACAATGGTGTTGAATATGGGATAAGACAGAAACAGCAATCAGTTATTATAATACCTTTAAACTTGAAAATCTTTACCCTCCTCCCAGGGGCATCCACAAGGTGGGGGAGCAAGCAGGGGCATGTACCCCTCCAATAATCAGCCTCCTCCGGGGAGAATGAGCTCCTCTTGCCCCAGGGAAACTGACTGTTCCTCTGGTCCCAGGGCCACAGTGAAGAGAGTGAGCTTCTCCAGTGCCAGGGCTGCAGGGAGTTATAGAATCCAAAAGCCATCACATTTTATTCCTGTGCATGACCCTGCCTTCTCCCTGCCAAAAAAATCCCCCCTTCTGTACCTTTTGTTGTCTGCCTGGATTGTATACATGATTGTGTCTTTATACCTCTCAGTAAAATCCCCACAAAAATATGTCTTTGTGATTAAGACACTGGACTGGGATTCCAGAGATCTGTCTTTCAACCTTGGCTCTGTCAGTTTTCCGGTATGCTCTTGGGCAAGTCACTTAGTCTCTTGGTGGGAGGTTCCTATCTACGAAATGGAGAAATATTTCTCTATCTCATGGGGTGAGGCTAAAACAGTTAAGGTTTGTGAGGTGCTTGGATACCATGGTAATGGGAGCTGTATAAAAAGTACTTAAATAGTTGGCCCAATAATAATTCTTTGCAACGACATGTTCCATCTGCTAATGTGATGTGCAGGCCATGGCTTGAAAGTATTGATGAATATAATGTCACATATAATAGAAAGCAGTAATAATTAGCAATATTTTGCTATTATTTGATACAATTCATCATGGAAGCTCAGTGTTTTACACATAAGTATACATATCTCTGTAGAATAATCATTATTTCATCTGTTTTGCAGATTGGGAAACTGAGGAATAGAGAGGTTAAGGACCATAATTTTAAAGGCACATATGCACTTAACTCTCATTGGAATCAAGGAGAGTTAGGGATCTAAGTACCTTTTTCAAATCTGTCTAACCCATGACGCAGAGAAAGGCAGTGGCAGACCCAGAAACAGAACCCAGGAATTGCAATTCCCAGTACTGTGCTCTAGCCACTAAACAGCATTATTTCCCTGAAGAAACATGCACTTAAAATAAGTGTAAAATATTATTTAAGATATATTCATTATGACTGAATACTTTATACTGCTGCCGACTATGCTCTGAATTTTCAGAGTAGATTAGCACAATGTGATTTAGCGAAGGTGTATCTATTCAGGAACATTTGCAGGGTGCAAACATGCCTTCAAATATGCACATACACCAGTCATGAATGGAGAAATAATAGTATCCTGCAGGGTAAAATGGTATAATAGAATGGAAAACCTGTAAGGATGTTCAAGCCATTCTATATGCTTTTATTTAGTTTAGTTTCTGCACCTTCAGGAGATTAGTGGCTAATTATATTGCCTCACTTTTTCCCTTTTTCAGAAGGAAATATTTCAGAAAGGAACACAATAGGTTTTACAAAGCTAGCTTTACATCTAATATTGCCAGGCACAGGTGATTGCTAGGGACAGTTAATGCAAGCAGTAATCATTGTAAGTGTTGTATAAATAGATTTGAAGGTTTATTATTGATAATATATTATTCTCTCTTTCTTCCCCCCACATTGCCCTTTGTGTGTTCTGTACAGATTAAGTTTTATTTTAAAATATTTGAGTCACCTTTTTTTTTAGTTACCTAACTACAAGCCAAGTGTACAAGGTAAGACATTTCAGCATTAGTCCATCCCTAAACACAGTTAAATGTATAACTCGCTCATTTTCCCATCCTCCCTTCCCACTTCCCAACCCAAGAGTGAAATGCAAATAATAAACACACACCTGATTTTCACATTTTTCACATAATAATTTAGGATTGGATTCTGCCATCCTGACTAACGCTGAGTAATCCAAGAGCAATCCAAGTGAGTCAGAATTAGAGCAACTCTGCGTTTACACCACTGTAGCTGATCTAAAATCTGGCTCCACAGGACTACTCTGAAATAAGGCACCATTCAGTGTGAATAAGGATGGCAGAATTGGACCCTTCAGTGATTTCTGCTGCACTGCACTCAATGGTGCTACTTTATCTTTTGCCTTCCTGACCTGACCGACAGACATATTTCTTTAAAGGTTAAGTAGTTATGCAAAACAAAAGTCAGAGAAACTTCTCTAATCATCAGGTTATTTTTTTTTTCGATTTCAGTATATTTTGTTGCTGTTTATAACAAGTAAACACACGGAGAAAGAGCATCAGTCTGCAGAGCAAATTATTCGGGGATGACTCTTTTTGTCATGCAATAGTTTACACAATTTGTAAGAGATTTCTGCTCCATTCCCTCCCCCCGCCTCATCCCCAGTAATACAAAGGATTGCAAATGTATAAACAATCTGAACCTACTGAAAGAAAAAAAGGAGTGAAGACAGTTGTCTTCTGTATTTAAACAGCATTGTTATATCCAAACATTATCTGCAGAGTGGTATGAATGCTGATGTTCTATGATGATGATGATAGCTCAGTAGCAGAGATGGTTAAAGAATTGCATACAGGTGGCAATGGAAGATGCAGGTGGGAAAGTGTGAGCAATATGGAACTATTAATATTTTTGGAAAGATAAACTCTACCTGTGTAGCCCAGCGAATTGTCATCATTATCAGAGGTGGGAAGTGGCGTCCCGCTGTCGTTCCCCCTCTCTAGGTCATCAGAGTCTGTCGGAAATAACACCAGAGCTGCTGATGGGGTCACAGTAGTAACAGTAGTTGCCATTTCCATCAAAACATGTCCAGATACAAATAAATCCACATATGACAGAAAGACACACAGTGACAACACACAGAATACTTTATCCTTCCACAACCTGTGTTGTGTCAAACACTGTAACAGCTTCAGTAACATTGCTTTTAGTTTCCAAATTCCCTTTCTGTTCTGTTTCCTTATTCCCCTAGTTTAATCCTTTTACTGCACCTTTTTCTCTTACTTCACAGCTTGTGAAGTGCTCAGTCTACACTCTGAGAAACAGCCAGCACAGCCTGTGGTGAGCATATGGGGAAGAGTAGGCAGGGTGATTGAATGCTAGCATTGCTAATTTTCTACCTTATTGTTAATCAAAGCTATTGACTGTGATCACTCCCCATCATTGCTGCATCTCCTGGAAATTAGGGACTCAGGGGACTTTACCTCTTTGGAGGGGGGTGGGGAGGAGAGACAGTGCCTTGTCAAACAGGGGGGAGGGTTAATATAAGTACCATACCTACTCTGGAGGAGAGGGCAGGGGCCAGATCTCATCTATGAAAAGGCAACAGTTTATCATCATAAGAAAGATACATTTCCTAGACCTAAAGGCACTTGAAAGAAACACTCAATTTCAATGACGTGGAAAAAAAATCCCAAACCAGAGAAATCACATTTTAATACTTCATAAGATAAATCAGTAGTCTGAAATTTCATGACACAAGGTATAATAATAATGAAGAGTCAAAACAGAAGGAATAAAAAGAATCACACAAGCTCTGAAAACAAAACCACACAGCATAGTGGTTTGGCAGTACACAAAGGAATTCTCTACTTTATCAATATCATTATATCACATCTTTATGTACAACTACATGATACAGAATGTTAAATGGTATGCAGGTTTATTTCTATTCTCTTGATATAAATAGCAAATTGAGAAGTATTAGGAATGGCTAAAAATAATGACATATTGAATATGTTGCTGTTTATAAGTGGAGCCAGGTCTGGAATACAATCAGTGAATACTGTACTTGGAATATCACTAGTACAGTAGAAAGTATGTCTGACTATTGACTTACTGTTCTCGTCTGTGTTCCACTGTAAGTACTTGTTGATAGGTGTATCATAATTACCTAAGTATTTTAAAGACCTTGAACAAGAATAACATTTCTTACCATTAACATACTTCCTGGATTATTACAGTCAGCAGATATTAAAGTTTGTCATATAACAAGATTGATACAGTTAATTTAAAAATTATATTTCTATCTAAAATTTTTGCTGATGTTACAAGAAAACACCTATGATCACTAAACCAGAAATATGTTAGTAAAAATACTCTCTCTGTTTTCTCAGGATGTTTACTTTGTTCATTTGATATCACTTCTTAAAAAGCCATGTCTCTGCTATGCAATGAAAACAGATACTCAATTTCTTCTTGAAAAGATCCTGATAAGCAACGGACGATAAAAAAATAAATCTTGAAGAAGGAATTTAAAAAATGAAATTGAAGACAAACTATTTAAGGGTACTCCATCAGACTTCTTTAAAATTAATCAATTAAAATATTGTCATTTTTAAACAGCTGTAGTGGAAATAAATAATTAAATAAAACTTGTTTTAACAACAGATGCAAAAGGCAAAATATGTTCATTTATTGGTCCATTCATCTTTGCTGGCTCAGTAATGACCCATGTCAAGTGTACACTTAAAATCTGCTCAGAAAGTGGCAGCGCAGTGAGAGCATCAAAATTTTACTACTCCAGGTTCTTCACTTATTACATGCAGGGGTTGATGAGGTCAGAGTTTTACATTATAGCCATAAAGAACAGTAGGATGGCACTTTTTGATGAACTAAGAGGCAGAGATTCCACGCCTACGGCGCCTGCTCAGGCAAAAAGCTGCACCCAGCTAAAAAAACAAAAAATAAACACATACTGTGATTTGACACAGCCAACCTGCTGATATTCCTTTCACTTCAATAATTGTTTCTTGGAGATTTATCCAACGCAGTCATCTTAGGATTTGTGATATTAAAAGAAGTGGGTGATGGACGGCTGGCTACTATTCAGCTATAGGGTAGGTATGTTTCAATTTAGCACACATCTTTATATGGAAAAACAATATAATTAAACCACTTTTTTCCCATTCTAGAAGGACATATGGTATGTCAGACTATTAAAAATGGGCAGTAATAAACACTACATGCTAATTCTTAAGCTAACATTTTTAAACGAATGTGAGTTCAGTTAGGTGCCTAAGTAAAAGCAATCTGACTTTCAGAGGTGCTGAGCATTGAATGAACCAAAAGGGAGAGATGGGGGCCCACCCCTTCTAATAACCAGGCTGACATTATTTAGGGGCATTACTTTAGTCATACATATTTGAAAATGTTGCCCTCAGTCATCTATCTTCACCAGTGGAAGTGAGTGGGTTAGGCGTTCTTTTCTAGTTATACCAGAAAAAAACAATGTGGTATTTAGCAGATTTTTTAATGATTAGGCCATCACCATTCATAATGAATGAACATTATTGAATTAATGAACAAGAATGAACATTATTCATCATCCCATTTTTTGTGAAATGCGAGCTTTTTGACTTAGTCACAAAGAACATGGTATTTCAATCAACACATTGGAGATTACTGTATGTCAGTGGTTCTCAAACTTCTTCCGTTGCTTGTGCAAGGAAAGCCCCTGGCGGGCTGGGCTGGTTTGTTTACCTGCCACGTCCGCGGGTTCGGCCGATCGCGGCTCCCAGTGGCCGCGGTTCGCTGCTCCAGGACAATGGGAGCTGCTGGAAGCGGCGGCCATTACGTCCCTCAGCCCGTGCTGCTTCCAGCAGCTCCCATTGGCCTGGAGCAGCGAACCACGGCCACTGGGAGCCACAATCGGCTGAACCTACAGATGTGGCAGGTAAACAAACCAGCCCGGCCCGCCAGGGGCTTTCCCTGCACAAGCGGCGGAACAAGTTTGGGAACCACTGCTATATGGTCTTTGCGCAGGAATCACCATTCACTTATGATGATCAGTAAAGTTCAGTTCCAGGTGTGGTTGAATTCTACCATTTTCAGTTCACTGAAGGTAAGATCCCCCCCAGTGCAGAAGAGCTATACTGTTCTGTGTGCTGTACTTCAATGATCTGCTGAAGATATATTTACTTAGTTGAACAGTTAGGCCGTGATCAGGTATTAAGCCAACATTCTGATGTTACAGGGAGTAGCTGTTCAAATAAGAGGCCGGGTAGTAAGGAAGAGGCACATTCATTCTCTCCCAGCTACCTGCTCTATTGCTCAGCTGCTGGTTTCCATTCTTCCTCAGTGCCAGTTACCGACAGACCCTTTTCTCCTTGTTCCTTCTCACTGAAAGCACAAAGCCCTTATGCTGCTGCCCATCTTCCGCCTCTCCCTCATCCCAATACCAATCATGTCCTGCCTCCTCAGGTGTCATGTATTGTGATACGTACAGCAGGGCCATTTCTAAGATTGGCCCCAAGACTGGTCTGAGGTGGGAGGGCTTATAGGGAAGCTCTGTTCACAAAGAGTAGCCATCATTCATTACAATAAGCTGTAATACCTTAAGAATTGTATCTATTGCTCTAAATACAAATTGGCTTCTAATTTAGCTTGAGCTGAATATTACTCACATTTAGGCATATATCAAAATTAAGCATTTGGGTGCATCCCAAACTTATTTTTATGTAAAACAATTTTGATATCTGAGTTCAATTATCGCCTGTTATTCACTTTATAATTAACATAGATGTTAGCAATGTACTGTAAAACATGGCAGAAAGCAATGCCATTTTAGTCATTGCTTCACAATACACGTTATTTCAAGATGCATGACTACATTTACCAAACAAATCAGTTTCTGTCCACACTTTCCATCACTATATGCTAGCTTGCACAGTAGATAAAAGTTAAAAAATAACATTTTTTTTTGTGAATGGAGAGATTTTAAATATCAGTAGTATCTATAAGCCCCCTGTAATGAAAAGGGTATACTAAAATTTCACTAAGCACATGGCTTCATTTTACTTCGTATAAAGTTTTTTTTTAGTTTCTTTTCAGAATCTAGAATTTATTTATTTATTGTAGAGTTGTGTTATCATTATCAAGCTTGTGCTACAAAATTTCTGGGCAACAGCCTTAATTGACATTTTGAAGGTGACTATTAATAAAAGATTAGGCAAAAGCAAATTAATATAAATTACTATCAATATTAGAACTGTGTTCTACAAATTGGATCAATTCACATTGATTCCGTCCTACTAATCTAGAGGAATGCAGGGAAGAGGCATGAGAGAAAGTGCATTAAGTACATCAAACTGAGACCTGTATGAGGAATTACCAAAGTATCATATATTTCTATTTCATTTTGTAATGGTAAGGTTATGACACAAAACAAAGAAGTTAACGTAAAACCCAAACTCTGTTTATAACCCAGTTTCACCTAAAAATATTGGTCTAGTTCATGATGCACTCGCCATATTAATTAACCGTGCTGACATAGTATTAAACATTGATTTACAAAAGAAGTTCAGTTGTTCCAAAAGACACTATTATAATTTGTCAGATCCTGAGCTGGTGTAAATTGTCATAGCTCCATAGACTTCAACAGTTTTCACCAGCTGGAGGATTTGGCTCCCTGCATGTTTACACTGTTTGGATTGCATCTTTTTCTAAGATGTATCTGAAATGGTGTCTTCGGGACAGGGAAAGGGAAGTTGGGCACTTCTGAAATATATATAAAGCAACAAATCAACTTTACAAACACCTAAAGTGAACATTGTCTATCAGCTCAGTAGTACATTTATCAAAATTGCGTGGATGTGTATGCCTGTAAACACAGTTACAGGAAAGTTATCGAACAGACAGAACAGCCAATTTTCAGATGAGGATTGATTGGTTTAATGCAGTAAAAGACTTAGGACAAGATTGCTCAACATAGCTCCACCGAAGGCAATAGAGCTAGGCTGATGTATACTGGATGAGGATCTGGCCCATTAAAACAGTACATGCCACCATAAAGCTTTTTAATAGATTTAATATTTTGTTTTTAGAAAACAAGATTACAACGTGTGAAGAAAATCCTGCTAGGGTGGAGACGATTTTAAACTCCTTTCCCTCTTCATTTTAATTTTGCATTATAATACAAGCCAAAGATTTTAAATTAATTACAAACGAAGGGGAAGTTTCCAGTTATGCTAATGCATGTTTTCAGCAAGCTATCCCTTTGCATCCAATTTTTTAAATACAAATATAATGGCTAATTGTAGGCGACAGCAGCTTCATCATATACTCACCAGGTACTTACTTGTGCAGCATCAGTTATATTTCTTCTGGAAACAAATTCTTTATTATGCACTCTAAAATTCTACAAGTTCATGTTTTATTTGCAAACAATTGGCATGGAGAAGAACACTGTAAACATTTAATTATACAGCAAATATTTCAGATAGAAGGATTTAAATTGCAACACTTGGTGATATATTGGGCACTGCTTTAAACATGAATTGCAGGAACACTCCGTGGTATCTTCTAACCTATTTAATTGTCACTTTAATCTTCCCTACCCCTTGACTTCTCTTAGCTGTTCTCCCCAGCCCTTTACATTGGCATTCACCAGTCTTAGATCTCATATGCTCTGCATCTGCCACCATTTCTTTCTCTTCCAGACAAAACTGGAGGTAACAGCAATTCCAGCTAATTAAGTGGTGCTTGAAGTTAGTTAACAGGTGGTGGCCCCAGCTGCTTTAGTTGCATGGGTAGATAGACCCCCTTTGCTATCCTACATAAGGCACCGTGATTAATTAGGACAAGGAACCATGTGTTAGGGATGGACAAACAAATTTATAACAGCATTTCCTTCTCTAAGATAAACAAAATTTCTTCAAGGATACAAAATAAATAGGCTACTTGGTGATGTGCATGATAAACATCTAGACTATGTGCAGATTATATCATATGCATAACAAATAGTTTGTGTGGTTTTTTAACTTTACTATTTTGGCTGTTAATACAACAAAACAAGCTCTCTATCCTACCTCAGAATTTTTTTAACATTACCTAAAATCACCTTATATTTTAAATGATAATTCCCTCAGTAATCAAAATGATTGGTAATGACAGTTAAATAATACCAATTACAGCCTATGTACTCTGGAAGGGTGCTATGCAAGCTTCCCCCTACTCCTCTCTTCAGGTGCACCGCAATTCTGATCAGTCACACTTGTCTTGTTCCTGCAACCATTACTCATGTCTCCTGCCATCAGACGGACTGCTCCTGTGATTAAGGGCTATAGGAGTGAGTCCATTTCTACTACTTTAGCAACGTGTTGTTGCAAAGTTGCATTGTGTGACTGTTTTGTTATGTGGTTAAGTGCCCACTAAAGGGCAAGATGAATCAAGTTCAGTTTCTCTTAACATAATGTATGACTTGAACCAAAGTCTTCATAGATGAACTATTGCTGAATCTACTCTCCCACTTAACCATCCCTCGCTCAGGTTTTTTATACAGTTAAGCAAGCTCTTTTTTTTCATCACGTGTAATTAGAAAAACCTATGAACTTCCCGTTATAATATGGTATTGTTTAATGAAAATATCTGTCCTGATTCAACACTCCATGACACTGGATTTTCACCAGAGTGACTCTAGAATAAAACAAATATAAAAATAAAGTGTTAACTCACACACACACATACACTGCAAAAGTTGTGAAAGTTAGACAGTGTCATAGATTAATTATATTAATGTAAGGCAAATGGTTGGGTGGTTCCAAATAAAATGAAAATGAACATTTTGGGTGATGTTCCCTTTCACAGAAACATGTTTGTGCATAAGCCAAGCGTGACTGATAAATAAGAACATAAGAGCTGCCATATGGGGTCAGACCACGTGCTAACTTTTCCAGTATCCTGTCTCTGACAGTGGATCATACCAGAGCTTCACGGGGAGTGTGCAGAACAGGTAAGTTATGGAGTGATCCGCTCCTGGCTTCCACTCCTGGCTTCTGGAAATCAAAGCTTTAGGGTTGCCCTGAGTATAGGCTGCCAATTAATTTCATTGATTGACCCCTGTTTTTTGTATTATGTGTACGGGTAAATAACACTTCTCTATTCACTTTTTCCATGCCATTCATGATTTTATAGTACTCAATCATATCCCCCTTAGTCATCTCTTATTTAAGCTACACGGCCCCAATCTGTTTAGTCTCATTTTGTATGGAAGCTGTTCCACACCTTTGATCATGTTTGTTTCCCTTCTCTGAACCTCTTCCAGTTCCACTATATTCTTTTTGAGACGGGGAGACAAGAACTGAACACAGTATGGGCACACTGGGATTAATATAGTGGCATTGTGATCATTTCTGTCTTATTTTCTCTTTCTTTCCTGATAGTCCCTAACTTATTGTTAAGCCTTCTCTGACCATTGCTGCACACTGAGCAGAAGTTTCCAGGGAACTATCCATGGTGACTCCAAGATCTCTTCCTAAATAGCTAATTTAGAACCCATCATCGTATATGTATAGTTGGGATTACTTTTTTCAATGTGCGTTATTTTGCACTTATCAACACTGAATTTCATCTGCTATTTTGTTGCCCAGTCATCCAGTTTTGTGAGATCTCTATAACTCTTTGTAGACAGCTTTGGACTTAACTTTCTTGAATAACTTCGTATCATCTGCAAACATTGTCAGTCCACTGTTCACCCCTTTTCCAGATCATTAATGAATATACTGAAAAGTACAGGTCTCAGTACAGATGCTTGGGGAACCCCACTGGTCAACCCTCTCCATTGTGAAAACTGACTTATTCCTACCCTTTGTTTCCAATCTTTCAACCAGATACATTCAGCCAAGAGGACCTTCCCTCTTACCCTGTGGCTACATAGTTCCCGTAAGAGCCTTTAGTGTGGGACCTTGTCAAAGAGTTTCTGAAAATCCAAGTATACTATACCAATTGGATCGACCTTATCCTCATGTTTGTTGAGTCCCTCAAATAATTCTAATAGAGTGGTGAGGCATGACTGCCCTTCACAAAAGCTGTAACAAACAAATCATGTTCATTTATGTGTTTGATAATTCTGTTCTTAACTATAGGTTCTACCAATTTGCCCAGTATTGAAGTTACAGGCTTGCGAGCCTGTAATTGCCACGATCTCCTCTGGAACCCTTTTAAAAAAATGGTGTTAATTAGTTTCCTTGGAGTCATCTGGTATGGGGTCTGATTTGAGTGATAGGTTACATATGACAATTAGTTGTTCTACAATTTTATATTTGAGTTCCTTCAGAACTCTTGGATGAATACCATCTGGTTCTGGTGACTTATTACTGTTTCATTTTTGAATTTGCTCTGAAACCTTTTCTGTTGACACATCAATTTGGGACAGTACTTCATTTCAAAGAATGCTACCATAGAGGTCCTAGATTTGAATCTCTTACCTACCAGCCTAAATTTGGCTTCCAATCCAATATACCTGCTGGGAAATCTGTGCAAAATCATTAGAAACTGAAGCCACTTCTTCAGCATACGCCTCTGACCACCTTCGTCCCTCTAGTAACACAGTTCCATTTGGAGCCATGTTGCCATCAATTATGGCCTCAGTGTTAGTATCCCATCCCTATCTCCAAGAGGGGCTGCAGGCATGGAGGAGAGTTTCTGCTAGTTCTACTATATGAATTTCTTCTGGGCAATATATGAGGGCAATATGCTAGATTCAGTGGCTGCTCCTCAATGTCTACTTTCCACTCCACATTCAGAATATCCCCAGAGGCCTACAGAGTCCCAGCTTTGTAGATATCACACGGAGATGAGTAGACAAAGCAGACTGTAGAAGGACCTCTTTCCTCTTTTATAGATTTGGGGTCCTTTATGCATTCTTTTGCTCTCTGCTCCCCCTTTCCCTCACATAGCTGAGAGAGGAGCATGTGGGCCTTTAAGTGGACAAGACTTATCTTTCCAAGATATAAAAATGATTTGCAAGTTAAATGAGAGCTTTGAATTCATTCACAAGACTCAATCCAGTGCCTAAGAGAAAAGTAACTTAATGCATTCCTGCAGTGTAACAATTCTAAAGTGAGCACTGCAAACTAAAGGCAAAGAGTGCTGCCAACAAACATCCAAACTGATGCCTCATTAAGAGCAAGTCAGTCACGTACGGACTGTATCAGTAAATCACAATCATGAGTAGATTCACAGTAAGCCACAAGAACATGTCAATTCAAAAGTTGGAGTATGCTAACGTTTCCTGTGACGCTTCCAAAACAGTGAATTACTTAGAGCTATCCAGTGATTCTCACATTTAGTGCAAAACTGTGTATCCACACAAAGCACCCACATGCTTAATGTAGGAAGCCGTGGTAATTGCTGCTGAAAGGCTCTTTGTCTCCTGTTATTAACAGGGCTTGTCTTCACATACAGCACTACAGCGTCATAGCTGCACCGGTGCAGCTGTGCCATGTAGCGCTGTATGTGAAGACGCTACTATGCTGACAGGAGAGCTTCTGCTGTCAGTGTAGTTAATCCACCCCCCAAGAGGCGGTAGCTATGTTGATAGGAGAAGCCCTCCCATCAACATAGCACTATCTACTCGCGGGAGTTAGGCCAGTATAACTACATGGATTTGTCAGACCCTTGAGCGACGTCATTATACCGACATAGTCTGTAGTCGCAAAAAGAAAAGGAGTACTTGTGGCACCTTAGAGACTAACCAATTTATTTCAGCATGAGCTTTCGTGAGCTAATCAGATGAAGTGAGCTGTAGCTCACGAAAGCTCATGCTCAAATAAATTGGTTAGTCTCTAAGGTGCCACAAGTACTCCTTTTCTTTTTGCGAATACAGACTAACACGGCTGTTCCTCTGAAAATAGTCTGTAGTGTAGACCTGGCCACAGTGTTTCTTTCTACAAGACTCTTCTTAAAAGCAAAGGTTTTTATATGCTATAGTAAGATGTATGCTATAAATGAGGAATTTTTAATGGCATTTATTTGAGAGAGGAGCAACTTTATACTTCATGTGTTTCCCTGAACGGTTGGCTGGCTGGTAAAAGTCAGATCCCTTAAACAATAAATTATTGGACATATACCCATTTGTTGGTAAAATTCTGTATGAGGCTGAAGTCCTCTCTCTATAAATCATCAAAATGCTTACATTGTGCATATTCAGAATTCTATTAGTGAAGCTGCAGATGCTTCAGGGAAATGGGAGGAAGAGAGACTAATGAAGAATTAGCAATAATCATCTAGGCCATGACGAAACCGATACATATATCTCAACCAACTTAAAAGCCACAAGCCTTAACTTTTAACGATTCATACAAACGGTAGTAAGATCATGTAATACTTCATAGCAGTTCCATAGCATCTTTCATTTCAAGATCTCATTTCTTAGTGAGATTAATGTGAACCTTAAAAGAAAGCACAGGGTCAAAAAGTACTCCAAGTTTATGAACTCAAACAGCAGGAAGAATAAAGTCACAATGAAATGAAAAAGCCAAGGAAAACAACAATCAATAACTGTTCTATCTCGTCAGAATTCAAGCTCTACAAAATTAATATCAGATAGGCAATCATGCAACACAGCAAGATGCATTCAGGATTTACCAGGAACTACAAATATCTCTGGGTATTGTCAATTTGTAATATTGTGTAACCTGAACATGGGAATTATTAGCCAGAGGCAGTAATTTCAAAACTAAATGGATTCCTCAGTAGATCTATGGAAACCCCAGAAATTATTAGAGCACCATTCAAAGACAAAGCCCAAAACAATAAAGTATGAACATTTGAAAAATGATATGGTTTAAACCACACAAGGATACCAAGAGAACAATACAGGTGTTCAGTTAATGTGCACACACACAAAAAAACCCATCAAAAATTGATGGCTAAAAGTATGAAGCATGTTAGACATGGTCAAGAATACCAACTAAATCAAAGCCTGGACTGCAAACTTGCAGAGGACAATGTGCACCCACAGAATTGTCATAAGCACACTGGAGCCTCTCAGACATAGTGTCAGATAATGTGTCCCTCATTTTTGTAATAAAAACATATTTATTTTTTGTGCTGCTGGATGCAGGGCAGGTAAGCAATGAATGGAAGAAGATAGCTATGCTGCCATTATTTTGAAGTGTAGCATTGGAGAGGTTATTAATTAGAGACCAATAAATCAGACTTCTAAGCCAAGAAGAATATTGGAATTATTTATCAGAGATGAAGGAGTGCATTATTTAAGTGAAATGGAAGCACAGACAACTCTCCAGTACAGGCTCACTAAGAATACATGGTGTCAAAGAGAGCTGATAAATTTCTGTGGAGAGTCTATCAAAATATAGTGATGGTACTAGCAGATATGATGTTCCTCGAATTCAAGCATAATTTTGGACAGGAAATTAAAAGGGACAGAACTTGGACAAAATTGGAGGAATTTCTTTAGCAAGCCCCATTTTTCTGTTTGTTTTCACTTCTGTTTATTGTGTCACTGCAACAATCATCAATCATGGTTAAAATCAGCCACCTTAAAACAAGGAATAAGAAATAATTCTATCATTAACAGTACTAGAAGTCACATCCATATATATTACATGTACTGTGCCTAGCCTGATGGGTCCCAACTTCATTAGGGCATCTATGCTCTATTGTAATATAAATAATAAAACAACATTCCTTCAGCAACAATCAGAACAAGGATGATTACCACAATTAGCATAAGAGTCCCAGTTTTGAACCCTAAGCACTTATAGTTAGGCACCTAAATCTGACTTTACATGCTCAAGTGAACATAGGTACCAAATAACCTTTTAGGGTATCCAGCTGCTCACTTGGGACCTGCAATCAGATGTAGGTGCCAAAATTGGAAAATTTGGTTTGCTGTGATTTTCCACTTGACTTAAAAACTAAATAAACATATAAGTGGAAAAGAAACCACAGAAGACAAAATCATTGATAAGAGGAGGAGCAACACCAGATCCATACACTGATGCTATTGATTGTCACTATTAAAAATAGCTAGGCTTGGAATGATTAGATTTTTCTTGGTAAATGTCAATAAATAGAGGTTGCACCATTCACACATAAACTGAAGAAAACAAATATTTCCATCGATTATAATCCGAATATATAGATAGGCGAAGTAGGAAAAATGCCACTTGAGAAGTTATTCAAATTTGATTTAAAGCTATTTACTTTGTATATCTTGAGTTTGACAGATAATATTGAGAATTTGTGTTGAATAGTTATTAAGCTTCAGCTTTTTAAACTTCAACATCTATTATAATTAAATAATTATTTTCTGACACCACCCTGATAAATTCTAGCAACTTTGAAGTGATAAAAATCTAAGCAAATGCTTAAAATCCATAATTTTGCATAACTGTGAAAATGTATATGATAAATATAGAAAAAATCCTAAACATTTATATTAACTGTCAAAATTATCCAAATATAAAAACCAAATTAAAAAATGTCCTCACAATTCAGGTCAGGTACCATCACTATCTTTAAAATTAAAAGGCCACAAATGACATCTAAAGCTCGCAGGACTGTTGGTTTTGGATAGTATTACATTAGAACATTAATTCATTTGGGCCTTCACTAGATCATCTCTTTATCTAGATCAGGGGTGGGCAAACTTTTTGGTCCAAGGGCCACATCGGGGTTGAGAAACTGTATGGAGGGCCAGGTAGGAAAGGCTGTGCCTCCCCAAACAGCCTGGCCCCTACCCCCTATCCGCCCGCTCCCATTTCCCACCCTCTGACTGTCCCCCTCAGAACCCTGAACCATCCAACCCCACTGCTACCTGTCCCCTGACCGCCCTCTCCCGGGAGCCTCTGCCCCTAACTGCCCCCTGGGACCTCACCCCTATCCAACCTGACCTATCCAACCCCCCCTGTTCCCCCTGTGCCAGATACACTAAACATTTATATGTCCCTTCATGCTTCAACCACCATTCCAGGGGACATGCGTCCATGCTGATGACAGGTTCCATTCGATAATGATCCAAAGCAGTGCAGACTGAGTCAGATGTCACCAGCAGAAGGTTGATTTTCTTTTTTTAGTGGTTCAGGTTCTGTAGTTTCTGCATCAGAGAGTTGCTTTTAAGACTTCTGAAAGCCTGCTCCATACCTCGTCCCTCTCAGATTTTTGAAGGCACCTCAGATTCTTAAAGCTTGATTTCAGGGATGTAGCTATCTTTAAAAATCTCACATTAGTACCTTCTTTGCATTTTGTGAAATCTGAATTGAAAGTGTGCTTAAAATGAACAACATGTGCTGGGTCATCATCCGAGACTGATATAACATGAAATATATGGCAGAATGTTGGTAAAACAGAGCAGGAGACATAAAATTCTCCCCCAGGGAGTCACAAATTTAATTAACGCATTATATTTTTCACGAGTGTCATCAGCATGGAAGCATGTCCTCTCAAATGGTGGCCAAAGCATGAAGGGGCATATGAATGTTTAGCGATTCTGGCACATAAATACCTTGCAATGCCAGCTACAAAAGTGCTATGCAAATACCTGTTCTCACTTTCTGGTGACATTGTAAATTATCACCTGCAAATGTAAACCAACTTGTTTGTCTTAGCGATTGGCTGAACAAGAAGTAGAACTGAGTGGACTTGCAGGCTCTGAAGTTTTACATTGTTTTGTTTTTGAGTGGAGTTATGTAACAAAAAAACCCCTACATTTGTAAGTTGCACCTTCATGATGAAGAGCTTGCATTCCAGTACTTGTAGGAGGTGAAGTGAAAAATACTATTTCTTTTATTTATCATTTTTACAGTGCAAATATTTGTAATAAAAATAATAAACAATTTGATTTCAATTACAACACAGAATATATATGAAAATGTAGAAAAACATCCAAAATATTTAATAAATTTCAATTGGTATTCTATTATTTAACAGTGTGATTAAAACTGCGATTAATCACGATTAAATTTTTAATCACAATTTTTTGAGTTAATCGCATGAATTAACTGCGATTAATTGACAGCCCTACATTAGAGACATAAACTACTGTCATTGTAGTTACATTGCACTTAGATCAAAATTCACCACCACTTATGAAAGTCGGCTCTTCAGTGGAGTTGTATATGCTTACACAAGCCGTAAATTTGACTGACAAATAATTTGCGTCAAGTTACATTGCACACATTTCAAAACAAAGGCACAGTGGGTTTTTTGATAACCAAATATGAAGAAAAATGCTAACAACAATAGATAGGTGCTGAAAAGGTTATCTGTAGTTGTCTTCACCAGACAAGTTTCTGTTTAGTTTTAGAAACTTAATTTTCTTAGTAAGAGAGTCCTAAAGTATAAATTAATGAGAATATTGATAAATAGCTTGAACTGGATTTTCTAAACAGTATGCTTCTTAAATTGTCTTTTTTTATTAACTACCTGGCTTTCTCACAGCCATTTCTGCAAGTAGGGTATAATATTTTGATACCCAAACAGTAGAAACACAGTGGGATTTCCTATTCAGATAAATTTGAACAACCCATTTTGCAACACTTTGCAATGGGATTCTGGGTTCCTGAAAACCTTAAACTTCCAGTAAACCCAGTGGTTCCCCCACACTCCTGAGAATGAAACTCACCAGTTTAAGTTAACCAAAACCCATACAACTTGGGCATAATTTTAATGAGAGGCAACAGCATCTGCTTTGGATTGTTGGCTGAATACTCTTCCAGAATCTCTTCCATAAAACTGGGGCTAACCTAAGAATCTATTGCAGGGAGAGTGTCTTCCACTATGTCATGTGACAACCCTCCCCTGCCAGGACCAGCTGAGGTTGAAAGAGCTCCTGACAGGCTGCTGGTTGAGAAAAATATTACAAAATATTTTAAAGTGGTTGGTGTTTAACCAAGGACAAAACATATTTAAGATGAGATTTCTAATATAGAGAGATGTGTAGCCTGAAAGTATTATTGGCATGAATTTTGGGATAGCTCCGCTACTCACAAGCATCAAGTTATGCAGGTCAGCACAAATGAGTGCCAATAAAACCTTTATATCACAGCACACGTACATTCTGCGCATGTCCCTTGTTTACAGCAAAACTGTTGCAGAAATGTTTTAGATATACCATAGTTTGTAAAATGTATATTTTCCCCCTGTCCTTTTCCTGTAAAGCCAGGTCCTTAGTCCAGGGATGAGAAAAATCATGATAAAGTCTCTAGTGTTGATCTGAAATAGCTATTCCGTACGTAAAATTACAACATTATTAAGGTCCAATATCTCGGGACCTTTCATGGCTAGAGGCAAATGCTCTCCCGATGCAAAGCTGGGAATCAATCCTTTCTCATGGTTTAAAGCTTCCATTTCTAACTTTCATGGTTTGTTAGATAGCTGACCTTCAACCCCTTACTGAGCCTGGACAGACTATTAGCAGTAACATCAGGGGAGTTGCCTTAATGGGCAGGCTGCAGGGAGGCAGTCCCAGGTGCATTATAAATGCAATTTATCACATTGTCCTGAAATTGATCGATGAGATATCACTATGCACCTAGAATGTATATATAAAATGCACACACGTGGTGGAGATATCCCTGTGACAAGTCGCATTTATCAGGCATCTGTGACCTCCTGATGTATACCCTGCTTATTGCAGGGGTGATTTAAGTGCTTAACTTCAAGCAACTGCTTAATGCCTTGATTCAGCATAATACTTAACCACATGCCTAATTTAAAGCCTGCCACTAATCCCACTGAAGTCAATGGGACTACTAATCCAACTCCTCTGGACCTATTGCTAAAATTTCATGGCAGAGGCCCTGGCTTCCTATAATTTTTGTACAACACCTGCCATATTTGGGGCACAATTGTCAGAACAATAATAAATAACATTCCAGACTAATGAGCAGGTTCAAACAGCTCCTGCAAAAGAAGGAAAGAGCAACCTGTCAGAAATATTTCCTCCTTCTTTCTCAGTGGGAGTTCATTTCCACTAGTCGCATCTCCCGTTCCCCGTGAAGATTCCCTGTTGCTCAATGAAACAGTTCCCTGTGGCTCTCCCTCTAAAGAGTTGCTTCATTTTGAGAACCAAACAGAGTTAGTCTGTGGTGAGAAATGAATTCTGTGCTGGTGTCTAAATACATTATTTTTGTTGTGGCTGCAGAGACAGAGTGCTACAAGCTCTTGGTGGATGCAGCATCAATGGATTTTTTGTGAATGACCGTTACAAATCACTAGATTCTCCATTTAAAAATAACAAAACAAAAACATATGCCACAGCGACAGAAAGAGAAATCATGGAAATAGGAATGGAAGGACCAGAGAAGATGCCAGAATGGAAAATTTCAGATGAGACAGAGCTGCACTCTTTATCTAATTGAGTTTATGGATCAAAATGGTTTGCAAAGTATAAGTGCATATTAATAATCAGAAAATAATTTACCACCTGCTTTTCTTTTACAAGGCAATCCGTAGGTGTCTTGAGATTTATTGAGAGTCCTAATTTAGAATGATTCAATTCCTGCCTCTATAACAGACTATGGACCTGATCCTACAAAAAGGTCAGTGGGACCTCCTGGTATTTAAAGTTAAGCATGTGAATAAGCCTCTCAAGACCTTATATTGTCAAGTATTACTGAAATAGAAGTTAGTGGTATCAGACATCTTTGTGCTCTAGCAACTCAAGAAACATCAAGTTTAAAGCGGAACATTTCAAAGTCTGTTTAATTTGTAATATTAAAAATTGCCAGGTAGCAGTCCAAACTATGAAGCAATAACTGTGAGTGGGGTGGGAGGTTTGGGGAGAAAGAGAGAATGGAAAAGGAAGGAAAGAGCAAAAAAGCAATTTTTTGTTGAGAAAATGTGCTCTTAACGCTCACAAATAGCATTGTTTTTCAGTAAAACTTTCATAAGGATATTCAGCATAATATGGGTTTAATAAGCACGTTTGACAGCTGAATAATCTACAGATTAGGAGCCTATAGACACGATAAAGTTCTCCCCTGAGCTGTGAAGTTCTAATGATTATCAAGCCAGAGATGTACTCTATTTATTTTTAAGCCCCCAATAAAGTTTATGGGTTGTTTAACATTCATTTTTAAATCCCTAGATGCTTTGGATACATATTTTTACTGCAAGATATAAGACATCCTTTGGTTATATCACCACCATATTAGCCATAGGGCGGAAGGTGGGGGAAGAAACTTTGTACAAACTGTCTGAACTCTTTAGGTATGATTTTTAGTATCTTTAATTAAACAATAAAACAAATGAGAAGTGTCTACCAACGAATGACTTCATTAACACCAAGGGACTGTTCAAAAACTACAAAACCCAAAGTTAGGGCTCCAACTCTGCTCATCTGACCCCTCGGCACCTCAGTATGAGAGGCGAGGCCTTTCCCCCTAAAATTCCCCGTCATTGCTACAGCCAGTGGTACAACAAAAGCAATAACAACAGTGGGATATTTTCGTGGAAAAAAGTCTAATGCACGCATAGCCTCACATTCTTGTGTTAGGAGGTCTCAGAGCACTCTGTAATCTGACATGCCATACGAAATGCATTAAGACTCCAGTTCAGCAAAGCATTTGGACACATTTAAGTCTGTCTCTATAGTGCAAAGCATTGAAGCAAGTACTCAATTTGAGTATTGACGTTATGGCAACGTTCTGCAATATCCTGGACAAATCTTAGTGAATTAAATTAAACCTTATTGAATTAAGCTTCAGTATTTTAGGACTTCATTGTATTAAAAATGCAAATATTTATGTATTATTGTGGGATTGTATGGAAATTCTTTAGGAGGAAGACAGGAGTAATGCAATCTCTGGAAAGTATTGTGAGGTTCAAAAGACTGTGTTGAACAAGTAGCAGAGAGGAATGATCTTTTGGGACAATACATGTGAAGCTGAATTCCTAGGCAGTACTTGGGAGGAGGGGATTGCAAATTCCTCCTATGGACTCACACTTGGAAGCTTCACCCAGACCTTTTGTCTGATGATCACCTGAGGACAATTCAAAGACAAACTGCATAAAGAAGTAACTGGCTTACTCATGAGGGTGCCACTTCCGAGCTGAAGCTGTTATGAACTTGTGACCACAGAAAAATCCCTGGGTGACATTTGAAGGACTGTTCACTGGCCAGAGCCCTTGTTGGAGTTGGAATAGGGGTGATCTCTGGTAAGTTTGTTAGCATGTGTGCAGGTTCTTTTGTTGCTTTAATATGTTTTCTCTGTAATACTTTTTCCTTAGGAATAGATGTGCTTGCTTAGAAAGAGCCATGTGGTAATGTAACGGCGGGCAGTTAAGGAACTGTGAAAACTGGAAACAACATGGTCAACAGGGAAAGAAATGAATGTTTCCACCCGCAAGAATGTGTGGCTAAGGAGCCTGGAACCTAGAATGGGTGCATTTGTTATGCAGTCTGTGACAGACATCAACAGGACTTAAACATGTGCTTAAAGTTAAAGATGTGTTTAAATGCTTTGCTGAATAAGGATGACCTACTCAGTCAAGGCCTATTAAAATATTAGCCTTAAGTCTGATAATTAACTCAGTGTGGTTTTTATGTGCTTGCACTCATAAGTATATGAACTCTACTAGACCCATGTTAGGGACACCCCTAATATTATATAGTAGAGTCCTCACATTGTACACTCAGGCAAATGAGGGAAAACACCTATTACATGTAATGTGTCTCCTATGAAATGAAGCACCAACTTGTATAATCATTTGCTATTCTCTCTTTAGAAAAATATGATTTCTTTTAAACCTCCTCATTACAATAACAAATAAGAAGTCATTTTGGGTAATAAGGAAGTAAATGGGCATGGAACCACAATAAAGAAAAGCCAGCTGAGGAGCCTGCTACAAAACAACACTTTGTATAATTGGTGTTTAATTATGTAGAATTAACAAATGGCAGAAGCACTGATCGTATTACTTGACCAAGGCTCTTTGCCAAGTCAACAAGCTGGGTTAAATGGAGGAAGCAACCCATTCAGTTATCTGATGCCTTTGAGTGGGATCCTGACTGCTGTGTGCTCCATGCGTGTTGCCAATAACATTTGGCAGAAGAAAGAAATGTGTTGATTTGCTAAAGCAAAGTCAATTTCTGTAAGTGACATGGGTGAATGCACCCATAAAATCATAACAAAGTTTTCTAAACATTTTATGCCAAAGGTTTAGTAACACAATGGGAGCCCAAAATACTTATTAGTCTGAATTTGTAGAGTCAGTATGTTATCCAATAAATATCTACTATGTTCATTTTAATGCCTACCTCTAATAACATCACAAGTGCATTAAGAATATGTGCCCATGTGCACTCTCAAAAATTTGCTTTCCCAAATATTTCAGTGCACAGTACGTTCTAACTTAACTCTTTCCTGTGCATTTTTGGTCCTGATCCAATCCCACTGAAGGCAATGGAAACCCTCTCATTGATTTCGGTGGACTTTCGATTAGACCCTTACTGCTTTCTATGTTAAATTATCCATCCAAGTGGGCAGGACGGTGAGATGATCTATTACTTCCCACTTGAGTCTCCCCCCAAAAAACCCCACCAAGACAAAGTGACACATGGCACAGATCCTCAGCTAGTATAAATTGTTGAAGCTCTGTTGAAATGAATGGAGCTCTGACAATTTATGCCAGCAGCCCTTGAGTCTGTAATAACTTGTATGGGTTTTCTCTCTGTGTCATGAAGCCCTAAAGGATGAGAGGGTCCCAGAGAGTACAGCAATTATAGTATGTAACCCCACTGATTTACAGAGCAGTGCAGTTCAGTAGCCACCTTTGCACACATTCCCTACCCCCAATTTCCTATGTAAGCTCCTCTGTCATAGTCAGGGGTCTAGCCCTAAGTTTTACAACATGTTGTGTTACAGGAAAACTTTCAGGGTCTGTGCACTGAAGGTAGTTCCCTGTCCCTCATTTTATGAATATTGCTGAATTTCTCAATTAGGTTTTCACTTTATATGTTGCAAATCTGTTTGCATTAAGCTACAGCTAATCAAAATTAATCTGACTAAGAATACATTATTCAATGTCATAGAGAAAACGATCTACTGTATTGCTAGTGAGGGGGTGAACCAGAGAATGTTTTATAGCTTCAGTTTAAATAAGCCTCTTCCCCAAAATGTGGGTGCTTATCTGAAATTTTTGAGCTTGTGTTTATCCCTACTTTGTCCATTCTTTGACTTTCATCCTTCTCCTCCCCTTCTTGCAGCCGTACCCTTTTCACACCCTGGGCTTCAAAACCCTCTTCCAGTCAAACATGCTCCTTGGATTAGGAGCTGTGGAAATAGAGGAATCCGACTTCAATTTTGAGAGATGGTTTAATATTAATTATAATAAATAATAACAAGTCTAGCTCTTATATAGTGCTTTTTCATCAGTAGATCTCAATGTGCTTCACAAAGGAGGTCATTACCATTATCTTCACTTTACAGTTGGGGAAACGGAGGCACAGAGCGATAAATGAATTGTCTTAGGTTGCACAGTCCATCTTAAACAAAAGCACAGGGTCCCACTCTCAGAAAGGAGAGGGCAACCAAAAATTTGTGGATCCTTCTGAGCCTGATTTAATATACCAGTTCCTTTGCAGTCTGCCCTTTCTCTCCCCTCCCAAATTTTTCCTCTATATTTAGGCCCATTCTGGAAATTCCCCTCTCAGATTGGTAGCAGTAGGAGAAATACTCCTGTATTTGTGAGCACCTTCAAATGGAGAAGAGCCTGAGGGCAGGGATCAGGAATGTCTGTTGTTCATTTCGTAGTTGTTTGTTAGACATGCAGAAGACTTGGTGAAGACCATGGACACAGCTGGGGTGGCCGAGCTGGGCTTAGATGGATAAAGCTGGGGATAGAGATTGAGCAGGAAAATCTCCATTAACCAAACTTTTGTGTGTGTGTGCGTGGCAAATTTATACAGGTCCAAATTGGTTCTTATTTTAACTAAATATGGTTTGAGCTGGTAGTGTTGAGATTTGGATTAGTTTTAGGACATGGTGTGGGGTTCAGGGTCATGGTCAGACCAAGGTTTAGATTTGGATGGTGGGAGATCTAATGAGCTGTTCTTTTAGGAAGTCTTGTGAGATCAGGTGTCCTTGTAAGGACAAAGTATTGCAAGAATATCTGTTCTTGCAAAAGTTTGATTGTAACCAAACAGCACCTCAGAACAGAAAAGAAAGATGACAGCAGAGGTTTTGGAGCTTCCCCGAAACAGAAAGTGGATTCAAATCGGACCTCTCTCACCATACTTCTCAACATTGTAGGGCACAATGTATGACACAGACCTAAAATGAGGGACAACTGAGAGGCCTGTCCCCTAAGAAATCCACCTCAAAATATGAAAGGCTACAGAATCCAGGTTCTAGTGTTAGCCTGTCTTTAATGGAAGAAAACTGCACTTTGCCTATCCTTATTTATGACAATTTATTTATTTTATCACTGACATTCAGGATCATGAAAACTAGCATTGGAACCACAGTGTGTTACGTTTGCAAACAGAAATGAAAATATACTATATGAAGTACTCCTCTGTGTGTGTGTCTGTCTAGCACTATGTAAAGTTGAGATTGTTCCAATGCAAACATAAGTAAGTCTGGGCATCCTCCTATATTTTAGATTTTACAGGCCCAGTAAAACTTGACCAAAACTTGATCTACTGATAGCTGTCACTTGTATGACTTAAACTTCAGTTTAGATTAATTAGATTAACAGACCTCATGCTGTAGGTTCCTGTACTTCCACCACAGCTATTAAATTACACACAAAGAATTTATGTTTTAGAGTCTTGCTTCCTTAAATCAAATTCCAGTCCTGTCACCTTTCTTTCATTTATAAGATTACAAGGCTCTCATTCCTTTTGTCATAAAACTGAACCTCTGCTAAATTCCATTCCAAGTACCTAATATGTTTATGATTTCTGTGCGTCTGATCAAGTATCAGCAAATCTTGAGTCAAGACTGGGTTAAAGCAGTTCACAATGGGTATCCTGTTAAAGAAATAAAGACAACTTGGAGAGAAGTGAGGGAAAGTGGGGTATATTTATCTTTGAAAGGCTCACAGCAAGCAATGCTACGTTGAAAGCCCAGAGAACAAATTAGCCTCTCAGAACCTTGTACATAGGAAGGTGCTAGAAGGCATGTGTCATTTGGAAGAAGCCGGTTTCATTTCTTATCATCATAGTCAACACGATGAAAAGCCAGTATGGCCTTGTGGTTAAGGCAGAAGGTTGGGCTACAGGAAAGGTGGGTTCATTTCTTGCGTTCAGAAACGGCCTGATGTGCTTACTTGACCCAGGGAGGAATCAGAGACCAAGCTGTGACTCTGAAAGCACAAGCACATTACTGAAGTAAGCCTGCAATCTAGCCCAGAGCTGTTTATGTATGCCTTTCCACTCAAATATCTGAACAGCCAAAAAAAAAAAAAAGACTTATTAACAGTACCAAAAATTGCTAGCAACAGTGGGAATGCTTGCATTGAGAGGCTGTTATTTTTATCACCATGATGTCTAACCTTGCTTTTAGCAAAGATGGACAAAATGGTGGTAAAAATGCTGGTGGACAGTCTAGAGTAGCATTCCCTTCATTGCAATCACTGATGGAGGTGCAACAGGGCTATATCAACGATGGGAAAATTTACGAAAAAAACTCCGTGTAGGCAGGACATCACAGTCTAAGTCCTGTGTCTATTCAAATCATTACTTATTTTAGCAGTGTCTGCCTAGCTTTCTGTTTTTATTTTAATCGGTGGGAGTGCTCGCTGCCTAAGACTATGCCGTGTTGCAGATATAGGCTCACGACTCCAATTAAAGTCAATGGGTGTTGGACTAGAAATTAGGGCAGTACATGGCTCTTAATGATGGACACATTATCTTTGAGAGTAATGGCTTACCCACAATTGTATTTCTTTAAAACTCTATAATTAAAGCCATTTGGTATAAGTACACAGGAATGCAATAACTGGAAATCCCTTTTATTCATAACATGGGGGAGGGGAAAGAACTCACTCACAGCACATTGGGCCAATTCCAGTCTGGATGAAGGGATGCAACAGCAAAACTGCAGCTCTGTCAAATGACCTTCAGCTAGCTCATGTAGCCCACAAAGGCTGAGCCAAGCTAGTGCAGAGAAACACTGAATCAGTGGATCCCCGGGCAGTCTGTGCTAGAGGGACTCCAGTGGAGTTTTTTTTTTCTCTGGCTTGTATCTTCCAGACAGGCAGGAAATGATACATCTCGAGCAAAGGCTTCAATTTGCAGGTGCACTTCTCCTGTGCACCTGTGGGAGTGAATCTGACCCACACTGAATAAAAATGACTCACAAAAAGCAATTAAAGGAAAAAATGACAAGTCATTGGACATTACTTTAAATGTTATGGTATGTGATATGTTATTTGTATTACAGTAGTGCCTAGAGGCCTCAGCTGGGATTGGTGCCCCATTGTGTTAGGCACTGTATGCACACATAGTGCAGAGGTCTTCAATCTGTGGGGCACCTCCCCTCCCCCCAGAGGGGCCTGCAGTAACTTTTTTTTGGGGGGGGGCGTGGTTATAAGGATATAAATGACTTAAATCATCATAAGAAAACAAATCATAGGAATCCATCAGGGGAACAACTGAATGGCCAAATGGATGTGTGGATCGCAAGGGAAAGCCATTTGAACCAAGTTGTTGAAAGTTCTGATTGTGTCTTAAATCACCCATCATATAATTGTTTGAAAAGCAGGAAGCCTGTGTGCGATTTACATGGCTATTGACGATATTACTGTCTCCATTTCCCGGATCAACCCCCACAGAGGGCGGGGAGGGAGCGCTGCCCAGTTCCACTCCTGGCCCCAGCCCCAGCTGCCAGCTCCACACCCAGGGATCTGCTCCTGGCCCTGGTTGTCAGTCCCAGGCCTGAGGAACTGTGACCAGGGTCCCAACTGCCTGCCTTGTGCCCAGGACTATGGCTACAGGCCTCAGCACCTGGCCAATGGTCTGCTCCCACCCCTGCCCTTAGTTGTGGCCCCAGCCTTGGCCCCCTTACCCATGTCAGCGTCCCCATCCCAGAGCCATGGCCCCACTCCTGGCTCTATGAGGTAAAAAGTTTTGGGGACCACTGAGATCGTGAGAGTCAATTCCTGTCCCACAGAGCTTATAGCAGGGGTGGGCAAACTTTTTGGCCCGAGGGCCATATCTGGGTCGGGAAATTGCATGCAGGGCCATGAATGTAGGGTTGGGGTGCGGGAGGGAGTGTGGGAGGGGGTGCGGTGTGCAGGAAGGGGCTCAGGGCAAGAGGTTGGGGTGCAGGAAGGGGTGCAGAGTGTGGGAGGGGGCTCAGGGCAGGGGGTTAGTTGCAGGAGGGGTGCGGAATACAGCACGGGGCTCAGGGCAGGGGGTTGAGGTGCAGGAGAGGTGCGGGATACAGCAGGGGGCTCAGGGCAGGGGGTTGAGGTGCAGGAGGGGTGCGGCGGGGGCTCAGGGCAGGGTGTTGGGGTGCAGAAGGGGTGTGGCAGGGGGCTCAGGGCAGGGGAGTGGGGGTGCAGGATGGGTTTGGGGTGCGGGCTCTGGCCCGGCACTGCTTACCTAGAGCAGCTCCAGGGTGGCAGCAGTGCGCAGCGAGACTAAGGCAGGCTCCCTACCTGCCCTGGCCCCGCGCTGCTCCCGGTAGCGGACGGCACCACATCCCTGCGGCCCCTGGAGGAGAGGGGGGCACAGGGCTCCGTGCACTGCCCTCGCCTGCGGGTATCTCCCCCGAAGCTCCCATTGGCCGTAGTTCCCCGTTCCCGACAACGGGAGCTGCAGTGGACGGTGTCTGCAGGTGAGGGCAGCGCGCAGAGCCCTCTACCCCTCCCCATGGGCTGCAGGGACATGGTGCTGGCCGCTTCCGGGAGTGGCGCAAGGCCAGGGAAGGCAGGGAGCCTGCTTTAGCCTCACTGTGCCATGGGCTGGCAATCCCGCAGGCCGGATCCAAAGCCATGACGGCTGGATCCGGCCCGTGGGCCATAGTTTGCCCACCCCTCGCTTTTAATTTAAATAGACAAGGCACCCTAATGATAGGAGGGGAAACAGACACAGAGTGGTAAAGTGATTTGCCATAGACTGCACAGCAGATTAATGGCAGAGACAGGATTAGAACCTAACCTTCCTGATGTCTAGGCTTGTGTTCTACCCACCACACAACACTGTCACTACCTTTTAGCTATCAGTAATGGTATCAATAAAAGCTATCAGATACCTTTAAGAACTAGACTGGGATTCTTCCATTACCACACACACACACAAAAAGTCTCTCAATAACAGGAGAAATAGGAAGTTCTTTCCCTCTTCCCTGTCTCTGAAAAAAAAAATACATTCATGTTGCATATTCTCTCCCAAATCACAAATTTGAATTTTGGGCTATTTCCCCCCTCATTCTATTAACATACTCATTCTAGAAAAAAAGGCACATGATTAAAGATACATTCTTTGAATGAAAAAGGGGAAAGAATTCTTAGTGCCACAGATGGCTGTCAGAATGAAATGAAGCTTGTGTGTGCTAAGGGAATCAGATGCAAGTGTGAAATCTGAACAGAAAGGAACACAGCAGAAGGCAACATTTCAAAAGGCATTTGGCATCAACTGGCATTGTGAGGGTTAATTTACCGCCAGGAATTGCTGAGCCTTTCACTCTCGGTAGAGACACAATAGACAGATCCCAAAAGTGCCCATCTTAATCACAGATGCTGAGGATTAATGCTAAAATGAAAGCTTCATGAATATTAAAAATATCAAAACTGCTAATGATGTAGCAGAGTTTGGAATAACGTCCAATCTGAAAATCTAAGGCTATGGCATGCAGGCATAGTAAGACACTGTCTTTTTAAAACTGATTAAACCTACTCAATTTGTAACAGAAAGAGGCTTATGCATATTAGGAGCTGCATTGACTGCCAAACTTTACAAATTGCACAGACTAATTACCATAATTAAGCCCTGGATTGAAGAAGAAAATTCCATTTATCTCAGAATGACTCAGTGGAACTTCAACAAAGAAGGCAAAGAACATCAGATGTTTTTTCCTCCCAAAGTGGTGATTCAAAAGCAGAGGTGAAAAAAAATAATCATCAAAGAATGACAATATAGGAATAGTATTGTTTGAAAATCATGAAAAACAAAATCATTCAGGGCCTGATCTTGGAATGTAATGAGCACTCTCAATTCCACTGGCTATCAGGCTAAGTGCTTTTTTCCCCCTTCAAATATGTTCTCAATGAGGAAAAAAATCCAAATATTTTTGTACAGCCATTTTTAGCTTATCATCTGAATCTACACCAAATTCCTTTCACTATGCTTAATCATACTCAGAGAGCACTGACTAGGACTTGATCAGCTGCAACTTTCCTGCTGCTATAAGTGTCTGATATTTGCTCTCTCACATCAACAATGAGCAGTTATCATGAATGATGAGATAACAGCTACAAGTTTTTAGGATACAGATTAAATATTACTCTGACATCAAGCTTGACCCAAAGCCTACTGAAGTCAATAGAAAGACTTCCACGGACCTCACTGGGATTTGGATCAGACTCTTACTTGCAGTATAACCACAAAAGCAAAATGCTTTATTACAGGCAATAATTCAGATATCCAGCTAGATGTTACTTTCTTTTTTGTCTTCATTTATGATACAGACTAACATAATGTGAAGGGCACAAACCAGTGATGCACGAGCTCAAATAAAGCACTATGCATGCAATACAGTTAAAGTGGGCATGTTTGATTTTCCAAGTATTTGCAGCTTTTTAGACAGATGCTACACAACTCTACCCATGAGATTGCTTTCTTTCATGAATGGTTCCATCAGTAATATGATTGTTTCCCCTTTCTCTCACCGGTTATTTCATTTTAGCTTGCAACTACACATTTACCTAATCCTTACCTATAAGAAGGTGTCTGTCTCAATACATGTTCAAGTGTCATTCACACAGTGTATTAATCAAGATGACCCTGAGTAGTACATTCAGATCTGCAATAAAGATATGTACACCATGGGAGTTTTTTTTAGTAAAAAATGTTTTCTTTCACCTCATTTTTACAAAATTGAGCTGAATTTTGGCCACTATTGAATGCAGCATAATTGTTTAATTATAATACACTCAGTCAATAAAGTGTAAGCCAATAATTAGTTGTAAAAAACAAATGCAAATTTGGAAGCCAAGGTAACTGTAAGGGAAAAGAAGAGGTGGAGATGCATCAATGAAAAATATTAATGTTACAAGTTATTGTATTCAGTTACAATATTATGAAGGCCATGGGGCAACCCAGCCAATACATGGGGAAATGGAACTTTGCAGGGGGACATAAGGCATGATTTCAGTAGCGCAGAAGACCAGAGGTGGGACATTGGTAGTATGCAGCACATGCGAAGGGAGGAGAATGTGAACCAACAGTGATAGGTATCCATATAGATAACTATCAACACTGATACAGATTTCTTAAGAAACTTTAGGAATTCTCTTTGGCTAACTTTGCTAAAAATTACAGTTGCTAAAGTACATATTTTACCAACACAAGCATTCAAAAGTCAAGAAATCACTAGTTAAATCCTTATCCAATCCTTACAACCAACACTCATTATTTAATCTTGCACTGTTATTTGCTGCTATTACTGCTGAAAGGGAGCACAGAATAAATCATCTTGCATCCTAATGTTAAAATGTCAGATTCCTTTTGAATGAAGCTGACAGCATAAATAAACCCCATTTTCTCTCTTTTTCTCCGCAATTCTACAGACAACTGTGAATTCTAGTGGCCAAACAGACATTCCACAACCAATTCTGTGCCCGTAGAACCACAGAAAATATGAAGCACAATTTTGTGTTGGTGGTGGTGGTGGGTGGGTTTTTTGGGGGGGTTTTTTTTGGCTAACATCTGTCATGTCAGTTGAATTCAGAGCGGATTAAAGAGCAAGTGGCAGCTAAAGGCAAGAGGGTGTTCTTTCAATACTCCACCAGTAAGACACTGATTGACTGAGCTCATAATAGCCATTCACAGTTCAACACCTTCAGTGAAAAATGCCAACACTTAAGATATACATGCTTCACCTGATCCTTTGTTTGATGAATCATTCCTTGAGTATTTGTGTTAGAATCAACTTGATATACAAAATATACAGTTATGTGTGACCGTCTCACACTGTCTCACATCACACCATTTCAAGTGACTTTATGGGGGAAAACCTTTTATACAAGATCTTTTAAACAAGGTCTAAAAATATATACTGCTGAATGGTATAAATATTATAGTAAATTTATGAATGATGTTATTTGATAAACAGAATAAATTAATGTAGTCTACAGCGAACAAAAACATGTACCAACTTTAGTTATGAATTGTATAGATATCAAAGGTTTCTAGTATTGGATAGAGGGTTGTTTTTCAGACTTGAGATGGGATTTTCAATAGTGCCTACTTGATTTAGGAATAGGTCTTAATACACTTGTAACTGCTGTAGTGAAACTCCACTTATTGTACAGAGCGGTCAAAAAGCCAAATTTCTTAAATGCATATTCATAAATTTTCACTCTGTTTTTAGTTCAGCTTCATTCCACTATAACCAGTTTTGACTGTGCTAATAATTCCTGTAATCCAGGGAGCCCTCAATGCCAATGGCAGAAGGCACACCATACCATAACTCTCATCAGGCCTGACGCACCAATTTGCCCAATTCACTGTTGTCATAATCCGTATGTAAAAGGTGTCATGTAAGGTGTCATATGCAAACTGGAAACACACTGGACATTAATATTATTGTGTGATGTATGTATGGGTGGTGCCTAAAGAATTATAGATGTGTTCTGGGAATATGCTCCTAAACCCAGCCTGTCCCAGGCAAAGGAATGTTGTTTTGCAGGCTTGACTGTGTCGCCAATGTACATTAAGCAAAGCATGACCAAAGACAAAGAAAGACACATTTAAACGTAAGGTAAACAAAGCCATCAGGCAGGCAAGGGGAAGAAGATAGAAGGTGGATAGAAAGTTGGCTAGATTGTCGGGCTCAACGGGTAGTGATCAATGGCTCCAGGTCTAGCTGGCAGCCAGTATCAAGTGGAGTGCCCCAAGGGTCGGTCCTGGGGCTGGTTTTGTTCAATATCTTCATTAATGATCTGGAGGATGTTGTGGATTGCACCCTCAGCAAGTTTGCAGATGACACTAAACTGGGAGGAGAGGTAGATACGCTGGAGGGTAGGGATAGAATACAGAGGGACCTAGACAAATTAGAGGATTGGGCCAAAAGCACCTAGGGGTGACAGTGGACGAGAAGCTGGATATGAGTGAACAGCGTGCCCTTGTTGCCAAGAAGGCCAATGGCATTTTGGGATGTATAAGTAGGGGCATTGCCAGCAGATCGAGGGACGTGATTGTTCCCCTCTATTCGACATTGGTGAGGCCTCATCTGGAGTACTGTGTCCAGTTTTGGGCCCCACACTACAAGAACGATGTGGAAAAATTGGAAACCATCCAGCGGAGGGCAACAAAAATGATTAGGGGACTGGAACACATGACTTATGAGGAGAGGCTGAGGGAACTGGGATTGTTTAGTCTGTGGAAGAGAAGAATGAGGGGGGATTTGATAGCTGCTTTCAACTACCTGAAAGGAGGTTCCAAAGAGGATGGCTCTGGACTGTTCTCAGTGGTAGCAGATGACAGAACAAGGAGTAATGGTCTCAAGATGCAGTGAGAGAGGTATAGGTTGGATATTAGGAAAAACTTGTTCACTAGGAGAGTGGTGAAACACTGGAATGCGTTACCTAGGGAGGTGGTGGAATCTACTTCCCTAGAAGTTTTTAAGGTCAGGCTTGACAAAGCCCTGGCTGGGATGATTTTGTTGGGGATTGGTCCTGCGTTGAGCAGGGGGTTGGACTAGATGACCTCCTGAGGTCCCTTCCAACCCTGATATTCTATGATTCTATGATGACCACTTAACAATTGGAGGATGAAGACTGCACCCCCAGAAGCCTTTCTGTCTCTGGGCAGCCCTCTTAGAGGCAAAGCAAAGAATTTCAACCTGGAATTTTAATCTGTCAATATTCGTATTTGATAGAGTGTAGTGATACTGATAAAGTTTAAATCCTGTCTCTTTAAAGGGAGACTGAGCAGCTCCAGCCATGGAACAAAAACGGTTGTATTTCTAGTCACCTGGAGCTTTGAGGCTGAATAAAGCACAGGCGAGATCTAAGGAACTTTAGTAATGCTAGAGTTTGAGAGAGGAATTTGGAAAATACCTGCAGTTCTCCACAATGGTTGTATGAAAACACTTGTTTGTACTTTGATACAAAAGTGTCCAATGCCACATGGAGAATCTTTATTCATCCTTAGCCTATAAATATGCACTAGCTAGTGGCTAGATAAAATAGCTCATAGAATTGGAGATAGAATACATTATGTTTCACCTGTAGTTTACTGGTTCAAATTCGATCAGATCTGTAGTGAAAGTAAGTCAATGGCTCTTTGGTAACCTGAGTAGGTCTTATTACAGCTTCTAAAACAGAACAATTCCTAATGGGAAACCAAACGGCATTCTCATCAGACAGGCCAGAATAAGCATGAGACTGAATTACTCTCTTAGTGACATAGAGGATTCTTGCAGAGCAGTATTGGGAGGGCACATGCCGGGCAGTATGTAAGGAAGCTTACAGTGCCTTATCCATGTTGTAGCTCTCTGTGGATACACAAGGGCCTTCAGTCTTTGAGTGCTAATGTGGCATTAGCATTTACTAAAGTCATTGTCCATATGCCCCCTATGCATAAGTTCATACATTCTGGAGTCCACTCTCTACTCCTGAGGGAATTCTGCGCCAAAAAATATGTGCATAATATTTTAAAATTCTGCACATTTTATTTGACAATAAATGGCAGTGGGGAGAACAGGTCACTGACTGCACTGAGGTGGGAGATCACCCTGAAGCCCCCCCTCCCCCGGTACAGAGACTCGGCAGTGGGGCTGCACCTGACACTGACACAGTGCAAGGGCTGGGCCTGCCCCAGAAACGCCCCAGGGCCCTGTCCCCCTGTGCCAGACAAGTGCGAACAGACAGGCTCAGCTCAGCTCAGCAGGATCCAAGTCTGGGGGGGGAGGGGTTAGTGTGGGGGATCCAGGTGTGGGGTGAGAGGTTTCTGTGTGGGGCAGTCAGGGTGTGGGTGGCTCAGTGGGAAATCTGGATGCACAGGGGCTTGTTGGGGTGTTTCGGGTGCAGGCGCAATGGGACACTGCAGGGGAGTCAGGTGAAGGTGGTTGGGGCTCAGGAGGGGGGAAGCTAGGTGTGTGGAAATGGGGCTCGGTGGGGGCGTCTGGGTGTGGGAGGCTCAGTAAGGGGGTCCAGGTGCTGGGTGAGTGGGGCTTGATGGGGTAGGGGTACAGGTTCAGCTGGCTGGGGATCAGTGGGGTGGGGGGCTCATCAGAGGAGTCCAGGTGTAGGGGGTAGGGCTTGTCAGGGTGAGAGTTCGATAGACCTGCTTAATGGGGGAGCCCCAGCTATTGCCGAGGGAATACTGCATGCCAGGCTCCTGCTTCCCCCCATGATTCCCCTATCTCCTTTTATTTTCCATCCCTCTCCCTTTATTCCCACATTCCCCTCCCACTGCCCTATTCCACCCCTCATTCCTTCCCCACTGTCTCTTCCCCCACCCCTCATCCCCACTTCTCCAGCCCCACTGCGGGCACTCCCTGTTGCACAGAAAACAGGAAGGCTCCCAGCACACAGAAGGGGAGCACAACTGGCACTAGGACCCAGGAGGCAGCATTCAGCTGCAGAGTCAGTGAAGCCAAGACACAGCTTCCTTCCACTGGGCAACTCTGCGCTTGCAAAATGAGGTGGGGCAGTGGCATGTAACACTGTGTGCCCCCCATTCCTTGCCTCTGTTTGGAGGGGGCAATCCCCCCCCCAAAAATGCACCCATGATCACCCCCACCCTCTCCTCCGCACACGGCTTCTCTGATATTTTCTGCAGGGAAACACAGGAAATCTGTGGGGGGGCAAGGGGTGGGCGGTGCGTTTTCTGTGGGCATGCTGTCACACAGAATCTCCCCAGGAGTAACTATCTAAAATTCTTGCTGTGGCTACTTCTGTTACTCAAGGAAATGTTATCCCTGTTATACATGCTGTGGGTGTTGATCCTGCATACAGTCATGGGAACAATTCAGGGAGGAGGGGTGAGAAGAGAAACCCAGCTTTATGAATCAGCAAAGAAAAAGGGAGCTGCTGGCAGGGCTGGATTGAAGCATATGCAAACTAGGCAAATGGCTAGAACCCAAATGCATGGGGGTAGCCTGGGGCCCAACAAACAGCCATACAGTACACTTGCTGCAGTCAGGCTGGCCAAGCTGTACATACACTGGGACCGGCTTCTAATCCACTCACTCGTATTTTTTGAGCGGCCCTTCATCACAAGTAAGCGGCACTCTAAGCAGCAACACGATGAGCAGCCAATCCCAGCGGATTCAAAGCATGGCCAGGCCAGCCAGAAGGAGTGTACTGCATCTGCCTAGATTATCTATGCATTAATCCAGCCCTGCCAGGAGCTCCCTTCTTCTTTCCTGATTCCTGAAGCTGGATTAACCCATCAGTGGGCTTTTAACCATATATTTATGGACCCTTACCTTCCTATGAATAACAACATAACTTTCCACTATCACAATATAATGCAACCATCTATATTCTGTGTCTTGTTATGGACATCTCAGCCATTTACCTCTAGAATTAATTAATCTGGATTTTCACTTTCCTGTCCTCATTCAACTCAGTAACTCCATTATTCCTCTCACTTGGAGTCATATGGCACTAGCTTGAGTGGTCCATGCTGCTGCAGTCTTCTTTTTCAATTACTGTGGAGATTAGTACATATGTTGCCTCAGTGGTCTACGAGTTAAAGCATGCAACTCCAGTGTTCTACTTTTGGGTTAGTCAGTGATTTTCCTGTGTGTCTTTTGTATGTCACTTTCATTTTCTGTACCATCAATTTCCCCACCTATAAAGTGGGAATAATAGTTTACAAGGTACTTTGAGTTTCCATTTATAAATATTTGTAATGCACTTAAAGATATACAAGGTGCTAGCAAAAATGCAAAGTAGGAGTTATACAAAGGACAAACTAAATGGCACCACCACCCGTGACCAGTGGTGCTAATAGGGGCCTATTTTTGCTACACAGAATGGTTGCACGCACTTGGCAACATTTCTTCTCAAACCACTTCAATGCTGCATGATTCTGAATGAGTGCTAGATACCTCTCTGATGACAGAAGATGTTAACTGCCACAATTAATGGGCTGCTTATGCAGACTACTAATAGACAAGGTTACTCCTGACACACAGCTACCATAACTGAACAATCTAATTGCAAATTAAATTAATTTAAATACATCTCTGGCACAGGGACAGAGGAGAAGGGATGGGAGAAGAGGGTGCAAAACACCTGCTCCTCTGTGAGCCAGTGATAAAGCATGGAGCACAACATTATTCTCTGACATACTGTCATACTGAGAATTGATGCTGGAACACAAGTTTTGCCATAGTGGATCTGGCCACTGGGTCCATCAGTTCCAGATTTCTGCCCACACTAGGTGTTCAGAGGAAGGTGAAGATCTCAATGCATTTAGCCTATTGGACAATGCTGGACATGGAGGAAACCATAATTGAGTTTGTGTAACTTGTAGTTTGTGTAACTAATCTCTTTGTGCCCTGAAACATGAGATTAGTTTACAATTATGAAAGTAGCTGACAGGTCAGCACAACACCTTGCCTCTACTTTAAATTCTCATGAGTTCCCCATAACAGTGGTTCTCAAACTTTCTTTTTTGCGGACCACTTGAAAATCGCTGAGGGTCTTGGCGGACCCCGTAATGATCTTTCCAAATGTTTGTACCATTAGAAAACTATTGTAAAGAGCTTTGGATAAAAGCACTATATTAAATAAAACCTTAATAATAATTAAGGTTTTCGGTTCTACAAATAAAAGCGCACAACTCATATTTTAATATCAGTAATCTTACCTTTCTAACGTGATGGACCTGCCCTCTCCCCTGCTGTGGCAGCCCCTGAGCTTGGGCTGGGAAGGTGGGGGAGTTTCTCCCTCTCTCCCCTGCCACAGCAGCCCCCGTGCTGAGGCTGAGAAGGAGGGCTGTCTCCGCCCAGCAGCTGCAGCTCTGGAGCTGGAGAAAGTCACCTCTTTCTTTGGCCACCACAGCCCTGCACGTCCCAAATTCCCCCCAACACTTCTTCTCACCCCACTACCCCCTCCCATCTACCCTCTATTCACCTTACCTTACATGTGCATCTTCTCCAGGGTCCAGGCACCTAATTAGATTATCTTTGTCATTTATGAGAAGAGGTTGGTATGTCATTAACTAAGTGAAGCTTGACAGTGAGAATCCAGTCTATAAAATATTAATACCCAAGATTTATGCCATTTTCAGAGTGAACTAATTTCTTGGTATCACGTATAATTTTATTTACTAATTTCTCCAAGAAGGACTGTTGCAGATCAGCCAACTCTAACATCTTTTTACATGTGGCCACCTCATGGGATTGTGCTGCTGAAAGACATGAGCCCCCAAAATGGGAAAGTGTCACAAAAAATAGTATGATTTAAGAAAATCACAAGACAGACTGAGCATCTTTACAAAGTAACAGGGATTTCTTACTTGTTTTTAGCACAAAGGAAAAGAAAATGAAAAAAAGCTACCCTCAGACCTTTTCCAAGGGTCAGATTCCAGCATAACAGAAATTCTGCACTCTGCAAGGTGAGTCCAGGGCAGGAGTTGACGGCCTGATGTAGCACCTCCAACTCAGAGAAAGCCTGTTCTAGCGGATTTCTGTGTCAGTGATCATCAAAAGCCCTTCTGGACTGTGACCACAGATCAGTGAGTGTATCTCATGGACCAACCTGACTTTTCAATGGCTCTGTGTACAGCTCCCACTCTGATTATCCTCGCTACTTGCAGTAATTAGTTGCGGATTGTGTGTCAGGCTGCTGCTGGACAGAATCCAACTGCATATTAATGCTGCTTTTACCATGTATCTGCATTTGTGGGAAGAGGGTGTTTACATCACTTTCAGTGTCCAGAATGTGGTTCCGCATTTGTCATTCATTTTGATGCAGTGTATGTTTGTATGTGTATGTATTATATTTAATTTCATATTGGTATATTTTTGTTCTCATTCCTCTTTTCAAGAATATATTTGGTTGCTGCTAGAAAAAATATAGTAACATGTTGGCTTATACTACACCAGGCTGTTTAGTAGCCCCATAATAATGAAGCTCTGTGGACTCAGCCTTGTATTTTGTATCAGTTAAAGTTACTTTCCCAGCTGAGATGATTTAGTAACTTTTAACCAAGGGGACAGAATGCCAGAGTGGTAAGCAGATTTTAATACAGATGTCAAATACAATAGTCTGTTTATAGGTGAAAGTTACATGGCGATTAGGATCACAATAGCTCAGATTTCATGTTTCTGTAGAGAGCACTAATGAACAGGATCCATTGTCTATGCTAAAAATATTTACACACACACAGGTTTCTCAGATGGCCACCTCTCACCTTCCGGGGTGTCGACGGCTTCTGAATGGCAAATTGTTATCTCAGGTGCAGCATCTTGCTCAAAGGCAGAGCTCAATCACTGGTTATGCTCTATTTCTTCCTACCTATTGTTGTATTGGTTCTCCATGCTTTCAGCAGTTGGAATATTTACACCCACTATCACATCTTGCTCAAGATTTTGCCTTGCTATAAAGTATATGTGGAATGCACATTTCTAGAATGCTCTCTTCTCATTGGAGATCTTTGCCAGTTAAACGGATTTAGGTCATTACTTCTACTTTTCCCTCCAATAGGCAAGTCTACAACACAGGCACCATGTATTAAAACAGGTGCTCTGGGTACTGCAGATTACGATCCATATATTATAGACCCCTCATATGCATATTTCCTAAAAACTTCTTGAGAACAATTAAGTCTAACTGTTCTCATACTGGTTGACATTCCAGCTAGAGCAACTGAACTGACCGATTGGATAATGGCTGGTCAAAGGTGCATGGTTGTATCTCTAATAAAAGAGGTTGCCAACGATTTTCCACTGGGAAAACCCCCAGCCAGACTGGATGGTCGGCTGTACAAGGACTCAATATGCAGCTTGTCCCCTCTTCTTAAAAAGGGAGCTAGAAAGTGTTGTCCAGAACTCCTTCTCCCACTGAGCAGCAACAGCAGCTACTCTCTCAATCGTAGGTCTCAGAGTCACCATCAGGGCCCATCTGGGACAGAATACGCAACTGCAGCTGGAGTGCTGTCCCTAATTTAACAAGTCTCTGGAACAGCTACTCAGGGAACTATCACTACTGTTCCTGTTGGGCTGCATTTTGATGAAGTGGCCTTTTCCATTCAGAAATTCTTCAGTCATTTGCCATCACCTGAGCTTCTAAACATTACCTTATTCCCAACCATGTGTGGAGTGAGATTTGGTTGAAATGCAGAGATCCACATTACTAGGTAGGCCCATCCAAAAATATGGATTCTCTTGATTGGGGAGGGATGCTACCATGCTTTTCCTTGGTTAGAAATCCCTTCATGAGTCTCTGCTACCTCTATCTTTGAATCAATCAGGCACTCTTCTTGTCAACCCATGGAGTAATAAAAGGGACAAGTAAGGCAAACAAGCTTTTTCATTCTGCAACTGGCTGTGATATGAATTGGGGAATTCTAAAATCACTGAACTCCTGGAATTTCATTCAACTCCCAAATTATTTTTGACAGCATGAGGCTGTTGAACTAGACCTTTCTCAAAAATCCACTTCTTTTGCATGTACAGTTGACTCTCCCCATGGGACAGCTGTTCTGAAATCCCAAAATGAACATGTATACATTAAATTGTGAAGGGAAGATGCTTCAACATGGTTGTGCCAGAAAAGGAGACAGCCGAGTGGAGATAATAAACAGTGTTAGGCAAACGCAAACTCTGCTTCAGTTTGTAGAAACTACATCAGACACATCAGCAAAACACAGTGGACATAGGGCACAGGTGTTCCAATTGCTGTGTTTTCCTTATTCTTTGACTGAGTTGCCTGCTGCAAAAAATATTCCCCGAATCCCTCCTCCCCATGCATGTTTTGGGATTTTAGTCAGGTTTTTATGTCAGTTAGTTTAAAAATGACGGCAAGCATGGGATAAAACACAAGTATTTAAATGATCTTACTAAAAGAGTGGTTTCACAGGTAAACTTTGTCAAGAGGATAGTTGAGTCCAGTGACAGAGCACAGATAGTAGAAGTGTATATTCACTACACAGGAACCAAACCATTTTTTTTTGCATTACATTACACATACATATATCTCCATGTATTTACTGTAGTATCTGAGAATTCCATAACATTTAGAAGCCTAAAGAATGGACGACTAAGTTATATTTCTAGGTGGATCAATCCAGGAACTTCAATTTTAGAACTGTCAAAAGTTAGTAGGGCACTAAAAATAGATTATCTAAAATATGTCTGCCAAGAAGAGCAGAAGAATTGACATTTACCTTTTAATAGTGCTGAGTTGACCAAATATATAAAAATCAATTACATTTGCAAGTCATTCCACAAAATATATATCTTATAAATATTTATTTCTCTTCCTTTTCTTATATCTGTGGGTTGATTTTTAAATATGATGTATGACTGTTGGACATGCATTATTATTTAATCTCAGAGATCTATTCAGATTAGTAGTTCATATATTATTTCAATTCATCTAACCTATATTTCCAACAACCCTAAAGAAGACTAATGGCTTTATGTCATTAAAAATAGCCATAAAAACAATATGGGCAAAAATTTCTGACCACTTTCAACAATCTCTCAGAAGCAAACTTCTCATTTGGAAATCATTGTTAAAATTATTATTTTGTTTGTCAGCACTGTAATAAAACAATTAAATGTACATTAAAGATTCCCCCCACTACTACCCAATTTGCCATCTTCAACAACCCCTATAAACTAATCCCAGGGCTTTGTAATATAATTTTATTTGACCTTTAGTTAAAGAAAATCTTTTTAGTAAACAACTTTGGCTGGTTACTCTAGTGGTCAATTAAAACCAGCTTCACCAGTAGACTTGTAACCGCTAATAAAAAAAATAAAAATCAAGGTAGAGGTAGTGGCGCATTATAGGAAAGGAGAGGTAGTTTCCAGTCACAGTTAAAACAAGCACTGATAAGGCCCTTGCTCAAACAACAATAAATAAATAAAAAAAAATACTGTGTATGTTAATAACCTTAGCAGTTATTTTAAAGGAGGTCATTGAAAAGATGATGATGGGTCAACTCCAGCAACAGCTGGATTCCACACCTTTACTTGATCTATAACGGTCTGGGCTCCAACATGGGTATGGAACTGAAACAGTTTTGATATCAGTGGTTGATCTCCTTACAGCAGTGGACAAGGGGAGACTGTCACGAATATTGTCTGTCAGCTGCTTTTGATGCTACTGACAAAAAAGAAATGTTGACTTGTCTGTGAGCTCTTATGGGAAGAGAGAGAGGGACACTTCAGTGGCATATAATAGAGCATTTTCTCAGAGGTCCCAGAGCATAATTCTGGGCACTTATGCATGAGGGTGCCAGAACCTTTGTAGAAGTGGTGGGGCCAAGGCCAAAGTGCTCCCTCCCTTTCCACAGCTGGCTACTCTTGTGGTAAGCCCGCTGCTGTCTCTTCTGATGCCACAACAGCCCCCTGTAGGTGAAAGATATAATTGCAGCGCTTAACCGGCAGTGGGATTTGTGAAACATTCTATTCTTTATTGGCATGAATAATAATCAGCTTTGCCATCTTACACTGAGCTCAGATTCTGCAGTCCCATTACACTCCCAATGTCTGATTATGATAGCGATTTGGATAAAGGTGACTGGTTGTGACTCTTCCTAGATGAGATAGAAGTAATGCTTGTCAGAAAGGAACCGTGTCCAGAAGGGTGGGTATTGTCAGGAATCAGGGCCTGCAGCAGAGCCAGGCCCCAAACAACCAAATTAGTGTAGCTGGCCTGTAGTAGGCTGCCTGATTGACTACATGACCTGATCAGTGGAACAGGTCAACAGACCAGCTCTTAAGTCCAACAGCAGTTTGACAGCTTCTCAAGAAATTTGCCTATGGTGCTGGCAACTCCTGTATCTGCTTGTTCCAAGCCTTGCCTCTACCTCAGGGGTCGGCAACCTTTCAGCAGTGGTGTGCCAAGTCTTCATTTATTCACTGTAATTTAAGGTTTTGCATGCCAGTAATACATTGTAACGTTTTTAGGCAGCGGTCTGAGGGGGACTGGCGGCCAGTATCCCAGGCCAGCAGCGGGCTGACCAGGGCCAGCAGCCGGAACCCCGGCTGGCAGGAGCTGACGGCCAGAACTCCAGACCGATCCCGGCTGGCAGGGGGCAGCGGCTGGTATACCAGGCCGGCAGCAGGCTGAGCGGGACCGGCGGCCAGGACCCTGGCTGGCAAGGGGCCAGTGGCTGGAACCCCAGACTGGCAGTGGGCTGAGTGGGGCGAGTGGACAGAAACCCAGCTCAGCCCGCTGCCGGTCTGGGGTTCCGCTCACTGGCTAATGCCAGCCGGGGTCCGGGCCGCTGGCCCCGCTCAGCCCTCTGCTGGCCTGGGGTTCCATCCATCCAGGCAGGCAGCCAGGGCCCCGGCTGACAAGGCGCTAGTGGCCGGAGCCCCCAGGACTGGTGGCCTGGATGGCAGCGGGCTGGCGGACAGAACCCCAGGCTGGCAGCAGAGTGACACTGAAAATCAGCTCGCGTGCTGCCTTTGGCACCCATGCCATAGGTTGCTGACCCCTGCTCTACCTTGTTCCAGCCTTGCCTCTCTCCAGATAACCTAGCTCTGACCCTCGCCTCTGATTCCTGACTTCAGCTCTGACCCTGTGCTCTGGCATCTGACTCTGAGCTTTGATTCCTGGCTACAGACACCTGCTTCAACTACTGGGCACAATCACCCACGTATTGGTCTCTGATGGGTATAGCCCATATCTATACATTATAGTACATGTCTGACTTTGGCCCAAATAGTACACAATCTTGGGGTCCTGTTGGGTCCATCATTACTTTGGGTAATCTGATGACATTGGTGAACTGTAACACATTACACCGATTGTCTAATCAGGAGATTGTGGATATTCATCTCTAATATGAATCTCACATCTGTAGCTTTGTTCTTTCTGCTGTATTTTTAATTTGCTCCCTTTGGAAAGCCTGAGTCTTTCTTGGGACCTTCATGGCAAACTGTAAATCAGATTTTTTTCTGTTTTCCACTGGATGAACTATTCTTGTTTTGTGTTTTACTATGATACAGTTAAGCACCTACCTGGCGCAGCAGTAAGCATGATAGAATTTAGCAAAATAAATAATATGGTGGAATCAGTACACCAATACATTTTTAAGAACAGTTTCAAAAAATTAGTAGTCAAAGATTTTTGTGGGGGGAGAGGGTTCTTATGAAATTATATTCTAAATATTTCCATATTGGAAATAAGATTGAGTATTCTGACCACGTCTAGTCCTAAAATCTACTTTAGATTGTTTAAAAACTGGCAGGCTAAAATGACTTATGAATTTCACTTCATCCTAGGTGCCATACTATGCAACACTGACCACTACAACCCAGGAGGTCTACTTCTCATGTGCATTTAATTCAAAGCATTTGCAAAACTGAAGCGCCTCAAAGAGCATAATACTTACCACAAATCCAACTTAATTTACTTTTATTTTATACTTTATTGCTAGATGATCTGTAGCACAACCAGAAAAGAGGTATGAGTAGCATATAATGCACAAGAGAGCAATTTAGCATCAGAAACGGAGCATGATAAAACTACATTATGACTTGCACCTGGACAAACTGTATATACAAGAGAAAGCAATGTGGAATTTAAACTGGAACACTTCAATGTCATCCTTCTGGCCAACTTTATAAATATTTCCAAGACCCACAAGTGAATATAGCTAGTGCTGATCTGGGTTAAATCACAATGGTAAAAAGAAAAACACTTTAAATTTCAGCATCACGCTGTCTCATGAAGCATATCACTCCTTGCTGATTTACAAAAAGTTCCTGTCCTTCTTGTTTGAAGGTAGGTTGGAAGTTGGGATGTTTAGACCAGGATGGTGAGCAGCAGAACAGCTAGTGTTCAATCTAGCAGCAAGCATGAGCTACTGCAATATTTCCAGGGTTAAGCTAAGTTCACCTCACAACCTTCTCTTCCAATTGTCGAGTTCTGGAAGGATGAAGGGGGTCTGATTGAGAGGTGGGGGACGTCTGAGCAGCTACTGGAATGGGTAGGAAGCATGTCTTTTAGGATAACTTGGCCAAGCCATGGAATACAGATACAAATTCACAGGATCAGGTTCAGCCTGCTGCAGAGAACCAGATCCTCCGCTGAGGAGAGAGGGGAAAAAAATCCACCAACAGGCTGGCTTTTACTATTGGCCTCTGGGATTGGCAGAAGCTGGCTTCTTCTGAGCAGTAGTGACAACAGCTCTTCCTTCACCCATTTCTGGCCTGATTCTTCACAGTCCTTCACTTCTATGCCAAGGCAGTATAAAATATTACCATTCTGGTGTGTCAGTGTTCACAGGTCCCTTTTCCTCAGGCCTCCACAGCAATCTGAAACCAAAGGTTCAGGGGGCAGAGGGACGTGCTTAATTATCTAATCCAGGTCCCCTCTGCGGCAATGCAGTCAGTTACACTAGCCCAGACAAAAAGATTACATTGAAATATTCCTACTTCTATATTTCTATATCTGGGAATTCTACCCCGAAAAAATGTTTGGTCTGAAAACAAAAAAGACCTATTTTCAAAATCTAAATGCAAACACTGCTGGACTGTCAAAGCTTTGGAAACACCAACTCCAACTATCCCTGAGAAATGCAGATATCTCACCTACAAATCAGACCATATTTGTTTTGCAATTTGAGTGATTCAGACACATAAATATTTTAGGTTTAATTCATTTGCTTCTCATACAGTCGATGAGTCACTGCTACTCTGATATCTGAGAAGTCTCACTAGGGGAGGTCCTGGAAATGTGTTACAGCTCCCAAGTGAGTTCCCGCCAGAGAGTCTGAACTTCTTTTTTAAATGTATTCATTTATTTTGCTTTCATACACTCAAAATATATGTAATATCCTTGGATACATTTGCCTCCTGGACAACAAACAATCTGACAGCCAGAAAAAATGTTTGCTTTGTAAACAACAGCATTTTCATATTAAGAATGCTACCTTAGCAAAAGATCCCATCATAAAAAAAAATAAGGTTGTAAAAGAAACAGAATTTTTAAAACTTCTCTCTAAACTTTTAGAATTATCTGATAGAAAAGTATACTTGCTCTAGTTCATCAAGTTCAGAGAACCTGATTCAGAATAAATGGATGATTCAACATATATCAGAGCCTTTGATTCAGCTGGTTCATCAATGTTATGAATCTTTGATTCTTGTATAAGTCCAGACTTTTGAGGATATGGAATATGAAGTTTTTAAAAAAGCACTAATTTAGAAAAAACAACATACATATCATAGGCCATAATCAGAGGTGATACCAGTTACAAATTGAGATGGACAGCAGGCAGTGGCTGTAGAGAAAAAGCAGCTAACATGAAGGTGTAATGTAAAAACGCTCCTTCCACACACACTGTACCTGACTGTTGGCTGCCTCCTGCTATGGCACTGCCCTTCTACCCCTTAGCATATAGCTGCACCAACCTACCAATTTGTGCCTGGAACTCCTCTGACCTCAGGTCTGAATCAGTCAACTACGGGTTCAAGGTTAACCTGTTGCATTCATTGGGGGGGGGGGGGACCAAACAAAAACAACTCTAGAGTGTAAATTGCCATACTGCAGCACTAAGGGACCAATGCGACAAATACCTTCACAGCCTTGTGAGTTGAGCAGTCCCCAGGGGACTCCTGACCTTGGCTTTGCAGCAAGCCAATCAATTCACAGACGAATGGTAAGCCTTCTTGAGATGTCCTGACACAAAACAAAATCCTTAGGCCCCAGGCTATGAGTTATGGACCTTGTGCAAATGAGCTTTCTCTTGCCTGTCCACAACAATTCCCAATTCTCAAAAAGAATCTCTCTACACCTCCAAGGAGTAATATGAGATGGTTCACCTTTACTGTGCAGGCTGCAATTGGATGTGGTTAACTGAGCAAAGGATTATAAACTCTTTCTAAAAATTACCATCTAACCTTTATTGTTATAACATTCAGCTGTAGATTATGTATATGTGTACACACACATACACACACCACTATGCATACACACAAACACAGAGTGTCAAACTATTTAGTGTTATTCTCAGCTGTCCTAGCTGAAGCAATAATATTTGCACAAGGAGCAGGTTTTAGTGAGAGACTAGTGTTGGGGGCAGCTACACTAGACTGTAATAGCTGTCAGGGAAGGCACTTTTTCCAGTGTACAAGTATATTCAAGGGTTAGAGGTACAGCACAGACTGAACGAAATATATTTTACAGAAAAAAGCTTCTGCAGCTTACACAGGGTGTGTGTGTGTGGGTGTGTGTATACACACACAAACAAACACATATATGTTGCATCAGACTACTCTGAGGACACTAATATTTCTTAAATAAGCATTCCAGGCAAAAACTGCCAAGTTAATCTTGCACACACAAGCTTAACTCTGCCCTATGCACAGATGCACTGTGATGCAGTCTTTAATTACATGTTCACATTCCATTTATCAAAGAATACTACACTTTCTTCTGAAGCCTTAAATACAAATACTGTATATAGTTATTTTCATTCTGGCATACTTACACTATTTCCATTGTCCTAACAGTCTGCCACTCTGAGCTGGTGGGGGTGTGTGTGAATTTTTTCCTGACCCTACATATAGTGATCAGTTAGACCCTGAGCTTGTGGGCAAAACCCACCAGCCAGACACTCAGAAAAGCCCTCCCCATCTAATGTGCCATCTTTGTCCGTTGGAGATATTTGCTTACGTAAGTTTGGCTGTGTACTTATATATTTATATGACAAAACCCAAAATTTTGAAAGGAGCTTATAATGTTGAATGCCCAGTTTATAGACACTTAGGGTGACATCCTGGCCCATATTGAAATTGATGGGGCCACAATTTCACCCTTTGATCTGATTTTAAGAAATGCTCACACATGGCTCCAAAATAGTGCCTTTGTTGATCTACAGGAATAGATACTATAGGTCAGTGCCTAAGATCTCAGCTTCTGGAGTCACTTGATGAATCTGGACTCTCAGCTTTAATTAAAAAAAAACGTTTCTGGCCCTCGTAAATGCAAAGAAAAAACTTGAACACACAACAAAAGCATAACTGATCCCTGCCAGAGTCTGCAGACAGCCTGAAAGAATAGCTCCAGGAGGTATAAACTTCCCCATTCATCTTAACTGTGAAAACTGCTGCCACCCTAAGCAAGGGTGAGGCTATGGGGTCCCATTCGCAGTGTGCCCGAGGCTCTGGATTGCATTATTTCAACCCTCCTGGTACATTCTTTATTTTTGTGTTGCTAAGCTAGTGCTGAGGTGATGGATGTGGGAGGGGGGGGCGGGGAAATGACTCACTCAGCCTAAGTGTGCCCTTTCTGAATGCTAAACATAATAGAATTCCAGACCAAGAGTCCAGCACAGCTTGAGTTTAAATGTCAATGCTGTTTTTCATGCGCTTGCCATACTGGGTACATTCTATATTTTTTTCCAGGATTTAAGATCATAAAAATACACTAGGCTGCTGCGTGCTACACACAATACTGCACCTCATCCTCCCCCCACACCATTCCTCTTCACATTTAGTCAAGACATCTGCAGCAGATACTGTAAACCCAACGATTTTCATATGGACAAGTACATCTCATGAGCAACAGCATGGACATAGAACTATTTCATGCCATAGGCTCCTGGAATTTAGCAGCTAACTGTGGATGCTAGACAGCTACATTTTATCACTGGTGTTGAATTTACTAAAAAATTGCCACAGAATGCCTTTAACATTGAGTCCTGGAAAGCATCAGGGGAACACAGGGGGCCTCATCTGAGGGATTTGTCTCCCAAAGTCAGAGCGGTTATGGATGATAGAATGTGCTTTTCAAACAATTCAAATGACATTACGATGATCTCACTGAAACAGGAACTATTTTTTTCTTTCCATGTCATGTGAAGAAGATAAAATTGGGTTTCAAGGGAAACAGTCAGTTTTGACTACTTTGTTTCACTAATCTAATTTACAGAATGTCACTGGATATCCAGCAATATTGACAAAGGACCCAATTCAGTGCAATCACATCACCAATTAGAACCCATGCAGTACTGGAGAAATGCTTGAAAATAATTGTCACCATATAAACAAAACTAAAACATTGCTAGTTTCAAATGACTGTAAAAGAAACACATATATTCCTTTAAAACTATGTGATATCTAATCACAAATAATCAGTCATTTTTAGCTCGTAAAAGCACTGATCAAGGTCCTCATCTGATAGAAATAGACATTGGTCCACTGACTATAATACACATACTCTGGTTTACACCAGCTAAATATCTGTCCCATTAACTAAAAACTCATTTTAATAACATGAGTACAAAAATAGTATTAAATAGAATGTAATTTTAACAAATATAGTAAGAATTGGGATTTTAACCACATTTTGACAAAATATAAAGCTCAGTAATCATTGAATTCTTCCTAATGAGGGTCAAAACCTGGCCAGCCCTTACTTGTATAAGGGACTGGAGGGCACAAGGAGTTGATGCAATGGCAGTATTTACTTGAAGGACTATACTATGAGAGAGTTTCAGTGAAATAGTCACAATCTTCCCGTGCAAATTGTCTCAGCAACATCCCTCATGCAAGGCAGCCTGGGCAGAGAGAATGTGCAGAGATCTCACAAAGCAGGCTTCATTAGGTGCTGCAAAAAAAAAATCTTAGCAGATGCTTACTGGTCACGCTCAGAAGTATTCTTAAACCACTTTATTATTCAACTCCCCCTCTTTCCTCGCCCCACTCCCTGACCATGCATCAAAAACTTCTGAATCACTTCCTCAAACTTTACACAAGAACTTCAGCAAGATTTGTGAAAATGGATATCTAAAGTTAAGTCCAAAGTCAGACATTTAACTAAACAGACTGACTTTGAAAACTGCTAAGCACCCAATATCACGACTGACTTCAGTGGCAAAAGCTGAGTATTAAGCACTTCTGAAAATTAGGCCACTTTTTAAAGTTCCTGAATATGAAAGTAGAGGCCTTGCCTTAAGCACCTTTTTTGAAAATCTTGATCTTCACCTGAGACCGACATGAGAAAAACAAGTATCATAGGAAAATGGTAGGGTTTGTTTTTTTTAAAGTTGTGAGCGAAGAGATAGAGTTACAGCAGAAACTATTTTCCAAACATAACTATCGCATTTGCTACCAAGCAAATGCTGTAGTAAATCATATAGACTAACAGAAAAATGAAATATGTTTAAGGCTCACATTTTAATGCATTTGGCACCAAAGCACAATGGACTGAACCATACGACAATAATTTCCAATTAGGCTTGAGTTACAGGAAAGCAATATTTTAGATACATTACAATACAACCCCAATGTTTCTGAGACTATAAAGAAATTCTCAAATTCCTCAGGCACGGTTCTGATTCTTGTGCCTTGGGGAAGACATAAACCAATTGTTTTATGGTAAATCATTGAAGTCTTTAAAAAGCCTTGCTGGGGAACTGCTACTGCCATCTGTAATGAAACTGTATAGGCATAACTAAAATGGTGCACAAGATATTATTTCCATATAAACTGAGCCCTGCTGGGGTAATTCTTGTGAACCACCACCTGCTTCAGTGGTCTATTTGTTCTGTTAGCTTAATGAATGTTAGCCTCATGTAAACTTTGAACATGAAATTCACTCACCTCAGTAAGTATTTTCAGATGTCTGCCTAGCCCTTCTCAGTGTAAAATGCATGCATGGTCCTATATTTCAAAAGGGATACATAAATGATAAGTTGTTCTCTAGTTTCAGTGCCATTCTGCTAGCAATCAATGTAAACTAGAATTTGGGGGGTTTCCTGAGAATTTGTTTTGGTTTCGAATTTTGCATATTAAGAAGAGAAGAGAGGGAGAGGGATGCAGGTTGGAAAACGTATTTCAGAATTATCTTCACTTAGACGAACAGAAAGATGTCTGGCATGACAAGTTGTTCAAACCAAATGTAGACAATAGTTTGGCTTGTAATATATAATTCCAGTTCTATTTCCTATTGAACTGGAAAGGTATTGTATACATCAGACACAACAGTTTCCTAAAATTTGTTTTTTTGGCCATCCCACTATTCTCTCATGACACCGGATTCAATACTTTCTTATCTGTTTTCCTCGACAATTGAATGAGAACAAACACAGTGGTTCATAATTGTGTCTTTGGTTAAATCTGTGAAACCCAAATGACTTCAATGGAAGGTAGAAGTGAACCCACTGAGGATACAAACTATGTCAGGCAAAAAATACACAAGAGAATCTAATGTGGTGAAGACTGGCTTTAAGTGGCCACATCTTTATTGAACAAAACCATGCACAATGCAAGTAGCCAGTACCAGGCCTGTGTGGTCTTCACACAGCCTTTTAACCCCTAAAAGGGAATATCCAATATCCATTAAAATAGCCGGAGTTTCATGACCTCAAACTGCTCTACCCTGCAGTAGTAGTTGCACTGATATCACCTTCAGAGGACAAGTCCTCTGTCTGTACTTGACTGTGCTCTTCCTAAGGAATGACAATCAGAGCCATTTGTCTCAGTCCAAACATCCAGGATATCTTCTTGAAAGCCATTAGGAAGCAGCCCAACCCGGCAGGTATTTATTGAAGATGGTACTACTTCTTGACTTGCCCCTAGTAATTGTCACAAAATACCATATTCAAACTGGCCAGTTCCTAAAAAAAAAAAAAAGAGTGTGTGATCCTTGTAATACCCACAGGAGAGGAGGAAAGTGTGCCATTAGCTGTCAGACATCTTGCATTGCTCCCGCTAGGCCCAGAAGGTTTTTACCCTTCCACTGGATTCTATGGGCCAGTTTCTCAGGCTAGGTTGTGCCTCCTTTGTGACATCAGGAGGCATAAAGGGGTTGTAATCCAGCTGCAAATGTCCCGCAGAGAATTCCCTTGTTAGATGGGCCCTCCCTGCTTGAGCATCATATCACAGTTAGGCTCTGTGCTCCAGCCCCACTGGTGTCAGCATAATGGGTGTGTTGAGGGCACCAGGGGTTGCGGCATATCTCCTCCATGGCAATCATTCACTCATGCAGGGTCCATAAAGGAACCTGCCCTGCAAGTGGAATTTAAAGTGGCTTGGCAGCAGCACTAACTGGGGATGGCACTGAGAATCATGAAGCCAGTTCCTGGAACTGGTTCCCCGGTGCACTCCCTCTCGCCTGTGCTAACTGGAGCTCTGGCACATGAGAGAGACTGATCCAGTATAGTAAGCTGGAAGAGCAGAGTGCATCTTTATTTAAGACAATTCTAATGTAAATAAGTGGAACACAGACACATACCCTATGTGAACACTAAGGGATATCCAGTACACCAGAGGAACAGAGAATTCCTTCCGTGACCCAACTTTGAACTTGCAACTGTTCTTTCTCACATGTCCCAAGTTTCTCATCCCTCCCTCACCCATTTACATGCTTTAGACATTTAAATCTCCCCTTTCTCTGTGATTCCAGCACATGCAGTAGGATTTAAAAGCTCCCTACTTCACTAATGGGAAGTAACACTGTTGTCCCTCCCGCCCCTCGCCTTGGCAGCTCAGTGAGCATTACTTTCACTCCAGTTCTCCCCGAATAACAGAAATGGTAAAGATGTTAAAAATCCCAGTGTGCAGTATGTAGTCAATACTTCACGTATTTCAAATCATTGCTAATATTGTATTGTTTTTAAGAAGTCAATTGAAAAAAGCTTTTTTTTTATTCAGAGAAATGCATTTTCTGACAGATAAAAATGCATTTTCAAACACTTGTATTCACAAATATGACCTTAGGAAGGAGAGAGATATTGATGCTAAAAATACAGCTTGTCAAATGATGGAAATGGTCACTTTTAATCCTGCTGATTTTTGCTTTACAATCAGGCAAAAAGCAAAATAAATCCTCTTTCCAGTTTTGTTACTTTTATGGGGCTCCCAAAAAGGTAGTGAATATTCAGTTCCAGCTGGCTACTAAGTCTTATTTATCAGATTATTTTTGAAGCAGTCTCAACATTATGATGTACTACATTTTGTTGATTAAACAGTTTATATGTTAAGGCCAAAAGTCTTACCCCCCAAAATGATGCTGTTGTTTCTGTGCCCAGATATCTGTTTGAGTGTATTTTCAAAAGATTAGCACTAATAATTGAAAAAAGGCAGGAGAAGTACATTAGCAAACAGTATGTAGCCAAGATAAATAAGGCTTTCTGTAAAGGCCTAATTATTTTCAAGCTATTCATAGTTGCAACTGATATCACTATCGTAAAAACACATAGGAGCGCACAATTCTTGGGTCCATCGAGTGTGATGTATGCCAACTCCCCAACATAAAGCAGCCAGAAATCTGGCAAATTTAGCCTTCTATACATTTCCCCAGCATGAGGTCATGATTGGGGGAACTGGGCACAGTTAAGGTGTCCCTCCACCCTTGGGATCTCTGGCTGTTGGCCTATTGGCAGCTGCTATGCTTCACACCAGGAACAGACTCAGCCACAGGATAACCCTAGTATTGGTGGTATTGGGGAAAATGGGGGGGGGGGCATGGTAAAGATTGCTTATTGCCACATTTGATTCTCTCCTGCCCTCCCAAACTGCACTGAGTACAGCTCAGATGCAGCCCAATATCTGGGCCTATGGATGGACAGAAAATCAGTAGATAATGTATAGTATACTGTGATTAGCTGCTTACTGATTTCTGACTCCCCCATACCATGTAGTTTTGCACTGTAGTGTCAAACAAAAGTAAGAAATATTTTTACCTATAGACATCTTTGATCATCATGGCATCTAGATAAACCATTATTTGTTCCTTTCTCAGGAACAACTACTGCAAAGTGCTCAAATCTTGGTTCTTTGGTTCCAAGAGAGAGCATTGGCAGGTGGTTTAGGATATGGTTTATTGGGAGATTGCTACATAAATGTTGTGCAGGAGTCACTGCACTCAAGACAGAAAGGCTAGCTCAGCCTTACCTCAGCTTCTGTGCTACTGAATTCCATAAGCAGCCCTGCTGAACATGACTGACACAGTGGGAGTGCAGAAAGGTAGGTTGCTCTGAATGGGCAATGTAGGCTACTAGATCTTTATCTTGAGAAAATCCACTTTTAAGGGGCACTGGTCAAAATGCCCAGTCTTGCTGAGATGCCAGATTAGTTTGGAGAAAATAACACACACCAGCATATTTGCCCTAAAGGATTTAAAGTAAGCAGAGGGGCAGGAACTCTGATAACACTCTGATAACAGAAGAGGGAGAGCTCTACCTCTTCTCCCTACGTTGAGTAAGCAGCACTTTCTTATAGTTCCCCCTATGTGCTTGGCTGCTGTGGTGTGAACTCCCTCTTATGTTTCAATCTGCTTTAACCACTGCCTGAACACACTTTGAGGTGCCCAACATTTTGGTTAAGTTCTCTGTTCATGGAGCACCTCTGCAATTCTTGGACCCATCGGGGCCTGGAAGTAGAAAGTCTGATTATTTTGAGAAAGTCTGATTATTTTGCTCCATCTCTCAAGCCCAACATGCCTCCTGAGACAGAGTCTTCCCATGAGAACATGAGCCCAGGTTTTCAGTCCCAGGATGTTCAGACAGTTCAGGGAAACATCCATATTTTTGGGCACATGACTGAACCAGATCCAGATGATTTTCCACATGAGATCTGCTAGTTTATTTTGCTATATAAGATCAACAAATATACAAGTTGCATTAACAGCCCCGATAAAGACGGGCAGTCTTGTAGATTACCAGAGCTACAGCATTGTTAGGGTTGCAAAGCATTTTCTAGACATTAGTTAATCCTCATAACAGGAGAGGAAGGATGGTTGAAGTGCTCTGGGCACTAGCCTAAGATTGAGAGTTCTACGTGCAAGTCCCTGATCTGCCACTGTCTTCCTACATGACCTTGAGCAAGTTCTTTTGGGTATATCTATACTGAAAACTACAACACAAAAAAAAAAAACCAAAAAAAAAAAACCATGGCAGTGAGTCTCAGAGCCCAGGTCACCTGACTCGTGCTCATGCTATAGGGCTAAAAAGAGCAATGAAGACATTCCCGCTCGAGTGGGAGTACTGGCTCTGAGACCTTTCCCACTTGCCAGATTTTGGAGCCTGGGCTCCAGCCGGACCAGGAACACCTACACTGCTATTTTGAGCCCCATAGCGTGATCCAGGCTCTGAGACTTGCTACCGTGGGGTTATTTATTTATTTCATTATTTATTTATTGCAGTGTACACATACCCTTACATACTCTGGGCCCCATTGGCAAAATAAGGAGAAAAGCACTTCCGTGCCTCACCGGAGTGTTGTGAGGATCAACATTTTAAAGGTTGTGAGATGCTTAGATATGAGGGTAGTGGGGGCCATATAAGGATCTGACATAGATACTACAGCCCAATGTGGTTGGAGATTGAAGCAGAAAGGATTTCTTTATTTTATTTTTTAAACACAGAGAGAGAGAGAGAGAGAGAGAGATTTGCAAAGTGTCTCGATTTTTTGTTGCTAAAAACAAGGAAAACAAATAAGGAAATAAATGTATACATTAAATAATCTCCTCATAGTTAAGAAATTATTTCTGAAATGAAAGAATAAATGAATGTATAAATTAATACTCCCTTTCCACCCTTGCTTTCTTTTGAGAGGGCCCATTAACTGTCAATTATATACACAATTCTAGTTATATTTTTGTTTATTGCTTTTCAGCAACTCTGTAATCCTAGAGGATGAAAATATTTTCCATTTGCCACAGTGACACGTGCTATGGAAAGAAAATATGAACAGCTGCAGGCCTTCCCAGTGATGGTATCAGATAACATTCAGTTCAAGATTCCAGCCTATCTTTCTTCCTAAAGGGAAAGGGAAGCTCTTCCATTTGGTCCTGTGGAACGAGGTCCCAGGGAGCTCAGTGCCGGTACTAGCCCATAGGATGCCCTAAGCAGGAATATTTCCTCCCCTCCCCACACAACACACAATAAAAAGTGAATAGGGGGCCCCCTTTGAGCTGCTCGGGGCCCTAAGCAGTTGTTTTGTCTGTTTATGCCTAGCGTCAGCTCTTGCAGGGCTGAACTGGAAGCAAGCTCCACAAAATTAAAAGCTCTACAGATTTTTCTGTTGAGGAATTTTTACCAATACAGAATCGCCACATTTTAACATCTTTAACCCATAACACTTTGGCTTTAAGCCAGCTACATGTGTTGAGAGTGAATGCTCAGAATTCAGCTTTCTCCTTTGCTGTTAAACAAACCTTTCACAAGGCCAGGGTGCAAGTCTATGAACTTGAGGTGTTGAAACCTGTTACCATTCCCTTACTGGGGAACTTACAATATTTGTCAATGATATATGAGGTCTATAAAAAGTAAAATATCATTATTTAGGGTGTTTATTTTAGCTTGTGTCTGAAAAGCATTGGTGACCTTACAGAAGCACTTCACTGGAGGTCATTATTTAGACTAAACTCCAGGCACAGGAAACAAAGAGCTCTATTCATAACAAAACTAAAACAGAATAAATATTCAGAGAAGAAGTGAGCAAGTCTTTCAAAATACAGACTGAATGGGACTGTAATTCAATGAGACCCCATTTGAGGAAATGCTCCCTATTCAGCAAAGCATTTAAGTGCATGCTTAACTTTAAGCATATGCTTAAGTCCCATGAAAGTCAGTAAGACATAAATATGTGTTTAAATGTTTCCTGAATTGTGACTGGAGTCCCTTCTCCTCTGCAAAAATGGGATATATTTGGATACACACAAGGAAGATAGAGAGATGGAAAATACCTATAATATCAAGTCCATCACAGATGAAAAAGGCAATAATAATCTATTGAGTCTGATACTACTACACATTCTGTTAGCCAAATGACAAAGAAGGAGCACGCTGCTCCAAAGGTGGTCTTGCCTGATTAGATGCTCTTAGGGCTTGAACTTGTAACCACAGAATCAAAAGTAAAGCTCCCATTGATCTGGCACTTAATGCAAAAGATGCTCTCTATTATAACAATCAACTGTACTGAAAATGTTGAAAAAAGGGTAAAAAATTATATGAACACCAGTACACTAACCTTCTCCCTTATGTTTTGAGTGCTAAATATGCATCCTATATACTAACACACTAAATGATCTTGGCAACGTTTGTCACATTGCACACACTAATTTGGAGCCAAATGGTCTCCTCTGCTACATGGGACAGGGAACAAAGAAGTAAGCAACACAACTTCAAATGTCCAGAAACTTGTGGAATGGGTTAGTGGTTGTTATGCAGAATTTATCTCTGCTGATGGCAGACATAAGGAGGGTACTTAGGAGAATAGTTCCTGAGGTAAGGAGGACAGTCTTGTGACTAAGGCCGTGTAATGGGACTCAAGAGACCTGCCTTAAATCCTTGGCTTGGACATCGACTTTCTGTGTGACCATGCACAAATCACTTAGTCTCTCTGTGTGCCTCAGTTCTTCAGTGCCTCATCCTCAGTAAAATGGGCATGATAACCAGAGAAGATTGAAATATTTTCCTCAAAACTGTTTTTCTTAAATCAAAAGTAGTTTTTTGACCAATTTCTGGTAAAATTTCATTTTGTTCAAAATTTGCTTGTCTTTTTAAATGAAAAATTAAAACAGAGAATGTGTTGATAACGATTTTTGTGTGTTCGTTTTCAAAAGCTGAACTTTTTTTATTGAAAAATGACCTTTTTCAACTGAAGACAGTTTTTGAACATCAAATTTTCATTTTCATGAGGAGTTTCAGAATAAAATGTATTTTAAGCCTTTCCCATGAAAAATATCTGACATATTTCAGCCACCTCCTACCAACAACATGGTTTAATCGCCCCTTCTCTCTGGATGCTTTGTTAATACAGGGCTTTGTCAGGGCTCTGGAGCACAGGCTGTCAGTTACTCACTAGGTCTACATGTGAGCTGGGAGGTATGATTCCCAGCTCGTATGTCCATGTGAGCTGTAGTTCTGCTTGAGTTCTGAGGTCAGGATAAGGCCCTCTATTTTGAAAGGAATGAAGGAATCTTACAAGCCTTTTTCGGCTAAGCCAGGTCATCTGCAACTCTCTTTATTTGAAAGTGAGTGGCATGCAGAAAACTCTGAAATACTTTCATATTTTACCAAACAATGCCAAAAAATGAAGCAATTACTTTCTAATCTGATCCTTATAAAAGAATGCCAGTCTGATCTGTATAAAAGAGAAAAAAACATCAGAATCAACAGGAAAATTCCACTGGGGCACTGGGAAAGCATGCTTTGATCCATATAAGATTGAATGCTGACAAGCATGGTGATCAGTCCAACAAAATGTCATTGTATACATAAAATGGGAAAAGTTGAAAGATCAAAACTCAATAATGCTAATGTCTACCTCTTCCCCTGCCCCATGAAGTCTTAGCACATAGGGCACTAATATTAAACATGAAACCTATTTCAGTCAGATAAAGTAAAGAAAGATTGTAACTTATCCTTCATTTGTTGTGTAGAATTACTACATGTAAATGTGGATTTCTAGATATCTCTGAATCCATTATGTATACTAACAGGATTAGCCAGCATTAGTCTGCTATCCAGAAGCAGCGTAATATGTAGTCTGACCTGAGATCTCTCCTGGGAGCCAAGAGGTCTAAGTTGAAGCATACATGATTTCAAAGCAATTCTTGGCACAATTAAGTGTTTGACCTGCAAGACGAACAAGCGTATCATTTAATTAATTGCCCAGCTCTTTTGAACAGTGCTGTTCATTTTCTCATGACTGCATGATTCAGCGCTGCTAGTTCTTAGGGAGATGATCTGAAAGATTACACTTTAAATGGCCTGATGGTTAATCAGAATGGCTACTTTTCATGATGCCATCAAACTCCAACATCAACCTTGATGATTTCTTTAAAAATATTTCTTTAACTACAAAGCAACAAGGACAGTGCCAATGGTGCCTATTTTTCCTACAGAGATGAGTTCTATTATGTTTGAATTATTTGGCCATCTGCATGGAAAATGAAATATAGATTTTAAAATTATGTATACAGCAAGATGAGAAATATATTATTCAACATTACAAAATATTTTCCAAGCCACTCAAGGATCTCAGTCAACAGTACAGGTTAGGGAATGCAAGTCAAAACAGGAACAGATTCAGTAAAAATGTATTCCTTTATTCATCATGTATGTATATCCATTTGGAGAACCATTTGGGGGAAGACATCTTACTACAGCTTAAGAGCAAGCAGACAATAATTTATGGATTGATGATTTATAAACCATTTAGCAGAATATCTATAATTGTCTACTCTGCTCTTCCCCCACCCCTATATTTATACTGCACATATGTATTATGCATGCATGTCTGGATATTCTCCTTTCAACCTAAATAAATCTGTAAACCTGTTATAAATATTAAAGCATTCATGACTTCCCAAGCATGGTTTTAGCTGGTCAATGCGTTTGAATACGTATTCATTAATGTGCTGGATACAAAAGGAAACATACTTGCCATAACAATTGCAAGCATAGTATATCTTTTCAAATCATGGATATGGCACATAAGAAGGGAATGATTTTTTCCCATGTTTGTGTGTGTCAAACATTTCTCCATGAAATGCCTGAATTTCTTGTTTGTATGGGGCCCAGAGTATGATATATTTGCAAACAGAGGATCCAAAGTTCTTCTTCAAGTTACTGTGTCATCTCAACATGTTTGCTATACTGTTCTCTCAATACTTTACATTCAACATCCAGACTGGTGGGCAGTTTAAAAACATATTAGTATGGGATGGTGTCCCTCGCCTCTGTTTGCCAAAAGCTGGGAATGGGCGACAGGCGATGGATCACTTGATGATTGCCTGTTCTGTTCATTCCCTGTGGGGCACCTGGCATTGGCCACTGTCAGAAGACAGGATACTGGCATAGATGGAACTTTGGTCTGGCCCGTATGGCTGTTCTTATGTTTGGTCTTATTTGAACGTATTGAGGTGACTTTTGCAGCATTAATCCTTCAAATGCTGTTGTTTTTTTTTCAGTTTGCCAACTTAATGAATCCTTTGGAGAATGTATGGATATAATTTTGCAGCATCAAGAGGATTAAGCTGCTTTAAATGAAATATTGTCTTGGGGTCTTCTAGAGGCTATTTTCAAGGTTCTGTACATACACATATTGTACTATTCACATTAACTATCTGAAATTGTAGTAAACGTTACATATTTTATGTCAAAGGAAATACTTCCCTTTCATTCAATGAAATGGACTGTCTGTGACTGGATGTTTTCATTCTCAGGTTCCCATGAATTTTGCTGGTCTTGTGTGTTTTTGTTGTATGTCATTTGTCATTCTTTCCATAAATGCAAATACAAAAGCATTAGTTCTCCCCACTTGTATAAAGCAAAATTAATTGAAGATTTCTGAACCAAAATATTTCATAAGTAAGGGACCCAGGTTTTGGAGATCTTTCCCTTTACACAGTCAAGTTAAACAACCCAACACTTATGGCTGGCTTGGTCTTCCGCTCCCAAATTCCCCCAAAAAGGGGAGGTGAGTCCCATCTGGGTCTTGTTTTACTTGGCTATTTAAACAGGTAACCTTTTTCTGGCATGACTGTTTTCTAAGTTATCACGTCTTTACGTGGCTTAGATTGTAAGCAGGGAACCAGTCTGACATACTTCATAAAACACATGCACTTTTATGGCACTATATAAATAACCAATCATTTATAACACCAGAGTAACTAGTTTTTCTAAGTTGGCTTTTTAGTACAGCTCAGCAGACCATGCACTCTCAGTGATGGCCTAACATAGGGATCAGTCCTAGCATCAATCCTGTTTAACATCCACACCAATAACCTACCCTGTCACTCACCACAGATATTGTATATGCTGATGACATTGCTCTGACCACACAGGCCTGGAATTTACTTAACACAGAACAAATCCTAACTAAGGACCCTAAAATCATGTCAGAATATTTCTTAAATTGGTGGCTAAAACCAAACCCCACTAAGACTATCACACCAGCATTTCATCTAAGCACATTGTTTTCTGTGACCAGCAGATAAGACATGATCCCACCCAAAATATCTTGGTGTGACAATAGACCAAACCCTCACATACCACCAGAATCTGAAAAAAATCCATGACAAAATAAAGATGCATATAAACTTCATCCAGAACAACCTGGGAAACTGATGCAAAAACTCTATGTACCTCCTCACTGGCCCTCGTCTACTCTGCCTCAGAATACTGCTCATCTGTCTGGACACAGTTCCCACACATGCTTGTCGACTCTCAACTTTATACCATCATGCAGATCATTACAAGCACAGTAAAGTCAACTGTGGCTTCGTTTACTGGCACACATCCACCCACTCCAAATCTGTCACTACATCAGGATTATTCAGGAATTCCATCACATTTGAGGGAATAAAGATCTTCCAATATGTGAAGACAAATAACATATTGAGATTTCAGCTCAAATCTAGAAAACCTTTTTGGCTTGTAGCGCAAGTGCTCAATGACTCAGGGGTTTCCCCCAAAGATCAATGGTGGGCAATGTGGAAGGACAACAATGTCCCTAATAAAAACACCTCAACAAGGACCCACCAAAGAACCCAGTGGTTTTTCACTCTCTCTGAAAACAGGGTCCACTTTGAACTGCATTCACACATCATATGGCAGATGTGCCTATCTTCTCCATAAATGGGGATGGAAACATAATCCTATTAGTGACTGCAGAAGCAGACTTCAAACTATAGAACAACTCATCAACCAGTGTCCCAAAGGATCATATCTGGGTGGTGTTTCTGCCACACATTCTGCATCACCTGAAGAAATCAACTGGATCTCCAACCTAGACTTGGACCGCTAACATTGCTCTTTTTAAGCCATATGAAAGAAGTACTCGTACAAATGAATTATTTTTCATCATACAGTACGTTTTGTGCCCAAAAGACATTTTAGGAGACACAGTATCAGAATCACAGAATGTCTTTAAGGACCAGTCCAGGAACGTGATAGCCTGCAGCAACTAATACAAATAATTTTATACAGTGATATAGTAGAAATTTGCCAGGAAATTCAATTGCAGAAAATGTGCATATGCCTTCATAGATGGAAGAGGTTGACAGAACTGTAAAGCCCAAATCTTTTCTCCTCTTTCTGTCTCAGAATCCTTTGTCCTTAGCAGCATTGCAGTACTCAGAGAGGGGAAGAGTTGATAATCAAAAAATGTTCCAATCATCTTAGTATTTAGCATTTACAAAGTGCTTAAGATTGTCTAAGTACTGTGCACAACACTAGGGTCAAAATGTTCAAAAATGCCCTTCAAAGTTCGGTGTCCAATTTGAGACACTTTGCAACTGATTTTCAGAAGCTTAGCTCCCACATGGTGTTGCAAATATTTAACATTTCTGAAAATGAAGCCTAGGATGCGTTCATCTGGACACACGAAATTAGAGGCCACTTTTGAAAATGTTGGCTTAATTATCTGGAAGGGTAAATAAACCCCTTTTACTTGCAATTAAAGTAATCATCAAAAGCAGGAGACACCATGGTCCCACAGTTTTTTAGCAAGAACATGCAAGTTTGCACACAAGGGGTGGTCAGGACTCAAGAATATTTGAAGGAGACAAAAACAGCAATATCTCCAGCTGAAAACATGCCCTGCCTCTTAAGGCAATTCTAGATTAACACCACCTCTCATTATAGCTGTATAATCACAAGCCTCATCATCAAAGGAGGCACAAGAAAATCATCAAGCTATCATGCCTGCTTCTCTTTGAGTTTAGAGGATCTGATATATCTAGAAATATAGGAATTAGAGACAGAAAGGAAGAATTTGGGGATGTACTGAGAGGTAAGTCCCTCTCTTCAATGGTATGTATTAGCAATCAGAAATACGCATTAGCAATAGCCCAATTGACTGATGGCACATAACTCATCCATATTTATCTGTCAACTATTGGACAGGTGTCTATTGATTTGTACAGGTCATTGAACTACAGAATCGAACAGTGACAAGTGCTCCATGCATTTCTGCCTAAATCAGAGGAGAAAATGTAGAATTTTCTAATGCAACCCTGTAGTCTCCCTCTTCTAACCTAGGAATCATTGCAATAATATACAAAAAAAGGAGAATTAAGCAGCTGCCAAATATTTTATAAATCTATTTACAACATGAATTTATTTTTATAAGAATTTAAGATTATATGTGACATTTACTCATTGGAAATTATCACATGTATTGGAATCATATACAGCTATTTTGGTAGTTTCTTATCTAAGTCAGGGGACCAAGGTGTATACTGTGGAACTTGACAATGAAGACCCTGGATGTCCCTATCTTTGACATGAAGGTATAGGTCCAGGGAGAATACAAGTCTTGGCACGTAATGGTGTATCTTGAGCCAAACAGAAAATTCATTCGTTTTGTTTGATGTTAAAAAGGAAAGTATATGGGAAAATATATTAATTGGTGCTAGAACAACCCAGACTGTTTCATGAATATGCACACCACTTTCCCATAATTTATGATAAAGGAAATGATTGGTGCATTAGCAGTGGTGAGCTGGAACCGGTTTGCTAGAACCGGTTGTTAAATTTAGAAGCCCTTTTAGAACTGGTTGTTCCACGAGGGACAACCGGTTCTAAAAGGGCTTCTAAATTTAACTGGTCAAAAGTGGCGCCTTAGGCGCCGACTCAGTGGGTGCTCCAGCCCTGGAGCACCCAAGGGGAAAATTTGGTGGGTGCAGAGCACCCACCGGCAGCTCCCCGCCCCATCCCCAATCCCAGCTCACCTCCGCTCCGCCTCCTCCCCTGAACGCACCGCCCCGCCCTGCTTCTCCTCACCCCAGCCCCGGCTTCCCGCAAATCAGCTGTTTGCGCAGGAAAATGGGGCAGGGTGAGAAGCAGGCGGCGGCTTCCCGCTCAGGCCCAGGGAAGTGGAGGTGAGCTGGGGTGGGGCGGCATGAGAAGGGCCGCCCACGCTGCAGCAGGTAACCCAGGGCGGGGGGGGGGGCAGGGGAACCACTCCCCACCACAGCAAACCTCCGCCACTCTCGGCCTGAGCGGGAAGCTGCCGCCTGCTTCTCAGCCCTCCCCAGCTTCCCGCCAAACAGCTGATTTGCGGGAAGCGGGGGGGAGGGGGCGCAGAGAAGCAGAGCGGGGCAGCGCGTTCAGCAGAGGAAGTGGAGTGGAGGTGAGGTGAGCTGACGCCAGGCGCAGGGTGGGGAGCTGCCAGTGGGTGCTCTGCACCCACCAAATGTTCCCCATGGGTGCTCCAGCCCCAGAGCACCCAGGAAGTCGGCACCTAAGGCGCCACTTTTGATGTGATCAGTGCGGGAGCGGCCGCTCCCCCTGTTCCCCCTCGAGCTATGCTTCCCCTCCCCTAGGAGGCAGAGGGACCTGCCGGATGCTTCCTGGGAGCTGCCCCAGGTAAGCACTGCCAGGACTCCCCACCTCGCCCCCCGACAGGGGCCTCTGGCTCTTAGGGGTGGGCACCCACTACGGTGGCCCATGAGACCCTCCTGCCTGGTTCTGGCAGGAGGGGGGTGGATGGGGCAGGGGTCCTGGTTGGGGGGGTGTCCAGGAACGCAGGAGGGTTGGATGGGGCACGAGTCCCAGGGGGCAGGGGTTGGCAACGACCCCCTCGTGGGGTGAGGAGGGAACCGGTTGTTAAGATTTTGGCAGCTCATCACTGTGCATTAGTCTGTTTAATTTTTGGCACTTAGGAAGAGGCTAAAAGAGCATATGAATGTGGGAAGGGAACCCATTTAGTTTAATCTTGATTTGTAGGTTTCATTTGACTGTATGTTTGTATAAGAGTGGCAGATTTCCATTTTTTCACCTTTGAAAAATGCTGAGAAAAGGTAAACACATTGAACATATTCATTTTTGCTATATGTGAATTATCTTAAGAGTTCTGTAGAAAGATTTTCATTTCCTCCAGATGATGTTCCATGAACAGAGTATCTGTCTAGGTATTTATATGATTCTCATCAACACAGTATGTGAACGCCTCACAAAACATTAATGTCCTGTGGAGTAAGAACTATATTGTCATCCCCAATTTTCAGACTGGAAAATGATCCACAGAGAGAAAGTAACTCTCCTAAGATCATACTACTCTTTTACTGCAGAACAGAACTTCAGTGAAGGTGTCCAGAATCCAAGTCCAGTGCCTTATCCACAAGATCACACAATGCACACTGAAGTCAAACTGATAGGGGACTGTGCTCCCTAGACTGTCCTCTCTCTATTTCCTAATATCACTAGTTCTCAGGTAACAAAGAGTCTTCATTTTTAATTCTGAGGGAAACAGCAGCTACTGTTGGCATATTTATAACAACATACAAATATCCTGCTTTGTATTTCTATTGCATATGGGGACCTCAAAGCATTTTACATACATTAATGAATTACATTTTATTAAAGGTAATTAAAATGAATTACTTTACAACCTTCACTACACTTCACATTTCTTATGTCAGCTGAGTCCTAAGGTTGAGTGGAATCATTGTTATCCACTCCAGAGTGGGAGGAGGCAAATTCTCTGTTGGTGTCCCTCCATAGCAATGAACAGAGGACACGAGCAGAGAATTTGGCCTGGACTGTCTAAACAAATATTAAAACTTGGATTTTCAAAAGAGCCTAAGGGAGTTGAATGTCATATGATTTGGACACCTAACTACCTTAGGATCCCAAAACATACCAGTCTAAAGTTATCTGAGATACAGAAACAAATGACTGCAAGGATACCAAAACTGACCACTTGTGGACTGATGCATACAGTGTAGTTGTAGCCACCCCAGTCCCAGCATATTAGAGAAAAGGTGGGTGAGGTAATATCTTTCATTGGACCAACTTCTCTCTCTCTCACCAAAAGAAATTGGCCCAATAAAAGATATTACTTCATCCACCTTGTCTCTCTCTTATGGACTGAATAATGCTTTACTTTAAACATACAACAAAACAGAGAAACTATTATAGCCTTCAGCTTTTAGGAAAACCCTTCAAGTCACTAAACCCCTAAGTCACTAAGGACACTAGGGCATGTCTACACTACCTCACAGCATGGACTACGGGACTGTGAATAGCAGTGTGCATTGTAACTCCCCTGTGTGGATGCTGCAGGCATGAACTAAAAGGTTCCAACTTCCCATTAATGTGGTCCTGTTTGAAAAGGACAATGTTAATGCAGTGCTTGAACTGTAATGATCGAAATGCTAGGACTCAAGCAATATTTTTACATTCATAACTGATGTAGCAAGCCTAGAGGTGCCGGGGCTCAACCCTGGCAAGCCTGGGCACAAATTAAGCACTACATGAATGTGAACTAGGAACCTTTTCGTTCATGCCTGCAGCATCCACACAGGTGAGTTACAGCATGATGCTTTAGTGTGCACTGCTATTCACACCCCCATAGTCTGAACAGTGGGGTGGCGTAGACACACTCTTACTCCCTTTGATTTTCAAAATTCAGCAAAACTTCAGTTCCTAACGGGTAGATTTTCCAAAAGCACAGATACCTGTTGGGTGCCTAAATCCCAGTGAATTTTACTCAGGTGCTTTTGAAAATGTTACCTGACAATATTATATATTTTTTCCTAACAAATGTGCTATATAAAGTTTAACCTTTTTTTTTGTACTTTGTTATAACCCTGCACAACCTGTAAAAGACCAGTACTCAAAAACCAAAATCATGTCTATTGAAACCCCCTATAAATTACACAAATAGAAATCAATCTTTTCCAGTCAGGATGTTTAAATTTTTTAGTATGTCCCACCCCAAAAATGTGCCATGATTTATTGTTTCACGGGGCTTTTGAATACAATTGCTAAATTCAATATACATTATTTCAGTTTCAGTGTGTTTCTGGCAGACATTTTAAACTACTTTTTTTTCTTACTGAGCTATAACTCACTGACTAAAAATACTCAATAAGCTGAACTGACTGCCATGAAAGAAAGCAATCAATCATATTGACTAGCATTAACAAAGACCAATGCCATAATAATTGCATGCATAATCACCTGGAATTTCAAGTGATTTTCTAGGGCAAGGTCCTGATCTATGCTTGGTATGAGTTGAATTGCCAAGCGCACTTATTATAAAAAAATAGTTCAGATAAATCTCACTTTATATCAAAACATAGGAAAAACAGGAGGAGATGCTGAAGTTTTCTTTCAAAACCTGCCTTGCATCAAAGGATAGTTAATTTACTCCTCTGGGGTCTTAGGTCAGTGTTGCTCACAATGAAGGTTGAGCATTCTAATACTTTAACAGCTGTCATCATTCTCAGACATTAGATTCATAGGAAGTGTGGGCCAACTAACTGTCAGTATTAAAAAAGGCAAATGCATAACATACCTGGGTGAGGAAGATATATTCCCTTTCACTTTTATAAATAAATAAGTAATTTTTGCCAATTTCTAGAGTTTACCATTGTTGGGGACACCTCACTGACATAACTACATAATCCCTTTTGTAGAACCAGTCACATAGCTACTTAAAAATGACTTTTAATATTCTATGTACAGCTGCATGAATTTTCAGTTTGCTAACCTTTATTCTAAGTTTCACACTTCGACTCTCTTCACAAGCAATTTTATAACTTGGTGTGATATTCTCATCTTGATGTGCTAGATGTTTTATATGTAAATCCTTCTGTGAGCAAAGATCCCAGTTTCCCAGTTACATAAGGTATGATTCCTTTTTTATTTTGTTGAGACTGTGAACGGACAGAGTAAAGTGTGTCTTTTGCATTTCTTTTTATTACATGAAAATAAAAATGCTTCTTTTCAATCTCCTACTGCCATCAGGCATAACAAAGTGAAAAAAAATGACTGGGTAGCAAAACAAAGCTTTCTGCAGGGGTTGCAGTTGAGAACAACAGCTACAAGAAGTGCACATTTTCGCCAGATTCCCAGACAGGTCGTAAGATAAGATTTTAAAAAATCCTTTATGTAATTGAGACCATTGACCTAAAATAACCTTGAAAAGACTAGTATTGTGTGTCGCATCTGTGTGTGTTTAGGGAGTTGAAATCCCAAAATATAATATAAGCAAGTAGTTTTACGATAAAGAAAATGTCAGCATGTCAGCTCTTCTCTGTACATCAAACCAGTCATCTTGCTCCCTTCTTCTAGCCCCATCTCTCCTGGACGGCTTCCTCCAGGAACTCTTACAGCCAGATCATGGCCTAATATGCAGCCATTTTGTGCTGCTCTGGAGGCTCCAAGGGATTATAGACTAGTCCAACTGGGCAGCGGATGATTCCCTCAAATGAAGGAATCCCCTTGTGACAGAGTTTGCCTACTTGCTCTTACAACATCCCCACCATAGAGGGCATGTTGTGTGGTGTAGCCTGAGTGCCGCTGTGCTCTGGAGATCTTGGCCTTTTGGGAACTGTTACCAGCCAAAGCAATTTAGAAAGGATACTTTAATTTACTGTGGGACCAGCTCCCAGCAACCCCAGGAATCAGGGAACTGCAAAGGTGGCCTCGAGCCCTGTTTTGCATTCTACCAGCTCAGCTAGATCCAATGATTGAGGCTTTAGGCTCTCTATGTAGTTGCATGGATTATTTGGATCACTCAGATTTCTTTATTAATACAATATCAGGAATTTATCTTCAAAAATCAACATCCTTTATATATTAAGGGTGAATAAATAGAGGACATTTGGACAAGACCAAATGGAAACTACTCTCATTGATCATAGTATGATGCCTGATAGAGGAATCAAATTGGTGAAAAGCCAATTAAAGCCAGGAGCCTCTAGGTCCAGAAATCCCCATTCTTAAACGTTTTCAAAATCATTACCTGGTGTGGGGAGGGGTTAAACACTGTACACTCAGCCATCATGGAAAGCCACAATAAATTATTCAGCCCAGCAGAATATATTTCTGGGTTTCTAAACCACACAAGCCACAGAAGGATGTGGTTGATGCCACAATTGGCCAATCTATCCATGGCAGGGGGACAGTAATAAAAGAATGGGCAAACAAAAAGTTCCACAGAAGCAAGATGCCTAGGAAAACTTGTAAACAGGAGCTCTTCTGTGATACAGTACTCCAGATACTTTGGACAATTTGTCCCCAACTAAATCACGTGACTACAACACTGGGGTTACACTACCTTCTGTGTCCTGCGGGTCGTGCGTGTGGGGTGCGGGCACAGTTGAATGCATGGATGACACAAAGCAAATCTATTGTCTGGCAGGATGGTTTTTCTGAAACACTCTGAGTATACAGCAGGCCACCCCAATGGAGCTTCGTCAGTGGGGCAATATGCCTCTCACTCCCATCACACTTTATGGGCAATAGGCAATGGTAAGTTAATCTTGGTTACATGGTCACTGTTCCTGTTCCTGGCTTCCCCCTTTAAAGGGGTTGTCAACTTGGGAAATACCAACACTTTGAGGTTTGGTCCCTTTTTAAATGGCTTACCTAGTGACAGATGTTCAATAAACTAGAAAAGAACTCCTCCCAGCCTCTCCACTCCTCTCCCTCTCCCACACGTGCACACGCACACACACACAGACACTCTCTCTCTCATGCACACACGAAGATAAACCACAGAGATTCTAATAAGAGCTGAAATGTCCTAAGTGACTATGAGCTAGTAGATTCTCAATGTCTTCCGTTATTAAGAAAGTTTTGGCAGGCTATTCTGGAACAAAGTGGCTATAGAACCTTCATAGAGATGAAGAGAGAGATTGATTGAACCCTAAATTTGACATTTTGTTGTGAAAACCTTTAAAATGGGGATTATATAGCACTGATCTGATCTAACTCAGATCAGTGCATGTCATTTTCCTGTCTTCTTATATCAGATTCGTCAACATCACTAACCATAGTGCAATCATTCTGAGCAACAAAAAGTCTTCATTCCTGTATTTTACTTCTTAACATTAGAGCTCTGTTCGTTGCTGATGGCCACAATTCAGCAAAGCACTTAAGCGTGTGCTTAAATCCCCCGACTTCAATGGGATTTTAGCGGTTACTTAAATGCTTTGCTAAATTAGAGCCTATAACTGTTAAGAGAAAATCAGAGACAGAATAACTTTGCAAAGCAGTTCACTTTCAACTTTATATTCTCATTTTTAGAATATGAATGCAACTGTCTTGGAAAGTTTTTGTTGAAGTTGGTTTCTGAAGTTGGCTTTGAAGTTTGGTTTTGAAGTTACCATTAAAGTTATAAGTTTCAATCCAACCCAACAATAATTGTAAAAGTTTAAATATCTACCTTCTAAAGGAAATCCATATTTTGTTATTCTTTAGTGAAAACATTTTATTTGAAATTTACTCCTGGGGAGGACATCAGATTTCAACCACAATAATTTAGTCCAGATATTGTACTTAATCTTCAGTACAGAATTTCAAATGAAAATATTTTTCATAGGAGAAAATATTTGGGGTGTAGCCACATTCTCAGAGTTTCCACTGGACATAAGATTTGTAGTGGGTCATTAGACTGCACTAGGGTTGAGGACATATTATACATCTTGTAAAAATGCAAAGTTAAAATATTTTATGTTAGAGACTTACATTATTGTGCTTCCTCTTGAATTATACACCTGTACGGAGAATAACTTCAAGTATGTATTCAGCAATGAAATTTGATTTTGGCAAGCAGCCCTAATGACTGAAATTGTGTCTCTCACAGTTTAAAAAATAGGAACATGAAGACAAATGTATTTCACAGAGAGTGAGGCCACAACTGAAAAAGTTTGAATGCTAAATTAAAAATAAGATGTCTATTCTGAGGACAATAGAAGGAGCTCAATATTCAACAAAGTACTTTCTGAACAGTAATGACCAGAACAACAGAATAAAAGCTAAGGACCCAAACTTGCAAGGGGCTCTGTTGAAGCAATGGAACTCTCCCATGAATAAGATTTACTCATGCAACTAAGGGGCTGCTGGATCAAGCCCAAAATGTCTAAGCTTTAACTAAATTTAAAGAAACATGAAACAATTGTTTCATTACTAAGTTATATGCTCCCTACAGAAAACTCAGGCAAGCAAGCTTAACTTTAATTTAAGGATCATCTTACACGTAAGTTAATGTAATTTATTGTAAGTGAATTTAGCCCTTGCATTTGCTGCATAAAATTGTCACATAAAGCTGCCACATTTTCAAACTCATTGGCGTCTCCTTGAAAATACTGACACCTTCAGCGAAATGCTAGAAATTAAGTAAATACAGTTTATTACAGAGACTCTCTGCATTAACTATTAACTCTCTGAAATATCTTACAGTACAGTAGAAGGTGTTTCTATTATTCTAGTAAAATGTGATAATAAAAAGAGAGGCTCAAATCATAATCCAATAATTGCATTCATGATCTATGATCTGAAAATGGTTTTAAATATGTTATAAAGATACATTAATGTATATAGCAAGATACTAATAACCATGATAAACAAGCATTTGGCATTTTGAATAACTGAAAGTTTGAGGGATGAGAAAGAAGGCTAAAAGAAACTGGCCAAAAACTCAAACCTGGAAAGCACATTTATGCACGTAAATAGAACTGGCCTGAATTTCAGAAATACGGCACAATCAACACTAGTCAATAGGCAGGTGCATTGAAATGTTGTATTGCATGTGGTTGTATGGAGGAGGGCTAGTCAAAAATTTTCCATCAAAGTTGTTTTTTATGGAAAACTAGATTTTCTGTTAAGCAATATTTTTGGTGAAACATGTCTCCAGTTTATCAAAAAATCCAAAGAACTGAAACCTTTCCAGATGAAATAAAAAAATTTTGGGCCAAAATGTTCAGTTTTCAGTTTTTTGACAAAACTTAGATAAAACACTATGGACTTTCTCCCATTTTCACAGAAAGTTTTAGCAGAAATTCCCACTCCCCCGTTTTTTCAAGAAGCTCTAACACTGATGAAACAGAAGCATCCCATACGCAAAACACTAAGCGAAGGAAGACATGGAGTCAAAATAGTCTTATGTTCTAATATGAGCTGTACCTAATGGTGACCTTGAGCAAGATACTTGACCTTATTTGTATCATGGTCAATTTAGCTGTAAATTGGGTCAAAAGCTTGAAAGGAGGGCACACAATTATAAAACAAGTGCTGTTTTATAAAATTTTGTAATAAAAATTCTGTAATAAAAATTCTGAGCTGAATTATAAAGTTTACATAGGTAAAGTAGAGTGTTAGGCCAAATTGTTATTGTAGCTCTTGTGTAAGCTTGAAAACTTGTCTCTCTCACCAACAGAAGTTGGTCCGATAAAAGATATTACCTCATCTACCTTGTCTCTCTAATATCCTGGGACCGACATGGCTATAATAACACTGCATATAATATATGTGCCTGTCAATCAACAATATCCATGCAGAGAGGGAATTCTCTGTTAAAGATGGCATAGCTTATATGCATATGGGATCCCTACGGGGTCAGATGCTTCACTGGAATCATGCAGAATGGGCAGAAAGCAGTGCATAAGGCTTCCAAACAGATTTCCCTATGCCCTCTTTAGATCACAAAGGAATAGTGGGGTTTGGGGGACAAACTCCATCTTTCTTCCATGATGTGATGGGATGGGGGGAAAGGAAAGGAGGAAAACTTCTTCCATTACTCCACTAGTTACTCTTCGGGGAACTCTGCACTACTGAGCAATGCATAATTAATGAGCCATGCATATTTTAAATTTTGTGGGCAGAAAAAAGCTTCTGCCAAAATGTTGCTGAAATTTCACCTTTTGCCCACCAGAGGGCACTGTGATGATAGAACATAGCAGCAGTTCTCAGCCAGCGAGTGAAGAGAAAGAGCCTGCAAAACCTTCTTCACAGTGGGCCAGGTCAGAAGATAGGGGCTCAGACAGCGTGGGGTGCTGGGGTGGGGGTCAGACATGGGCTCATAAGTGCTGCGGGGGAGGATAGACTGGGGCTGAAAGGGAGTAGAGGCACAGGGCCACAGGGGGGAGGGAGTGCATGGCCACATGATGATGGGGGAGGGGATGCAGAGCTACATCAGGACAGGGGAGTGGCTTGGTAGGGGCAGAGAGATACATGGGGACAGGGGAGTGGCTCTGTGGGAGCACAGAGACATAGGGATGGGGAGGGGGTACAAAGTGACATGGGGATGGGGGAGGGGTGCAGGGCCATATGGGGATGGTGGAGTGGGTGTCTCAGTGGAGGTGGAGGGACATGTGGACAGGGGGTACAAAGACACATGGGGGTGCAGGAACACATGGCGACGGGAGCAGATATGCCTGAATGAATGCGGAAGGCTAGGGGTCAGCCAGGGTCTGCATGAGGGAACCTCCCCCTGCCCCCACAAAAAACCTGTTCCATACTTTTCCCACCCATACTCAACAACTCTCCAAGTTCACACCCAGGTCCTTCCCAGCAATTTTACTTCACTCTCCTTCAGCTCCTCCTTTACCCCAGCCTTTGCACAGCTTTTGAGGGGTGCAGGAAATACGGTTCTGTATTGTAGTTTAAATGAATTGTTACTCAGAGTTCTTTATTAATATGCCTAGTAAGGAATCTATTTGTCAAAAAAACATTTCCTGAATCTTTTTGGTTGTCTGTATTGTTACAGACATACTCGCTGAAAGGTATTTTGAAATAAATGATAAAAAATAATGGAAACTGCTGTGATTATACTGTGATATTTTGACAAATAAAATATGCAGAATATTAAAATATCGTGTGCAGATTTTTTAATTTTTTTGTTGAAGAATTTTTAAATTTTTGGCTCAGAATTCCCCCAAGAGTATCTAGTTGAGGAATTCAGAGGAAAGTGCACAGGTTAATTTTTGAAGTTTTTCTCCCTCCCCAAATTTTCTTCTGCAGAAGGAAGCAATCTGGGCCTGATTATCAGAAGAGCTGGCAGTGATCAAATTGAACATACATGGTTGTACAACTTGGAGAAGCCAAAACAATCATTTATTGAAAGAAATGAATTCATGAGATGAGGGTAGTATTTCCAAACCTCCTTCCTTCTACTTGCCTCACTGTCTAGCTCATTCTCTTCCACTTCACAAACCTTTTAAAGAAACTGGCTACATTCCTTTCTACTTTATTGTATCCAACAAGGAATAAAGGGTCAGATCAATGAGCCATGCCTTGACATCAGTTGCGGTCAGACCCAAAATTATTCTAAAGTTACTAGCCCAATAATCCCAAATCATTGGTAAAGCTAGAGAGTCTAACTTCTAAAACACTATATATAAAAAGGAATATATATAGATAGATATATTTATATAAATGGTTGAAATCTGGCAAAGTTATATTCAACTAAAAACAGAGTCTTATAAGGGAAAGTGTTAAGCAGCCTTAACTACAGACAACACTGCCCAGCCCCACCTATGACCAGAAGAGTAAATGAAGAAAGGGAATGTGTGATAATGCAACAATCTGGTTGGAAGCTCTTCGAGACAGGAACGATCTCTTTGTATATGATTGTACAGCATCTAGAATACGGCAACTAATATAAATAATATTTGAGACATTTATTTTATACTAAAAAATGGGACAGTGATCTTCTCCACTCACAGAAGCACGCTGAATTATAGAATGCAGGTTTTCCCCTGAATTTTGCAAACTCTTCCAAAATATTGCCTTTCAGAAAAAAATTCAGAATGTAAAGCAAAATACTTGTGTCTTGCATCCAGACTATTTGAAACCCCAGAGAAATATTAATTTACCACAATCTTCTCAATAGGGTGCTTACAATATAGCTTAATTATTGAGCATGTTAAAAACAATCCTTCATACTGAGATATGCAGTTATTTTTTGATACCTTGAGGAATAAAAGACATTCATTCCAATATATGCTGATGATGATGCTGTCCCTCCTCAGCCCCAGATCTAATCCACAACATTCAAAGCTTCCTCTCTTGCCTCTTCTCAAACCCTCAGGCTTTGTCTACATATTGAGTGGGAGGTGTGATTCCCATCTTGGGGAGACATATCCGTGCTAGCTCTAGTGAGCAAGCTAGCATTCTAAAAATAGATCATAGAAGTGGTGGTGTGAGTGGGGCAAGCCGTCCGAAGTAGCTACCCATCCAAGACTATACTCAGGGTGGCTAAACCCTGCTGCTGTTTGCACCGCAGCAGCTATCCTGTTTTTAGTGCACCAGCTTGATCAGAGTTAGCATGGAAATGTCTCCTTGAGGTAGAATTTACCTCTCCAGCTAGAAGTATAGACAGTTTCAGAGAAAATAACCATACTACTCTACCTGGAGAGCTCACAACACTTTGAACAGGAGGATAAATATTATTTCTATATTGCAAATAGGAAAGAGAAGCACAGGGAGGTGAAATGATTTCCCCATCGTCACATAGTAGCTCAGGGATACTGCCAGAATAGAATCTAGAAAGCCTGACTCCAAGTCCAGTGTCCTATCCACTGGACCACACTGCCTCCCTCAAGGAATTTTAAGATTCTCCCTGTACTGACTGTGCTCCTGTTACTACTTGCCCTGAATCCTAAGAACACAAGTCCTTCCGCAATCCTCTTCCGAGATGAACAGAGGATTCACATTCCCTAGCTGGGTTCTTATTACCATTTCTACTCCTGCTGCTCTTGGTCTGCCAGTCCAACTGTGTGTGGTATTAGAAAATGTTAAGTTCTTTCCTACAGACACACAATTCATTTATTAGAGTACTTCCTGTAGGAGAGCCTACTCAGTGCAATGTAGAGACTAGATAGTCACATTAATACAAAGGAGGATTGTAGAGCTTAGACCAGCAGTGGCCAACCTGAGCCTGAGAAGGAGCCAGAATTTACCAATGTATATTGCCAAAGGGCCACAGTAATACATCAGTAGTCCCCATCAGCCCTCCCCCAGCACCTCCTGCCTGCTGGCAGCCCTGCCGATCAGCACCTCCTCCTCCCTCCCCATGCCTCCTGTCCGCTGCAATCAGCTGTTTTGCAGTGTACAGGAGGCTCTGGGATGGAGGTGGGAGGAGCAAGGTGCAGCAGGCTCAGGGGAGGGGGCAGGGAGGCTCAGGGGGCGGGGGCTTGGGATAAGAGGTGGAGTGGGGGCTGGGTCTGGGGTTGAGCAGTGGAAAGTTGGCACCTGTAGCTCCAGCCCCGGAGTTAGCACCTATGCAAGGAGCCGCACATTAACCTCTGAAAAGCCGCATGTGGCTCTGGAGCAACAGGTTGGCCACCTCTGGCTTAGACAATTAAAAAAAACAATCCTTTTCCCACAAGCTAGCGGTAGGGAAGGAAAGATTTAAACAAAGGATTCCCGCAGTATTCCAAGATCTATTGTTCTAAGAACTGAGCTTCTAAATATGCCAGCTTTCCCATTTGTACAAATAGCTAGTTATAAACAAATAGTAAAGTGCTGACTTTTGATTTATCCTAGCTACTCTCTGTAAAGTAGAAATATTTACATGAATACACACACACACACACACATTGTACTGAGTAGGTTCTCCTATAAGAAGTACTCTAATAAATGAATTGTCTCTCTGTGGAAAAGAACTAATATTCTCATATTATATATTAGAAGGAACTGAATACCACGGATGTAGCCCTGGAGTTACCAGATACTGGTACAACATGGTATCATAAAGAATATGGTACCAAATACAGGTTGTATACAATCCTGTGATTTTAGGTTTTCAAAGAAATTTGACCATTTCATTCACTACTCCTGGTAAACTTCTGGTAGTTGAGATATTTCATTTCCTGGTTATGACTGATGGGAATTTAGAAAGAACTCCAAACATTGGCCAAACATTGTTTCAGCTGAAGTTGATGGTAACACAACTATTGATTAAAATGGGAGAAGAGTTAGGCCAACATGGAACATTTTTGAAAATTCCATCCCAAATCTCTTTTAACTGCATGTCTCCCTCTGACTGGACTACTGAATGAAATTAAACTTTGTAAGCTCTGTGTAGTGAGTTCAGTTGACTTATCTGAATGAGAGCCACTACTTGCATGCAGTTCTAAGAATGATTTAAGTATATCATTTCTTGCTTTAGAAGCTGTTGAAAAAACAAACAGTTGAATGAATCTGGTCTACTGTGCTGTGGAAGCCAGAAAAAAATGAAGATGTGTCAGGGCTTCTGCAGCCTTGTGTGGGTTTCTGTTGGGCATATCATAAACATAAATACTAATTTCAGTGAGCACAGAGGAATGTGCATCACCCAAAAGTAGGTAGAATAAAGCAGACAACTTGGCTTTCATTTTATTCTCCTGTATTCTGACTAAGAAGGTTTTAAAGAATTATCATTTGGGGCCAAAATAGTTCTTGCTTTGTCTAAGCTCAAAGGGGAAAGATATATTTATATATAAAGTAAACGGAAAAACCTGCTCAGCCATTTTGGTATTAAGAAATTGGAGGATCTGAGGAGATTGGAATATACTTTTCCGGTCATTAGAAGTAAAAAATGTGTGTGTGGGGGGAGGTTAATAACTTTAAAATGGCTTAATATTTTGCTTGTTAGTTTGTGCTTCTAATTCTGAACTTTGCACATCTAATTCACAGTTAAAAACAGCCACGTGGCTAGATCAGAATGCTCAGCATGTTCTCAGGTTGAGCCCAAATTAAACTTTTAGGCTAGAGTGTGATCTCCTTATTCACATTGAGTAATACCTTCCTTACTTCTCCAGCAGTCCCACTGAGATGAGCACTACTCAGTGTGAGCAACGGAATCACAATCTGGCCCTTTCTTATTAAATGCTTATTTTACAGTTGTCCTGTTGTCCTAAGCACTGCATAAAACATATACAAAAAGACTGTTCCTGTCCTGAAGAACTTTCAACCAGATTGTCGCATCATCTGGTTCCTCTCACCTATGTACTATTCTAGGTGGAACTGACAATATTGCATATAGTTAAGGCTGCTTAACACTTTCCATTATAAAAATCTTTCTGCTTCTTTATCTCTTTTTGGACACCAAACAATCAAGAGGAGTCCAGCCGGTGTGTTGTTTTGTTTCATGAGGTTTGTGATATGGAAGGGGATGAGAGAGACAATAAGGAAAATAGAAGGGAGGTGGGCTGGACACATCATGAAGTCATTTCTTTCAGTAAACCATTATTTTCTCTTCTTCAAATTATGGAAACCTGGCTCCAGCTGGCCAGATATTTTCCCCGTATGCCAGAATGATCAGTCGAATGGCACCTGATATTTATTACTTACAGATTATGTGGGAATGGCTTAGCAAAAATGCAGGTTAGTGCTTGCTGAAAGTTTGGAGAAAGTACGTTATTTTTGGCACTTGCAAAGTTTGCAAAAGAAACAATATCTAAGGAAGTGCAGTTAAAACAAAGAATCTGTTTAACCTGCATAAAATAAACAGTTAAAAGTAGGTTGTAGAGGGAAAAGTTATGGAGAAACTCAAGTAACCACCGACATGTTTTCTTTTTCAGGCTATGCTCACAACAGAAGCTTTTCAACAACTCTCATAAATGCCTGGAAAGCTTGTTTTAAGTTTCAACACTGATTCCAAAAGAAAAATAATCATTCAGCACTTTGCGCTACAATGCTCACAAGCCATCCTGAATCTTCTGTAAGCCCTGTGACATGTTCTTCAAGTAATAGGTGAAAGCATAGAATCAATGAAAAAACAATTTGTACACCAAATACAAGTGGACACAGTAATGAAGCAGAAAGACTGTATTTTTAACTGGAAACCCACATTCACTGAGTAAATAAGCTTCTCTTAGCAATGTATACATAGACTCAATGAGTAGATGTTCAACACCGGAATTTGGTTCCCTACTGGAAATCTTCAAATTATCAAATCCTTTTACCCAACAAGGACTTACCAAAATGAAATGGGATTCTCTTCCAACAGTAAACATTCATTATGTTATTTTGATCTTCAACCTTTACTAGAGCCAGACAGAAATGGTGTGTATGCTCCCTCCCCCCCTTTTCTTTTTAAGTCTCCTACAATGGGATTTCAGTGCTAGAAGAGTTTAAAAATCTGAGTTTTCAGCATGATGTTCACCACCACCAAAAAATTCCAAAATGCCACTTTTAATAATAAAACTCTGATTTGAAAATTAATTTCTTAAGGCTGCATGCTCCCCAACATAGGTTTGTCCCTGAAGGGCACATTTCCAAGCAGAAATCTGCTGGGTGAGCGTGCCACAAAGAGATCACTATTTCCTCTCACTGGCCGCCTCCCCTCAGAATCATGCAGAAGGATTTCCACTGTATATAGGAGAATAGGTTGGAGCATGCACCAGACTTTCTTTCCCCTGCCCAGCATATACATGTGTTTACACACTAAGGATTACAACTGGCTACCCAACTGTCCTTGACAATGCACAGATGTGGGCAGTCGCATGGGGCTTGCAATTTGGGAAGCTAATTTTTTTCATAAAGCCACCTCCTACTTCCCACACCAGATGCCCTATATTTTTTTATTGTAATTTTTACTATTATACATGGTGAGACTAGTTTAACATGAGAGTTTACTGACGGCTGTGTGGAACAAAAAGTGTACCATTTTCTTTAAAAGGGTGTCCAGTAACTTGATTATATTGAAAAAAATGGGGCTGTTTATCTTCGGGAAGAGAGGAAGAAGAGGAGACATGATGAAAATGCGTAAAATAATGAATGGTATAGAGAGGGTGGTGTAGGATCTACTCATCATGTCTCATAATAAAAGAACAAGGAGACAGTCAATGAAATTGAAAGATGGCAAATTCAAAACTGACAAAAGAAAATATTTATTCACACAATACATAATCAGACTGTGGATCTCACTGCCACAAAATATAATTGAGGCCCTGAGTTTACTAGGGTTCGGAAAAGGAGTACTTTATTATCGGCAGAGCTAGCAGTGTCATCTATAGTTGAGACTGCTGGACGCTTCCCATGGTAAGGCCCTGCTTTCAGTTGCTTATAACATAGTAAAGTTTTAACCATTCAGGCTAAGATTTTTCTTGCCAATTATCTGCCTCGGGATGAAGGCAAGTTTCATAAGGACTCTGTGTGAATGTCAGTATGGCTCCATGTGATAGAAGTTTTGTTTTACTTTGCTTGCTTTCAAAGTCTATGAAATTACACACAAAAATTAATTACACAATGCACAGGGTGGACAATGCTCCTGGGACGAATCAAGATTATGTAGTGAAGGAGATATGCCCATAGGACCCCTGCCTCATGTGTTGCAGAGGTTAAAAGGTTTGTAGTAGAGCTGGCTGGAGACTGGAATTGTCATTCCCAAATTAAAATAGATAGTTTCAAAACGGAATGAAAACTGAAATTTCTTGTGGAAAGGGAATCCCAAAATTTTGTTTAGAAAATGCAAATGACATTTTATTTTCACCTTTTAGAAGAGTTTCTGAGAGCCTGGGCACTGGCTCCAAGGCTACCAAGGAGGTGGGAGCTTGGAAACCCTGACTGCCTGGCTGATTGTCCCAGAGCTCAGGAACTGGGAGTCAAGAGTGCCAAGGAACTGTGATCCTGGCAGCCAGGGCTCCCAGACTCCTGACTCTCCATCAGCTTGCCACTTGGGCTGCCAAGCAGCTGGGAGCTTGGAAGTGCTGGGAGCCCAGGTTTCCCAGCACCTTGCAAAGCAGGCTACTGAGGAGCTGGGCAGGAGGATTAGCAAGAAGCCAGGAATGGCTCCATTGAAAACCTGCCTAGTTTCCATTGGATATTTGTTGAAATTGACACAGTCTCATGGAATGCTTCAATTTAGATTAATTGGAATTTTCCTACAGAAAAGCTTTCCATTGGAAAATTTCTAATCTCAGCTTTAGTGGGTAGTGACTGATGCAGGAGATTGCAGTAACAGAAAGGATAGTTATGGTTAATGCAGTTGAATGCTGCCCTAGAGAATTGCACTGTAACTGTGTCTCTGCCAGAGAGTTCCTCATGTGATGTCACTTAAACTAAACTTTTCACACGTGTTCACTAACTGCATGTTCCTCTTTTTCTAGGTGTCCAAACTTAGCCCCCAGGGTCTTATTTGCAGCAGTGCTGAGCACTCACAGCTGCAACGGATGACAATGGGAGCTGTGCTTCGAGACTATAAAGTACTCTATAATGCTAAGTACTCTGAAAAATCAGGCCCAACGTGCTTCAAATTGGGCACATAAAAATGTGGCTAGTAATATAACCTGACCTCACAGGAGTACTGTGAAAATAATGTCATTAATGTTTGTGAAGTCCTCAGATACTACAGTGCTGAGCACCTTAGAAAAAAAACCCAGGGGGAATTAATACATCTCTCTTGAAGGCAGAGTACGTATAGTGTGCAGTAAATAAAGCATGGGGCCATACGTACAATAAATTCTGGATAATGCTCATTCAGTGATTATGGTCCATCCTGTGCACTGTGATCATATAATTAAGGTCTGTAACATAATGCAAACACCTAATGGATGCAAATTCAGGTTGCAGGGGCAACTTTATGTCTGACATTTCTTGAATTTGAAGTGCTTCATTTTGAAACCTTAACATTCCTTTGCTGGAGTTTTTGTGTGTACTATAAACAAGGATTCCCAGAATTATAATAGTAATAGTGTAGTATCAACCAACCAAAAAAAAAAAATAGGAGTTTTGAAAGGGATATAAATCTTCATGATTCAAGTCTTAAAACAAACTCTAACAAATACAAATTAGAAGGAAGCTTTCCCTGGGAATAGCTTATGCCAGAACTGCCTATTGTCCGGTGTCATCCATCTTCCTCTGAAGCTACTGCTACCATGGGGCTCCAGCGGTGATTTAAAGGGCCAAGGTTCCCAGCCACTGCTACTGCAGCCAGAGCCCCAGGCCTTTAAATCTCCATTTTAAGGGCCCAGAGGTTTAAAGGACCTGCCTCTTCTGGTTGAGGCCCCACTCCCCTGCTCAGGACCCCAGCCCTGCGTACCAGTAAGTCCTTTAAGTTACTTTCACCCCTGGGAGAGCAATACAAAAACTTGTGAGCAATGGAGAAGTTATAACTGGGCTAGAACCAGTCTTAGAGATACTTTGTGATACTGTGACAAATATCAAAATTTTAAAAAAAATTGACTTTGAGAGTAGGCCTGTGGAATCACCGTAACTGCACTATGCCCTAGCAACACTGATGAACATGAACAGCATTCCAAACATTATTTCAAGAACTAATTACAGATGCAGTAAAATCAGTTGTGACTGTAGGGATTTGTAAGACACCAGACTGCTGGAGCAGTTTTAGAACCAGAGGCAAGAGCAGAAACATGCTCTGGTACTATCCAAAATTACAATTTATGTAGGGTGTAATCATCCAGCTAACTAAAAAGTCTCTGAAATCACTATGAATTTTACCTAGTGGTTGGAACAAAGCTCTGTTATTGGTTTAAATGTGCCCACAGTGTGTCTGTGATTCAGTGAACTTATGTATAAAAAGGGGATAGTACTTACCTCATTGCAAAACTTAATATTGTAAAAAACACACAGACCTAGACTCAGTGCTGTTGGTGTATATAAATGCAAACAATCACCATCTTCAGTACTTTAGTTAAGGTTAGGCATAATGGATCTCATATTAAGAAAGCAATAAAAACACTTACCCTACATTTTATTTGCAGAAAAAGAAAAAAAAAAACCATTGTATTGCTTTGGAAATCAAATGCAGACATTCTAGTGGTATCTGGAAGGATTCATAGATTCCATTGCTAGAAGAGACCACCACTCTCATCATCTAGTGTGACTTGTAATACACAGGCCATAGAACTTTCCCAAACTATAACTCCTAGAGCATCTCTCTAATTCCATGCTTTCAATATCAATGCACAGTCAAGTTTATAGCATTATACTTCTGATGCCACCATGACTAAGACAGGATGCTGCACAATTCTGTTTGAAGCACAGACTATAGAGCCTGTTGTATTACCACTTCTCACAGTAGAAGTGACAGCTTTCACAAAGCTTGTATGCCAGTAAGTGATCTACTTACATGGATTTTACATTAGGTGGATAAAGTCTGTCAAAAAAAGAGTCAATTTCTGACCTTACAATTTCTGATCTTAGTGTGATGCTACTTACATCAGTGAAGCTATTTCCGATTTATGGTGGTGTAAAAAGAGAGGAGAATCAGGCCTGTACTATTTCATTTCTTCTCAAAGTAGGGTTTACTTCTGAGCAGTATAAAGCACTTCATTTTCTACAGGAAATATTCATATAATAACCTTTGCATGCTAATTATCTAATGAGCCATTAATAATTATTTATAGCAATTGTCATATTTTGCTACATGGTACCCAGCAGATTTTTCTGTAATAAAGACACTTAAAAAAGAGTTTGTACTGAGGTAAATTAAGGGAGTACTTGCAATTCACAGCTGCACTTTCCATTTGCTATAGCCTGTTACAGCATAAAGAACTACAAACACCCTTAACAACCTCCTGCAACAAAAATAAACTGGGAAGAAAAGTGCTTGGGGAATTATTTTGTCAGAAGTGGAATGCCATTTCTGTCTTAAAATTGTGCTAAATCAAGGTATTTGCACGCTCTCTGCTGAGCCTATCAACACAGCTGCATGGTACAGCTGAGGCCCACGTTTCCTTCCCTCACCTAGGGGGCCCTTTGATGACATGCATTTCAGAGAAAGAGCCCAGAGAGGGAAATGCAGGGACTGCCTTCACTGGCCTGGCCTGCAGGGGATGAGAAACAGAGGACGCACTGTGCTGACCTGCCATGCTGCATTATTTCCTCCCCCTTGCCCCACAGTATACACTATATAGAGGGGAGAGAATGCAGTGCAGCTCCCACATGCCATGGCAGTCCCTTCCATCCACTATTCTCCCTCCAAAAATATCACATCATGAATCAACAGGCTAAAATTCAGCTTACACCCAACATGTATTTAATAGCTCATAATAATACAATGAAGTTAATCTTCCTTACATAGTGCTGCACTTGCTGGTGGTGATTTAGTTCTCTCAACAAAAACAAACAAAAATTACCAGAAATTGTTCAGTTTCCCCCTTCCCATCTCAACAACTTAATACTGGTATTGAAGTTGAAAGCTGAAAACACACATGCAAGAATGGTGAGAGTTAGGCCTTGTCTACGCTTGAAATGATTTGCTGGTACAGATATACAGATATGCTGGCAAACCCCTTGTTAGAAATGAGCTCTTTTGCTGGTATAGTTCAACCCAGTTGCCCAAATGGAGAACTATGCTGGCAAAAGGATTTATGCTGGTTTAACTGTATCCACATCATTATGGCTTTTGCCAGCATAGCTATTGTTGGTCAGGGGTAAGAAAAAAAATTAATAACCTGACCAACATAGCTATTCCAGGAAACCTTTTAAGTGAAGACCAGGCTGTGGTCTGACAAGAGGCAGAGTGTGTATAACTATAGTCTTTGTTTTCATTAGAATAGCTCAAAAAGAAACATCAACCACTAAAGCACATCCCAAGTCAGGCAGAAAGCTGCATCTGCTCTTGTAGTTTAAAAGCACTGTGTCTGCAAACATGAAACAGATCTGGCACAAAGCCAAAGCAGAATAGTGATGATGCAACAATTTATACAGGGTGAAATCTTAGTTTAACCTTGTGAGGATAAAAATTCCTTAATTTAATATTCATTGACCACCACCTTAGTTCTGATCAATATTAATTTGTAATGGCAGTACATTTTTACACTACCCCAAGGACAGGAGAGTCAATAGATGCTGATAGTGAAAAATGAACATTTAATCATGCCTTGTTTAACAAAGTAATTAAGCGCCCAAAAACAAAGTCTGTAAGACAACATCTGTCTGAGGCTCCTACCAGCAGAAAGCAGCTCTACCGCTTCTTAAATCTTGTCAGGCCACCATGGCTAATTTGGATAGAAAATTAGAGCTGGAAAAGTTTTAGATACTCTAATACATTTCCTTTTTCCTGCAGGATTGCTCCATACAACGTATTTTCCAGTGTTTTGGTCAGACTGTGTTTACATGGTGCAAGCAATGGGGGCTTCCACAAGTTCCCACTGGGAGACTAACAGATCTCACAGTTGGGCACCATTCTTGGTTTTTGCAAACAAAATGTTCCTTTCCTTAAATTTCATCCTGTTACTCTCACATAAATTACACACCAGGTATGAATTCCTGACCTCATTGAAGTCAATGGCAAAAATCCCACTGTTTCTTGCATTTTTAATCCCGCTCCCACCCACAAAAACCTTAGATCCCATAAATCATGCAAGAGAGACACTTTCCCCCATACTACAAAAAAAACCCCCACAACAGAACAACTCCCCCTCCCACCCCGGTCAGTTTATATATATATATATATATATATATATATATATATATATATATATATATATATAAATGGAATTCTGACATAATTTTCTACCATTAGAATAAAACAAATCTTGCCTAAACCATGTAAAAATACTTTAACTCCAGTTACAATGGACATCAAATCTCTTTCTATCACTTGCTTAAATTTAAGTATTAAAACCTTTATTTTTAAAAAAAAGAAAAACTTGCTTTACCTTGCTGAAATTCTATTTATGACAAACTGATGAGAGATTTATGTTTTCCTGCAAATTATCATAGTCTGGATTTTTTGCCCACTCAATCCCACCTGCAACAAAGTACATTTTACCTGCTCATGCTATTTTGGCAGTGGGTCCTCTGGGATCCATGGGGTCCCATTCCCATTGCAGGGCTTTAGTGGGGAGCACATGATTGGCTCATTCGTAGAGTTCCACAACTTTCCCTACCACTTTGATCCTGGGTGGCCAATAGAGAGGTTGGTCTCCCTACAAAGATGAATTTTTGTCTTTGAGGTGGCTGTGTATTGCTAGTGGCAGAGCCTTCACAGAGCAATGAGGCTCATGGGACTGCTAGAGGATATTGTGTCAATTAATGCCGTGCTGGAGGGAGGGGTATATTTTCTTGGCTGACTAACAGTGTATCACCTGCAAGTCCCCTAGATTACTATCTGAAGTGTTTTTTATAATGTCATAAATTGGTTATTAAATCTAGGTAGCTTAACATGAGTGAAACTCTATTTCACTTATGAATGAAAAACTGAGCGGGGCTGCAAATGCAGCGAGGTGGAGAGTAATGTCTGTGTTGAACGAACAAAGTTGATTTTCACTGCCTTTTTGAAAAAGAGTTGGACTGGGAGGGAATTACCTAGTTTGCTAGATTTGCCAATCATGGCTTACTATGTCTGTCTATCATGGCAGAATAAGTTTTGTCTCTTAAAACATGGGCACAATATCACAGTATTAGTCAACCTGTGCTGTGGGCTTGCCAATGAAAGCGCATGCAGCAGAAGCTTCAGGAGGCAGGTAATATTACTAGAAAAGTTATAAATTCCATGTGGAGGTAAAAATACACCTTAAGAGTGGATAAATACACACACACACACACACACCCCAGATCTACATATGGGCTTCCAAATAATCCTATTTTACTGTACAAAACTCTCTCAAACTAGTTTGGCAAATTCTCACTTGTGATAACTCTGTTCTTTCCCATGACCTAAAATCTGGAACCCAAAACACCTATTGTACCATTAATTTAACCTAAGAAACTCATTTTTAAAGATTTATTTAAAATACATTTATACTTATTGTACTTATTAGCTATTGGATAATTAAACATTTGAACCAGCCGTGGCATGTTCACAGTGAGGAGTAATCCAATAAGAGTGCAATATTCAAATATCTTCATCAATGTTTGTGTAATCCATCTTTATTACAGTCAGCAAATGCATGGTTTAGCCAACTGCAGGTCAAAGGCTTGTCCAGCCTATCTCCACCTTTTCATATTTATCGCATGGTAAACTGATTTTTAAAATAGATAGTTAGAAAAGACAAACACAAAATTTTAATAATCTTCTAGTCTATAATCTACTTGCCTTTTGATGTAGCCTTCTCCTTAGTTGCTTTATTGAAATAGTCATCTGATTTTACTGAAATCGAATTTATATCTAACATAATTATACAACCAAGGAACCTCAAAGGATTATGTTGGAAGCCAAGTATACAGTCTTTATCATCATAAATATCATATTATTTCAAATGTATGTTGAAAATGCCGTTCTCAGCATTTCATCATGATGTTCAGAATTCCACAGTAGAATAAACTGTTATTGTCTGATGTTTGAACATGGAATACTGCCTGTACATCATTTTTCAATTAGTATAATATCAATCCTGCTTTATAGTTGAATAATATAGTAAAAGATGATATTATTATGGTGCCTACTTACTGCAGTAGTCAAAGATCTATTAAGTTAAAACCCCTTATGATCAGTGAGTTATAATTTGGTTATAAACCTGTATCAGAATGAAAATTGACACAAAGTCTTAGCTTATTAAAATATTCTGACACATTCTTAAAAATATACTCTTTAGATTGCATCTTAACGTAGTGTAATATAAATCAAATGCTACTAGTTTTGCATATTTTAATTAAAAACAGGTTTCAGAGGAACAGCCGTGTTAGTCTGTATTCGCAAAAAGAAAAAGAGTACTTGTGGCACCTTAGAGACTAACCAATTTATTTGAGCATGAGCTTTCGTGAGCTACAGCCGAAAGCTCATGCTCAAATAAATTGGTTAGTCTCTAAGGTGCCACAAGTACTCCTTTTTTTTTTAATTAAAAACAGTTATTTCAAAGAGCAAAAATAACCACACATTTTGTCATGAATTCTGTACAATGTGCGTGAAGAGTAATCTTTTCTCATAATTACTTTAGTTACTAAGCTTTCATAACAGTATAAGTTATTTTCTTAAATAGTAAAAGAAAGCGAGATACACAAGTTAAGCAAATACAACAGAATCAAAGCAGTATAAACATACACAGTTATAAAAGGTACATGAAACATTTCTTTTAATCACTTTAACCCACTTGTTTAATCTTTCCTTAAATAGGGAACATTCATAGCTGGCTTTTGGAACCATGCAATCCTGCCCTTACCACTCACGTGTCCCTCATTCCGAGGGACATCACTAATGTTAGTCCTAAAGTTTCCTCTGTTCTTCATTAATATAGTGTTTAGAGCAACTACATTCCAATAGTTCAACATTTAATTTAAATAACCCTCTATTGTTAGGCCTTTGTCCCTACTGGACAACAAAGAAAACAAAAGGCTGCACATTCAAAATGGAGTTTGCAGTATGGTACTAATATGTACAGAGAATTCATAGTCTCACACAGAGTTCAGGAATTGTACAGAGAGATTCGCCAAACTATCACACTGTGTATACACACAACTGTTTTCTGGTTCGTTATGCCTGTGTCTAACTGTCCGTCAGAATTTCACTAAAACATAATGGAAAAATATTATGGGAGTGCAACATACAACAGAAATCTTTGTATATATGTAGATAGCTAATATAAAAAGCCTCACCTACTATTATGTAAGATTAAGTAAAATTGTTCATAAGGTCACTGTTTTAATAAAATAATTGTTTTCCACTGGAAATCTGTTCCTGACTCTAACTCTTATCAGTGATCTACCACCATTCCTCAGAGTAGTTACAGGCATATAGAGCAGGGTGACGGGAACTAAAAGACCCAGATCTCATGGAAGACACTCAAGGGGGATGACATAGAGCAGAAAGTCAGCAACTGGGTATAAAACCCTCACCACAGCGTGATAGAGCCACACTATGATAGAGCCACACTACACACATCTATGGGGAACATGACCAAAAGGAATAATTGTACCCATAGCATTCTGTGATACATGTTATCCTTGAAATCAGTTGGGAATGAACTTGGTGCTTAAACCATGCTAAGATTATCAGTGACTCTCTCTCCAGTGATATCACTTGAGCCAGAGAGTGGTTCTGTGTACACAAGAGAGATCAGGTACAGCAGGAATCAAGTTGCCTGGAGAGAAGCAAAGGAAGTACCCAGCACATCCAAGGCTAGTGAAAAATGGACTCATACATTTCCCAATGCTGCTCCGTTACAAGTCCCACCTCCTAGGTAGAGCTATGGACCAAAGTGGTAGTGCCCGGGGCCTGTAGATCTGGCCTCCCCAACATTCCTTTTAAGGCACAATTGGAGTATTTGTCCCCAAATAGGTAGATTGGAATAAGAGAGCATATAGTATGTGTTGGAATCAATTTAAGATAAAGTTCCAAAGATAATTGGCCCCCATACATTGCTTTACTGATGACTGCAAATAGTTGTTATCCCTATTGTATTTGTGTAAACACATCTCAAGTTTTAACTATATTTCATCTGAAGTTTTCATTGAATGTGACAACTACCATTACTCAGATCTAATTTAAAATGTATGTTTTAGGTCTAGACATGTGCAATAGAAGATAATAAACTCAAGAGAACAGAAAAAGAAAAGCAACATAATAATAAATGCAAACAGATAATACAAATATAGCAGCAGATAATTTAATTTATCTATTTTCAAATGTAAAGAAATAATTGGTTTTGAGTCTTCATTAGTTTCTGAGAGGATTTTTTTTTATTTTTTATTTTATTTTTACAAATGGCAGTCTATATAACCAGGAATATTTCCAGTAAAGTAATTGAAATTTTAAAAGGGCCCATGCATTATTTATTCAGATTTAGAAGATGTTGAAAGCAGGCATTTTCAAAAGGAACTTTTGGTTCTGTATTAGGTAAAAGGTTTTTATGTATGTATCCATTTATCCTGTACTGCTGGATGCTGTGCTTTACTTTTCTTCCATACAGCCGCATAAGTGCTTGGTAGCCAGGTGCTTATTATTCATTAAAGAACCTGTCCGAATATGAATCAGCAAATTGGAATCTTCACTAGATTTTTTTTTATAGCAAAGTTGGAGAGAGTGCATTGTAAACATGAGAAAAGAGCTGTTCTTTCTTTTCATCCTATGGAGGGAGAGCAAGTCTTAACAAATTCCTAATAGTTTACATGTTGACTGACCGGCAAGCAATGATGCTACTTCCAGTGTATGCCTTTGAGTAGTCAAAAAGGTGAAGTGGGTTTCAGTTTTGGAAGATTTTCTATGTGTTGTTTTGGGTGGTGGTGTTAGTGGTGTTTGTTTTTGCACTCTTATCTTCAATATAACTTGGCCTCGAAGCACTAAATTTACTTTATTCTTTTGGGAGGTTGATGTCACATCTTTGACTAGTTTGGCTGATTTCTGCTTTATAAAGTAGTCCTTGGCCTGACATGCACTTTGCAATGCATATGGCTATTGTGGGGTTGCGGGCTGCAATTATGGAAGCTACATGGGGCCTGGCTAGATCAATCAGGTCTGGGAGAACTGTAAGCAGGAGAGGGAAAGGAACACTGGAGATAAGGTTTGGACAGTGCGGGAGGAAGACACGTAGTGGTAGGAAGCAGGGTGGGAAGGTATTGGGTCCATCACTGCCCATCTTGCAAGGTCCATTCACTGAGCCTGTCAAGTTTACTGGATCACCTCGGACTTCTGCCACTGAGCAATTTATTGAACAAGGGTTTTTTTTTTAAACTAAGAAAATTCCCTCCGCCATAAAAAAAAAAAATAGAAACAACCAACCAAGCCAAACTTTTCTTAATCTACTAAGGAAGGGTTTAGGAGCCAACATATGACCAGGGAAGAACACACAATTATGAGGTCATACATTACGAGGTCATCAACAAAGATTCCTACCAGATGTGTAGTAGTTTCCCCTCAGAATGCTCTGAAACCCATTCAGCTCTTTAAACTCTGAGTGTGATTAATGAAATAGTCTCTCCACCCAAAGGGATCCTAGGTGTGCCGTAACTTTAAGGTAACAGAACAGGTAATGGTTTAACCATGGTAAGGATTTAATCTTCACACAGCTAGACTTAAGTCTCCAATTCCAATCCACAGCATGACTTGCTATATGCACAGAGTCTGAAGTTATTTGAGATTATCTCACAGTTTTCATCATGGCTATGAGTTTCTGCACTAACCTAGAGAGTCAGCATCCATGTGGACATTTAAGTTGCCAAGGAAAACAGCGTTGGTGAGTCCAACACTAGAAGGGATACAAACTGTCAACTCGGTCAGGCTATCAGGGGCCTCTTGCATACTAGCTCTGATCTTTTCTAGCCCTATCTGGATGGACTCTTCTGCAATGTGTGCACACATTCTGACCAATCCTTTGTTGGAGTGGGAGACCTTGTAAGCACATTTGAACTCAAATTTAACCAATGCAGCTACCACATCCTTCAGTCCCTCTCTATGCTCATAATTAACTGACTACTGTCTGTTAAATTTAGATAATAACTACTCTGCAATGTCATCCAGGCAGATCTCATTAACACATGTCATGTCAGGAATCTCATCCATGATTGAATAATAGACAGCAATAGCCTTATTCACCACTAACGTACAAAAAAAAACATAGCTGGAAGTAAAAGATATACTTGAATGATGTTGTAAGAATGAATATGTGTCTACCTGTCATCTAATTTTAATAGTCATTTATACAGACCTATAACTATCCAAATAGCTGTACTTCTGTAACACTGCATAAAACAGCATATGTCCATTGTATACATTCATAATCTGCCACAGAAATGCTGATCCTGAAAACTAATGCTTCTTAAGGTTTTAATTCATGAATCATCTTTCTTTGTGCTGATTTTGTATCTTTCATATTATGTACCTCTTCTTTGCTATATATTTTTATTCCTATTGAACCATGAAATTATATTCCTCTTTTTATTTGCCATTTTAATCACTTATTTTGTATCAATTTACCTCTTGTGGCAGAAGGTACAATTTAATACATTAAACGTTCATCAAATACTGACTGAGCTTGTCATAGTTTTCATATATGTTGCATTGGACATCTGAAACATAAATAAGAATCATTTTTTTAAAGGGACATAAGTCATTACAAATCATATTCCTGTTATTTTTAAAAAAATCCAATTATTTTTATAAATATGTTTTTGTACATTTGTCTAAATGCAAAAGTAGATTTGTTAGGTTTTATTTTTTAATTGAAAAGTGATTATGGATTATATTTTCCCACATGCACTTGATCTTTAAAGGTTTGACTGGATTATTCATTATTAATTACAGTTAAAGCCAAGTTCAGTCAGCATTCATATGTATAAGAAAGTTTATGGAGTAGTGTTTGGAAGACAAGTAGAAGTTAAGGATGAATGTACACTATTGATACAATATTTTAGATGATGCAAAGAACAGGATTCTTGAACAGATTCCTTTTTCTGCAAGTGGAAATGTTCATTGGTTGTATCCAAAATATGCAGCTTATAGACATCTGGGTAATATGTTTAAATATGGCTGTTTTAAACATTCTTATTTAATATTTGTTTTTTATAATTAGATACTATGATTTATTGGCACTCTGAATATTGTGGATAGAGTTAAAATTTCAGCTAACTTTCTTTATCATATAGGACAATATAAGATAAACCTTAAGATAGATGACTGACAATATTTTATAAGGGAGTAAACCTTTTGGTTGGTTTCATAGGCATATGTTGCTGACTTGACCCAATGCAAGTCTATTTATGTTAAGGTTTTTCATGCTGCCATTTTTGATGACCTAAGAACAGTTCACTCTCCCTCTCAGGGGTCAAAGAACAAATTCTGGAAGCTAAATGTAGTCCTGGGTGATTGAAATGGAGTTACAGCAGGGGAGAATTTGGGTCTGGGTGTCATCTAGCAAGATAAAGAAATTCATTTTCAATGTCCAATAGAAACTGCATCATTAGAAGAAGAACAGCATAAAGTTGCTCTGTGTCTGTATAGTTTTATGGGTATTCAAAATCAATCAAATCAGAGCAAAACATATGTTAGGAACAAAATCTTGCACTACATCAATCCCTTGGAACATTATAGAGGGAATCAAACAGAAACAGAGAGTGAGAGTTTCTTGACATTGGTCACACATTGGTATGTTTATACAAGAATCAAAGAACTGGAATATGAAGACACACAGGCCTGATTTTGCAGAAAAGCTTGCCCCGATACATTGCAGAAATTGTTCAGGAGCAGTTCACCCTTATGTAAAGATTGCCTTGTTGCCACGGAGAGTTGGAGGTTGAATTATTTTTTTCCATAAGTACCAGATACATAAGTAAAACTGTCCAGAAACAGCTTTAACTTGTATTCACAAGTTTCTGAAAAATAGGGTTATCTTTGGCATGTTAATTTGCACGTCTTGCTTATTTGCATCAACTTCCCTTTTGTTTTCTGTGTTTGCCAGACTTTTACTTCCTCATCACATACTTAGCTAATCAAGGGTTTCTCCAGCAGCGTAAAGCAGCTGCAAAGGCTCCCAAAGGATTTCCCCTTGTGCAAGGTGAATCCCTTGACAGTAGAGAGCTAGTTTAGCCACCCTCATCCTGATTCCCAGGGTATTGGGTCTTCCAGAAGAGAAGGGTATGTGTTGGAGCATCATTATGCCCTAGCAATCCTTGGCTGCCAATATGGCTCCTTGGGGCCCCAGGCAGCCAGGCAGAACTTAGAGAAACTCATAGGCTGCTGTAAGTTACATTGTGGTCAAAACTGATCCTCGTCTGGCCCCAGATTCTGAGAAGTGCAAAGGTATCTTAAAATCCCCTTTGCACCTACACAGCTGTATCAAGCATATCTAAGCCACACCTAAAGATTTAACCACTCAGGATATGTATTTGACTGTGAAATACAAAATCTATTGCGTTAAAGACACGAGTAACATTTTCAAAATGCTTAATTAACTTAGGAGCCCACGTCACATTTTCAAAAGGCTGTTGATTTACCTTGATACTTAAGTTCAAAAGTGCCCAAGTCCTTTTGAAAATAGGATGTAGGCTCCTAAGTTAATTACACATTTTGAAAATGTTACTCATGTCTTTAATATGGAAGTTGTAACTTCAACTTGTGTTTCTTATTGTCCGGCTATACTGAAAGAAGGACAGGAAACGTCTGATATGGTTTTAATCAGATTTAATTATTAGATGTCTGGGACTATCCGGCAGATAAAAGCATACAGTGCAGGCAACCCCATGTTCAGTCAATTACCTGGGAGGTTCCACCTGCTCTTTTTCCATCCAGGTCCCCATTCTTACCATCCACCCCTCTTGTACGAGGGTCAAGGTGGGCTATAAGAAAGAGGGTTGGCTCCCTGGTGTACCACTAATCAGAGTCCCAACTACTGTCTGTTCTGTTCCTTTACCCAACACCTCCTTTTTAAGTCCTTTCCAAGCCATTTATCCGGTCACTGTATACCTTTTCTCTGGAGTACGTGCACTGGACATCCGCCCCACACAAGTTGTGACATACAGTCTACTGCCACTTCATGCCACACTGTCAACAAAGCCCTCCCTTAACCTGCTATGGGGAAGGTGAAAAACCCCCAATTCCACCGAGGCCAATCTGATGGTAAGGGAAAAATTACTTCCCAGCCCCTCTTTAAAAGTGGGTGTCTAGCACAATGCTCACAGCACCTGGTATTTTGCCACCTAAAGGGGAGGATGGATGCTGCCTCAGCCTGCTCCATGTTGTAAAAGGGGCTTCACACACAAGGCTGCCCCTTTTAAACCTTTCCACCCATCCGGTTCCCAGGGGACGAGTCAGTGTTGCTATGCTGGCTCCTTGTCCCCTTTTGCAGCAGTTTGACCTCTCTGCCACACCCCCCTCCATAAAGCACTGTTCCCTTCATCCAGTCAGACAGATTCCTCCCCGCTCGCTTAATGGTACAGTGCGGTCATTTTGAAAAAGTGAACTTTGAGGACTTTGGTGAATTTACCCGAGGCATTTTGTAGCTGTTTATAAAATAATTATCAGTGTTTTTTTAACAAAATTTAGGACAATTATTATTATTTATTTCATAGAATCTCAGGGTTGGAAGGGACCTCAGGATGTCATCTAGTCCAACCCCCTGCTCAAAGCAGGACCAATCCCCAACTAAATCATCCCAGACAGGGCTTTGTCAAACCTGACCTTAAAAACCTCAAAGGAAGGAAATTCCATCACCTCCCTAGGTAACCCTTTCCAGTGCTTCACCACCCTCCTAATGAAAAAGATTTTCCTAATATCCAACCTAAACTTCTCCCACTGCAACTTGACACCATTACTCCTTGTTCTGTCATCTGGTACCACTGAGAACAGTCTAGATCCATCCTCTTTGGAACCCCCTTTCAGGTAGTTCAAAGCAGCTGTCAAATCCCCCCTTATTCTTCTCTTCTGCAGACTAAATATTCCCAGTTCCCTCAGCCTCTCCTCATAAATAAGAGCATAAGAACATAAGAATGGCCATACTGGGTCAGACCAAACGTCCATCCAGCCCAGTATCCTGACAGGATACAATGCCAGGTTACCCCAGAGGGAGTGAACCTCCCCCGATTGCCATGAGTTTTCAAAGATAACGGCCAATGGCTCTGCAATCGCATCCGCCAACTCCTTTAGCACCCTCAGATGCAGTGCATACAGCCCCATGGACTTGTGTTCATCCAGCTTTTCTAAATAGTCCTGAACCACTTCTTTTTCCACAGAGGGCTGGTCACCCCCTCCCCATACTGTGCTGCCCAGTGCAGTAGTCTGGGAGCTGACCTTGTTCGTGAAGACAGAGGCAAAAAAAGCATTGAGTACATTAGCTTTTTCCACATTCTCTGTCACTAGGTTGCCTCCCTCATTCAGGAAGGGGCCCACACTTTCTTTGATCTTCTTCTTGTTGCAACATACCTGAAGAAACTCTTTTTGTTACTCTTAAGATCTCTTGCTAGCTGGAACTCCAAGTGTGATTTGGCCTTCCTGATTTCACTCCTGCATGCCTGAGCAATATTTTTTCTTTTGCACAAGAATATGGAGGCCAAAGTCCCATTGTGATTTGCACTGCACAAAACAGGATTTTTAGATACAGGCCTGGAAGTTCTTTTCCCAGAATGATATCCCATTTACCATGCACACAGGATGAACAAGCCATTATGTTTGAAAGCTCTATTCTTTGCTCTCTTTTACAGTATTTTTTTCCTTAAAAATACTGATGGCATGTGCATCATTCCAAGACAGAGTGAGGAGCGATGATATAATATTCTTCAAAGAAAGGAGACTTGTGGCTTCTCATTCCAGGGTTTTACTACAGTAGTTTTTAATACTTCTAGTTGGAAAATTTACAAATTTTAAATTTGGCACCAACACAACAAAATGTCATTACTTAATGGAAGAGTCTCTGACAATGAAAAAAGATACTTCTGTGTTAACTTTACTTAGAAGCACTACAGAATTCAAGTCCACATGCTCACGATCAAGGTCCTCAGAGGAGCATCTGCAAGAGCTGGTAGGAAAATATTTGCAGTCAGCTTTCTAGACACACAATTTAGTCAGAGTGAGTGAATGAAACAACACATTTTAGGTTTCAGCTGTTGTGTGACTGGGGATATCATTCTGGGAAAAGATTAATATTAATAGTAATATTAATAGTAAAGATTATTACTATATTAATCATGGTTTAAACCATAGTAATGAAGAGAAAATGCAGACCATCCCCTTAGCATTATGTTTTTTGACACTCTAAATTTTATGTTGATTTTGATTCATCCATGGTTTTCATTTGAACAGGTAAAGTTCATAAATAAATGTATAAACTTTTTTAAATACTGCCCTGTATATTTTGCATGCAGTTAAGAGATCTATATCTTCCTATTTTGAATGCCTTTTACTCAATACAGTTTTCTAAGGAATTATGAAATGTTTAGCCCCTGAGGCCCAGATTCAGGAAAGCACTTCTATCCAGGATGAGGGCTTAAGCATATGTTTAACTTATATCTATCTATCTATCTATCTTTATCTTTACTGTGTGTATATATATGAGTGCACACACACACACACACACACACACAAAAGTTAAGCACGTGCCTAAGGACTTTCTTGAACAGAGATGGAGTTAAGCACATATGTGCTTTCCTGAAGTGGAGTCTAAAATATCATGAAGAATTTGAACTACTGTTGTTTTATTAATAATCATTCAACAAATTTGTTTGGGCCATTAAAGTACTGAAAATGAAAGCTTTGCAAAGTCAAAATTTCTTTCCTTTTGGAAAACACATAAGAACAACAAAATGATTAATGAACTAGATAGTAAATGACTATTACTTCAGTTTCCTGACTTGACTGTTGCTATCACAAATTGAGCATTAGGAAAAGGATATACTTTTTAATTTTATTTTTCAGAAGTTTTAATACAACCATATAGACTTATTCAAATACTATGACAAAGAAAACACAGCAGGAGTATGGATTTAACAATAACACAGTATGAAATATTTATAGATAACTACTCCTGAGTGTTATAAGATAGATAATTCCTTATCAACACCCCTTCAAAAAATAGAAAAAATAATAAAAAAGAGAGAAGCATGAGAAGCCAAATATACCTGGAGTCAATTTGTAATGCTCTCATGAAAGACCAAGTACCTTCATAGTTGGATCCTGTGCTTCTGTAGATTGTCGTTTTCCCCATTAGTTAACCAGTTCGTCAATCAAAGAATGTGGGGGGAATAGCAGATTTTCAATTTCATCAAATGAGTGTTGTCCACTGTTAGTGCTGCACAATTCATTTCCTGGCATTACTCCAACAGGGTACATAATCTAGAAAGCCTAAAACCTAGAGGCTTGACGTAAGGAATGCCTCTATCCCGGTTACTACATACTTCCTTCCAGAAACTTTATGACATTCAAACACTATATGAGACAGGTTTGCATTGAAGCTGTCACTTCTCTAGCATTTACTACGAGGGGTGAGTCCAGCTTTATGTACTCGCTCAGGAGTCCAATAACATCTTTTTAGAATTTTGCTCTGAAAGAAAAGCAAGGAGAGAGAACTGGACGTTCTGCATACACTGTGTCAGATATTATCCTACCTGTCAGAGGAAATGGAGTTATTTCGCTCCTTCTCCCTTTTTTTTTTTAATGGTATAGTCAGTAAGATAAATCAAGGAGTTCAGCCATTTGTATGTGTTACTCACAAAATGCTTTTTGGTTAACATACCTTTTAAAGTGCACTTTCAAGTGAAGCGTTATTTGTGGCCTGCTAACAGTTCCACAGCTCCTTTATAATTTTGAGTTAAAGCTTACTGAAGAAAGGACCTTGTTCTATTGGTTGCTGTTATTTACCTTGAAGGTCTGTGAAGAAGGCTAAATTTGCTCTTGGATAGCCAGGTGGCCTTCAGTTTCTAGCTATTACCAAATTTAAATAGGGAATTATTTTGGCATGTAAGTAGAGTTGGTGAGATTAGAAGTGGTAACTGACTTGATTTTCTGAAGAACTCTCCAAGAGGAGGTAAATACTGTGTTTTTTTTCTTAAAGGTGCAGGCAACCATTTTAAAAATGGAAGTTCAGAGAGACAGAGAGCAACAGGGTTAACTAATTTTTCTTCAATCTCAAACCACATTAGAGCTTGGGAAGAGTTGGTTGGACAGAAGAGTTGGTAGGACAATTATTAAAAATCTTAACTGAAAAGCCACGTGATAGAAATACAAATCAGGTAATCTTACTCACCAATTTGGACAGGATTTCTTAAGTATCTTGTGGGATTTCTGTGGTATCTTCATAATCCATAAAAAATTTTGTACAACTCTACTTATTCTTTTGAAAGTTGAAGCAGGAAATTTAAGTGGAATTAAGCTAAACATATACATACATCTTGGTCCTACAATCATTTTAATAGCTTCTACCTTTCTCAATAAATATATTGATAGTGAACACCATTTCTCCATGTCATTTGCACTTCTCAGAGTATGACATACATGTTTTCATGTAATATTTTTGATAAATCAAAACATATCCTGATGCCTAAGAGGTTGTGAAAGCACAATGATTGTATATGAGATGTATTTGGTCTACAAGAAACATTAATCAATCAAGACTTATTCCAGTTTATCTGAAATCTAGCTCTCTCACTGAAGTAGTTTACCACAGATCCTAGCAGCGAAATTGAAGATGAGGGATTTTTGAGAGTGAACAGAATGTCATCCGTGTATAGACTAATCTTTTACTTTTTATCCCAGATAGTAATTCATTCAATGGATGGTGTCTGTCTGATATATGCTGCTAGCAGTTCCATGGCTATATCAAATAGTAGAGGTAATACAGGGCATTCCTGATGCATTCTTCAATTTAACTGAAAAGTGGAGAAGATAACTATATGTCGGAAGAGAGACAAGGAATCATTTGTAAATAATATTAATCCAAGTGAGAAATTTAGATGCAAATTTTCTCAGGATTGCTTGTATATGTGGCCATTCCACTTGATCAAAAACCTTTTCATATAACAATAGGATAAGTGAGCAGCTGGAGCATCAGTTGTTTGTGCCTGGCAGATTACGTGGAATACCTTTGTAGTATTGTCTACCACTGATCTGGTGCAAATAAAACCCACCTGTCCTCCTGAATGATTGATGGAGCAATGTTGCTTAAGTGGGAAGCAAGCATCTTTGTCAGTATTTTATAATCTGTGTTCGACAGAGAGATGGGGCGGTATCTCCACAATGAAGACCGTCCATTTCTTTCTTTAGAATTAGGGTAATTATTGCCGTCCTCATGTCTCATGATATTATTTCATTGTAGACTTCTGTATCAGTACTAACTGATTGATAAATGTCTTATAAAATTCTGCTGGAAAGCCATCACACTTAGGCACTGTGCCTGAGTTGAGTAAGCCAATTGCCTGTTTAACTTCTAATAGAGAGTTTTCTTCTGGAGAGAGAGATCTTATTCCATATAATCAGATGGAGGTACTTTCCACACAAAATGTCTATGTCATATATTGGGCCTAAGGTGGAATGACTTCATCAGGAATGCAGATGTTTATGGTCATTTGGATCTACAGACTACTCAGGCCATTGTCCACAGGTGACACCTTATGCTTTTCGGACATGTCACAAGGATGCCAGCAAAGACATTCCAGTGAACGCCGTTCTCCAGGTGACTTGTAACATCCAGGATAAAATTCCACCAACCGAGGGGGGAGATGGTCAAGTCTTTGCAGCTGCACAGGAACAGACCAAATGGCGAACGATCACTATGGCCGACTGTCTGGCTAAGCGTTGAAGATGATGATGATGATGGAGGTACTGATAATGTATTTAGGGGTAGTCCCTCCATGAATTGGTCAAATATATTGGAATTGAACTGATCGTGAGATAAGTAAAGGGATTCATAAAAGTCTTTGAACTGGCTGTTAATTTTAACAGATTCTAGTACACAGAAAATTAGTTGTCTTGTAGAAAAGAGGATACAGTGTCATTGGATGAAGCCATTTTAATTTTCCTCTCTAGGAGTTTGCTTGCTTTATCCCACAATTCATAATTCCTCTGTTGAACTGTTAAGCAATAAATTCATATGTTCATTGTATTTCTATGTTGAAATAATGAGAGAGTGCATCAGCTCATTATTCTGAGGATCTTTATTTCCCCCCGCCAAAGTTATCAAACTCCTCCGTCAAAGAATTAAGTAATTTATTCCTTTTTTTATTCTTTTCAGATGTGAATTGTATACATTCTCTCCTGAATGTAGTGCTTCCCATAAAGTTGTAGTAGAGAAGACAGTATTTGAATTTTCCTTCAAGAGGTTGGTAATAGATGCTTCAATAATATGAAGAAATTTAGGGTTTCTAAGTAGATGTGCATTTAACTTCCAGCTTGAGGATCTTGTAGCACTATGACAAGTTCTATGTGAAGAGAAATTGGAGCATGATCAAAGATGATTTACCAACTTCCTCCTCCAGACATGCAGGAACTAGCATCTTCGATATCCTAAAAAATCTAACCTGAAATACTAGTCATTAATTAAGTAGAAATATGTGTAGTCATGCTTTGAAGGATGCTTTATTCTCCAAATATCCACCAGTCCAATATTCTTCAGTAAGGATAGTGAGTAGTTTGCAAAGGCGTGAGATTTTTGCCAAAAACATTGAGATTTGTCTAGGATATCATCAATGACAGTGTTCCAATCTCCTCCTAGTACCACTGGGACATATCAACTCTGTTGGAAATAATGCCAGTTATTTCTTCAATAAAGGGTATGTTCCTACCACTAGGATTATATACACTCCCCAAAATTAATCTCTTCGTATTGAACATGCCTTCAATTATTATATATCTGCCCTCTGGATCTGACCATGACTGAATACATTGAAAAGTTAGGCTCTTGTGGATTAGTATTGCTATTCTCCTACTTCTGGAGTTTAAAGAGCAGGTATATTCAAGTCTCACTCATGGTTTTTAAATTCTGTCTGCATGTTCATTCCTTGGTCTCTTGAAGTAAAGCTATATGACATCCATTTGATTTTAAGTGCCTCAGTGTTTTGATTCTCTTGGAGGGGTCACGAAAAAAAGCAGTGACTGTTCAGCTTCTAATTGACATCAGATAGATTGACAGCCTTCAAGTGCCTCTTCATGCAAAAGGAAAATATACCACCCATTTTACCATTAACATCCTGAACTTCCAACATGGGCACATTCAGTTCCCAGGTGGAATATACCAGCACACATCCTCCCCCTCCACAATATAAATTTATTATGAATCTGTTGGAAATATACCTGTATTTGCCAAAATACCTTGTGCCAATGTATATAAATGAATGAAGCCTATTGCTTCATAGATACAAATGCATAATAGTATAGTATATAAATTCTAATGTGCACATGGTATGTAAATATTTATAACAATAGACTAATGAAAAAAGTAAACATAAAGTGACACAAATGATAATATGTATGCAAATAAATATGATTACCACCACCATACACATATAATAAATATATAAACTTTAAGTATGGGTAGAAACATAAAAATAAACATGCAAATGCCCATATAAGATGATTCAGGTAGTCACAAATAACACACAAATAATTATAAATACATTAGCATCATGTATATTTTATAAACCTATAAGTAGATTTATAAATATAGATAAAATATAAGTAGAAATGTTATAAGAGTAATATATTCCGCTGTTGTGTGCAGTGTTGTTGAAGCCATGTTGGTCCCAGGATAGTAGAGAGACAAAGTGGGTGAGGTAATATATTTACTGGACCAACTTCTGTTGGTGAGAGAGATATTACCTGACCTGCCTTATTTCTCTAATAAGAGTCATATAATTATTATAAATATATAGATATATTTATGTGGGCTTTTCAATATATTGAAAATATTGATTATCAAGCTATTCTAAATATCTTGTCTAACAGTACTCATATGTTATAACTCTATAAAATATTTCAAATATGTAAAATATATGTTCATGAGTTTCCTGGTTTTCTCAATCACAGATCCTTTTCTTGAGGGCTTATACTCTCCATTTTCTTTTCCTTTATGAGAAGATCATGCTGTTACCCTTAGTGAGATCTGATCTCAATTCCTGTAGTGCTTGCCAGCATCCGACAAGGTACTGAAGTATTTTACAGAGTCTGTCATCTTCATTAGGAAGATTGCAGGGTATTTGAGACTGTATTTAATATCTGATACCAAGAGCTCATTTGATGACATTACGTGCTGCTGTCTTCTTGCTTAAATTAAAGCCTTATACTTAAGAGCTTCTTTTTGCCTAGCACCAGACATCATCTTAACTTTGTCATTAAATCATAGCAATTTGAAGATGATGGGTTTGTAGTTATTATTGCTTTCTTCCCTGCCACTCTCTGAGCTCTTTCAATCTCCAGGGAAGGCAAACTGGGATCCAATCCTAGTAACTCAGAGAGTGTATTCTGGAAAAAGCAAATTGTTGTTGCTGTTTTTTTTTTGTTTTTGTTTTTAATTTCCAGCCCTTCAGGGACCCGCACTAATCACAAACTATTCCTGTGTGATCTATTTTCAAGATCTTCTTGTTTCACCTCAAGATTGGTTCTGTGGTAGTTTTTCATAATTCATTATCTAAATAGGGTCAAATGAGCTTTGACTTCTCCCACATTGTTAGAGAGCTCACAGATTTCTTAAGAAAAATGATCAAATTTGGTAGTTAGAAAGTACTCTATAGCCACAAAGTTCTGTGTGAGAGACTGCTGGATTTTCTCAGTCTTACCTTGCTTTGGAGACTCAGACTTGGGTTGCTTGGTGTTTCTATTTTTGTCAGCAGAATCCATCACATCACAACAGAAAGGGTCCCCCTCATCTAATTAGCAAATTTCTGATAGAAAAGTTATGGTTTAGATACCCGAGAGCCCTTAATTGATGAAGATTAGTCGGTGAGGAGGCCAGGAGCTAGGCAGCCATCTTCTCTACATATCATGTGATTCCCTCCCTCCTCACCCCACAAAAAGAAAGATATTTTTTACTTGTAATAGCCTCAGAAGCTCTAATGACACAATGTGGATGAATGAATACCTATGAGAAGTTGAGATGCTCCCAAAAGACCCCCTAGGAACTGGTTGTCCTTAACAGGCAGCCAAAGACTGATAAGGAAAGCACACATCCATTTCTGTTTAAAGGTCTAGGATAGAAAAGAGAGAGCTATTTGGTGACAAAGGTAGAAATAACTGGCTATCCTCACCTTCTGAAGACAACAATAGGTACTGGAGGAATCCCAATGCTGGAAGGGAAGAGGATGAACATTTTGCATGGAGATTCTGGTTCATGAACAACCTGAAACTTAATCAGATTTGCAAGGATTGTTTTGGTGTCAGCCCTTGCTAACCAAACTGCACGCCTCAGTCTGTGAATCACATGTACCAAATGCAGCACAGTTTAAAGAGTTCCAGTACTAATTCGCTGCCGGGATGTAAAACCTTCTCTTCCTCTTTAACTACCTTAATGGCCAACACTGGTGCATTTTTCCTTAGATGGAATGAAGACTGTTATCGTGTGATCAGGAGATTTCAGAATCTTAGGCACAGAGAATGGAGATACTTATGGAGGGCTCACTGAAAATTCTTAAAAGATGTGATCTCTTTCTCAAAATATGTGATCAATATCATCCTCTAGATGACCCAATGCACAAGAGAAATATGCATATAGATGAGAAACAGCAGGCTTATGCATCACACATGTAAGAGACAAGTGATTCTGGAAGGGAGAGCTATCTAGGGCAGTGGTTCTTAACCTGGGGTGCACGTACCCCCGGGGGTGTGAGATGCCCTTTCTGGGGGTGTGAGACATGCCAGATTTTTTTAGAAGGTAAATCATCGAAAACACAAATTAAGCACAGGCACGAAAGTACAACTACTTTGTTTCATCAAACCTATGTATTAACGTTAAACATTTTTAATAATTACTGTAATATACAAGCAGGTTTAAAGAACTGACCTACTTCATTTTTTATAAGGGGTGCGAGAACATATTTTGAGAACCAAAGGGGTGCAAGCTACAGTAAAGGTTAAGAACCACTGATCTAGGGCATTGACTTCCTGCTATGTATCAGGGTGCTACAGTTTCATCATCAGTGTTATTTCACATACAGATCACAAGTGTTTTCTTCTGTTTCCAGCTGGCCTGGACATTTCCCTATGTCTGTTGAATGAGGACTTAGCCAAAGTGATCTTCAAGGTTAGACTTCTGCAATGAGCTATATATTTGGCTGAAGGACACATGGACTCTCCAGCTGTTTCAACATGCCATAGACCAACCAATTAGGTGGAAAAGACTCACCAAAGCATATCACAATGGTGCTCTGCACATTCCACTGGCTCCTTGTTTGTTTCTTGGTCCACTTCAAGACACTGGGTTCTAGAATCCTTCACAATGTCTGCAATTCACCACAATATCTATGCTCCATGGGGACATTACTGCTTATTGAGCAGAGTGTAAAATGTTCAGGAACCAGGAGCAGATTATTCTTGAGGGAAGGCCTTCAGTTCTGGAACTCCTTATCATCTGGGATCGGGAGTGTGAACTTGACCATTTTTAGGGCACAATGCAAGAGCCATTCTTTCATGCAAGTCTTCTCTGCGTAACAATGGCAGAAATAACTGTCTGACCACATCTCTTACAAATGCTAATGAAAATTAAATAACAGCTGAAACAATAGTGGAGAGTGGATTTTTTTCTGACAAATACAGTGTGATGTTTAATTCTTCATTTAGTGTCTAGATATCTCAGCAATGAGTACATAAGAAATAGTTAGATTAAAAACTATGCATGTGCAACATATGCCCATTTTCATTTACAAACTACTCCTCCACCCACCAGTTATCCTTAAATAAAAATATTTTAAATATTTTTTTCCATGAATGCACCATTACGAATGTCAGTTTATGATCTTTTACTTACATTATTTCTAAGAAAAATCTCAGGCAATACAATGAATTATCAAATATGCATTCTTAATATTTGGTATTTGAAAAGGTATCATGCATATACCATATTAACTAAAAACAAACAGGTCAAACACAACCCTAGTATAACTCTGATTATGTCAATAGAATTACACCAAGGAAGAATTTTATCTCATGTCTTCTAAGATCATATCACTTAAATGACAGTATCATTGCAGCTGTCTTCCATACAGCAGAGCAAAAAATAATTGTAAAGATGAAGAGACTAGTATTCTGTAGAGCTAGATTTTTCTCTGCTTTTCATTTTCTATAATTGCAGTAAAATAACTGCTCCTTGGGGGCACATTAGGAAAAGAATAGTAATTAAGCTTATGAAAGGATAATCTGTGTAAAACTGAATTAGAATCGACTCAAACTAACACTAAAGCATTGTGGGATAAAAAGAAAAAACTGGCTGAGTCATGTATAGTTTATTCAAAGGCATTTCCAGCCCTATCAAAGTAAACTCTGTGATTTGGAGTCAATCTACTACCTTTCCCAGAGTCTGTAACCTCTATTTGAAATAGAAAAGATGGCATCACTGGACACCTAGCACATTCTTCTTCTCCCTAAGGTACCATGCATCAAAATCTAACAAATCCCAAAGCTAAATAAATATAAACCAAGCTGATGAATGATCCTATGCAACTTATCACCACCACTACCACAGAAATGTACATGTTATTTTAACATGATATATACATTATAATCTATTTTAAATAAGCCCCACCGATGGAGATGCTAATACCTCAGTGTTCTTAAAAGGTATTTTTCCACCACAGTTGTATTATAGTTCAACTGATACACAGTGTGCTATTTTAAAAAAAATCACTGTTGTACACCATTATTTAGTAATTAGACAGACTTTGCTTTCAACTTATGAGCCAGAGCTTTGAAGGCAAAGAATACTATATAATTAACAATTTTCGTAGTACCACTTGATGTGCAGCACAGCTCTTGAACCCATATTCAGGACATGTTTTTATTGAACCAGTCCATCTACAGATCTAGTTAGCTCATACACAGAATATAATACAGACTATGGAAACATGTAACTTGACCCAATGAGTTTGCTCCAAAGCCAACTGAAGTCAATGGAAAGATTCTGTTGACATCACTGAGATTTGGATCTGGCCAATATGACATCATGAGAACACAATGAATGCACTACATTTTTCATTTACCTATATATTATGATTTCCAAGTGTAGTACTGAAGTGATTAGAACTATGCAATTTATTCTGCATAAATCAGAATAAGCCTAGAGTGCAAAATTCTTTGTTAAATCTGTTTATGTTGATTTTGATTTATGTAAAAAGGGGCTTCTATCAAACATTACAGGTTTCCAGATAAAAAGAAGACGACAGGAGAATACAAAACAGCCCTCCTACAAAACCCGATCCTCTATGACAGCCCACTCAAATAGATGTGCCTGGCAGTGTTCCCCAAAGATCAATGAACTACTGAAGCTAGCATTTAAACACCACTATGAATTATGTTAATCACCCAATCATGTTATACACCTTTGACTTCCACCTGAAGGGAAGAGAGGACTCTTGATAATTAGAGTGATGGCAAAGGAAGTGCAGTGTAATTGAGAACTTGGGAATCATCTGATTTCTTAGCTCTGCTAATAATTGCCAAATATATTTGAAACTTGAGGGATGTGGAAATGTTCTACTATTCCAGAAGAATCAGTGTGTCTTAGTAATATTGCATGTATAATTGGTTTTTGTTTTTTCCATTGGGAACTATATGTTACTCTGTGTTAAACTATACCCTTGATGATCATTTGACATTTTAAAATATATTTAAACATTTTAGAAATACATCATCATCCACTATTGGTTTGACACCCTATCCCAGTACCATAGATTTCCCTGGAGAAAACTGTTATTATAGTAAGAATAATAACAACCCTCTTCACTCCCCAATATATGGCAAAAGCTTCTTGTGCAATACTTATTTGGGGTTTGCTGAATATAAAAAAAATATTTTTAGCGTGTGTCCCTGAATTTAGTTCATGGCAAGAATGTTCATAAATCTTTATAATAACCTATTGCAAATGTTTCATAGGTAATTAACAAAGCAACAGTACTTTTTAAAAACAATTACACATAGAGTACATAAAAAAATTTATATATGTGTACACACGTGCACCCCCCCCAGTACTATGACATAAAAAAAGACTCAGTCACACTGATGGCTTATATAGTGACTCAGTTTCAATTTGAGATACATGGGCATGAACTCTAGCATACTCTGTAAAATATGTAACTGCTTTTGTGCATAGAGGAATCAAGAGAGGGTTTTTTATTATTATTAAAAATCATGTGTCTTCTGTCAGAAGATGATTTATTTTTGCAGTAGTAAAATGCATTTTTATTGCTAGAAAATTGATTCCCGCTATTGGGCAAAAGGGTCATTAGTCAAGTGGTCCACATATTATATGGGAAATACCTGATTACCAGATTTCAAATACAGGATGATATTGCAAAAGCGATACACTGAAATCAAAATAAATTAAAAATATATATAAAGAAAAGAAGAAAGAAAGAAAAACATATTAGCTCTTGCTATTAAATGTTAATATAAAATTATTGCATATGACAGCTGTTTGGCGCCCCTTGTAGTGGTGCTGTTATATTTCGGTTTCTAGTAAACTAATGTCCACATCATAAAAACTAACACCACAATTGGCAGCAGCTGGCACCATTGTTGTCTCAGAGAAGCCATAAATAAGCCAAGAGAACAAAGTCTTCTCTCAATCCCAGAGGTTATCTCAGCAGAACAGACTAGCAAGAACCTTTACCTAAACTGTAATTTTTTTTATGGCTTGGATACACAGGGAGCTTCATTCATTCGTATGGTCAACACAAGCAATAAGAACTCCCTCCTTTTTAAAAAAGAAGTGAAAGAGTACTCTAGGCCTCAAGATAATGCTGTAAAAAATCCCCAGAAAATATCTTAAATTTAAAAATTCTAAACCTATTGTCAATTTACTAAACAGTAATAAAAGTCTGTTACGTGAACTGTTTAGACAAAGGAATGGGGTCTTACTTTGGGACTTTCCAACTTGTTGCTCCACCAATCAAGTATGTATATCATTATCATGCTGATCATTATCATCATATACATCAATATCATCAATAGAAAATGAAAAGGTCACATCATCTTTTCATATTTCTGAGCTAGGATTCCTATATCCTGCATGAATACTGTAGCCAGGATTCCATCAATTGGTCAAAAAGTGAAAATAAGACAGATGTTCCACCAACCTAATGTTATCTTTCAAATTAAAAATATGTAGATTGACAAGTTTTTACTTATTCATGCATCAGAATCACAAATCTACTATTTACATCTGACAGCACAACCAATTAATTCCCTTGCCATGGTTATTTGCTAGGTAACCAACAATACAGCTACAGAAACAGACTAAACACACAATGAAAAATACCTTTTCCCAATTCCTGCCCAGAGCACACATGCAGGCAAACAATTCTGTTATTTTTAATGCTTCAATATTTTCAAAGTTATGAAGATAATATGAAAAAAGAGTGCACTACATTATAGATACTCTATAAATAGGATACATTATATATAGACAATATGCCAAGGAAGGCAGCCTCCTCTGCTCATTTGTTGGTGTCTCACACAAACATGTCTATGCCTTCTTCCACACTGAGCATATCTCCAAGATTTACCTCTGCCATGATTCCTATAGGAAATCAGCCAACTAGAGATGGCCAGATGGCGATAGTTGGCATCTATAAAAATGTTTAATTTTAAAAATGAAAAGTATATCAAAAACATATATGTTTAATAACATCCCTTTCCCCACATTATGTGCGTCATTTTTCTTCAACCATGAGATCCTGGGTTCAAGGTTGCCATGCCTTTGTATTATTTTGTTCAATGCCGGCATCTCAGGGGCCTAATCTTCTGGATGATACGGCAGTGTAGCTATTAAATGAAGAGATAAATAAATTAGGGGAGAGGCTACTAATTAATACCTGGCTGTCACAACTATTCTGCATATATAATATTCATTGAGGTTAGATTGAAAAATAACTATTAAATCACCCAGTCCATCACCCTTCAAGTGAAGGATTGCTTTGGACTGTGACATAGCTCTGCCTTTGCTAGACACTGAAGGAATGTGAGGGTTAAAGAGAACAGTTTCTATAAATATGTGAAATTTAATGAACAATGGGGATTTTTAATTCAGTCTATACCACAGCCACTCTTAGCAAAGACCGAGCCTGCCCAACACATGAAGTTCTGACTGGGATCCAAACTTTCCCAAAGTTTATGGTGGGGATGGCAATGCGGACGGGTCGAATCCAGACAGGAACCATCTCAAGGTGATACTACTGATTCTTTGTTGTTGCTAACTTGTATTTCCACGTTTTAAAATGATCAGGTGTATTGAATATTCTAGTTTTAGTCTCACTCCTTTAAAAAGGATCACACCTAATATTGCAGAAGTCTTGGATACTTCGTTCTCCGACACCTGCTAACCCTAGAGCAAAATATCATCAAAACAATCTTCTGGGAATGCTCAAATATCTTTATAGAACATTCTGAGGAATCTTCAAGGGGAAGCATTGTTTGTTTGAAAACTAAAAAAAGCAAACCACATTAATTCAAAGCATATTTTAAAATACCAAATCTGAATGCTTTGCCTTTTAGTGCTAGCTATTGCTGTCATTAACTCAAGTTACAGCTTCGCAACTCTGTTCTAACACATTTTGCTAAAATTACAATGGAAAGAAACGGTCACTTCTTGCATTTTGGCATTTGCATGTCTGAATATATAGCATCATCCAGGAAAGGAGAGAATAAGGGTCTTGGTATTCTTTGCACTGGAATAGATTGACAAATAAAACTGTACACACATTTTTGACTGACTTGTATGACAGTAGCAGTAGAATATTGTCCAAAAGTAAAAATAGTTCCTGAGATTAAACTGCTTTGCATACAGTCTACTTTGACTATTGGTCTCAACCTTTGAATTTAGGCAAAATACATTCTAGTCTCAGGATTTTCTAATAAATAGCTATTTTTATATTTTAAAACACATGAATAGGTAGATATAGATTTTAACACACACACACACCCCTAGAGAAGGTAAAATATTTGTTATCCTTTTCAAAAAAAAAAAATCTGTACCTAAGTGTATGTGCAGAAACATAGGATTTCACAGCATAAAGATTTCTGTGCAGGAGTCTTTAAATGCAAGTAAAAGTAACTCCTGTTAGAGCAAGAGAGTTTGGAGCAGATTGCCAGCTCTTCTTGCTTACGGAAGAGGCTTGCTTATTTCCCCAGCAGAAGTTGCTGGGGTAGATGGATGACTCCTCATGCAGGAGACTCTGCAAAGGCAGCATTTTGACTCTCCATGTCCATTGTAGGCTATTGCCTTCCAACATGTGATGTTGCTAACATGCTAGTAGGAAGCCACCACAAATAAAATTTTGTTTGTGAACAATTTTTATCCGGATGGGTGAAAAAATTCCAAGGAATTAATAGATACATAATTGCGTGTCTGTGTGTGTGTTTTACAAACCAGTGAATTCTTTACTCACATAGGATATAATGAAACAAAATAGTTCAGAATAGAATAGTTTATTGTTAATACAATTCATGTGCTACTAAACACAGATCCATTTGATCCTACTGTCTGGCAATCAATCTTTCTTTTCATTCACTCTCTCTTTTATTGAACTAGCTTCCTTTCGAACTTCACAGCTACCCTGTGAGCCTGACTTTCAACCTCCGGCCTTACTTAGCATTATAACTATTCTTAACACTGCATCCTTCATTTCTTATCAACTGTTATTGTCCCTTTAAAGTTATAGTTTGTCAGGTTTTTTAATAAGAACTTATTTTTGTAAGATTGAGGCAAGAGTTTAATAATTATTTTGAAAATTGTTATAGTATTAAAATGTTGCCTGTTTATAAAGTATACATTTATTGAAATGCTTAGGAAAAATAGCAACAATACTCTATGAAAAAAAATTATTAGAGCAGCAATGCATACAACATATTATATTAAATAGACTTGTTACTGGTACCTGTTTTTATTTTTACAGAATTACACAAGAGTTAACAACAAGCTGGAATTAACCAGCAAGGTGTTTGTAAATAGGGTGACCAGATAGCAAACGTGAAAAATTAGGATGGGGGTAGGGGGATAATAGGAGCCTATATAAAAAAAAGACCCCAAAAGCAGGACTGTCCCTATAAAATCAGGACATCTGGTCACCCTATTTATAAATAATAGTTAACAACAGTTAAGACTTTAGGTAGATCGTCATAAATCCAATGGTGGAAAAATATGACTTTAGGGGTGCAGGATTTGTGGGAGGCAACAAAAATGATGGTTGATGACACCCCAGCAACCATGATAATAAGGTAAAATCCTGGTCCTATTGAAGTCTCTTTGATTTGCTTTTTGCTAATACTAGCCCACAGAGACATCTACATCTTTTTAAATGTAGATTTCAAGGAGGTTGTGACCAGATCCTTGAGACAGAAAACTGAAGTACCAGCATGGTACTCTTTGCAAAAACTGGTATGGTTAGAGTGAGGTAATTAAAGAAACCAACTTTCAGCTTCCAAACATTTACCTCAAACTTTGAAATAGATGTGGATGTCTCTGTGGGCTAGTATTAGCAAAAAGCAAATCAATCCGTTTTAAAATATGATTTGGAGATTGGTATCAAGAACTTTGAATACTTTCCCCAACCTTCTCCAAAATACTATATTCAAACCTCTTGGGTCTGGAAAAATGGACTTGGATTTCTCATAAGAAAACACTTTCCTGTGAGATCTGGTACTTTCTATATTACTGGCCTGGCTAAATGTAGGGAGAACAATTTTTCTCATGTTTTTTCAGCTTGCCTATTTCCAGGGACAGCCAGAAATGGGATGTGAAGAGGCAAAATAAAATAAAATAAAAAAAAAGAAACCTTCAAATCCCATGGGGAAGGGCTGGGTTCAGTTCTAACTGTAGATGAATGGTTTTGCTATCTCTTGTTTATGCCAGGATGCCTGGAAGTAAGGATAGGCTCTTTCAAAATTGAAATAAATAGTAAACAAATCTGGAAACGTTTCCTAATATTCCCCTGACTATCCTCCAAGGATGACAAAGAATCGGATCTTGGGGGCAGGTGAGACACTGAATCCTGGATCTTGCGTTTAGTGGGCCCAATCACATAGTTTGCGAAGACCCTGGGGTTTACTTGGACTAGTCATGAACCTATTCATGGTTACATGCAGAGATTCTAGGTCATAGCCTCAACTACAGCAAAACAGTCTAACTCCACTGCAATGGAACTGGGTCAAATTACACCAACTGAAGTTCTGACCCTTCATCTTTATTGCTTTTATAAAGTAACATATATATTTAGAGTGTTATAAAACTACATATTACATAAGGTCATCATTAGTAACTATTTTCATCCCTTCAAATGTCATTATTTAAAAAAAAAGACTGGTAGATAAACCTGCTGTCCTAACATAGATATGTCTATGACTTTGCTCATTCTAATTAGCTGAAAAATGCTTACAAATTGTGGATTTTTACTGTCTTTAAGAGCATGACACAAAGTTTACCCTCTTAGTATGCTTGTTGTAGTCAGACTTTGTGCTAAGATGATTTTTCAAGATAAATTTGCCCATATAATATCAACTGCTTAAATCTCCTCCCTCAGTTTACCATAACTCAAATCTGAATGCTGAATGGTTTATGTTGGTACATGGTGACAGGGGAAAAGGAAGAGAGATTTAAGTAACAGTATAAGAAAATTAATTTTTAGACCCAAACTGCCATTGCTAAATATCCCTATCTATCTATCTATCTATCTATCTATCTATCAGGCAAAAGGCAAAAGTCAGTACAAGTGAAGTCTGACTAACCTTATTCCTATATTAATCAGTTGCATCTTGCAGCAAATTGCATTTGGAATACAAAATCAAAAAATAAAAATGATGATTGCACAAACATACGCTTCTAGAAAACAGAAAGCCATTGCAGCTCAACTGTCCAGAAAAATATTCAGTGAATTAAGGTAAAATAACAATTTCATGCTATAAGGGAAAATCTGACATATTAATGAAGTAGCCAAATGGAACCTGCTGGTCTAATGTAGTAAATCTTTAGTAAATTCCAATTAGGATTGAAGTAAGAAACTGGGAGCAATTTTTCCTTATAAGTAGAGGTAAAATGTGTTCTTAAAGGAAAAAATCTGACAACTTTGGTTGCAAACAAAGATCAGTCAATTAAAGAAGCTAAATTTGTCATTCTTAAATATAGTTATATGTTAATATAATAGATACAGAATTTAAGATGCGCTTTAAAAATGTGTGTCACTGTTTTAATATCTCGATAAATCTGAATTGTTCTGATGTCTCTCTAAGGTTGCCAACTTTCTAATTGCACAAAACCAAACACCCTTGCCCTGCCCTCTGTCCCACCCCTTCCCTGAGGCCCCACCCCCTGCTCACTCCACTCTCACTCACTCGCTCATTTTCACTGGGGTGGGGCAGAGGCTGAGGGCTCCGGGGTGGTGCCAGAAACGAGGGGTTCAAGGTATGGGATGGGGCTCTGCGCTTGGGGTTTGGCCGAAGGGTTCGAAGTGTGGGAGGGGGTGAGGGCTCCAGCTGGAGGTCTGGGATTGGGGGTAGGGCCAAGGCTGAGGCATTTGGGGTACACCAGGGGGCTCTGGGCTGAGGCAGGGGTTGGAGTGTGGGAGGGGTATGAGCTCTGGGCTGGAGGTGAGGGCTCCAGAGTGGGGCCAGAAATTAGGGGGTCAGGGTGTGGGAGGGGGTTCACGGCTGGGGCAGGGGATTGGGGTGCAGAAAGGGGTGAGGGCTGTGGGCTCCAGGTCACGCTGACCTCAGGTGGCTCCTGGAAGCGGTGACGTCTTCCTCCGACTCCTAGGCAGAAGCGTGGCCAAATGGCTCTGTACGCGCTGCCCCCGCAGCTCACATTGACCGTGTTACTGACCAGAGCCACCAGGGTCCCGTTACAACTAGGTGTTCCGATAATCCCCTAGTTTTGAGAGCACTGTTGTGCATGTAAGTTAAGTCAGGCCTAAAGACTTAAAAACAAACGTCATCAGCCACATTCTACCCTCACTTTGTGACAAGGGAAGGACTACCAGTAGATGAACAACACACGAGGAAGACTCTGGCCTCCAGAGATGTTTCAAATTCAGTTATTTTATTTTTAAAATATTTTGTGCAAAACAAATGTCTGGTTCATATTAAACAAATGGTGAATTATCTAAAGCACTGTTAATTGAAGTGATTTCTAAAATACCTACTAGATCATCAAACAATATCTCTTATATTAAATAGCTGGGAGAGTCCACGGCATTCAAGTATTGAGGTGAACCTTCTTTGTCTCAAATATGGGGCTAAAATCGGGGCCAGAACACGTATCCAGGCAAGGATGTAAGGAAAAGAAGACACACACACCTTTACCCTTCAGCATGGACAACACAGACCTCAGGTGAAAATCCTGGCCCTACTGAAATCAAGAATAAAATCTCACTGATATCAGTAGGGCCGGGATTTCTTCCCTAACTGTAAGCACACAAGAGTAAGGGAGCCTGAATATTAATCGCAGCAGGTAGACGGGGAGTGGCCAATTAAAATATTTTATAAAACAATTTTCCTACATGAAGTTTCCTACATGAGTAGGTTGCTGCTCAGTAGCTCATGCCTCTTCACTACTGAATATTCCCAAAGAGTTTGTCACTAATGGATTGCATTTTTAGGTCATCATGATTTACAGAGTGCTATAGGGACAATTACATAACTGTTTACTTAAATGCATAACTTCTTGAAGCCCAACACAATTCTTTTGTTATCATAATCTCTAATGGGCATATGTACAGTGAGTATATCATGGTATGAAACTGGATATATCTGACTTTGCTTGTCTGACTTGTGACTCACAAAGTCCCTCATGTCTAGCAACTGGGAAACAGCTGCTGATCCCACACTGAAATTAAGAACATTTGAGCTCTTCTGATTTATGTTAATTCCCGTGGGAACAACTCCATGAAAAATTAACACCACTTGTCTTCAAAGACACCATTTCTCTCAGCACTATTAAAAAAATCTATTTCAAAATATACTGACCTTTTTACCACCTCCTTATGATAAAATATTCATAATATCTTAATATTGGAAAAAACAGAAATCACTAAAACAATATATATATTCAGTTATTGGCAAATCTAGCCCTCTCATCTGTGACCACACAGGGATTATTTGCAGCAGAAATGTTGCAATTCTATTGTATGGGGGGGGTGGATGGGGGGAGATAGGGGTGTGTGTGTGCGCGCAAATGAGTTTATGTAGGGCAGACATGGATGAGCTGGGAAAGGTTGAGACCTGTCCTCATGCATATCCTCCAGAGGCTCTCTGTTGACACCCTACAGGCAGTGCAAAAGTACCCAAAAATGTTGTCAGCAAATGGGCTGGAGTAGCCTCCACAGAGAGATTTCACAGCTGCTCTGTGGCTTGGAAAAAAGAATCCCTCCCCGATGCTTATTCCAGTCAAAAGGGCCCTGGGCTGGGATAACGGGAAAAGAATATAGAGCTGTATTTGCCATCACTATGAATGACATCTGACTGAGTCATCTATTAGCATGACTGAAATAATTGCTGACAGTATGTTAGTAGCCATTGTCACAGTGACTGAATAATTGCTGACCTTCTGCTGCATATTTTTATGAAAGCACATATGGTAAAAATTGTCAGTGGGCAGAATCATAACACCCAGGTATCATAGGCATGGAGAACACTACACACAAGGGAACTGAAGAGATTCTGCTTCATGGTTTCGGGCAGGTTGCAGAGAGCACATTCAGGGTAACTCTGCACACACTGAGTGCCATGGAGAAATGCTCCATGAAGTCTCTCTCTCTACAGGATTTGTATATAGAGAAGGGGGGGGGGCAAAGCAAGATCTGGGGAGAGATAAGGGCATGACCAACCAGTTTGCAGCTATGAAGAAACATTTGCCAGAATACTCTGCAGAGGGATAATTCAGAGGCCATGGACACTAATGTAAGATCACTGACCATGTCCCTGTAATGTTAAAATTTTGCATTTTGTTCTTCAGTCCAGAGTTTCAGGAAACAATTATTTACAGGATTTCAATTTCAACCAGTTCGATTTTTTTAAAGGTACAAAAGCATAAGGAGATGAGAAGAAGATTTTTCATGGAAGATATGTCTGTCATGTTGCAGCAAACAAATTAGTTACTTTTCCAAAAGAGACAAAAATAGGAAGCACTCACCCACGTTATTTCTTTCCTCCTCCTAAAACTGTAAATAACCAAGCTAGTGCCTTTATTATCTTATGTAAATGTCACTTTTGTTGGCATCTGCAGTGATTGGTTTCATATCAGAATAAGCAATGTTTAGTAGAAATGTTCTATGAATGGTAACACTGTCTCTAGTGTTTAAGTAATATACCAGGGGTGGCCACATTGTGGCTTGTGAGCCACATGAAACTCTCTTACAATTAAAGTGAAGCTTGTGGAGCACTCCACCACCCCTCCCATCAGGTCCCTTCCCCCATTCTCCACCTACTAGACTGGAGTGGGGGAAACTCAGGACCTCTGCCTTGCAGTGGGGTAGGGGCTTCTGCCCAGGAGGGTGCGCCTGCTGGGGCTCAGGCTTCAGCAGGAGTGGGCCTGAAGCCCTGAGCTCTGGCAGGTGTGCCCTGGCTCTCAAACTTCTGAAGATTATCATATGCGGCTCAGAGGGTCTGTAAATTTGGCAACCCTTGCAATATACCAACACCATGAATTGTAACGACTCTGCGGGAGCCCTTATAGTACAATGTGTCACCTTGGCAATTTGATTATTAATAGTTTATGTAACATACAGATGTGTTAGACTGTATAAAGATCCACATACCAATAGATCTGTAGATTAGGTCTATGAATACTGCAGTATTCCACACCTTTTTATGCACTCTCTATTCCAAAACCCATTTGTTGCTCTGAGAATATTTCAGGGATAAACTGAACAGAGCCCAACTTCTGACACGTTTGATTAGTATGATTTGAAAAGATGCCTTTGACTCCTCTATAGAGGTAATAGGCAAAGATGTCCTCTTCCTGCTCTCTTCTTTGGAGCCATTTGCATAGAGAATTAAGAAAAATACAGATATCAAAGGGACTGGGATGAGGGCAGGGGAGCAGGAGGCACCACTTTATGCGGATGTTTTATTAATGATTGCTAATGCAATTGTCTCCTTCTCCAATGTGCTAAAGGAGATTAAAGACTTTAGTGCAGTCTTGGGATTTAAAGTAAATTATGCAGATTGTGAATCACTGGGACTGGGAATTGAACTTGAGGCATGTTTTAGTTTCCTTTTCTTGCAAAATACAAACATAAATAAGAAAGGAAAAGGAAATGGCTATCAGCAAAGCTAAATAATACAAAAATGAAACACTGGACCTGTTTAAAAAGTGGCTGTACCTTCTGAGGAGGAGGGCGATCCTGTGGCTAAAGAGCAGGATGGGGACTCAGGAGATGAAGACGGAATGGGATGAGCTTGAGAGGAAGGATGGCTCAAAGATTAGGGGTATGTCTACACTACGGAATAAGGTCGAATTTATAGAAGTCGGTTTTTTAGAAATCGGTTTTATAAATTCGAGTGTGTGTGTCCCCACAGTAAATGCTCTAAGTGCATTAAGTGCATTAACTCGGCGGAGCGCTTCCACAGTACCGAGGCAAGCGTCGACTTCCGGAGCGTTGCACTGTGGGTAGCTATCCCACAGTTCCCGCAGTCTCCGCTGCCCATTGGAATTCTGGGTTGAGATCCCAATGCCTGATGGGGCTAAAACATTGTCGCGGGTGGTTCTGGGTACATATCGTCAGCCTCCCGTTCCCTCCCTCCCCCCGTGAAAGCAAGGGCAGACAATCATTTCGCGCCTTTTTTCCTGAGTTACCTGTGCAGACGCCATACCATGGCAAGCATGGAGCCCGCTCAGGTAACCGTCACCCTATGTCTCCTGGGTGCTGGCAGACGCGGTACGGCATTGCTACACAGTAGCAGCAACCCCTTGCCTTGTGGCAGCAGACGGTACAGTACGACTGGTAGCCGTCATCGTCATGTCTGAGGTGCTCCTGGTCGCCTCTGTGAGGTCGATCAGGAGCGCCTGGGCAGACATGGGCACAGGGACTAAATTTGGAGTGACTTGACCAGGTCATTCTCTTTAGTCCTGCAGTCAGTCCTATTGAACCGTCTTATGGTGAGCGGGCAGGCGATACGGACTGCTAGCAGTCGTGCTGTACCATCTTCTGCCGAGCAGTCATGAGATGTGGATGGCATGCAGTCCGTCTGCTGCCAGCCAAAGATGTAAAAGATAGATGGAGTGGGTCAAAACAAGAAATAGACCAGATTTGTTTTGTACTCATTTGCTTCCCCCCCCTCCCCTGTCTAGGGGACTCATTCTTCTAGATCACACTGCAGTCAAGGTGCAGCGAGGTAAATCTAGCCATGTATCAATCAGAGGCCAGGCTAACCTTCTTGCTCCAATAAGGACAATAACTTAGGTGCACCATTTCTTATTGGAACCCTCTGTGAAGTCCTGCCTGAAATACTCCTTGATGTAAAGCCACCCCCTTTGTTGATTTTAGCTCCCTGAAGCCAACCCTGTAAGCGCCCCTCCCAGCGTCAGAGCAATGGCAAACAATCGGGCATCTGAGAGTGCTGTCCAGAGCAGTCACAATGGAGCGCTCTGATGGGGCTAAAACATTGTCGCGGGTGGTTCTGGGTACGTGTCGTCAGGCCCCCGTTCCCTCCCTCCCTCCGTGAAAGCAAGGGCAGACAATCATTTCGCGCCTTTTTTCCTGAGTTACCTGTGCAGACGCCATACCACAGCAAGCATGGAGCCCGCTCAGGTAACCGTCACCCTATGTCTCCTGGGTGCTGGCAGACGCGGTACGGCTTTGCTGCACAGTAGCAGCAACCCCTTGCCTTCTGGCAGCAGACGGTGCAATACGACTGGTAGTCGTCCTCATCGTGTCCGAGGTGCTCCTGGCCGCGTCGGCTGGGAGCGCCTGGGCAGACATGGGCGCAGGGACTAAATTTGGAGTGACTTGACCAGGTCATTCTCTTTAGTCCTGCAGTCAGTCCTATTGAACCATCTTATGGTGAGCAGGCAGGCGATACGGACTGCTAGCAGTCGTACTGTACCATCTTCTGCCAGGCAGGCAAGAGATGAGGATTGCTAGCAGTCGTATTGCACCATCTTCTGCCAGGCAGGCAAGAGATGGGGATGGCTAGCAGGCGTACTGTACCATCTTCTGCCAAGCAGCCATGAGATGTGGATGGCATGCAGTCCTTCTGCACCGTCTGCTGCCAGCCAAAGATGTAAAAGATAGATGGAGTGGGTCAAAACAAGAAATAGACCAGATTTGTTTTGTACTCATTTGCCTCCTCCCCTGTCTAGGGGACTCATTCCTCTAGGTCACACTGCAGTCACTCACAGAGAAGGTGCAGCGAGGTAAATCTAGCCATGTATCAATCAGAGGCCAGGCTAACCTCCTTGTTCCAATAACAACGATAACTTAGGTGCACCATTTCTTATTGGAACCCTCCGTGCAGTCCTGCCTGAAATACTCCTTGATGTACAGGCACCCCCTTTGTTGATTTTAGCTCCCTGAAGCCAACCCTGTAAGCCGTGTCGTCAGTCGCCCCTCCCTCCGTCAGAGCAACGGCAGACAATCGTTCCGCGCCTTTTTTCTGTGCGGACGCCATACCACGGCAAGCATGGAGCCCGCTCAGCTCACTTTGGCAATTAGGAGCACATTAACCACCACACGCATTATTCAGCAGTATATGCAGCACCAGAACCTGGCAACGCGATACCGGGCGAGGAGGCGACGTCAGCGCGGTCCCGTGAGTGATCAGGACATGGACACAGATTTCTCTGAAAGCATGGGCCCTGCCAATGCATGCATCATGGTGCTAATGGGGCAGGTTCATGCTGTGGAACGCCGATTCTGGGCTCGGGAAACAAGCACAGACTGGTGGGACCGCATAGTGTTGCAGGTCTGGGACGATTCCCAGTGGCTACGAAACTTTCGCATGCGTAAGGGCACTTTCATGGAACTTTGTGACTTGCTTTCCCCTGTCCTGAAGCGCATGAATACCAAGATGAGAGCAGCCCTCACAGTTGAGAAGCGAGTGGCGATAGCCCTGTGGAAGCTTGCAACGCCAGACAGCTACCGGTCAGTTGGGAATCAATTTGGAGTGGGCAAATCTACTGTGGGGGCTGCTGTGATGCAAGTAGCCCACGCAATCAAAGATCTGCTGATATCAAGGGTAGTGACCCTGGGAAATGTGCAGGTCATAGTGGATGGCTTTGCTGCAATGGGATTCCCTAACTGTGGTGGGGCTATAGATGGAACCCATATCCCTATCTTGGCACCGGAGCACCAAGCCGCCGAGTACATAAACCGCAAGGGGTACTTTTCAATAGTGCTGCAAGCTCTGGTGGATCACAAGGGACGTTTCACCAACATCAACGTGGGATGGCCGGGAAAGGTGCATGATGCTCGCATCTTCAGGAACTCTGGTCTGTTTCAAAAGCTGCAGGAAGGGACTTTATTCCCAGACCAGAAAATAACTGTTGGGGATGTTGAAATGCCTATATGTATCCTTGGGGACCCAGCCTACCCCTTAATGCCATGGCTCATGAAGCCGTACACAGGCAGCCTGGACAGTGGTCAGGAGCTGTTCAACTACAGGCTGAGCAAGTGCAGAATGGTGGTAGAATGTGCATTTGGACGTTTAAAGGCGCGCTGGCGCAGTTTATTGACTCGCTTAGACCTCAGCGAAACCAATATTCCCACTGTTATTACTGCTTGCTGTGTGCTCCACAATATCTGTGAGAGTAAGGGGGAGACGTTTATGGCGGGGTGGGAGGTTGAGGCAAATCGCCTGGCTGCTGGTTACGCGCAGCCAGACACCAGGGCGGTTAGAAGAGCACAGGAGGGCGCGGTACGCATCAGAGAAGCTTTGAAAAACAGTTTCATGACTGGCCAGGCTACGGTGTAAAAGTTCTGTTTGTTTCTCCTTGATGAACCCCCCCGCCCCTTGGTTCACTCTACTTCCCTGTAAGCTAACCACCCTCCCCTCCTCCCTTTAATCATTGCTTGCAGAGCCAATAAAGTCATTGCTGCTTCACAGTCATGCATTCGTTATTCATTCATCACACAAACAGGGGGATGACTACCAAGGTATCCCAGGAGGGGTGGTGGAGGAGGGAAGGAAAATGCCACACAGCACTTTAAGCACAGCACTTTAAAAGTTTACAACTTTAAAATTTATTGAATGACAGCCTTCTTTTTTTTGGGCAATCCTCTGTGGGGGAGTGGCTGGTTGGCCGGAGGCCTCCCCACCGTGTTCTTGGGCGTCTGGGTGTGGAGGCTATGGAACTTGGGGAGGAGGGCGGTTGGTTACAGAGGGGCTGCAGTGGCAGTCTGTGCTCCAGCTGCCTTTGCTGCAGCTCAACCATACACTGGAGCATACTGGTTTGGTCCTGCAGCAGCCTCAGCATTGAATCCTGCCTCCTCTCATCACGCTGCCGCCACCTTTGAGCTTCAGCCCTGTCTTCAGCCCGCCACTTACTCTCTTCAGCCCGCCACTTACTCTCTTCAGCCCTCCACCTCTCCTCCCGGTCATTTTGTGCTTTCCTGCACTCTGACATTATTTGCCTCCACGCATTCGTCTGTGCTCTGTCAGTGTGGGAGGACAGCATGAGCTCGGAGAACATTTCATCGCGAGTGCGTTTTTTTTTCTTTCTAAGCTTCACTAGCCTCTGGGAAGGAGAAGATCCTGTGATCATTGAAACACATGCAGCTGGTGGAGAAAAAAAAAGGGACAGCGGTATTTAAAAAGACACATTTTATAAAACAGTGGCTACACTCTTTCAGGGTAAACCTTGAAAGTTAACATTACATACATAGCACATGTGCTTTCGTTACAAGGTCGCATTTTGCCTCCTCCCACCGCGTGAACGGATTTTGGTTGAATGCCAGCAAACATACACTGCAATGCTTTGTTCTACAGTGATTCCCCAGTACGTGTTGCTGGCCTGGAGTGGTAAAGTGTCCTACCATGAAGGACGAAATAAGGCTGCCCTCCCCAGAAACCTTTTGCAAAGGCAGAACCGCAAATGCCAGGGCAAAGTAATCCTTTCACATGCTTGCTTTTAAACCATGTATAGCATTTTAAAAGGTACACTCACCAGAGGTCCCTTCTCCGCCTGCTGAGTCCAGGAGGCAGCCTTGGGTGGGTTCGGGGGGTACTGGCTCCAGGTCTAGGGTGAGAAACAGTTCCTGGCTGTCGGGAAAACCGGTTTCTCCGCTTGCTTGCTGTGAGCTATCTACAACCTCCTCCTCATCATCTTCTTCGTCCCCAAAACCTACTTCTGTATTGCCTCCATCTCCATTGAAGGAGTCAAACAACACGGCTGGGGTAGTGGTGGCTGAACCCCCTAAAATGGCATGCAGCTCATCATAGAAGCGGCATGTTTGGGGCTCTGACCCAGAGCGGCCGTTCGCCTCTCTGGTTTTCTGGTAGGCTTGCCTCAGCTCCTTCAGTTTCACGCGGCACTGCTTCGGGTCCCTGTTATGGCCTCTGTCCTTCATGCCCTGGGAGATTTTCAGAAAGGTTTTGGCATTTCGAAAACTGGAACGGAGTTCTGATAGCACGGATTCCTCTCCCCAAACAGCGATCAGATCCCGTACCTCCCGTTCAGTCCATGCTGGAGCTCTTTTGCGATTCTGGGACTCCATCATGGTCACCTCTGCTGATGAGCTCTGCATGGTCACCTGCAGCTTGCCACGCTGGCCAAACAGGAAATGAGATTCAAAAGTTCGCGGTTCTTTTCCTGTCTACCTGGCCAGTGCATCTGAGTTGAGAGCGCTGTCCAGAGCGGTCAGAATGGAGCACTCTGGGATAGCTCCCGGAGGCCAATACCATCGAATTGTGTCCACAGTACCCCAAATTCGAGCCGGCAAGGTCGATTTAAGCGCTAATCCACTTGTCAGGGGTGGAGTAAGGAAATCGATTTTAAGAGCCCTTTAAGTCGAAATAAAGGGCTTCATTGTGTGGACGGGTGCAGGTTTAAATCGATTTAACGCTGCTAAATTCGATCTAAAGTCCTAGTGTAGACCAGGGCTAGGTCACTAACCTGGCACTTGGCAGACCAAGGTTCAGATCCCTGCTCTGCTACAGACTTCCTGGGTGACCTCAGAGAGATCACTGAATCTTTCTGTATCTCAGTTCCCATCTGTCATGTGGGGAGAACAAGACTGCCCTCCCTCACAGAGGAATTGCGAAAGAAAAACACGTGAAAAGATAGCAAGTTGCTCAGATACTGTACCAGTGGGGGCCATATAAGTACCATACAAAGATTGATCCGAGTTCAATTTCCAGCTCTGTCATAGCCATCCTGTGTGATCTTGGGAAAGTCATTCAATATCTGAGTCTCAGTTTCCACATCATAACACAGGGATTGGGAGATTTCATTCATTAATGTCTGTAAGTGACTAGAGATCCTTAGATGGGAAATGCTATGTTGGTACAATGCATTATTAAATTTAAATTCAAGAAAGGATGTTACAATAAGTATGGTTACAAATTAACATCCACACATTTCCCTCACATTGCACACTGGAGTGGAGCCTAAGCCTGCAGAGTACAGGAGAAGAGTTCTGTCTCTGTGGCACAATTCTCTTTCCTCTGATGCTACAGAAGCCTGTCTGTGAGGATTCCATGAGGCTCTAATTCCACGAAGGGACAGGGGACTACACTGACATCCCTCCCATCATGTATGGGAAAACAACAGTATTCTGTTCATTTCCATTTGCCCCCCTGCCCCCCTTCACTGAGCAGCCTGGGGAAAGGGAGGTGGGGAAGTATTTTCAAGGTTTGCAGTGGGCATGGTCAAGGTTTCAAGTAGGCATGGTCCTGCACTCTAAGGAATCCCCTAATCATGGAGATCTTGTTTGATCCACAGGCTTCTCTTGTTTTTTTCCCAATCCGGAGTGCTGCTCCTGCTTTCCCCAGAAGAACTCCTAGGAAACTGAATTTCATCTCAGGATGTTTCATCTTCCCATATTGGGCTATTCTTAGAGCCCTCAAATATACCTGTTTTTGAGGGACATTCTGCATTTTACCTGAATCTGGCTGCCTTTTCCACTGCACCATCAGGGCAGGTGATATTCCACAGACCAGAAGAACGGTCAGACTTTCCTCTATTAGCTGTTTAGCTAATGAGTGCACAAGCCACTGGAAAAGTTTTTGTGTCAAGTCCATTTTAGTAGTTGGTCCACAAAGAGGATAATTACTCATGTGTTATAGGTGTGTGCTGAGGATTTGAAGGTCCAGGGTTCGAACCCTGTTAACACCACATTTTCATATCCTTATGGTTGCACATTACGGAATTAGTTTTTCAACTCTCTTATTTAAAAAAAAGAGGTCTATTAAACCAAACATCGAGAAAAATCATTAAAACAGGTTTCATAGATTAAAAGGAATTGTAATTTGTCAATTATGGCATGATACACAACAAAACAGATATGTTCCACTTTTCTGTCATTTATCACTCATTTTGATGACTTGTGTCACACACTGGCAGATGTGAAGGATGAGAGGAAGGGCTGTTCTTAGAAAAAGGATAATGAGGCCTAAATCAGGACCAGATTTTTAATATGTATTTCTATTTATATACATTTCTGTTACTACTCTGGGGATGATATGTACGTTGACTGTCTCCTCAGGGGCCAAGGAAAACTAGATTCTGAGTGCATAGCCAGTATACTTACTTCAAGGGCTCCTTAAAGCATATTACCCAGACAAATCCTTTTGTTGGCTGCAAGGGAACTGGGGGAGGGGGGGAGCCAATATACAGCAGCATGTTGTTGTTCATCTTTTCTTGAACTATGATATTAGAGTGGCTAAATACAAAAGGGTATTATCAGAACAAAATAAGTAAGGAAAAGCAAGCCCTGTGCTTGCAGATAATGCAATCATAAGGAATCCAAATTCAAAAATGGATTGATATGTCTGCTTCCTAAGCTAATGTAGTCAAAACATAGTGCAACACATTTTGTTCAGGGGAAGATGCTAGATTTACCATGGGCCCAAAATATGCAGTACATTAGATTCAGTGGGAAACACATTTATCTTGAAGTTCAAAGAGTAAAACCTCTAAATCTTAGAGCTTCATGCAGCAGGAATTGAATCTCTTTCTCTCCCTCTCCCTCACACACACATACACACTGAGCAATGTAATAATGTGCATATTCTTGCTCTTCACTTGTACTCTGCAGGATACCACTCAGAAGAGATGACAGTGAACAGCAAGTACAGAGAGAAGCAAATGTACATTACACATGCGTTATTTCTGTTTATCATGAATGAAAAGAAAGGGCCAGACAGAACTCCAGGAAATGAATTCTAGAACAGGAACGAAACATTATACAAGTATTAGTGATGAATCTAAGCATCCAAAATGCTTTCTTTTAAGAGACATCTTCTCTCCACTTTCCATTTGTTTTGCTGGCTCCTAGATGGCTTAAGCAGAAGTACAGTACTAATAGTTAAAAGTTATGTGGTCTCCTTTTAAACTTTTGCTATAATTTGGCCCCTGTCTGTGACAAGGAAGTTGAGTGTTACTAACGTGATGGGGAGTTTGCATTCTTCTGCTATCAGGATTTGTTGAAAGTGAGATAACTCCCTGTTTTAATGATTTAAGGCCTGGGTTTAACAACATTGCAAACTCAGCTAAATTTTATTCAAAGAAGAAGAGGAGAGGGCATGACCTCTCTTTATTAACCTGGAGCTTTGATACACAGTAAAAGCCTGTTTGAATGGCTGTTATGTGGATGTGCTTGAATGTGGGGATGGGGCAGTGTGGGCTAGGCTCAGGAGAACATGCACCACAATCCTAAAGGACAATCCAGCCCCCTACACAGCTGTTTTTTTGGAGAGGGAATTGCCTCCCCAGGACAGAATCCTTCCTGAACTCTCCCAAGGATGTCACCGCCACCATCAATACCACTATTCAGGCCAAGGCTTGTAATTTTTTTAAAGTTACAGTCAGTGTTAAAATGTTCACTTTTCCTCCAAGAAGAAAAGAGAAAAAAGCAAACAATATTTTTGCATGCACTCCCTCATTGTCATGGCATATTTTATATGAATTTTAACAAGCATGGATTATCAGACATTTTTCTCTGTATCGTCCAAATCTTCCATTTCTTATTTAGAGGGAATATATTAAATTGTGAGTGTAGCTTAATTTTTCAATATTTTACTTATCATGCCATCCCAGGTTTGCTATTACAATAATATTTATGATTCCGCTGTTACTCAGTACTAGTTACTATAGTGGAAGCAAAGTAATTTTACTTCTGCTTCCACTGTTCCCCAGTGAATAGGCCAGTCACATCTAACTGAAGTCATTCATCCCAGATGTTTTTGCTGACATAGAAATAGAGCATATTTCACAAAAATTAAATAATACAGAGGAAGCTTTTTGTAAGGTAAAATATTTTAAGATCTCTCCATTCTTTCATTTATTCACCAGGGCCATCCCACTTAATGGCCCTATGTTTTGGCAAACTTTCCTGTGGATGAAGAGCATTGGATAGATGTGACTTCTTACAGACACTGTTAACTATGTTCCAAGTGTTGGCCAATGGGGGTGGTCGGCAAGTTATGTGATGTAGTACTATCCTGATCTATCCTTATGGGTTTAGCGTGCTACCCTTGCAACACTCCTGGTCCCTGCTGTCTGACAGAGAATTGCTGCTAGACTACCAGGCTAGCTTACATGCAGCAATGTCACTTCATAGTCACATAGATACTATCCTATACCATTTATTGCACTTCTGCAAAGCGCTGCATACCATCAATTCCTGCTGAAGCTCGACTGGAAGGTGTTCCCCACCACACAGGAAGTTCTCAGCATAGGTGCTGGAACGAGAGGTGCTACTGCACCCCCTGGCTTGAAGTGGTTTCTATCACATACCGGGTTTACAGTTTGGTTCAATGGCTCTCAGTATCCCCACTATAAAAATTGTTCCAGGACCCCAGGTGCTCAGCACCATTAAAGCTAGGGCCCATACTTGAATACCATGTTAGTTTCATTTATCAGAAAAGATATTATATAGGCAATGTTCCGATGTTTCTCATGTCAGTCAAGGTCTTCAACCTGTAGTTTAAAATTGTACTCTGATCATGGAGGTGAGGCAAACCATAGTGAAAGGTAATGAGAAAAGCAAATGTTATGTCCTATCAGCCCACACAAAATACTGATGATAACTCATGTGGAAAAAAAATTAATGTTGAAGATTATCAGCACTTGACACATGCACATGCTGAATAATTAGGAATTACTGTAGTTGACAGACTAAAATTTTGTGTCAACACCAGGGGTCAGTTTCACTGCAATCTTAATCCAGGTCAAAATGAAACAGGTTGCAAAAGTGTATTTCTAAAATATATAATTTAATATGCACCTACAAAACTCTAGTTTTTTTTCCTGATGAACAATGAAACAGGAGACATGTAGGATGCAAATGAGAGTGGGGAAAATGTGGGAATGAACACAACTCAGGCTTCCAGTGATTATGACTCAAAATAAAAAGAGAATGAAACATTTTTTAGTTACTAGAAAAGTGTTTACATCAGACGCTGTTCATGGTTGGTTTGTACTTCATTTTAAAAACATGCACATTTAGTAAGAGGTGAGATTGCCAAATCTGTAAATCAGAAAAATACTGCAAATTAATAGGCTCTAGAATGATAAACTTTGTAGGAGATAGAGGGTTCTTTTAAATGACAGGGTGAAAAGAAAGTGTATTTCATTCTTTCTAAAACTGAATGTAAAACAGAACTTTCACAACGTTTTAGAAAATACTAGAAATTTTTGTGTGTGTGTGGGACAGAGAGAGAAAAACCGCACACCAGTTTAATGTCCTAAAATGAGGATGAAGGAAAATGGCTGAATGTGCCTTAGGAAATGATGACAGACACTGCTGAAGTATTTATTTATACAAATAAAATAATAAGCTCGGACATTATCTTGTACATATTCTCTTATGAAATCATCTTTTCGATGCTATATGCAACTACCTGTTTTGTTTGCAGAACAGACAGCAATGTAGAATATCGGAAATTTTGCATCTCCTAACAGTTTTATCTGAGATTGATATAATTTTCTCAGGAAAGGCAACATGCTCACCGTTAAAAAATCATCAGTTGCCACACAATGGTGTCAGAAATACCATAGTTTGTTTTTAACCCACCCCGCTGTACCATAATTAATACCTGAGATATTTGAGATCACCATGTGGAACTGTTGCCTCATACATGGTAAAAATGTCTAAGGCAACAGTTAAAAAAAAGAAGTAGAAAAACTGAAATTTTCTGCAAGCCTCTGATAAGGAAAATTGAATGATGTATTACAAACTTGGTCACTTTAAATCTTTCATGGCAGCCCATGGAGACATGAGGCAGTGCTTTTTTACTTTTACTATCCTTCGTTGGACAGATAGCTCAAAATCTACTCTGAAGGATTAGCCACATGGATAGTAAATTAGTCATGCACTATCCTTTTAGTCTCTGTTGAAAAGTTTGGCTTTCAGAAAGGATGGCTGGTATGCAATCCTGTTGCTGTCATGGCCAGAAATAGAAAAGAAGAAAATGGTGGTGAAAAGGCAGGCAGAGGTACCTTGTAGGTTAGAGAGAGGAGAAAACAAGTATGAGTCACATGTGACTGTCAAAGTAGAAAGAGACAGTGGTCAGAAACAGCTTTGTGAGAAAACATGTCCTAGCAGGCTGCCACTGAATAACTTAAGGACAGCATATATATTGGGCAGCTGACAAATACCTTCCTTGTGCACAGATCAGGCAAATAAAACAAGTGCACATGAGTTATTTACTAAACTTAAACAGCTGCAAAGGTTCTGACATAATTCAAGTCAAACTCCCTCCTCCTTTTGGTCAGCTCTAAGCCTAATGCACATGTAACAACAAGCTTCGGACACTTCTACTATTGACAGACAGGCAAAACTATAAATTATGTGGTCCTCACACTTTGGCCCTGCAGCCAGGGAACATCACAAAGCAGCACAGAACTTCAAGATTTTAAAAATAAGTAAATCAAAGAGGCCAGAAAATGGGGCCTCCTCGACCCATGGTGTGTTATTTTGTTCTTAGAGCACTAATTTGCTACTGCTATCACTGGTGCCACAGTGGCACTATGTAACAATTTTCTCCTTCTGGTCCACTCTGAAAGGCTTATCACTCTAAAGGGATAGTAGGCCAGTACACAGTCATATATCCTCTTCCTTTCTGGTGGCAAATCAAAGGGCTACTCTGTCAGAGAGTACAGATGCTGGTGGTCGCTCAGCTTGAAGTGCATGAAAGGCAGCAAAGCTTAAGCTGCCAGTTTCTAAGGTAGTGAAATAAGCCAATCCTTTTCCTGTTTCCCACTTACCTAACCATCCAGTTGGCTCTGGTTAATTTGTTGAGAGTGGAGGAAAGGAGGATTTCTTGTGCATAGAAAACTAACAGATTGGCAAAACAGCATATGGAATGACTTTCATAGAAGAAGGATCCTTCTATTTCCACCCAACTCAGCATTATATTTCTTGTTATAAAGGATAGAGCTTCACAAAGCAGCTCCTGACTATCAATTGCTATGACGTAGAAAACCAGTAATCATTAATCAATAAAGCATGAACCATTAATTAGGACTTTCTACAGAGTTGGGAGGAGAGTTCTACTGTCTGAAGGGTGCAAGTGAACACAACTCTATTTCTTTAATGAAATACAAAAGCTTCAGAAACAATTCCATTTCTACAACAGCTTTATCAGCTGGTGAAATATTAGCCACCATCCAACAATAAACAAAATTCCAACAGCTTATGTTGTCTTCAGAAAACAATATAATAGTTTCCACCGAGCTCCCATTACAGGCTGCAAACTGACAATTAATGTACAGAATTTACACACTTTAACCTAAGAGATCTGTCTGGATTTTTAAGTAAACCTAGGTTTCAGAGTAGCAGCCATGTTAGTCTGTATTCGCAAAAAGAAAAGGAGTACTTGTGGCACCTTAGAATTAACCAATTTATTTGAGCATAAGCTTTCGTGAGCTACAGCTCACTTCATCAGATGCATTCAGTGGAAAATACAGTAAGGAGATTTATATACACACATAACATGAAAAAATGGGTGTTATCATACACACTGTAAGGAGAGTGATCACTTAAGATGAGCTATTACCAGCAGGAGAGCGGGGGGGGGGGGGAGAAAACCTTTTGTGGTGATAATCAAGGTGGGCCATTTCCAGCAGTTAACAGGAACGTCTGAGGAACAGTGGGTGGTGGTGGTGGGGAATACACATGGGGAAATAGTTTTACTTTGTGTAATGACCCATCCACTCCCAGTCTCTATTCAAGCCTAAGTTAATTGTATCCAGTTTGCAAATTAATTCCAATTCAGCAGTCTGTCACTGGAGTCTGTTTTTGAAGTCTTGTTGTTGTAATATTGCAACTTTTTGGTCTGTAATCGATTGACCAGAGAGATTGAAGTGTTCTCCGACTGGTTTATGAATGTTATAATTCTTGACATCTGATTTGTGTCCATTCATTCTTTTACGTAGAGACTGTCCAGTTTGACCAATGTACATGGCAGAGGGGCATTGCTGGCACATGATGGCATATATCACATTGGTAGATGTGCAGCCTCTGATAGTGTGGCTGATGTGATTAGGCCCTATGATGGTGTCCCCTGAATAGATATGTGGACACAGTGGGCAACGGGCTTTGTTGCAAGGGTAGGTTCCTGGGTTAGTGGTTCTGTTGTGTGGTATGTGGTTGCTGGTGAGTATTTGCTTCAGGTTGGGGGGCTGTCTGTAGGCAAGGACTGGCCTGTTTCCCAAGATTTGTGAGAGTGATGGGTCGTCCTTCAGGATAGGTTGTAGATCCTTGATGATGCGTTGGAGAGGTTTTAGTTGGGGGCTGAAGGTGACGGCTAGTGGAGTTCTGTTCTTTTCTTCGTTGGGCCTGTGCTGTAGTAGGTGACTTCTGGGTACTTTTCTGGCTCTGTCAATCTGTTTCCTCACTTCAGCAAGTGGGTATAGTAGTTGTAAGAATGCTTGATAGAGATCTTGTTGGTGTTTGTCTCTGTCTGAGGGGCTGGAGCAAATGCGGTTGTATCGTAGAGCTTGGCTGTAGACAAAGGATCTTGTGGTGTGGTCTGGGTGAAAGCTGGAGGCATGTAGGTAGGAATAGCAATCAGTAGGTTTCCAGTATAGGATGGTGTTTATGTGACCATCGCTTATTAGCACTGTAGTATCCAGGAAGTGGATCTCTTGTGTGGACTGGTCCAGGCTGAGGTTGATGGTGGGATGGAAACTGTTGAAATCGTGGTGGAATTCCTCAAAGGCTTCTTTTCCATGGGTCCAGATGATGAAAATGTCATCAATATAGCGCAAGTAGAGTAGGGGCATTAGGGGACGAGAGCTGAGGCAGCATTTTTCTAAGTTAGCCATAAAAATGTTGGCATACTGTGGGGCCATGTGGGTACCCATAGCAATGCCGCTGATTTGAAGGTATACATTGTCCCCAAATGTGAAATAGTTATGGGTGAGGACAAAGACACAAAGTTCAGCCACCAGGTTTGCCGTGACAGTATCAGGGATACTGTTCCTGACGGCTTGTAGTCCATCTTTGTGTGGAATGTTGGTGTAGAGGGCTTCTACATCCATAGTGGCCAGGATGGTGTTTTCAGAAAGATCACCGATGGATTGTAGTTTCCTCAGGAAGTCAGTGATGTCTCGAAGATAGCTGGGAGTGTAGAGCCTGAGGAGGGAGTCTACATAGCCAGACAATCCTGCTGTCAGCGTGCCAATGCCTGAGATGATGCGGCATCCAGGATTTCCAGGTTTATGGATCTTGGGTAGCAGATAGAATACCCCAGGTCACGGTTCAAGGGGTGTGTCTGTGCGAATTTGTTCTTGTGCTTTTTCAGGGAGTTTCTTGAGCAAATGGTGTAGTTTCTTTTGGTAACCCTCAGTGGGATCAGAGGGTAATGGCTTGTAGTAGCTCATCTTAAGTCATCACTCTCCTTACAGTGTGTATGTTAACACCCATTTTTTCATGTTCTGTGTGTATATAAATCTCCTCATTGTATTTTGAACTGAATGCATCCGATGAAGTGAGCTGTAGCTCACGAAAACTTATGCTCAAATAAATTGGTTAGTCTCTAAGGTGCCACAAGTACTCCTTTTCTTTTTGTAAGTAAACCTAGTAAGTGTTGGTTTATATACAAGATTCAAATTGATGCTGCTGAAGTCAGATTCATAAAAATGTAGGAATGGAATGGACCTTGATAGGTCTTCTTCTCCAGTCCCCTGCACTGAGGCAGGACGTAGTTTTATCTAGACCACCCCTAACAGGTGTTTATCTAACCTGTTCTTAAAAACCTTCAAGGATGGAGAGCATCCACAATCTTCCTATGTAATTTGTTCCAGTGCTTAACTATCCTTTCTAATATCCAACCTAAATCTCCCTTGCTGCAATGTAAGCCCATTACTTCTGGTTCTGTCCTCAGTGGATAAGGAGATCATAACTAAGGCCCTGTAACTGCCCCCATGTGGGGTAGAGGGTTTTCCATGTGGAGAGCCCCATTGAGTTCAATGAAGCTCCATAAGGGTGCAGGAGATGTGGAGGTCAGCAAAGGACCGATCCTTAGGCATAACCCAGTCTTTTTTAATGGATGAATAAACAGTACATTACACACAGATTATTGTACTCAACCTTACTTCAGGTTTCAGAGGAACAGCCGTGTTAGTCTGTATTCGCAAAAAGAAAAGGAGTACTTGTGGCACCTTAGAGACTAACGAATTTATTTGAGCATGAGCTTTCGTGAGCTACAGCTCACTTCATCAGATGTTTACCGTGGAAACTGCAGCAGACTTTATATACACACAGAGAATATGAAACAATACCTCCTCCCACCCCACTGTCCTGCTGGTAATAGCTTATCTAAAGTGATCAACAGGTGGGCCATTTCCAGCACAAATCCAGGTTTTCTCACCCTCCACCCCCCACACAAATTCACTCTCCTGCTGGTGCTAGCCCATCCAAAGTGACAACTCTTTGCATAATCAAGTCGGGCTATTTCCTGCATAGATCAAGGTTTTCTCACATCCCCCCCACCCCCATACACACACAAACTCACTCTCCTGCTGGTAATAGCTCATCTAAACTGACCACTCTCCAAGTTTAAATCCAAGTTAAACCAGAACATCTGGGGGGGGGGGGTAGGAAAAAACAAGAAGAAACAGGCTACCTTGCATAATGACTTAGCCACTCCCAGTCTCTATTTAAGCCTAAATTAATAGTATCCAATTTGCAAATGAATTCCAATTCAGCAGTTTCTCGCTGGAGTCTGGATTTGAAGTTTTTTTGTTTTAAGATAGCGACCTTCATGTCTGTGATTGCGTGACCAGAGAGATTGAAGTGTTCTCCGACTGGTTTATGAATGTTATAATTCTTGACATCTGATTTGTGTCCATTTATTCTTTTACGTAGAGACTGTCCAGTTTGACCGATGTACATGGCAGAGGGGCATTGCTGGCACATGATGGCATATATCACATTGGTGGATGTGCAGGTGAACGAGCCTCTGATAGTGTGGCTGATGTTATTAGGCCCTGTGATGGTGTCCCCTGAATAGATATGTGGGCACAATTGGCAACGGGCTTTGTTGCAAGGATAAGTTCCTGGGTTAGTGGTTCTGTTGTGTGGTATGTGGTTGTTGGTGAGTATTTGCTTCAGATTGCGGGGCTGTCTGTAGGCAAGGACTGGCCTGTCTCCCAAGACTTGTGAGAGTGTTGGGTCATCCTTTAGGATAGGTTGTAGATCCTTAATAATGCGTTGGAGGGGTTTTAGTTGGGGGCTGAAGGTGACCGCTAGTGGCGTTCTGTTATTTTCTTTGTTAGGCCTGTCCTGTAGTAGGTAACTTCTGGGAACTCTTCTGGCTCTATCAATCTGTTTCTTTACTTCTGCAGGTGGGTATTGTAGTTGTAAGAAAGCTTGACAGAGATCTTGTAGGTGTTTGTCTCTGTCTGAGGGGTTGGAGCAAATGCGGTTGTATCGCAGAGCTTGGCTGTAGACGATGGATCGTGTGGTGTGGTCAGGGTGAAAGCTGGAGGCATGCAGGTAGGAATAGCGGTCAGTAGGTTTCCGGTATAGGGTGGTGTTTATGTGGCCATTGTTTATTAGCACTGTAGTGTCCAGGAAGTGGATCTCTTGTGTGGACTGGACCAGGCTGAGGTTGGTGGTGGGATGGAAATTGTTGAAATCGTGGTGGAATTCCTCAAGGGCTTCTTTTCCATGGGTCCAGATGATGAAGATGTCATCAATATAGCGCAAGTAGAGTAGGGGCTTTATGGGACGAGAGCTGAGGAAGCGTTGTTCTAAATCAGCCATAAAAATGTTGGCATACTGTGGGGCCATGCGGGTACCCATAGCAGTGCCGCTGATCTGAAGGTATACATTGTCCCCAAATGTGAAATAGTTATGGGTAAGGACAAAGTCACAAAGTTCAGCCACCAGGTTAGCCGTGACATTATCGGGGATAGTGTTCTTGACGGCTTGTAGTCCATCTTTGTGTGGAATGTTGGTGTAGAGGGCTTCTACATCCATAGTAGCCAGGATGGTGTTTTCAGGAAGATCACCGATGGATTGAAGTTTCCTCAGGAAGTCAGTGGTGTCTCGAAGGTAGCTGGGAGTGCTGGTAGCGTAGGGCCTGAGGAGGGAGTCTACATAGCCAGACAATCCTGCTGTCAGGGTGCCAATGCCTGAGATGATGGGGCGCCCAGGATTTCCAGGTTTATGGATCTTGGGTAGTAGATAGAATATCCCAGGTCGGGGTTCCAGGGGTGTGTCTGTACGGATTTGATCTTGTGCTTTTTCAGGAAGTTTCTTGAGCAAATGCTGTAGTTGCTTTTGGTAACTCTCAGTGGGATCATAGGGTAATGGCTTGTAGAAACTCGTGTTGGAGAGCTGCCGAGCAGCCTCTTGTTCATATTCCGACCTATTCATGATGACAACAGCACCTCCTTTGTCAGCCTTTTTGATTATGATGTCAGAGTTGTTTCTGAGGCTGTGGATGGCATTGCGTTCCGCATGGCTGAGGTTATGGGGCAAGTGATGCTGCTTTTCCACAATTTCAGCTCGTGCACGTCGGCGGAAGCACTCTATGTAGAAGTCCAGTCTGCTGTTTCGACCTTCAGGAGGAGTCCATCTAGAATCCCTCTTTCTGTAGTGTTGGCAGGGAGACCTCTGTGGATTAGTATGTTGTTCAGAGGTATTTTGGAAATATTCCTTGAGACGGAGACGTCGAAAATAGGATTCTAGGTCACCACAGAACTGTATCATGTTCGTGGGGGTGGAGGGGCAGAAGGAGAGGCCCCGAGATAGAACAGCTGCTTCTGCTGGGCTGAGAGCATAGTTGGATAGGTTAACAATATTGCTAGGTGGGGTGAGGGAACCATTGCTGTGGCCCCTTGTAGCATGTAGTAGTTTCATATTCTCTGTGTGTATATAAAGTCTGCTGCAGTTTCCACGGTAAACATCTGATGAAGTGAGCTGTAGCTCACGAAAGCTCATGCTCAAATAAATTCGTTAGTCTCTAAGGTGCCACAAGTATTCCTAACCTTACTTCAGTGATAAAGCACAGCACAGAGATCCTTTAACTGATCTGTGGACTGATAAGTGCATTTAAAAACCCAGAATGAAAAGATGACAAAAGGTCTGCTTTGTAGAGGCCTTATCATGATTGATACATTTGTTCAGTGTATTACTTTGAGAGTGCCTGGGTCCAAGGCAGTGTTAGGGAACCCATGTGGTCTGTGACTAGGTTGCTGTTGAGGATGCAGTACAGTTCAGACGGCCATCTTGACAGAATCTACCAACATGAGCAACCACTGCCTTACCTAGAGTTCCACAGCTGGGCCAGCTGCCACAGAAATGGAGGAAATCTGACCTGAATGAACCTGGGTCAACAGGTTTATACTGCATTTATCCCTAAAACCTGTGAAGATCTGTGTTCTCCATTTTCATGTGGCAGCATATGGCTGATATTTGAGCCAAGAGCTGTTAGTCTGTCAGGCACCGAGGCTTCATTAGAGAAAGCCCATAACACAAACTGTCCTCTGTATTGTATAACAATGAATTGTTTGATAATTTCATATGACAAACTATTTTGTCTTTTCTATTTAAAATACCTTTTAAGGTATCTTCTTTAATGGATGAAGAAACAGTACATTAGGCACAAATTTTTGTTCTCACCACAACCTTACCTCAGTGATAAAGCACAGCACAGAGATCCTTCATCATGAGTCTCATAAAGACTCATAAGTGCGTTAAAAAACCCAGAATGAAAAGAAGGTAAAGGCCCGCTATGGAGGAGATACCCAGCACCCACTATCACTGGGGAACTGTGTAACCTTGGGGGATAGGGGATGAGAAAAAGCAATTCACAAGTGGATGAAGTAGCTCTCTCAATCCCTAACTCACCCAGAAGATCCTCCCAAATCACCCCTGTACAATCCCATTCACTTCTTCTGCACTACTGCCCCACAATCCTCTCGGGATCTGAGCTTCCCTCCTCTCTCTCCCTGCCCTAGCTTGTGCTGTGAAACTGCACCAGTATCACTGCTAGGGGCAATTTGGTGTCCACTGAAGTTGGGGGCTGGATTTGACCCTTAGTGAATTCAGTGACCAGAAGAGGGTACTGGATAAGTGCAGACAGACAGATCAGGATTAGCACAGGCAGCAGCCATGCAGAGTTCCTCCACACTGTCCAGGCAGTGTGTCTCAACCCTGAGCTTATTGAACCAACTCCACGGGTTGAAAGAGTTCAGTCACCAAACCTATTGAAAACTTAACCTCACCCTGAACAGAAGTGCCAGTGTCAGTGTCAGTTTTGGTGATGTTCACTATGAATTAAAATGAGATCTTCAACATGTTTCACAAAAGGTCACTGAACAATCATCAGGTAGTATGACTTTTGGACACAGAGTTAAGTTTTGAACCATCCACCTACTGGGTCCCCACGTCATTGCCAGTCACCTGAGCCTTCAAGTCCCTGCACAGAATTATTAGTATAGAATTCCTTTTACCCTCTCCTCCAGTCTCTTATATGAAATATCTATTCATTTTACAGGAAGTGACTAGACATTTTCTTTGGTTTGTTGTATTAATATAGTTTTATTATTTTCTCCTAACTCTTATCACTTGTGTAGTTCACAATATAAAGTATCTCACCTTTCTTTTGTATATTTAAATCTTTATATTTCAAACATCTTATGCGATTCTTTAAGTTTTTATGTTATTAAATTGCCAGAGTGGGTAAAAATAGCCTCACAGTCTACTAAACAAAATTATTTAGCTGGGGGTTAAGTTTAAGCATAAGGAAAAAAATTACAGAGCTTCATTTGGAAAAAAAAATGTTAATGATTCCATAGAAGTAACTGGAGAACCACATACAATTAATATGATACACTGCAAATTGATATATAGCTATAGATGTATACAACAATGTTCTTAATAAACCACTTTAATTATGGTTTTACTTTTCAATTAATATTTTACAGAAAAAAACGTTTCTGTCAATAAAGTATGCCTTAATGGATTTTCGAGAAAATGAAACGCAGTTTCCAATTATACTTTATGGATAGGGCTTTTTTGCTTGTTTGTTTTTGTTTTTAAATCAAGCTACTTTCAGATAATTTTGGGAAACAAACCAACCAACCAACTGAGCCAACCAACCAACCTCCCCCCTATCCCAAAAGTGAATAGTACCATCACTTGGAATTTCATGATAATGATTGAAGATAACTGGACAAAGAATTCTCTCCATCCTACTATGACTTATCTCTGGCCCCCAGTTTAGCAAGGCACTTAAGCAAATACTTAACTTTAGACACATGCTTACATCTTATCCACTCCTGTAGGACTTAAGCACATCCTTATGTGTTTTGAGGAATATGGATGGATTTAAAGACATGCTTAGAGGTTTTGCTAAATTGTGGCCTTCAGGAGGAATCTGTGCACTAGTTCTTTTTTCTTCTTGTATAGGCCATCTTCACAGAGAAAAGGCAAAGCTGAACAGTCAGACTGTGGCTTGCTCTGTGTGGGTGTGAAAAGACAGGGGGAGAGGATCACACTAACACCAACACCATTAGACTCCCTAAAGGTATACTAGAAAGGTCCTTCCCTGCTACTTGTTGGACCCAGGCCAAAATATAGAAAAAGGGACAATGTAAGAGGTCTCAGAAAAATAATCCCTATCCACTGTAGCCCAGAAAACCACTCTCTATATAACTTTGTTTAATCATGGCTATTAGCACAAAATCAAACATACTCATAGGTAAGGCTAAAATTTTGTTGTGGTTATTTTTAGTCAAAGTCACAGACAAGTCATGGGTAATAAACAAAAATACATGGAAGCCATGACCAGTCTGTGATTTTTGCTGATGCGGCTCCATGTTTCCCCCCACCACCATGGTGGCTAGGAGCTGTGGGGTTCCCCCTCTGTCTGTGGCACCTGGAAGCTGTAGGGGCAGGGAGCCCTCCACCCACAGCAGCTGGGAGCTGCAAGGTAATCATATTTCCCCAAGAGAAAACAGGACACCCCCCGGCCACTCCTCCAAGCCTCGCCTTCCCCCCACGCTAGGCTATCACCCATCGCTGGAATCTGAGGACGGCTCCCGCTGGCTGCCAGCTACAGTCCTGCAGCCCCTGGGACTGAAGCAGAAAATGTCATGGAGGTTTCTGGAAGTCACAGATTCCGTGACTTCCGTGACCTCCTTGACATAAATGTAGCCTTAGTTATAGGTGCTGGAACTATGTAGCAAGCCTTGCAGTTTATGTAGTCCTTTACACCTGTGCAGAGTGTATAAAAAACTATATCAAGTCAGAATTCTCCACTCAACATTCTTTGTATTTAGATAAGAGACTCTACAAGCGGCAATGCAATGCAGTGCAAAGATAGGACAAGAAGATCTACTTTTTAAATAAAGATTTATTATAGCACAGAGTCTTAAAAAAATTGAGAGACTAGAGAGAAAGAGCAAACTGGAACCATACATATAACAAATATTCTGGGACAGAGTAAAGACAATTGATAAGACCACATGTCTGTCAGACTCACAATGAAGCTGAGGGAACCACAGTCTATAGAATGAGACAGCCAATCCACGGTCCTTTCATAGCTTGATGGTGATGGATTAGGGCTGGGAAATGTGGCCTCCAAACCTCATACACCATACTGAAGACACTTTGAAAAACTGTATTATACTTTTCAATCATGGTAAAATAATCCATGACTACATTGCTTTGCTGTATATCAAGATAAACTCTAAACAGAACAACAAACATGCAACATACAGTGAACTCCTATTTATGTAGATTTAATATATCTCCTTGAGTCAAATCCAAACAGATGTTGGGAATTCTTTGAACCATGTTTAACTCCTGTCATACTTACTTAATTTTTTATATAACTGTCTAATTGAGCATTAACAATCTAATAAAGTACACAACAGGACCCAAAGAGCAACTTTTCTTTTAGGCCCTGCAGGGTAAAGGTTCTGTAGCACTTCCAGATTTTCAATTAGATGCTCATTTTAACATGCCCCATTTAGAGCTACAGGAATACTGACCCTGTCAACACTACTGGACCATAACATGTCTGTCTTAATTAGATCTGATTAGTTCTGGGCCCAAATCTCATTGTGAACCATACTCAGTTAAAAACTGCTCATCTGTTTGGCAGCTGCTGACACTGTAGAGCCTTATTCATCAGACTGCAAGGCTGTGCCTTGCAACACCTTCGTCTCTTGGGACACTGGGACTTGTAATACAGTGTATCCCCACTTGGTTCTCAGAACAATGCAAGCTGCTACAGTAATTACTGACAGGATGGGGAAAGAGAAAAAGGTGAATCTTAACCGTTTTAGGGACAATATGGAAGCACATCACATTGTGTTCATCCAATGAATTATAGTTTTATACACATTTACTTTGTGGCAGTAAATTACGCCTTGAAAAAATACAAAATTTCAGTAAAACATACCAGTAATGTCAGAAGGTCACATATGTTGGTATTATTTATAGAAAACCATGCAAATTTACATTCATTTTCAAAGGTAACTCTGGTAGTATAAGTTACAGCTGCAAATGAATTTCACTCAGTGTGTATATACTTTAAGAAATGTTCTCTTAATTACATTGACAAGTCCTCTTATTTTTAACATTTTGTTGAGTGTGTGTGTATCCATTTGCATGTGCATCTCCAGTGTTTTTAAACACCCTTGATGCTTGCAAATAAAAATGTCTTCATTTACTGGTTTTGCCCTCTTCTGTTTGGCAAACATTGATTTTTTGTGTGTGTCTCATTCTTATGGGGCATAAGACAAAATGACTTTCTTTCATTTTTTGCTTGCTTCTGCTACATCAGCATCATTGATTCTATCAGTAGGACCGTGGGAATAGACTCTTTTAGTTATGGCCCTATCCTGCAACCCTTACTCACATGACTAGTCCCTAAACAGTCTCACTGTGAAATAATTCAATGAGTGAAAACAATCTATCAGGACTACAACATGTACTGATGGAAATACTCCTTTAGCTCAGTTAACAGAGCTGCATAGTTTGGAGCTGAAATTTCCTAGCTAAAGCCACAACACAGATGACACCTCAGAAACTGTTGGTCATACACTGGCTACATCCACACTAGAAATGGACAGAAAACTGCATCCTAATAAACACATTTGTGATGGAGTTATGAACTGTAATTGCATGCAGTGTGTGTGTGAGTCTATAAGAGAAAGAGAGATACAGACTGATTGCAGTAGATGCCTGACATCAAATTCTAGCTATGTCAACACAGGTCACATTTTGATCCCAAACTATGAGATCAATCTGCCTTGTGCTGAGCATCTTCAGGGAGATGCTGATGGCTTTCAACTCTCATTGACTTTAATGCAAATTGCTGGTCCTCAGCACCTTAAGCACTAATATTAGTCATCCTTGATAATATCTGTAGGAATAGTCACCCACCATATGTCCACAGATACTACACAAGTATATTTGAAATAATGTTCTGTATGGCCCAGTGTAAGCAAGATAGCCAGATTCCTGGGACTCAACAGCACATGCAATGCAAGACACAAAGGAGGATTATTAGGATAACAGAGGAAAAATCCTTTCACCTGTAAGGGGTTAAGAAGCTAGGATAACCTCGCTGGCACCTGACCAAAATGACCAACGAGGAAACAAGATACTTTCAAAAGCTGGGAGGAGGGAGAAAAACAAAGGGTCTGTGTGATGCTTTTGCCAGGGACAGAACAGGAATGGAGTCTTAGAACTTAGTAAGTAATCTAGCTAGATATGCGTTAGATTATGATTTCTTTAAATGGCTGAGAAATTAAGTTGTGCTGAATAGAATGAATATTCCTGTCTGTGTGTCTTTTTTGTAACTTAATGTTTTGCCTAGAGGGATTCTCTATGTTTTGAATCTAATTACCCTGTAAGTTATTTACCATCCTGATTTTACAGAGGTGATTCTTTTTACTGTTTCTTCTATTAAAATGTTTCTTTTCAAGAACTGAATGCTTATTTCATTGGTCTAAGATCCAAGGGTTTTGGTCTGTGGCCACCTATGCAAACTGGTGAGGATTTTTACCAAACCTTCCCCAGGAAGTGGGGTGCAAGGGTTGGGAGGATTTTGGGGGGAAAGACGTTTCCAAACAACAATTTCCCAATAAACCCACATAAATGTTTGGTGGTGGCAGTGGAAGTCCAAGGGCAAGGGGTAAAATAGTTTGTACCTTGGGGAAGTTTTAACCTAAACTGGTAAAAGTAAGCTTAGGAGGTTTTCATGCAGGTCCCCACATCTGTACCTAGAGTTCAGAGTGGGGAAGGAACCTTGACAAACATAAAGGGACAAAATCGGATTATTATATTATTAAAATATTATTTAAGTCCAAAACCAAAATGTCTTGTGCCAAAGTTCCTCCTCTGCCTTGGTGGGTCCTGCACTTTTTGGCAGATTTGCTCACCTTAGAGCTTGACGGTAGCCCTCAGTTTGGCTGCTTCTGCTAGAGGCTCAAACCTGCCATTCACTAGGCTAACCTCATCACTGGCCAGTGTGGGGGAAATGGAGAACAATCTCCACAGTCTCTGTTGTCCCACCTAGTGGGTCAGGGACAGGCCAGATCCCTTTCCAAATTAGACCTTCCCTTCTGGTGTTGCTCACAGACCAGGTCAACTCCTCCTGTGTCCAATCAGGAGGTGGAGGGATGGGGGGAAGCCGGGCCTGCCCTCTACACTGGGTTCCAGCCCAGGGCCCTGCGGCTAGCAGCTGTCGACGTCTCCTGTATCAGCAGTATGACAGCTACAACTACAACTCCCTGGGCTACTTCCCCAGGGCCTCCCCCAGCACCTTCTTTATCCTCACTGCAGGATCACCCTCCTGAAGCCTGATCACATTTGTACTCCTCAGTCCTCTAGCAGCACGCCTTCTCACTCCTTGCACACCCTCCACTAACTGATGGGAGGTCCTTTTTAAACCAGGTGTCCTGATTAGTCTGCCTTCCATAATTGATTCCAGTATGTTCTTAATTGGCTCCAGGTGTCTTAATTAGCTTGCCTCTCTTAATTGGTTCTAGCAGGTTCCTGATTACTCTAGCGCAGCCCCTGCTCTGATCACCCACGGAACAGAAAACTATTCATCCAGTGGCCAGTATATTTGCCTTCTTCCAGACTACTGTACCCCACTGGTCTGGGTCTGCCACAGTCTATAACCTTTTTTTATTAATACCACTTTAAAAAGAATGTGAAAATTGCAATTTACTTGTTGCATTTTATTCAGCATGTAAAATAAAAACAGACTAGTCAGTTTCACATTATCCCCATGTCCAAGTAATTCCTGCAATATCTTGGTTGTGAAAAGGAGGAAAATAATCTAATTTTAAAGTTTCATTGCTATTTAAAATAGTGAGAAAAAGTGTATTAATGTTGAAGCACTATATGATTGCCTATTCTATTCATTACCTCTGGAGCACCTGGCATGGGCCATTGTCAAAAGACAGGATACTGGACTAGATGGATCTTTGGTCTGACCCAGAATGGCTGTTCTTAAATTCTTACAGAATATAATACATTTTTTAAAAAATTAAGTCCCAGATTCTGTCCTCACAGAAATGCCTGAAGCTCCTATTGATTCCTTTTGTGAGAATATACCATCTCCTCAATAAAAGAAGAAGGGAAAACCCAGTGCAGTAGCAGCTAAGAATACTTACCATTTGGAATTAAGTGAAATACAGCAAGCAACAACCACATTCAAAATGGCCACTTGAGGACTTCAGCTGCTGCTCTCTCTATATATAGAGGTATAAAGGGAGCGCTACCTGAAAGGTATGTTGGGTAATGATTCCATAAAAGAGAGAGAACCCACAGTATGGACCTTCAGCTGTAAGCAGAGGTTCTCAAACAAAAAATGGTCCTAGTGAGGGAGTTAAATCCCAAGTTTGAAAGTTAAGTGTCATAGAATCATAGAATATCAGGGTTGGAAGGGACCTCAGGAGGTCATCTAGCTCAAAGCAGGACCAAACCCCAATTTTTGCCCCAGTTCCCTAAATGGCTCCCTCAAGGATTGAACTCACAACCCTGGGTTTAGCAGGGCAATCCGCAAACCACTGAGCTATCCCTCCCCCCTCCCATGTCAGAGTACAGAAGTTCAAAGTTATAGCCTACATTATTTGAAATGGTTGTGTCTTTATGTTTTCCTTTGATATGATGTGTTTAGAATAATAACTGAAGGTATTTTTTTGCCATCAGTTCCTTCCTCTGGGAAAGTACCATTTTACTAATCCACTAACGAGGATACTGGAGCATACAAAATCTGCATAAAGGAGGAGATACCCAGTGAAATGAGGGATGCCCTGATTGTCACTCTCTTCAAGAAAGGGGATAAGGTGGATTGTGGAAATTATCTTGGTATCTCTCTCCTAGCCATTGCAGGCAAAGTTTTGGCGTGGATCCTTGCAATCCGCCTTCTGCCCCTGTCAGAAGAAATTTTACTGGCGTCACAGAGTGGTTTCCGACAATGTCGTGGAACTGTGGATATGAACTTCACAGCACAGCAGCTGCAAGAAAAGTATCGGGAGCAAAATCAATCACTGTACATGGCTTTTATTGATCTAACTAAAGCCTTTGAGTCAGTGAATCGCCGTGCCCTCTGGACTGTACTTTCTAAGACTGATGTATTTATCAGGACATCCAATGTCCTAAAATTGCTTCACGATAACATGAAAGCGTCTGTTCTGAGCAGCACTGGCTCCCAGAGTGAAGCTTTCAAAGTACAAACAGGAGTCAAACAGGGCTGTATCATGGCTACAACCATGTTTGCACTTTTTATTGCCGTCATTCTTTACCTAATTACTGGGAAGTTTACAGCTGGCATTGAAATCATTTACAGATTGGACGGAAAGCTGTTTAGGCTAAGCAGGCTAAAAGCCAAGAGTAAGATTTCCACAACATCTATTGTGGAACTTCAGTATGCTGATGAAAACACAATCTTTGCCCACTCTGAGAAAGATCTTCAAACTATCTTGAATGTGTTTGCCGATGCTTATGCATGTCTTGGTTTCACTCTTAATATCAAGACGACTAAACTGCTCTATCACCCCTCTTCAAATGAGGTATTACATGTCCCATCTATCAAAATCAATGGAGTGCACTGGAGAATGTCTAACATTTCCTCTGCCTTGGAATCATCTTTCATCCAAGGCAGATATTGATGCAGAATTTCAACATCACCTGAGCTGTGCCAGTGTAGCTTTTTCTCATTTACGGCACAGGGTTTTTGAAGATCATGACATTCGAACAAACACCAAGCTTCTTGTTTATCAAGCCGTTATTCTCCCAACACTGTTGTATGGGTCCAAAACTTGGACAACTTATAGACACCACTTGAAAGTCCTTGAGAGGCACCATCAATGCTGCCTTCATAAGATTCTGAAGATCAAATGCGAAGACAGGGGCATTAGTGTTCTGGAAGAGGCAAAGACCACCAGTATCGAGGCAATGATCATCCGTCAGCAATTCCGCTGGACTAGTCACGTTGTCCAGATGCCAGACCATTGCCTCCCAAAACCGGTCCTGCTCTCTCAGCTGAAAGAAGGGTAACATAATGTGGGTGGACAATGGATGTGTTATAAGGACTTGCTGAAGGACAACCTAAAAGAGTGTAATATTGACATTGACACTTGGGAAACACTTGCCCAGGATCACTTAAAATGGAGTGAAGTCCTGCGTGATGGTCCTTTGCATTTTGAACTTGTTTGCTGACAAGCTGAAGAGGACAAGAGGTGCAGGAGGAAGGAGAGACTGGCTTCCAGTCATAGTCAACAGCCTCCTGCTGCGCCTGAAAATATCTGCCCTCATTGTAATAGAACTTGTGGTTCAAGGATCAGCCTTATTAGCCACCTAAGGACCCATAACTCCCATGGAAGATGATCATACTCAGTAACGAGTGAACGCCCATCATCATCATCATCATCATTTATTAAAGAGGATACCACATAAATCTGCTGAAAGGGATGCCAATCCTGGGCATCGTATACAGCTTTAAAAACATTTCATTTATGCTTTCAGAGTTCTTAGCCTTCTTCCAGGATGTTACATTCTCTTCTTGAATGTTTATTGGTAGTGGTCTAATGGCAGATTCTGCTATGCATTATGGTCAAAGGATTAGAGCAATGACTTGTGAGTCATGTGACATGGGTTCTTTTCCTGCCTCTGCTATTAACATATTTTGTGTCCTTGAGCAAGTCACTTACAGGTGAATTTTCAAAGGCCTCATTTGGGATCTCTGATAAGAATTTGGCCACTAAAACACCGTGGAGAATGTTCAAAGGAAAATGAAGATGGTGCTTGCTTTTTGAAAATCTGCTTTGAGTAGTAGATTGAAGCTCTGTGAATAATCAATCAGTGGGATTTCCAAAACTTCCCTTTATTCTGTCCAGATACAGCTGTTCTCCCTATTTCTAAATAGAATCACCTTCTTCCCCCTCAAGGGGATTCAGGAAGGTCCTCTGAGGCTCATATACTCTGCTCGCAAAGTAAGAGTGCCCTTCCTGCTCTGAGACCTTCCTGCTCTGAGACATGGACAGGAGAGATACTACGGCCTCTTTCTTATGCAGCCTCTTCCTCCTCTCACTCCCACTTTCTTCCAAAATCCTGGTATGTGAGCCCCAATCTTCTCCACTCCTTGCTTCTCTTCACACCTACTCTAATCTAAGCTTTCCTCCTCCTTCTCTATATTAATTCAATACACCTTCAGTAAATCCTCTCCTTTTTTTTTCTACCCATGTGTCTGTCTCGCTCAAATGTTTGTGGTGTATGTGGTCCAATCCTACTCTGTGCATTGACTGTTTTAGAGTCCACAGACTTCAGACCAGTAAGTGATGGGCTGCTGCTTGGTATTTTAACCTGTCCCTCCTGAGAAGCATGACTAACATTTGAGCATCTGGAGCAGCCCATGAGTACACTTCAAAAAATTCTATTTGGCATCCATTCCAGTGGTTTCCAACATTTCTTTTCATTTGTGGACCCCTAAAAATTTTTAAATGGAGGTGCAGACCCCTTTGGAAATCTTAGACATAGTCTGTGGAATCCCGGGGGTCCATGGACCACAAGTTGAAAACCACTGATCATGCTTCAAGGTTATCCCCTTGGAATGCTCCACCAGCAGGCTTTCAGACAAGTAGGGTGTGACCACACAATAGCTATGAAGAATCCTTTGGGAACCCCATTCCCACCTGAGTTGATAGGCAATCAAATGTCTATTTGCACTTGAAAATATTGGCCTTAGACATTCTGCCTCGGTCTATAAAATGGGATGGGGGGAAAGCAATGCTTTCCCATCTTTATAAAGTCCTTTGAGATCTACAGACAAAATGAATGACATTTAGGTAGTGAGTATTAATACTATTCATTATTTCATAAAGAAAACTCTACAATGACTACTGATTGCATCTTTTTAAAAATAATATAGGAGTGGGGGAAAGAAAAGAGAATCATGCAAATTGCTAACTATTATTTTTCAACAGTAGTAACACTAAACTTCGCAAAAAGAAAAGGAGTACTTGTGGCACCTTAGAGACTAACCAATTTATTTGAGCATGAGCTTTCGTGAGCTACAGCTCACTTGCTGTAGCTCACGAAAGCTCATGCTCAAATAAATTGGTTAGTCTCTAAGGTGCCACAAGTACTCCTTTTCTTTTTGCGAATACAGACTAACACGGCTGTTACTCTGAACACTAAACTTGACAGCCAAATCCACAGCTACTGGCTAAATCACATTACAAGGAAATGTATTGCTTATTGTCTGCACTGACAGACAGGGAGACAAAAACAAAATGACATGGGAAAGGGCAGCTGTTCAAAAGACAACTCAGCCATTTTGCTGTTACACAAAGTAACTAAAATAGTGCTGATGAAGGCCATTCCCTGTAATACATCATCAGGCAAAATTTCTGCTGAAGTTAACAAAAGGTTTACCAATGTAAGGGCTGCATGTTTAGGCCCACAGTGAAGGAAAAACATTTTTTCCCCCTAGGGCAATAAAAATAGCCACCCACCTTGTTTAATTTGATCTTATGTTGGTTTTTAGCTCCTTTCTTCTAGGTACTAAAAGCACAAAAAAAGGCAGTGCCAAGGATGGTTTTCTACAGAAGAACCACTCTTCGCATAACTCAAATCATGCAGTCAAAAATGTTGGCTTTGCTGTTCAGCAAACAGCAGGTTTCAGAAATTAATCAATCAACATATATTCTACAGCTTGAGCTTCCTATGATATGTATGAATATTTGAACATGATTAATATCATTAAAAGTTAAGGGATTTAATGTCACAAAAGCCTTTCAAGTGTCTTTAATTTCCTTTACAGAAAATTAAAGTGGTACAGTAGAATACCGGTTGAGTTATTAGCAAATAATGCCAACATTCTGTGTGTGTGTGGGTGCATACATGCCCAGTATTTCAGATCACACAATGCATCAGTTTTTCCTCATGGGCTGTATATTAAAACATCATAAACGAATGGATTAAAATGCTAAATCCATTACAGTAATTTCAAAGATTGGTTTTGTTTCAAAATTTTCAGTCATAGCTAACCTCATCATTTTGCACTTTGCTACTCCTCATACCCTATAGTTTCCACATACTCTCTCAATTTCTCTGCAAAGTTTAACTGCAGAGTGCTATGGAGAGATCTCATATTACTAAGACTTTCTCACTCTTTACTGAAGGTGCTGCAGTACATCGCCGGAGTATACTAGGAAGCATTACTACAAGTTATTCAAACTAAAATTAGAGTATTCAAATGAACAAAATAAATGCGGTGAGGAAAACTTGCTGCTTTATTCCGTTTAGTCAGAAAATTCAGGTATTAGCAGTGGGTTTCGAAGGACCTCAGTGAGGACACCCTCATGTCTTCATTCCTCTTACATGGAAGAGGCAGTTCTCCTGTGAACCACGGGGTTGGGAAGTACATACAGATACTGGAAAGGATGGGAGCAGTGAATGGGCAGGCTGACACTGGATTTGGTTGGTACCAAACCAATGGACAAGCACACTATCTTATCTACCCAGAGATCACCTGATAAAGCCTTGAGGAGTTTTACCTATTCTTTGGTGTTCCCTTCATTGTGAGGAACTCCTAATTTAAGGGGTCATCCTCAGAGCAGCCATGGCAAACAGGATTTCCTGATAGAATTTTTCTGCTCCTTTGGGCTCCCTTCCATGGGCTTTACTGCAGAGAGGGCAATCTGGCCACAAAAAAATAGTGGCAAGGCTCTAAAACAGCAAAGAGAAGAGAAGAGACTGAGCCCTAAAATAGCGAAGAGAAGAGACTGAGCTTTGGCGTTTAGATCTGCATCTGATCTGAGTTTTCCCTCATAGTTTAGGAGTGTTAAGATCTGGAGGTAAGTAAAATGAATGTCCAATATAATTCATTATCAATACGCTGTACTGCCCATTCCTGCAGCACTTATACATGCCCCGTTTCAGTGACTTTGAACAGTAAATCAATGCACAGACTAGAACAATGGTATTCTGACCTCTCTAATCTAGAGACCAAAGAAAGGATCAACTTCTGTGACAGGGATCAACTACACCAATTTGAAGAAATCTGGACTCCATTTTTAAGAAATGTTTGACTAGGGAAGAACAACCAAGGGCCCAAAGGCTCGTTCAGACCTCCTTGATTTCTCCCCCCATATGTTGCCCCCTGCTTTTATACTTCCCCTCACCACTTTGTCTATGCAATCCCCCTATTAGTTTTAAAATACTGATTTAATATTAAGGTTGTTAAAAATAGTTTTTGTAGATGTATGTTAACACTATGCTGTATGTTATAGGCAATAATTATAAGTTTATTTATACATTTGCATTGTAATGATGGTATTGAAAAGTAAAATATCAATAAAAACTGCAATCTAAAAAAAGTGTGCAAAGACTGAAAGATTGGGATTTCAGTAGAAGTATCACAACTCCAGTGGAAAGTGTCAGACATGATTCCTACTAGTTTCAATTGGCCAACCTGGACTTCAGAATACAGCAACAGGTCTATTGGTTTTCCAAATGAAAATAATAGGGATCAGCAGAAACCATATAGAAAGACATGATCCTTGAACCAAACAGCATGCATTGTTCTACAGAGCTGGAGACTCCAGCCAGCAGGGCCGGCTCCAGGCACCAGCAATCTTAAAGGGGCGGCAGTCCGTGTGTCATTAGGGCAGCACAGGTTTTTTTGCCGCCGCAGCAATTCGGCGGCAGCCCCCTTCTTTGGCCACCTGCGGTGGCAGCTCCCTTCTTCAGGCAGCAGTTTGGCGCGCTGCTTGGGGCGGCAAAAAGTGTAGAGCTGGCCCTGCCAGCCAGCATGATATCTTGGAAACTCCCATTAGTTCAAAAAGCTTTAAAAGCAGTTTTATAGACTTCCCATGTTGTTTTTACACCTGAAAGTCATACTCTAATCAGAAAAATGGCTGCTAGGACATCTTTCTATGAGAAGACTTAGATGAAGGATTAAGATGCACAATCTAATTCTCCCCTTGATTAAATACTGTGAACTAGACATAGCCAAAACCAAAGATGGGTTGATTTTGCAAACCACTGCAGTCAAGTTTGGGTTTTGTAAAGCCAGAAACAGGTGTGACTCCGATAGAGATCCTATTTTATCTAAACTGCAAAAGTGCTGTGGGAGCCCTGAGATTGTTGGATGCATGGTCTGGATTTGGCTCATTTCTAATATCCGCATCAAACCTTAATTTCCTCTTTTTAAAAGTTGATGGGGGGGGAACAAACTTAATATTTAAGAGTATTTTCCTCCTGCTATTTTTTTCTTTTTTTTTTTTAAACCTAGCTTTTGGCTTTCAAGCACCTATCAATTCCTCATTGAACTGTGTACAGGCAAGAGGACAGAGTTATGGTTGCTGTGGGAACATTATCTCAGAATATCTTGACTCTTGTGTGATTAAGATCTCATCACCCTCTGTAGTTCATTGCAGATGGAATCATGTATTCAATGCATAGTTTTATCTGAGGTTTACATAGTACCTTTTTCTGTATCAGGGTGTGATAGTGTCATATTTAAGGCTCCAAATCCGGACTTGCTTTCTGTGTATTTTTAGTGTTTAAATGACAAGAATAAAAGGAATAGGAGGTGCATTCTTTTTCTTCAACAAACTTCAGACTAGAAAGGTTAGACCTGTCTCCAGTACAGTTTTGTTTCCTTTAGAAAGTGTCTTAGTCGACATGCATCTTCCTGCTTTTATTAATGACTGCAGTAATTTGATCCTCACATTGTAAGAACTGACAATGGATACATCCTTTTGCTGGCAACAAAAGATATTCAGTGCAAACATAGGATAGACATTAATATTGTGTGCAAAAACTAAGTTATCACACTATGTGCTAAATTCAGGTCTCGCTTTACACAACCCTATTGACTTCAATGGAGTTACACCAGAGCAGGAAAGAACAGAAGAAGGAGATATGTGGGACAGAGACCTTGTCTTCTTGTAAGTCTGCAAAGAACTATGGAAATCTCAGGTGCTGTAGATATATTAAATAGTAATTACAATTTGGCTGCTGATTTAAGTGGGAGTTGTACATGCATAATTTAAGGCAGAATTTAATCCTACTTGTATTACAGTGAGCACAACTAAAATCTTCACAAATTTCTTTGCAAGTAAATTAATTTTACTATAATATTTATTAAGTATTAAATAAAGGAATCAGAGTAATCTTATCTATTTGCAAAAGTAAAACTGCAAAGATTTTAATACAAATCATTCTGTGTGTACACATCAATGGATGTGTTTGCTCCTAATTAAAATAGAGACACATAAGTAACTAAGTGCTCAGCTTCCACGGACACTATAAAACTCTTCAAGAGTTACTGTAAATTCTCACTAGTTTTTGTCATAACTACGTTTTGAACAAAGGGATCACAGATATTTCAACATTTAGCAGTAAATGTCAAAAGATAACTAACTTACCAAACTAAAGTGGGAGCTCACACTGGGAGGCTGGCGCAATAAGATGGGGCCCTTTTCAATATTTTATGCGATACTGTATTACCATAACACTAGCCCTTTCATGCAAATTGTATTCAGTGATTAATGTGCTGTGTGTAATAAAAAGTGTAAATAAAATAATGAGTCTCTGTGTTATAAATCACAGCGATTTTTTATTTGGTTTTATTGCATGAATATAATATTGTACTGGAGTTTTCTAGCTGATTTATTTACATTCCTTTGGGTCCTGTTTAATTTCAGCAGTGTAATGTTTTAGACTCGTTCCTTATTTCCTACATCATTTAATACAATTGAGACAATACTTAAGTGCTTAAAGTTCTGGTGATTTTTAAGGTACAATAACTCATAATTTGTGAAGGTAGTATATCATCACTAATTTCCCATTAATATGAGAAATTAACCATACCTTTAATTTACTAAAAATACATTTCAACACAGAGATTAATTGTTGGCACACTTGTCCATGCATGCATTGGCTTATAAAAGTAATCAGTTCAGAAGCACAGCAGATAATTGAAATTTTAACTCTTGAGCTTCCTTACTTCTAGGCAGTAATATGGTATGTTCTGAATATTACTTGTGTCACAATTACGTGGAACTGATTACTATTGTTATTTGATTATCTATGTAGGTAGCAATTATTAGAGCGTAGTAGAATACCTTTGGGGAGATAATGGAAATGAAAACTTTTCATGCGTGGTCACTCATAAATCACATCTAAAACATTTACAATACTAAAATGTTGATTTACTTTCAAGTGGGCTGATTTCTCCTTTCACTGCACATGTGTAATTCCCATTTGGTAACAGTGATGATTATGCTTGAATTTCAAGGGGAAAATAAATCCCAAATTATGCCGCTTTCTCAACTAAACATTACAGGCATGTCTCTTTCTACCAAAGTAATCATCTAGACCTTGCTTTGGTCAATGCTGCTAATATTTGCTCAAGTCGTTATTTTGGGTCATGTCCTTCAGTAAAACCTAACAGACAAGGCCCTGTTTGCCCAAATTCTTCTATTGGTGTGAGGTTTACTTCCTTGTCTCTGAAAGCAGCAGCTGGTCCAGCCCCCCAGATCCCTAGATCTTGAGAGATCCATGAAAGGGGGGGGGGGGGGCTAACCTTGCTGACTAGACAGCTGCTTGGCACAGAAACTCAGACTGAGCCAGACTGCCAGAGTTTCTTCCACCTGAAGCAGTATTTCACTCCCTGGAGGTCACTGAAAAAGTAATATATGCTGGGGCTATTTAATCTTTTCATAGCCCCAGTTCCTACTGGCTGCCAGACAGGTATGTGTTTTTGCCACCTCCCATCTTGATCCTGTCCCATCCCATTGTGTGTGTAAGGGGACTGTTGCCCCCTTACTAACAGTCAGTGAGGGTGTTTTAGTTGCTAGCTCCCAGTACTAAAAGGGGAAGGGTCGATGGGGAATCAGGACCCTGAGACTGACAGCCCCCAGGAACAATGGGGAGAGGCCAATGCTCCACATCAGCCTGAATGACAGGGCGGGCAGGCTAATCAGCGAGTCAGGAGGCCAGGGAGGGCCCGTCCTCCATGTGAGCTGGAATTGCCTGGGTCAGACAGAGTGGGGCCAAGCTAAGGAGAAAGCAGGGGCCCAAGCTAAGCTGGGGAGCAGAGCTGGGCCAGATTCAGAGGGACCAGAAAAGCAGCCCAGAGAGTGCAGGCCCTGTCCTGGGAGCAGAGCTGCAGCCCCAAAGCCAGAGGCTCAGCCCAGAGAGAGCAGACTTGCCCTGGGAGCAGAGCTGCAGCAACCAGAGCCAGAGGGGCCAGAAAAGCAGCCCAGGGAGCAGGTCAGTGCTGGGAGCAGAGTCACAGAAGCAGCCTGCAGAGCAGACCTGTCCTGGGAGCAGAGCTGTAGCAACCAGAGCCAGAGGGGCCAAAGAAGCAGCCCAGGGAGCTGGAGGCAGAGCAGCAGCAGCAGTGCAGAGACTGAGTGGTGGAGCTGGGGCTGGAGAAGTCCGGAGCTGGGGAGAGCGAGGGGGGCCCTGGGCCGCGGGCCCAGCACAGGGAGATGCCTCAGCCAAGAGGCTCTGCAGGCCACGCTTGGATCGTAACCCCGACAGGGCAGGGGCAACACTGGGAAGAAGGGTCCTACCACTTAGAGCCTGAGAGCGTGTGGCCACCACCAGAGCAAGTGTCCAACCCACAGCATCCCTGTAGCATAGCCAGGGCCTGAGAAGGAGGCCTGGGACTTACAAGGAACAGACTGAACTGCCTGGACATTCCAGAGACACTGTTTGTGATGTTCCCTGCTTCAGAGCGGGGTGATGTGTTTCCTTTAACCTTTCCCATTTTTCCTTATTCTTTTAAAATTAATTGTTGATTAAATAACTTGCGTTTGCTTTAAATTGTACGTAATGGTCAGTGGGTCAGAGAAGTGCCCAGTGCAGAGAGAGTACCCCGGAGTGGGGACACCCTAGCCTCTGTCCTAGGTGACCACAGCAGGGTTGGGGGTTGAGCCCCCCAGGAATCCTGGGCCCAGCCTTGTTGGGGTTACGAGGACTCTGCCAGACAGGAGAGTGGAAGGGGAGTCCTCAAGGGCAGGGAGGCCACTGGGTAAAGGAAGTGGGAGCAAGGACTCAAATCCTTTCGCTAGCCCATTTCACCGGGGTAGTGCAGAAACCAGGAAAGTTCCCCACAATAACGGGACTGTTCCCCGGCTTACATGTGCAAGGTCCTGGGCAGGGGTTAGTGAGGAATGGCATCATGGAGGTACCTGACCCCTTGCAAGAAAGGAAGATTTGTATTTGGAGTGTGTAATCCAGCCCCTCTATAAAAGAGAGAGAATCACCCTATGATTATTTCCCTGAACCTCTACTGGAGCTTGATCCAACAGAATTTCTGCCACAAAACGAATGCCAGATTGTGCACTTTGGCAGTACTAATACAATATTAGAAATGCATCTAGGAATTTCTGCTTTTATGAAAAAAATGACTGGCATCAAACACTTTACTAAATTAATCACATGCATAGCAGTTATTAGATGAGAATGGATTTAAGTCTGTATCCTAGCATTATTTTATTTGCCTTGTACTCTATCCCAGAGATTTCTTTATGAGTGGGGCAAGAGAGAGAAAGGAAAATTCATCCCTCCTTGAATTTCTGAATCTAGGATCTACATGTCCCAAAAATATTTCTCTGTGTTTTATGTAATCATTTGCTAAAACATAGAGAGAGAGATGGAGGATTCATAAATACCTTCAGTATTTACCTAGCACCTGGAAAGTGAGTTAGTCCCTCCTCTTTTAGGTACAGAGAGGCCACAAGTAGAAGCAATTCTCCTAACATGCTCCATAAACTGTCAGCGGGAAGGGACTGGGATTCTGTGCAGTAGGATATCAGCAGTTCTTTAAGCACATGAACACGACTTCTCATGAACAATGTGCTTTTGGAGCTCTGCAGGTATTTTGGGAAGGTGACGGATGAACACCACAATTGCTGTAGGTGGCGTAATTCCTGTGCAAACCCTACCTACAGGAATTAAATACTAACACTAGGTCATATTGTGTTATCAGTTTTAAGCAGATCACTCTGTCTTCTTCAACAAGGAGTTCTGCTTCTAATATCAACAGCATGCTATGGCCCTCAGTGTTAAATCCTGTAGTTTTCTGCTCTGCAATGTCTGGCAGCCTTAAAAGGTGTGGATAGGGGCTAGATTTATCAAAAAATTTAAGCACCTAATTGTCCATTTATGCTCCTAAATCCCAGAATCAGGCCCCACTGGGATTCACAAAATCCCCCACTCCGCTGTCTTCAAAACCTGTAGGTGCCTAAACTTGCTTGGCACGTGAATTTTTGCTGTAAAAATTCCCTAGGTGCTTATGTTTTGTGCATCTGACCAAGTGCACTGCACGCCCAGGCCAGGCATCTAGGTGCCTAAGTCCCAGTGCGATGCGCAAATAGGAGAAGATAGTGGTTCCTGTGCCTAACTCACCTGCAAGCCCTGTCTGACAAGCGTGCTAAGACCTTGTCTACCAGATTGGCCCCTGTAGGTGAGTGTGATGGGGCGCCTGCCCTGCACTGGCCCAGAAAGGGTTAAAACCAGCCTAGGGAGGTTGAGCAGCAGGCAGCCAAAGGAGTGGCTGCAGGGGCACAGCCAATTAGGGCAGTGGCTGGACCAGGCAACTTGAGCCCAGCCAGCCCATATAAAAGGAAGCTGCAGACCAGGGGGAGGGGATCTCCTACAGGCAGCTCTAGGAAGATGTCTGGCTTCTTGGAGGGCTATAGAGAGACCAGTGCACAAATCCATGGGGCCGGATGTGTTGCATCCGAGAGTGCTAAAGGAATTGGCGGATGTGATTGCAGAGCCATTGGCCATTATCTTTGAAAACTCATGGTGATCCAGGGAAGTCCCGGAAGACTGGAAAAAGGCTAATGTAATGCCAATCTTTAAAAAAGGGAAGGAGGATCCTGAGAACTACAGGCCGGTCAGCCTCACCTCAGTCCCCGGAAAAGTCATGGAGCATGTCCTCAAGGAATCAATTCTGAAGCACTTAGACGAGAGGAAAGTGATCAGGAACAGTCAGCATGGATTCACCAAGGGAAAGTCATGCCTGACTAATCTGATTGCCTTCTATGATGAGACAACTGGTTCTGTGGATGAGGGGAAAGCAGCGGATGTGTTATTCCTCGACTTTAGCAAAGCTTTTGACACGGTCTCCCACAGTATTAGGTGCCTATCTCCAAGAGAGGGGCAGAGCTTAGCACACACCACTCAGTTTGGCATTTCCCACTGGCTAATTTAGGAGAGGAGCCATCTAGCATGCTGGCTTTTGTGAATCCCTTCTGAGGCATCTCTCACCCCCAATTCATTGTATAGGGAGCCTAGGTACCTGACTCATGCTTCTTGAATCCCAGTAATTTTCTAGTTACCTAAAAGTTAAGTGAGGTGATGCTAAGTGTCCCACACATAGATTCCTTTGTGAAACTAGACCTAGGTACAGAGAGGGAGGTGTGCGCAGCCCCATGGATTTCACTGGCATTACTTGGTTTCAGGGTTAGGGTTTTAGTCAATAAAGCAAAATATTATTTGTCAAAAGTATTTACAATGAGAGATACCAAATGTACACAAACAGCATGCAATGTCCCATCTTGATGACAATGTCTGTTCAATATTTATATGTATTTTAATGGATGGAAAAAATAACAGAAGACAACACATTTAAATGAAGAAGCCATTGAAATGAATATTATGGACTGGTGAGGATAATATAGTATAACAATAATAATTCTACCACCATAAAGATATCTTTAACACTTGCTTATTTTTTTCTGTTGATGATTTAAAATATTCAGGTTAAACCCACAGTAAAGGCAGCATCCATGTGTTTAAACATGGGCACATATTTTACTATAAACACTGGTTACTGGTGGTAGTATCCTAATATTGATGCCAAGCATCTTCTATGTAAATTTACGGCTAAAGACAAAATGATCTCATCTTGAGGGAAATTAAACTGTCCATAAATATAAGAACTTCTGGAAACTATGAGAAGGAGACAGTTCTCTGACAATCAGGTGGATTAATAGTGAAATAATAAATTAAACATAAACCACAAATCCCAGCCGTCTATGATCTAATGGCCACTAACGGACGTTACAGAGTCTTAACATCTGGCACAAAGGGGACAAATAGAAACCAGTGAATCCAAACTCATTCATTTATTTGGAGTCTGAATGTAAATGGCAAAATTATTACACTGGCCTTTCACCTCTGAAGACACGGGGCTTGCATCTGGCTCAGGTTGTAAGGGATACAAACAATGATTTAAAACTTAAGTGATCTTACTCAAAGCCACCCCACAACAGTATAAAACATCACACAATACAAATTGTGTATGCAAAACATTTAAAGCTCTATAATTAGACAAAAAAAATTGCCATTTTGCTCCTTTGGTTCTTCCAGATCAAATGAAAGGACTAACATTTAATTTCTGGAAAAGATGTCCTGGAAAGCATTGTAGAACAGTTGGCACTCTTCAGTGTATTATCAGTATATCCCCTTTCAAATGAAAACTGCTATGCTTGAAAGCACAAAGATGCAATTTACAAAACTGATGCCACAGCATACACACATAATGACCTCCAAACCAATAAAAATGTAAATCCAAATTTAATGGGAGATTAAATACACTGGGAAATTAACATTAGACCAACAATTTGGTCTTGCACACAATATCATTTATTTCACTCTTTTGCCGTATTTGGGAACAGAAGTGTGTATATGAGCTTGCCTGATTATTTATGACTGTGCCAAACAATACTGCAATATTTAGAGACGAATCTGTTTTGTTTTTAACTCCCATGTAAAAGGTTAAATTATTTATACCTTAGTTTTAAATATTCACTACAGTCTTAAATTTGGCATGAAGTCAACTTGGGAACATTTTCTCTACAAAATCTGTTTCATCTTCAATAAGAAATGTATCAATTACAGATTCTTTTATTTAGCTCTTCTAATTTCTATATCCCAGTCCCAAAGACTTTGCCATACATTTACCAGTTTTGTGCATTGCATATTACTCACAGTATCCACAAGTTTTGATCCCTTGAATGGGTATTTCTGATTACTCCCCAGCCCTCATAATAAAATGGCATCATAGGTCCGGAGCACCCATGGGGAAAAATTAGTGGGTGCTCTGGACCCACCAGTAGTTAAGCTCCCCCCACCTCCCACTCCACCTCCTTCTCCTCCCCCAAGGGCGCCGCATCTCAGCTCTTCCGCCTACATCCCAGCGTTTCCTGTCTGCCGCCGCCAAACAGCTGTTTGGCAGCATTAGCATGCTCGGGGGGGAGGGGAGGCGGGAATGTGGCACACTCAGGGGAAGAGGCGGGGCCAGGGTGGGGATTTGGGGAAGGAGTTGGAATATTGGCAGGGACGGGACGGAGTTGGGGCAGGGACTTTGGGGAAGGGGTTGGAATGGGAGCAGGGAAGGGGTGGGAAGATGTGGGGCCTCATGGAAGAGTGGAGTGGGGGTGGGGCCGGGGGCAGCAGGGGTGTGGAGCACCCATGGGAAAGAGGGGAAATCGGCACCTATGAATGGCATGACAAACAGGGAGTCAGAATCCGCTCCCAAAGCCTGCACTTTGTGGGATTCTCTTCGGCAGTCCCCTGAGTTCCTGGTAGCATCAGTCTACTGGAGACATGTTACCAGGGGATCCTTCTGGACGGGCTTTCTTTAGATGCCAGGGGTTGGGGGGGAGGGTTTGGGGGGAGGATAAGGAGTGAAGTTCCATGGAAATACAGCCCAAGCCTGTATTTTCATTTCCACTGCATCTCCACTTGGCTGAAGAGGGTTGATGTGCATTCTCTGCTCCAGCCCTGCATTATTTTCTAATCCTTTACTCAAAAGAATTTGCACAGCTAATTACATGATGAATAAACATTGCACATATCAGTATTATGAACCGTCATACATACAAGAAATAAATGCTTAGTAGTGTACGGGAAGACAAAATGAGTAGGAGTAAAAAATGTTTAAGCAAATAAGGCTTTGTGGCTGCTTGGCCTGGTCTGGAAATTTTACATCACTACAGCTTGTGTTCAGAATACAGTGTGAAACTGACAAAAATACTTCAGTAAAGTATCTTAAATAATGCCCTTCTCATGCAGTACTGGGATAAGGTCAACAGAACCCATTTAAGCCAGTCTCTCTACAGCAGAGTTCATAGAATACAAAATGACACTATGTAGCAACCAAATTATGGGAAACCATTAAGATAGTTTCATAAAACAGTCTAAAGCAGAGCCAGCCACATTTCATCAGCAAACCCAAAGCCACCTACAAGATGAGCAGGAAATGTCGTCTCTCTACTCAGAAGCGGCCAATAATGCACTTCTACTTCATATGAATGACATCTTATCACATGGAGGGAGTAACACAACCCGATGTGGTCACAGGAAGAGTGGTCTTTTGGTTAAACCACTGGGCTGGTGTTCAAGAGATCTGGGTTTAACGTTTAACTTTGCTACAGATTTTCTGTGTGACCTTGGGCAAGTCATCCCACTTACAATATGTAGTGAGCACTGAAATAGCATGATGTGGTCTGAGCAGTTTTCATGCCATATCACATTTAGCTGACCAGATGTCCCGTTTTTAAAGGGACAGTCCTGTATTTAAGCCCTCTGGCAGGTGTCCCAACTTTTTCTTAAAAACAGGCAAATTGTCCCATATTTTCTGCCTCCCGCTCCATCAGCACGGGTGGATCCTGCTGACCAGCAGCCCTCCCACCAGCAGCGAGTCGGGGGGGGGGGGGAGGTCCAGTAGCCGACAATGGGGGTGGGTGTGCAAATCTAGTGGTGGGGTGAAGATGTAGAGCACGGGGCTGGCCGCTCCCCCTGCTGGTCCATCAGTGCAGCCCCCTCTTGGACAGCAGGACCCGGCCCCTTGACCCGTTTCCAGCTAGCACTGGCTGCATGCTGCGAGCTGTGGTGGCTGGCGTGTGCAGGCAGGTGCCAGGCAACAGTTGGTTATGTGTCACCTTTGCTGCCCACCCATCAGTCCTTTTAGTGCTCCCTCTCTCACTGTCCTCTCCCTGATTTTCCTTTTTGCCCTCTCTAATGCCACTGCTACTCCATATCCCTCTCCCAACCCCCCCCCCCCGCCCCCGCAGGGTGTGTTCCACTCCCAGCGCTGTGCAGAGAACCAGCTCCTGGTCAGAGCGCTCAGCTCACCAACAGCCTGGCTGGCAGGTTTCTGTCTTCCCCCCCGCCTCTGGCTGGGCTGGTGCCCCAGGAAAGCCCAAGACCCTCCAGCCCTGGACACTGGCCAGGAGAAGCCAAGCCCTACATGTGCCAAAGCCCCACACAGCACTGCCCCGGGGAAGCCTCTCCACCCCTCAGCTAAGCTCGGGGGTGGGGAGAGGAGGGGAGAAGCAATGTCCATCCGTTCACACCCTGACCCTGCAGGCTCCACAACAGCCACCGGCAGGGGCTCAACATCCTCTTCAAACCCCCTTCCTCCTCCCCCACTCTGGGTCCTGGCAGGGAGCAGGGAGCTGGGGCACCCTCCCCTTCTGAGCCACCTCTCTGGCCTGGTTCACAGAAGCCCCTGCTGCCAGGTTCCCTGGGCCCTGGTGCACAATGCATTGTTAGGGCTTAACCCCTTCCTGCCTGCACTTTAGCCTGGGGGGACAGGAGGTGGCTGGGTTATGTCCTTGGCCAGCAGCAGCCTGGAGGTGTTAGATGCCTTTTGACACTGTACAGGCAAGAAGGGACAAGCTGCTTCCAGCCAAGGGAGGCAGGGGGAAAGGAGAAGAGATGAGCTCTGCAAAGACATGAGCCACATCATGCCTTCCCCCCCCGCCCCCCGCAGTTCCCTTCCCTCCTGCACAGTGTCTAAAGACTGCTGCTGGCCCCATTCTGGTGTGAACCCTGGCAGAAATCTGGGGAGGGGGGCATGTGACCCTGCCTGCCACCTGCTCCCCCCACACACACGTGTTGCCTCGGGAAGATGCAGTGCCAGGTACCAGGAGAGGCGGATCTGTCCCGGGGGCCCAGCTAGGCATGGAGGCCAGAGAGAGCCGGGCAGGGAGAGTCAGGTCGGTCACTCACTCCCCCTGGGTGAAAGAGGTGTACGGGGGTGTGTGTGTGTCACCTCTCCCCGGGTGTGTGCGTGGGGGGGTAGGAGTGTGTGTGTTACCTCTCCCTGTGTGAGCCCTAAATCCTTAAAGATAAGAAGGTAAATAAAAAGAATCCAACTATGCAGTATTTCTTTTTAAGGGAGGCGCAGTCCACTTGATGTTAATTTGAATGTTTGTACTGCATAGTTCTAATTGATTGCCATTAAACTCACTTGAATATGAGTAATTTTACCAGGTGTCCCATATTCAACATAGGAAAATAGGTCACCCTACACATAAACAACTTAGGCACTTCCAACAGGATGCTTCTGCATTATGCTACTTTAATACACAAATGTCTAAATGGCATAGCATTGTATATAATACTACAAGAGATCTGAAAATAAGATTTGGACAATATAATAGTCTAATTGGAAGGGAGAGTTAAAATGTCCCCTGGCTAAACACTTCATCAGTTAAGAACACAAAGTTAGATGACTATCACAGGAGTTAAGTTTCCATTGGAGGAAAACATGCTGACCTGAATTCTCTATTTCTGCAAGGGGAAGAATTCTGGACTGACAGTTTAAAAACTGATCCTCTCACAGGACCTAAAGAAGAGCTAGACCTTACCTTATGGATTTTTAAGAGGGTTTCTTGTGATATTAAATTACTAATGGAAGTATTTGTACATAAGTTAAATAAACTCTTGAGGCAACATCTGGATATTACAATCCATCTAACAACATTTTGAGAAGCACTGGCCATTGGGATGAGTATTTCTCTCTCATGGATTAAACTTTCCTTTGTATTACTCTTTTTTCTATTGAACTCCAGTATTAACACTTTGGGAGAACAACATCCACAAATGAATTTGAGAAGATACAAAATACAAAAAGTTGTAAAGTTTTCCTTCATCTAGTCATTTGTGTGTTACATAAGCCTCTGTATTGTCATACACTAAATTTCAAATCTGTTTGTAAACACAGAAGGCTAGATCCTCTCCTATAGCACACACTGCAGATCGTGGGAACTGAGGATTGTGTGCAAAGCTCATATAAAGCTACTTTTTGCATTATTCAGTTCTTAAAACCACTGTGTGCCAATCTGGTCCCTTGGCATAAATTAGAGCAGCCTGAAAAGCTGCTCTAAGTCACATCTGCTGTCAATGAACTCAATGCACCAAATCAGCAAACATGATAGGTAGCATGTAGCAAAGTTTCTGCCTCTTTTTCTTAGCTCTGGTCATACCCGCTACACTGGCTCCTCACCACCAGAAGAACCCTACACTTTAGCGGTCCTCTCATGGACAGTTACATTGTTTCTGCAGCCAAATTTCACTGGCACCATGGAACAAATCAGCCACAGGTATCACCTGAGAATTTGGTCCAAAGTATATCAGCTGAAAATACAGAGACGTTTCATATAGTCGCTAAAAGTATCTGTTGAGCTACTTATACTTTGATCTGTGCTTCCACTTACTGCTGACTTCAATTTTAATATGGAGTATATTTCCAAGCTGAGATAAAGTCATTTAGATTCTGAAAAATCCTCTATCCTGAATTTTAGGGGCAAGTAATAAGTTAGTGGCCAGTGAGAGTAACAGAGGTACAAGTACAAAACAACCGAGCTACTCTTATGTGCACTGCACAAAACTAGACAAGCTATCCTTATGTGTACTGAACAAGAAGAGTCCATCCTATGTCTGAAATTGGTATCATACTTTGGTTGTGTGAATCATCCAGTGGTTTTTTTTCTTCCTATAATTTGTTTAGATTTTAGGGGTCACTGAAACTCAAAGAATTCAGTTAAAAATTGAACACAAGTTTTATAGCACTTCATCAGTAAGAAGGAAGCAGTAATTTGAGCCTATTTTGTCTGGAAAAAAAAGGAGATTAATTTAAAATACTGTGCCTGTAGGGCAGGCTGATCACAGTCTTGGGGAGAGAGCCATGGCACCTTTAGGAGCAGATCTGTGACCCAGATGTCCATAGCTATCTACGTGCTTCAAGAATCAATAGTTATTACCATAGGTAAAAGTTCTATAATTCATTCACCTTCATGTCATAGTATTCTATAAGGGTAAAAGTTAAGAAGGCCCACTGCTGCTGTCCCTGTTAGCTGCTTAATTCTTCTTAGCAAGTGATATCATCTGAGCTATCAAATGGTCCAAAGATTGTGCTCCTAAACTTTGCGGTGTGACTATTGGGGGAATTTTATGAGCTCCAGGACTTGTCTCCATATATCAAGGAATGTCTCAGACTGAATTTATCTGCAGCTCATAAATGCATTTTTATCTGTTGGATCACTAATAGTTCCCCTATGTTTACTCCTTGGAGGAATACACTGCTAGGATTTTTGGCAATGGAAAATCCGTCTGCAGTGAACAGAAACAAAGTTTTGAACTTTTATGAGGTATCGTGACCCTTCCTGGGTTCCTGGCCTGAAAAAACAAGACAAATATAGTGAGTAGAGCAATCAGTCTGGTAGTTGTCACTTAATACATTTTAAGACACTGACATGTTTTGTAATTTACACACACCTATGAGTATTACAATGATTTAGAAGATCCATTACTATAGTATCACTACCCACAGCTGTCATTTCAGGGCATACACCATTCCTCCTTATTCAGAATAGTTACCACCTCTCTATACCACTAGCTTTTTCTGAAATTAACAACAATGTTTAAATATGAAAAGATCCAACCAAAGGCTGTAAGAAATGTTTAATTGATAAATATGTAATACGTGGGGAACCATGGTGCTATTAAGTGAGTAAATGCTATAAATAACTTCAAAATGCAAATATGATTGCCAAACAGCATGTGGGCATGTAATTGTTTTTCTCAAATGAAAAAAAAAAATCAAAAATCTTTGGCATCTTTTTCCCAAAGTAGCCATCATACTAATTGTAAAAAATACAGTTGCAAGTCTATTCAAGGCTTTGTACACTCATTTGGTCTTATAAAAATATGTATAAAGGATAAAATAGTCATGAATCATTTATTTCTTTAAAGTGATGAGGCATCTTTTGTGAGAATGGGCCTGATTCTCTTGTCACTTACATCAGTTTAACTCCATTACCATCGTTTAACTCTGTTTACCACAGTGAACATTAACAAAATTGACCACTCCTGCAATTTTATTGTGATCTCACGCTCGTTTGCCTTCCATGATCTCAAGATTCTTGGCATCAAATTGAAAATGTTCTCATTTTCAAAACCTCTATCTCCCGTTATTTTCAATAGGACTGAGGGCTAACAGCGCTGTACTAAACTGACCATAATTTCACTAGTCTTTGAATATGGAACTGCAGTTCCCACTAGTAAAGATGACCACCAACTTCCATTTTCTTTACTGAGACTAAAGCCAAGTTGTCCTTAAGGAAAAACGACTGCCAGCCTAGAGTTAGGGGTCTGGACAGGAAACTCTGAGGTGGAATGATCAGAAAAGCGAGGGGCACAGGAATGCGGGTTGCAGGAAAGAGACTGACATGGCTTACAACTGTATGTGGAATACAGGAAGGGAGAAAGAGAGTTTTGCTGGAGAATGTGGTGAGCAGACAGTAGTTTAAAGATGGGCAAGAGGACACTGAGGGGATTAGGCAGAATACAGGGTCCTAAAAAGGGAAAATAAGGGATAATCAGCTCATGATTTTTGAATGCTTGTGGTCTGCATATACTGCATAAACTCTTTTCTCCCTAGGGTTTCCTACCCTACCATCTAGTCTTCTACCTGGCCCTTTCACATGCATTATGCCTCCTCCTGTGCCCCTTTCATAGGCTTCTTCCCAAACCCATAAAAGCTTTAAACAGAGGCAGTCAGAGTTCCTGTCCCTTTCCCAGTCTCCCCCAACTTGGTAGAAATACCCATAACCTGCTTCTTCACAAGTTCACATAGAAGAAAAACCCATCACTGTTTTTTGTCTCTCCCATATCAAAAAAAGTGAGGATGGATACTTATATTCTAGCCTACTTACCCAGCAGGCTTTGCTCTGAAGCCTGTAGTCCACATTGTTGCCCAGAGAACAATTCCTCTCACAGTTCCACTGTTCTGAGTGGAAGCTAGAAACAGACCATGTTGGATATGGGGCCTGTTGCTAAAAGTCTGGTAAACTCAGTTATAATCCCAATGCAAAGCCTTCCTGCACCACTTAAAATCCAATTTGTTTCATGTACTGCATGCTGGGTAACAACATGAGAAGACGCCATTATTATTAAAATAACTGGCTCTTTCAGGACTTCACCAGCTGTAGCTTAACATTCCAAATAATCAGTATACAGACTCAGTGTTGCCAATTCTTATATATAAAAGAAAGGTTTTAGACTTCATGATTGTGGAGAAAAGTTTGAAAACGTTACCCAAGTACACCATACTGAGGCAGAAACCAGAAGGTAAATTAAAGAAAACAAAAAACAAACCAAAAAAAACCCCCAATTTTTTGTTTTAAAAAACAGTCTCATTTTTAAACCAGTCTCCCTTTTTAAACCATGATTTTTGAGTGTTGGGGGTTGGCAATCCTGCTGACTTTCTGTTGACTCTGCCAGGCTCGTCCCTTCTGCAACCATGCGCCTCTCTTCAGGTCCAAATGCGGGTTGCTACATTAAGGGCCAAATCCTCATTCTGTTCTCTTTAGTAGGACCAACGTTTGTCCATTAGGCCCTAACTGGTTCAGATGGTCTTGTGTTGGAGAATCTCACCATAACAAATAGAGTTGCCCTAGGAAAGAACCTAGAGTTTCCGAGTCCTACTCCTGTGCTCTAACCACAAGACCATTGTGCCTGTCAACAGCCACTTTTATTAATGAATGTTACTTACAATTTTTCCTAGTAAATTAAATGAACCATGAAAAAATATGGGACCAAAATAACCAAAAAAGAGATCTTATCTTCTAGTAGTAAAAACTAATGCATAGTACTCTAATCACCAGTCCTTTGTATTAATGAACACAAGCGGCTGTTTTTCTATCCAGGGGAAGTGAAGTGCTACTGATAAACTAATCAATATCAATATTAAATTAACCAGATTATGAGGTGAGGCCATTTCATCACCTTCACATACTATTTAATCCTCAAGATTATGGCTTTAAGTAGCTGTTTTAGAGCAACGGCTGAAGGTTTAAATCCCTTTAATTTTAGGAATGGGATAAACTGAATTATTTTTTCTCTGAAATATGTAATGACATCTATTTCATGAAAAAACAAACCACAGATATGTACCAAAGTTATATTTTCCATCTCAGCAATAATTTAACCAAAAAACAAATTAAAATTCTCTAAGGCTTTTTTTTAAAAACAATGAGAGCAAAACTATAAAAAGTATATTTCTCACTTTTTTTTTTACTGGAATAGTTTACATTATTATTTATTTTGTAATAGATCTTCGAGAATGTAAAAGTAGTAAGTACTGCACTACAGAACTTTGGACATATGCCTACTACTTAAATTTCTGATTTTAGTTTAACCTAGATACCATAAGACTTTAGTCCAAAGAGCACAGCTTCTATGAAGTTTTAATGAAGAAAAAATAAACCAAGACCAAAACACCCAAACTATTTTTAGGTCTGTCTGGCTTGCAAAGCTATTTCCATTGCTCTCCAAAAGTTATAATATATGTAAGGTCATCATTTGGCAGTATAATAAAAAGAATGTATTTCTACTTCCTCTTCACACGGTACGTATATTTATAAATGTAGGTCAGGTTACTCAGGTATTAGCACAATATTTACTCTGGAGAAATGGTTTCCTCTGGAGAAATATAGATACAGAATTGTTTTAGCACTTGAAAATATGAGATGCTGTAAGAATATGGTAGGTTTCTCTCCACTGTCAGATAACAAAGCAAGGGGTGGGGGGAGCACATGGCAAAGGTGAAAGTGATATATCTCCCTGCTCCCAAAGTTGTGGAATAGAGGAATGATAGCTTCCAAATATGCTTCCCCCCCCACACTGCCCCCAGAAGTCTGTATAAGCCTCTCCACAAGACCACCATCTGGTGAGGGCTCTGTGGGTCAAAAAAAGGGACCCATTGGCTGTCCTCTGTATCTTTATCCTTCTCAAACCTCAGGGGAAGACATAGCACAGCATCTTGCTGAACGTCTCAAGTTTATCTTTTAGTTTATCCCACTCCACAAATTTGAGGGAAGAGGTTCAGGTGGCTGCACATGAATAGGGTCATCTCAGCTTCAGGCACTGCCCCTTCTTGCTAGACTGCATCAGTTGCAAGTGGCTTCCTGTTACAATACATGGTTATTAAGTGAGGTCTGCAGGGCCAATTGCTTTTTTTCCTTCTTCTCCCTCTCTTTTTGATTTTGGTTCTCTGAAAATATGGTGCTCAAGCAAATGGTTGACTATAACACAACACCAACAAAAGCTTGCATGCAGTTTTCAAGTTAGTTATTTCTCTTTCCAAGGTAGAAGATCCTAAATATATTTGAAAGAACTACTCCCTTATGTCTTGGTTCAAAGCTCACTGAAGTCAATGAACGTCTCCCCATCAACTTTAATGGACTTTGCATCATGTCGATTGAAGTTAGGAATTTTGTACAATCTTCTTAATATTCAGATTAAATAAGAACAACGTTTCCCTCCTAGTACATATTTTGTACTAAAATTTAGGGCAAAGTAATTAACTGGATATTTAAAAAAATAATTCTGATTGACAGATTATCTGGTAAAATATTAATTGTATCTATAACTACAATTAGAATAATAAAATTTGAAGATGAAAAAGCCCTATAAGGTAATCCAGTGGATTTCCCTGAAAGCACAGTATAGGTCTCTACCATATATTTTCTAAGGGTTTATGAGTTTTGGAGGGATTTAAAATAATTCTCAAATATGGCAAACTGAACTCCAGAATTTTGCATTCTAGCATACTAGAGCCTTAGTATTTATGAATTCATTCTTCGCAGGAGAGTTAATCATTTTTTTTAAATAGGTATGTAATCTTCAGCCATGCTTTGGGATAAGACTGGAAGAATCACCTGGCAGAAAATCTGATAAGGCTAGACTAATGCATCAAATTTAGCAACAATTCTTTGTGTAAAATCAGGCCCATTTTAAATGCCCATTAAGTGCTGTTCTTTTTACCCTACACTGATAGTCCATTTTAATTATCCTACCAATTTCACTCTATTAAATAGGATGTGACCAAACTGAAGCCTGAGAACCACTTTTTTTCCCTTGACACTATCTGGAGATGATTCACTAAGGCCCTGATCCAAGGTCCATTTCAATGACTTCCCCCTTCCCATGATCAGTCCCTGTCTTCTCCCATTCACAGTGTGACAACATCCCTGCAATAACTACAGCTATTGCTGACATGGAAAAGTAACACTGAGAAAAGGATTAAATCATTTTAGCTGTCCTTTAATGAAATTTAGCAACTGAAGACACAGCCCTATGTGATCTGGACCGCCAGAAGTCCACGGACTACAGTTGGTAACCTCTGGTCAGAGAGATTCCACTGTGAAAAACAAAAAATCTTTTGCATTAGCTGTTGTGATTGCTGTATCCTTCTAGTACAAACATAACCATTACATAATCTGTTCCAATTAGGATGGCATTTCATGCACATTAGGGAATAAAAATGCAGTCCCTTCTATGAACCATATTTAAACCAACAGAGAGTTAAAATCAGTGGTACAACATGGCCGGATACTTGGAGCTAGATTTAAGAACACACTGTTAGTGCTTTGTTCCAGCTGACAGATATGGAGCTATCTACTGGGGAAAGCTGACTGTCAATCTGAGTAGAGCAGCTTGGGAAATTTTTACCAAAGCAAGATCTGAATAGTCAAATCAGAGTTGCAGACAAAGAGAAATTTCAGCAGAGTTCCTGCTGTCAAGATCCCAAAGGAATAGGATCTCACCTTACTTCATGAGTGCAAACACTAAGGAGAGAAGGAGGAATTACATATCACAGTAATCAGGGTGTAACTCAAAGTAATGAGATTGAATTACAAAAGGAAGAGTTTAGGATAAATATCAGGGAAACATCCTGACAGTGAGATATTTTAAACTGTGAAATGGTCTCCCAAGGAAAGTGGTAATAACTCCATCACTGGGCACTTTTTTACAATAGGGAACAATACTGAACTGCCAATAGGGTAGACCTGATTACCTAACAAGAGTTTTTATATTCCTAGATTTCATTATGCTATGTAATTGTAGCTTTAAAAGTGTGCAGAAATACTGCGGCTACAGGAAATAGCACTTGAGAGCAATATCTGAAACTGGACATTCAAGGACATTATAACCATGCAAGACAATACAAATTGACCTTGTCATTACATTTTCAAAACCATAGTACAGCCACACAAGAAAAGCTTCTGTGATTCTTGTAGTATATTCCAGAACGAAACTTTGATCACGCAAGGATATATATTTTTGAAAAATCTGTATACAGAGGTATATGAGACACAGTACAATGATTTCCAACCCCTTTCAATCCAATGCCCAGAAGGTTGTATCCTCTGAGTTAGTATAAGATTATTTTCCTTATTCATCCTGCTGATGTAATTGTAAAACTACTGGGAATGAGGGAATTCTCTGTTTGCCTATTCAGCATGTTAAAATAGATTAATCTGCTAAAAACACTTAATGGAAACTAAATGACATACAATTTAACACCATAATTGTGAAACATCAAAAGAATTACTCAATTAAACACTTATGCATTCAGCTTCTGGAGATAAAGGACAAAAAAAATCTCTTATTGGTGTTAATTTCTTCAGAAACATTTGTAATGGAATTTGGTGTTTATGGAAGTGAGGGACTATGAGCAGTGTCTAGAGAGAGGGATATTATGTTCAGACTGTCTGCAAACTTCCTTACAAAAATATGCCATTGAATCTGAATCCTGACCTATTTTTCTTGTTCTTGGGCTACCTGTAGCAGCGAATGACAATGTTTTCATGCTATATATTATATTTTATCTATATTCACGTTTTTATGAAATATTATTATATCCTGCTGTGACATCTTTTTAATATACTTATATTTGAATTTTCCATAACAAAGGCAGATACATATATAATACTGAAAAGGAGTACTTGTGGCACCTTAGAGACTAACCAATTTATTTGAGCATGAGCTTTCGTGAGCTACAGCTCACTTCATCAGATGTATACTGTGGAAACTGCAGCAGACTTTATATACACACAGAGAATACGAAACAATACCTCCTCCCACCCCACTGTCCTGCTGGTAATAGCTTATCTAAAGTGATCAACAGGTGGGCCATTTCCAGCACAAATCCAGGTTTTCTCACCCTCCACCCCCCCCCACAAATTCACTCTCCTGCTGGTGATAGCCCATCCAAAGTGACAACTCTTTACATAATCAAGTCGGGCTATTTCCTGCATAGATCCAGGTTTTCTCACATCCCCCCCACCCCCATACACACACAAACTCACTCTCCTGCTGGTAATAGCTCATCTAAACTGACCACTCTCCAAGTTTAAATCCAAGTTAAACCAGAACATCTGGGGGGGGGGGGGAGGTAGGAAAAAACAAGAGGAAACAGGCTACCTTGCATAATGACTTAGCCACTCCCAGTCTCTATTTAAGCCTAAATTAATAGTATCCAATTTGCAAATGAATTCCAATTCAGCAGTTTCTCGCTGGAGTCTGGATTTGAAGTTTTTTTGTTTTAAGATAGCGACCTTCATGTCTGTGATTGCGTGACCAGAGAGATTGAAGTGTTCTCCGACTGGTTTATGAATGTTATAATTCTTGACATCTGATTTGTGTCCATTTATTCTTTTACGTAGAGACTGTCCAGTTTGACCAATGTACATGGCAGAGGGGCATTGCTGGCACATGATGGCATATATCACATTGGTGGATGTGCAGGTGAACGAGCCTCTGATAGTGTGGCTGATGTTATTAGGCCCTGTGATGGTGTCCCCTGAATAGATATGTGGGCACAATTGGCAACGGGCTTTGTTGCAAGGATAAGTTCCTGGGTTAGTGGTTCTGTTGTGTGGTATGTGGTTGTTGGGGAGTATTTGCTTCAGGTTGCGGGGCTGTCTGTAGGCAAGGACTGGCCTGTCTCCCAAGACTTGTGAGAGTGTTGGGTCATCCTTTAGGATAGGTTGTAGATCCTTAATAATGCGTTGGAGGGGTTTTAGTTGGGGGCTGAAGGTGACCGCTAGTGGCGTTCTGTTATTTTCTTTGTTAGGCCTGTCCTGTAGTAGGTAACTTCTGGGAACTCTTCTGGCTCTATCAATCTGTTTCTTTACTTCTGCAGGTGGGTATTGTAGTTGTAAGAAAGCTTGACAGAGATCTTGTAGGTGTTTGTCTCTGTCTGAGGGGTTGGAGCAAATGCGGTTGTATCGCAGAGCTTGGCTGTAGACGATGGATCGTGTGGTGTGGTCAGGGTGAAAGCTGGAGGCATGCAGGTAGGAATAGCGGTCAGTAGGTTTCCGGTATAGGGTGGTGTTTATGTGGCCATTGTTTATTAGCACTGTAGTGTCCAGGAAGTGGATCTCTTGTGTGGACTGGACCAGGCTGAGGTTGGTGGTGGGATGGAAATTGTTGAAATCATGGTGGAATTCCTCAAGGGCTTCTTTTCCATGGGTCCAGATGATGAAGATGTCATCAATATAGCGCAAGTAGAGTAGGGGCTTTAGGGGACGAGAGCTGAGGAAGCGTTGTTCTAAATCAGCCATAAAAATGTTGGCATACTGTGGGGCCATGCGGGTACCCATAGCAGTGCTGCTGATCTGAAGGTATACATTGTCCCCAAATGTGAAATAGTTATGGGTAAGGACAAAGTCACAAAGTTCAGCCACCAGGTTAGCCGTGACATTATCGGGGATAGTGTTCTTGACGGCTTGTAGTCCATCTTTGTGTGGAATGTTGGTGTAGAGGGCTTCTACATCCATAGTAGCCAGGATGGTGTTATCAGGAAGATCACCGATGGATAGAAGTTTCCTCAGGAAGTCAGTGGTGTCTCGAAGGTAGCTGGGAGTGCTGGTAGCGTAGGGCCTGAGGAGGGAGTCTACATAGCCAGACAATCCTGCTGTCAGGGTGCCAATGCCTGAGATGATGGGGTGCCCAGGATTTCCAGGTTTATGGATCTTGGGTAGTAGATAGAATATCCCAGGTCGGGGTTCCAGGGGTGTGTCTGTGCGGATTTGATCTTGTGCTTTTTCAGGAAGTTTCTTGAGCAAATGCTGTAGTTGCTTTTGGTAACTCTCAGTGGGATCATAGGGTAATGGCTTGTAGAAACTCGTGTTGGAGAGCTGCCGAGCAGCCTCTTGTTCATATTCCGACCTATTCATGATGACAACAGCACCTCCTTTGTCAGCCTTTTTGATTATGATGTCAGAGTTGTTTCTGAGGCTGTGGATGGCATTGCGTTCCGCATGGCTGAGGTTATGGGGCAAGTGATGCTGCTTTTCCACAATTTCAGCCCGTGTACGTCGGCGGAAGCACTCTATGTAGAAGTCCAGTCTGCTGTTTCGACCTTCAGGAGGAGTCCATCTAGAATCCCTCTTTCTGTAGTGTTGGCAGGGAGACCTCTGTGGATTAGTATGTTGTTCAAAGGTATTTTGGAAATATTCCTTGAGACGGAGACGTCGAAAATAGGATTCTAGGTCACCACAGAACTGTATCATGTTCGTGGGGGTGGAGGGGCAGAAGGAGAGGCCCCGAGATAGAACAGCTGCTTCTGCTGAGCTGAGAGTATAGTTGGATAGGTTAACAATATTGCTAGGTGGGGTGAGGGAACCATTGCTGTGGCCCCTTGTAGCATGTAGTAGTTTAGAAAGTTTAGTGTCCTTTTTCTTTTGTAGAGAAGCAAAGTGTGCGTTGTAAATGGCTTGTCTAGTTTTAGTAAAATCCAGCCACGAGGAAGTTTGTGTGGAAGGTTGGTTCTTTATGAGAGTATCCATTTTTGAGAGCTCATTCTTAATCTTTCCCTGTTTGCTGTAGAGGATCTTGATCAGGTGATTCCACAGTTTCTTTGAGAGCGTGAGGCACAAGCTGTCAGCATACTCTGTGTGGTATGTAGATTGTAATGGATTTTTTACCTTCAGTCCTTTTGGTACGATGTCCATCTGTTTGCATTTGGAAAGGAAGATGATGTCTGTCTGTATCTGTACAAGTTTTTTCATGCAGTTGATAGATTTCCACTCCATACGGCTAAATGCAGTGCCTTGCATAATGACAGGTTTCAGAGGAACAGCCGTGTTAGTCTGTATTCGCAAAAAGAAAAGGAGTACTTGTGGCACCTTAGAGACTAACCAATTTATTTGAGCATGAGCTTTCGTGAGCTACAGCTCACTTCATCAGATGTATACCGTGGAAACTGCAGCAGACTTTATATACACACAGAGAATATGAAACAATACCTCCTCCCACCCCACTGTCCTGCTGGTAATAGCTTATCTAAAGTGATCAACAGGTGGGCCATTTCCAGCACAATTTGTGTGGGGGGGTGGAGGGTGAGAAAACCTGGATTTGTGCTGGAAATGGCCCACCTGTTGATCACTTTAGATAAGCTATTACCAGCAGGACAGTGGGGTGGGAGGAGGTATTGTTTCATATTCTCTGTGTGTATATAAAGTCTGCTGCAGTTTCCACGGTATACATCTGATGAAGTGAGCTGTAGCTCACGAAAGCTCATGCTCAAATAAATTGGTTAGTCTCTAAGGTGCCACAAGTACTCCTTTTCTTTTTGCGAATACAGACTAACACGGCTGTTCCTCTGAAACCTGTCATATATAATACTGTTTCTTCTATGGTTTCAATGTATCTTTTTATATAAATCAGAATGTAGATTGTAAGCAATCTCGCCAACAGTTGAAACTCCAGATACTTAGTGGTAGCAAAACTAGTTTCCTGCATCTGTAAAATTACTCATATCCTGATTTTTTGTACACAAAGTCTTATCAATTACAGGTAAAAGACAGATCTTCCTTTGACTGTTAATCAAATATTAAAATTATACTATTTTGGCACAGGATTAAACAGTGTGTTATATTTGCACACACCTAGAAGCACAATGAAACTCTCAGTTAAAGAAACACTGCAATGGAACATAAAATAATGTCCAACCATATAATCCAACCTTAAATTTAATGGCATTAATACTAATTGTACCAAACGTCCCACATATAAAACTTAAATATGAAATAATGAAGTCATGCTGTCAGCTCATGATGCAAGAAAGAGTGATCAGAACTATACCCAAAAACATAGGACACTGCGAACAGCAAAGTATCCCAACAAACAACATTTTAGGTAATGTCTGTATTTTGGTTTAATATCTAGGGCCACATAAAACCAACCACCCCACCCCATCCCCTGAAAAAAAGGACAATTTTCTTTAAAAGAACAGTGGGGATCAACTATTGCTGATGGATCTAACTACGGCCTCCTGTCTTTGCAACATCATCAGGCTGTATGTTTTCTGCTGGATTTGCTAAAGTGGCAACAACCTTAGATTACTCAGTTGCTCAATTCATGTAAAAAGAGATTTTGGAACTTTATGAAGTGTTTTAAAATTCCATGTAATTTCTTTGTTTGACTTCTGCATTCTGATTAGGTAAATTTCTCAGGAGTCATCTAATGCAGGGGCAGGCAAACTTCTTGGCCTGCGGGCCACATCGGGTTTCCAAAATTGTACAGAAGGTCAGTTAGGGGAGGCTGTGTCTCCCCAAACAGCCAGGCGTGGCCTGGCCCTGGCCTCCTATCTGACCCCCATGCCCAGCTTTTTGCCCCCGACAGCTCCCTCAGGACTCCTGCCCCTCCAACTCCCCCATCTGATGGCTCCCCCGAGGCCCCTGCCCCATCCAACCACCTCTTCTCCCTGTACCCTGACCACCCCCAGAACCCCTGTCCCTTACTGTTCCCCCCCCCCGGAACCCCTGCCACATCCAACCCCCCTGTTCCCCAGCCTCTGACCTCCCCGACCCCTAACCACACCCCCACCCCCTGACCATCCCCCGAACTCCCCTGCCCTCTATCCAACTCCCCCTGCTTCCAGCCCCCTTACCGCGTTGCCTGGAGCACCGGTGGCTGGTGGCGCTCCAGCCGTGCCAGCCAGAGCACCGGCCCAGGCTACAGCTCTGCAACTGTGCTGTCCAGCCGCCCAGAATGTTGTGCCAGCGGCGTGGTGCACTGAGGCTGCGGGGGAGGGGAAACAGCGGGGGAGGGGCTGAGGGCAAGCCTCCTGGGCTAGGAGCTCGGGGGCCGGGCAGGAGGATCCCGCGGGCAAGAAGTGGGGGGTGTCAGATAGGAGGTGGGGGCTGGGCCATGCCTGGCTGTTTGGGGAGGCACAGCATCCCCTAACTGGCCCTCCATACAATTTCCGAAACCCGATGCAGCCCTCAGGCCAAAAAGTTTGCCCACCCCTGTGATAATGAAAAATTCTGAAAACTCAACATTTTTTAAGGAAAATTGAATTGTTATTTATGGTCAGTCCTACTATAAAATACTCCATGCAGAGAGGGGAGTAACTTCCCTCACAGGTTGTAGTCGGCATGGTATGATTCCCAGTAAATAAAGGATTTTATGTGATTGTGACAGGCTTCTTTCTATATTGTTCAGTATCAGCATTCTAGTTGAAGTTACAGTTTGAACTCATGGTTTCTTCAAGACATTTCACATTTTCTGTACAAAAAGACACTTCCTTTTTGTCTCTCATATAATAAACTGTGTACATCAACTATGTTGTATATTGTCATGGGTGAGAAATTCATACACAAGAAAAAAAACTGATACAGCACGAACACCACATTTTTCCTCTTCAATTGACAGCATGAGGAGGATCCCCTATAGGGGATCTATATAGGGAAGTTGCCTCCTGTTATTGCATAGACAAGCTATCCAAAGGAACCCCAGTGACATTCTTATTCCTAAATTTTAAAGCTAGGCATGCACAAACATTTACATGCATCTAATTTGAGCAAACAAATTGGGTCTTTGAGGGCATCTCCGATTCCCAACAGTGGAGTACCTATGCCTCATTTTCATATGAACGTTGATTATTTGTAAGCATAAGCTAATTGCATTGAAATGTATGTGTGCTATTGTGCACTACTAATTTTGAAAATCTGTCCCAATAGTCCTCATGACATCACTGGGAAAATAAGTCCCATAGCAGCTATCCTCTACCGAATGTTATCTTGGAGTACTGACTGCAACCTGAATCAGATTTTTTTTTAAACTAATTGAAAGCTAATACTAGTATCCCAAACATTATTTTGAAGTAGAATGAGAAACTACAGAATATTGTCCAGTTTTTACAATGACCCAGTTGGAGTAGTTTTTCCAAGTGAGTCTTGTGACAAAGTCAGACCTGACCACTGTGAGTGAGTGGAGGAAGGCAGGTTTATCAGCCCTAGCATGGTGAAGGCCCTTTTCTCTGCAAACTGAAAAGTGGTTACCTCAGGTTAATGAGAGACACCTGAGTCCAAGTGAGGGCTTCCCTTAAACCTTTAAAATCCCCTCCTCTGATGAAAGAGTGAAGGGAGGGATGAGAAACAAGCTGCAGCGAGGTTAAGGGCAGTAGGGAGAAAAGGTAGAAGGCTGTTGTTCTCCCTAAAGGAGAAACAATCAAGTTAACTTCTGTTGGGGAAGGACTGGCAACCAGAAGCCTGTGTACTAAGGCAACACCTCAGGGAGGGGGCAACAAAATGTATTCATTTTGTGTTGAGTTTGGTTTTCTGTTTTTTGTTTTGCTTAAGAGACCTACTTTGTAAATACTGAAAAAACAAAACCAATGTGAAGAATTAAAAGCCACGGGAGTAGGACTGATTTACTTCAGGCCCCGCACTGCATGAGGAAGAAATGCTCAGGCTGATGAAGCAAAGGAGATGCCTTGCCACAGTCTTCATAAATAAAGAGCATATTCTGCTTCTGGTATTTAATAAATAATTTGGAAGCACATTTCTCATTTGTTATATTACTCTGCCCTCTGTAGGTCATTGAGAAAATTCCTTCTCATTTGCTAGGTCAGTATAACTGCATCATTCAGGGGTATGGAATCCTAAGTGACCTAGTTATTCTGACATAAGTTTATAGTGTAGCCAGGCCCCCAAAGCTATCTAGAGGCTTCTCCCTCCAGAAGCATTCCAGGACTAGGAGGGCACAAAGGTAACTTTAAACTGTGGTAGTCCACTCTCTCCAAGGCTGAGAGTTCTCATTCTAAATGTCTGGTTTGCAAATGACCCCGGTATGAGGTCTTATGTAAAAAAGTACAATCAGCTGTTATACAGTGTTTCTATCTAGATCTTGAAAATATCACAGGAAATGGTTTTCAAGGGAGCCAAGTACAGAGAACAGGTTTCAGAGTAGCAGCCGTGTTAGTCTGTATTCGCAAAAAGAAACGGAGTACTCGTGGCACCTTAGAGACTAACAAATTTATTTGAGCATAAGCTTTCGTGAGCTACAGCTCACTTCATCGGATGCATTCAGTGAAATTCATCCGATGAAGTGAACTGTAGCTCACGAAAGCTTATGCTCAGATAAATTTGTTAGTCTCTAAGGTGCCACAAGTACTCCTTTTCTTTTTAAGTACAGAGAACTAATCTTACAGTTTTGGGAGGCAGAGTAGAATCTTCCTGTTATGAGTGCCCTCAGCCAACCTTAGCTGTAATTAGTTTTGCTCCCTGCTGTATTAGAATGCACACAGACTGTTGTGTCTGCACATCACATACACATTAGATATCATTCAGACTGCTTAGTATGAGACTAAAGTCCTATAATAAATGTTACTTACGATGTACTTTATCACCCCCAATTCCAACTGAAAAGTAGCTGAAACAGCATACAGAGATAGGGTTGATTTTCTTTTAAATGTGGAAGAGTTTACTGGTATGTGAGAAGTGTTGCCAGAAGAGTTTATGTTAAATTGCTGACTCACTGAGATCATGCTATTTTACAAAAATCAAAGTTCTCTTCCGATCCACATATTCTGTATTTCCAACAGCAAACTCTAATTAAGGATTATAGTTAGTCAATGGGTAGCAGGCCTATGTACTTTTTTAAAAACATATTGTCACCCATTTTTTTACTTGAGTGGCCAGTCAAAAGTTTTGGGGTTCTGCGGATGTTCCTGTTAGAAGTAGAAATCAATGAAATCGGATGTTTTCTTTTATTCAGTTTTGTTTGTTGACAAAGAATGTTCGAAGTGCTGTCTCAGAACACAGAAGGAATCAAATAGAAGGGAAAAGCATCTTTTGCTCACAGCACCAGGAACATCCTTTTCAATTTGCTCCCCAACCAAAAAACCTCCTCCAAAGTCAGTCACTGTACTTTCAACTTCTTTAGGCTGTGTCTCTCTCTGTGTCTCTCCCCCAGTTTTTCTGTTCTGCTTCCCCCCACCACACATACCTATTCAAAACAACACTCAGCCAAAAGCTCTGAGCTGGGTTCACAGACTCCAGGTGGGTGTACAGACTCCATTTGTCTTAGGTGAGGGTTTTAACTCAATCCATGACAAGGTTCCATCCGTCTTATAACAATACATTTAAGCTAGATCAGAGATTGAACCACAAACTCTAGTACCAAAAGTATCTCATGGATTTGCAATACTTCCCAGAGGCCTTTGGGTCTACAAACCTATGAGTGTGTTACACTCATCCATGTATCCCAGTCTTTCCATCTGTGACAGATTAAACAGATAGTGATCCAGATCCTGAGCTCCACTTGAGTGTATGTGTGTGCGCATGTATCCATGTGCACAGGGGTGCCTTCTGTTGCATGCAATCAGAAATGTTTAGCCAGGTTTTATAGCCTCTGATACTGCTAGAGCTACAAAAATGTCTCCTTTTGTTCCAATGGTTTTTAAACAGGAGTCTCTGCTGTTGCCATGAAGTTCTCAGTGGACACTCTAGACAACAAAGTGACACTGAGTCAATAATGACTGCAGAATATCAGCACGGACAGATTTTCAGCCAGGTTGGGTAGATGTGTGAACTAGGAATTCTCACTCAGAACTAGATTTAAAGATCTGAAGATCAAGAATCTGTTTACTGTAAATTTCACTCCTCTTTTACATCATGAATGCGTCTGCAAAATACATTACATTTTCAGAAGGATAGAACTTAGCTCAGATCATTTTTATTTTATTTTCCTTTTTATTTAATTTATGTATTTAGCATGTGCTGAGCATTAGAACACCATACAGAAAAACAGGGCATCTTAGCATTATCTAAGATAGGGTCCTAAAATTTGTCTTCTCCTGCCCTTCTCTTTAAAACATGCATATCACCAGATTTTTTATGCAAAATGCTTTCCAGGAAACCAAAGAGGATATTGAGGCTAGTGCAAAACAGACCTCTGTTGAGGTTCATTAAGTTTTAACATTTTAAATGTTTAGTTTTGTGACAGAGTGTAGTGAATCCAGCACTGGCTCACTTACTGTTGCAACAGGGCTTGAGAGGAAACTGCTCAGCTGAAGTCAGAAGACAAAGGAAATCAAAGCATTGCCCAAGGATGGAGGGGGCAGGTGTCCCAGACTCTTGGGGTGATGGGGCTAGGAGTTCTGAGGTGAAACCAGCGTAATCTCACCAGCATCAACAGGAAGAACCACTGACAACCAGCTTCTGCTTGTCAGATCTTCTCACTTCTACAAAGCCACCCCAAAATGAGAGCCTCTCTTTTCCTGGCTGCCCAGAACTTTCCCTTGTGTTCTTTCCTTGTCAGAGGCAAATACAAACCTTCACTGCTTCTTCCCACCTACCATCTCCCCACGTGTCCTGGCAAGAGGAGGTGGGGGGTGAGATCCAGCATATTTCCTTCTCTAGGTATCTGTGACCTCCCTTTACCTACCCAGGTATGAGTTTTAGAATACAGTCACACTTAAACAATATTAAGGTGGCCTTTACAACTTGCACATCCCAATATTCACAATCAAGTTTCATCTTGATCAAAAAGAGTTTTCCTGATCAGCTGATTTCAAAATAACACTCAGTCTCAGTGTACAGAATCAAGAGACTGGTAGCAGCAAAAGGAGAAGACTGCTTTGGCTGCCTCTGTCAGATTACAGTACTTGCCTGGCCATTGTGACACTTAGATTACCCTGTTCAGATACAAGTGATCAATATGGTGATTTGGTTGAGTCAAGTTTGGGTTCTACAGAGCACACACTAAGAACCTGATACAACTCCTAGTGGGAGTCGTTCCATTGATTTATTGGAGTTGTCTTGGGGATTAAGTTACTAAACCAACCCCCCACAGATTTAGTGACTTTAGTGGAGTGCTTCCATATTTACACTGGTGTAACTGAGATCAGAATCCAGCTTCTTGTGTTTAAGAACGAGGCACACGAAATTCAAGCTTTTTTTTGCGTTGCCTACAGCTGTAAACACTTGCCTACCTGCAGAACAAAACCAAGATTGTTTGATCTGCAGCTCTAGTCTGATTTTGACTGACACCCAATCAGGTGACTGATTGGGGTGGATTTAAAGTGTGTCAGAGGAGTTGAACACAGCAGTTGAGACAGTGTAAGAGAACCACTCAGGCTGGGAAGCTGAACCTAGTGCTATTTTCAGGAGTCATGTCATATCTGATTTATAAGTGAAATTTTGCTTTTACTATGTAGTTTGTTTAAAACTATTACAAATAAATTAACACTGAGATAGCAAAAAGCTAAGCCATCTCATTTATCTTTTAATGGGGAAAATAACGCACTCATGAAATCTGAACTCACTGCTCCGAAGCTGGGGCAAATACATAAAACTGATGTGATCCCATGTAGGGAACAGTTGAACCTGCTACAAACAGCATTCAAGAGTGGATGTCTTCCTGGAAGATATTCTTTAGTCAAACACAAGATACTGGACTCATTCTATGGTCTGTGATATACAAGAGGTTAGAATACATGATCTAATGGCCTCTTCTGGCCTTAAAACGTGATTCTATGAATGTATTTCACACACAACCATCTTTTGCTGTCAGCAAAACTCATTCTTGTACAAAGTACATTATCTGTGCTACTTGTTGAACATTACTTGTGTTTTGTGAGCTTAATGGAACAATTCAAAGTCAAGGAGAAAGAAGATTACTAGTGATGCTAACTTTTTTCTCTTTGTAGATCTTGTGATGCTTTCAGACTAGATGCCACCTCATGCCAAGGCTCTAGGCCTCACTGAACAGTGACAAATGTATAGCTGGGAACCAGTTTCGATCACCTGTGGGTTAGTATAGTTAAAATAGATATTAGTGTTATAACAATATGTTTAGTCTTTAGACTTTATGGAATGCTTGTAGGATGTTGCATGTACTAATCCTACTTCTAATAGCTGTGTCCCATGCTATAAAGGTCATACTTAAGTGTTTGCTTTTTAACTGTAAAATGTTTGTTCTGAAACTCTAACTCACCAAACAGGAAAAAAGAAAACTTCACCAAATGCAAAATGCTGGATTCCTACAGAAAGTAAGTGTTACCTCCTGCCCATCAGGAGGGACTGTTCAATCCAAATGGGCCATTGTGGAGCGAAGACTTTGTCAATTGCTCCCCCGCCCAGCCCTAAAGAAGTTACCTGCAGAAGCGATCATCCCATCATCTTGGACTCCAGGGAGGTGGTGGTAAGAATCCCTGACCCGAAGGAATTGGGGTTTTTTATGCTGTCTGGACTGAGGGGCAAAGATTCCTAGACATAAGCAAGAAATCCCCATGCTAAGTTAGGTCAACCCTAACGAACATATAGAGCCGCTTATATTAACTTTTTAAATCTAAGCCTGTAACTCAGCTGTGTGTGTATGTTTCCTGTTTTAACCGTGTAAATAACGCACTTCTTTTTCCTGTTAATAATATTTAGTTTATTGCAAGATTGACTGCAGGTGGTTTTTTGGCTTGAGATCTAAGTAAAATTGACATGGGGTAAGTGACTGGGAGCAACCTGAATACTGTTCTGATTTTTGGTGTAAAGTGACCATCGATCACATAGTCTAGCTTGCCTGGGGGCAAGATAGACAGTCCCCTTGCGCTTTCCAGTCTGACTCCTTGGTAAGACTGTTATAGTGATTTAGGAGTTCACACTTCTTACTTGGTTGGTGAAATTTAAATTATAGAAAATACAAGAAGTTTGAGGTTTCTGCCCTGCTTTTTAACAGTCTGCCCTGAAGTTGGCACTCTCGGTTGTGAGCCACTCAAGACAGCGTAACAGAGCTCATTTAATTTTTTCTGTCCACAGAAATGACAATTCCTAGCTACATGATAATTCCTAGATACTTGACAGTTCCAGCTGCAAAAACAAACTTCTCAAAGTTCCCAACCAGCATGATTTCACATTTCTGAGAAATGAAACCCTACTTCTTTTTTTTATGATATCATTGTTTTATGACAGTTAACCTGCATTTATTGTAACAAACCCACTTTGTGCCATGACAAACAACCATCAGCATTATTTATTCCAGATGTTTTATTCGATTGTGGTAATAATGAAACATTCATTGTTTTGATACCCTGAGCAATCTTCAAGAAATTTTAAAAATACACATCTTTTCTGAAGCATTTATTCCTTTAAGAACACAAGAATGGCCATACTCAGTCAGACCAATGGTCCATCTAGCTCAGTATCCTGTCTCTGACAGTGGCCAGTGCCAGATGCTTCAGAGGGAATGAACCGAACAGAACATTTCAACACCTGAATCTGGGACAGTTCCTCAGATTTGTCACCTAAGAAGAAAGGCTTGGGTATGGGATCTCCCCCATATCCTCCACAGTGAAGACCAATGCAAATAATTCATTTTGCTTCTCCACAATGACCTTGAGTGCTCCTTTAGTACTTTAATCATCCAGTGGCCCCACTGACTGTTTGGTAGCTTTCTGGTGAATTTAAAAATTATTTTTTGCTGTTGGTTTGTGTCCTTAGCCAGCTGCCCTTCAAATCCTTTTGTGGCTTGCCTCATTATACTTTTACACTTGACTGTTAGAGATTATGCTCCTCTTTATTTTCCTCACTATGACTTGACTTACAATTTTGAAAGGATATCTTTTTGCCTATAATTGCCTCTCTTAATCTGCTGTTTAGCAATGGTGGCATTTTTCTGGTCCTCTTACTGTGTTTTTTATTGGGGGTAAACATTTAGTTTCAGCCTCTATTATGGAGTTTTAACATTGTCTCCATGTGGTTTGCAGGTATTTCACTTTTGTGACTGTTCCTTTTAATTTCTATTAAACGAGCTTCCTCATTTTTGTGTAGTTCCCCCTTTTGAAGTTCAATGCTATTGTGGTGGGTTTATTTGGCGTTTCCCCTCCTCCCCCAAAAGATGTTAAATTTAATTACATTATGGCTGCTATTACCAAGGGTTCAGCTATATTTACCTCTTGGACCAGATCCTGTGCTCCACTTAGGATTTAATCAAGAATTGCCTTGTGAGATGCATGACAAGCTGTTCCAAGAAGCAGTCATTTATGGTGTCTAGAAACTTTCTTTCTGCATTCCTTCCTGAGGTGACATGTACCCAGTCAATATGAGGGTAGCTGAAATCCCCCATTTTTATTGCATTTTCTGGCTTTGTAGCCTCTCTAATCTCCCAGAGCATTTCACAATCACTGTCACCGTCCTAGTCAGGGGTATATACCTTCTGCTATACTCTTATTATTCAAGTATCAAATTCCTATGCATCGAGATTACATGGTACTGTTTAATTCATTTCAGAATTCATTAAACTTTATGCTTTCTTTCACATATAGTGCTACTTCCCCAACAGCACAACTTACTCTGTCATTCCAACAGGTTCTTCTATGCAGTGGATAATAAGGTGCACAGCCAAAATATTTTTTGCTATTTTTAAGTGAGCGGCAAATGTGAAAAAATACTTTTATGATCACATTTAATTGATGCCATACTGCTGACAGGTGCTGTTCTGCAGATATATAAAGAATTACAGATGCAATGACTTGTCAGATGCTATAGTCTTGACATTTTTTACATGAATATTAACAATTCCTCGGTATTCAGACAATACTTTTAGCATTTTAACTACAGAACTTACAGCTGATTAAAGATTGTCAGTTCAAATCTGTCCAGCAACCCTAATGACCAGAAATGCTAAGATCTGATAGCTGTCAGTAGTCTGAGTCCAGCTCCTAACAGACAGGTGGACACATCACAAAAATCAATACAACTATTAGAACTACCCTTATTATTTGGGGGTAGGGCTATGAATAAAATGCTGTCCCCCATTCCACAAATATAGCAAATTCTCCAACATAACCACCTCACTATGCAGAAAAGTGGCTTTAGGACTTTTGAAAAAGACAGTCAACTGATTGTTTGGGTTCTTCCAAACTCAGCTCATCAATGTTGTTAGAAGTAGGACTCATGAGACCACTGTCATCCTTCTGTACTGGAAAAGCACAGCTGTGCTCCTTGTGCCAACATCTAAACAAAATTATCAAGAGATAATGTTGCAAGCTAGCTGAGTTCCAGAGGCCACTAGACCATCAGCCCCTGGGGACTGTGTGCACATTCTGGTAAATTTTAGATTCTTTTTCTCTCTACTTTTCTTCAATTATTTATCTATGGAATCTAGGATCGCCAGAAATGTTAAAACAATTAGCATACTGCATGTGCTAAAACAGCTGAGCCATCCTTCCCATTTTCCACTAAAGTTATGGAGACTTAAGAGATCTGTCAGGCAAGTACAATACAATTCTGTCGTACAATCTATGTTAAAAGAATCTTGATGATGCCTGGTTAAGCACTCAGAAATCAGGGAACAACAAAGTGAAGGAAGAGAAGCTTGGAGTGGGGCTACCCTGTGATGTAACCGTTCCATTTCTGTAATGGTGCTGAAATGAAGGACTTCAGACTCCAGGGGTCTCTGTCCATCACCCACCAATTCATTTCTTTAAAAAAGTCAGTTCTAATCAACAAAAAGAGAAAATAGGTTTTCTCCCTGAACATGTAACTGAGGTTGAAAACTGAACATTAAGGACATCATTCCAATTTTCTGCACTAAAGTATGTAAACTCCAGATTTCCTGTGGATCGTCCAACCATCCCCTTGCTCTGCTTTTTGCTCCCCCAGTATTCCCCTGCTCTTGTAGGGCTATTTTAAACTCGTGCATTTTAACTGTCATAAATATGGTCATGGGGAAAACAACCAATTTCCCTTTTATAGGATTATGGCCAAGTCCTACAAACATTCCTGGGTGTAGTGCTTATACTATGAATAACCCCACTGAAATCAAAAAGACTACTTTAATAATAGGAAACAGTGCATGCATAATGTTTATAAAACTAAATGCTTAGGGTTAAGTTCTCTGCTATGCCCAGTGGAAAGGGACTTTCAGCAAACTAGTTACAGCTCCCTGTGCGCTGGTCTACTCTGCACCAGAGAACACAGCCAGCGGTGGACAGGTAAAGCACTACCCCCTCCTTGGCTTCTTCCCTACCCCATCCCCCTGTACCAGGAGCTATGGTGAGGGAGATGTAGGAGCCAACTAAGGACACCTGAACTGTCCCTTATCATGGGAATCCCTAGCATGGGATTTGCTAGTGGTATCCACTCCCTTTACATCAACTGAGCAGTGCAAAGGGAGTAGAACTGACCAGAAAATCTGTCCTCTAGTGTGTAACATCAAGAAAGGATCTTTATACAACATCTAAGTGTTCTTTATAGAGACTGAAAACTGTATGGTGATTCTGGACAATCAGAACTTTTCGAAAAGTGAGGATGCAGCTACTGAAGGTCATACATGGTATTTTACAATTGCTGGGTATATTCTCTCAACTGCTTCTCTATTAACCAAAAATCCCCACATTATTCTACAGTGAAGCTTATTCATAAGAGAAACAAAAAGGGAATTGAAAGGAATGTGTATGTATTTGAAAAGCATTTCTTTTTTAAAATAACTATAGGATATTGGATAACATTTTATATATTACTTTTCAGAGTGGTTGTAATGCATGGAATTCTTGATAGAGGGGAATTAATAAATCCAGCATAAGCACATTCAGAGCTCCTAAAATCAGGTAATTAACTGCTCCCCCATTACTATTGTCCAGTATCTCTCTTATTCAAGCCAGGACTCATGCATGCTTCTCATTCTACCTTCAGATTCTCTCTATCCTTCTCAGTCTCCACAATGGCCCCATCCTTATGGTTCTCATCTTTCACCTTCTACTGACTCCATGACATGCTCTGTGTCAGAATAATATGGTCTCTCAAGTTAAAAGATTCACAAACCTTATAAAAAACATAGTAGAGACATAGGTCTCTAGATGCATGAATGACAGCCTAGTTGGGTTTGTTTGCCAGGGAGTTAAAAATATCTGATTCAGTTTTAGCACATCACATTGTACTGTAGTTTTTCTATTGAATACATTTTCAATAACTATTTGTTGGCTTGGCCAGGTCACTATCACCACACCAGCCTCAGGCAGCAAAAGATCCTGTAGTGCTCCTTCTCAGGAGTTCAGATGTAAGTCAGGTCACCTCCACTGTCTGCCAACTACTGAGTACTCTGCTCCCCTTTTTAAGCTCCACCTCCCGTGTGTGCAGGCACTGCAGGTGCAGTGATGGGACTTTCTGGGTCCAGAGTAGGTCTTGAACCTCTTTCTTTCCAGCGGGGAGGTTTGTACACCACATCACAGTTCCACAGAGCCAGCCACACCGCAATCATCAAACAAAAATAGAGATATACACATTTTCCACCAAATCAACACAGACATCTCCCACATTCTTCACAACTACCCTATCACTGTGTAATAGACTCACATTATACATTCTAGAATTCAGTGGTTCTAGGATGCTGATACATGGTTATTTTTCATCCTCTCTTGAATAATATACATTGACACACCAAAACGGGCACACTTTAATCTGGTGCTACTGCTTCCCTCTTACTAGCTACTTCATTCTCCTTTGTGGCATTTGCCACCTTAGCATTTTTCCTTCAGCCTGAAAGGTAGGTTATGAGGCCACTGTGCCACACATGTTAGTTTGTATTACACTACACAATTTCGCTGTTATACATGTAATAGAATCATGCTCTTATGACATTATTAGCCTAGCTCCCTCCAACAGTGCAAATCAGTCTAGTATTAAGGTGATTTCTATCATCTGAACATCTAGTCTATCAGGGGTGCTGGAACTAGGGATGCTGGAGGTGTGGCAGCACCCCCTGATTTGAAGTGGTTTCCATCATATACAGGGTTTACAGTTTTGTTCAATGGTTCTAAGCACCCCCATTATACAAAATGTTCCAATGCCTCTGTGGTCCATTGCCTTTTATTTTCACGCTCTTAGTTACAGTATGTTTCACTAATTTGTTCATTTGTCAAGTAAAATGCAACAAATTCTACACTAGAAAAGTTTAAACTTCTGGTCAGATAAATGGCCACCACTCTGCATGGCACTTGACTTTATATATTTTTTTATTACAAGGCAGTTCAACGGGGAAATATGCAAAGATCTGTGACAATATTTTAGACAGCTATTTGGACCAGCTGCCTCTTTTGGGCTCTAAAAACAGATTTAATATTTTAGTTGAAGTATATTTTTACACTTATTTCTCACAACAGATGGACTCTATACACTACATACGTGTATCAAAACACTCATCCCACTCTCAGACAGGATAACAGGAGTCTTTCCTATTGGTACATAAACAGCATTGTGTGATTTTTCCACTCATTGACATCTAAGAACTTTTACATTTAATTACTGTCAACTATTTAAAAAGAACAAACAAACAAAAACGTAATTCAGGACTGGATGATCACTTGAATTCTATCTAGATTATGTAGCACACAATAATCTAACATAGAACAATCTGTAGCCTTGTAAGTTTTTAGATTAGCGCACACAATAATATTCTTGAATAAAAGCACTGGTCTCCCTTCCCATAAAACTAAAACACAGTGAGAGATTTTCAACAGGAGGGTTCTTGAAGTCCTTTTATTTCAAATGTTTAAACTGAGCTGTTTAAATACATATCCAATATGAAATGAAATGTATACTGCAACTTTATATTACATATAACCTGCATTAAAAGTATGAATGCATTAATTAAGTGCATTAAAGCTTATCTAAATTAATTTGAACAATTCTCTGAAATCCAAACTCACATTCTGTGCAAGCACATTTTGTAAATTAGGCGGAATGTCTTGTCATCTGTGAAGCATGATGAGTCAATTTCAAAGCCCCAGCATAACACTTGCAAGTGACACTCACTCAGCTGCTTGAATGGCCTGGATCTAAGATGAAATATTTTCTCATTCCAAGTTTTCAGATTCACAAACTTGTTTGACTTTAAAATCAAAATTCTGGGACTGAAGAAAAACCTTCTTTGAGTATTTAAAAGTGTCCTAAATGATATAAATATGTCCAGGAATCCCAAAGAGCTTTGCAAATATTAATTAAGCCTCATACTCCTTTTAATCTGATCTCTGCTTTTTCTGGCTTTTGAGTGGATTGGGCCCAAGTCAAAATATAAGCTGTACTGGACATTTATGACAATATTATTAGTGCAACTATAAAAGAATGAAAAAAATAGTATACATGTGTACATAATACAGAAAAGTATGCAATTTATGTCATTTGATAAAGCGTGCACATAGAGGAACAGAGTAAACATTGGGTTTGCACTCTACACTCTAGCATTTCCTGAATTTACAGTACTCAATCATGCAACCTCAGCAACAGTTTTAAAGGGCTTATTCATGGAGCTATAATTAACACAGTTAGCTACTTTTGGGTACGTTTTAATAATTACTAAGTTCAATGCCTCAGAGAGGTACATCACAGATAAGGGTACCATATTTTAAATCTTTATTTTTATTAAAAAACATAATATCTATTTTAACACCACACAATTTGCAAGTTCTCTGCATCTAATTAGGAGCACATGTGGGGTCATTCATATGGTCCTGTCTCCCCACATAGGAGAGAGTTGGGCCTTTCGGTTCAATGCTACTGCGGGGTGTAATAAACCTCTAAGGTGAATGTCCATGGCTATCCAACATTGTGACCAAAATCAGGATTTTAGTCTCTGTGGGAGTCAAGTCAGGGAAACCCAAGGTCACACAGGCTACACAGCTGAAGCTGGATAAAAGCAATTTTTGATGAATAGAGCCATATGTAACAACATGGTATCACTTGTAGCAGCTGTAATGTTACACTACTGCATGAACTATTCCGCGCCTCCCTGGTTTATCCTTCCACAAAGGCCAACTAATCCTAAAAGTGATATAAAACATGTTGCATAAAACCTTAGACTCTGACTCTCACTGGTAATAGTGAGATTTGACCTAGCTGATTCCTAACAAAACAACTTTCTATCCCACTTTTATACCAGCGAAAACAGAGCTGTTAATGGCTGTTTTTAGTATGCAGGCAAAGTCAGCTGATGCAAAGACATGGAACCAATTTGAGAGGCTTTGCCAGATAGTTTCTCAGCCCAGGGTATACTGATGACAAAGCATGATGCAAAGAGCTTTTGAGAAAAAAATAAAGACAAAACACAATATGGTACATTTCAAAACAATGTACAATGCTTTTGGGGGTGGGGGGCACTGAATAACATTCATTGCATTCCAAGACTAATCTGTCAAATTTAACACAGTTGTGGGTTTATATATATTTTTCCCAAGTTTGTTAGTAATGACAAAATAAAAAATCCTGTAAAGCACAGAACCTGTACACACACACCACCTATATAATATATAGAATCATCTGAGATTTCTTTGAAGGCAATATGATATAGTGAGCTGTTCAGAGAATCAGTAGCCAGGAACCCTTGAGTTCTAATCTTGATTCTGCCACTGACTTCCTGTGTGACCTTGGCCAAGTCTTTCACACTCTTTGTCTATCCTCAATTGTAAAACAAGTCTGATAGTGATGTTTTGACCATTAATGAACTAATGGTTTCTTATTTAAATATTGCATGTTGAAAAGTGCTACATCAGTGTTAAATTAATAATGTGCATGTGGGAATGTAACTTCTGAAATTTTATTCCTAGGAACAAACTCTACACATCTTGTTGTCTCACCACATTAGGCTTGCCCCGTGCTGATTCTCCTAGCTAATAAGGGAGTGATAAAGACAAGTTAGAAAGGGACAGCTGTTCTGTTCTCAACATACAAAAAAGTGTAAAGCAGAGATGGAATGCTGGGTGTGAGGCTTGGTCTACACTTGGGGGTTGGAGGGGGGGCGAGCTAAGTCGGTCTAAGTTACACAACTTCAGCTATGAAAATAGTGTAGCTGAAGTTGACATACTTAGAGCTACTTACCACAGTGTCTTCATGGCGGTAGGTTGACAGCTGATGCTCCCCCATCAACTCCACCTATGCTTCTCGCTCCGGTGGAGTACCGGAGTCAACGGGAGAGCACTTGGCAGTCAATTTATGGCGTCTTCACTAGACGCGATAAATCAACCCTGCTGGATCAATCGCTCTGGAGGTAAGCGTAGACATGCCCTGAGAGAGAGCACATATGTGAGTGAGTGAGATAGTGAAGGAGACAGAGATGGAGACTTCTACGGATGAATGCAATCAACAGTGGATTTTGTTCCTCTGGAAGCAGGTACAAAATAGATTGTCCCTAGATCAAACTGCAGAAAAAAGTAAATCTTAGTGTAGCCTTAAGAATCTGCTTCATAAGAATGAAGTATACAAGCTGTAGCATAACTGGGAATTCAAACATACATATCAAAAGCTTAGGCTTGTATAATAAGGTTAAACTCTAACATTTTAGCTACTTTTTTTAAAAAAAACCTTGCAATATGGGTGGGATGCAAACCTTGTCAAAGGTTTGCTTTGGCACCTGATGCATCATATTTCTCTAACAGTTCACATCAAAAGAGTTTCTGAAAAATAGCAGAGACTTCTGGGAGACTATCTGACAAAACTGGCTGAAATTTGCACCCAGCAGCACAATGGTATCATTGCTCCTTGTTTCTTAATTTCCACATTGTCTACTGGACTCTTATGTACACAGACTATCAAGTGTCCAATTAATGTTAAAGGTGATGCATATAAAATGCAAACTAAAATGTTTACAGTCATTAAAAGAATAAATTAATGTCATAGTGTTATATGAAGCTAAGCAGGCTCTGCTAAACTAGCAGAACACTGCTATTCAGGGCCATGCAATTTTTAAATCAAATACTGAATATAAAACCATAATATTCCCAGTGATCCTTGAAAGGAGAGAGAGAGGCTTAGTCAGTGAGACTTTGTTTTAGTGGGAACAAACAGCTAGAGCCTTTTCATGTTACTAGAACATTAAAAAAAATTACTTTAATTTGGTGCCCAAAAACTAATAAATAATATCAACAAATGTTAAAGTAATCAGGGCTTGATTGTGACAAAAATACTACCTTTGGATATTGTTATAGACAGCTAATGTTTCAGAAGAAAAAAGATATGTACATAAAAGGATATTGAGATACTTAAAACATTCAATCTGGAATAGTTTAGTCATTAGCATCTGTGATTTTATCACAAGAGCAAACATACAGAGTGCACCGTATATTATGTGTAGATGATATTAATTTAGGCAATATTTAAAATATTGACTGTAAAACTAAGTAAAATGTCCTATAATCTATGCAGTTTTACTCCTCTTTTTACATACTGGCTTCTCCTTATATAAACAGTAGTCTTTGTTCATTAGTAATACACAGACCACATCTGTTTCTCATTAAGTACCCTTTTTTTCCCTTCTAGTACATTATGTTCCTGTCAGACAAGGCTCTTCAATAAAAATGGGTTGCCTAACTACAGATTCATGTAAATTAGCTGGGACACCTGGACTTTGATCCAGCACTGTTAATAAGAAGCATCAGTTACTAGAAAACAGGTGTTTTTTCCCTCTGTACACCTTTGTATGCAGAGTTCACATTGCTCCTCATCAAGTGCTTGGGAATGATATCAAGGGGACCCCATGAAGATGGGGTTAGGCATCTCTTTACTGATTGCCAGAGCAAGTCTTGGCTGACACTTGAAGCAGGCTCCAGACGACAAAGTGATCAAGGAGAGAAATTCCTCCAAAAAGACTTTTTTTGGAGGGAATTTTTCTTGGTAAGGCCTAGTAAGAAAAAAATGGAGAGACTGGTTCTCAGCAAAGCCTCAGTCCGAACGCTTAGCATATCAGAGGAAATACTCCATACTCCCTAGCCTGCAAATCCAGTGCATGGGAGAGGCTGAATCTACTGAAGGCCCTATGAAGCTGATGCAAAGATTTGCAATTGGGGGAGCAGGGTTAATTCAGATCACTGCATCCTGCAGCCATACAAAATAAAGCCTTCTGTTGACTGACCACATCTCTCTGCTAAATTCATTAGTGAGTGTCCTCATGCAAGGGGTTTCCTTCACTGTAAATCCACTTTCTATTTTCCAGAGCATTAATTACTCTAATCCCTAGAAAACTCCTGGTGTGTTATAAGTTTTAAATTGTAATGTATGTTGCTCTTAAATGAAGTATTATATTTTGTAATAGTCTTCCAGCTAGATTATTATAGCCCTTATTCAGAAGAGCAACAGGGAGTAAGGCATCCTGCTTAGTTCCCAGCCCAGTTCAGACTGTGACTGACCACCCGTGCATGTGGGTTGGGGACGGGAGAGAAGGGAGGAGTGGAAAATAGGGGCTATTTTTCCAAAACTCCCCCTTCAGATCGAGGGGCAAGGAGTGGGAGGAGTATAAGTTCAGCCACCACAGAGCCTAGTCAGTACATAGTGTAAGCTCTATGACAAGGTGTGGAGTAATTTATTCCCATAGAGCAAGCAAGAAGCTGGGGAGGAATTGTGCTTCTGATCCAGATACTGGTCCCTGGTCTGCCCCTGGGACAGTGTATAGAATCATAGAATCATAGAATATCAGGGTTGGAAGGGACCCCAGAAGGTCATCTAGTCCAACCCCCTGCTCAAAGCAGGACCAATTCCCAGTTAAATCATCCCAGCCAGGGCTTTGTCAAGCCTGACCTTAAAAACCTCTAAGGAAGGAGATTCTACCACCTCCCTAGGTAACGCATTCCAGTGTTTCACCACCCTCCTAGTGAAGAAGTTTTTCCTAATATCCAATCTAAACCTCCCCCACTGCAACTTGAGACCATTACTCCTCGTTCTGTCATCTGCTACAATTGAGAACAGTCTAGAGCCATCCTCTTTGGAACCCCCTTTTAGGTAGTTGAAAGCAGCTATCAAATCCCCCCTCATTCTTCTCTTCTGCAGGCTAAACAATCCCAGCTCCCTCAGCCTCTCCTCATAACTCATGTGTTCCAGTCCCCTAATCATTTTTGTTGCCCTTCGCTGGACTCTCTCCAATTTATCCACATCCTTCTTGAAGTGTGGGGCCCAAAACTGGACACAGTACTCCAGATGAGGCCTCACCAATGTCAAATAGAGGGGAACGATCACGTCCCTCGATCTGCTCGCTATGCCCCTACTTATACATCCCAAAATGCCATTGGCCTTCTTGGCAACAAGGGCACACTGCTGACTCATATCCAGCTTCTCGTCCACTGTCACCCCTAAGTCCTTTTCCGCAGAACTGCTGCCTAGCCATTCGGTCCCTAGTCTGTAGCTGTGCATTGGGTTCTTCCGTCCTAAGTGCAGGACCCTGCACTTATCCTTATTGAACCTCATCAGATTTCTTTTGGCCCAATCCTCCAATTTGTCTAGGTCTTTCTGTATCCTATCCCTCCCCTCCAGCGTATCTACCACTCCTCCCAGTTTAGTATCATCCGCAAATTTGCTGAGAGTGCAATCCACACCATCCTCCAGATCATTTATGAAGATATTGAACAAAACCGGCCCCAGGACTGACCCTTGGGGTACTCCACTTGATACCGGCTGCCAACTAGATATGGAGCCATTGATCACTACCCGTTGAGCCCTACAATCTAGCCAGCTTTCTACCCACCTTGTAGTGCATTCATCCAGCCCATACTTCCTTAACTTGCTGACAAGAATACTGTGGGAGACCGTGTCAAAAGCTTTGCTAAAGTCAAGAAACAATACATCCACTGCTTTCCCTTCATCTACAGAACCAGTAATCTCATCATAAAAGGCGATTAGATTAGTCAGGCATGACCTTCCCTTGGTGAATCCATGCTGGCTGTTCCTGATCACTTTCCTCTCATGCAAGTGTTTCAGGATTGATTCTTTGAGGACCTGCTCCATGATTTTTCCAGGGACTGAAGTGAGGCTGACTGGCCTGTAGTTCCCAGGATCCTCCTTCTTCCCTTTTTTAAAGATTGGCACTACATTAGCCTTTTTCCAGTCATCCGGGACTTCCCCGGTTCGCCACGAGTTTTCAAAGATAATGGCCAATGGCTCTGCAATCACAGCCGCCAGTTCCTTCAGCACTCTCGGATGCAACTCGTCCGGCCCCATGGACTTGTGCACGTCCAGCTTTTCTAAATAGTCCCTAACCACCTCTATCTCCACAGAGGGCTGTCCATCTCTTCCCCATTTTGTGATGCCCAGCGTAGCAGTCTGGGAGCTGACCTTGTTAGTGAAAACAGAGGCAAAAAAAGCATTGAGTACATTAGCTTTTTCCACATCCTCTGTCACTAGTTTGCCTCCCTCTTTCAGTAAGGGGCCCACACATTCCTTGGCTTTCTTCTTGTTGCCAACATACCTGAAGAAACCCTTCTTGTTACTTTTGACATCTCTGGCTAGCTGCAGCTCCAGGTGCGATTTGGCCCTCCTGATAACATTCCTACATGCCCGAGCAATATTTTTATACTCTTCCCTGGTCATATGTCCAACCTTCCACTTCTTGTAAGCTTCTTTTTTATGTTTAAGATCCGCTAAGATTTCACCATTAAGCCAAGCTGGTCGCCTGCCATATTTACTATTCTTTCGACTCATCGGGATGGTTTGTCCCTGTAACCTCAACAGGGATTCCTTGAAATACAGCCAGCTCCCCTGGACTCCTTTCCCCTTCAAGTTAGTCCCCCAGGGGATCCCGGCCATCCGTTCCCTGAGGGAGTCGAAGTCTGCTTTCCTGAAGTCCAGGGTCCGTATCCTGCTGCTTACCTTTCTTCCCTGCGTCAGGATCCTGAACTCAACCAACTCATGGTCACTGCCTCCCAGATTCCCATCCACTTTTGCTTCCCCCACTAATTCTACCCGGTTTGTGAGCAGCAGGTCAAGAAAAGCGCCCCCCCTAGTTGGCTCCTCTAGCACTTGCGCCAGGAAATTGTCCCCTACGCTTTCCAAAAACTTCCTGGATTGTCTATGCACCGCTGTATTGCTCTCCCAGCAGATATCAGGAAAATTAAAGTCACCCATGAGAATCAGGGCATGCGATCCAGTAGCTTCCGTGAGCTGCCGGAAGAAAGCCTCATCCACCTTGTAGCACCACAAGTTCAGGGCAAATTATAAAGTTACACACTTTCTAGCGTTTTGTAGATGTGGTATTCACTTTTGAATAAAAACAGAATATATGATATCATACCATACTAGGATACAGGTTTTGTTTTATGGAATTTTGCATCAATTTTTTCAGACCACAGAAATGATAACATATTCACAATGAATAATTTGACTAGGTATCAGATGCAGATCCCTTTTGTCTGTTCAGGAAATAATCCTTATTTCAGCAAATGCATTTATTATATATAATAATCCACAATGTTCATTTAAAGTATTCAATATTTATTTTGGTGATTTGTCACCCAAATATGATTTGTCACCCGATCACATTATTGTTTCTGCTCCCTAGCTGGATGACTAACTTTAAAAACAGGAGAATAACAAATGACAAACAACAAATAGTGAGTACTTTTCATACACAAACATCCCGGGGTTTGCATGTGTTTATGAGTATTCATTCATAACACAGCTACTCCCTAAAAACAGTTATGTGAACGAAAAAACTCTTTGAATATTTTTTTTTGCGCAAAAAAACAAGTAAAAAATGGCATTGACATAGTCAGATCTAACAGCCATGTAGAAAAAGTAATGTTCACAAACACTATTTGGCAGCTCTACACCAGCAGCCATTGTGGCTTAATCCTCCTCCTAATTTTGGAACACCATCACAAAAAAAGAAACTTGTCGATTGTAGTGCTGTCAACTTGTGAAATTTTATCACAAATGTTGTGATATTTGGCATTCTTTTTAAAGGCCCAGCTCCTGAAGTGAGATGATTATGGAATCTCAGCTTCCATTTAACAAGACGCAAATTTCTTGCCCTTGCAATAGCTGAGAAAAGCCTGAAAGCATGAACCCTATTGGCTCATAGAACAAAAGGGGGGAAAGCCCCCATATTTATTTTATTTTAATATATAATTTTGTGGCCTAATTCATGACTTTTTGAGTGTTTGGCGTTCGCAACTCTGTGAATGACTTCAGAAATCCCACCCCACAGCCCTCAATGTAATGTACATAATTCCAGAACAGGATCAAAATTAAAACATTTCATATAATTAACTATAAAACAAGCATGTTTATCTGGTTCTAAAAGGGGATAAAAATAAGATGAAAAAATAGAAATCTGCTGCATCAACAAATTCAAAAATAATAACCTTATGGACTGATCTTTACGTATGCATGCCATGTTAAAAAAAGACATTAGTGGTTCCTAAGGGCATCTCATTCTGCCATCTCCCTCAGTCACAGCTACTAGAGAGATGTTTCCCTCTTGTTATGAAACAAACATATGAATAAACTTTTCTTGATTTGGTAAAAGACATTCAGGAGCTCCTACTTACGAGAGAGGGTAATGCAAGAACAAGAGAGTATCAACTAAAACTAACAAGTAGCAAATTTAAAACCTATAAAAGGAAGCACTGTTTATGCAAAACAAATTGTGGAACCCACTGTTATAAGAAACTATAGGATACACATCTACACTGCAGCTGGAGGCGTCATTTCCTGTTTGGATAGATGACCATATGCTAGCTCACGTGAAGTATAGCATTGGAGCTACAGTGGCTCAGACTTGTCATTTACTGGGCAGCAAGCACGTGTCATCACCCTGATCCCCAGGGTCACAACACTATTTTTAGCACTCTTGCTTGATCAAATATATCTACCTGAGCTTGAAATTACACCTCCAGCTACCGTGTATTTGTACTTTTTCTGAGTCCAAAGTCTCAATAGGATTCAAAAAAGGACTAGACATTTATATGAATGATACTTCTATTTACAGTTATATTGGCTAGGATAAAAGCATTTAGGCAGCACAAGCCCTCATTTTCTAGGGCATAAACCAACCATTTACTCATTGAGGTTAAGACAAAATTTCACTCATGGACATGGTACTACATAATTGTCCACTGTGGAGACTTTCTTCCTCTGAAGCATGTGGTACTGCCCACTGTAAGAAAAAGAATATATGGCTAGATGGACCAGTGGACATTCTTATGAGCTAGATTATGACCTCCTATTGTAAAGCCCATTGGACTGGCCCACAGGCAAAACAGTCTTTCAGGTTTCTCCTCACAGAATTTTCCCCTGAGTTCCTCCATCAGGGCTTTCCGTGACACAGACAAAACTGGGGATCCAGAACCCAAACCCCTCAGAGCTCAGGGAATCTGGAAGAGGCACAGGTCTATACTCGTGGAGGCCCTGTGCCTCTGAACTGGCTCTAGGGCCCTTCAGAGCCATCCTCTGCTCCCTGCCAACATGGCTGTCCACGGAATCATATCGCCCGGTCTACTTTTGGGAGTGGCTGCCTTGGAATCCCCAGTGATGGGTGCTCCATTGGTGCTGAGGAATACAGAAGTAAACTCTGCAAAATCTGCACTAATGGTGCCATGGAAGTGACCAACTTCAACCCTCCCATGCATGGATATGCAGGAAACAATTTCCAAATGTTACCTTCATTAATACCTCCATTGTCTATACATGAACATCAGAGCTAACATTTCATTAAATTTTAGGGCTAGACCCTTGCCTCCTATTCCAACTGGTTTGTGCTGCTCAAGCAGCATAAAGTCTTATTAAACAGCCAGTTGGGGACGTCCCTTCTACAGAGGAATCTCAGCGTAGCAGTAGCAAAGAGGCAGCAGAGGTGCCTCATCTCTCTGATCCAGCATTAAGGGTGCATCACAGGAAAGACAGTGTTCTGTGCACTGCTTATACCTGGTAGATTCCTGGCAGGTGGAATGGCCCCGTGGAAGACTTTGCCCGCCAGTTCAACTTGAAGTAGGCCTCTGACTTTTCTAGTTTGCACCAGGGGCCTAGTTCTCAACTGGATCTAGGAACCAGTGGCATAAAAGTAGAGTAATCCAACCACCGCCACCACCCCAAACACAGCTCTAGGATTCAGCCTCCCAGTGTGGGTAAAACAGAAACAATTGCAATAATACATTTTATTAGATTCAAGCATTTAAGTTGCAATAGTTTCTAAGAAGAAGAATTTGAATGAGAAATGAATTTACAATTGAAATAGAAACTGCTAAAGAACTGTATGTGAGCCTTCTCAGGACACACCTTTGTATTGTTTTGTATTGTATTGCTAATCTCCTATATAATGGAAACATTTTAGAAAAAGATAAGAGGAAAAAATATCCTGTGCCCTTGAAAGTTAAATGTTAATTTATTATGATAAATGAATTAAGAATGTATTTGCCCCATGACAACCATAAACAAATTTCAGTAAATGACAGGGACGGGCTTGAACCAAACTTTTGAACCCCGTGGTTAACATAACCAAAATAGGGTAGGGAACTCACAAGTTTGGGTGATTCTATGTAATCTTGGGTGTTGAAATTATATTGTGAAGTGACATTGCATCATTTTTTCAGATGGATGATGGCAGGAGGAAGACCGTAGAGAAAAGGAAATGAACAGATTTGAAAGTAGTCCATATCCCCAATTAAGTTCACAGTCAGGCAAACAAATATGCCTTGTGTGAATGCATGAGAGTGTTCATCAGTGTAATACCACTGTATTCCCAATTACCTTTGCCACCACAGAGTGGCAGAAGTAGGGCTGCCAATGTTCTAATCACGAACATCATTGCCCCATCCCTGCCCTGAGGCCCCACTCACTCTGTCCCTCCTCCCTCTGTTGCTCACTCTCCCCCACCCTCACTCACTTGCTCACTTTCGCTAGGCCGGGTGCAGGAGGTTGGAGTGCGGGATGGGGTGAGGACTCCAGCTGGGTGTGTGTGCTCCAGGATGGGGCAGAAATGAGGGCTTCAGAGTGTGGGAGGGGGCTCCGTACTGGGGCAAGGGTGTGGTGAAGGCTCTGGCTGGGGGTGCAGGCTCTGGGGTGGGGCTGGGGCCAAGGAGGTTCAGAGTTTGGAAGGGGGTTCTGAGCTGGGGTAGGGGTTGGGGAGTGGGAGGGTGTGCAGAGTGTGGGCTCCAGGAGGGAGTTTGGGTGTGAGATGGGGTTCAGGGCTGGGACAGGGGGTTGAGGTGCAGGAGGGGGTGTGGGCTCCGGGTGGCGCTTACCTCAGGCAGCTCCCTGGAAGCAGCAACATGTCCCCTCCTCGGCTCCTAGGTGGAAGCACGGTCATGGCCATGGTTCCCAGCCAATGGGAGCTGTGGAGTTGGAGCCTAGGAGCCGGACTTGCCAGCCACTTCCAGGGAGCTGCACAGTGCCAGGGCAGGCAGGGAGCCTGCCTTAGCCCCACTGCACTACTGACTGGACTTTTAACAGCCTAGTCAGAGATGCTAACCAGAGCTGCCAGGGTCCCTTTTCGACCGGGTGTTCCGGTCGAAAACTGGATGTCTGGCAACCCTAGGCAGGAGGAGAAAGGGACTTGACAAACCCAGTATGTTTCCCCTGGATTCTCTGAAGGGAAAAGGTGGAATTAGTAGATTCTGCCTCCTTCCCTCTGGCCCCTGAGTGAGGAACCAATAGGAGGACAAATGCATTCAAATTCCTGAGCTGCTTCCTATACCATCTGCTAAAGCAAGGATTTTGTAAATTCTTCCTTAAGTATACTTAAATCTAACAGGTTGGTGAATTACAGTAACACATCAATATCATATACCAGAAAGTTCACTTTTAAAAAAATTGCTTATGTTAGCTGCTATTTTTACAGTAAGGATTAACATGTGGGAGTGCAGCAACATATGCCTACCCTGCTAAAACCAGAGGGAGGGTACCTCCTCTCTATGTCCTGGGCTTGGAGAGTTCACCTTTAATAGGGGGTTGGGATCTTCCTGTGTCTTCACTGCTAGTAAATCCTCCATCAGGCAGGTGTATCTGAAGCAAGTGCAGAATGAGAAGCCAGCAACAGGTTGGATAGTTTCTGAGTCTCCAAGCCTGCCTGCCTGCCTGCCAACAGCAGCACTGCCACCTCAAAACTTTCAAAAATCATGAGGTTGCCTTAAAAATCATGAGATTTAAAAAAAGTTTTTAAAATTTGTTTTCTGGTTTCCCAGCCTTGAGGGTGCACCCAAGTCCCATTTTCAAGTTGTTCTCCAGAACCATGAGTGCCAGCTGCTTGCTTATAAAGTTCTGATTCTCACAGAACCATCTAGGTTTCAGGAGCTAAATATCACCAGACTTATGATAAAATTGCAAAAGTTGGCAAGCCTGCATTAGGTGGAGCACCACTGCAAAACTTCATACAGCAGAAATGTTTTCATCATCTTCTGTTTATTTCAAATGGGCAGAGTTTTTATATAATATAATTGGTACCAACTAGAGTGAGGACAACAGGAACACGGTGTTAAAATGAAGGAAATTAGGAAAGTAAAATGGATTATAAGGTTAAATGAAACTGACTGACTGACCCATTTCCATTGTAAATGATGAGTGAAATATAAACACCAAATGTTATAAATGAAGAAAGTATTTTAAATGCCATTTTAATTCATTAGGGGACCTATTCTGCTCCCACTGAAGTCAGCATCAAAGCACCCTCTGACTTTAATAGGAATGTCAGCTGACTTTAACATATTATCAATAGCCATAGTTATTTTTCAAAAATGAGTTTTAGATGCACAATATTATTTAACTGATTATAAGACTATCCTTGATTTTTATTTCATTCTAGGCTGCTTACATTTAGGCAGTGATACATCGGTTCAAGTAATCAAATCCTTCATCTGAGTAGGAGTTGGATCCACAGAGAAATACAGGTCCCTTCATCTTAAGATACCATGTATTTCTACTCCTCCTGACAACAGGCCTTTTCAAAGACACATTACTGTCCATTCTCTTCGATAATCAAATATTGAACCATATAGTAACTTGCAATATTATGTCCATTCTGATGTTGATTTGCCTTAAATTGACACTGAGATAACTCAATAAGAAATGATAATTGAATGGTGTGTTAGCAGAATCAGGTGGTTGTCTCTTTATTAATGGAAGTTATTTATGTGATTTGAGAATCAAATCCCTTAATAAATACACTCACAAATAAATTATACATTAAAAATATAGTAAAACTCTTTTAACAGCTGGGGACACCCTTCTCTCATTATATTTAAATATATTATACAATATATCTAGCACTAACCTTCTAAAATGGGGAAGCACTTACTGTTAGTTAATTACATAGATCAGTAATAGAAAAGTAGATAAACCTGTGCCATAAAGCCTCAGAGCAATATTGGCAGAGCTAACGTGCCTTGAAAAACTGGCTTCGTTCAATACAAAACATATGATGACCATTTTCAGGCTTGTGGCTAACTGCCTAAATTAAAGAAGGTTGTTGATGCTCCATTGGCAATATAATCTTTGGATATCCAAAAAGCTTTGAACAGGGTAGAGTGGTGCTGCATGTTATCCACAATGAAAGTTAAGAATGCCTGATTATCTGAGTCTTAGCTATATATTCTAGGTTTCAAATGGCAGCGTGTACTCTTTGATGAGAAAAAATACTCTTTGGTAACCAAAAATCTGACTACAGAGGACTGCCAACATTGTTCCTAAAGCAGTAGTCAGAGTCCAGGAATATTGCATACTGGTAGTATTAAGACAAATGGTGATTTCCATAATCTTGATTATAACCCATGATATACAAAAGAGACCTTTGGAATCATTTTATCCATATCAGAAAGCCTTAATATAATTAATCTTTCTTCCCTATGTATCACTGACTCTGAAAAGGATATTTTCCCTCCCCTAATCTTTTTCAGGTCTCAATGGAAACTTGAGTATTTTCTTTGTTTTGTAAATGTGCTTGCTACATCAATTCACATGTAATTTAGTGGATCTACAAAATTAATCCATGCTTAATTTTCACAAACATAATTTAGAAATCAAAAAATTATTCTCCCGTTTGTGATAGCCATCAGGCCAGATGGCTACTGGAGAGTAATAGAAGGCAGTTATATTAGCCCCAGGTTAAGTAGGTCCCTTTTCCCTGGGTAAGGTAACAGGGAAGGTTTTTGGTTTTTTTTTGAAACAGAAAAAAAGTTTATTGGTAACACTTATAAGAATTACCAAAGAAAACAAAACAGCTATGCAACAAAACAACGCAAACAGAAGGTATAACACAGCAGCTTTCAGAAGGGAGAAGTGTTCAGGCTAGCTTGGGCCCAGAGCGGGGGGGCTTCCTCGACACTCGTGGTCTTCCACCCCCTCGAGTTACCTAGTGCTGCGCCCAGTGTCACCGATCCTCCCTCTCCTGAGAATGCCTGGTAAGATGGACACGGCTGCGGGGTGGGCGGTTTATGGGTCGGGGGGGTAGACACCGATGTATTATAGGACCCCTCGTAGATGACAGTAATGATGGTATCCACAGCGGCAACGGCTGGGGCTGGCGTCTCTCGCTCTTCCCCTCAATCAAAGAGTCAGACGGAGGGAACTGGACAGGGTCACTGAGCAGAGAACCCCGGACAGCGCCCACCGCTCCTCGAAAGCGTCAAGGGAGTCGGTGGACGCCGCCCAGAGGAACTCCGCCTGGATACGTGAATGTACTGAGGATCGGAAAAAGGCCCTACAATCGCAGGACGTTTCATGGGCCAACCTCCTCTCTCTGGTTTTATAAATGGCTGTTTTAGCCAAGGCTAGGAGGAGGTTGACCAGGAGATCCCGCGATTTTGTGTAGCCACGGATGGGAAGTGTATAGATAAAAAGGTGAGGGGAGAAATGAAGCCAGAAGCACAATAGAATATTTGTGAGGAGCCAGAAAAGGGGCTGCAATCTGGCACACTCTAAATATATGTGTACCAGGGTTTCCCTCACATTACAAAAAGGGCAAGTATCCGGGATGGGGGTAAACCGTGTCAGAAACATGCCCGTGCTCACAGCTCCATGAAGGAGCCGCCAACTGATGTCCCCGACGGGCCTCGGGACCAAGGTGGAATACAGGCTGGCCCATCGAGGTTGCTCACCCTCCAAAGGTGGCAGGAGGTCCCGCCACTTTGTATTGGGGTGGGACACCAGGGTGTGGGCGTGAAGGGTGTGAAGCGTGAGTGTATATAAATATTTCCGTGGTGCAATTTGAAAACTGACCGGCTGCAGTTCATGCAGCCGGCTTGCAGTGAAAGGGTGAGGGGTTTGTTGGGATCTACGAGGTAGGGCCCAATGGAAAGGTCCAGCGGGCCTTGGGTAGAGGATGGGCGGGGTGCGCCCTCGCGCAAAGCTCGGTTGACATAAGCCCGAGCAGCAGGGGTCAAGGCGGCCTTCACCTCCTGAAGTACGCGCCAGGGGGTGCAGGGGCTGGAGAGCCCCATGCGCCGAGCGAGCGTCAGGGGATCCAGCCAGTCTCTCTGGTCGTAGTCCAGGAGGTCTCCGACCCTCGTGACTTCCGCCAGGACCAACCTCTGGCGCGCCGAGCGGGACTCCGCCACCTGCACACGGAGCTGGGGATTGTGTAGCAGGGGCTCCATGAGGAGATCTGCTCCCACGGTGGCCGCCACGGACCTGGTCATTAAAAACAGTTTCCAGGTCCGGAGGAGGTCCTGGTAGAAGACCGGCAGCCCGGAGAGGTCTCGCGGAAAACCTCTCGGACAAAGATAAAAGAGCTGCCGGTCGTATCGGAGCCCTTGGAAGCGGCGCAGGAAGGCGTGCGTCAGTATGCTCCATGCCGAACTACTTGCACTATAAAAGAGCCTCTGCAGGGCCTGGAGGCGGAAAACGCGGACCTGAGTGTGCAGACACTTCAGGCCCTGCCCTCCTTCCTTCAGGGGTAGATGAAGAACTCCTACAGGGGCCCAGTGCATTCCTGACCAGAAGAACTCTAGAATCAATCTCCGGAGGTGGGTCAGGAAACCCGGGGCCGGGTCCAGGGTGTTGAGCCGGTACCAGAGCGTGGACAGGACTAGTTGGTTAAGCACCAGTGCTCTCCCTCGGAGGGAGAGACATCGGAGTAGCCTCGTCCATTTCCGGATCCGCTCTATCACCCCGCCCTCTAAATTTTGCCAGTTCTCTGGCGGGGAAGGGTGCGTGGCGGAAAGGTAAACGCCGAGATAGAGCAGTGGACCCGCACTCCACCGGATGGTCTGAAGCGCGGGTGGGAGGGAGCTTACCTGCTTCCAGTCCCCCACCACCAAGCCAGAGCTCTTGACCCAGTTGACTCGGGCGGAGGAGGCTGCCGAATAGATGGCCTGGCATGCCTCCACTCGCGCCAAGTCGCCCGGGTCCTGGACCACGAGGAGTATGTCATTGGCGTACGCCGACAGGACCAGCTGCAGCTCCGGCTCCCGCAGCACCAACCCTGTCATCCTCCTGCGGAGGAGACAGAGGAAAGGCTCGATCGCCAGAGCGTACAACTGGCCCGAGAGGGGGCACCCCTGCCGCACTCCTCGCCCGAAGCTGACCGGTTCAGTCAGGGTCCAGTTGAGCCTAACCAAACACTCCGCGGAGGCATACAGCACCTGGAAAAAACTCACAAACTGAGGTCCAAATCCAAACGCCTGCAGAGTGCTCAGGAGGTACCCATGGTCTACTTATCGAATGCCTTCTCCTGATCAAGAGACAGGAGGGCGAACGACAGACCATCTCTCCGCCCGAGTTCCAAAAGGTCTCAGCCTAGAAATAGGTTGTCAAAAATGCTGCGACCCGGGACAGTATAGGTCTGGTCTGGGTGGATCACGTCCGCCATCACGGACCCTAGATTGCTTTCGCTACGATTTTGTAATCCGTGCTAAGGAGTGAGACGGGACGCCAGTTTCGTAAATCGCGGAGGTCCCCCTTCTTCGGCAGCAAGGCGAGCACTGCTCGCCTGCACGACAGAGGGAGGACCCCGCTCTGCAAGGACTCAGCCCAGACGGTGACTAGATCTGGGCTGAGGATGTCCCAGAATGTGCGGTAAAACTCCACGGTCAGCCCGTCCATGCCCGGAGATTTATTGGTGGGCATGCGACGGAGGGCTTCCGAGAACTCAGCCAGGGTGAGAGGCAGCTCTAGTCGGTCTCGGTCGCCCACGCTGACCATGGGGAGTTCCTCCCAGAGCACCCCGCAAGCGCCAGGATCGGTCGGATCCAGGAAGAAAAGGCTTGTGTAGAAGACACGGGCCCTCCCACACATCTCCTCCAGATCCGTGAGGGGGGTGCTGTCTTCCGCAAGAAGGCAGGTGACGTGTTTCTTGGCCCCCCTTGTTTTCTCCAGGGCATAGAAGAAGCAGGAGCCGCAGTCCATCTCCCGAAGGAGGCGGATGCGGGACCGAACGAAGGCACCTCGGGCCCGGTGGTCCTCGAGGGCCCGGAGCTCCTCCCACTTCTCCCGGCACGCTCCGTAGAGGGACGGGTCCTCGGGGTTGGCGGCCAGGCGCCTCTCCATCTCTAAGACCACCCGTACCAACTGCTCTATCGCCGCATTTCTCCATCGGCTGGTGCCCTGAGTGTAGTCACGGCAGAAGAGCTTGGCGCGCACCCTCCCGAGATCCCACCATCGCCGCACCGAGGGAAAGGCACGCCACTGCTCTCGCCAGGCCAGCCAAAACTCCCGGAAAGACGTCACGAAGCTCTCGTCCTCCAACAGGCTGTTGTTAAAGTGCCAGTAGGCCGGCCCCGGTCTCTCTGCACGGAGGGAGACCGTTATGGTGACTAAAGGATGGTCGGAGAATGGGGCCGGCCGAATGGCGGAGGAGTGGGCCTGTGAAAGATGGAAACGGGATAAGTAAATACGGTCCAACCGAGAGTGGTGTGACCGATGGGCCTCCACCCGGACAAAGGTGAACGTGGAAGTGTCATCTGGGTGATGGTCATGCCAGACGTCCACTAGGGAGTGATGTTCAACTATCCCTTGGAGAATATTCGTGGCGGCCGGGCTTGGCTCGGCCCCTGAGTGGTCCCGTTCCTTGAGGGTGGTGTTAAAGTCCCCTCCCAGGACCAGGCACTTGTGCGAATCTAGGGTGCCGAGAAAGTCGGACACCCGCTGATAAAATTGTGGCCGCCGTGAGCTCATTTGTGGGGCATAGATGTTAACAAGATTGACCACGAGCCCCTCCATACGGACTCGAAGGTGCAGCAGGTGGCCTGGCACAGCCTCAGTGACCCCTAGCACCTCGGGCCGTAGGTTGGGGGAGAACAGGGTCACCACTCCAGCTTGCCAAGTCGTGAAGTGGCTGAAGTATGCCCCGTCCCCCCACTCCAGCCGCCACCTGTCCTCGGCGGTCGGGTCCGTATGGGTCTCCTGCAGGAAAACTACAGAGCACCCCCCTTCCCGAAGGTAAGAGAGCACCTGGGACCTGCGGAGAGCCATCCTACAGCCCCTGGTATTCAGGGTCGCAATAATAAGAGGCGTCATGCAGAGGGCTGGGAGGGTGGGGGTTTCTTGTTGTGGGGGTGTTCGTGGCCCCCGGCAGGTTGCGCAGCAACCTGTGACCCATCCCGTGGATGAGTAGATTGTGTCGGAAGCCACGGGCTCGCTCATAGGCCGCAGCACCACGCCTTCCTTGCCCCCTGCCCTCCTGTATAAGGGCCCTTGTGGCCTGGAGGATTTGGTCAAAGTCCCCCCATAGCTGAAGAGCCAGCTGTACCCTATTGCGGGCGCCACGGGTGTGTTCTAGGAACTTCCGTAGTGCATGCCGCAGCTCATGGGGGGGTGGGGTTACGATTTCCGGGGTATTCGCTGGTGGGGCTCTTAATACAGCCTCGTGGTCCGCTAAGGCGGGTAGACAGGGTGCGGACCACCGACGGGGCGTCTGACAGGCTGGGGTTATTAAGTTCATTTCATGCCTTGGGATGGAGGGGGATGGCAGGGAAAAAATTGCAACTCCTAATGGGTCACGACTAGAAAGTGCAAAGACTGCTCCCTGGGGGGAATCTGCGAAAGGTGGGAAGGAAATAACCCCAGGGGCGGCATTAGCATTGCAGGAGGAGGGGACTTGGTCAGGGACAGGGGTAAGGCTCTGCGGTTCAGAAGGCAAGCAGCTAAAGGAAAGTGCCTCCTGAGCAGACTCAAGGGTTAAGGGGTAAGGGAGGGGGCTCCCAATAATGCTAGGCACTGGCTCCATGGTGGTCTTAGCGGCCATGGCATCAGGTGGTGGACCACCTTCTGCAGGGTGCTCGCCCGGGAAGGCAATTAGGGGGAGGGAGCATGGGGAAAGGAGGGCTGGGGTAAGGTTGCCCAGCTCGAGGCCAGCCGGCAGCAGATCATCCCCTCCCTGGGTGACCGGGGTCAAATCTAGGGCCTCCATCTCCGCATACACGGGGGAGAGGCCAGCTCCTGCCACCCCGGGGGCCTCTCCTCTAGGGCCCGCCTCAACGGTCGCCTCGGGGTCCGCGGGTGGTTCGGGTGGTATCCAGGCAGAAGGGGCGTCCTCAGGAGTCTTGGAGGGGAGGGTCTCCCGTGGAGGGGGGATTCTGCCCTCCAATGCCAGTCCGTCTTCCCCTCCTGACACCATCTCACTCGTGGATCTCACTCGTGGTGAGGATGGATCTCACTCGTGGCCGTAGCGGGAGGCTCAATATCAGTGCCTCCTTTCCTGGTCTTCCGGGAGGCTTCCGTGTCAGATGGATGCAGCGGAGCTCGAGCCTTCCGCTTGCCTCGCTTCCCCTGGACTAGGGTCCAGCCCTCCATAGCGTCATCTGGGGGTTGGTTAGCAGGGGTCGTGTCGGGGGCGGAGGCGATGGTTCAGGGGTTCGGGGGGGTAGCGGTGAGGCAGCATGAGGGGTGGGGGGTTCTCCTTGGGGCGGACCCTCTCCTATACCCGGTAATATCCTTGCCACACCCTCCTCCATAGGCTCTGCTGGATTGGTAATAGCAAGGGTGGAACTCCCTTGCTCGCCTGGGCATTGTAGGGAAGGTATCTCTTGGGCCCGAACGGGAGCAGCGATGGGTCGAGTGGGAGGAGGGTTGGTTTCAGGTGCCGGGCAGCCAGGGGCGTCAGCAGTGACGGGGCCGATGTCCTGCTGGGTCTCGGGGATTTCGGGTGCCCCTCCCCCCCGGGCCAAAGGGCAGTCTCTGCAGACATGCCCCGCTGAGCGGCAGAGGTAGCACCGGGCCTCTCCGGTGGAGTAAAAGACCCGATAGCGGGCTCCTTGGTAGGGGACTAGGAAAGACCCCTCGAGCGCCTCTCCGTCACGCGCCCCTGCCGGCGGTAGAAGCTGCACTTGCCGGCGGAACGAAAGGACGTGACGGAGGGTGGGGTCCTTGCAGCCCAATGGGAGAGGGCTGATGACAGAGAGAAGTTTCCCCAGAGTGGAGAGAGCGGGTAACAGGGCAACATTGGTAAGAAGGGAGGAACGGAGGTGAGGACGAGGCGAACGCCCAGGTCTTCTAGGGGCTCTAGGGGGACAAATACCCCCCCCCCCCGAGGCAAATAGCTGCGCCCGAAAGCAGGCGTGGGGGGGGGGCTGGCGGCAAGCTGAAGGTCGACCAGCACGTAAACGGCAAGAAGAAAAAAATAACAAAAATCAAAACAAAGCAAAAAGCATCTGGCCCGGTCGGGGTGGGGGGTGGGGGGGGGACTAAGGCAGGTTCAAAAAGTAAGAAAAATCCAGGCCAGGGGGCTTTAGGAAAGAATAGAAAGCAGATAGCTGAGGAGCAAGCAAAGGACGTTCCGTTTCCCAACAGGGAAGGTTCCAGAACAATCAGGAACCTTCTGGAGACAATTAAGACAGACAGGCTCATTGGCTGCAGCTGTTCTATTCAAGAAGCTGCTAGAATCAATTAAGGCAGGCTAATCAGGGCACCTGGGTTTAAAAAGGAGCTCACTTCAGTTTGTTGCATGTGTGTGTAAGGAGCTGGGAGCAAGAGGCACTAGGAGCTGAGAGTGAGAACGTGGACTGTTGGAGGACTGAGGTGTACAAGCATTATCAGACACTAGGAGAAAGGTCTTATGGTGAGGATAAAGAAGGTGTTGGGAGGAGGAGGCCAGGGGGAAGTAGCCCAGGGAGTTGTAGCTGTCCCACAGCTGTTCCAGGAGGCACTCTAGACAGCTGCATTCCACAGGGCCCTGGGCTGGAACCCGGAGTAGAGGGCGGGCCCAGGTTCCCCCCAAATCCTCCCAACTCCTGGTCAGACACAGAAGGAATTGACCTGGACTGTGGGTTCACGAAAACGGCCAAACTGAGGGCTGCCGTGAAGCTCCAAGGCGAGCAAATCCGCCAATAAGTGCAAGACCCACCAAGGTAGAGGAGGAACTTTGTCACATGTTTTATTTTTCTCTCGTTTTCTTTGTCCCCACCACAGAAAGAATTGGGATTTTAAAGGAGTATGGACACAGTACTAGAAAAATGTACTGTAGGGAGCATTTTTTTTTACTGGCATAGGGATGGACTATATTAGCTAATAAGTCTTTCCCAGCTCTCATACAGAGCGAGAGCGCAAGAGTATGTGCACCAGCAAAGGGAAGGAAGAATTGTAGTAATTCTTCCCTCCCCTTTGCTGGCTTAATCTATTCTGTAGATGATAGCTCTATCATTGCTGTCTTTCCTTTTCATTTTCTGTTATACAGGATATTTTTGTCCAAAGTCAGAACTTCTCAAATATGGCTATCTTCTATTTTTTTTTTCTTTTTGGAAAAGGTATTTCATGTGGAAGATTACATATCTTTTTATTGCAGATTGCACTCCTGTGATACAGATGGGTATCATAACAATATATGTTTTTGTTATCTTTCATAATGCCTGAAGATTTATTCCCCTAGGGAACACTATATAATCTATAACCTTTCTACTCCCAACCTGCATATTGGAGGTTATATTTCATATTTATAATTTGGGAGGGAAGGTATTGAAATGATACCTTAGCAAAAACATGAAAAATGAAATACAAAACAAAAACTAAAAAGGTAAACAAATGCTATATTGTAATGTAATAGTTGCCATGTACAATATCCATCTAATATTAGACCCATCCTCTGTCTGGGGGCTATTATCCTGCCCTTATGTTTATATCTTAAGGATCTAGGTCTTTTTCATTTTTAAATTGTATGAACTTCTGTTGAGAGCTGCATTGTAAGATGCCAAATTCTAATATGTTAGGGCCAAATCCCACAATCTGATTACTGCGTGTGAATTCCTATGCCCACGTGGGACTCCTTGACTGTGACTCACTTGAATCCTACTTAAGTATGTGGGGCTTGGCTCTACACAGGCACAGGGTTTCTGCAGGAATCAGCCCACAAGATATAGTTCCAATCTTCTAGGGTTCACCAGAGAAGTTAAAACTAATATTCTGAATATGTTGAAAAGACAGTTCTACTGAATCTTCATGAATGATGTATAGTCAGCAAAAGGGATAAAGGGAAAGAGATAGCCAGACAACTCTGTTTCTAGTTACGGTTCCTTGACAGCCAGTTTTGTTGCATCTGAAATCTGCACTGTCAGTATTCATTTCATGGAAATGTATCAATAACCCAGCCAAATTACAGATAGATTTTCTGAAAATCTATCCAGACTCAGTGACAATATACTTTACTCAATAATACTGAAACCAGAAAGCTACTATGTATTATAAACTCTCTTGTGAACTTCATAATCTTTCAATCCTTTCTACACTGAAGTAAAGATTTTGGATTGCTTTATAGTTTTTATGATTCTTCTTTTCTTTTTCTGCTCTAGGCATACTTTTTTCTTATTTTCAATAAGGCTCAGAATTATATTGATCATAGAATATCAGGGCTGGAAGGGACCTCAGGAAGTCATCTAGTCCAACCTCCTGCTCAAAGCAGGACCAATCCCCAATTTTTGCCCCAGATCTCTGAATGGCCCCCTCAAGGATTGAACTCACAACCCTCTTTGCACATAAATATGAATGTAAATAAAGTTAGTTTCACAGTGAGATGCAATAAGTAAAACCACGTACATCCTCAAACACAATAAAAATCAGTGTACGACAGATGATCCCAATTGTAACTGCTAAACAATGAAGCAACTATAGTTACCCAACATTTTGGCTTCCACCTTCCTCAGAAGGAATGTGCTTTCTATATTATACTGACACGTACTTTGTTGATAATTCTGAGCCATTACTGTAAGCATTTTGCTACTACAGGAAACTTCATTGTCATGGATACTAAACAAAAATGGAATATATTGCAGAGGAAGTTCCTACAGTCACTCTTGTCAAATATGGTCATCAGTAGAGCCATGTAAAATGTTTTGTCTGAAAAAAAATTCTGCAAAGAACATAGATTTGGCAAAACATGTAATGTTTTGTGAATTTGTGTCAGTTTTGCCAAATAAGTTTTGGTCAAAAACACCTGAATAAAATTCTGAAAAAAAATAATCATTTAAACATTTTGAAACAAAAAATTAAGATTTTTCATTTTGAATTCAAACAATTTTTTTCTACTTTTGGTTTGACCCCATTTTTTCCCCTCAGTTTTTCAGAGTTGCTAGTGAACTGAAAACTCCATTATTCACACAGCTCTAGTCTTTGGTGCAAACAATTCTACATACTGCTGCTTAAGTAGGATGGACATATCGGGCCTGATCCAAAGACCATTGGGAGTCTTTCCACTCCCTTCAACAGGCTTTAGATCAGACCCATACTGCTTAAACATCCCACCACCACATTTCTCAAAGTAATTAAAGTAGGATTCAGCATATTAATATTTGAAATATTTTGTTCAGACCTCTGTCTACATCATTTGCAAAAACATATTGCCTTTTTTAAAAAAAACAGAATTATAGTACTTTTGAAAGATTGGATTATGAGCCCTGCAATCTGAAACCAGTTAGCCTGAGAACAGAAGAAGTGTGGTCTTATAACCAGGGACTACAGAGTTATTAATAGTAATACTAAATTGTATTAGTACAGTTTTAATTCTAGTATGAATAGTGAGGGGATACATGTCTCAATCCTGAAACTCCCCCTTGTGATATTGTGTCTACATCCCAAATTCAGGGTTTGCCTCGGAGTTGACTAAACAATGCAAAAAGTGTGTAAGTGTGTGTTTATTCGGGGGAGGGGGCAGCACATCCCTAGGCCCACATCGCTTCCCACAGCTCCCATTGGCCTGGAACAGTGAACCGCGGCCAGTGGGAGCTGTGATCAGCCAAACCTGCAGATGCTGCTGGCAAACAAATCCCATCAGCGGATTTCCCTGACGGGCTGCGTGCCAAAGGTTGCCAATCCCTGAACTAGACCTTATTTCACAAGGGCCTCCATGCAGATCAACTTTCAGATAATATCAATGAGAGCTAGTCATCCACAAGACTTTGACAAAAAACAATTTAATATTTTATGACCTCTACCCCACTTACCTTCTGGTAGTTCAGCTTAATTCAGACTGAAATCCTCCCCATCCCATCTCCAATTCTCATTCTCCTCCCCCACTGCACACTTCTGAGGGAGTATATCAAAACATGACACTTATTGAAAGCAGAATACAGGTACATGATTCATACTGAGCTAAAGTGCATTTGAATTGTCAGCCAAAAACAGAGAATTAGATGCTTGCCCTTTATGATGAAAAATCAACTGGCTATCTAAGTCAATAACCCACTATACAAGGCATCTGAAGTCCTACAACACACATACTCAAATAGTAATTGTTAGGACTCATTCACTTTTATTTTCTTATGTGAGTATTAATGTTCTGTTTAAGAACAACATTGATAAACATTCAATGTTGTGTTACATCCCTTTTGCTGTGATTATAAGACTACCTAATATGATCAATAAATACAATCAATGAAGTTACCTAATATAATCAATGTGGCTATAATGTTACATAATAGGATCAATATGCTCAAAAGAGATGCCACTATGATCAATATCAGCATTTGAAATATTACACAAATAACCAAGGCTAGATATATAAAGTGCAAAGCAGATTGTAGTCTACAAGGAGTCTTATAACTCTCTGGAAGCATAGGAGTTAATCGTCACAGGCTGTTGTAAAACCTTCCAGTGAAATACAGGAATTTACTGCAGCTGAATTGAGGATACAGACGGTATGGACCATGTTTTCTGCATGCATATTTAAATACCTGAAATTAAATGAGTTTTAAGTTGATATTAGTGAATGACTTCCCGGAGATGTTGAAATACAGAGCTAAATGAGGCCTAACACATTTCCTGAAATAGAGTGCAGAAGAGAAGAGAAAAAAAGCCCAGATTACTCACGATTCTTTTCTCCTCTCCACCTTGACCCTGCTTTTATTCTGGCTGCCATGTCCACAGCAGCAGTTATTTCTACTAGCCAGAGCAGCAGCACCAGTGTCAGCACAGCCATAATAGGTTTAAAAAAATAAAAAATAAAAAAAATAAAAAAAACCAACCTCTACCTGAAGCACTGATAGAGATGAATTACTTTCACTAGGAATGAATAATTGGAGCCAATCCTTTCTATTCAGCAGAGGGGGATGTAAAACATATTTCACTATAAATATTTGCTAAAAAATTATATTTCCATCATGTTTTTTTATTTGCTGTAACCAAGAATATAAAAATAGAACCGATGTAAAGGCTTCCTTCAGACGCCAGAAGAGATTAATTTAGTCTGCTTTAGTCTATAAGCAACCACGAGTTCCTAACCTGCTTCTGCCACCTCTCAGTTCCTCCAAATGTTTTATCAAAATTCCACACAGCACCAAAACAAGGACAGAGCCAGGCTCAGAGTTTGTCTTTCTCCCCCCACCACTCCTTGGCTTGCAGATTTCACTGCAGATTTCCAGAGCTGTTGAAAGGGAACATTTAATTTTGGTACTCAAAACTCACTATGTCTTATGAAAAGAGCAAACTCATTTATAAATCTTCATCCCCTAATTTAAGAAAGGGGTGGCACCTCTAGGGAGAGAGCTGAAGGAGATGTAGCTCATAGGGTTATTTTGCTAGCTATTATATCCTACTAATCCAGCCAGCAGTATCAATTAATATGTTTCTTTTTCTGAAATTAATCTCTTTCATTCTTATATTTTATCAGTATTAACTCTTTGAAATTTAAGATGTGTTGAGGCATGTATTTCCTAATAATAAGTTTTGCTGAAATGCAAGAAGCCTACCAGTCTGTAAGATCCGGTAAGATCTGCTATATAGCAAAAAGTATAATGAGTTATAAATATGTCAGCATAAAAGTTAGCAACCTTTGGCACAGATAAGAATGGTCCCTGAACTTTGGGGAACCAAAGGGAGGAACTATCCACATCACATCACATCATATCACAGGTTTATCTGGCTTCTACAACCGCTTGGTAACCACAGGGTACACCACAACTTTGAGGTCATCAAGAGAGCCTAGATTGGCAGTTTTCGGAATGAGATAATCCTTATTAATATATTTAGAAAGTAAGTGTCATAATCCATGAATCTATAGAAGAAGGGTACCCATAAAATTCTTAGGGTACAGAAATAAGATTTGGGTATAGTAAGTTGGGCCTAAATTTCATAGGTCAGGATGCTATAAAATACCTTGTAAGAGAGCTCTTTGGGAGTCGACTCTATTCTAAAATTCTTCCTTTGATTCATTCATTCAGTTATCCTATACTCTTCTCATCTATCTATCTATTCTATTGTCTATCATGCTGTTAGCTCAGCTTGTGCAGTATACTATAACTACTCAACATTCCTAACAATTGGGGAAGCCAGCACCATCGCATAATTGGGCATGCCAGGAGTGAGGCTGATCCTTCACCTCCTATTACTGTGTCCTCAAGGAAGGGTGTGAGTATGTTAGGTTAAGGTACTTAGAAATGTTACCACCAGGAGTTTTGGAATTCTTTTACTGTTTTGCAGTTATAAGTTTCGTTGCATTTCTTATTTTTATGTTAATTTCAATAAAGATTATATCAATTTGGTATTGTCTTCAGTGTACATGTTCTTGTCAAGCACCCTGAGAATCCTCTCCCGTTATAGAACTCATTGAGTTCTCGAACTTTGTAGTCTGAATTGGATAAGAACCTATAAATCTTCTGGTCACATATGATGAGTGGCGAGCAATTAAACTAACTCATTAAATTCAGGTCAACAGAGAAGGGGTGTGGTTAAAAAAAAGGAAGCAAATACCTTTTTAAAAAGTTGATGGTAAATAACTGTACTTTTCTTCTATTTAACCTACATGTCTACAGTTTCTATCATTGGAGAGATATAATATACAGTGAGTAATATCACCTCCCACCCAAATCTAATTCCGTAGAGCTTGAAAGAATGTAACAGATAATTTACACTGCAATATATATAAAAAAAGCTTTGCAAATGCATACCACACTTCTCAGTACATAATGCATGTTGTGTAATGACTTTTTATCTTGCAAGCAAAACATCTAAATAAAATCAACATTCCACTAGGACTTCACTATTTTCACAATTAACTCTTTACTTGTTCTTGTATTAATTTAAGAATATCCTGACTACCTTAAAGACTCCCATGCTAAATATTTTTAGAATAGAACTTCAGCAACAATTAGATTTTAACCCTCACTATATTATTGAAATCAATCCTGACCTATATTCTTCTCGGACTTGTTTCGGCAAGTTGCGAAGCAGTTGTAACCGATAGTGGATGCCCTCCAATCCCAACGTGACAATGAGAGCTGAGAGGACTCAGCACCTAATTTTTGTGCTCAGTGCCTAGCAGGATCAAGTCCAAAATCACGTGCTACAGAATAAAGTCTGGCAGAGAAGTCTAGTCCTTTAGGATTATAAAGATCAGCTTCAAATATGTTTACAATTGTAATACTTACACAATTCTAAAATATTTTGTTTGCTAGGAGAAGAGTCAGGCATTAGTATTCAAGAGACTGACCTTCTGCATTGGATGTTTATGCATTATGCTTTGGGTTATACGCTACAGTTAACACCAAAATTTAAACAGATTTTTGAATAAAGTACTAGATTTAATGCTTTGGCACTATTTAACACAACACAAAAAGACCAAGGCAAAAGAAGGCATTTGAACCTAAATAATACACATTTATATTTACACAGATACACCCCCTATATTTGTGTGAGGTCTCCGATAATAACTATTAGTGCTACATGCAATTATAGAGTGTTCATAACTGGGTTGCTGTCACAGTCCTCTTTTATGTCATTTGGTCTGAGATCAGTGGATATTACCAAAATACTGGATAGTAAGCAGATACATTCTGATCACCTGAAGCAGTTTAACTTTAGATCCATTACTGTCAGGGGGTATGGCTATCCTGCAGTTTGAGGTGTGATTGAAGCATGGGTTGGAACACCCGCACTAGCTTTAATCTATCTAGCCTGGCTAAAAATAGGAGTGAAGACATGGTAGCACAAGCTTCAGTGCGGGCAGTACAAGCTCACTCAGAACCCTAGATACATACTGATGTTTCTAGCCCATCTGTCATCACAATGTATACATACCCAATTATGCTAGCTGTCCAGAGGCAGCAGAGGGAAGAGAGGGCCTTAAATCCACAATGCTTCTATGGCATTGGCTAAACACAGGGAGAACAAACACTTCACCTATTTAAATTGTGGCAGGCATGTCACTGCAGCATGCAATTCCCGTGGTCCTCAGCTATCATCCAGAATTCCTCCAAAAACAGACAATTAAGATGTGTTCAGACAAGCAGGAGGAGCACCAGAAAAACAAAGGCCCCAATTGTCCATTTTGGCTGAGCTATGTTCGACACAGAAGTGGGGGTGAGGAAGGAGGGAATTTCATACTCTAGCCTTACATAGGGACCTGCTCACACTCAAACGTACGTTAGAGCAGATTCAGGGCTGCTGTGATTTTCCATGGACTATCTGCTGGAGAGTTTCTGTGAGAGATTTGCACAGAGCCCTATGGAACGACAGGTTAATAGTTACTATAAACCTGCAAATTACATTGTCTTAAGGACCTGTTTGAGTTTCACTGTGTGTCACACCCTGGAGGACAGCAATTCTGGGGAATTCAATTCAGCTCTGTTGGAGACAGAACAATGCTTGCCATGAAAACAATGATGATGTGAAGTATTAATGAAAACTAGGAATTGTTCAAGGACGTTCTCCTGGAGGCCCCAAAAAGCTATGATTTCCTAAGACATGAAAAAAGATACACTGAGCAAGAAGCCATCCTGATTAAAAATAAGATGTGATAATAGCGATAACACACACACACACACACACACACAATAAATGTTGAAAAAAAGGAAGAAAATGGCAATGAATGTAAGCTACGAGTTAAAAAAAAAGGTAGGCAATTGACAGAGCAAGCCAAGGAATCAATGAAATATCAATGGCCAATAGGGTTAAAGATTAAAAGAAGTCATTTTAAAATATGCATTAGAAAAAGAAAAACCCTAGATCAGGTTTAGGTCCACTTGTAGATGCAGATGACAGAATTTTAAATAGTGATGTAGAAAAAGCAGAAATATCTAATAGATATCTCTGTTCTGTATTTGGAATGAAGCAGGAGGATATACTCTTCCCACATATTGTGAATGCAATAGAACGTTTACTATCTGTAACAAAGGAGGATGAGAGTCAGCATCTGTTAAAATTAACTATTTTCAAAACCATAGACCCAAATAACTTATAACGAGTCTTAAAGGAAATAGCTGAGGAGCTCCCTGAACCACTGATGTTAATTTTTAACAAATCTTGGGAAACTGGGTAAATTCCAAAGGATTGGAGGACTGCCAACGTAGTTCCAATATTAAAAAGGATAAAAGGGATTACCCAAGAAACTATAGACTGGTTAGCCTGACATCGCTCTCGGGTAAAATAACAGACCAATTAATTTTGGACACTACCAACAAGAAACTAAAAAGATACTAAAAGAGACTAAAAATAGAGACTAAAAATATAATTCATGCCAGTCAGTATGTTTCCATGGAAGTTAAGGGCCAGTCAAACATTGTGTACACACACACACACACACACACACACACACAGAGGATTACAGGGTCTGGTTGAAAAAGGCAACTGTATTGATATAGTATATTTGGATTGTCCAAGGAATTTGACTTAATTGTACATCACATTTTGCATTGCATGGAATTAACAGAGCACACACCAGATGTATTAAAGACTGGCTCACTGACAAATCTCAAATTGCTAATTGGGAGATATCAATGAGTGGGGCTATTTTGAATGGGGCCCCACGGCATTGGTTCTTGGTCCAAATCTATTTAATAATTACCAGCGATTTAGAAGATATGAAAATCTTTGCTGTTAAAGTCCCAAATGACACAAAAATTGGGAAGTAAATAATGAGGAGGACAGGTTATGTTATATAGTGATCTGATTCTCTTGGTTACAAGGTCACAACAAAATGCATTTTAATATAGCCAAATGCAAAGTAATACAACCCGGAATGCAGGTTATACCTACAGGCAGTGCAGGCTCTTGGAAATCAGCAACTCAAAGAAGGATTCAGGGGCCATCATAGATAACAGCCTCAGTCTGAGCTTTCAGTGGAATGCTATTACACAACAGGTTGTGATCCTTGGATGTATACAAAGGAGAATATCAAGTACAAGTTGGGAAGTGATCTTGTCTCTGTACACAGCATTGGCAAGACTGCTATTAGTCTACTGTTCACACTTCAAGAGACGTGGAAATACTAGAGAGAGTTCAAAGGAGAGCCACAAGGAAGATTCAGGGACAGAAAAACAAACCGTATGACGTGAGACTTCAGGAGCTCAATTTATTCAGCTTATTGGAAAGAAGGTGGAGATGTGACTTGATCATGGTATATGTGTACTTACATATGCAAAAATAGAGCGGGGGGCTTTGCAAACTTGCTGACAAAGGCATAACAAGATCCAATGGCTTCAAGTTGAAGCTAAACAAATTCAACCGTGAAATAATATGATTGCCTAGCAGTGAGGATAAACACACCTTAGAAGAGCTCACCAGAGAAGGTGAGGGACTCACCATCATTTTGAGTCTTTAAAATGAAATTAGATATCTTTTTAAAAAAATAGATACACTTTAATCCAGTTTCAAAGAGAAATTCTCCTGTCTGTGTGTAGGTGGGTGGCTGAAGTGGTCCCTTCTGGCACCCGAATCTGTGACTCTATTAGTCCCACTGTTCCTCCCCTCCCTCAACATGCTCATAAGACTTGCAGCTACGCTTTAAGATGACTATAATCAAAGCTTATGCTTCAGGACTTCAGCTGGTCATCACAGAGAGGCCAGAAAGGAATATTTTTTCCCTGATTCACAATTGATTAGATGTATTTTGGGTTTCCCCTCCACATACCTTCCTCTGAAGTGTCAGAAATTAGCAAAAGGTGGAGACAGGAGGTTGACCAGTACTTTGAGGAGGCACAAAGTATCATTTCTAGATGCCTAGCTAATGTTTCTTGCTCAAGATCACACGGATAGACAGATTTGAGGTTGGGAAGGAATTTTTCACCAGGTCAGATTAGAAGGGATGGGGGGTTGTTTATTTTTTGGGGGTTTTTTTGCCTTCGTCTTCAGTATGGGGCATGGGATCATCTTCTGGGATCATCTGGGCATATTTCACCTAACCAATTCCCTGCTATTGCAGGGCTCTCAGCCATTGATGGCACCTTGCTTTCCCCCATTCTCTGCCAGTCGCACAGTTTAGTTATCCTCAGGACTCAACTGTTTTAGTCTAACTAAAGACTTTGCGCTTAATTTAGAGGCAGCTGGGTGAAATTCAATGGCCTGTGATATAGAGGAGGTCAGATAACATGATTCAGCAGTTCCTTCTGGACTTAAACTCTATGCTTGAGTTTCACATAATTTGCCCAATTCGGTTAGAGACCAAACCCTACTATTTTTGTCCATTGAAGCCTGGAGGAAATGCTGGAAATCATAGACCATCTTGGTCAGCTTTCTTATCCTTTTCTTTGATATATATGTGTACAACAAAACCAAACCCCCAGACTTGAATAGCTTCACACAGTGCAGAGAGCTCCCCACCAGATTTTATTCAAACTTGTCATTTACTTAATGAAGTTTTAATAGCCAGTGCAACAATCAATGTTAATACAACATTAAGACTAAGAATTCAAAGGCATGAAATTAGAGAAAATTACAAAAGTTATAGTTCTGATAATTCAATCCACTGCATTGATTGTTTACTTATTGAACACCAACATTGTACAGATCACTGTCTAAGCATATAAAATGATATGGGTTATGGTCCACATGGATCTTATCACATCTATGTCTCAACATATATTTACAATATGATTAAGTTAATGATGCTGTGGGAGCCATATTTGTTTTTTTAAAAAAATCCTGTCTATTGTGCATTTACATACCCAACCTAAGATTGTATTAAGTTTTTAACAGAAAGTCCCTCAATGTTAGAGGAAAATAAACATATTGACAGTAGCACAGATATACACACATACATAAATACACATTCATATAATGTATATGTGCAGAGAGAGAGAGATCCCAATGCTACAACAATTATTTTTCCAAAATAAATACTCCTTGCTTTTCATTAACTGCTCTTCAGGAAGCTTTTAAGTAACTGCTCCCATCAGACTTCCACCAGCCTTGCATTAAAGTCCCTTATTCAGTACAATTAAGACTGACGGTGCTCTTTAAAGTTTATCTTTAAAAGCAATACTTGTTTTATGAAGCAATAACAGAACTTCTCCAGGCCATGTGCCTTCTGTGTCTTGCCAGCTTTCCTCATACTCTCAAGATAACATGGATCTAGAAAAATGTATGGATCTCAAGCCGTAAAACAGACTTCAGAAAATGAACACACAGATCAAAGTATACTGCCAAAGTATTTTTCCATCTGGTGGCAGTAGCAGCAAAACAGGCACACTTCTGTGCAAGAGGGGTGTTTGGTAAATCTTGTTTTCCATTGCTTGCTGATGAAGAAAACTGTTGTCATGTTGTCCAACAATACTTGAATGTGTTGAGCTTCTATTAGTGGTATCAGCGGCCTGGCAAGCCTCTCAGAACACCCTCACTTCTAAGTGGCTTATGCCCATCGTGGACTCCTAGGAAGTCCATGTTCCTTGTGCTTTATATTTGTCTAGATGGGTGCCTGTTGTATTAATTTAGATGGAGCAAAGGTGGGGGGGGGGCAAAGAATCAAAGTTGTTAACATGACCCTGCAACCATCCAATATTAAACAGTTACAAGGTTGGAGGTTTGATATACAGAGACTACACTTTGTTAGTTTCATGGTAAGCACACTAGGAAATTCATGCCAAACCTAAGGAATGTATTAACTATGATAGGAAAAACAAAACAAAAAGAATGTATAAGCAGTTTAACACTGAAAATAAATTACATGAGACAAACTTGACCAACACCTATCAAAGTCCCTTATTAAAGAGAGGATATCAGTTAGAGTACCTAGGGCAACCCTTCTTAGTGTGGAGGAAAAGATTGGTTTGGTTGCTCTGTTCCAAGATGTAAATGATGGTTACTTTTCCTGCTTTTGCCAGAAACACTGGGGGGAGGGGGTGGGGGGAGGAAAAGGGAAGAGACAGGATAGTAAAAATGGAGGAAATACAACTTTTGTTGAGGTTCTTGGGATTCCAGGTGGCAGGTTAGTCACAGATGGATGTTCTGGGTTGGCAGGTTAGATTGACAGCAGTGCTCTGCGCTCTGGCTCATTTCCTGGACTGGAACATCATCTGGTTTGTTTGGGCCCCCGCAGGCTAGGTAAAGCTGGGAAGAGCTAGATGGGCTGCCTTGTCTCATTATGCTGGTGCCATGTGATACAACTGACGTCAGGATCAGAGGGAAAGCGGAGAGAGAGAGAGAGAGAACAGAAGGAAAAAAGTGGGGCAGAAAGAAACACATGAGGAAAGGGGAGGCAAAGCACTCTCTCACATGTCACTGGCTGGAGTTTGCTACTGGTGCAACAATGATGACCAGGTATCCCCGCTGGCGTGCTGAGGTCTGGACTTCAAGACCATGCAGTTACCTTTGGGATCCATGGGCAAAGGACAAAATCTCTGGAGTGGAATGAAACAAAGGTCTGAAAGTTCTTCCCCCTGCTCCAGGAATTCCCCGAGTGAGTTTAGAAGTCCCTCTCCCAAAAGTCTCTCAAAAGAGGGGTGATGGGCAGACTACTCCATCATCTCATTATTTTGTTCATCAATAAGGCCTAACGTCCAACATTCCAATTTTACTCCATTAAGTTTGAGTCCCATACTTCCCTTGTTTACCATGTCAACACAGTCCTTGAGTTATATCAGTAGAGCCCTTTTGTGTAGACTAACTCAGCCTCTGTCTTTCATTTTTGCAAACAATCATATGTAACAGTCTGAGTTGCACCTTTGTTACCTTTTTCCCCATCGACATTTATTAACACTTGACTAAACCATTTTAAAACTTCCATCCACTTTCCTATAGTGAGGCTAATGACTGAGGTAGGCCAAGTTATCACAACACACTCCAGCCCCAACAATGAGGCATCCATGATTAATTTTTTCTCAATTGGAGGAGAAGTGAAAGGGACTCACACAAAGTCTCTGCTCTCCCATCAAGTCAGAAAATCTCACACTGTGCCTGCTTTGTACCTAGAATATCCAAAGCCAAGGCTGTAGGCAGTGGCAGTGCAGTCTTATGAAAAGTGGTCATGGAGATGCAGGACAGCATGCAGACTAAGAGAATGGGGCATGAATGAATCAATGTATGTGGCCTCAGTCTGAGTTAAGTAGCAAGATTCTTTATGGACTGATATCTGTCCTGAGGGAGGTATGTTTTGGTGCTGAGAGAGTTCATTGGAGGGGGGAGGCATTGGATAAGGGGCAGGCGGTCCCGGGGGGGCAGTCAGGGGACAGGGAGCAGTTGGATGGGGCGGAGGTTTGGGGGAAGCGGTCAGGGCACAGGGAGCAGGGCGGTTGGATAGGCGTGAGCGGGTGGACATTGGATAGGGGGCCATATAGTTTCGCAACCCTGATGTGGCCCTCGGGCCAAAAATTTTGCCCACCCCGTAGTAGAGGCACTTCTGATGACTTAGAAAGCATGGAGGCAGGAAGTCCAATTTTTGAAGCCCGGGATCTTGGGCACAATAGTTTCCTCATAAGAGGAATTGGAAGGAGGAGATGAGATGGACAGGGGATAGTGGCGGGAACCCCCAAATCTTAACTATATACTATAAAAGTTAACACTATTATTAGATTTTTTTTTATATTTACAATATTTACAGGAACAGGGTTCAAGATCAACTTAGTGGATACCTAAGGGTTCTGTCTCAGACCATGCAGTGGTAGAAAGACACTGGAGAGGAGATTGGTGCAAACTATCCTTTATACCCTTGATTTGGAGCACAAGGAAGAGAAGGCACACAAACAGACCAACCAACATTGATAACAAAAAAATCTTCCAGTCTCATGTGCCTGGATCAACTTCAAGGTTGATCATGAGTCCTGGGCTCTCGTCATTAATTAATATTAAAAACAGCAATGAATAATTTGTTTTGTGAAATTTTTTTAAAAAAGTAACTATTCGGGCTCCACAAATAATATTTTAAAGAAATAATTCTTGAAGGTAAAATTTGGGGCTACTAACCTTGACGCTGTTCTTTAAAAAACAAAACAAAACAAAAAAAACCCACCACCAGTAAAACTTTTGTTTTTGACTGACATTTTTAAAAAAATTTTAAAAAAAGTCTTTTATAAGAAGAGTGGTGATGGAGTGCTTTAGTAATTTGACGGTACAGCTACACTGAACACTGCAATGAAAAAGGAGGTCTAAGAGTCAAAGTTTCTTCATGTAAAAGTCTGCCAGTGGACCCTTCTGGGTACTTCACGGGTATTCTCAATCACATGACTCCACTGATCATGACTGTAATTGGGGTGATATTGCAACGGAATGGGGAAATCTCTCAAGTAACTAGGTCCATTTAGGGCTTTCTTTGTTAAAAAACAAAAAACTCAACACCTTAAACTCTGCCTAGAAACCCTCAAACAGCCTGTGTAGGACAAGAAGCACTGGTGCCAGGCTCTCTCACCATAAAGCTCTTCTTAGTAGCTCATTCTGGATCAGCTTCAGTTTCCCGAAGGTCTCAAGAACTGTATTTGAAACATTGGTTCTCAACTAAGGTTTCAGTCTGTAGACTGGAAAGGCTGACCACAGAATTTGGTACGACAAAAAGTCAAGTAGTAGTAGCCACCATTCAAATCTCATTTACCAGATATATTCATGGATAATGATTTTCATTAAGGATATGAAGAAAGAGAAAGGGTGGGGGCGGTTGATGGGCCGTTAAGACTCAGGAGCTTTAACTTGGGATTTCACATTACTAGGAAATTGTCTAACATCAACCAGCATTAAAAAAAAACAAAACAGTTGGATATCAAACCTAGGTATCAGTCTGATTCCCACTGAATTCAATGGGAACAGCAGCACTCAGCATTTCTCAGGAATGTGTTAATGGATAGATATCTATTTTGTTAATATGTGCATAAAATAAAAATGTGAAAATGTTGTAAAAGCTACTGTGGAAATCAAAATACATTTAATAAATCAGTGACTAGTGTAATGGAGTAAGTGGCCAGATGCTGGCTGAAATGGAAAGATATGGACTGAGAAGACAGACTATTATTTATCTTCCTTGAAATTCATGAATGGACAAATTATTATATACCTTTCCAATGAATGTATATTTCCTTCTACATGTATAACGTGTGCCGTTTGAGTCGTAGTTCCAGCACCAAAGATTGCCCTTGGGCTTGTCTGGACAAGCATAAATTAGCTTTAAGTTAAGCACATGCATAATTTGCTGAATTAGAGTCTGAGTGAGGGATCTGAGACCAGTTGGAAAGTTGCATGTTGTGAGGGGAGAAGAGACTGTGATGAGGGAGAGGAAGCCAGAGGTCCACTGTCCAGAAGTCCACTGCACAAGGAAAGGAAAGTATTATGGAAAGGGGTACTTTTCAAAATTGATTCAATTGTGAAAAAGGTTTCTGAGCAATGGGCAAAGATTCACCCTTGTTCTTGTTTCTTTTCAATCCAGTTTGGCAATCTCCATTTGAAGTACAGCAAGTATCCTGGTACATCTGGAGGCATCATGCCGACTGTGGGCTTCCAAGGGCGCTTGATGATTCTAGTCACTGCCACTCATCGAGTTCACCTTCCCCATCCCAAAAGGCTCTAATTAAGAGCTATAAACGGCTCAATAATATTCACTGTCTTCTGTACAGAAAAGTCAACGTGCTATATTTGTGAGTCAAGTGGACGCTTCTAGGTTGCCATAATGAATGTTCTTATGGGCTCCTTTTTGAAGTGACTTCAGTTTGGATTTCAAATCTTTCTGGTGCCATGGAACTCATTTTCAAAAATCAGCAAATTTCAGGGATTCTCCCTCTCTCCCTAAAGTTTCTAGTTTGCATGACAGAATGTGCAAAGATACTGAGATTTCAAGTCTCTGTCATATTAGTAGTAGTTCTAGTATTGAAAGGCCAGTATCATATGGTTCTCTAAAGCACCAAAATTATTGTGGATGCTACAATTTTTAAAATATTGTTAAAATACAAACAGTGGTATTTTTTCTACAGGGATTTCACGGTCTAGTCATGAAATTATTTCCTCGTGTCTGGGAACACAATTCAGGCATGTTTCCTCAGAAATTCTCAGTGACAATATGCACCTTTAAAAATATCTCAGACTGCATCCAAAATTACTCACTCAGAGCAGAAATCTGAGAAATACATCAGACAGTCATTGTTTAAGCGTGAAATAAATGTGGCAAACTTCGGCTCAAAGGGGAAAAAAACCAGAATTGAGTAGGTTGAAAATCAACTGTGAAATCTTTTTTTTTTCCTTTGAGGAACAACATTTATAATATAAACATGAAATATAGAGTGCCTTAGAGATGTGTTGATTTTGATGTGTAAGGATTTAGTTAGGTATCTGTGTGGATGTGATAGACATCTCCTCTTAAGACATAGAAGGCAGAGTTTATAATTTTAAATTGTTATTGGTTTTGAATATATATATATGTAGGAGAAAAAATATATTAATTGAAAAGGTATTTAATAATTATAATGCAGTCAAAGAAGATTTTAGACATGGGGCCAAATTCAGCTCTGGTGTAAGTGAGATTCACTGAAGTCAATGTCATTATGCTCACTGACTCTAGATCTGAATTTGACCCATGGTATTTATTCATATTATTTACAGCACAGAGCCACATAGAATATGTTATTGGAAACCTGTCAATAGATTACAGGGAAATGGAGTATGCCAAACACTTAGATACAAAGGAAATAGTAAAGATACACTTAAAATACACTATTTTTGTTCAGGGATCTAATTAAATCATTGTGACATCTGGAGGTTAGGAGGGAGAGAGAATCCCAATAAAAGAAAGTACATGGCGTTTTCTTTTTGGTAAGCACTATATATATACTCCCATAAGCCCCATTTTCCCTCCCCATTCTGAAAATCTCTGACAAGTCATCTGACACCTCTGGATTCTCAGTTCAGTTTATTTAAAGTACCCCATTTGTACAGCATGAGCTTGACAGGTTATAAATGAGCATACCAGGCTCAGTTCTCTAAGGGCTCTCTGCACAGGGAAGGTTGTCACTTAATTGAATTAAAGGCTTTTCCATTCCTGCTGGGAGCTTTCACTTTGTTCTAATTTTCTGGGGATCTTCACAATAAATTTCAACCCTGGGTAACTAATGATCCTGTTTCAATCACACTTAAGTTCATGGGACTCTTGTGCAACATAATGAACTAGATTCTTTTGGACACCTGATACCTTTTTCTCTTTAATCTCATACATAGGTGTCAATGTCATAACAAATAAATTAATTAAAAAAATAGAGAAAACAGAAAAATAAAATCCCTTCCTGGTGACATTTTTTCCTCTGAGTACCAGCAATGTTTAAAATTGGAGGTAGAAAGCTACATGTGGGTTTATTAACATTTCTTTGCAGTTTAGCACATCAGCCTTAATGTCAAATGGCATAATTCTATGTTTACAATGTTGGGTTGAAACATCACTCTGTGGTACCAGCTGCTGAGTTTGATGAGTTAGGGTTTGCACATTTATACAGCAAGACAGTACAGTATGACATCTAATAACAGGACTACGTTAACAGTATGTATTAGTGTTTGTTTTGTTTTTAAGATATACTTTAAATTACAATTCAGACATGCATTGAATATGGTGATTATTTCATATATTATCAAATGGATCTTTAATGCTGGACGTATTGTACAGTATGTCAGAATGTAGAAACTGGAACTCACTAAAGAATGTTGTAGAACTGTGCTGTAAAATAATAAAAGGAAAAAAGTCTGAAGTAGGAAGGAAGCTCTAAAAGCATATATGTATACCACGGAGATTACCTCAAAATTGATTGAAATTGTAACCACAACATAAGTGGCTCAGAGTTTAACAGAGTAATGCAATAGCCCATAAAATTTGCTGCTACTGGGGGAGGTCAAAATTTTATTTCATGGACTTAACTCATGCAGATCACACTGGGCTTAAAAAGATGACTTCCAAAAAAAATGTGGAGGACATTTGTTCCTGAAAGGAAAAAAAATAAATAGTTTGTAGGATTCCTACCAGTCCAGTACTGATAAATGACTGTATTGTGGAATACATTGGTTTGTCTTGGTTGAGCTACATGAAGACTACAGGTGGTGAGTTCTTCCCATTGCTGCAACTGTCATAGCAAAGAAGAAAATATTACAAATGCTAATTGATACTGGCAAAAAAGGCAACTACTCAAACTTTAACAAACAAATGTTTGGAATGAACTGTAAACAATTTCCAACTATACCAAACTACATTCTGACCCATGCGCTTAGCTGGAATTAATGCTAAAAAGCATGAGAGCACATTAAGATTGATCATATAACCTATAGACTGTAAAACAAATGTCCCTGCCTCTTCCTTCCTAAAGTGCTGAAATACTCTAAAACCCCCATAAAATCCTTGCTAACTCTTTGCTTTGTTGTTTAGTTTTCTGTTGCCATTTAAATGGCTCTTCTAGACACATTTTAGAAAGTGAGGATTAATCAGATATACAAAAGTCCTTGTCTAGATGAGTATTTGGTTGTGTTGCAACACAGGATAATGATTGCCTATTAACACTTTAGCGAGTATTTACAAAAGTATTAACACAGATGTTTAGGAAAAAGTTTGTTCCAGGACACAAACATTTGTTCCTTCTTGTGGTTTGCCCTAGGCTGAGAAACAAATGTGTCCTGGAATAAACTTTTGTGAAGCGTCTGGCATTAGCATTTAGAGTTGTGCTAGTTAATGTATGTTTATTGATAATCTATTAACACATTTTACAAGTGGAACAAAAACAGAGGGAACATGGAGGAACATTGTAGCTACCAGAGCAGAAAAGGGAAACAGGAGAGAGAGAGAATAAAAGTCATACTTTTCTTCCTTTGTCACCAAACAGATAAGACAACAACATAAAATAACATAGAAAAGTAGAAGAAAATGGACTGAAAAATTAGAGCCGTGGCAACTGCGTCACACCACGGGATCAGTTTGCATTGTTGGGAGAGTGTGAATCTGGCAAGTCATTCCGGGGAAGCGCTTCAACTAAAAAGGTGGAGGAACACAAAGCTGGGGAATAGACAAGACCAAAAACATTCAAAGGTAAGTCGAATGCTAGTCTGACATTCCATACCAATTCACCACTCCAATAATTGGCCTCAGTTCCAGTGGAGTCAGTAGAGTTGTGTCTGCTTCTCAGACCATCAGTGGTTTGGGCTTCTCTCCTTTCTATCAGAGTGTAAATTAAAGGAAGATAAAAAGCTATGGTGTGCAGTATTTTTTGTTTTTATTTGTTGAAGGACTGCCAAGCCTGGAGATTAGTCTGCACAATGAGTCTCTCTTTTTGGGCATTTAACTTGCATAACATCTTTAAACGTGATATTTATTGTTTACTGTTTAGAAAAGCTTTATTTTAAAATAATCCCTCACATAATTGTGAGATAACAAAGCAAGACGTCCTTCTGAAATATTGTGACAATTGACTATTGTAGTTATCACAATAACGCATCTAACTATTTTAGCTGTGTGAACCAGGGTAATGTTTAAAAGGATTATTATTTACTCAAACTGGAACAGATAGGACTTTGGAGTGATTTATGTTTGACAAATTAACCTATATGCTTGTGTACTTAGGTGTATAACTTACTCAATAGACAGGAATAAGTTGCATGAGATATACTACAGAATATCAAAATATCTCAAAATTACGCTAGATTATTTCCTTGGTACAAGATGATATTAGGGCTGTCAACTAATTGCAGTTAACTCAAAATAAATTAACTCCATTAAAAATTAATTGTGATTAATCGCAATTTTGATCGCACAGTTAAACAAGAATACTAATTGAAGTTTATTATAAATATACTTGGATGTTTTTCTACATTTTCAAATGTATTGATTTCAATTACAACACAGAATACTAAGTGTACAGTGCTCACTTTATATTATTATTTTGATTACAAATATTTGCATGGTAAAAAAAATAAACAAAAGAAATAGTATTTTTCAATTTACCTCATACAAGTATTGTAGTGCAATCATTTTATGGTGAAAGTGTAACTTACAAATGTAGAATTTTTTTTTTACATAATTGCACTCAAAAATAAAATAATGTAAAACTTTAGAGCCTGCAAGTCCACTAAGTTCTACTTCTTTTTCAGCAAATCGCTAAGAGAAACAAGTTTGTTTACATTTACAGGAGATAATGCTGCCTGCTTCTTATTTACAATGTGAGAATAGGCACTTTTGTAGCCAGCGTTGCAAGGTATTATGTGCCAGATATGCTAAACATTTGTATGCCCCTTCACGCTTTGACCACCATTCCAGAGGACATTCTTCCATGCTGATGATGGGTTTTGCTCGATAATGATCCAAAGCAGTGCTGACTGATGCATGTTCATTTTCATCATATGCCACCAATAGAAGGCTGATTTTCTTTTTTGGTGGTTCAGGTTCTGTAGGTTTGCATTGCAGTGTTGCTCTTTTAAGACTTCTGACAGCAAGTTGCACAGCTCATCCCTCTCAGATTTCGGAAGGTACCTCAGATTCTTAAACCTTGGTTCAAGTGCTGTAGCTATATTTTGAAATCTCATATTAATACCTTTTTTGTGTATTGTCATATCTGCAGTGAAACTGTTCTTAAATTGAACAACATGTGCTGGGTCATCATCCGAGACTGTCAAAATCCAAAATATATGGCAGAATGCAGGTAAAACCACAGAGCAGGAGATGTACAACTCTCTCCTAAGGAGTTCAGTAACAAATTTAATTAACACATTTTTTTTTAAAAATGGTCATCAATATGGAACTATGTCTCTGGAATGGTGGCCAAAGCATGAAGGGGCATACAAATGTTCAGCATATCTGGCACATAAATACCTTGCAATGCCAACTACAAAAGTACCATGCGAACGACTGTTCTCACTTTCAGGTGACAAGTAAATACGAAGCAAGCAGCATTATCTCCCATCAATGTAAACAAACTTGTTTGTCTTCACGATTAGCCAAACAAGAAGCAGGACTGAGTGGACTTGTAGGCGTTAAAGTTTTACATTGTTTTGTTTTTGAGTGCAGTTATGTAAAAAAAAAATTCTACATTTGTAAGTTGCACTTTCACCATAAAGAGATTGCTCTACAGTACTTGTATGAGGTGAACTGAAGAATACTATTTCTTTTGTTTATTTTTTTACTGTGCAAATATTTGTAATTAAAATAATAATATAAAGTGAACACTGTACACTTTTTATTCTGTGTTGTAATTGAAAACAATGCATTTGAAAATGTAAAAACATCCAGAAATAGTTAAATAAATGGTATTCAATTATTAACAGTACAATTAAAACTGTGATTAAATCATGATTTTTATAATCTTGCTATTGCGATTATTTTAATCAGTTGACAGCCCTAGATACTATAATGTTTCACAGTTATCTAGTAAGACCTTTCACACTAAACATGCCTCTGCTCTATACTAAATTTTAGTGTGCCCAATATTATTAACTTGTTTATTTTAGAATTGGATGCATTTTGCCATGAACTTGCTTTCAGTCCAGATTTGCCATCCTTACTTATACTGAGTCCACAAATGGACACACTGATTTCAATGGGATTGTTCATGAAATAAGATCTGTTCAACATGAGTGACAGTGTATATAGACTTTAAACTCTATTTAAAAAAAAAACAAAACAGTATATGAAGATTTCTTACTAGTACCCCGTGGTGGATGCGGAAGAGGCAAGTTATTCCAGTTCTAACTTGTGTTCCAATGGTTCTCTGCAGATGTACCTTCATTTTAATACTATTTGTATTGCTTAATATTGTTTTGGGCTAATTCTTTTGACTTATGGTCACACCACATCGTTTTGTGAAGTTTTTCCAACAGAATCATAGAAGACCTGGAGCTCTGAAGACCCACCCTTTTTTTGGAAAATGAGAGTTTACCGGCAGATCTTCAATTAACTATGGGAACTGCTGCCAGCCCCTTAAACATACAAGTGAAGCCAGATATCAAAGATCTGAAGTGCAGATCTGCTGGTATCATATGGCTCTTAGGCACATAATAAAACTAATGAAATTTTTAGCTGAGATAAGATTTAAATATCACCAACTACACATATGCAGTATTTTTTCTTCAGGTTGTTCCCCCGCCCCGCCACAAAACCAAAAGCAATTTGACTGTGCTACAAACTAATACTATTCCATATTTTTCTTTTAATTTAAAATATTTGCAGAGTTATAAAATCACAATAAAACTTTAGAAATTTTGAACTTCAAAGAGAATGGTTCTACAAAAGATATGTCTGACTTCCATACTATTGAACCAGATGTAAATTATAAATCATTGAAGCAAATCCTAATTTGCTTCACTTTAAAAGTGGTATACCAATATTTTTAAAGGAACTGGCTCCATAGCTGGTGTAAATCACTGTAGCTTCATCCAAATCAGTGAAGTATCTTGTCCAAGGTTACAAAAATCTTACTTCCTGGGAGGCTCAATCCCATTGAAGTTTTATCATTGACTTTAGGAGGAGATAGAACAAACTTTTGAAGAGTATGTGTAATCAGTTCAAAAGAATCCTAAACCAACAGTGAAAAAAACAAACAAAACAAAACCAAAAACCCCAAACAAAACCCTCCACACACCCCTAGTTCTGGCCCAAAGTTACGTCTCTGAAAATTTATGCAGCTACTATAGAAATACTGACTAACCCTGCAGCGTTGATTAAAAAACATTATATAATATTACCAAAATATATTTAGTCCCTTCCAGCAGAGTAACAAAAACATACTTTGAAACATTTTCTGAAAAAATAAATGCCAACTATTTTTACCCTCTTTTAATATGCATAACAAACATATTAAAGTAATATCTAATCACTTTGAAGATATCTTATATTATTAGCATACCAAACACATGTTCTTATGTAATTTATAATGTAATGTTTAACAATTTTGTATTTGTTGAACATTAAATGAATTAATGTTCTCTATCTAGAATCATTAAAATGTGCATAATTATATCAAAATTACAGTATATTATTCAAATATGCTGAAAGTATTTTATTTTTCTTTAATTAGAATATCTTACTATACTTATTGTGCCTATTTAAGGAAAAGGACTAAAAAGTTACAGCTGACATTTTCTAGAAGAAGCTTCAAGGCATCTTGTTAAACGTGAACAAGATCAAAAAACAAGTTTAATACAGAAAGAGGAGAATGCATTGTATGTTTATTTTCTCTAAAACAAGAAAGTTAAATTTTAGTTATTGAAGACTACAATACACATATTATAGCAGCAAAATACAATCTTACATGATAATAAAATGTCAGTAACTGTATACTGATGGATGTCTAGTAGCATATAGTATATTTTTGGAGTTGGAGTTCTGTTTTATTAGAAATTAAATTCATTCTAAGTCATTACAAATTTGACTAAATGGGGAAAAAAGGCTCCCAAAACAATGGTTTTGGTATAGATCCGTACATAAATACATGCTGTTTTTAAATTCCTTAGCAACGAAGTGGAGGATTTATATAAACAAATTTGACTCTACAAATGTTTCTTGTTGGAGAATAGTAGTTTTAGAAGTAGACTTCAGAATGACTGGCAAACATCAATGCTGTCACAACATTCAGAGTCTGACTTTATATCTAGTGAAATCTGAAATAACTTTAGAAACACCACTACATTCTAATATGGCAGAATGTAAGTGACATAGTGCTGGCGTTCAATCTAATTTTTAGCATAAATCAGATACCATAGTGATTGGTGCAGTTGATATGCATAAAACAGATTAGATACATAGGAGAGGTGATGCATCCTAAACTATTATATCCTGAAATCCAGTCAGTGCAAATTAAGCGTGACTCATCAAGTCATTTTTATTAGATTTATATACCACCAAATCCATAAGACTTCAAAACTATTGGTATATTATCTACTTAATTATTATTCAATATAAAGGGATAAAACTAATAGGGTTCTACAGAAATTAATCTAAAACCAACCCCATTTTTATCAAGAATAGTAAACCGTGTATGGGTTCCTCGAACCACTCTAGAATTCTATAGCAATGATATAGCAATTCTATAGCAATCCAGAGAATGGATTATATAAATCTATGTAAATTATTTACTATATTTTATACAATTTTGCCATAACAACAACAGGGAAGGTGCAAATGTCCTGGCAGATGACCCACGTGTACAACGTCATAATAATATGAAGTAAAATCTACCAAAAAGCAAATTTCACAAACAATATATATATATACACACACATATACATACACACACATACTCACTTTCAGAAACAAAGAAAAAAACAACAAAAGATGTGAAAAGGAGTTTGCAAGAGACAGTCCAATTTTAAATAAAACCAATTGTACATCTTTTCAGGGGAATACCATTTATTGTCATGGAAACACTGAAAGAAACAATCAACTAAAGGCAACCCAGTACTTTGTCTCTAAGACAAGGTGCAAAATCCAGCAAGAACTAAAACTGAAATACAAAAACGTATGAGACCAACCTAATCAGAAAGATTACTCTTACCAGCATGAGCCTAATGCCACTGTTCTTCACACAGAAGTCTAAATATTTCAAGAGCTAGTAACTGGATCCATAAATAGCCTTCATGAGAATAACTCCTATGCTCCAATTGTGCACTATGCTGGTCTAATGAAGGGTTTAAATGAGTACTTTTAAGACTTTGTGATTGACTCTGGTTTTTGGTTCTTAAATCGCTGTCCAGGAGGAATTTTTAAATATCTAAAAACGTCCGGGATTTTGCCATTATTATTTTTCCCCAAAGAAGAGCTGATCATTCAAGAAAGAGAGTGAACGCTGATCATTCGAGAAAGAAAATGAATTTTGATCACTTGAGAGAGTGCCCGCTTTTTCCCGCATCTCCCAGCGCTTGCACCGCGAAACAGTTGTTTCGCCCAGCTGGGAGGGAGGGGGAAGAGGGGGAACACGGCGCATTCAGGGGAGGAGGCGGTGCCAGGGCAGGGATTTGGGGAAGGTGTCCAATGGGGCAGGGAAGGGGTGGAGTTGGGGCAGGGCCGGGGGTGCGAGCAAATACCCTTCCCCCCACGGAGTGTCCTCATTTTTGAATGTTCAAATATGGTAACCCTAGTAAAGAGCTGAGCACCAGCAGCACTTCGCAGGAAGCATTCAATGGCTCACAAGATCAGATTCTAAAGAAATACAAAGCAAACATATTCACTGTTCTTAAGTAAACACCATATGATTACATGACTTTCATCCATATTATGCTCACACAGTTGGATATGATATGCTCAAAGATGAACTCACCCCTCCAATATCAAATGAATGCATATTTTAGACTCAAATCCATCAGTTAAGAAGTAAATGAACTATGGACACTTCCCAACTCCAGCATCTTCTGATAAAGTGTATTCCCTAACAGCCTTTAATAAATGAAAAGCCATGCGCTCATCTGTAATCGGCAGGCTAAAATGTGGAATTTAGAAAATGAAAGATGCCAAAATGTCATTGAATGGGAGAAAGGAACCAATACATCTAGGATAGATGTGCCCAACTCCCTTTGACCTTGAATAGGACAACAAGTAGGTACACTCCCTATGCCTTGGAAAATTTCCTGCATAATGAGCAAAGAGCAAGTTTTTCAAAAATAGCTGCATAAAGTTAAGCACCTAGGAGCACCTCAAATCTTACTGATTCTTTCTGCATAACATCCTTAAGCCTTTCCTGTCCATCCGTACAGCTGAAAACTTTTGTCCAAGTTCTCATCCTTTTGCATCAATTACAGCCCCTCATACTTCCCTCTGACTTTGCCAAATTCTATCTTGCCCCAGTCATGTCCATTCAGAATGCTGCTGCAAAGATCATTCTCTTAGCCTGTTGCTTTGAATCCCTTTACAGGCTCCTCCTTCTCTATCCTATTAAACAAAAGCTGCACGTCTCCACTGCCTAACCGCATTCTACCTATCATTTCTCATTCACTATCAAGACATTAACTCCATCCTCCATTCACCCGATGATGCTAACCTCCATCACCCTCTTGTAAAATTTTCCAACAAGCACCTTCATGCTTTCCCCATACTGCCCCTCATGCTTGGGAGAACTACCCATAAACATGCTCCCTTGTTATCCTCCTTCAAACTCTCCTTTCCTGGGATGCATAAAAATATAGACAATGGCTAGGCTGCTGGTGTTATGCACCAGCCAATTTTGTTATGCACTGACCAATATTGTCTCCTTATTTCCCTATGCTCCCCAATCTGTCTATATTGAACTTTTTTTCTTGTCTTATATTTAGACTATGCTCTTTGGGGCGGGGAGCATCTTTTTGCTCTGTTCCTGTACATCACCACAATGGATTCCTAGTCCATAACTAGGGCTCAGAGGCACAATGGTAATAGTAATAAAAATATACGTGATTTAGGCACACCAGTCTCATTGAAAGTTAACTGGATTTGGGTCCAAACTCCCTCATGTGCCTTTGAAAATCTTTAATGCAAGAGGAGTTAAAATAATTAATTCACAACACTTGTCCTTTTTTCCAGAGAATCATATGAAATAGAAACATGAGGGGATAAAAATCTGTTAAAGACTTGAAATAATAAAGAATATCATTCAGCTATTTCTACTCTATTAGTGAAAGCCAATTAATACTTGCGTAAAAGGATTTGAAAGAAGGGATCTTCCGCATCCCTGGAGAGAAAGCTTCTAACATGCTGAATTATGAAGAACTAACATATACCTTATTCTCCAGTATCTGATGGGAGATGGTGGACCATCAGAAGCACATTACTAAGTATGTAAACATTACCCCTATGTAAAAAGTGAGCTTAAAAATGTTTTTGCATTTTGTTCACAACATTTTATGAGTTTTCTGGCACCTTGTGGAGGACGCTTTTTACGTATGTGGGTGTTGTGAGAATTGGAGGACTTCAAAAGCAAGGGATAATTTCTAACACAAAGGCCAAAAGTTTAATACCAAAATAATAGGAATTCAAATAAAGGAAAAAATGTTATAAAAATAGCCTTATGCAATACATAGTAGCTACAGCGATGACTGAGTCACTGTACATCTTGAATGATGGATCCAAACATCAAAATGGCTACCCAACTATGATCTCTCTCTACAGGGGATTAAAGATGCCAGTGGGGAAGAATCCACACAGTTTTTGCCAGTGAGTCACTCTGTTCAAGCTACTCAATGGTATCATACAATTCTAGAAGGTATATATCCCTCTCCACCTACTGCCCTAACGCACAGTGAATAAATTTAACAGCTGAATCAATTACATCTTTGCAAAGCGTATGTTTACCCCCAAAGTTGCAAACAATATGCTAGGACTTGTGGAAACCTGAACATGCTAATTGACTTGAACAGAATAGAAAATGCCCTGGTAAACCATCATAACTACAACATACATTCAGCAATTACATGCCAAATCAATCTACCAAGGAAAAGGAATGGCCATTCAACCTGCCTCCAAGTGCATGGGTGAGTGAGAGAGAAATTATTGAAGCTGGAGGGGACTCTGAATGGCACTTTGTTCCTTCCAGCTCAGTGCCCTTTCTGCTGGCAAAGAAAGGGTTCCCTTAAAGCCAGAGGTGTGACCAATGACACATTCCAGCATAAAGCCAAGCCATGATTGACTGGAAGGGGCAAGGAGTCCTAGACATCCATTCAGGGAAATTCCTTGCAAACCGAGCCTAGCTGGCCCACACTTCCTGAAATTCTGTGGAGAAGGCAGATACAGAGGACTCAGGAGAACTGCTGAGCTGAAATATTCATAAATTAGCCCCATTCTACCAGCCTTGCTGAAGTTGACTCGTACCCTATTTCTTAAGTAGTACTATTGACATGAATAGGATTATGCAAGGAATAGAGTTTGATGCGTTGAAAATAAATTTCAGAATACAACCCTAAATATTTGCCCAGAATTTTAAAGCTGTAAACTGCTCTATAATAATTACTATTCTTCTTCTTGGGTGAAAGGTGCTATGTAAAGTGCACAGCAGGACTACGAGGAAGATATTGTCTGGATAACTATTAAACACATTATATACTACACATTAAAAAGTGAGATCTTCAACAACTGACACAGACTTTGATTTACAGCTATAAACCTATGAAAAGCAAAAATAAAATAATATGGAAATGTAGACTTCAGGCATACAGCTGCAATTTATTCAACCTGCCTGTCAACTGTCAGGCTATTTCAAGCACACCGGAATATGTTCCAATGTGGATAAAAAGATGTGTCACACAGAGGTGAAGAAAAAATAGAAAGGTGTGTTGAAATGTGAAGTCAGAATCTATAATCCCTATGTAGTAATGCCCGAGAAAGAGAGCTATGCACAAAATATTTTGTACTTGATTTTTCAGCTAGTATTTTAACTTTAATATAATTGAGCCCAAATCACTTTAATAAATCTCCAACTTTGTATCCATTTGTTTTCTTCTGCTCACAGAATATCTTGTGTCTTTGCCTGAGGATTTTGCTCACTCACTGCTTAGTTGATTTTTGGGTAGACTATTGGTAAAATTTATTCAACAAATTTTGTCCTGTTTCGTTTGTGAATTATCCATGGTGACAGATAATTTTGTGTGTGTGTGATTATTGAACTCCTTCATTGTAACCAAATCTTTGCTTATTCATTATTCTTGGTGTTTGGCACACATTGTTTCTGTCCCCTGATTGACTGAGAAATTGTTGCAAATAGGAGAGGGAAAATTTAAAAAGATTTCAAGATGGCTGTGCAAACACTTCTGGCACAAAGCTACAAAATACATGTTTACACAAGGATTCCTGAGACTTTCACTTTCTGCAATCATTCTTAGAATCACAGAATCATAGGACTGGAAGGGACCTCAAAAGGTCATTTAGTCCAGTCCCCTGTACTCATGGCAGGGCTAAGTATTATCTAGACTAGGGATTGGCAACCTTTGGCACGCGGCCCACCAGGGTAAGCCTCCTGGCGGACCGGTCCGGTTTGTTTATCTGCCACGTCTGCAGGTTTGGCCTATCGCAGCTCCGACTGGCCATGGTTCACCACTCCAGGCCAATGGGGGCTGCGGGAAGCGGCATGGGCCAAGGGATATACTGGCCGCCGTTTCCTGCAGCCCCCATTGGCCTGGAGCAGTGAATCGCGGTCAGTGGGAGCCGCAATTGGCCCAACCTGCACACACGGCAGGTAAACAAACCAGCCTGGCCTATCAGGGGGCTTACCCTGGGGGGCTGCATACCAAAGGTTGCCGATCCCTGATCTAGACCATCCCTAACGGGTGTTTGTCTAACCTTCTCTTAAAAATCTCCAATGATAGAGAGATTCCACAACCTCCCTAGGCAATTTATTCCAGTGCTTAACCACCTTGGACATTAGGAAAAAACTTCCTGTCAGCCTAAACCTCCCTCGCTGCAATTTAAGCCCATTGCTTCTTGTCCTATCCTCAGAGGTTAAGAACAGCGATTTTTCTCCCTCCTCCTTGTTACAACCTTTTATGGACTTGAAAACTGTTATCAAGTCCCGCCTCAGTCTTTTCTTTTCCAGACTAAACAAACCCATTTTTTTTCCAATTTTCCCTCATAGGTCATGTTTTCTATACCTTCAATCATTTTTGTTGCTCTTCTCTGGACTTTCCCATATTTGTCCACATCTTTACTGAAATGTGGTGCCCAGTTTCTTGTGAACAAACAAATCACTTGAAGGAGGCCTAGAAATGTAAACACACCAGCAGGGTCTACACAGGGAAGTTAAAGCAGAACACATTAGAGCGCTCCACTTGTCACACCTCTGTAGTCCGGATTGTGGAACCGTGTAGACAAGCTCCCAGTGGCCGTGGTTTGCCATTCTCGGCCAATGGGAGCTGCGGGAAGCAGTGGGCTGCAGGGACATGCTTCCCACAGCTCCCATTGGCCAGGAACAGTGAACCGCAGCCACAGGGAGCTCTGGGGAGGCCGTGCCTGCTGACGGTCAATGTAAACAAAATGTCTCGTGGCCCGCCAGAGGATTACCCTAATGGGCCATGTGCCAAAGGTTGCCGACCCCTGCCTTAGATCAACAGTCCATGTTTCAAATATTCCCCTGGTAATTGTTTGTGCATATTCAGAAAATTGCAACCCTTTCTTGTTAATACAGAGCTTGTCACCAGTATTCATGCCTTTGTCATTTCACGATCAGCTTGCTATGAGGTTAAACCTTGAGACCAAATGAAAAGTATGCTAGTGTACAATACCATGGCCAGCTGATTAAACCAAGTTTAATGCCTGGTGTGCATTACCCCAGTGTTCTACGAAGTCCACTGGTGGCCAATGAATCTGCTGGTAAAATTCAAGATGTTGATTTTAATTTACAAAGCCTAAATAGTTTGGGACATGGTAAACTGAGAAACTGGCTTTTCCCTCATGATGTATCACTCAAGATACCTCATAAGGAAAAAGGGGCCTTCTGCAAGTTCTCTGTGGAGAAACTCAGCTTTAGCAACTAAGCTTAGAATTGTTAACCTTTCAGGTTCGTGGCAAGACCAGTCTTCTCAACCCAAAGGATAAGGCTGAGAATTGGGGAAGTTTTGTTGTTTGGTACAGGTTGTATTTTTGCATTTGCATTTTGCATTTGTAAGAATGGTCTGTCACATTTGAAATTTTACTGTGCAATTAATTATTAAATTGTCAGGACATTCAGAACTTGAGATGAGCATCTATGTATATTTTTGTAAGCATAAAAAAACCTCAAAACAAAATAATCATCTTTCCTTGCCCTTTCCTCAATTCAGCAACTTGGGTAACAATTATTGTGCTATAAAGGAAAGCAAATGTTATTAGGAATTGAAGAACATTCATAGAGAACACGTTCCTTTAGCTGATTTATTTTCCATATGGTTTTCAGATCTTACCTTGAAGAACATGATTAAATACAATTAGACTCTAAAAAAAAAGTGTGAAAAGTGGTGTTCCTTCAAACTACTTTAATAGAATAAATGTGACCTGCAATTATACTCTCAGATTTAGCAATAATTTCAAAGAACCGGGTAATGTGCAACACTTAACATCAGTCTGTCCTTTTCAGAGTAGCGTAATTCGTTATAGAGTAGATGACTAAGATACTCTTCAATTTCCTTTAAAAACTTTTATGAGACTCAAAGTGAGATCAATATGCCCAATTTTTAAAGCAAAATTACAAAGTTGCAAAATGCATCAGAGCTGCCCAAATGATTTGCTAATTTGGATTCATTTTAAAGCAGATGTTAAAGTATTACTTTTCTGATAAGAGGATTTTGTTCTAGGTTTCACTAAAATCTCCCTCCCTCACAGCATCACAGATCCCTGAGCTGTCACAGTCTGGGAACAGTTTATGCAAGTGCACAAGTCTACAGCACACAGAAGTGACTTTTCAGTTCATTATCATCAATGCTACTCACTAAGGGGAAAACAGAACACCAAGGTGATGGGGGAAAAGATACTAGGTTGTCTGGGAGCCACAATAGGCCAGATTTTCAAGTATGGTCTCCTCAAAGATGGGTTGGCCATTCCCTTCTGACTAGAGCTCTGTGGGAACGGGGTGTTTCATTTCAGAGAGTATTTCACATGTTAAAAATGTCTTCCATTCCAGAATGGAAAGAAAACAAAAAAAAAAAAATAATTTCCTGGGATCTAATATTTAGAACAAGAATTGCATTGACCAAATTGTTCTGTTTTGACAAATCCAAAATGTTTTGCTCCAATTTCAACTTTTTATGCATATAGTGACCAAGGCCACCACTGTATTCACACCCTACACATAATTGTAATAATCTTTATATGAAGTATGCTTTGTGAGGCATCATTTTAAAACAACACACTGATAATTAATATTCTTATGTAATATATGTACAACTATGTATTAAAAATTATGAACATAAGGTGAAATTATGGCTAAAATGCGTTTGCTAGACCAGTGGTTCTCAAACTAGGGCCTCCACTTGTTCAGAGAAAGCCCCTGGTGGGCCGGGCCGGTTTGTTTACCTGCCGTGTCCGCAGGTTCAGCTGATCGCAGCTCCCACTGGCCGCGGTTCACCGCTCCAGGCCAATGGGGGCTGCAGGAAGGGCAGCCAGCACATCCCTCAGCCCACGCCACTTCCGGCAGCCCCCATTGGCCTGGAGTGGCAAACTGCAGCCAGTGGGAGCTGCAATCGGCCGAATCTGTCAACGCGGCAGGTAAACAACTGTCCCAGCCCACCAGGGGGCTTTCCCTGAACAAGCGGAGGCCCTAGTTTGAGAACCACTGTGCTAGACAACTCTAGTGAAGGGGTACACTGGTTTCTCAAAGACAAAGGACAAGCTGATGTTTCTAACTAGAAGTCATCAAAGTTGATTGGCAACAAATGGGGGCAGGAACAGTTTGATCTGCATTTTAGCAAACAACAACGTGGAACCTCTTTTATCATGAGACTCCATGTCACAGATGGAAGGAATTTTATCTAGCGGTAACCCTTAGGGAAATGCATTTCAAAGGTTGAATGGACTATGAAAAGTGAGGGACAAAAACACCCCAATCTCTCTCTCTCTCCATTACCAAAGAAAACAAATGAACAAGGCTGTTGTCTTTGTGGGGAGATCCTGACCTGAGGATTAGATCAGCTATGTTGCTGAGAACCTGAGGTAAGGATTTTACCATAAATCAAGTCTAGCTTGTTAAGTTTTAGCTATTAGAAAATGTTTTATCTTTATTTCTCTTGTAACCATTTCTGACTTTAATACCTTATGCTTGTACTCACTTAAAAGCTCTCTCTTTATAGTTAAATAAACTCATTTTATTTTAAATCTAAATCAATCCAGTGCTGTGTTTAAACTGAACTGTTTGGTAAAACTCCAGTTAAAGTATGAAACTCTTGCATGTTGACCTTTTACATGGGCAACAGAGCTCTGATATCTGAATGGCCCAGAACAGGACTGGACAGTGCAGAACACATATTTTGGGTAAAACTGGGACTGGGAGTGTGTTGGGATCACCCTGCAAGTAGTAACCAAGGCTGCTGGAAGCCAGAGTGTGGCTAGAGCATCACTGACAGGCTGCTGGGATCAGAGCTGCGGGACTATGGCTACAGCCATACACAGACACTCAGGATGTGACCTGCATGATTTTAGGCTGTTTGTGAGTGGCCCTGGTTGGGAGCTCCATGACAAAAGCACCATGAGGCACCCAAGGTTGTGGGGCAAGTGGTAACAACCCCACATTGCGCCGAATTGGATTGCACCCTGGAATATGCTAATTGTATATTATAGTATAAATAAGAAAATTGAAAAAGTCATTTCATTACAGAAAACTGAAATGTTCTGTTCTGAAAAGGTTGAAATGCACTGTTTCAATCTCAGGGATTAAGTAGATCTGAGTCAACTGTGGTTGATCCTGATCTCGGGCACAGATTCAATCTATGGAAAATCCAAACAGATATATTTTTAAGTTGAACGTCTTGATATTGTACAAAAATGCTATTATTTCCCTCAAATGTTAAATTCATTAAAAAAAATTGCATTGACTTTGGAGGTTCACATTTGTGTTGGAGACACACTATTTGATTTGCAATATTATTTGGAATCTCCCACATGTGCCTGAACACCATACAGCACCCTAAGGTGAAGACTAAGGCCCCGATCCTGCAAATTTTTAGACAGGTATATGACTTTACTCATGTGAACAGTCCCACTGAAGACAACAGGGCCACTCATGTGAGGAAAGTAATGCATGTGCATTTAAAGGCTTGGTTCTCAGACCCCAATTCAGGAAAGTACATAAGCATATGAGCAATCCCATTCGCTACACATGTACTGGACTCTAGGCACATATATGAATACCATTCTGAAAACAATGAGGCTATATCCTGCAAACTCTTACTCACGTAGTCTTTAGTGTCATGAGGAGTCCAACTGATGGGACCATTTATGTGAGCAAGCAATATATTGAATGGAACAAAGAGGTAACGAGGAGTTTGCCCAAACAAAGCCTGTCTGGCTTACACTGGCATTTGTTGGCTTCAATATTTTTTTGGTGTCTGTCTGGCTTTCCCTAATGGACCAATAAACTGTTTGTGAAGTGAGCTTTCTACGTAAGATACTTACCCTCTGACTCTTCATATCACATAAACAGGCCAGAATGGTATAAAATGGCCCTAAAAGCCCCAATTACACCCATGGAAGGTCTCCACTGTTGCAGGCACAGGAGAAACAGCCATAAGGCTGACTTCTGCTCTGAGGACCTGTTGCAAGCTCTGGCACACAAGATGTGCTAGAAGAAGTGCTGCATCTAAGGGAAGACCCTAAGAGTCTGCTGCAATTTAAAAAGGATGCCAAAATTATGCCAGAAGGCTTTCCAGCCCCCAGAGCTGACCACGACTTGAGGCCACAAAGTGATTTAAAGCTCGCTTAGTCTCGCTCTCCACTATCTCCCTAGGCTGCAAGTTCTTTACTGTGCCTCTTAGGGTAAGTCTACACTGGTATTAAAATCACGTGGCTGGCCCATGCCAGCTGACTTGGACTCGTGGCGCTTGGGCTAAGGGGCTGTTTAATTGCGATGTAGATATTTGGACTTGGGCTGGAGTCTGGGCTCTAGGATTGGAGGGTCTCAGAGCTTGGGCTGCAGCCTGAGCCCAAACATCTACACCACAATTAAACAGCCCCTTAGCCCAAGCCCCTTAGCCCAAGCCAGCTGGCACAGGCCAGCTGCAGCTATCTAATTGCAGTGTAGACATACCCTTTGAAGGACAGCACAGAACCTGACCCTCTGACTCCAGGGCTGAAGTCTTGATTCTATTGAAGTCAATGGTAAATCTCCCATTGACTTCAATAAGGACAGGCCTAGGTCTCATGGAACCAAGGGGATCCGTGAGCCTGTCACATTTTTGTTAAAATGTCATTTAAAAGGAAACATTTTACGGACATTCACCATCTGTTTTGACTCCCGTTATCATTAGACTAGTCTAGAGGTGGCACCAGCTCATTGCCAGATTTCTAACTTTCCTTACTAAGGTGAGTCATTAGATATTTAATACTCTGGAATTATGCTTTTAGTTAAAAACAGATAAACCACGATATTATACTATTACTGTATAGAGAGAATGTGTAAGATATGTTAAATACGAATTAAAAATATTGAAGATGTGGAGATAAAAATTGTTTTAGATGAAAAAGTAAAGATTCAAAATGGCCCTAACAATGTGTAAAAGCTCATTAGAAGGCAATACTGTAAGTCATTTGGTAGTTATTCTCCAAAATTATTATCTTCTTCTATTAAAGATGATGGCAAAACTGTCACTTGACTTCAGTGGGGCAGGATCATGCCTTCAATGAGTAAGAGTTTCTGGATCTGATTCTCATTTACATGAAGACTTCTTGTTTGCACACACAAGTTGTACCACTGTACTAAACCATTACATTCAAGTGGTACTACCCTTTGAGGATGCACTTATAGCAGGATAAAGGTTTTTTTTCTACTTTTAGTTATATATATTCACATACAGGAAGGGAAATAAGCTATACTAGAATAAGGCAGCTTTATAGCTGTACAATTGTGTTCACACTTGGGATTGTACCAGTATTAGTATTTTGTTTAGAAAAAAAAATCAATCCCCTAATTTAAATAGTTATCTTAAATCTGCACATAGAACAGGCTAAAAGTTCCTTTACAACATTCTGGCCATGTAAAAGAGCCTAAAAGTGGGTGTAAATCATTTACATTGACACAGCGATGTAAAGCAGGCTCTGTTTAAATAAGAATTGAACCCTCTGATTTAATTCAGTTACTATGGTACACTATTTCTTGAAAGATTAAATTGTGCATTGTCGGTAAAGTACTATAGGACTATCTGCTGTAAATTAATTTTCATAAAATTCCTTTTTGTAAGATCAGTGAAAATTAATTCATAGCAATAATTTCTAACAACAGATAAACAACAGCATTTAATTGCAGAAGTTGGCTAGGAATGTGCAAATAATTAAATGTGACTGTGGTCAGTCTATCAATGCCAAAGCTTCAATAAACATTAAAATAAATAGTTCCACTGAATATGCCTCTTCTTAACAAAGTGGTAGAGCTTTTATTTTAAGAACCGGAAAAACCTAATTTTACAGTTCTACGATTAACAGCTTTGAACTTCATTAACAAGCTTGAGCAATATTTGCAAATGAAAAGTCAGCTTTTACATGCAGAGTGACTCACCAGAACATAAAGAAAATACAAGAATACATATTCTGTGCTGTAGGCCCTCCTTCTATCTTCAAACAATAAAACTCCTGATTTTATAGTAATGTTGGTGTATTGCTGAAGCACTAAAAAAATGATGATCCATCTATATACAGCACATTCATTTTTCTTACAGGGGTAATAATTAAAACATACTTGTAGTTAAAATTCTTCCATTGCTGTTTGCAGTGTTGTTGTAGCCATGTTGGTCCCAGGATACTGGAGAGACACGGTGGGGGAGGTAATATCTTTTTTTGGACCAACTTCTATTGGTGAGAGAGACAAGCTTTCCAGCTCTGTGTAAGCTCGAAAGCTTCTCTCTCTCACCAACAAAAGTTGGTCCAATAAAAGATTTTACCTCGCCCACTGTGTTTCTTTACTACTTACAAGACTTTTTGTCTTCCAAGTGCTTTGTGAATGTTAAGTGCCCAGTCCTATAAGGTGCTAGTTGATGCTTTTAGCAGAGTTGAGGATGCTCAACACCTTATAGGAGACACTCAGCATCCTTCAGGATTGGGCCCTAACCAATTATTCCTCAACACCCCTATGAGTAGGGTAATTCATAATCCAATAGGACTTCCCTTGTAATTTATCATTAATTATTGTCCCTCATTATAGTGTTTAATAACCATCTCATTTAACTTGTGAAATGAGCTCCATTGATTCCTTTATCTTTGTAATTGAAAGGGACAGTCCCATTAGGTTTCATTATATTTTATTTGCCCTCTAATATATCAAACAGGATTTACTGTTTAAATATTGAAAAACTCCACTACACAACACAAATAAACTGAAGGGCTTTATAGATAAAAATATGTTAAGGTCAGTGAAATAATACTACTCGATTAAGCAATCCAAAGCATCTTGGAGATGGGTAGTGCCTAATGAGATAAAGCATGGTTTCCCTATGAAAAGGTAAAAGAGAAAATGACTCCTATTTAAATCCAACTGTAAGACTGAGAAATATGACAATACATTTTGCAAGCCAGTATACATTTCAAGTAAAAGTATTTTCATAGCTGCTGTATTAGTAGCAAAGCCAGACATTTGTGTCACGCTCTGCTATAAGTCCCAGAGAAAGGGATGGAATGTTGGTACTCAGTCTTATTATTTTTGTATTAGGAAGAGAATCTGATTTCTAAGTAAGCTCACTGAGTACACATCAATCTATTCCATACATAAAAATCAGTCTTCCCTATTAAGTTTTAAAATTGCCAAAGGGCGTTTAAAAATGGAAAGTAAAACATATTGACAAGTACAAATTTAACCTTTTTTATTCTTTAATTTTAGAGATGCTAGGAGTTTCCCTTAAGTAGGAATACAAACAGATGCTCAGGATGGTGTGTAAGAATGTGATTATGTATGTTTTAATATCCATAGGGTTAACCCACAGTTACTGTAAATTAAAATAGTTTTTTTTTTAAATCAGTGTCAATTACTTATCTTATGACAAAGTGGTTTGATATATAAACAGTATGATCACAAAACAGGAATAGATGGCCAGTGGCCAGATCCTACAGAATCTCATCACTTGAGTATCCATCTAGTCATACATGTAGTCCCACTGATTTCAATGTTATTAATGTGTAAAAGGACCACACGTGTGAGGAAGGATTTACAGGATAGAATCCTTGGTGTGGATTAGACTCCTCCTGGCACATCTTTAGAAGTGAAATCATACCACCGACATTATGCTAAAGATGTTACCTACTTCCCTGAGAGTAGAGTTCAATTTCATTCTCTCCTTTCATTCACAGACCCAAGACAGGCTGTCTTAAAAGAAAAAATAATCTGTCTTTAAGTTACAGAGAGAGAAAAAAATAATAAAAATTGAGCACAAGTGTGCCTTAAACTGAAATAGCTAAAAATGTCACTAGGCTGGATAAAAATTTAAATTACAGCATATGCTAGTATTACCTATGCCCTGGCAAAGAAACTGTTTCCCTCCTCTGACACACAGCTCAAAGAATATCTTCGTTCATTGTCCCAGAAAAGCGTGCCACAGCACAGCCTGTTTTTAACTAGACTACTTTTATAAAGTCTGCTCTGGTTTGCAAGCCTCAAACTGAAGGATTAAAATGAAGTTAACAACTGCATTACATCATACCTCTGACCTTGCAAATCTAAAGCCTAGGTGAGAATTTCCTACTTGAATATCAATTTGGTCTAACATGTTTTCTCACCACCCATAAATGTACATAGCTGTCAGGCTATTGTCTCTGTAAGTACCACTTTCCTCTGACATATCTTCAAGATGGACCTGTATCAAAATGCTAACTGAGCTGTTTTCCGAGAGTACTGAGTACACAATTCATGCTTAAGAGTCAATTAACTTTTCCTTTCTACGCTTAACAGCTCCCAACTTCATTATCAAGCTTGAGCAATATTTGCAAAGGAAGAATGGGACTTCACATTCAGCATGACTCAGAAATATATCAAGATAAAATCAAAGAATGCCTACTCCATGCTGTAGGCCCCATTACCATGCACTAGCAATAAATCCATTGTGACAGGGTCGGGCTAGATGGCTACAGGAGAGTAATAGAAGGCAGATATATTAGCCCCAGGCTAAGTAGGTCCTTTTTCCCTGGGTAAGGTAACAGGGAAGGTTCCAGAACAATCAGGAACCTTCTGGAGACAATTAAGACAGGCTGATTAGAACACCTGCAGCCAATCAAGAAGCTGCTATTATCAATTAAGGCAGGCTAATCAGGGCACCTGGGTTTTAAAAAGGAGCTCACTTCAGTTTGTGGTGTGTGTGTGAGGAGCTGGGAGCAAGAGGCATTAGGAGCTGAGTGTGAGAATGCGGACTGTTGGAGGACTGAGGTGTACAACCATTATCAGACACCAGGAGAAAGGTCCTATGGTGAGGATAAAAAAGGTGTTGGGAGGAGCCCAGGGAGTTGTAGCTGTTGCACAGCTGTTCCAGGAGGCACTCTAGACAGCTGCATTCCACAGGGCCCTGGGCTGGAACCCGGAGTAGAGGACAGGCCCGGGTTCCCCCCAAATCCTCCCAACTCCTGGTCAGACACATGAGGAGTTGACCTGGACTGTGAATTCAGAAAAAAACGGCCAAGCTGAAGGCTGCCGTGAAGCTCCAAGGCAAGCAAATCTGCCAATAAGCACAAGACCCACCAAGGTAGAGCAGGAACTTTGTCACACCATATAGAATAGTATTACAAAACAGCAGCACATCCCCCTAAAAGCAACCACCTGTTAGCATGAAAATATTACCGAGTAGATCTCTGCAACACAGTTGCCAACTTTCACATGGTAAATAAGCACCCCAACTTTCACAATAAGCCAAAAATCAAGCTAATCCCATTTCAAAAGAAGCCAATCCCTCAGAATTCCAACAATCTATGTGACTAGATCCCCCCCCCGGCCCCCGCCTGACTCTATCCCCACCTTGCTCCTGCTTGTCCATTGCCCCTGCTGGCCCACCTTTGCCCCTGCTTGCTGGGAACCGATTAAAAAAAGGCTACAAGGCTACAAGCCAAACAAGCAACAAGCTTCAACCCCAAAACTAGCCAGCAAGCAACTCACAAGCCAATTAAGCCAAAAACAAGCCCAATTTCTGCGTTATTGTTTTTTTTCCCCCTTTCATGGGTTTGGCATGTCTGCTACCCAAACCTTAAATTCTGAAAAATAAAAATAAAAATGCACACACACACACCCGCCTTTTCCACATCTTTATTTAAAAAGATAAGGTCAGCAGTCTGGCTATTTCAGGAGAGTGAATTCCAAAATTGAGAGGTCCTTCTGGAGAACACCATGCCAGAATCTTCCTCCTCCTCTTATACACCAAGCAAGGTGATTTAAATTTTGGCAATAGGACATGGAAACTGTGAGGAGAGGGGACATTTTTCCATGTAAGCAAGTTCTAGGTTTTATAGTCAAAAACAAACAAACAATCTCCACCTGCAAGTCCATAAAACTTTCATAAAAAAACTGAACACATAATGGCGAGAGGGAGCAGAGGAGAGAGAATAAGGACACAAAAAAGGGGATTTTAAAAAAAAGATAGGGATTGATGGAAGCTGAAAAGAGAGACTAAGGATCTGGATAACAAGGTGATGGATTGGAGGACTGAGGAAAGGAACGAATAATTGAATGTGTTTTTTTTCTTTTGCTGCATCTTCCTTTCACTGTGATATTTGCCATGGGAGTGCCCACAAATGTGTCAGTCTGGCTCGCATAACTTTCACAATGTTTACTGTGACCAGGGTTGCTCCAGGGATCAAGACAAACTATTACGGAAACCATGGTGAGGGTAGCAAAACAAAAAGGGGTTTATCTTGTTGTTCAGGAAAGGCATCACCTGCCATGGTTTTACCCCACAGCAATAAGCAAGGTAATAGTAGCAAACTGTAGTCTCACATCAGACCTATCTTTCTTCAGGGAGGCTCTGGCAGGCAGCAGTCTCTCAATCTGCCCTCGCCAGGACTCTCTCACAGAAAGAGATGGAAGTCTGCTTTCCTTCCTTGTGAGCCCCTAAGTGAGCTGGGCTCTCCCCTTTTAATCTCTCCTTTCAAGCCTGACACCTATTGCGGTGTGCCAGGGTAGAGCTGATTGCTGTTTCATGTTAGTAGTTTTGTTTTCCATTTTGTTCCCTACCTTTAAAAACTACTGAGACAGAAAAATTCTGAGAGAACTATCATGAAAGCGGAGATGTAATTGCAATCTGATTTAGATCATGTTTCGTGCTTATGCCAAGGTTTGCTCTTTTGTGGGTTTTTTTTCATGTCCCAGTGTGTTGTATATAAGTTTTCTGGTGAGAAAAAAGTAGATTTTGAAAGTAGAATGGCATACACTAAGAAATATTACCACCTATATCCACTATGTCGTATTCCTTACATAATATAATCAAAATAGTGTTTAGTGTGTTTCTGCAGAAATACTGTCAAAATATCAGGATATCCTAATGACTATTTCATCTTCTCAAAGGTAGGAAGGTGGAGTACCCTGCAACACCCTTATATAGAACAGTAATCTGCTACCCAAGGACCTCTTGATGCCAACTGGTAGAGGCATATGGATACATAGGGGTACAGGAATACCCTTGGTTCACCAAAAGAGTGTTATGTAAAGTCTTTAATGAAAGCCTGGTCATCATAATCATAATGAGATGTATGTACAGAAAATGTGTGAGGAGTTATGTATATATGCTGAAAATTATACTCTCTAAACTTTGTAGTTAAAGGTAGGTCACTCAAAGGTAGTATGCCTTGAGACAAACTTCTCCAGACAGGAGATGAGACACACTTATCTCTCTAGTGTACCACTGTGTATTGTCGGTCTCACAACAGAAGTCTATTAGCATGCCAAGTCAAATGCTAACAAAGAGCTTGCAAAGACTTCAAAAAGAAATTAACAGGAAGAGGTAAACCATTAGTGTGCAAAGGGGAAGCCTGTGTTCAGGTGAAGATCAAAGGTCTGGTCTAGTATATCTGGACGTAGAGTGAGAAACCCTGGTTTTCATTGTGCAAAGACAAGCTGCCATTATGAAACGGGAATCTCAGTCATCTTGGTCGAAAACACTGGGGAAAGGACTTGGGATGAGCTAGCCTGTAGCAGACAGGAGAAGGTCCTGTGAGAAAGCATGTGATTTTATTTCATATGTAACCTTTGTTTCCAATATTCTTTCTTACTATCATTTGTATCTCTGTACTTAGATAGAAATAAGAGAAGAAATTTTATTATCAAAGTGCTGTGTGTTAAGCAGAGCAGTGATCCTGAGTTAAATCTAGTAACTGGTGTGTACTATGCCTTTGTGAGCAGCAAATCTGAGAGCTCAATGGAACGGGCTGGGAATGCCAGAGGGCTGCTTGGAGGACTCCGGGGTTGCTCTGTGCCTATCACTGACTTCTACAAAGAAAGTGAGGCCTGCTGAGGCCCAGAGGTAGTGCTAATATTGTCAGAGACTGGTGGAGTCAGAGACTGATCCACAGCAGGAAGAGACAAGACTCCCTCACAAGAAGCATAGCTGGTAACAAAGTGCCTCACCCCCCAGAAAGCATTACAGTAAACCATTTTACTAAAAGACGGCTCTACAGCATGTGGTTATTCGGTCTGTTTTTCTCCATTGCAATGACAACCTGGACATCACATGGCAAATAAACTAATTCCAGAGACACTACTCATTTGTGTCTATTTTATAATCTAATAGGAAAATTCCAGTACAAAGAATTAAAGGTCCAATTCCAATTAAGGTATTACGTTGAAACTGAATGATGCTTTATATATTTCATCCTGAAAATGCACAGTAAATTAACATCTTATTATTTATCTTCTATTGTTTGATTTAATTTCTATCCTTGTTAATACTTTTTAATTATAAAAGAAAGATTAAGGACAATCTTATATTTTGTAGTTCCTACTATACCACCAATTGCTGCTATGGTTTCTACCAATGCTCTATCACTCTTGATAAGCACAAGCAAAATTCCAGCAGTGAATATGGAATTAGTCCTTGGCCCTTTTGAAACCACTCTGTTTCTTCTTCACATGGTTATGTTCAGAACGTTATAACCTATCCCGTCCAAATGCTTACTTTCTTCCTGAACTTCTTTTAAAATAATAAAATTGCAGTGTGAATTTAAATTACAGATGGACCCTACCTGAATGATTAGGACCCAAAGTATATGCTTTTTTGGATACAACAATGCAGGAGGAGAGATTTCAAGCCATCAGTAATCTATATTATACACTAACAACTAAACCATCAACAATGACAGCTAATTTACTGCTACTTTTGATGGAGCTAAGCCAGTTTACACCAGCTGATGATCTGGGTCAGTTTTCCATAAAGACTTCAATTCTGTAAAGTTAGTGAGTTGTATGAATGTATTTCTTACAGGAATACTTAGAGATCCAAACCAAGATTTTTGAACTAGGCACTGCAAAAACACATAGAAGAGACAGTCTCTGCCACAAAGACTGGAAGAGGAAACAGCAACAGAGAGGGGAAGTGACTTGCTCAAGGACACACAGTATGTCAGTCAGTGGCAGAGGCAGGAATGGAACTCAAAACACTTGATTCCCAGTGAAGCACCCAATCCACTAGACCACAGGAACAGGAGGTGCTCTATTATTTTATTTGAAAATATGTACAAATTCAACATTTCTAAAGTGTTATACTATTCAGAGGCATGCTAGTTCTTCTGAGCTACTCTACTATATGTCAGTTATATAGCATATTCTTCAAGGTAAACCTCAGGACTGTACAATGTATTTATTTTCTTCAAATTAGCTACCCTCAGCAGTTCAACATGTAAATCAGGATTACTCCCCAACCAAATCAACAGAGACTGCCCTTGAATATTCTAAATCAATATTACTAACAGGATTTTTTCACTGTAGACTAGCTAAATTTGTATGTATTCTTAGCTGCTGTTTCCTTCCTACTGATTATAGTCAAGGATGTGGCAACCTTTGCTGCTTGGGTGAACTCTTTCAGCTATCTTACTGCAATTTGCAGTACACAATGGGATAATCCTTTGTTCAATATGCTGAGGCAATTGTTTCTCTGACCAGAGGTTTCCAGAAAAGCTCAAAGAACATTAACAGTTAGCACGCATTAATTTGTTCTTATTTTGAATCTCATTTTAATACATGTATCTGAACAAATGGCTTTGAATGATGCTTACTGTGTGTGCCGTCAAGTTTTGTTTTTTGGGTTTTTTTAGGTCAAAATACACCCTATTTTTGACATTTCTTAAAACAAATAATTTTCTTACATCCAGACATATTTTCAGTGTTGGCATTTTAATATAAGATTGTTGTCAGTTTCATTCAGATATAGAAATGTACATTCTGCATCATGCAATGTGCAATATATTTAATAACCTAAAAACTGAAGAAAAGTAAAATTGCTACTTTCATCCTTGCATTAAGTCACCAAAGGGCAGAGTAAAGTTTTTGTGGGTGACCTAATTGTATTTGGTTTGAGGATAATTCATATTCACCAGCATGCTCTGTTTGTTTCATGCCACTCTAGGGAAGCCCAAGTATTCTAGCCTTTTTAACTGGGTTTACACCTGCTTTGTATCACTAGAACAGCACATAGAACTGGAGTATATACTTTAGATTCCCCTTACTTCCTGCACTCCAAAATTATATTTATCTTTGGTACTCTTAAGGATCCCTATTATCATATTATCTAAGCACCTCAAAACCGTAATGCCTTTGTCCTCACAACAATCCTGTGAGAAAGGAAACTGGCATAACTCCTTAACCACTGAGCCATTCCTCCCTTCTAGTCTCTGATCCCCCCCTTTCTCTTGCATCTCCCTTCATTTCCCACCGTACACATCCCAAATCCACCCTCCCTCCTGAGTATGCACATTCACGCACACCAGTTCCCTCTCTCACGTCACACACTCTCTCCTCCACATATTCACACTATATTCCCCCTCCAGTCATCCCTGTGGAGTACATGTAGCAAAATAATATGTAGCTTTTGAAAAGCAATATTTATGATTAATGGTAATTTTTACCATTCATTTTTATAACTGAAAGCTTATCTGCCAGCAGACGATGGTGAGTAAAAATCTTGAGGAGTTATCAGTTTCAAAATGGCTGCCATCTTCCATTTTTCTCAATGGAATTGAAGCCATACCAGCCACTGCCTCCCATTGTTTCAACCGAGAGTGAAGACAGCAGCAATCTTTGTTAAGATCAGCATGAGGCCTCAGTTCTCTTGAGAACAATGGAACCTAAACACCCATTTCAAAATGGCCATCTAACTCTGGGCAATATATTATTTCAGTGGTATTGAGAACAATGGGAGATGGCAACTGTTTTGAAATAAGGCATTTCCACATGGAATTCTCCAGAGCAGCAGCCCCCGCTGAGGAACACACTTTCAGTTACGAAGAACAACAAGGGAAATTACTGTTAATCCTAACAAAATGTCTTCAAATGTAGGCTGTGCACAAGATTTCGTGGAATTTAAAAGAAGTTTGCAATGTCTGTTTCATTTTGTTATTAAGGCAAAAACAGTCTGAATGCCAAATAACGTACGGGCGCCATTTTGTTATTAATTTTAACTCTAATTAATCAAATCAACTTACTTTGTAAATGCTCTGAAAATCAATTATGTGTTCAAAAATGCTGTAATTTTGGGAAGTAGGCACTTTATTTTTTTCATTTCATAGCCAAGTAGTTAAATCCCTGCTTTAAGTAAAAAACTCAACACAAACTTAACTATGGAATTGCATTTGATGCTTCCATAGTACACACAAATACTCACACATAGAGCAGAAAAATATTAATCGCAACATAACAAAAACATCAAGCCTATCTTCATATTCAAGTTAAAAATACCCACACGCTTAGGCCTGACTCAGGAGACAAGAGTTTTAAGAGTAACGGGTCATGGCACAGAGTCAGCCACAATCCTTGAGATAAAAAGATTCAAAGGCAAGGGACACCAATACATATAGGGAGCAGCTTTCAGGGAATTGGGGAGGAAGCACTTACTTTCTACTTTAGGGATTCTGGGACCCATGGGATTTGATAACACTCAGAAACCTGGAGGAACTTGGATGACATTCAGCACCTCTTAAGATCAAGTCTCCTGAGGACAGGGGCATAAATAACTTTTTTTTAAATTTGAGAGTGAGCGGATGGCTAGAATTAATAAATAAAATAGCCATTGAATGTACTTCAATGAGTAGTTTTGAACCATAGCTAAAATTTGTCCACTTTATTTAAAGTGAGATAAATTAGCTTCTGTTCCAATCTCACTGTTTCCTTTACTTATTAATGTAATTCTTAAATGTTTAGGAAGGCAAAAGCCATGCCAGGACACCAATTGTCTACACCCATGCAGAGAAGTAACATTAGTTGCCAATAATGGTCTGATCTTACTCTCACTGACGTTAATGTACTCAGCAAACCTCTTTTCAAGTGAAGCAGAATTGGATCCAAAAAGTCAAATATAACAAAGTTAGCATGCACGGGCATCTGAAACACAGCAATTAATTCCTATCGTGGGTATAAGGACATTTTGTGCTATCTTGGGTTTTACTGCATAGTAACTGGGTAAATATTGACTTTTTAATGATGATCACTGCCAGTAAGAGACAGACTGGAGGAAGATCAGGAGAAGGAATGAGAACTCCTGATATGATACCCTGCAGAGCTATGGATAGAGAGGTTTAATTTCGGTTTCAGATTTTTTCTTACTGGGTGCTGAGGCCAAAAGTCAATAAATGTCAATGTGGGGTGGAGGCAGAGGGAGAAGGGAAGGAGGGGCATTAAGGTAAGAGAAGGAGGAAAAAGGATATCTTGTTTCCTAAGTATTGATTACAAACATCAAGGAACATACATGGTCTAAATTATAGCAAAATTGTTCAGTACACGTATGGAAAATATCAAGGAAGTCAGAATTCTCCCCCATAAAAACATGAATATGTTGCAAAACCTCATATTTATTTGTAATTTTTTCAATATTCTACCCTAAGAACCTCAAAGTTACAATGTTAATGTACATACATTTTACAAATTCTAAAGGTCATGGCTGAAATCTCAGTATATTCTATTTTTATTATCATGCTGCATAACATTATTTATCCTGTTTCACTACAACGTTAACTTATAAAATTTTTTATAGAAATACTTCAAAGTTAGATTGGATGCAATGGCCTAGTATTGCACCAACCAAAACAGTGGTAAAGGGATGCATTATTTCACAAAGAGCTGCAAAAAATGTTCACATGGCAGTTTGTATGCGAACTAGCAAACTTCCAATTTTTTTGCCTGAATGGTCCTGTGGAATATATTTCCAACTTCTGCTAAAATTTTTAAATATTAATTTTACACCTATCTTGTAGGGCTGTCACAGTTAACTCAAGGGATTAACTCAAAAAAATTAACTCGATTAAAAAAAAATAATTGCGATTAATTGCAGTTTTAACTGCACTGTTAAACAATAGAATACCCACTTAAATTTATTATAAATATTTTTGGATTGTTTTCATACATTTCCAAATACTCCTCTACCATATAACATGACCTGATATAACATGAATTCGGATATAACACGGTAATTAAAAGTATACAGAGCAATAACCATGTTCACTACCATATAAAACCAGATTGGTTTCTGTTAACACTTATCAATGTGCAAGGTATAGATAACAGTACAAATTAATATAGAAGAACGCTAAATACAAAATCAATGAAATTCATCCAAGTCTGTGCGAGAGAGAAAGGTTTTTAATCAGACAGTTATGGTCAAATGCCTGGTACGTGTTGCCCTCTAGTGGAATATTTTCAAAAGTACAACTTTTTATCTGGTTGATTTTAAATTTTCAGTGACATTTTAATGCATGGAATGTAATGATTTATTAAATTTACCATTTAAACAGTTTCTCAGAGAAACAATTAAATGCTTTCTAGAACAGACAAGAATTGAAAAACAATCCTCATTAATTAAATTTAGAGCTGCTTCAGAGTACAGTTTTTTAAAGAAAATGTATGAATCATGAAAAATATGTAAACATTCAAAATATTACAATCAACTTCTGTTTAATATGAAGGGGGTGATTATTCACTTGAGAAAACAGAGCGAGAGAGGTTAGGTATGTTATTTTCTTTTTCCTTCTTTTTTTTGGATTTTTGCCACAGCTAAAAATAATATTTAGGCTGACTCCACAAAAATGATTACCTTAAAATTCATGTTTCCGTACACCTAAAATGACTTAAGTGTATTCTAATTTTTAGCATCTTGGAAAAATATAAATTGAAGTTTAAAATGAGAAACAAAAAAAGCAACATTTGTACAAATGCACAAACAGAAGATTGTTCATAGGTTTCCACATTGCTTTATTTTAGTGTAGTAAAAACATCTTAATTTCTGCTGAGTGGTAACTAATTTAGATCTCAGTTTGATCAAAATGAAAGGGTGCTCATTTTAATACTTTGTTAATATCGAATTTCATTTCATCCAGCAGAAGTGAATCTGCAGTTGAGTTAGGTTTGATTTTCAGCCTGACTTCCGCCTTGTCTCTCATATGTCTACCAATCCCTTAATTCTCTTGGTTTTAAAACTACCATATTTAAAAAAAAAACATAAAGGGAAGGTGCTTACCAAATTTCATTAAAAAAAATCTATATTCAAATGTTCACGTTGCAAAGTCAAGTGCTCAAATGTTAGAAAATGACAGAATTAAAGTTATATATGTAACCTTAATACAACCCCCTTATGCATATGCATTATGAGAGCATTTCTAAAACTGGGGTCCATGAGGTTACTCCAGGGGTTCCGTGGGCCTTCTGATCAACTCCTCCCTCTCCTTTCTAGCACAGCACGGGTCCGTGGCTAAGGCAGGCTCCCTACCTGCCCTGGTTCCACGCTGCTCCCAGAAGCGGTCACCAGGCCCCTGAGGCCCCTAGGCACATGGGCGGACAGGGAGGCTCCGTGTGCCTCCTCCGCCCAAGTACCAGCTCCACAGCTCCCATTGGCCAGGAACCGCAACCAACAGGAGCTACGGGGGTGGAGCCTCCAGGAGCAAGGGCAGCGCGCAGAGCCTCACTGGCCGCCCATGAGCCTAGGGGCTGCAGGGACCTGACAGCCGCTTCTTGGGAGCCACGATAGGCGATGCCAGGACCCCACACCCTAAAGCCCCTCCTGCACTCCAAACCCCTCATCCCTGGCCCCACCCTAGAACCCACCCCACCACTGCACCTCAACCCCCTGCCCAGCCCGGAGCCCCCTTCTGCACCTGAAGCCCCTCATCCCTGGCCCCACCCCAGAGCTCCCACACCTCAACACCCTGCCCAGCCTGGAGCCCCCTCCGGCACCTCAAACCCCTCATCCAGCCCCACCCCAGAGCCCACACCCCCAATAGGAGCCATCACCCTCCTCCTGCACCCCAACTCCCTGCTTCTGCCCCAGCCCTGAGCCACCTCCCAGATTCTACACCCGCACACCCACCCACACACCAAACCACTGCCCCAGCCCTGAGCCAAAAAACTTTAAATCAAAATGGAGGTCCTCTGGTTGCTAAAGAAATGCTGCATTATGATACAGTTTTCAATTACATGACTCCGTGCTATTTTTTCCATAGTATCCCTGCATCATTCAATTCACAGGGCAGACAATGCTCAATATGAATGGGTAGCTGTTCAATATCTCTTATTTTTATTGCTCAATGCATGACCCCATGCATTTTTTACTGCACATGATCAAACCTTGCTCATAGACTTTGAGGCCAGAGGGGACCATCGTGATCACGTAGTCTGACCTCCTGCACACTGCAGGCCACAGAATTTTACCCAATCACTGTAATAGACCCCTCACCTGTGGCTGAGTTACTGAAGTCCTCAAAACATGATTTAAAGATTTCAAGTTACAGAGAATCCACCTCTACACTAGTCTAAACCTGTGAGTGACCCATGCCCCACGCTGCAGAGGAAGGCAAAAAGAAATCCTGGATCTCTGCCAATCTAACCTAGGGGAAAATTTCTACCTGACCTCAAATATGGTGGTCAGCTCAACCCTGAGCATTTTGGCAAGACCCATCAGTCCCCAGGGAAATAATTCTCTGTAGTAACTCGGAGCCCTCCCCATCTAATGTCCCATCACGAGCTACTGGAGATATTTGCTGCTAGCAATCATAGATCAGCTACATGCTATAGTATACAGTCTCATCATACCATCTCCTCCATAAACTTATCAAGCTCAGTCTCGAAGCCAGTTAGGATTTTGGCCCCCACAGCTCCCTTTTGAAGGCTGTTCCAGAACTTCATTCCTCTTATGGTTAGAAACTGTCATATAATTTCAAGCCTAAACTTGTTGATAGCTAGTTTATATCAACTTGCTCATGTCCTCATTGGCACTTAACTTAAATAACTCCTCTCCTTCCGTTGTATTTATCCCTCTGATGTATTTATATGGAGGAATCATATCTCCCCTGAGCCTTCGGTTGGTTAGCCTAAACAAGCCAGGCTCCTTGAGTCTCCTCTCACAAGGTAGGTTTTCTATTCCTCTGATCTGAATACAGAACTAATAATTCCTTTAAGGGCCTTTCTACGGTGGTGTCATCATAATATCCTAGTTCATTACAAACACTAATTTATCATCACACTACCACTTTGAGGTTAGGTGAGATTGCCATCTATTTTACACATCAGGAACGTAAACACACAGATTGAAGTCAGAAGTGCCAACTAATTTTGGGTCTCTGATCTGAGACACCCAGGCCCTGATTTTTTCCAAGAGCACTTAGCACCCTAAAATACATTATAAGTTCTGAGCAGAGCTCTCATTGAGCTCAGCTGCACCCAGGAACACTCAGCACTTCCTTAAATCTGGCATCAGGTGTGTCAAGTTGGGTACCAAGAGAAATGGAAAACACACAGTGACCACCTGTGAAACTCTGGGTTAAGAGATTTGTGTCACTTCACAAAGGAGTTGTTTGGTATAGGCAAGTATCGATCTCAGTTTGATAAGATGGCATTCAACTGCCTTCATCATGAGACCACCCTTTCTCTTCTTGAAGTCCCCTATCTCATTCACTACACACCTTCTCCCTTTTGAAACAAACAAGGCTGCCACCACCAACAGTGGTAGGGGGAAGAGGAAAATAGAGTATTGTGATGACTGGGGGTGCGTGTTGATTTCCTGTAATCATGTAACTAAGTTCTGCATCATAACACATATGCACAAGGAGGCCAAATAAAAGTTGCATGGACAAACTAATCTCTGGCATTTCCTAACTTTTAAGTTCTTGAATTTATAACCTTAAAGTTGTTTCAACAGTTATTTGGGTGTAATTTCCTACAGTGTTTTTTTCCCCCAAATTTAAACTTAAAGACATTAAATTTAATCATGTGCAACCCTATTGAGCCCCAACATGGGTCCATCGGCACAGTTGGAATCTTTAGATCCACAGAACAGTCCTCTACCTCTTGAGATAACTGAGTAACAGGTAACAGTACAAGGTTATCATCTTCTATGATCCCTTGACACTAGAAGGTGATTGAGACATGCACTTTGGCTATCAGTTTCACAGCTATTTCCTAGATGCAAAAGAATGTTGAGACTGTGACCTGTTGGGTTCAATTCCCAGTACTGCAGGGTAACATTCTCTAGTGGTTACAGACCATTCTACCCCATCCCACCAAGGCTCTCCCTGACCCCTCCTGCTCCTACCCCCCATATCGTGCCTATTTTCACTGCTCAGCTCCTGCTATTGTCCCCATCCCCCACCTCCTGCCCCTCTGACTCACCCCATTGTTCCAATCCTCCCCCATCTTCTGCCCCATTCCCTGCCTTCTAAACCCCCTCCACATCCAACCTGCTATTCCCACATCCATAAACTCATGTTGATTTGCATTAATTACATTAGCATTCTTTAGTTAGTTATTAATTGACTCCCATTATTAGCTGTTCCATTATCTTGCTAGGGATCGATGTAAGGCAGATAGGGCTACAATTACCCAGGTCATGCCGTTTACCCTTTTAAAAACTGGTACATTCACTTTCTTCCAGTCTTCCGGAACTTCCTCATTACTTCAAAACTTATTGAAAATCAACATTAATGGTCCAGAAAGCTCCTCAGCCAGCTCTTTTAAAACTTTTGGAATCAAGTTATCTGGACCTACGACTTAAAAAATGTCCAACTTTACTAGCTTCTGTTTAACATCCTCTAGAGGTACTAGTGGGTTGGAAAGATTATCACCATATGATGGGACTTCACCACCTTTTTTTTCCAAATACAGAAGAAAAATATTTATTGAAGACCTCTTCCTTTTTTGCATTATTATTGATAATTCTGCCATACATTTAGCAATGGACCAGTGCCATTGTCAGAATTCTTTTTGTTCTTAATATTTAAAAATACACCTCCTTATTGTCCTTAACTATGCTAGCAATAGACTTTTCTTTGTGTCCCTGCGCTTCCCTTAATTTTTTTTCTACAATTCTTAATTTCTGATTTGTGTTCATTACTATGGACTTACACTTTCTTCCATTTGCGTGTATATGTATTTACAGCTGCCTTCATGTCCTTTCTAAATCAGGTTGGTTTTTTAACTAGCACAACCTTCCCCTTCCTCAATTGTGGCATATAGTAAGGTGTTAAATGATTCCCAATATTCATTTTTGATTAAATTCTTCCTCCCAGCTAATCTGGCCCATAATTGTTTTCAGCTTTGTCAAACGGCCCCTAATAAAGCACTAAGTATCTATGTCACTGCTCTGGACTTTATTCTATTTGCACATTATAAATGTGATCACTTGTATCTAAGCTACCATTAACTTTTAGTTCTGTGATCAGTTCCTCTTTATCTGTTAGAACAAATTTTAATACGGAGGGCTTGTCTACATTACCCACTGGATAGACGGGCAGCAATCGATCCAGCAGGGGTTGATTTATCGCGTCTAATCTAGACGCGATAAATCGACCGCCGAGCGTTGTCCCATCGACTCTGGTACTCCACCAGGGCAAGAGGTGCAGACGAAGTTGACGGGAGAGCATCAGTCATTGACTTACCGCAGTGAAGACACCACGGTAAGTAGATCTAAGTACGCTGACTTCAGCTACGTTATTCACTAGTGTAAGACCAGGCCAGAGTTTCCCCATGTTGGCTGCAACACTTTCTGAGTTAGGAACATGTGTGAACTGAGATTTTTCAGAGAGTTTGTAAACTGCTGAATCATTGAACTGACATTTTATTCAAAATAATAAATATAATAATAAATAAATAATAATAATAAAGCCTTAGAGGCCTAGAAGGAAAATTTCAACCCAAACAGCCCAACTTTGACAAAGATATTAAGAACTGAAAACAGGGTCTTAAAATGGAAACTGTTGGGAAATCTTAACTATAAGCATTGCTTCCTGTGCCTCCTATAATATATAATCCTTCCGGTTGTACATTATTCTTCCATCAAATCCATAATGTATGTAAGCACATACAATTAGCATCATCTCCAATTCTCTAATACTATAGATTTTCACTTCAAAGTCCTAGCCTATCTACCATGGAATGGCCCTAATTACCATTTATATACTTTTCTAACATGTCTCTACAGGTTGACTCTGGGCCATTTAGCCTACAGGATGCTTAACCCTTCTGGCCATGGATCACACTTTGTAGAAGATTTGTTGCAATTGTATAACAGTGGTAGCAACAATGACTTGCATGGTCATATTTTAATCAGATAACGTCACTCCCCCAATGTGAGATTGGTTTAGAAAGGAGTAAATAGAGCTCCTGGATACTCCTCAAGGACCTCCCTATATTTATATGAGCTGTGTTTATATTGAATTCTTTGTAAGATCAAATTACTTGCTCTGGCCCAAGTTAAAACTTAGTCCATACTTTCACTTCAGTGATTCCAGGGTTTGGTCTATGTGTTAACTTAACATAGACAATGTTTTTCAGAGAGCACTTACTTTGATATCTAGTCATGAAGGCTAGGAGGTGTTGTACCTCAGTTTCCCTCCTTGCACAGGAGTCCAAGCTTGTAACGGTTTTTCTGCTGTGGAAAGTTTCAGGATTGTGCATAGGCATTAGCTATAAAACTTCAACATTATTAGGCTTTCTAATGCAAAGTGTGTTCTTCCTGAACCAAACAGCATAATTATATGGGTTTCTATGACATAGTTTGTTTCCATGTACCATTTCCAGCATGTTTGAGGATTTTTCCCATCAGTCATACACATTGTGCATTTTTACAGTTTTTGGCATCAGCCATGAAGTAGTTAAAAGAGTTAACATTAGCAATAATATTAACATCAATTCTATCACAAATGTACAATCACAATTATTTTTGTCATGCCAAGCCTTTTGTTTAGATTGACCATTTTGTAGGTCAGTTTGTTCAATACCCCTTTTGAACCTTTGTAGTTTTTTCTTTATCTTAGGGTTTTCCTTAACATAGACTTTTAGTTTAACCACATCCTTAGGTATTGGTATTTTAGATATGAGTGAGGCAAGTCTGTAAGGGCACTTTGCCTTTCAAAAGGTTAACTTGCCTTCCTTCTTTCCCTTTCTCAGAGGGTTGAAATCTGAGATTTCTGGCATACCATAATTTATGGTCTGGCCGGCTATGTTCTTATTGCCAGCAGCTGTGGGCAACTTTGATCCTCCCTTGTCAGCTAAGAGCTCTATAAGTGCTCTTTTATATCATTTACAACAGATATCCATATAATCTCAGGGAATGTCGCAGGATGGGTATACCCCATCACCCCTTGGGACATTATGGCCCTGCAGTCAAGTCCAAATAAACCAGTCTTCTTCTCATAGCAGTATGAATCTAATGGTCAGAGTCAGAGGGGCTGTCCTTAGATTCAGGGCAGCACGGCCTAGTGACCTACATCTATGAGGTGGGCTTGTAACTCAGGGCAGTAGGGCACAGTAGCAAGTCAGTGGGACTGTCCTGATATTCAATCCAAGCAGCCAGAATCAATAGGACTTTCCTTCTGCATAAGGCAACATGGCCTTGTGGTCGGAGTCAGTAGGACTGCCCTTCAAAGCAGGTTGTTATGGCTTAGCGGACAGAATCAACGGGGCTGCCCTTCAGTGTAGGGCAGTGTGGCCTGGTGGCCAGACATGGGGTGCCCCCCAGGGGTAGGGGGACATGGGCCCTCCCTACTCCATTCCTATTCCCTACTCCTCTCTACTCTACTCATCTCAGCCCATAGCCCTATCAGCGGTGAGCCCATCCACCACTGGGTCAGCGGGGATCTTTCCGAAACCCACTGACTCTGTTCCTGGTACCACAACCAGATCCATATCTTGTTCCCCTGGGCTACTTTCTACCCGGTCTTCCTGCTCCATTGTCCACAGGTTCTCTGGGGTAGTAGGCAGGCAAAGTTCCTAGCAAGTCCTTTCCCTCATGAGTTTCTGAGGACAGTAGGGAGTCGCCTGAGTCTTGGCATGCCTGGCCTCTGCGGTCTGGGATTCAACAGCTCCCAGTCAGGAGCCTGGAATGCATGTCCTCTCTCCTCTCTGGTCAGGGCAGACTGAGCTGAGCTGCTCCCTTTTATACTGTGGTTCCAGCTGGAGCATGCCCAGCAGAGGAGACGAGGCCTGTCCTCCTCAGTCCATAGTATAGGGTTAATCCCTTCCAATCCAGTGCAGGGCAGGTATATCCCATCACAGGGAGCAAAGCCTCAACTCATGGAGAGGGTGAGCTACACAATACAATTCCTTTAGCTGAGAAGCACTGTGAATGTGTACAGATTGCAATAACCCCAACCTGCTAATTACCATCATCCGCACAACAGGGTTCCATGACACTTTAGTTGATTGTAATAGAGTAGCAGCCTGGACTGCTAATGGAGCTTTGCAACACTGAGTGCTCTCTGGGTGGAGGAATTCTGACAAGGTTTTCATTCAAAAATAGAAATCTCCTCCCTGGGAACATAAAGGGTGAAATCTTCATCCCAAGAAAGTCAATGGCAAAACTCCCATTGACTTCAGTGGGTCCAGGATTTCACCCAAATCTTTTATGGGCTAATCCAAAAGGGAAAGAAAAAGAAAAGAATTGCTCAAAGAGACCATTTACAATAAACTCTTACACTCTCCAACCCCTCTTCAGTATTTTATAAACTCCTTCAGCATAATAGACCTTAATATTAAATTTGCCCAAAGATATCTCTGGATTTCTTTTGGTTGTTGTGTGCTCTGCTTCTCTTCCAATAAGGCTAACAAATATATTCCTTCTCTGTGATCTCTGTCTGCACGTTTTTGCCTCTGTTGACTGGTGGGGAGAAGGGGAAAGCACAGAAAACAATATGTAAATACTAATACACCTTTTGGAATCCCTTTCTTTACTGTTTTTAATAAGAGGCACAAAAAGAATAGAAGGCAGCTAGATGTGGCTATGAGTTCCCCATCATGAAGGAACTCTCTGCTGGCATACAGCTAGAGTACCCAGTTCCTGTTCCAATATCCCACTCAGCCCTGGTTATGCTCAGTTGGCATAAGAGTCTCTTCAGGAGAGGGCCAGCTAGCGTAAGTTTGAGCAGTCCATCAGAGCTCTGTCTCCTTCCTTACACCTTCACCAATCAGAGAAAAACTAAGCACTGCTTTCGGACTTTTCCAAGCTACAATACAGACTATCAACAGAACACTGACAGACAGTTTATGTAACACATTGCAAAACACAGTGCACATGCACAAAGAGTATTTTAAACATCACAGACCAACAAAAAGAAAATCTGTCTCTCCCCCTGCAAGATTTCAAGTTTCTACCATCTACCTTGGCATGGTGGAACTGTTAAAAGTAGCACATTTATCTTTTAGGATATGGGAAATATTTATTTTCACTCTCTCTGATCTTGAGAATGGTTGCGCCATTTTGGCTTAAATTTCCTAAAAAATTTGCTCCCAGAGCTTTGAGAACAAAGCTGTCAGAAAGGCATTAATTGGAAAGAAGTAAAAGCAACCGAAAAATTACACCTTCAAATAGGTTTCAGAGTAACAGCCGTGACCTTAGTGCTGCACTTCACACTTCATCTAAAATAAAAACAAGTTTAGGACCGGATCCAGTAAGGTGCTGAATGGAGCGCGGGTTCCCACAAGGTACTGAACACTTTCAATTCCAGTTACTCAGCACCTTATAAGTACAAGATTTTGATCTAAAACACTGTCTAATTGGGGGGGGGGGAGGTGTTTTCTTCCACTGAGTTAGGTTAACATGAACCCTTTTCAGCATAGGTGAAGACATAGTTTAATGCCTTTACAATCCTATTAGCTGGTCATGTGGTAGCGTAGGTGGGACTGTAGGCTACAACATGATCTAATAACACAATGAAAAAAGCATTAAACTGTGCCTCTGTGGTTAAGGAGGGTTAAGCTAACTCACTTCAGCTATCTCAGCTGGGAAGGGTAGGAGGGGGAAGGAGGAGAAAGTACCTTTTCCCTTATGTAGACAGAATCTAAATATTTCAAGAGAGGTTCCTTAGGAAAAAATATACTATGCCTGAATGCAGTAAGGAGAAAAACAGATCTCCGCATTATAAACAACCAGTTATTAAAAAAAAAAAACCTCTGAATAAAAGAAATAGAAGATTATTTGTATCAGATACAATGAATCAACTCTAACCTGACCTTCACATAGAATATTTAATGTCTAGCAGCAGAATTAGAGTTGAACATCAAAATCTCATTTCTGATTACTGATCTGTGAAATTCTGATAGACAGTGGAAGAGCTTCATGGAAGATAACAAATAACCTGAAAAGAAATATCAGCAAACAAACCAAACATGGAATTAAATGAGGCATAAGATACAATTTTTATCTTTTCTGACTGTTCAATGGATCTGCACATCTAATATTTCAGAGAAAGTTATTAACAATTTGGAAGCATTGCTCTTGTAAAGGCTAGTACATTCTGTCTTCGTTCACCTTTTTGAGAAAGCATGAGCTCTTATAAGAAAACAATTTATGACAAGGGATTTCTTTTGTTATGACTAAAATTATCTTTGTGTTTTCAAGGTTTTCTGATTTGAAAGGTGCTATGTCCCATTAAATGTATGAAAAGAAAGCTTTTGCAAAGTCTAAGAGCAATACAAATGTTTTTACAACTAACAGAAAAGACCAATGATAACAGATTTTTTTAAACAAATGAACTGTATTTGAAACCCAAACACTGCAGTGCCAAGAAACTGGGGACCAGATCGTCAGCTGGTACAGATCAACATTTCTATTGAAGTCAGTTGAGTTGCACTCGTAGATAACAACAGAGGACTAGGCTTTGAAAACATGATAAAACTGAATTCACTGATTTTTATTGTCTATGCTCAGAAAAATACAAACAAAAAGTATAGTAGAGGCAAGTGAACTTGATTTTAAAAATGTATTCCCTCTCAGTAACCCCAGGCATTTTTAATACCATAGGCAAAGAAACGCATTTGCTTACACCTTTTATTTTTCATGTGTCCCTTTAAATGAATATTTTATGAATAAGTCTGCAGCTGATTGGAAATGCCCTTTAAGCAGCCAAAATAGGCCCTGATCCTGCAAAGACATGAACATGTGCTTAAGCATATACATCTCAGATAGACCCACTGACATCAACAGGACTACACACAGCAGGTAAAGGAAAGCACATGCATAAGTCTTTGTAGGATCCAGGTCTTGTTATATTTGCAACACATAACTAAAATAGCACAAAACATTGCGGGAAAGGTTATTTAAGTTTTGTATCAGTAGTTTCATTATATTAACTACCCAACCAGGCATATGAAAGCCCTTTAATTACCAGTTACTAATGTGTTCCCAGTCAGTACTTGTTGGTATCTACCACCCTTTTTGCTGGCTGGGTGACTGTTATCTTCCACCTTCTTATCTCTTTTGAAGACATGTCCTAGCAAATTTGCCATTGCCTCTCCTTTTTTCCCCTCTCCCCAACATCCGTTTTCCCCTTCCCATCTTTATAATTTTCCTTTTCTTGGTGTGTTTTATTTCTGTTCTTTTTTTATTCTTGGTTCCCCCCATCCCTTTCCTGTTCCATCACTGATCAGAAGACTGCTTGTTACTGAAGGTGGGAATCTGTTGGCAGACACCTATTGATGGCCACATTGGTTAGGGCTGTGTGTGTGTAATAACCCTCTGAAAGGAGGATTTGAACATGGGACCTCACTCAGTACCTAGTGTAGACTTCTACTATTTGAGCTAAAAGACTAACTCCATTTGCCGGTAGTGCTTATCTTTTTGGTGAGCCAGACAATAGAGGGAAATACAACACGCACTTTGCTGGTGCATTATACATACTTCATAGACTTACAGACTTTAAAGTCAAATGACCAGAGTACCATGGCAGAAAAATAAGCTATTGCTCTAGAGTCTGTGGTCTTGTATATAAAGACCTGTGATGAATGCCAGCATTGCTAGGGGCCACCATATGCACAAAGAAGGAAGATTTCAGAGGAACAGCCGTGTTAGTCTGTATTCGCAAAAAGAAAAGGAGTACTTGTGGCACCTTAGAGACTAACCAATTTATTTGAGCATGAGCTTTCGTGAGCTACAGCTCACTTCATCAGATGAAGTGAGCTGTAGCTCACGAAAGCTCATGCTCAAATAAATTGGTTAGTCTCTAAGGTGCCACAAGTACTCCTTTTCTTTTTAAAGAAGGAAGAGTGCTTTCAAAAAGCCAAACCATCTATCTCTTTATTCACAGTCACAGGAACATACTGGAATTGCAGGGTAGGAGGATCCATAAAATGCTAAGCAAAAAATAAAGTATACACCAAATGCTACAGCTTTTAGTTCTGCCTCTCCCAGACGTCCGCTGAGTACCCACCAAACCAAAGACTCAGCAGTGTGCAAACTACACCTTCTCTATCTTGAACTACATTCATACAATACCAAAAATATACATTTAACAAATATCCCCTACTCTGTGTCTTGGACAAGACTGAGGAACAACATGAATGAATATTCACCTGTAAATATATAATTTCCATAGCATCAGAGAGGTAGCTGTGTTAGTCTGTATCCACGAAAACAATGAGGAGTCTGTTGGCTCCTTAAAGACAAACAGATTTATTTGGGCATGAGCTTTCCTGGGTAAAAAAAACCCACTTCTTCAGATGCATGGAGTGAAAATTAGAGATACAGGCATAAATATTTTCCATAGTGTTATCGGTTATCCTATTTTAAAAGGATTAGTCATTCAGTCATGGTGCACAAATAATGCCATGTGACCTTAGATGATCAAACACGATAGAAACAATAAATATCAAACAGTCAAAGTAAACACTGGAAGAACAACAGTGAATACTTATGGATAACAAATACATTTAAAGAACTGGTTCTTGAACAATTAGCCAACCAAAGGAGGTCTAAACTCATAACAATCACTGCTTGTAATCACTACTACTTCCGCTAATAGAAAAGGAGTACTTGTGGCACCTTAGAGACTAACCAATTTATTTGAGCATAAGCTTTCGTGAGCTACAGCTCACTTCATCGGATGCAGTGAGCTGTAGCTCACAAAAGCTTATGCTCAAATAAATTGGTTAGTCTCTAAGGTGCCACATGTACTCCTTTTCTTTTTGCGAATACAGACTAATATGGCTGCTACTCTGAAATCTGTACTTCTGCTAATGACTTTTACCAATCTCACAGAGGAACAGAGGATTAGCTAGCTATATTTAAGGCTTTTTGTAAATGTGAAGAACTATATTTGCATAATAATTTATTTTAGTGCCCCATATCTATATTAGATGTAGTACTTGTTTCTGTGTAGACTATGTAGTTTTCCTACCATACTATTTTATTTTGAAATGTAAGATTTTAAGTTTCCTCCCAAACAGGTACATACATTAAATGATCAGCTGTTGGTGTAGTTGAAATTTGATACTTGAAACACTAGATGGCAGAGTAAGGCAGTAATTACAGTTTTATAAAGGTCTCTACAAATCCAAAACAAAATGATTGTGTATTTATATATTGTAAACATTAAAAAGGTAACTAATAACTCTCTGCACTGTATTTTTACAGAAAAAATATCAATATGTAATGATAGCGGATATAAAAATCATCTGCATATGCTATAACAATTGTTTATCATATATATATATATACATACACTTTAAAAAATAAAATATTTGGGCAAAGCTCTTCTGCCTTATTCATTCTGTACAACTCTTACTCACAATGGTGATTTCTGTTCCATATTCTGCACACAAACCCTGAGTAGAAATCCCAGCTCTGTCAACAAGAATTATTGCACAATGTGAACTAATGAACCACAGGGCCAAATCATATTAACTTCAAAGGGAGTTACTATTGAGTCAATAGTGAGTAAAAACTGAATGTGGACTTCAGGATTTGGCCTGCAATACACACGGAGGGAGGTTTTGTCTCCTAACTGTACCAACGTAACTAACGGCAAAATACAGGAAAACTATACTGACACACAAATGCTACATATTCAAACATAAGAGGACACAGAGAAAAAAAAAACCAAGATACCTAGTCATTGTCCTGAAATTGTGTATCATTCTTTACAAAAGCAACACTGATTTCAAAGAAAGTTAATAGGTTAGATGAACACCTATTTGACAGCCCAGTATCAGACATAACAAAATGCAGGTAACAAAACACACCTAAACACAATAATGAAAGCAGGGCCTGCTCTAGGCACATCACCACCCAAGGTAATTGTAATTGCTACTTTCAGGTTCATGTTTACAGCATATATGGCTGCATTATGCAGGAGTAGGTGCTTGTACAATGTTTGCTACTGTGAATGGAAGCTTGGAAAACAGCATTCATTGGCAACTAGGGAATACAGATAATATGCCCAAACTTGACCCATGTTGTACATTGATTTTGGGTAGCTGATAAAGAAACAACCACCACCATAAACATATTATGTATCACTAGTAAAATGGTATCCATTGCAGCCGAGAGGAGTAATACAGTCTCATAGGCTGGAACTTCTGCAGAAGTTTGCACCTGAGACAGGATGTGACATGACCATATTTCTATTTAGATTTATATTTAAGCAACTTCAGTTTTTCTGGTTTTGACAGAACTCCGTATATGTCTGTCTCACCGGACTCATTGCAGGTCTCATAGAGAAGCAGATATCCAGGTTCGGGTTGGAGCATGGGCTCTGGGACCGAGCCTGGATGTCTACATTGCAATTTTATAGCCCCACAGCCCAAGTCAGTTGACATGGGCCAGCCACGGGTGCTTTTCAGATTTAATAATTTTATTAAGATGATAAAATAAAAAAAATGGTACAGAGTTTAAGCGTAGAAGTTTCTGGTTATCAGGGAATAAGGTACAGATTATCAAGGGGTGCAAATGCAGTTTAGGATCGGATGGCGTAAGGAATACAGAGTCTGCAATATCTCCAATTGGGGGTAAAAGGTTAACTATTGCACTGTAGACATACCCTGAGAGCACTCAGTTCATACCAGACCTGCTCCTGGGGCTGCAGGAACCCTAAGGCTTCCCTGTAGTAAAAAGGCTGATTCAAAATCCTACATTTCAAAATCACAGGGTCTGGCTCACAGAACACATCTTCAATTCATAATTAAATACATATTTTCTTCTTACCACAGTCTTCCTTGAGGAACTCTGTTTCAAATCTCAAGGTGCATAGATGGTTCCTGGGCTACAGGCTAGAGATCACTGCTTTAGCTAGATTAAATTGTTTTGTTTTAAAATCCTTATGGGTAAAAGCATGAGTTTAAACTATAGCAATAGTTTGTTATCTCTTAGAGTAGATGTAAACATGCTAACTTTGATTAAGCTAGGTCGCTAAACATACAAGTGTAGCCACGGAGGTGCAGGTGGCAATACAGGGTAGCTAGCCAAGTAAGTGCCTGTGATCCTGGGTGGGTCCAGGGTGGCAGTTACACCCTCCTGCCATTTGCACTGCCACAGCTACACTTCTATTTGTAGCATGTTAGCGCAATCAAAGATCGAGCAAGTATTTGTATCTGAGCTGGAAATTACACTTCCAGCTTGAAGTGCATACAATCTTTTAGGGTATGTCTTCACTGCAGAGTTAGCCCAGGCTTTTAACTCCGGCGTTGCTCTTGGCCCTCTCCCGGCCACACATAAAAACCTCTCATCTAAGTTACGTGCTACTTTCAACTCAGGGTAGTTAGCTCGATTGGGGTGTGGGTTAGAACTTGGAGTCCACTTTTATTCAATTTGGTAACCTACACACTTTGCAGGAGGCAAGCTAAATCACTCAAGTACTGATAGTCCTCCAGTGGCTTCCCACAATTCCCCCTTTGTGTCCAGAAGGATGGACAAGTCTCCCATAATTCCCTAGGAAAGAATCAGATTACTTTAGCCCACTGCAGTGCTAAGAACCAGGGGATATGCCAATAGAAGTCCCAACACCACACATGGGTGATTCCAATACCAGTGAGGACACATGAATTTAGGATTAGGTTGTTCAAACCTAGGTGCTCAGACCTTGGCCAGGCCAACCCAGATGCTCAGACCAGTTACTAATCTCCCAGGCTAACTCTACGGTGAAGATGTACCCTTAGTAGTTTGTGTGTATAAAAACTGTTCAGGAAGTTTGCAAACCCACTAACACAATGGTATTTACTCATCCCTAATCACAAATATGTAAAATAGCAATTGCTGCAAATATAGAGGGACTGATTCGCCTCTCTTTTACACTAGTGTTAATTAGAGGTAACTCCACTGAAGTCACTAAAATTATACTGGCATAAAACTGGTGTAAGGGAGAGGAAAATATGGCCCAGAACCTCAAAATCAGGGCTTATCAGGTAGGTGAAGAAGGAATTGCATTTATAATATTTTGTTAAATTTTCCATCAAGCACCTTCCTTTTTCCCCATGTCTCCCTGTGACGGTGCCCCCCATAAGGCTTTATGGAAATATGCTTATGAATATATATGACATAACTGGAATATGTTCTATGTTACATACACCATGTAACATATCTACGTAAAGGTTATGATCTACTGAATCCATTAATCCTATTTGTATGCATGTATCATTTTTGTATTTGAAGTTATGAATATTGGCCGTGTGCTGGCTTGATTTCTAAATAACCTTAGTAGAGCATTTGGTCAGTTCCTGGAGAAAGGAATTCGCAAAGTTAAGTGCCCAATCAAAAGGCACTTTAGTAACAATGCATCTTGGAATGCTCCAATCCACGTAAGAAGACTTCCTGGAGACATTCAACATACCATGTGGACAATGGCTTCTGCCTGTAAAAACTGAGTCATGCACGGACATGTGAATTGCCAGGGTGACTCCAGAACTCCATCTTGGAGCTGGACTTTGCATAGGAGAAAGGAGGGGGTCTCCACCCACAAGAGAAAGACTTGCATGTTTTATTTTATTTTGGATGGTAATTCACTTTGTTCTGTCTGTTACTACTTGGAACCACTTAAATCCTACTTTCTGTAATTAACCCAGAGTATGTTAAGTATTAATACTTGGGGCGGGGGGTGGGGGGTGGGGAGAGGAAGGACAGCTGTGCATATCTCTCTATCAGTGTTATAGAGGGCAAACAATTTATGAGTTTACCCTGTATAAGCTTTATAAAGGGTAAAATGGATTTATTAGGGTTTGGACCCCATTGGGAGTTGGGCATCTGAGTGTTAAAGACAGGCACACTTCTGTAAGCTGCTTTCAATTAAGCCTACAGCTGTTAGGGGATGTGGTTCAGACCAGAGTCTGGGTTCAGAGCAGGCTAGCGGGTCTGGCTCAAACCAGGCATGGCACTGAAGTCCTAAGGTGCCAGGGCAGGAAAGCAGGAGCAAAAGTAGTCTTGGCACATCAGATGGCAGCCCCCATGGGATTTTTCTGATCTAACCCATCACACTCCCCTTATGCATAGAAAGCAGCAGCTGATTCACATGGCTATGATGTAGCAACGGTATCATGTAGAATGGACTTCGATCTTGAACGGTCCCTGGCAAATCTTCTTTCTAATCCAAGAATCAGCATGGAAGGATTTAGGTTTCTCAAATTCCTCAAAAAAAGCATCTTCCATCCTCATTTGTGATTGGCCTCATGCTCTACTTTCTTCCACCTCAACTCTATAAACCTTCTGTAAAACATTATTTTGCACTTTGGACACAACCCCACACTTGCACTCATCTAGTTCTCAACTGGTGCAAGACTGCAGCTTGCCAGGATCATGTATGTATCTCCCTTCTTGTGATACAATCAAAACAATGGACATGAAGAATATGCCATAACTTTAGACAATAAAAACTGTTTAGTTTCCTCTCCTCAGCTGTTTTTAATAATCATATAACAGAATTGTCATCACTATTGGATTGAACACTCGTATCTTATTTGTCACAGACATCCCACCACCCAAACAGAGGCCTCTGAAGGTACTGAAATGCCACTGATGCAAGACAAGATATCAGGGTTGGAAGAAACCTCAGGAGGTCATCTAGTCCAACCCCCTGCTCAAAGCAGGACCAACACCAACATATCCCAGTCACTAGTCATTCTGACGCCTGATATGTACAGCACAGTTACAATAATTCTCTCAGAATCTGCCATTTCATATTGGGAAGCAGATTATTCACCAAGCAAGGAACCATTATCATAAAATAGCTTTACAGCCCCAGCTTGAAGAACAAAATACTAAAAATGAATGATCACATTTAAAAAAGTATAAGTTTCACAGAATACGAATGGAATTTTGATTCCATCACTAGCCACTAGGAAGCAGTATAGCCTTGTTTTTAATAGTTACTATACAATAAATATTCAGGTCAGACTTCAGAATATTCAAGAAGTGGACTTCAAGGCAAAAGGAAACAAAAAAGAAAAAAAGCAATTTCTGTCGGATGATTGTGTAAACAATCTGACAGTGAATGCCCCTGCAGGACGGTAAAACTAGAGGGGCAAGATACACTTTCCAAACTATCTGAGGGAAAGGCTTCATATCAGAAATGTTTTCCTCACTCTAAGGGAAATATACTACTGTAAATTTTCATTCATCCTTGCAGCACTCTAATGACCATACATACAACAGACACGGAGGCCTATTTCTGCACTGCCTTGAACCATGCTTCATTATTTATCTGTGTGCCAAATTAGTGCAGAGTGGTTAGTGTTTTATATGTGCTTTAATTACACAAGGTTCAAGGCAATGGAGAATCAAGCCCAGGGATTCTAAGCTTACCTACTGTGACAAAGTTCCTTCTCTACCTTGGTGGGTCTTGCACTTATTGGCGGATTTCCTCGCCTTGGAGCTTCACGACAGCCCTCACTTTGGCCATTTTCGTGAACCCACAGTCCAGGTCAACTACTCTTGTGTCTGACCAGGAGTTGGGAGATTTGGGGGGAACCCGGGCCCACCCTCTACTCCGGGTTCCAGCCCAGGGCCCTGTGGAATGCAGCTGTCTAGACGCCTCCTGGAACAGCTGTGCGACAGCTACAACTCCCTGGGCTACTTCCCCATGGCCTCCTCCCAACATCTTCTTTATCGTCACCATAGGACCTTCTTCCTGGTGTCTGATAATGCTTGTATTCCTCAGTTTTCCAACAGAATGCTTTCTCACTCTCAGCTCCTAGTGCCTCTTGCTCCCAGCTCCTTACACGCACACCACAAAAACTGAAGTGAGCTCCTTTTTAAACCCAGGTGCCCTGATTAGCCTGCCTTAATTGATTCTAGAAGCTTCTTGATTGGCTGCAGGTGTTCTAATCAGCTTGTCTGTCTTAATGGTCTCCAGAAGGTTCCTGATTGTTCTGGAACCTTCCCTGTTACCTTACCCAAGGAAAAGCGACCTACTTAACCTGGGGCTAATATATCTGCCTTCTATTACTCTCCTATAGCCATCCGGCTCGACCCTATCACACTACTCGTAGACCTTAAGGTCACAAGAGACCACCATGATCATCTAGTCTGACCTCCTGCATATTGTAGGCCACATAACCTCACCCATCCACTCCTGTAATAGACCCCTAAGCTCTGGCTGAAGTTATTGAAGTCCTCAAATCATGATTTAAAGACTTAAAGTTACAGAGAATCCACCATTTACACTAGTTTAAACATGTAAGTGACACGTGCCCTACGCAACAGAACCTCCTAGGGTCTCTGCCAATCTGACACAGGAGAAAATTCCTTCCTGACCCCAAATAGATGATTAGTTAGACCCTGAGTACATGGGCGAGACCCACCAGCCAGACACCTGGGTAAGAATTTTCTTTAGCAACTCAGAACTCTTGCTATTTAGTGTCCCATCACTAGCCATTGGGGATATTTTCTGCTGGCAGTCACAGAGTGGCTACACACCATTGTAGGCAGTCCTATCCTCCCCTCCATAACTTATCTAGTTCAGTTTTGAAGTCAACTAGATTTTTTGCCTCCACTGCTCTCCTTGGAAGACCTACTTGCTTTTTCAGTGTGGTACAGAAGTGGGAGTTAGAAGAACTAGTTCTATTCTCAACTCTGCCAATAACTTTGGACTAGATTCTTCACCACTAGTAATTTGTGTAGCCATTTACACCTGTACAAAGTAGTGGAAACCACTGACATTCTGATTAGGTAGCACTTTACAGTCATTTTACAAAGGTGTAAATGACAAAAAGTGCAAAGCTGTGAAGAATCAAGCCCCTAGTGTGACCGTGGACAAGTCAAGTCATCTAACAACTATGCTTTTTTTTCCCAGTCTGTAAAGCAGCATACCAGCTAAGTTGAAGAAATGCTAGAATACAATATTACAGCTTGGGCTCTTAAGTACATGATTAAATCCACTGGCTTCAAGTGTACTTAAGTGCTTTGTTGACTCTGGGTCTTTAAGTGGCCATACAACATTACAATGATTCTGCAGCCTACTGTTACTTCATTCGTCGTATAACTCCTCTCTCTCCTTCTGGCTGTGAAGAAGTAAAAGCTATCTCCCTCCGCATTTTTTCCCCCATCTCTCTTTCTGGTTATTGTTCCCCCTCAGCCTATTCTTAGATGTTTTATTTAACTGGACTTCCTGATTTGTTCTTCTGGGTTTACATTTTAAGAAGATTGCATTTTGTTATGTTTTAGCTCATTGAATTTCTGTAGTATTCATGCCCAGAACAATTTGGTGATGGTGGTGAGGCACTCATGTAATTCAAATTTTTTTTTTATTATTTGATGTCTCTTTTGCTATTGTTGCTGTTTTTTTCATGAATGAGATAGATAAACCTCTTAATTATGCAGTATCTTCATGAATTCAAAGCTGCTCATACAACAACATTCTAAAAGTGAAAGAGATAAAATCCAGCTATTCATGTATGTCTACACGTATCTAATTAATTCACATAACAAAACTCCTCTAACAAACATAAGCAGGTTTCTGGATCTCTTACCATATGTGGGCCTGACCTGTAGTACAAAGGCCTCAGTACTGACCCTAATCCTCCGTAGCTATATTAAGTTCCATGGGACAATTAGCACCGATTAAGAGTCTGGATTCATGAGGTATATGGAGCATAGATTCACACAACTACATGGAAGGAAATAAGAGATTGTACCCTATTTGTGTCTTCAAAAACAGACAATAGAATCAACCCACCTGCAAACCTTTGAGCTTTCCTGTTATTCTCCTTGATCCAATTCAACATTCTATCAGTAAAATGGAATATTTCAGCACCTATTGACAGTGTTCTCATAAAGACTTTATTTGCTCAGTACAAGCAAATACTTGCCAATGACAAAAATACATGCAAGAACATAGATGGCAGTACTGAGACACAATAAATATATAGTCTTGGGAGATAAACTGCATAAGATCTTGAGTTTTCCTCACAAGAGCCAACCCCATAATGCATTTGAAGTTCTATTTCTCTTTAATCTATGATAATAGTTATCTGTGTTAACTATTAGACTATTTTAATTAACGTTAACTACTTAAAAGCTGCTTCCGCTATAAGGAATGATCTTTATTATAATTTGATTGGTTCTGACTACTGCACCAATATCTTCAGAAGTACCTAAGTGCCTACTTAGGCGCTTAAGACCCATTTTCAAAAGAGACGTAGACCCAGATTTTTAAAGGTATTGAAGTGTTGCTCCACTCAGGACCCTAAGTGAATTAGGGTTTGCAATGTTAAGTTTGATTAGAGCTTGTCTACACAATGGGAAAATGGGCACTATGGGTGTGTGATTTCTAATGTGCTGTGCATTAATTAGTTTGTGTCTACTCTGCTGGTGCACATTAAAAGTTTCCTCATGCATTTAATGCAGTTACAATCTATGTTAACATAGTTACAATATTAACATAGTAACAATACTATGTTAAAGCACACTAGGGATCTTTTAGCACACACCAGAAAGGTCTACATGGACCAATTAATGCGCAGCTCATTAGTGCGCATCAGAACTCACACCTCCATAGTGCCCATTACCCCACTGTGTGGACAAGTCCTTAGGCACCTAAAGGTCTAAAGGTCAGATCCTCCAAGGTATTTAGGCCCCTAAATACCTTGAAGAATGTGGTCTTGAGACCTTTAAAAGCTTAAGTCTCACTGAACATCAGAGGGACTTAAACTCCCCAGTCTCTTGGACACTTCTGAAAATTTTACCTCAGATTTCTTCTGTATATTTTTGTTTTATTATTATTTTGTCAAACACACTGTAAAATATACAAATGGAATATACAAAGGAAATGGATTGTGGGATAAAAAAATCCATACACAGAAAATTCTCTCAGAACATGTGTACATAACTATGGGGAAACTAATAGTTACAATTTCTTTGAAAGTGCATGTCATTATAAGAAAGAAAGAAAGAAATCTTGGACTGCAGATTCATACTAATTAATGAACACTTTGTTAAAGTGTGTGAAACTAAAAATAAGAATGAAGAGAACAAGAGGGAAATGAAGACTGAGGCAGAAAGGAAGAGAATTGAAAGAATAGAATGCGGCATAGCGGGATGGGGATAAGAACCCTCAAATGTATGTGATGTAACTCTACACTGAGATGTGAGCTCAGAAGTGCTATTATAATATGATAATATTTTGCAGATTTTTCAAGTATTGGTAAATTGATCAAAAATCTCTTGAAGTAAATGGGATTCTTTCCATTGACTTTAATAGGCTTTGGATCATGCCCTGGGAGAACATGTCTAGGCTGCTTCTGCATTCCCCCCTACCCCATTATCAGGGTAAATGTTAAATATGATTTCCATTCCTCAGTTTTGGAGGGCTATAGATATTTCCAGTGTCTCAGTAGAACTGTTTTGTTTAAATAAATGTGGACCCATTTTTTTTTTTAAAGATAGGAAGAAATGGGCATCCTCATAAAAGCCAAGGAGACAAAGCTTAACAAAAGGAGTAATGGGGTAGTTTAGTGCTTCAGAAATAGAGGCGGATAGTTATCCACAAGTGACAGGAGAGCTGAAAATGACAAGACTAAGAGATTTTCTATAATGAGGTGCGCAAGTGGCTACATCTGCAGCAAGAATGGAGTGGGGGCAGATACCTCATATCTGTATTAGCCCTATAGGGTAAAGAAACATATGCTCTCTTATCTCCTACCCATAGGACCTTATTCTTCTCCTTCAGTGGCAGAGCATGTCATAATCTTTTGAGATTTGACTAAGGACAAAAGGCACAAAGCATAGACTCTCACCATATCCTTCTTGCAAATCAAATCTCTTAGCAGTAAGATTATTTATTATTATACTACCATTTAACACATACCACACCCACCATTTGCAAAGTACTCCACAAACAATAATTAATTCTCAACACTCTATAAGGTAAGTAGGTATTTTTATAATCTTCATTTATAGATGGGGAGACATGAGGTAGAAATGTGAAATTACTTGCCAAAAGCCAGAGTGGAAATTATATCCAAACTGGATATATGACTGTCCCTAGCGTCCACCTTCACCTGAGACCCTTGGATCAGTGACACTCAACCTTTCCAGACTACTGTATCCCTTTCAGGAGTCTGATTTGTCTTGTATACCCCCAAGTTTCACTTCACTTAAAAACTACTTGCTTACAAAACCGGACAAAAAATACAAAATTGTCACAACACTATTACTGAAAAATTCCTTACTTTCTCATTTTTATTATCTAATTATAAAAAGTTAATTGGAACATAAATATTGTATTTACATTTCAGTGTGTAGTATATAGAGCAATATAAGCAAGTTGTCTATATGAAATTTTAGTTTGTACTGACTTCACTAGCGCTTTTTATGTAGCTTGTTTTAAAACTAGGCAAATATCTAGATGAGTTGATGTACTCCTGAAAGACCTCTACATACCCCCAGGAGTACATGTACCCTGGTTGAGAATCACTGCCTTAGATGATGCCTTTCCCTCTGCATACATTTGATTCCTGCTTGAGGAAATACATCATAATAATAGAATGCTTTAATTTCTAATCACTTTTGTTGCTTTCCAGTTTTTTAGATTACCTTGCAGTATTAGAGTAATTTTATGAGTAACTGTTTGACTCTCAATGGAATGAGATTCCCACGTTTTTATATTAAAGCTTAAAATATTTCTAAGTAAAAGTATTACTGTGATACAAAGAAGCCTAGATAATATTTTATCATTTACATCTTTGACAAAACTGCACTATACTGCTTATAATCATGTTAAGGACTTGTATTCTAACTTCTAAAACTACTGGCTTCCTTCAGAAAAATAGGATAGTACATGTATTTTACTGGATATGATTTTAAGAACATATTATTCGTAGTTTCTAATTTAATTTTCTGTACTTCTGAAGACTGCTGACTGAGCCCTTGGCAAAACAACTTATTGGTATTTATTTATTATAGTCTTGGCTTAAAATGTCACCAGAACTCCCGTAACACATAAAGAGGTCAGTATATGCATTGCCTGAGAGATGCTACATGACCTATCTGACAGACGGGTCAGCCCAAGAAGTTAGATTAGGATGGATTGGGTACATAATGCATCATTCTTAACATTTTCCATTATTAAAATGATGCTGCTAGAGAAAATATTCTTGAGCCCACATATACTGAACCACTGGTTTGGTGAACCTGAAGGACTGTGTAAGTAAGTAAAGGTGGAAGGGAATGCTAGGTAATAAAAATAGGACAAACAATAAAGAGGCCAAACATGAAATAAGGCTAACTTGAGGGTGAAATCCTGGCTGCTATGAAGTCAATGGCAAAACTTCATGAGGGTCAGGACTTCAGCTTAACACATTACCAGACTTAAGTTCCTTCCTGAAGTGTATAGAGCACTTGATAACATTTTCTGGCTATACCGAAAGAAGGACAGGAGACATTTGACATGGGTTTAATCAGGCCAAAACTTTATTACATAGATGTCTGGGACTACCTGGCAGATAAAAATATACAGTGCAGGTAAGTCCACATTTATTCCATAATTACCTGGGGGGCTTTTACCAGCTCCCCCTCTTTTTCCATCCAGGTCCATCCAGCAAATCCATAGCTGGGACCATACCATCCACCCCCCTCGTAGGAGGGCTAAGGTGAGCTATAAGAATGGGGGGTTGGGGCCCTGCCATACGTATCACAGGAATCCACAAGCCCTACCCCCCCCACCATTCGATTCTTTAACAAACTCCTCTTTTTAAGTCCTTTTCCAAGCCATTTATCTGGTCACTGTATTCCTTTCCTATGGAGTACCTGCACTGAACATCCGCCTTACACTTAAATAATGAGTTCCGACATACGACTATTGCCCTTCACACCATGCATGAACAAAGCCCTTCCTGAACCTATTGTGGGGAAGACACCCAAGCCAATCTGGTTGTAAGGGAAAAAATTCCTTCCTGGCCCCGCTAAAAAGGGGACAGCTAGCATAATGCCCACAGCAGGTCTCGACCAAACCTGGTATTTGAACACATAACGGGGAGGGAGGGTGAGTCCTACCAGGCTTCAAGTGCAGGGCTGCCTCTTTTAAACCCTGCATTCTTAGGGGATGAGTCAGTGACCATGCTGACCCCTTGTGCTGCAGTTTTCATCTCTTCCCCTGCCCCAGCCATAAAGCACTGTTCCCTTCATTCGGCCAGTCAGCCAAATTACACCCCTCCCCCCACACTTAAAGGTGTAGGGCAGTCATTTTGGTGCGATTTATGTTATAAATAGAGTTTTAAAGCTTTTACTTTATATATATATATATGATATGATAATTACAATAAAATACAAACTGTTAAAGGTATAAACTCTTTAAATGTTTTTGTGCTATTCCCCAGTAGTTCTATAGCCCTATGGCAATACTGCAATCTCTTATCAGAATAACCTTTTAAAAATGTTTAAAACAATTAACAATAGAAAATACCACTTTGCCTCGTGTACTGTAGCATATGGTTGAAATTATACAGCTACAGAATACAATATGTTTGGGTGTACTTTGTAACCTGCTTGATTCAAGTAGTCTAATTTATGTTTCCAGTGTTCCTGCTTCCTTGACTGCTTGTCAACACTCAGACATGATGATATACAAACTACTTCAACATAATCCTTTAGTTTGAATCCTTTATCAGGGGATTTAAAAAAAATCTCTGAAGGTGAAATGTATTTGGGGCCTGATGCAAAGCCCATTGAGATTGGCAGAAGGACTCTCTGACTTCAGTGGGCTTTGGATCAGGCATTTTTGTATTTTATACTAGTTTTAAGAAAGTATATGATTATTTGATTGACCATCTATCATGTGTTTTTTTTAAAGTACATTTTTAGCCAATCAATCATGATACTTCTAGTGCAGTTACAGAAATTACAATTATCCATATAGATTACACAAATATACAAGAAAACTGTTCTATTGATTACAATGGGAGTTGCAGCAAGTCCAAATTGCTTAGGAAATTTCAGAATTAAAGATAGACAGCTAGAGAGAGAGTTTAGTGTGCAATTTTAAAGATTCATTATCTTTACTATTTTTGAATTTTGTCTTGTATAACACCACAAACTATAATGGATGCCTCTAAAGTGATGGCATTTATCACTGTCATGCAGTGTTTGTGGTATATTTTTCTATATTCAGAGTAAGAAAACTGAAAATGCAATCAATTTAATTTTTCTTAGTTGTAGATTATCAGATCTTTAGAGTGCACATTGTGTGGGACCATTTCACAAACTAGTCATTTTCTAATTCAAAACTCTTGAAACGGAAATGTTATCCAAAGAATTTCAGCCATATCCTTCACTTCCCCAGTCAAATTGACTATTCCCTCACCCTTCCCAATTCATTTCCAAACAGAGTTCAAAACTTCCTCTTTTGATTCTGAAGGACCTGCTCCAGCTTTTCTCTTTGGCCAAATCCAAGTTCCAATTAAGTCAATGGCAAACCTCTCATGTAGTTCAGATGGAGCAAGATTTTGACACTTGCCGCTATCCATGCTTTTCCCTGTTCATTATACTCATACTTGACTTGTTTTGTAGATCTCATTAAACCTTAAAAATCAAGCCAAGTCCAATGACTACCTAGTGTACTGTAACTGAACCACATGGCAAGCAATTTATTAATATACTATTAACTGATTCTGAAGCACACAGTAACTTTCTCAGTTTAGCAGTACTGAAGCTGAAGCATTCATTGTAGAGGAACTGGACCACCCCTGCCAAATCCCTAGATGTTTGGAAAAAAAAAAAGTCTAATAGTTTAGGATGCTTATGTACCACACTAAACAAATGTAGTTTTCGAGCAAATTTTTTATAAAAATTCTACAAACTATTTACTCCCAACCTAGTGCTGTTCATACAAATAGCTGATGATTTTCAATCTATTAATTACACAGCAGGATTAGAGAGGACATTCTTTTGAACCCTCCGTACTAAGCACCAGAGGCATTAGTTATCACCATTAGCTTTACTAGGATGTAAAGTTTGTCAGGTTAGAAATAAGTTTCTTAACACCAGACTATTTTAATGGAACAGGTTCCTTGTTCCAGCTAGCCAATACTAGCAACAAAAAAAGTCTATCCCCCCTCACTCTGTAATCAAATTTGAGCATGAGACATTTTTGCCTGGGGTAATTATTAATCATTATTATTATTTTATCTGAAATTTTTATTAGCACTTGAAAAAATAACTAGAAAATGCTATGTGGGGCACGATGCTGCACTGACTCCCATGGGACAAGCTAGATGACCATGTTTTTTCCATCTTTAATTTCACTTATTCTGCAAAAACAGGGGCTCATAATAGAAATGTTTTCTCAACCAGAACTATACAGTTGCACTACTTATGCTGTAATTTATTTTTACAGGGCCTCCGTTAAATAATTACAATGATCATTATCTAATGCTTGGGACTATTCTTCGAGTTGTAATTTCAAGGGAAGTAACTTGTACAGAAACAGCAGCTTCACGAGGCTCTCAGTGAAGGCTGTGATTATTCAGGACTCAATAAATACATTTTTCCTAAAACATTTTTCAATGACATACACCTATTAGCTGCTGCTCTACACTAATCACAATAGCAGTAACTATGCCAGTTTGCATATGCAATTACACATCATCCCTTGTTAGGAGGTATATCCAGTGCAGTAGAACACGATTGATGTCTGTAAGACAAGCCAACAATGACTGAATTTTCCAGGGTACCAACACAGGAGACTAATGTATTAGCTACAGAGCAACATGTGCAGAGTTGAGCATATTTGGAAGCCCTTTGTTCATTATGAGCATAACTCAGAATTGTTGGAGAACTATTTTTTATAGAACATTTTAATCACACAACCATTTTAGAAACAAAATTTAGCTGTAGTCTCTGGTTGGTGCAAAAATATACGGCACATCTTTCCCAGGCTAAAAAGATCTCTCTTTTTATTTTATTTCTCAAATATCCCATCAGTTTACAAAGAAACTGACTTTCATGAAGAAACTCTGACATCAAATATAAGGAATAATTTCCATTTTATGCAAAGATATAATTCATCTGTAGTATTTTTAGTAAAAAAAATGTTTTGGATTAACATATTTATGAGTTCATGGACATTGTCAACAAAACCTTGAAAGACCAAACCAAAGCAGTGGCTGTGCTATGAGCAGGCAAGTGAACAGATGCAGCACAAGAAGCTGAGATTAAACTTTCCACCCTCTACTTCCTTCCTCTTTACTCCCTTTGACTCTCAATAGGAGAGTAAAAAGCTATCAAGCTGCCCCCTTTTGCCCACTTGCCCTCATCAAAGGCAAAACAGATCTCCTCCTTAAGTTACCCTTCTCAGCAGAGGTAGTGACCAGCTGCTTCTACAGACATACTGCCCTCTAGGTGTGATGGGGTGAGCAGTCACTGGTGTGTGGAACTACAAAATATGTATGCCTACCATTTAAACAGCCTCTAAGGTGCCACAAGTACTCCTTTTCTTTTTGCAAATACAGACTAACACGGCTGTTACTCTGAAACCTACCATTTAAACAAATCCTTCCTGTTTTTCAAATGTATTTCAGCCTGGGTTTGGTTTGAGAGATGGGTAGCATCATAATAACCATCCTGAAGATTTCTGAATTCACCTTAGGAAAAGGCACCCTCCCTCCCGCCATACCTGATAAAGACAAATTTAATGTGCCCAATTGTGCATTCCTAAAACAGCAAAACTCTCATTGCTTCAACAAAAATGGGACCTCACTGGATGTTTTACCTGCCTAAATACTGTATTCTCAGGTTAGGAAAGGTCATACTGGTTCAGACTCATGGGCCATGTAGTTCAACTCTGAAAGATTCCAGTGCAAGGAGCTTCACAGAAATTCCAGAGTAGGCAGATGTAGAGTAAACAGTTCCCCATGAAAGTCTCATCCTAATCCCTAAATAGCGAGAGAGAATTTTAACCTGAAAGGGTAAGAGTTTATATACCTTCCAAAACTTTTTAAAAGCATGAACTACTATACCTTGACATTCTTGTTATCTATACGATGTCCAATCCCTTTCTAAATCTTGCTAAATTCTTGTCCTCAACAAAATCCTCTGGCAATGAGTTCTAAATACATGCTGTTGGAAAAGCATTTCCTTTCCATCAGTTCTGAATTTCCTTTCTTTCAATTCAGTTGCATATCTCTTGCCTTCATGTGTTCTGAATAGAGCTCATTGGAATTTTTCCAGATAGAAGAGTTTTCTGTGATAAAATGCTTATCTGGCTATACTGCAATGGATCATAGGAACCAATCATTTTGTTATTTTTTGACAAAAATATCAAAGCACTTTATTTCAACAAAGTCAAAGCACTTTGCTTCAGCTTTATTGTTTTGACTTTCATATACTTGTAATTAAAATAGAATTCAAAACGATGCACTTAAGACCATTTTGATCTTTTCTAAACATTTTTTTTCAGAAGTTCTTCTAATGGCAATTTTTGAAATTGACTTTTTATTCAGATTCAGGATGAAAGGAAATTTTGATGTCAGATCCCCATGGAATGTAAATTCCAAGCTTTGACCATTTCTAGTTATGAGACAGGGAGAACAGAAGCTTACAATCTACTTTTTCTATATAATTCATTACTTCACAGACTTCTATCATGACACCTCTGATTTGTCTCCTTTTGATGATCAAACTCAATCTTTTCAAAAACTTCCTTTGTCTGAGAGTCTGTCAATGTCCCTAAGCAGTCTCGTTGCTCTTCTCTGAATACTCTATTTCTGCAATCCTTGTTGAGATGAGCAGTACAGCAGACAGTGTTCCATGTTAGGGTTAATCTTTTATTGACATAATGGAGTTATAATATTTTCAGTATTATTCTCCACTACATTCCTTATGCATTCTAATATCTTGTTTATGGGTTTGACCACAGCTGCACACTGAGCAGAGGTCTTCACTGAGCTGCCTATAGTCAAGTCCAAGCCCTTTTCCTGAATTGATACAGTTCATTTAGAATTCTGTGAAGTGTGCGAGTAGTTTAAATTTCAGCGTGCATTACTTTGCATTTATCAACACTGACTTATCTGCCTCGTGCTGCCCATTCACACAGCCTAGTCAAGTAGCTCTGAAGTTCCTCACAATCTTTTCTGGACTTAAAATTTTATAGATGACACAACATTAGTTGTCATCCCCACTGTTCATTCCCCTGTTTAGATTGCTAATACATATATTCAACAACGCTGGGACTAGTATAGAACCTTGAAGCATTGAAATGACCATTTATCCCTACTTTTAATACTCTTCAATACAAAATGGAATTGTTAATCCAGTTGAAATTTAGGGAAAGGGTGAAAAATGTTAAATCCTTCTTCTGTGTATAATAACAAATCAACTTTTTAAAAATAGTGCCTATTCCAACTGGAATCTGTTTAAAAAGACATCATCTCAGAGTTCATTGAACATGTGAAGATTTAGTAACTAAACTCAATTCCTATAGCATTACAACAAGTATGAAACAATATTTCTAAAACCAGCAGAAGTCTATGGTCCTACAATTTGTAGCTAAAGCCTGCCATAATCAGCAAGCAGAACATTTGACACATTCCATTTACTATTTTCTTTTTTTAATCTCTTGTCACTCTGTGATTCATCACACTAAAAGCTTTGATCCCTAGTGCTGAACAGACATGAATTTCCTAAATGACTAAATCTTATGTGCAAATGTTTCCTTTTAGAGCTGTATGTAAATGCAATGTTAAATTTTATTTTTGTAATCTATTTAATCAGAAACAAGGGAATTAGCCAGCTGTTTGGAACCCATGTTAAGATGTAATTAAGCATCTGATTGAATTTCTGTGCATATCAAACAGCAAAGGCTAGTATTTGCACACAAGACAGATTGCTTTCATTAGAATAAAAATCTCCTTAACAGATGACAATAGGGAGGGATTACTCCAAAGATTTGGCTCTGAGATATCCCTCCACAAGAAAGCACACATCAGAATGGCAAAAGATCTTGCTTTGTGTGTCAATCATACCAACAGATTCCTTACTGAGTGACACTTAAGATTTCCCTTACATCTGTACTGCATACCACTGCAATACGCCAAGGAATTGGCTGTCTTGCAAGCATCACAAAAAAGATTTCACAAATTATCAATTACTCCAGTGTGGAAATAGGCTTCATTGCCAGCTGTGCTTTTGGGTTTTTTTTAAACTTGTTAGTGAGAGGACTATTTCTAAATATTGATGATATTTGTCTACGTCTAGGATGTGTAGACAGGTTTATCATATTTTTTAAGCTAAAGACAAATTTTGTTCTTTCTACAAGAGATTCGCTTGGTGATAAATATTAAGAAAGAGACATAATATATTCCAAATTTTTAGTAGTAATTGCCAGACCAATGCAATACAGACCAAAATCCAAATGTAAATGACTTTATATAAAAAGTACAATTTTCAGGCTCTAGATTGAAATGAAAAACAAAATAAAGACATCTTATTCTTTATTTGATTAATTTTATGTCTGGGGAAGTAGGACCAGCACTTTACTAATTTTAATCAATTGTGATTTAAGAAGAATTGGGTCTGGGAATCTATATCCTTTAGCCCTCCCTAAGAACAAAGAGCCATATGCTACCTTCTGTTTCTGAAAGCAGGAGGTAAGGCAAATCAGCTGATATGAAGTGAGAGACAACAAAGATGAAGTGCCAGATCTTTAGCATACTCTCACCAACTCCATGGTGCATCTTGGGGACAGGGCTGAAAGCAAGTGGGCTGAGCTAGGATAAGCCAGGGAGCTGTCCATTTCCTGTGGCTTTGTCCCACTGCCTCAAGCCTGAGGGAATTCGGAGTGTTATTAATTCCGAAGGTGCAGAGGGAGCAGGGGTGTGTGTGTATATACACGTGCACGCGCCCCTGCTCCCTCTGCACCTATGGACCCTCATTACATCCCACAGGAGACATGTAGGACAACTCATGCAAGTACAGTTTCACATCACTCATGCAGCCATAGGGTCAACAGGAAGAGCTAAGAAACAGCATCTCTACTTGAATGGCACAGGGCTTTAAAGAGTCCCTGTGTTCAGGGCCTGAACATCCTGCAAAGGGGCAAACCCTGCTCCCAACACAAGGAACACTCAGACTATTCCTGTTTTTATCTTGAAAAGCCTGCCTGAAAGTAATTTCCAGGCCACAAGATTTCCCATGCTGCATCAGACCAAACTATTCTGACATTCTGTAGTGGCCAGGGCCTAATGGTTCAGAGAGATGGAAAAAAGATTTTCTATGCACCAAATCTACTGAGTGATGCAACTGTATTTCTTATGATTCTTCTTGGCAAAAATTGGGGATTGGTCCTGCTTTGAGCAGGGGGTTGGACTAGATGACCTCCTGAGGTCCCTTCCAACCCTGATATTCTATGATTCTATGACTGCTGATTTACAGGTATCAGCTAATATCACAAGATTTCTGGTTTGGCACTGAGATGGAGTAGAACCCAGATTCAAAAGTTGTAATGGGTCACTCGACATTTTGGTTATTTGCTGTAGTTCCAGCTCACTGAGGTTACTGAAATTCTTTTTTTTTTTTTTGGTGATTCAAACAACTTTTGATAAATTGCAGAAGGAATATTGTAGGAGCTGTTAGATAAAATATAAATAAATAAATAAATAAACTATAGCAAAGTAAATCTCTTGATATGGGTATCATTTTCATAACTCAGAAGAAATTGTGATTTCACTTGCAGAACAGCTGAAAGATCCCCCAAAGAAAATTATTATAGCAATCCATTTTGACGGCCCTTATAGCATGTACATACATGCCATCGTGTTGGATTTAGCCCATATGATGACTCTGGTTACAGAGAATTCATGGATTAACTTCTTGTTAACATGTTTCATGTGTCTCCCACGAAAAAAAATAACCCTTTTGATTTATTACTCATTTTCTCCTTTTGAGTCGCTTTTGCCTGAGCTACAGACTTCTTTTTACTGAAGGATTTGGAGACTAGTTTTGCAGAAACTAGGAAATTATGATTGAATAGTCTTCTATATGGTAAAATGAATCCCAAACCAATTGCAATTGTTATTCTGGTGTGATGAGATAGCTGCCTGACTAACACTACATTGGAATTTTATCCCTCTATTTTCTCTCTTCTTGAGAGGAACAGTTCAAGAAATTGGTCTCTTACCCAAAGCAATCTGCACAGAAAATCAAAGTTACATTTCAGCATCCACTTTGTGCCATTGGAATGCAAACACATAGTCATAAGTTAAATGGACTGTGGTAGATGCAAATACCAGCTACCTTGCTTTTCAGCATCTAACCATTACTTTAAATCAGCAATTACCATCATGCTGTTATCACAGTAAGAACAATGCATTAAGTTAAGGCTGAGATGGAACTTTCAAAATACCAACTCTTGTTTTCAGTTGCTTATGAGTTTGGTGGGTACACTCCTTTCAGGCAGAAATCTGACACACTTGCGGAGAATCTGAGTGAGATTTGAGTGGGAGAAGCTTCATATTTGATAAAACTGGGTTCAAACTTTACAGGAATGCCTTTGCATGTTCCTGTCCCAACTCCTTCCCTAGACCTGATTTCGGCTATATTTCAATCTACATCTTCTACAGAGTACCCCACGATCCTCACATCCAAAACTAATTCTATTACCCACTCTCACCAGACTTTCCACAACAACGCTTCCGCCTCTGGGCCTGATATTTCTCTTACTGAGGTAAGCATAAGTTATGAGAAAAGCCACTGAAATAAATGATGTTACATTAGTGTGAATCAGAGGAGATTCAGGCTCAGCATTTTCAACTCTTGTAATTTTATCACTAGTCAAAAAATAGTCTTTTCTTTAAAGCCTCAGCTTCTGCAGTAAGGTGATTACATGAGAATGTCAGCTTTTTTTTTTTAAAATACATCTAACCCTCTTGGTTGTAAAGAAAAGCTTGAAAATATGAACTCCAAATGCTCAAAATGAGAAGGCAAATAAAAAGAATCTAAATCTTCTTAAAAACTCTCATGATTTTGTTGAGCCTGTCTCATGGGTTTTTTAAGGCTTGCGGTTGACCATACTGCAGGCTCCTATAATCTATCTTCATGTTTTCTTCTTCCTCTGTTCCAAGTTATTCAATATTCATAGAAGGACGAGTTCTTTGGCATAACTATGTCAAGTTACATGAAAATCCTCTACACCTTCAATTATCAGACTTCAAGAGCGATTCTTTGCACTGTTACTTGCAGCATAAGGCTTGTAAATTCTCTACATGGCCTTCATAGATCATACAAAGGCTTTTGACCTGGTCAGCAGAAGCAGACTTTTCGTTGCCCCCAGTCCTCCTCAGTTTAATTCGATCCTTCCATGTTGACATGAAGAATACATTCCCATATGATGGTGATCAATTTGATAGTTTTGAAATCCACAGTAGTGTCAAACAGGGACGTGTTTTGTCACCAATACTCTTCAGAATATTCTTCTCTCTGCTGCTTCATCAGGCTTTCTCAGATAGTACTGAGAATGTATAACTCCACACAAGATCAGATGGAAAACTCTACAAGATTGACTTTACTTTTTGATCTGAAGTATGCAAAGACCTGTTGATAAGACATCTTCTTTTCACTGATAACACAATGTGTATTGCACACAGTAAAAAAGGACCTCCAGCAACTTTGCAATAGCTTTGCACTAGTTGGTGATGAATTTGGACTAACCATCAGTCTAAATAAGACGATTATGGCACAAGGCGTGTTGACTGCATCAGAAGATTTAACAGCTAGCACCATGCTAGAAGTTGTGCTATCTCTTGACAATGAGCTCACATCAGAAAGGCAGCCACCACATGCAGCCAACTGATCAAGTGCATGTCAGTTAACAGGAAACTGACACTGAACACCAAGATAGGGGTCTATAAGATGTGCATTTTGAGCAAGCCGCTGTATGGAGATGAGACCTGAATCACCTACACGAGAGAATGCTAAACACCCTTCACACATGCTGTCTTCACCGTTATATAACAAGTGGGAAACCAAAGTTCCTGACACAAAAGTACTTGAGAAAGTGGAATTACCAAGTCTAATCACTCTTCTCAAAAACAGACATCTCCATTGGCTTGGTCATCTGCACTGTATGGATGATGGACACATTCCAAAATATCTCCTGTACTGAGAAAGTATGGTTGCTGCAAGGGCACTGAGCTGACCTAGACTCGGGTTCAAGAATGTTTGTAAGAGGGACATGAAAACTTTCAACCCTGACCCCACAAGCTGAGAAGATGTGGCTAGCAACAGGCTACACTTGGGCACTGTGCTGTACCAGGGAGTCTGTCTGATGGGAGGTGGCTGAGAGTGAAGAGAGCGAAGAGAGCAAAGTGCCGCAGGACTCAAGCACAACTAGTGCTCTGACTTCGTCTTCTGGCCCTGCGCTTTGCATCTGCATTATCTGTGGCAAGGACTCCAAGAACTGGATTTTTCAGCTACTCGTGGTGCTGCAGCATGACACATAGTAAGTGAACTGCTGTGGCATTTACACCATTGTCTTTTGAAATAGACAGTTGCCACTCCATTCGCACTGTTGTGCAATTTATCAATTAATCTCCTTAACATACCTTATAATTTTGCTATTTAAAACAATGATACATAGACACCCAGAAGCAAGGAGTATTGTTTCTAGGACACACTACTGCTTAACCAAACATAGTCCAGACCTGAAGAGAATATTGTTCTGAATTCCCTCATTGCCATGCCGCTGCCTCCTCCTCCTATGTGGGATTGTTAATTAGTTATCTTAATTATCAAAGTTACTAGAATTACTGCTTCTTACTAATTTCCTGCTTCAGGTGTGTTAGAAAACCTGCTCCCACGAAATGGCACCACATGCATTTCAGACAGACTTAACCTAGGGGTGCAGCTGTATATAATACATTAGTTGCCCTGGCAACACTATGCTTAATGCATGCTTTTTATCTAGGCTCTCTTCTGTCTTTGTAAGTATGAACTAAACAAAAAAGGACAAGGATGCCCCACCCCTGTTTTCTCAGTCTAGCAGAAACTGGCAAAGCCCCACAAGAAAAAAAAAAAAGATAGATTTTTTTCCCCCAAAGGAGAGAGTACAAACAACATAATTTGCAGAAAGACAATCTGTGACACAAACTCCCTCATTTAGTTTTTAGTTTAATGATACCACCACAATTACAGCCTCCTTTAGTTGGATAAGACCTTAAAAGCGAATGAACTCTGTGTCTCCATGCGTGGGTGGATGGACATTAAAATAGCCCATAGCCTTTGTCTTGAGTGGGAGTCTCCATAATGTCCTTGACTAGAAATTTCACCTCCCTCCACAAGCTATGTGTTGGTTGCAATATAGAATCATTGAAATGTAGAACTGGAAGGACCATACCCCACACTGAGGCAGGATTAAGTATACCTAGACCATGCCAGAAAGATGTTTGTCTAACTTGTTCTTAGAAACCTTCAATTTCTGGTATTCCACAAAGTCACTAAGTAACCTATTCCAGTGCTTAACTCTCTCTATAGTTAGAAAACTTTCCCCCCAATATCTAACCTAAGTCTCCTTAGATGCAGACTAAACTGATTACTTCATGTCCTACCCTTGGTGGACATGGAGAACAATTGATCACCATCCTCTTTATAATACACTTTTGCAAATTTGAAGACTTATGTCTTCCCTTAGCCTTCTTGTCTCCAGGCTAAACATGCCCCGTTTTTCAACTTTTCCTCCATAGCTCAGGTTTTCTAAACCTCTTAGCACTTTTGTTGTTCTGCTCTGAACTATCTCCAGTTTTTTCACATCTTTCTTATGTGGTGATGAAAACTGGGCTCAGTACTCCACTGCTGAGGTTTCCTCAGTGCCAAGTAGAGCAGAACAATTACCTCCTGTGTCTTACGTATGACACTCCTGTTAGTATATCCCAGAATGAAATTTGCCTTCCTTGTGACAGTTTCATATTATTGACTCATATTCAGCATGAGCCAATAGAAACTTTCAGCCAAAATGGTTCAATCATTTCCAAGAACAAAACTAGGGAAAGACCTCTGGCAATAATTTTCTTCCTAAATTTGGTCAAGTTATAAACTTTCAAAAAAAATCTCAGTTTGCACATGCTCAGGAGACAAATTTTAGATTATAGCAGCTAAATTCACAGAAAAAATCATCAACACTGGGAATGCTCTAGCATGGTGCTGAGAAGAACTTTCCCTGCAATTGCAGTGCTGGGTCCAGAACCAAGAGCATGATGCCTGTATCTCTTGTGCTGTCAATGACGTGCCCTCCCTTCCTAGGACAAATGTTGTGGAGAAGGAAACTTCCTGACTGAAATGAAGAAGGAACAAGAGCTGTACCTATGGGGGAAAGGAGGTGGATTGAGGGAAGGGGTGAAAACTGAGACTGGAGGCTGGCAGGGAGGAGAAGAGGGTTGGAATTGGGGTGGAGAGGAGATTGGTCCTGAGAGCTGGGGAGGAACACAGATTGGATGAGGAATCTGGAGAGGAACGTTGGGACTGGAAGCCAGTAGAACAGGAAATGTGGGTGGTTGGGAGACTGAAGGCCGGGGTGTGGGAGAGAGATAGATAGGATCTGGAATGGGTGGAACAGAGACTGACTGGGCAAGGAGACTTGGGACAATGACCTTCTGGAAGGCAGGGGGTGGGGGACCAGATGGGGAACCTGCAAAAGGACTGACACTGGCTAGGTGAGGAGAATAGAACTGGGACAAGCAGCCAGGGTTGGGGAAGAGAAAACTGAGACAGGTCTAGATTGGAAGGAAGATGACAGGAGTCACGCTTGGGGGGAATGGGCAGAAGAGTCTGTGCCCACTACAGCAGTGGTTCTCAACCTTTCCAGGCTACTGTACCCCTTTCAGGAGTGTGATCTGTGTTGTGTATCTCAAGTTGCACCTCACTTAAAAACTACTTGCTAACAAAATCAGACATAAAAATGCAAAAAAGTGTCAAAGCACACTATTACTGAAAAATTCCTTACTTTCTCATTTGTCTGTATGAAATTTCAGTTTGTACAGACTTTGTTAGTGCTTTTTATGTAGCCTGTTGTAAAATTAGGCAAATATTTAAATGAGTTGATGTAACCCCTGGAAGACCTCTATGTGCCCCCCAGGGATATGTGTACGCCTGGTTGAGAACCACTAGACTAGTACACTCCCCTCCAGAGCCTGGAATGGAATGTAAGATTGCTGAGCCTCATCTTTCTTCTGCTGTCAACAATGATTTGTCAACCCCACTGGAAAACTACGCAACCTTAATTTTCCCCCTTGTGTGTGTACGTTATGATGCAGTTTTTCATTATATGATCACATACTGTTTTTTCACTTGACCCCTGCCTCATTCATTGGCAGAATGGAATTGCTCTAGGGGTGAATCTGAATTGTGTAATTAAGGACGCTGTTGTCTGTAGCAATGTAAGGACGCGGTTGTCCATCTTTTGCAGAAGTTGGAAGCGTGCAGGGAATGAGTCAGGGTACTGCAGGAAGAGAAAAAAAATCATGGTTAAGGCAGTTGAATATTCTCCTGGGAAACTGGTTTCTATCACTGCCTTTCTCACAGACTTCCTATGTGATTCTAGTTAAGTCACTTAAACCAAAACTTTTCACAGGCTGTCACTAACTGTGTTCTTCGTTTTAGAGATGCCTAACTCGAAACTCAGGGATTGTAGCAATGGCTGAAGTCAAGGACAGCTGTGCTTTGAACATATTAAGTTCCACATAATGCCAAGTACTCTGAAAAAATCAGATCCTACATGTCTTAAATGGGACAACCAAATTTAGATGGCACTTTTGTCCTTAAAATTTTCTATAAAATGGGAAGAATACCACCTCTTCATTTCACAGGGTTGTTGTGAAAATAAATTCATTCATATTTGAGAAGCACTCAGCTAGCACAGAGATGAACACCATAGAAAAGCACAGGAAGAAATTAATAATTCTGTTGGCAAAGCAGGGTTTGAATAGTGTGCAGTAAATAAGGCATAGGGCCACCCATTCAAAAACTAGGGGAAAGCAGAATATTGAATTGATGCACATTATAGAAGCACTCTCCATCTTATGCTCTGAATGCATTGCTTTTATGGTGTGTGTGTGCGCGCGCACACGCGCAATTTATCACTGTGGGATGATTTGGAAACCTGTCCACACAGCCTATAAATTCTGGTTGATATTGTGCGGTTATCACAAAGTGTTACTAACAAAACTGCTGTATCAGAACTGCTTCTTTGTGGCTGCATCCTTGGAAAACCAGTTTTATCATAACTCTCTGAAAGAAAAAGAGAGCAGTGGAAAGTTACCCAAAAGACAGAGCAAAGGAAGCCAGGTGTTGGAAGTGGGGTTTAAACAAAGAGCCACACAGGAGCAGAAAGCAGATGGGGGCAGGAAGAAGAAAGGAGTTAGAATGGTCAAGAGCAAAAGAAATAAGCTGGGCTAGGGGAAAAAGGCTCCGTGTTTCAGCCCACAAGCCAGGCATTGAAACATGTCTCTGACCTCAGCCCAAAGAATGTACTGGAGTGGTGAGGAAACTGAGGCAGGGAAATGCATGTAGGTTTTATTATTGTCTATAGTCTGTACTCTCTTGTGCTTTATATGAATAAATAAAGGAGCAAATATGTTTGACTTTTGTGCCAAAAAGCGTGTGTGTTTGTTACAAGTTTCACAACTAGTGTGTGCCTCTGGAGAGCATTAAATTGTAAACCAGAAGGCTCCAACCTTTGGGGCGGAGTTCTGGGAGGAAGTGTGTTTAAGTATGGGGGAGCATGAAGGGTCACCAGTGTGCTCAGAGGTTAGGCAGCTGGACAGCGGTTTCTAGCTCTCCCAGGGGAATGCCAGATAGAAAGTCTTCACTCAGACAGCGTTCCTAAGGACTCCAAAACTGGATCAGTGGCTGGACTCCATCCAGGCCCCAGATACTTAAAACTGCCAGGAATCCAGGGACTCAAAAGCTTGGGTTTCCCTCTCCTCAGTCCAGTGGTTGGTCAATAATGGGACACCTGACTTGCTCTGTGACATGTGGTTCTTTAGTTTTTCCCAGGGTTCTACATTTGATCACACTGACATCATCTCCAAATGTACCCAGAGGGCAGGTGGGAGGGGAAACAGGACATATGATAGCATGGTTTGACACATAGGTTTATGAGCATGAATTTAGGATTGTCACATTAGTCACAGGTAGCTAATTCAATGAGTTGTGCAGATAATTCCATAGAAGTGTGAGTAAATCTTTCTGCCAACCCATCATGTATTCTGTATAGAATGAATACAGAATAATAAAAATATGTGAGAAGCATTTTAGAAGTTTTTACTGGTACTATTCTAAGTATCGCCCCAACTGAATTTAATCTGTCTATGACTTGGAAATGAACATGAATACAACTGCACAGGCCTTGGAAGAAAAAAATATAAGTATATATCCTATATATATAGAAAAGGTTTTAAAGACCATGTTATCGTCACAATTTTAAATAATTTTAAATTTTTATTTTAAGATCTTCCAGGGCTGAAGTGAGTCCTGTGTGTCCTGCAGAAAATTGGGAATTATAAAATTCTAAACTGCTGAGTACCTTCCTTCATTATTTTTTTAAAAGACTTTCCTTCATTTCCCTCCAAACACGTATTTCTTCCTTTACATATAATACTGTCCCAAGACCCAGCAGGGCAATATTTAATCTTGTACCAATGACAAGTATAAAGACCCACCATATCTTCAGAGCCACTGCTGTAACTACTGCTTCTCTCTCTTTCACAGTCTTACACAGCTGCCTCCATGCCTCTTTAACAACAGCTCTAATAGTAGCACACCTAATCCGCTGTCACTTCCCCTCTACCCACCATGCCACCTCTGGCCAAACTTTCCTCTCCTGCCTTTCTGTTTCCTACTGGAGAGTATTTTCAAAATGAAAATATAAAAAGAAAATGCCTAGACAATACTAGAATGAAGCAGAAAAATAAGAGTCTTTGATTATAATTCCATGAAAGAGCATCTTATTGTAGAACTGTGAAAACATTTTGGGGCCAGGTCTAGCTCATATAAATAGGTGTAGCTCCACTGAAGTCCATGGAACAATATTGATCTGGCGCTTTGCTTACCATATTAACAGAGATAATAGGCAATATAGACACTGACACTAAACAAAACTCAAAACTATGGGTTTTTTGGCACTTTTCAGCCTTACACCCAACAACCACTGCTGTCTTCCATCTGCACAATCCTCTGGCAGTAAACGGGACATATAATGCCTTCAAGTTGATTTATGAGGTACACTGAAACACTCTATTACTACTGGTTGACCATGTACCTTTAAATTCACAAGATGAAGGGAGGATAGAAGATACAAACAGAAAGCAGCACTGTAAAATATTTTATCTTTGCTATGAAAGAGAGGACACCAGTGCCACAGAAAAGTTGCTGATATGTTTAGACGGTCACCAAATTGATTTACGATTAAAGTGAGTGAACAGTTCAGCAGAAAAAGCCTGAACTTAATCCATGCAAAGGCATTAGTATTATTTTAACAGAAACAACCTCATTTTTATTACCTGGGTTCAGATTTGAAGAGACGAGCCATTTGCCCAGGCATATTTATAATTCAGGTGAAGTAAAAGAAACACCAAAAATGTTTCCTCTTTATGGGCATTTTATATATGATTGACAGAACAACTCAGTATGGGAAAAATTCTAGCTGTTTTTGAGTTCAGCCCCCAAATGTATGCAAATAAAAACCGTGAAGAGAGCATTTTTGTGTGCATACTTTAGTCAGCCGAAAGTGACTATTTTACAAAGCCCTGTACAGTTGCCCACTCAGATTTCCCATGTCAGGAACCCAAGTAACTTGAATGAGCAGTTTGTAGAGGCTGAGAGGAGAACAGGGGAAAGATATTAAATTGTTGGCCCCGTGCCCTCTGAACTCTAAGCTTCAGAACACCCTTCAGTGGCTCATTACATGGACATTTGTGTCCCACCTTCTCCCTCCTGGCCTGGGACATATGTACAGGGGAAAGATATTAAATTGTTGGCCCCGTGCCCTCTGAACTCTAAGCTTCAGAACACCCTTCAGTGGCTCATTACATGGACATTTGTGTCCCACCTTCTCCCTCCTTGGCCTGGGACAGACACAGCCTGAAGCTAGGATTTGGATCTACATCTGTATTTATTCAGCTGAAGAACCTGAAAAATGCAAGACCTGGTAAGTATTTTTAAAGAGCGCTGGAAGAGATATGTTACGAGCATATGAGGAATTTCTCAAATACATTGGTAAAATATATGACTGACTGATTGCCTCCAAAACTTTTGCAACCACTTTACATGTGTGTGATTTTCCAGTTCTGAACTGGTTAGCAATGGACTTGTAGAAGTCTGGGATAGCCAGGTTCCAGACAGTTATAGCAACTTGCTTCTGAAACAGTATGGCTGCCCTCATGAGCATGTCCCAATCTGGAGGGTGGGGGAAGCGGCTCACAATGCTCCAGAAATGTAGGCACTAGTACTATTAGAAAAATGTTTAACTGCAGTTATTTACAACTGATTAACCTATAAAAGTGTGACCATACAAGAATTTGGGCCAGGGTTAGGTGTGATGGTTAGAGAAAGGAGCAGGACCAATGAGAGTTGAGGAAGTTGATGAGATTGCAAATACTTAAACACAAAAAAGGTTGACAACAACTAAATTACTAACACAATTTCAAAGTAAGTTCTGCACATTTCAGTAATATTATCAATAATGTTTTCTATAAAAAAAATAAAAAATAGAAAATAGGCCACTTCAAACACTTTGAAATGGAAACAAATTTCAACATGTCAATTCTTCTCATTAAAATACGTTTTCATTTTCCAGCCAGACTCTGGGCTTAATCCTATATTAATTGCAGTTAATAGCAAAGCTCCCACTGACGTTAACAGTGCTAGATCAAAGCTTGTATACCTAAATCCCGGACCAGAGTGTTCATAATATTCAGTCTCTTAAGAAGAAATTGCTGATTACACTGAACTGTGTTCAATTTTCTGATGCAATTATTTGTTTGCAGGTAGCAGCCACAGACCTTGATCAGGATTAGAACCCTCTTTTTAGGTGTTGTACAAATAGATATACAAAGAGTTTACAAACTAACTGGAAACAAGAGGCAAGTGATTATAACAAATAAGAGGAAAGGGATGAAAATGATACATGACTGCATGGTTACAAAAATTAGTGCACACCTTGGAAAGTCCAGATAACTTTTTCTTTACCCTTTTGTACATAAACAACATCAAGTTACTAACTGCTGCTTAGCCTAGCCATCACTGGTTGATTGATTTTTCCTTCATGTCACAACAGATCTTGATGCAAACTAAAGTCTTCAGTAAAAGTCAATAGGACATAACAATCTACTGTAGTTTAGAAAAATATTTCAGAAAGACAGGTTTCAATAGACAAGTTTCATTCATAATTATTTCTCTATCTTTACAACACAGACAGTATCCAAAGGTGTCACTGAAACAAGTAAGCGCTACACTACTCCCTATAACTAGGTACTATACAAACATATGCATATTTATAAAATAATCTTCTGATTTGATTCTATAATTAACAGACATACATAAAGATAACACATCTAAGCATATCAAATGAATTCAAATAACCAGGAGAAGTTAAATTAACGTGCAGAAATTATGCAGGAATATCTGAATGCATTTAAAATGTTATTAATGAAGTATGAAAGATAATTATGTTAGGACACTAATGGCACTAAACAAAGATAATTATGCATAAAAGAACAAAATGCTTGAAAAATTTAAATGAATGAAAGAATGATTAAAGATAACAATCAAACTCAATGATAGTCTATGGCCTCAATCCAGCAAATCACTTAAGCATATGTGTAGTCTCATTGAAGTCAATAGGATTACTCATGTGCCTAAAGTTAAGCATATGCTTAAGTACTTTGCTAGACTGGGGCAATGAATCATAGGTAACTAAACACAATAGATTTATCTTGAGATGAATTATATACATAGCTAATAATTAGAGGATCATTGAATGGCAAAAGAAAGGGTACGCAAACCCACTACCGAAATATTAGATACTTAGGTATTAAGGGTTTCCATAATTGATTCTCCGACTATAGTTTTCATTTTTGTTTTTGCAGCAGCTCTAAAATAACTGCAGACATAAACCTGATAGTGTTAAGTGCACCTGTCTTACTAATTCGGGGAGGGGAGGGAGGAATGTAAATTGTTTTGGAATACATAGCAAAAATAGCAGATGTTAGTACAGCATACTGTAAATGGTAGCTTCAAAAACAACAACAAAATGGATTATCTTTAAGCAGTTCTATCACACTGTGCTATAATATCAATCTATTCCCATCTGTTATGTTCTGATGGAGAATCTGTGGGATGCGATACTGCTATTTAGTTCACAATGTCCAAAAAAGTTCCATTTTGCTCATATTTTAAATACACTCTGAAGTGGTTGGCCACATTTCCCCTTTAGTTGTCTTTAATGTATTTACCAACAATGTACCTTTACAGCTAAATTATCCCTAACAGTTCTCTAATGGAAAATAATTCAATTTGCAAGCGATTACTCTCTTTATTAAATCAGCCTAACTATACAGATTACACTCAACAGCCATTCTTGCACAGTAGGAAAAAATAACTTTAAATGATCACATTTCCATATTTATTCTTAATGAGAAATTCATGTAAATATGCACCACAGCCCTGATCATTATGTGCATTCTACAAGAACAGCAGATTTAGATTTTGCGCTGTACATATTTTTAAATAGTGTCACAAATTCAGAATAAAAATTAATTGCAAAATTGGGTTGTGAATTTAAACTGTCCTTCTCCACTTTCTGATTGGGAATTGCTCAATCACCACTCTTGTATATGTGGATATGAGAGTAGTGATTGAAAAACTGCCAAGAAAAAAGAGAATGCTCACCTATCTACCCACTGACCCACCATGAGATCTTGGTAACAAAGGAAACTGTCCAAAATCTGCTTATGGGCCAGATCGCCGGTATATGACAGTGGAAATGCTTAAAAATGTATTTCAGTTTCTAGAGATATTACTGTACCTAGCAGTAGTCATCATTTTAAACACAGGGAATCTGAAACCTTTCATAACTGTACAAACAGAATTAACTTTAAGTGCAACCATTACATCAGCAGTCATCTTCTGCTCTAACTTTTCAAAGCACCATGGACCTCCAAAATAGCTCTCAAGTTTTTGTTTTTAAGGTAGCATGTCTCTAGCATAGAGAAAATAGTATTTTCATGTTTTGTATAATTCCATACATACAAAGCTCCAATATGCAGTAATATAAAACAAGAGTGATTAATCTGCACACAATAAAAAAGGAACAAATGTCTATCACCATACACATCAAATTCAGACAGACGACCAGTGAAGATGAACTAGCTCTGTAACCAATTATGAAAAAGATAAAATATGTATTCAGTACCCTAATATGTTCTTGTTCAGTCTCTGGAAACGAGAAATTATTCAGCACATTCACCTTCACACGCCTTCTTCAAAGTGCTTTCACCTTACTACAGGCCTACAGAGTTGCTGTAGGGAGCAGATGGATCATCATTTTCCTCATTTAGGGCTCAGAACAAAACACATTCTTTCCTGGCTGTAACAGACTTCAAACTGCCTCCTAACAATTTGCTTCTTTTCTCAGCCTACCTCCCCATTCTATAACTTCCCACCCCAAAATATACAGAGAACCATCCTGTGGCACTAGTGGGGCCATTCCACATACTAGCTCAGCCTTTATCACTTCCATAATGTGAGATTTTGAAGTCTCACAAGGAAGATTACTATTCTGGCGCTTTCCAGGTAGACACTTCAGCAATTAACATCTTTATAAATGTATCCCCCTGTCACTGTGTAAAGTCCACAGTGGAGTAATCTACTTATTTCCAACAAAAGTCTCCATAAGGAGGAAAAGCTGCATGCTCTATTTAGATCCAGTTATTTGTGAGGAAAACTTCATCAACCTATTAAGTTTTTAAAGGAATATGAACCTTATGAAATGTGATCCATTTCTCAATTATCGTTTTTGTTAATCAACTGCTTTGTGTGCATCATTTAAAGATGATTGATAGACCTGAGGATAGAAGTCTTCTCTTTATTCATAAGCCATAGACAGCATGGGCAGGAGCAATTCAAACATCCGTGAACTGTACGATCAATGTACCTCCACTACAACCCTGAAGGATTTAACATCAGAGATGGGAGTGGAAGGTGGCAGTGAATAGAATTCCTCCCCCAAACTTTGGTGAAGTTCAGATCCAGATTTAATTTGTGGACCAATCTCTTATGAAAGAATAGATTTTTTTTTCTAGGGTCAATGAAACCTGTTGTCTCTCCAGGGAGACTGGCCACAAGGTTGGTTGTTGTTGCTGTTGTTTAGTTAAAACCCATTGTAGTTTTAATTTTTGTAATTTATCCATACATATGAGGTGGACTGGATGGGGAGCTTTGAATGAGACATTTTGCCCTTTTCTAGTGGTGATCAAGTTTGAAGTTACTATTCCTATTATATAATTCCAGAATGGTTTATGTAACCAGAAAGTGTCATTTTGACCTCAGAATAAAACAATTTCTGATGTCCAGTTTTATTTGTAATCGACAGCCGTTATAACACTGGCTGCCATGTTTGTCTATACAGCTAATATTTAATTGATTACTCTGCAAAGCTCTCTGGGATATTCCAGGGATGAATGGCACTATATCAGTCTTCCATTATACAGTATGGTATCATCTTGTACTGTACAGTATGTTCCATCTATACCACAGCAACCAAGCAGCTTATGGAAAAATACTTAGAACCAACATATTAAATTAAATATGCTGTTGCCACTCTCAACCTCAGCAACAAAACATTCTTAATCTTTATATAATCCCTTTAGCTCTGAACGCACCAGTCATGGTAGAGCAGGTTTTTGGTTTTTGAAAAAAGCACAGCACAAAGGGCTATTTTTATAATTTTAGCTGATTTTCATAATGTTCTATTCATAGCATTCACTGTAGATTTCAATACTTATTTCTAAAGAAATGTCAGAAAAATATTTACAATGAATAAACTTCTCAAATAAAATCCAGCAGTCCTGTTATTTGGAGTAGTACCTATAACTGAGTTTGGTTGTTAGTATTGTCATTAATTGATTTAATTAGTACATAAACAAAGCATATTTCAATGAAATGGTTATTTCATATAAACAAAGGCAAATATAGCCTTAGAAAATGGTTAGCTACTGTAACTCAGATATAAACTCTGCTGGTTCAGCGGGTGTGAAATTCCATTTTAAGTACATGCTACTGTAATTTCACAGTTGAATCACAGAATAACCAGAGAGTCCCCATTGAGTAAATTTCACATTTGCATGCATTCAAGGTCATTACTGAAGGTGATCAAAATGGGACTCGACACCTCCATTTATTTATTGTCAGGCAGTGGGTTTGAAATTTCCACTGGCTGTAATCATGCTGATTCCTCGGCCAAGTCAAGGTTATTGCAATCTTGTCTTGACTTGTCAAAGAAGAAATTCCACTCCTAACACACCATCTTTCAATAATTCTCATCTTTCATCAGATTTCAAGCTTAGTAATTCTGACACAGATACTGAATTTATACTGAGCAAACAGCATGTATACAGCTTCATCAATTCAGATTATTTCTTCTCATCAGATTAAAATAGCTGTTTTCTTTCCATTACGGAGTTCATAAGCACCTTATTCAATGATGTACGTTCAATATCACAAAAACAACAAAATAAGAGTGTTAAATAAGTATTTCGCACTTAAATAAGTAGTTGAGTTTCTACATCCAGCTAGAAAAGGCACAATATATAACAGAACTATTACAAGGTGCTGTTTTGAATGGTGGTTATACCTTATTCTGAACAGTAAGGAAGAAAAGTGTTAAAATACTCAGGTAGCACTTTTCAAAATCCCATCCTTGAAATCCATTTACAGACATACACTTATGTTCAACAACAATAGGAGAAAAAACATTTTAATCTATTCTTAGATCATGTAACAAAACAGTAAATTCAACTCTGTATTTGACCAAACAGGTATCAAAATATGAAAACTTAACTGAGGATCTCAAAGATGATTATGTATTATGTCCATTTTATAGATGGGGAAACACATAAACAGAGAAATTACAATGCTTGCCAAAGGTCACGTAGTGAACCAGTGACAAAGTGAGAGACAAAACTCATGTCTTCTGGCTGCAATGTTCTTACTCTAACCACTAGACAATACTCTCTTCCAGACACTGATTCATCTCCAGAAATGGAATAAGAACAGCCACACTGGGTCAGACCAAAGGTCCATCTAGCTCAGTATCCTGTCTTCCGACAGTGGTTGATGCCAGGGGTTTTCAGAAGGAATGAACAGAACAGGTAATCATCAAGTGATCCAGCCACTGTCACCCATTCTCAGCTTCTGGCAACAGAGGCTAGGGATACCTCCAAGCGCCGTTTTGCATTCCTGTTCATCCTGGCTAATAGCCATTGATGGACCTATCCTCCATGAACTTATCTAGTTCTTTTTTGAACCCTGTAATAGTCTTGGCCTTCACATCATCCTCTGGCAAAGAGTTCCACAGGTTGACTGTGCATTGTATGAAAAAATACTTCCTTTTGTTTTAAACCTGCTGCCTAATAATTTCATTTGGTGACTCCTAGTTCTTGTGTTATGAGAAGTAACATTTGCTTATTTACTTTCTTAACACGAGTCTGATTTTATAGACCTCTATCTTATCCCCACCTTTAGTCATCTCTTTTCCAAGCTGAAAAGTCCCAGTTTTATTAATCTCTCTTCATATGGAAGCTGTTCCATACTCCTATTCATTTTTGTTGCCCTTTCTGTATCTTTTCCAATTTCAATATCTGTCTTTTTGAGATGGGGTGACCAGATCTTCACACAGTATTCAAGAAGTTGGATTTATATAGAGGAAATATATTTCTGTCTTATTATATATCCCTTTCCTAATGATACACAACATTCTGTTCGTTTTTTTGATTGCACTGCACATTGAGTGGTGTTTTCAGAGAACTATCCACAATGACTCCAGGATCTCTTTCTTGAGTGGTAACAGCTAATTTAGACTCCATCATTTTATATCTATAGTTGGGATTTAGGTTTTCCAATGTGCATTACTTTGCATTTATCAACATTGAAATTCATGTGCCATTTTGTTGCCCAGTCACCCAGTTTTGAGAGATCCTTTTGTAGCTCTTCGCAATCTGCCTGGGAGTTAACTATCTTGAGCTCTTTTCCTAGGTCGTGATCCACCATCACAGAAGACCATGAGTTTTTCCATTAACTCCAAGGGGAACAGGGTTTGGGCACGTTGTAATAACAGGGCCTACAAATTTACCCTAATTGTGTGCTCAACTGTGCAAAAGTGGATAAAAGTTCACAAAATGTTCCAATTACATGTAACAATAAATGTGATGTAAAAAGGTGCAAAAGGGAGACAGACTGAATTAGTCCAAACAAAATGACCTACTTTACAGAAGAGGATTTGCAGCACAGAGATATTATATGACTTTGCCCAATGTCACACCAGGAAACAAGCACAGGTCTTTTCAGTCTACTGCCTTAATCACAATCACTACTCTTACTTCCTATGGGAATTCTGGTCCATACAACAAGAAGAGAATGTGTCTTTTAAAATAAAAACTAGTAAGAGGAAATTTGGTTACTCTTTACCACATGAATTCTTTTTTATAGAAAATATGTTTTTGTTAGCATCAGAAATGAATAATATGAACCGTTTTCACTTAATATTCTTTTGCATAAAAATGAAGACAAAACAAGAACAAAAACAAACAAACAAACAAACCTCCTGACCCTCCTGGAGTCCATTCTAACTACAGTTGCAAAGATCACTTTGCTTGCCTATTATTCTGACCATTGTCACACCACTTCTTCTGCATGGCCCTAGGACTCAGATATTTTGCAGAGGAGGGAAGCAGCTCCAGGGTGCAAATCACCACCTACTTAGCCTCTTTTCACTTCCCCTTCATGGGTCTATGATGGCATTCTCATGATGCGCATGCGGGTCAATATTACCACTTTACTAGGGTGGTACACAAATGGTGACAGAGACTACTATTCATGTTTGTTTCAGATTTTGGGGTCCACAATGAATATAATATGAATATAAGAATAGATCTTCTGTAGTGAGGAACCAAAATGCTCAGGCTCTAAAGCCTTCCAGCGATAAGCTACTTGTCCAAGGGCAGCCTAGGTCAGAAGTCACTGAAACCCATGAAAAATATAACTGCAACACTTACTCTTTGAGAACTATGGGCCAGATTTTTAAAGGTATAAAGAAACAGATGGGTGTGACACTGTACCCCATATTCTTCGCAGTCATACTATGATATAATTATGACATAATCATATGTAAGATAAGTCATGTAACTTTATGTAAAATAAGTCATGTGAGATGTCATTGGGAAGGATATGATTTAATGAATATGATCATCCTATTTGTAGGCATGTACCACTTTTGTACCTGAAGTTAGGAATATTTACTATATATCTGTATTATAAATGTGTTTACACCTGGGAAATAGAAAAGGAGTACTTGTGGCACCTTAGAGACTAACCAATTTATTTGAGCATGAGCTTTCGTGAGCTACGTGAGCTCACGAAAGCTCATGCTCAAAAAAATTGGTTAGTCTCTAAGGTGCCACAAGTACTCCTTTTCTTTTTGCGAATACAGACTAACACGGCTGTCACTCTGAAACCTGGGAAATGCGCACTAGGCAAAAGGCTCTCAGTCTAGCTGGCTGGCTCGCTGGCAAGGGACCATTCAAGTTAATGAGCCATTAGGAAAAAACAGTAGGCTTTAGAAGAAGCTTAACTCCCACGAGGGGGCAGAGGAGGTGCAGGCTTCCTGAGGGCGCTATAAACAGCCTCCGACTCATGGGTGCTGTGACACTACAGGAACATGTGACCAGGTCACCTGGTGCTGGACTGCATCTTGGGATATCAGTGTTTTTCCACTGACTGGCATAGGAACCAAGCTTTGAAACAAAGGGTTCCCGCCCTATGCAAAAGCTATTTATGGCAGGGGAGTGACATCATCATGGTTCTTCCCTGACTCCCCAGCCAAAGAGACACTTGGAAACCCTTGAGGAACAAAGACTGAACTGGGGGAAGTGCTGGACCCAGGCTAAAGGGATTTTTTAGCCTGTGAAGAATGGAACACCTGGGGTTTCTAAGCTGCAAGCCAGTACAGCTTTCGCCTTAAGAATCTGCAGCAGATCCAATCTCTTTAGTATATTAAACTTAGATTGCGCGTTTTGTTTATTTGCTAAATAATCTTCTTTGATTTGTTTACTATCACTTATAATATAAAATCTATCTTTTTAGTTAATACACTTGTTTTTGCTTTATCTAAAACTAGTGTATGTGGGACTTATAACTCGGGGCAGAAAGCTATTGTATAGGTCCTCTCTACCTTGGGGGAGGGAATGAATTTCATGAGTTTACGCTGTACAGTTCCCTGTGCAGCACAAGACGGTATAATTTTGGGTTTACACTCTGGGGGAGGGGAGATATGCCTGAGTAGCTGGGAAGTTCCTTTGCTGGAGCCCTCCCATACAGAGCTGATCACAGTGTCTGCATGTGACTGCAGCTGAGTGTGTTCTTATCTATATGTGTGCTGGTGAAAGTGCAGGCCTGTCACAGCAGTACAGTGTAAAGGGAGCCCAGGCTGTTGGTCAGGGGACTCACCGATACCCCAGTTCCAAGTGGCACCTGGGAGAGAACCCATCACGATAGGCATTTAGGTGCTTTTGAAAAATCCCATGTTTAGGCACCTAAATACCTTTACAAATCTGGCTCTACCTAATTTAGGGCTAGATTCTGACTTTCAGCCACCACCTTGAGTGGTAGGCAGCAGCCACCCATACCTAGGGAAGCTCTGGGAAGGACTGTACCTCAGCACAATTCTTACCTTGAGCTCTAGGGAGTACAGGGACACTACACAGCCCATGGCAGAATGCTCCACAATTTGTGGTCAGACAGCCCCCTGTGGGGTGGCACAGAAGGAAGGAACATAGTATTGTCTTTTTTCTGCAACACCCCACTACTTGGGGCAATTTGCAAGCAGAACATAGGGCCTGAGACTCCTCTGGCCGATGCATTGGGTGTGCAAGTGGAGTGGAGACAGGAAAGCTCCTTGCACTATTTCTCGTATGCCTGAGTTGCATGTGCACACGCATGCACACAAAGATAACCCTGGCTGACATGAAAAATATAGTTTTTACTTATTCCTTATGTCCATGATTTGATACATCTAGGGCCTTGTCTTATCACTGATGTTGCACCAGTATAACTTGAAGTTTTTTAAAACTTAATTGACTTAAGTTAAACTGGAATACTCCTGGTTTGAACCAAAATAAGAATACCCACACATATGTTCGTACTAGTTTGACTAAGCTGATTATTTTTTTAAATCACAACTTAAGTTAAACTGGTGCAACTTTTTCAGGTAGATAAACCCTAGGAGTTTCTGCTTACAGAAGTGTAACAGCTATTCTGTAAACTGGAACTCCTGTTATTTCTATGGAGAATGATCCACTGCAGGTCACTGACTGTTATTCAGCTGTAGTTGTATTATACGTGTTGAGAGCCTAGCACAATGGGGCTCTGTTCTGAGTCTCTAGGTACTACCACACTATTATTATTTATTAATAGGCACCACAACATAGCAGGTTTTGTATCAGACTTACTATATCCAGACCTTGCCTTAGTGTCATTTTCAATTGATGGTGAATTACTTAAGTCATTTTTAAGATGCATGAAATACAATGACCAAGTAACAACACTATTCATTGGTTTCATAATTAGGTAGAGCTGTCCAGAAAATATAATTTCTATCCTGCGGGAAATACTGACATTTTTAAAATATCTTCATCCTGAATCAGGACAATAAGAGAACCTCAAAATATTTCACAGAATTCTGAAATATTTTGATTTTTTAACATTGAAAGTGTTTTGTTTCAAGATTATTGAAATATATAAAATTAGAAAAGCAAAAAAAAAATTACTACAATGAAAAAATCAAAATGAATTGATTCAAAACTTTCCCATCAAATTTAATCAAAAAGTACTTGATTCCTCAAAACATTTAAATTTCTGTTGAACAGACTTTGATGGGAAAATCTTCTGTCATTTTTACCAACTTGAGTATAAAGAAAACAAAAATATATTTTTTAAAGGATCAAACATTGATTTTCAGTGTTGTTTTCTCTAGGTGGTTTTATGGAACCATTTAACTTCAAAGTACTGTATTGCTTTTCCTATGTAATATTATTTTTCCAGGGTTATACAAATGGTGACAGCATGACAAATGACACAGACATAAAGGTCTGTTAAATTTCATCTTTGATAAGCAATCTTGGGCTTTAGCATTTTGCATCTATAAAGTTTAATAGATTTGTGAGTGCTTCATTCAAGTGTCCAATCAATGGTTGATTCGCTGTCATTGTGTAATAATGAATTTGAATAGGGAATGCGGTAAGAAATTTATGGGACTTTTATTAATATGAACACAGAGCTAATGCTTTTCAGTATCAGCTTGAAATAAAAAACTTGCATGATAATTACAAAGTAGTCTATCATTCAAGAAAACATTTTGCTCTTAAAAAATTTTAAAATGTGTTCTGATGGTTAACATCATTATTTAGAAATTATATATCTTTAATTCTTTTATGATTATGTACGTCTAAATGGCGTAAATTAGTTCCTTGATAAAGATCAGGTGTGTTTAAAATTAAATCCCCCTCTGAAAATTTAACAAACAATCATAAAACCATTCATAGAGTTTTCCAAGCATTCAAGGCTCCTCTACCTGCAATATACTTCCATATCATTATTACATTTAATAATATATCCATTTAAATAGATGAAGCCCAAGATTTTCAGAAGTGACTAGTGATTGGGTGCACAACTTGAGACACATTTACAGGGGGCCTGCTTTTTAGAAAGCACTGAGCACCCACCCACCAAAATATCTATGCCTGGGATGGGTCTTGCGTTAAGCACCCTAAAACCAAGGAATTCAAAATCACTAGTTAATTGTGAGTACCTTAGGTGAAATCTTTATTCAGCTGGTATGTTATGATTATATTTTAAATACTTTGTTTTTAATAAGTTTCATTTTAAAATTACCCAATATTAGGAGCAAAATTTATAAAAGTAAGGCTCCTAAATCCTTAAAAGTGCTGAGCATCTATAGCTTTCACTGACTTCAATGGACCTTTTTGTTAGGGCCTCACTAGACATCCTTCCAATAAACAAACAACAGGCTATTGAGATAATTTCATTGCTGTCAGGAGTTCGTGCATGATACAAAGTAACTACAGTTGAGAATGGAGTGTTTTCCTCTAAGAAGGAGCCATAAAAAATAAGGCTAAATATGACGAGTCACATCCTCAGCTCGTGTAAAATCTGCATAGATCCATTTGTATCAATGAAGCTACGTGGATTTACACCAGCTTTGGACCTGGACCAAAAAAAATTTAAAAAGAGGGTTTCAAAAAAGAGTTAAAAAAAATATACATTGGTAGATTTTACCTACTGTCCTTTTTGAAATAGGTTGTTCACAACTATAAATTAACTTTCCAAGTCCTGATAACCCATTTTCTCAGACTATAACTGATTTGTATTCCTTCCTCACTGATTTTATGAGTGCTCTCTCCATCTTTCAGGTAGGTGAGAAATAAATCCAAGACATGTTGACATTTAATGATTTGGTGTTCAAATACATTTCTTCTTAATGTAAAATTTTAAGTTGGACGCTGACAACTTACCTGTTGCAATGAGGTCTCTTTATTTTATTATTTATTTTAGTCCTGAGTTACAAGCTTCACTTTTGGAAGCTGAAGTACAATATGTAGAAATCTGTCAAGGACAAAATGTTAGCAAGACTTTAAAATATACAGATTTATAGGGCTACTAAGGTACAAAAGCTTTTGCATGTCTTTCTTATTCCAGGAAGCTTAACTCCTCATTTAGAGTATAGAAAAATAAATTCCATCTGTCATAGATGTCAAGTGAGCAAATTGCACCTTTAAGAGCTGATTTACAGAATTCTATATTGGTTAATGCTTGCTTCTCTAAAAATGTATAGTGCAACTATTCACCTCCATGAACTTACCACTTTATACCTATTCTGAAACTACTGTTGGATCTTAAAAATTCCTCTGTTTAGTATTTATCTATGCAATGCCTCAAAGTGTGACAGGAGCAACAAAGAGATAGTAAGACAGGTTCGGTCATAAAGAACTTCCAGTCTATGGCCCCAATCTTTAATTGGGCTCAACGGGTAGTTATCAATGGCTCCATGTCTAGTTGGCAGCCGGTATCAAGTGGAGTGCCCCAAGGGTCGGTCCTGGGGCCGGTTTTGTTCAATATCTTCATAAATGATCTGGAGGATGGTGTGGATTGCACTCTCAGCAAATTTGCGGATGATACTAAACTGGGAGGAGTGGTAGATACGCTGGAGGAGAGGGATAGGATACAGAAGGACCTAGACAAATTGGAGGACTGGGCCAAAAGAAATCTGATGAGGTTCAATAAGGATAAGTGCAGGGTCCTGCACTTAGGACGGAAGAACCCAATGCACAGCTACAGACTAGGGACCGAATGGCTAGGCAGCAGTTCTGCGGAAAAGGACCTAGGGGTGACAGTGGACGAGAAGCTGGATATGAGTCAGCAGTGTGCCCTTGTTGCCAAGAAGGCCAATGGCATTTTGGGATGTATAAGTAGGGGCATAGCGAGCAGATCGAGGGACGTGATCGTTCCCCTCTATTCGACATTGGTGAGGCCTCATCTGGAGTACTGTGTCCAGTTTTGGGCCCCACACTTCAAGAAGGATGTGGATAAATTGGAGAGAGTCCAGCGAAGGGCAACTAAAATGATTAGGGGTCTGGAACACATGACTTATGAGGAGAGGCTGAGGGAGCTGGGATTGTTTAGCCTGCAGAAGAGAAGAATGAGGGGGGATTTGATAGCTGCTTTCAACTACCTGAAAGGGGGTTCCAAAGAGGATGGCTCTAGACTGTTCTCAATGGTATCAGATGACAGAACGAGGAGTAATGGTCTCAAGCTGCAGTGGGGGAGGTTTAGATTGGATATTAGGAAAAACTTTTTCACTAAGAGGGTGGTGAAACACTGGAATGCGTTACCTAGGGAGGTGGTAGAATATCCTTCCTTAGAGGTTTTTAAGGTCAGGCTTGACAAAGCCCTGGCTGGGATGATTTAACTGGGAATTGGTCCTGCTTCGAGCAGGGGGTTGGACTAGATGACCTTCTGGGGTCCCTTCCAACCCTTATATTCTATGATTCTATGATCTTGAAACTGGATCTGTGCAGCCAGACCCTTGTACCCAATTTGAACTTCATTGATGTCACAGGCCCTCTGTGGGGCTATATGGGTTCTTATACTGACTTGACTGCAAGATTAGGGTTGAAATAGCCAATATAAAGAGTGCATGTACAATATAATACACAAGGAAAGTGAATGTCTGTGCAAGGTATTTATATGGCCCACATTTTTGTAGTATTTGAGCATGCCACACATGTTTTAATGTGTTTATCCTTACAACACCCATGTGAAATAGGGGAGTGCTATTATCCGCTTTTCACAGATGAGGAACTGAAGCTGGGAGAGACTAAGTGACTTGCCCACGGTCACACAGGAACTCTGTGATGGAGTAAGGACTTGAAGGCAAAGCCCTAACCACCGGATGATCTTTTCTACCATAGCCATGGTTGGTTATACAGCTACTGGCTGTTTGTGCAAAATTCGTTACATAATTTACATTAGTTCCAAAACATTTTACGTACGTATGCATTTTTCATTCATGGGTGCTTGATGTGCTTTTTTATTTTTGGAGGGGAGGAGGAGGACACCAGGAAACGTACAACAAAAGGATTCTAATTAGAATTTTTTTTTTTATTATTAACAAATGCAAGGTTAACTCCTTAAACAAACTGGTAGCAGTTATGATAACCATTTAAAAACATTGCATGTCTTCATTGATGGGAAAAAGTAGAATTCAGTGGAAAATCTACTTGTTCATGCTTGATAGCCATTGGCTATTAATTAGTTCCACTGAAAATGTGATACATGATAAATAAGGGCCTGATCCAAAGTCCACTGAAATTAATGGAAAAACTCCCACTGTTTTCAGTCTGCTGAAACATGTAGGACACAACATTATTATATTAACTGCCTTTCACTTGTCAAATTCAATATGTAGCAGTATTCATCATTTATATCCTGGAGGCTAAAATTTGTCTGAAGAAAGTGTCAATGATCTTATATAGACATTATTTTCTGATTATTATTTATTAAGAAATGGTAAAAATATTTAGCAAGATCTTTATTCAGATCTATTTTGGAGCAATTATACGAGAAGCTTAGTTTACTTAAAGTCTAAATAGGTATTATTTAATTTTCTGTGATTATTTTAGATGGATGTTAAGTAAATCAGATGGAATTTAACTTAACAAGAGTAAACTAATTCAGAAAGTGAAACTGAATTCAGAAAGTCAAAGCAAGTTTTCATAGATTCATCGGAGCTTACATATTTAAAAATCTGAAGTAAAAATGATCTCATTCTCCAAAAATGAACAACTGTGTATTCCTTAAAAGTGCAGCAAAATAGAAAACTTAAAAAAAAAAAAAATCACAAGAATTTTATTGTGTAACCCACCACACGGTCTTCAAATATATACTGCAGTTTAATTTCTGAAATGGCTTTTTCAGACTTATTCCCCTTAATACCTATCTGTTGCTCTTTGGAAAAAAAAAGACAACTCTTCTATTCAGGTTCTTATACTGGGATCAACACTGCTATATCTGAGCTCCTTCCAATAGTCCATTAAGCAATGCAACGAATATCAGCCATGTGGTGTTTGTTCTCTCATCTCCTTCCCAGAGGGAGAAGAGCATGCAGTGGAGTTACGTTTTGATATGACATTTTGTTGTTGTTCTCCTTTTGTTTATTGAGGCAAGAGGGGTTCTTCTACACATCTTTAACTTTAAATTCACACAAAACTTCTATCCTAAAGTGCAAGGACCCATTTTTTTGGTCTCCTGGAACAGCAACATAACCTACTGAGTCCCATACAAAACCCAGTTTTCAAATATGAGCTCTTCAGAATGATGTCAATGCTACAAAAGGACACAAATCAGACATTTACAAATTCCTAAATGCTGTTTTTACAAGATTAAGTACACATTAGACCATTCACGTGGAGCTATGGTCACCCTATTTCCCAAAGTAAAAAATGGGACACGGTGCAGTGCTGGCCTGAGCTGCCTGGCGTTGCCACTTGCCTAAGCCCACTGCACGGGGCTGGCACCCGAGCAACCTGGCATTGCTCAAGGGCTGACCACCCGAGCCTGCCACCCTGCACCTCACATCGACACTCACCCCATGAAATTCCTCCATGCCTAAAGGAAGTACACCCCACTTTTTTGGCAAAACTGGGCATTTGTTCCATTTGCTCTTGCCTGCTGATGATCAGTTTAGTCTTCAGTTTAGCACTACAAGAAAAGGAGTACTTGTGGCACCTTAGAGACTAACCAATTTATTTGAGCATGAGCTTTCGTGAGCTACAGCTCACTTCATCGGATGCATACCGTGGAAACTGCAGCTGACTTTATATACACACAGAGAATATGAAACAATACCTCCTCCCACCCCACTGTCCTGCTGGTAATAGCTTATCTAAAGTGATCATCAAGTTGGGCCATTTCCAGCACAAATCCAGGTTTTCTCACCCTCCACCCCCCCACACAATTCACTCTCCTGCTGGTGATAGCCCATCCAAAGTGACAACTCTCTACACAATGTGCATGATAATCAAGTTGGGCCATTTCCTGCACAAATCCAGGTTCTCTCACCCCCTCACCCCCCTCCCAAAAACCACACACACAAACTCACTATCCTGCTGGTAATAGCTCATCCAAAGTGACCACTCTCCCTACAATGTGCATGATGAGTTTGTGTGTGTGGTTTTTGGGAGGGGGGTGAGGGGGTGAGAGAACCTGGATTTGTGCAGGAAATGGCCCAACTTGATTATCATGCACATTGTGTAGAGAGTTGTCACTTTGGATGGGCTATCACCAGCAGGAGAGTGAATTTGTGTGGGGGGGTGAAGGGTGAGAAAACCTGGATTTGTGCTGGAAATGGCCCAACTTGATGATCACTTTAGATAAGCTATTACCAGCAGGACAGTGGGGTGGGAGGAGGTATTGTTTCATATTCTCTGTGTGTATATAAAGTCAGCTGCAGTTTCCACGGTATGCATCCGATGAAGTGAGCTGTAGCTCACGAAAGCTCATGCTCAAATAAATTGGTTAGTCTCTAAGGTGCCACAAGTACTCCTTTTCTTTTTGCGAATACAGACTAACACGGCTGTTACTCTGAAACCAGTTTAGCACTGTAACTTTTGGGCCAAATTTTGGTCTTACTCGAGTCACAAAAGTAAATACGAGTTTTGCCAATGGCATAAGTATTTTGCTTATAAATATCTTGAATACGCATATACATGAAAGTAGTGGAAAATACTGAAAAATGAAGAAATTGGCAAGTGTAAATTCAGATCCATTGTAAAGCAATGAAACGCTGCTACAGTAGGATATACACAATGCTATATACCACCATAGTAGCCACTAAATTCTGAAAAACTGCTACTCAGCTACAACAAACCAGTATGGGAGATGGGGGGGAAGGGGAGAAGAGAAAGGTGACTCCTGGAGTTGCTAGGTTATGTTTTGCAGCTGAGCAAAAACCGTATGCCTGTATGATTAGGATTAATGTCCTGTAAGTAAAAAGTGCCCTTACTTTTTATCTCTCTGGCATCAGAAGCTCTACACATGTGGCTCATTCAGATAAAGACATCAGTTCAACTTATCACTTTTTTATTTTCCAGCTCATTTTAACAGGTTTGGTGTAACAGAAATAAACTAATATTTATATATCATCCTATTGGTTTTAATTAACAATTAAAAAAAAACTTTTAGCATGCTGCCTCGTTAATCTTTTAATTCTTACAGTAAATATAGGCTTCTCTATAATCAAATAAGTGAAGATACCTATCTATAAAAAAAATTGAAATGATTATATAGCTTCCTGTGACAAAGCGTCAAGATTTCATATGTGAATCACTGTAAAAAATATCCAACTAACATTTTTATGTTTACAATAGTTTTTCCTCTCTCTCTTTATATAAACAGGCATATATACACACACACACACACACACACACACACACACACACAAGCATACTTGGTATAAACTGCTGTAAAGTGTGTAGCCCTCTGAGGTTGAGTGACGGGAGTGCATTAATTTCTTATTTATTTTTAATAACTTGAAAGTTCCTAGCCCTAAGAAGAATGGTATAAGTGGAGACATTTCCAATTTTTTAAGTTGGCATATGCTGGGATTGGGTCAGATAATTAGAGACATACAGAATAATAAATGTGTCATCTTTCAAATTCTATTCTTAAATGCTTTGTATTAACATTACCACCTCCCACTAAAGATCTTTTAAATTATTGGGATTTACCAAGTACAACATCTCAGTACCACTTTTATAAAACCATAACAAATAAAATAAATAGTTCAAATAATGATTTAGGAGCCTAACATAAACCCTATGATTTCCCAATTTTCAAATGTACTGAGCACCTCACAACTCCCGCCAATGGGAGTTGTACTGAAAACAAACAAACAAAACAACAAACAAACAAAAAAACAAAACAGGTACTTTATTTTGGTGCCTTACTAGCAATATAAATCCTAACTTCAATGCAAATATTTTCAAGAATGTGTGATAATTTTGAGCCTCTGGTAATTCAATTTAAGATCTGAAAAAAAAAAAAAGGAAAAGAACAAGTAACAGGTGATCTGCCAGCTCTCTGAAGACTAGCAGCAAGTGCTTAATGGGCCAGCAGTTTCAGAATCATTGTTATAAACTTTCTTCTGTGACTAAGAACTTGGCAGATGCTAGTTTCAAATATTTTATATAATTTAACACCAGAAATAACTATTCTTGATATTAGCATAAAACCAATTTGTTTTTATTTTAATAACAGACATTTCTCTTAAAATTTAGAAATATAGCAGAGTTTTTCCCTCCCCCATTTGTGGCAGAAGATTTAATCTATCCTACCCACAGTTTTGGTTTGCCTTGCTTGTCTATTTTTTTTCCCCCCAAGAAGAGGAAATCCTCAACATCTACATATGAAATTCCAGGGAGGCGTGAACATACGTTGACACAACACAATGAAAAGCAAAATTATCTACAATTAGCATTAGACTAGTTCCATGTGAGTAGAACTATGAATCTTGTTTACACTGCTGACATAAACATGTAAATAAACCTAACCCAGAGAAGGCAAATGTACATGTTCCAGTGGAAGCTTGGCTCTGTAAACTTTTACAGAAGAAACACAACACATTTCAGGTACATCAGTTGAATACATAAAATGAAATAGCATTGTCAGAATTAATGAGCCAAAGAATGATTGAGACCAGCTGTAATCTGCTGTTATGTCAAGAATTTGGGATATTTATTCAATGGGAAACTAAGTGTTGTGTCAACACAGATCATATTTTTTTTCCACCAAATGCCTTGCCAGATTCTTAAAAGGAGTTATACTCAGTGTCAATCACTCCTTCTATTACTCCATCTGTATTTCCTTTTAAAGTAAGCTAACTGCAGCTGCAATATATAGATGTTTATGACAACCTCCGTGAATATTTTGAATAATTTCACTATGGAATGCATTGTGTATGCAAATACGTACATACACTACAACAGACACATTCATAAAATGATGATTGCAATATTTCTGTTAAAAAATGACTGCCCCCTCCTTTGGTTTTATTTTGACAGTTGTGAGACTTTCTACTTCTGCCCAGTCACAACAGGCTAGATTGTCACAGACCTCACCTGGCTTCATGGGGAAGTAAGTGGCCTCCCCGCACTTTACTCCCCAGCTCAGGCAGTGATTCTGGCAACAGAGATGGGGAATTCAGGGGCTGCTCAAGCAGTGCCTCCCAGATAAAAACAAATGAGTGGGGGGAGCAAAGAGGATTCATCGTTGATTCACCCTCTCCTGCCCCCCAACTCAGTAGCCAGTGTAACTAGCTAGGGGCACAGCAGTAATTCAACTGCTCCATGAGAAAGTATGAAGTAATCTACTTCCTCCCCAGTTCTGTAGAGCAAGGAAAGAGCTTCTGGGGTTACAGCTATGCACTTCCTCCTATGATGGGCAGATTGTAACTTTATAATCTAGCCCATAAACTCCATTTTTTTTCTGGGACTGACACAAAGCTCACTGAAGTCAGTGGAATGATTCCCGCTGACTTAAATGGGCATTGGGTTCAGACTACATATGAGAATCTGGTTCACTAAAGCATGGAGCTTCCTTAAAATGAAGATACTTATGGCCTGAAGTAAAAAAAAAAATCCATATTATCTTGCCTTTGGGCACCATTTATTAGTTTTATACAATCTAATATATATCTTGAAACTAGAAAATCTAATACCGTTTGAGCCCTAATAAACCTTTGTGGTATTTAGTATTAATGTCTGTTTTTGTCTCTACATGAGTAGTTATTGAATAATTGAATAATAGTTATTATTGGAGGATTTCTGGGTTTTCTGCATTGTCATTTACTTCATTGTGATTATCAATTATACTCTTGTTTGTTACCACCAAAGATTAAATTGAAAAAGCACATTATGCTAAATTATATACTATGATCTTTCGTAAAAATAAAGAATAGTGCAGTATCTGTTTTGTTCCTGTTAGTATTGAAATTCTTGGTTACTCTTCTTTGGAATGTCAAAAAACAGCATATCTGTTCCCCACTCTGCAGATGCTAGCAACCCAAGTCCCAATTACATAGGTGTGAGCAGATTCAGGCAAAACAGGAACCGAACCTGAACTTTTTGAATCATTTGGTTAAGTAATCACACTTCCTTCCCCGTCTCATATTCTAATCAACCCCCACTACTATTCGCTTCCTTTTTCTGCGACATGGAAGATCAGCTGTCATTGTGGCCTCCTCACTGGGGCCCTTTTATTATAGTAAAGGACCCTGCTAAAATCAGTGCCTCATTGTGGTAGGCACCCATAAGAAACAGTCCCAGCCATAAAGAACTTTCAGTCTAAACCTGAAATCCTGCAAATGTTTATGCATGTACTTAACTTCAGTACCACAAGTTGTCCCCTTGACTTCAAGGAGTCTATTCATTGTAACAAAATTAAGCATATGCGTAAGTGTTTCCAAGACTGGGGTCTATATAGACAAAACAGACAAATCCACTAGTTCGCTGGCTTATGTGGTCTGTGTATAGCTGTTTGCAGGCACTAATCAATAGTTTGCTACTGTAACCATAACTTGTGCCATTCCCCCCTCTTCCATTTTTAAATTTAATATTTACCAGTCAATAATAATAATTCAAATAAAACTGCTTTCAATTCAAATTAAACAGAAACAAAACAAAACAAAACAGACAATAATGAAGCCCACATTAACAACATATAATTAGAAATGATAAACCTTAAAATAAAGCAAATATACAAGATATAGAAAATGATCAGATATAAAAAAATTCTGTATCCAGATGATAATATATATTTAAAATAAGTTATTAGTGTTTTACAAATATTTTAAATCTGTTACTTCATAGCTTTACTGAAGGTGTCCTTCACATTGAGGGAAAGGTGAGAAATGACTTGTACTTTCCAGGATTATTCAATTTTTTTTAAAAAAAATGTGTACAATGTCCCTTGAAGGCCCCTCTATGGCACTGTTCAGGGACAAAAAACAAAAACAAAAAAACACACAACACCAACAGACTCCTTCATGAAGAAACCTTCTGCCCAAGATGTTACCTATTCCTACCTCTACCATCCCTGAGGTCAGATTCTACTTTCTCTCTATGATGCATCCATTGGCAGCCTTCTTTTGTTGAGGCAGTTATAATTCAAATCAGGTGGTGTTGAATCAAGTCATAATTTTTGACCATTTTACAAAAATAAAAATAAAATGATGAAAAATGTGTCTAGCTAACTATTTCAGAAAGCAATGGTTTGTATTAAACATCAGCAATATTGAAATTATTACCTATAACAGGGCAGGAAAATTTCCCCCCACCAAATAAAACAGATTAATACTGTCTGATGCTGCTTGTCAATTCAATCCACTATAACATAGGAGGTGATTTGTAGTTTTAGTATTACTGTAAACAATGTAGCAATAACTCATAGATTTGGGTAGTTCACAACACGGTTAGCATTTGACATTTCACCACCTCTCAGATGAGGCTAAGATTGTGTGTTGAATTTAATTATTTCAATTGCAGTTCCCTACCTCACACCCATTACAAAAAACACCCAACACTATAAATATTAGTTATTCATGTTGTAACAGGTCCTGTGATGTTCATATTCTCTATTCCCCAAGGCACATTGTGGATGTAAACACTACATCCCGATGTTTCATATATATCCATCCTTAACCACTCCTGCACACCCAACTCCAAATATTTGAGAATATAGTTTTTTAATTTATTAACTGGACGGCACCTGCCAGCAGATTTTCCCAGAGTAAGAGTAAACAGTCATGCTGATTTTCTGTCAGATCAATAGTAGAAAGTTATTCAGACCATGGAATAAACACTAATAATTTAGAGCTGTCAATTATATCTTGATGATTTATCATAGGATTCATGCAGAACTAAACACCATATATACAGATAAGGTACATTTTCACAGTCCCTCCAGAATGTTCCATGACTACAGTGGCCCCTATCCTGACCGGGACCTTTAAACAGTAAGGGCCAGATTTTCAATGATATTTAGGCACCTATCACGCCAGATAGGCACCTAGTGGGACTTTCAAAATGCCTAAGCAGGGTGCCGAATCCCAACCGATATTAAGCATTTAGGCTTAACTGTTTTTTAAAATCCCAGTCTGAATTTGTAGGTGCCTAAATACCTTTGAAAATCTGATTCTAAAGTAAATAACAAACAAACAAATAATAAGCAAACATTTTAGCTTACAGGTTGTTTGCTCACCATTTTTTTTCAGCTATTATTTATGTCACCTAAATTACACAGTATTGTTTATGCCCATTGATTGGATCATTAAAACTTCATAAATGGGAGGAGAGCACTTTTAGTACAAATAGTGGATAGATGTGTGAACATAGGTATTCGATGAAGAGGATACTTTCCTTAAATCTGCATGAAAACAAAATCTGTTTGCATGAAAAGTCACAGGAAAGAGAACAAAATGCAACACAAATAAGACTAAACACAGCTATTTGGAATTCTAATTAAGTAGTGATAAAAATAGATGCATTTTGAAGGAGAATAATATCAAAAATAACCACATTCAGGTCTACAATAAAATATAGTGCGGTTGAAAAAGCAGCAACAGCAATTCCCTTTACTGTCAACAGCCACAGACTGGGGCTTGTGAGCAACCAACAAACGCATCTCTCACTCAAAATATCCTTGAAAGCATGAAAAGAAAGAGGAAAGGATGAAAAGAACTCCCTCCCCCGCCCCCACACACAGTATGTGAGAGTGGCCACACTAGGTAGACTAAAGGATGTGGTATTGCACCAATTAATTTCACAGCATGAACAAAAGAAAGTGATTCATGGTAACTGAGTAGTAAGCCGCTATACCCTCATTTCATTCTGATGTACAAATACTATATACTGTGATAATCCCGTATATCAAAATGTAGTTGTTATCCACAGATATTATGCTTGTTACTTATTTTTTAATCAAAAATGCCTGCATTAGCTACTAATATATCATGAGCCTTTTGGTAAATTATATTCTTGTTCTGAAAAGACCATGTGTGACTACTGGCCATATTTTGATAGACTACTATTTTTACATCACAAAATATGTTTTATCGATAGAAATGTTCAACTGACTCATAAACGTCATATGGGATGTTTATCTGTCTACATGCACCAGGATAGTAATAATAGGATGTAATTATCCAGTTTACACTCTTTGATCCAGATTGTAGCTTTAAACCAGGTCTCATTTGTGTGGATTAATCATGGTTCATGATGCAATGGGAGACCCAGAATTCCTTGAGAGACTTATGGTGGTATGCATATTAGAGCAGCAGCTCCAAAACCTTTTGGAAAAGCGTATTTATGTTCTCTCCCTTCAGTGGCTCAGCTCAGCTTGAGCCCGCCTTCCCATCCCCAATCACAATATATTACCTTGTAGGGAGTGTGAGAACTGAGATTATGGCTGGTTCCAGCACATCTTGAACTCCACTTTCCCCCTATATGTATGCTCCTGAAGGGTGTCAGTTGTGCAGTTTGCAAACCGCAATTGTAGGGCATATGTCATTCACACAGTAACGTACATTACTGCCACCACAATAATGTTTCTTATTTATACTGACACTTACATGTACTGAAATACTTACTTGAAGTAGTTTAGATTTGATTCGGTCACTGGGAGGTGTAAATTGAGAGAGAAAGGAAGATTTTGTGACAAGGACACTTAATTGGGATTCAGAATGTCTGGATTCAGCTCCTGACTCAGCCACAGGCATTCACTCTGAGCAAGCCACTTAATCTCTCTGTGCCTCAGTTCCTCTAGTGTAAAAATGGGGACAATAAATAATGCTTTCCCCTATTATTTATTATTGTCTGTTTGAACTGTAAACTCGTCAGCTCAGGGAGTCTCTTTTACTTTATGTTTGTATCGTGCAAACATGTACAATGGGGCCCTGATCTCAGCTCGGGCTTCTAGGTACCAATATACAGTACAAAGAAATAATTAATTACAATGTGGTAGCTGGACCTGGAGGGGTGAGGGAGAGGAACGCCTAACAAATGAGAGAAGACAATGATACCCAGATAACTTAAATCAGATTGAAGGTCCTCCCATCTCAGGAGGCACTTAGCACCTTGAAGACATCACTCCGTAAATTAGTTCCATAATGACTGTGTATTCTATACTAAAAGCAGGTGATGAGTTGGGGACTGGAAAAACAACTTGCCTTTTAATCAGGCCACATAATCAGAAGTCCTTTATGCATTGTAATGTCTAGCACTGAGGTCCTTCCTTAATGTAGAAAAAAGAACTATTGTTTAAGTTCTCTTTTTGCCTAACTTGAAAATACTCTTACCAGAAAATATTACAGGTTGGATATTTTTGAAGGTGTTTACTAATAATAAAATTGCCTTTTATTACTAATTTGTTCTATTGACTAAATCACCTGTACTCAAATCTCAGTTAAAGTTTGCTTTGATTTTTAAAGACAGGACAGTTTATCATCATATATAAACTTAAAGAGCCAGATTCTCAGTTGGTGTATAGTGATGTAGTTTAATTGAAGTCAGTGGAACTGAATCAATTTACTACATCTGAGAATCTGTCGCAAAACACCGATTATTGTAACCATGATGTCTCCAGTGAATATATGAGTTAGATGCAGACTGGGATATGGGAAATTTAACTGGTAAGTAAGTTTTGTTAAAATATCTTGCTAAGATTCTAGTTTTCAATTTCAATCCAGTTTTTTTCCTTGCATTTGCAGATCAGTCACTTAGCCATTTAGTGTCAGTAGCTGAGTCATATAAAGTGATATGAAAAAGGTCTATACCACCTTTTTCTTTGAGTTGGATCAGAATATCTATCTTAAATTTAGCACTTCCTCCTGCTCATCTGAACTTAAAAATATTCTGTTTCAAAGCAAAAAAATATAGTGGGGAATTTTAATAGATAAAACCTAAAATGGGTACCTGTGCCTAGGGAAAAAAATCTTCCCATTATAATCAAATCTATGAAACTAGACCACATGGTTCCATATCAACATATGCTCTACTTTTCTTAAAAATCAATTACATTAATGACACTTTCTTTAGAAGGTTCATCCCATTGCTTGTGGTCTGAACTTCCAAAGATCTGAAACACTACTCCACTAACTGAAAACTAGGAAGGTTTTCTTTAGTCCCATGAAGGCTCTTTTTAATATTACCAAAGATAAGTCTGGTTTTATCTGTGAAAACCCGAGAACCTGTCAAATTCCAAGAAGAGTTGGAGATTATTCAAAATGGAGACAGCTGACCAGCAAATATTAAAGTACAATTAAAAATTAAGACTGCTGTCTTCTTAATAGTTCCATACAGTTATCATTCCAGCAAATGGTTAAATGGTTATTATGAGGAGCAGTACAGGACATGCCTGTCTGGTTTTCCTTTGAAGTCTAAAGCATTCTGATTTTATATCAAATATTCAGAGGCTTATTATATGGTCTATTCAGTAATCACGGCAGCAATGTCAAATTCAGTATTAAATGCAGGTCAAAGTGTATACAAGCTCGGTTGGCCCAGATCAGAGGTACTGGGAACATTGGCAAAATAAATTTTCAGTCCAGTACCAAATCTCATACTAGCAGAGACCTCTAACACAAGCAGCTCTTCATTTGAGCTTCAGGTACGTGAAGAAATTCAGTGACTGGGCTTTAAACAGGGCAATCTTCTGAAATATCAGGCAAGAACTGGACCCTGTAAGATTATGTCCGTTAGTCTTTTCGATATACTGCCAGTTTGAGCAGTTCTTCAGTGTGGGGCTAGATTCAGAGATGTCAATGAAGCATGCACTCCCAGAGTCCTGGATGAACTAATAGAAATTTTACTCTTTTACCGGAGCCACTGTATATACCATCATTGTGAGAGGAGAAAAACAAAGTGCCCATCATCATACTGGTAACTGCAACACGAACAATATAGACATAGAAAGTGGCACGTCTTTAACCACTAATTCTGCCCATCTCAACAAATGCACCAGGCAACCAATGATATACCTGAGTCACATCAATGATATTTTCATCCTCTGGACAGGCAACAAACTGCCTCATAGCTTTCTACCACATCCACCACAACTTCAACAAACCACCTGTCCATTAAACTCTTTCTGGAACATTCCTACACGAGCATCAACTTCCTGGACACCATGATCAGCTTCAATAATGGAACCCTACACAAGCAACCCATACACAAGAAATCCACAGATCACCATACATATCTTCATAGACCAGTAACCACCCCAAATAGAAATAAAACACCCTCTGTCTGCACGCTCTGTCTGTCACCTACAACCCCACACTGGAACCCATCTGAGATATCCCCTGCCCTTCAAACATGCCCCCTACCCCACGATCCTCATCATCAGAAGCAAGCTCCCCATAGATCAGTACACACCAACTCAAATCAGCACCAGACCCTGCCAGAACTGAAGGTGCAAAACCTGCAAACATATCACCATTGCTACAGTGATCAACACTATGCCTTGCAAGGTCCTACACATATCTATTACAACTTGTGGTGTACCATATCCAGTGCACTAAATGCCCAATAATAATTATATGAGTGAAATCAATCACCACACTCTTGAATGAACTAACACAGGAAAATGATAAAAGACAAAAACACCCTATCACCTGTGGGTGAACAATTTTTACAAAGTGATCACTTGATATCTGACATAATATTCCTCATTCTCAAAGGAAACCTGCACAACACTTTCAAAAGATGAGGCAGGGAGTTTAAATTCATAACTTTGTTAGACATTAAAAATCAGGTCTTAATAAAGACACTGGATGTATGGCTTTTATAACAATCTGTAATCCACTTACCCCTTTTTGTCTGATGACTAAAAGGGGTGTTAATGGGCCACTTCACTTTGAATGGTCCCTTGCAATACACGCTAACTCCTTATGCTATCTGTTCAATCTTGTATTTAGCTGTTACACTCTTATTACCTTTTCTAGACCAGAAGAGGAGCTCTGTGTAGCTTGAAAGCTTGTCTCTCTCACCAACAGAAGTTGGTCCAGTAAAAGATATTACTTCACCCACCTTTTGCATCTCAACACACACAGGGCAGTTTACCGTCTCTCTTGGTGGAGGGATCCATGCAACTTGCAGTACTAGAGATGTGTGGACTATCTGGGCTAATGCTGTCATTTGGATTTCCCCTTTTATTCAGGGATTCTGAAACCAGAAAGGTCTGTAAGACCTTGCCATGCATGCAGTTTTGCATGTTACTGAGGAGAGCTAGATCCCATGCAAACAGATATTAAATCCTTAATTAAGTTTTTGTTTGAGCCATACAGCATAGGCGAACTGTAATATTCAATTACCCCTGTAATTTCATTTGCTAGTGCAAGTAAGTTAGAGGGTTGTCACCTGTGGTGTGTAGGTTCATTAAGGAAATAAAATGGTCCCAAAAAGTCACTCAGGTGGTTTTCAGTTACCTACAGTAGGATATTAACAGGGTCTTAACAGTTTTAAGAAGATGGAAAGATTGTACAGACATGTCTCTAAAAGACATGCAGCTAAGATCATACCTTTATTATGATTGGTGTCTTTCAGGAATTGTTTGAATATCAAGATACTCAATGAAATGGCTTATTCCTGCTGGGAAGATGCTTCTGTTTATATGAAAAGTTCAAACTGAGGGTATGTATACATTTAAAACACAACAGCAGCACAGCTGAAGCACTTCAGTGTAGACACTCACTACAGAAATTGGAAGAGTTCTCCTGTCACTGTAGTTAATCCACCTCCCCAAGAAGCAGCAGCTAAGTCAACAGAAGAATTCTTCTGTCGACATAGTACTGTCTACACTAGGGGATAGGTCAGCATATCTACAGTTCTCAGAGATGTAGATTTTTCACACCCCTGAGGACACACAGCACAGAGAGATTCACCACTGATCAGCCACATCTTGAACCCATCTCTTCCTTGGTGTTCTTGATTCTATTCCAATATTGCAAACTATTCTTTCGATAGATTAATTTCCCCTATCTTTCCCCTCTGTGGTGCTGTATTCAAGGGGGCCTCCCCTCTTTTATTCCCCTATGTGCTCACTGGGAAGCAGATGTTAGGGAGTGACCTCATTTTCCCCAGTGATAATATTTGTATGCGTTACAACTCTCAATTAAATTCTCTATCCCCAGACCTTTAAGTTAAAAAACATAAATGCAGTGCAAGTAAGTATTACAGGGGTCCATATCAACCTGCACATTGGTATCTATGAGAGTGGGTTTCCTTCCCTGAAGTTTTCCATTGAGTTTCAGATACTATTATGAATCTAGGGCCTGGAATGTTATTTAGGAAAAGATCCCAGCGTCTCCACCCAGGCCTCTCCTCCTGCTGCTCCATAATCACAAAACCTCATCAAACCATCTTACAGGTCAGCCCTGCCAGTCTGAGGAAAGCTTTACTGGTGGAAACAGAGCCAAACAGCTGATGGACCATTCATGGCAAAGGCGAGCACCATCTCAACAGTCAGCCACGCAACTATAAAGCAGGTTTCACAAGCAAACCCCTTCCCCTATACCCGAAAGATACATCCACATTTGAGGAGTCTGAAGGCTAGTGTGATGCTGTATGGAATATGGGTGAACATTTACATTATAGATACCAATATTATAGAATCACCATGAGTCTTACAAGATATGCTATTTAAGGTATCAGTAGAAAGTTATGATTTTCTAAATATAATAATATTTATATGTATGTATCATCTTTGTATTGTGAATTATAAATGTGTGGTATATTTGTATATCAAACTTGTGCTGTGTTTCTGGGTGACACCCCCTTACAGATTGGCATCAGCACTATTCAGGCTGCTTAATGGCCCATCAAGGGCAATCAGCTTTTACAATGAACGCAATGAGAGAAGCCAGGGACATGTCCATGGACAGGGGACTCCAAGACCTTTTCCATGCCCATGTGCTGTGAGCTTGAGTTTGGGACAAAGGATGTACAAGCCACATGGCAAAGGATATAAAAAGGCAGCTTCATCTTCTCAATTTTGTCTTCAATCCTGTTTCTCACCTCTGGAGTAACTTCTCTACAGACTGAAGCTTTGAACAAAGGACTGATAGACCCATCTAAGTTTTGGATGTGCTCCAGAGGGACTTTACAAGCCAGCAAACTCACAAATGCTGCTAAGAACCTAATATATGGATTCTGAAATCATATGCACGTATCTGATTGCTTTGACCATTTAACAACTCTCTTCCCTTTCTCTTCTTTTATAATAAAAACTTTAGTTTTAGGTACTAAAGAATTGGCTGGCAGAGTGGTATTTTGGGTAAGGGCCAAACTATATTGATCTGGTAATGTGGCTGGCCCTTTGGGAATGAGAAGAACATTTTGTATAATGAACAGAGTTTTAAATAACTTCTCATTTTACTGTACCTACCAGCTGATTGGGAGCCAGAGAGTAGAATGCAATACAGGAGGCTGTGGGATTTCTTTTCTCCAGCTTCTTGACAACCAGTGCGAGAAATCAGAAGCACATTTTGTGACTAATTGGTGAATCTAACTACAGTGTTAACGAGCAGTTTGGGGAGAACCTGCTCTCCTTTTTGCAGCCTGCCCTGATCTTGGCATTCTCAGTGTGCACTACCCAAGGCACGTCAAGTCATAGCTAGTTAAACATTGTTTGGGTTGTGGTAGATAAAGTTATTTTAGCTGCTCTGTGCTTGTAACCTTCTGCCCCTTCATCCTTTTCTCAGTTTACCATCACTGGACTTCCATTAGGTGTTTTTTTAATGCTTGGTTTCATCTTATATCGTAATGAATAATTTTCAGAGTAGCAGCCATGTTATTCTGTATCCGCAAAAAGAAACGGAGTACTTGTGGCACCTTAGGGACTAACAAATTTATTTGAGCATAAGCTTTCGTGAGCTACAGCTCACTTCATCGGATGCATTCAGTGGAAAATACAGTGGGGAGATTTATATACACAGAGAACATGAAACAATGGGTATTACCATACACACTGTAATGAGAGTGATCAGGTAAGGTGAGCTATTACCAGCAGGAGAGCGATGGGGGAAAAATCCTTTTGTAGTGATAATCGAGGTGAGCCATTTCCAGCAGTTGACAAGAAGGTCTAAGGAACAGCGGGGGATTGGGGAGGAATAAACAAGGTGAAATAGCTTTACTTTGTGTAATGACACAGCCACCCCCAGTCTTTATTCAAGCCTAAGTTAATTGTATCCCGTTTGTAAATTAATTCCAAGCAGCAGTCCCTCATTGGAGTCTGTTTTTGAAGTTTTTTTGTTGAAGAATTGCCACTTTTAGGTCTGTAATCGAGTGATCAAAGAGACTGAAGTGTTCTCCAACTGGTTTTTGAATGTTATAATTCTTGACGTCTGATTTGTGTCCATTTATTCTTTTACGTAGAGACTATCCAGTTTGACCGATGTACATGGCAGCGGGACATTGCTGGCACATGATGGCATATATCACATTGGTAGATGTGCAGGTGAACGAGCCTCTGATAGTGTGGCTGATGTGATTAGGCCCTATGATGGTGTCCCCTGAATAGGGCTTTGTTGCAAGGATAGGTTCCTGGGTTAGTGGTTCTGTTGTGTGGTTGCTGGTGAGTATTTGCTTCAGGTTGGGGGGCTGTCTGTAAGCAAGGACTGGCCTGTCTCCCAAGATTTGTGAGAGTGATGGGTCGTCCTTCACGATAGGTTGTGGATCCTTGATGATGCGTTGGAGAGGTTTTAGTTGGGGGCTGAAGGTGATGGCTAGTGGTGTTCTGTTATTTTCTTTGTTGGGCCTGTCCTGTAGTAGGTGACTTCTGGGTATGCTTCTGGCTCTGTCAATCTGTTTCTTCACTTCAGCAGGTGGGTATTGTAGTTGTAAGTATGCTTGATAGAGATCTTGTAGGTGTTTGTCTGAGGGGTTGGAGCAAATGCTGTTGTATTGTAGAGCTTGGCTGTAGTCAATGGTGTGGTGTGGTCTGGATGAAAGCTGGAGGCATGTAGGTAGGCATAGCAGTCAGTAGGTTTCCAGTATAGGGTGGTGTTTATGTGACCATTGCTTATTAGCGCTGTAATGTCCAGGAAGTGGATCTCTTGTGTGGACTGGTCCAGGCTGAGGTTGATGGTGGGATGGAAATTGTTGAAAATCGTGGTGGAATTCCTCAAGGGCTTCTTTTCTATGGGTCCAGATGATGAAGATGTCATCAATGTAACGCAAGTAGAGTAAGGGCATTAGGGGACGAGAGCTAAGGAAGCGTTGTTCTAAGACAGCCATAAAAATGTTGGCATACTGCGGGGCCATGCGGGTACCCATAGCAGTGCCGCTGATTTGAAAGTATACATTGTCCCCAAATGTGAAATAGTTATGGGTGAGGACAAAGACACAAAGTTCAGCCACCAGGTTTGCCGTGACAGTATCAGGGATACTGTTCTTGACGGCTTGTAGTCCATCTTTGTGTGGAATGTTGGTGTGGGGGCTTCTACATCCATACTGGCCAGGATGGTGTTTTCAGGAAGATCACCGATGGATTGTAGTTTTCTCAGGAAGTCAGTGGCGTCTCGAAGATTGCTGGGAGTGTCAGGCCTGAGGAGGGAGTCAACATAGCCAGACAATCCTGCTGTCAGGGTGCCAATGCCTGAGATGATGGGGCGTCCAGGATTTCCAGGTTTATGGATCTTGGGTAGCAGTTAGAATACCCCTGGTCGGGGTTCAAAAACAGACTCCAACGAGAGACTGCTGAATTGGAATTAATTTGCAAACTGAAGACCATTAAATTAGGCTTGAATAAAGACTGGGTGTGGATGGGTCATTACACAAAGTAAAACTATTTCCCCATGTTTATTCCCCCCCATCCCCCTGCTGTTCCTCAGACCTTCTTGTCAACTGCTGGAAATGGCCCACCTTGATTACCCCTACAAAAGGCTTTTTCCCCCCACCACTCTCCTGCTGGTAATAGCTCACCTTACCTGATCACTCTCGTTACAGTCTGTATGGTAACACCCATTGTTTCATGTTCTCTGTGTATATAAATCTCCCCACTGTATTTTCCACTGAATGCATCTGATGAAGTGAGCTGAAGCTCACGAAAGCTTATACTCAAATAAATTTGTTCGTCTCTAAGGTGCCACAAGTCCTCTTTTTCTTTTTGCATAATGAATAATGTATCCTAAAGATGGAAAAGCATCTAAGAGGTACGATCCTCTCACAGAGGATGTCTCAACATTGCCAAAAGAGGCAGACTAGAACCAATGGGCCAAATTCTGATATCCTTTCTCAGGTGTACCTCACTAAGTGAATAGTCTTCTACAGATTCTGGCCCTGAAATTAGATTGAAGGTTGAAATATAAGCACAGAGGAGTAAAATCTAAAAGCCAAGTCAGTTTATATGCAAAATAAACAAAAGGTACTACTTGTGTTTGATTTATTATAAAATGGTATTCTTCTATAGAGTTGATGATGTTGGCAATTTTGTAAGTGTTTCAAAAACCTTCCTTTCAAGTTAGTGTGATTCATCAAATTATTTCGTACTTTGTGCTTTTTAATACTGGGTCTGCATCATAATCACAATACTTCATCATAATCTCCTTTCCTCTGTTCCTTATGTCAAGAGCTATTTCTGTGTAGTTAAATAAAAGGGAATTGTATAGTGCATCCATGGTGAATTCTGTGGTCTGCCCATTTTGAGGTTTTGTTTTTTTGTACTTTTCAGATACTGCATAATCTATACAACGAGCGGATCAAAGAATATAAAACACATAAACCCACAAAAATGGAATAAGTAAGTAGCATCATTGCACTTGAAGGAATATCCATAAATTAAAGTAGCAACAAAATGCCCTTTGCAGATGCAGGTAATACAAAAACCAATTATTTTAAAATATGATGGATAATGCTTTTCAAATAATCTTGGAAAATGTCCCACCATCACCACTAATCGTATGAATGCAAAGTTGAACATAGGATGCTGTTTCATTACCAACACAAATACAATGTAATACACAAACAACATTCCAGAAATATTTATGGTATTACTGTTGTACAGGAATCAATGAGATACACTTCACCCTTATGCCTACTCTGCTATGGATGAACACTAAGCTCCAACATGCTATTTATTAGAGCTCTGCAGAGTAAAGGTAATTCTATTTCACAATTATTTTGATATTTCAAAATTTGGCTTCAGCTCAGTTGGGAACAAATCCCCAAATTTTCAAAAGTCTCTAAAAAAAGGAATGGAGCCGCTGCTCCAGGGCACTCTACCTAGCAGACTGCCCCAGAGCCACAGACCCTGAAAGCCTGGGTAGACAAGCCTACAGGATACGAGGCAGGTTTCCACTGGACCCCCCCATCCTGGTTTCCGTCAGAGACAACATCTCAACAAAAAGAAAAGGAGTACTTGTGGCACCTTAGAGACTAACAAATTTATTTGAGCATAAGCTTTCATGAGCTACAGCTCACTTCATCGGATGCATTCAGTGGAAAATACAGTGGGGAGATTTTATATACGCAGAGAACATGATATAATGGGTGTTACCATACACACTGTAATGAGAGTGATCAGGTAAGGTGAATTATTGCCAGCAGGAGAGGAAAAAAACCTTTTTTAGTGATAATCAAGGTGGGCAATTTCCAGCAGTTGACAAAAACGTGCGAGGAACAGTGGGGGGAGGGAAATGTGTGTGAAATAAACATTGGGAAATAGTTCTACTTTTTGTAATGACACATCCACTCCCAATCTTTATTCAAGCCTAATTTAATGGTGTTCCGTTTGCAAATTAATTCCAATTCAGCGGTCTCTCGTTGGAGTCTGTTTTTGAATTTTTTTTTGTTGAAGAATGGCAACTTTTAGGTCTGTAATCGAGTGACCAGAGAGATTTAAGTGTTCTCCGACTAGTTTTTGAATGTTATAATTCTTGACGTCTGATTTGTGTCCATTTATTCTTTTACGTATCTATTCAGGGGACACCATCATAGGGCCTAATCACATCAGCCACACTATCAGAGGCTCATTCACCTGCACATCTACCAATGTGATATATGCCATCATGTGCCAGCAATGCGCCTCTGCCATGTACATTGGTCAAACTGGACAGTCTGTACGTAAAAGAATAAATGGACACAAATCAGACATCAAGAACAGACTCCAAGACTGGGAGTGGATGTGTCATTACACAAAGTTGAACTATTTCCCCATGTTTATTTCCACCACCACCCCCCCACACAGTTCCTCAGACGTTCTTGTCAACTGCTGGAAATTGCCCACCTTGGTTATCACTACAAAAAGGTTTTTTTTCCTCTCCTGCTCGTAATAGCTCACTTTACCTGATCACTCTCATTACAGTGTGTATGGTAACACCCATTGCTTCATGTTCTCTGTCTATATAAAATCTCCCCACTGTATTTTCCACTGCATGCATCTGATGAAGTGAGTTGTAGCTCACTAAAGCTTACGCTCAAATAAATGTTTTAGTCTCTCAGGTGCCACAAGTCCTCCTTTTCTTTTTGTGGATACAGACTAACACGGCTGCTACTCTAAAACATCTCAACAAGATTTCAATGAGTTGGCAAATTCCTGTAAAGAAATGTTTAGTTGGATTTTTTCCAACCAGCCTCACTGTTTATCAAAGCTTTGAGATCTGGTAAACACACTCTAGACAGCTCACTTGTAAAAATTTACAGATTCACAGTCTGATCCAATATGCATTAAAGGCAGCGGGAAAAGCAACAACCATCTACTTCAATGGATTTTGGAGCAGACCCTTACCATGGCATGAAAACTGAAGTGTAGAAGCTATTGGAGTTTGTGAATCCAAAACTGAAGTTAGCTCCTTTACAGTGATATTTGACTTTCTTGGATATTTACTTGTAACCCTCCTTTAGTTCCCCATCCCTTTGTGAGGTTGTTAAAGATGGGTAGATCTGCCTTGTGGCTTTTCTCACAACTTCGGGGGACTGGACCTGAAGTTCTTCCCTTTGCTCTGCATTGTGTGCTAGTACGTATTCACCTAAGCCCAGACCCACTCAGACCAACAATCAGTAACAAAGTCATATTGAGTAAGGATACAGAACAGGATTACAGTTAAGTGGCAACCTCTCTGCTTGCCTCATGCTCCCATCTTCACTGCTAAAAATTTCCCATTGAGAGGGAAGAAAGTATTTCTTTGAATGACCAAGGAAGTTCTCCCAACATGCAGCAGTCTGTAGTTCACAATTTGTAGTTCCCGTGACTGCTGCTGAAGCACACTGGACCTTGGGCTACATATTTACATATTAATATCTCCCTAAGCTTATCAATTAATCAACTTGCTTGTTTGTTTTAAAACAAGGAATAATCCTTTGGCAGTATGGCAATTTTTCCATAAACATTCACAGGTCTAGTTATCAGCCCCTAGGGCAAAGAATCGTTAGTTTCTTTTTATAATTCAACATGTAACCAAGTAGAATTACAGTGAGGTCATGTATCATCTTGTTTCTCATTGAACTGGCATCTAGCACTGCATGGTACCATTGTAAACATGAAACACATTGGTTTTAATATTAGCCATTTATCAGGTTTGGAACTTAATATGTCCCTCATGTCTGTAGTAAATGTGTTTTGAGCATAGTACATAATTTAGCCTGAACTGTAACAAATATGCTTTTCTCCTAAACAGTGTTTAGTGAAGTAGCCACACAAACACCTCAGACTTACTTTCTCTATGTCCTCACTTGCCTGGGTGTACAGTAGTTGCTTGAGTTAATGTGCATTACCTTTCTGATGTACAATATGAAAAAAAATAATGATTTGTAAGACAGTCATTCTACTGAGCTGAGTGACAGCTGAATTGTACTGTGTTATGCTCCAATCTGTCTCATAGGCAAGCAGGAGGTTAAATCACGTCTCCAACATACATCACCATTCAGAGCTGAATTCTTTAGTAAGGCTCTTTTGCCTAGTTTTTTTCATAGCAAAACAAATGTTTGATTCATTGGCTCCATCTCTCTTTTCTGTCTCCCTAGTGCTAGGATTCTCATTTCGCTACAGAATCACTCCAGCAGGCCTCTGCTCTAAATGTCATGCTTGACACCTTCTTACAGGCACTGTTTTCTCCTAGCTACAAACTCCCAGCTTCCATCTCTGCTACAGTCCTTTCCCCCTTTTAGTAGGATTTCCTGTTCTCCTCCAGACTTTTCATTAACACCCCTATGCTTCCTCCTTACTGCTTCTTTACCATGCTACTATTGACCAAACCTCCCAGTACTTGTGTTACACAAGAACATAAAAATGGACATACTGAGTCACATCAATGGTCATCTAGCCCAGCATCCTGTCTTTTGCCAGTGACCGGTGCCAGATGCTTCAGAGGGAATGAACAGAACAGAGCAATTATCAAGTGATCCACTCCCTGTCAACCAGTCCCAGTTTATGGCAGTCAGATGCTAGGGACACCAAGAGCATACGGTTATATCCCTAAACATCTTAGCTAACAGCCATTGATGAATTAATCCTCCATGAAATTATCTAATTAGTTTTTGAACCCAGTTATATTTTTGGCCTTCACTACATCCCTTGACAATGAGTTCCACAGGTTGACTATACATTCTGTAAAGTATTTCTTTATGTTTGTTTCAAACCTGTTGTCTATTAATATCATGTGTTATGTGAAGCAGCCTTGTGTTATGTGAAGTAACACTTGCCTGTTGACTCTCCCCCACCCCCATCATCATGATTTTATAGATCTCATCATATCATATCCCCATTGGTTGTCTCTTTTCCAAAATGAGCAATCACAGTCTTTTTAATCTCTCCTCCTATGGAAGCTGTTCTAGACCCCAAATCATTTTTGTTGCCCTTCACTGCACTTTCTCCAATAATAATATATTTTGAGATAGGCCGACCAGAAGTGCATGCAGAATTCAAGGTGTGGCATTATATAGTGGCATTGTGGTATTTTATATCCCTTTCCTAATTGTTCCTAACACTGTCAACTTTTTTTTTTTAAACACTCTTGCCGCACACTGAATGGATATTTTTATAGAACTATCCACAATGACTCCAAGATCTTGTTCTTGAGTGGTAACAGCTAATTTAGACCCCATCATTTTGTATTTTAGTTGGGATTATGTTTTCAAATGTGCATTACTTTGTACTTATCAACATTGAATTTAATTTGCCATTTTGTTATCCAGTCACCCAGTTTTGTGAGATCCCTTTGTAACTGTTCAGTCTGCTTTGGACTAAACTATCTTGAGTAATTTTGTATCATCTGCCAACTTTGCTCCCTCACTGTTTACCCCTTTTTCCAGATAATTTATGAATAAGATGAACACCATTGGTCCCATTCAGGTCATTAGGGAACCCCACTATTTCCCTCTCCACTATGAAAATTGAACATTTACTCTTACCCTTTGTTTCCTGTCTTTTAACCAGTTACTAATCCACAAGAGGACTGTTCCTTTTATCCCATGACTGCTTACTTTGTTGTGGGCCCTGATCAAATGCTCTCTCAAAGTGCAAGTACACTATATCTACTGGATCACCCTTGTCCATGCTTGTTGACTCCCTCAAAGAGTCAGAACAGATGGACGAGGCATGATTTCCTTTTACAAAAGCCATCTTGACTCTTCCCCACCATCTCATGTCCATCTATGTGTCTGATAATTTTGTTCTTTACTATAGTTTTCAACCAATTTGACTGGCACTGAAGTTAGGCTTGCAAGCCTGTAATTGTCAGGGTCACCTCTAGAGTCTTTTAAAAAATTGTACTTGTTTCATATTCCCTTTCTGATCTCTACTTCCATTACCACGTGGCCCAGGCCCTGATATAGCTTGTATGAACCCGCTTGTTCATCAAGGAGATTCGCCTTTCAGCAGGTTTTCAACCTGATCCTGGAGTTTGTAATTGTGAAAGAGACATGCCGCCTTAACATTTTGCATTTCCTGCCATTCCTGATTTGAAGTGGCTTTTAAATTTCCTACAGCATAAAGAGTAGTCCATGCACTCTCTTATATGTTCTTTAATGAGTTCCTTTTCCAGATTCTTTACTTTCTTAGGAAAGAGAAAAACAGTTACAAGTATCAGCAAAAAGAGTACCTAATTCTCACAAGTGGAGAGTCAGGACTTGTTCTGAAGAAAAACTAGGGTTGCAACCCTACAGGATTAACTTTATCAACAAACAGGCAGCAGGCTCCTGCTATAACAAGTAGTGCTGGAGTCTCCAAGAATTAAAAATTAATCTTTAATTAAAGATTATGTCATGTGATGAAACCTCCAGGAATACGTCTAACCACAACTGGCAACCCTAAGAAAAACTGGCACATTTACATCTATAATTTTCAAGTGGATGATAAATACTGTGAACATATTCCTACATGTGCTAAGCTCAATGCCTGTTGATTGCTCCAAACACCTTTTGCCATGTGGCACAGAGGTGCCGAGATTAACTCTGTTTTCATCATCTGAGAGTTACCATTACATTGTATTTTGGTTCTTCACAACCTCTCAAACAAAGCCTCAGGAACTGGGATGTGTGTAGGGAAATAAGTACATGAGATGTGATTGACCACACGCTCCTAAGAGAAGGTGACGGGGTTGCTATACAGCCACTTCATCATCCAGCATATTTCCCCTTACCATGTGTAGTAGTGTTTTTTTCCACCACTGGATCTTCGTAAAGATTCACCAAATGAACGAAGCTCGTGCCTACAGTTGCTCTGCTCTCACTCACCCATGCAACCCATCATGAGGCTTAAATAGTACATTTTATGCTTATGCATTGCATTTAATAACAAAGCAGCAGAGCCAATGTTCATATATGCCTATTATACTAAAACCAGAAGGATAGAGAGAAGGGCTATTGGGTGGTTTTGAAATTGGCAAATCATCCACACTGACATTGAACCATCTTTTCTCGTTCAGTACTAGCAAAGCCTTTCTGATAACTGGTTATCTTCCTTCTCTTATTCAAATGAGATTTTGAAATTTGACATATCAATTGTGCAGGCTGGCTCCCAGAATCATTAACAAATTCAGATTTGTTATCCTTAGATATGGAAGGTCATTGCTACAGTGAACTATTACACTGAGTTACAACCCTGGCCTGGAACAGATAATATGTGAACCATACCAGGGCAATGGCTGTTCCACCTATAAATTAAAAAGGCTTTTAATAACACAGAAATAAAATCATTCATACAGAGGCTTGTTTCATAAAGAGTATCACAGAGCAATAATATGTATATATTCTTGCAATGTCTGCAATGTTGGGTGATAATGACTGTATAATTCAGTGTTATTTTAAAAAATGAAGCAGCAATAAAATATTGATCAACATGTTGAACCATTATTCAGAAGATGAGATCAATTTATGACTAGCAATAACTTGTAAAGGATTGTGACCTTCCTTGAGTACACAGTAATTCTAGGGATAAGCCACTGTCTATTTGTATGTTTCCTGATGGAATGAAATGTTTATCAAAATCAACTATTGAAAGGTAATAGATTTATGAGCTCCAGTTCACTTTCATGAGCCACTGAAAAGAATATCTCTACAAAAGTGGGTTTTGTAAAGGATTGTAGACCTCTGATAATCCATCTGAGAAATCAACCTGGGATGATGGGGAATTTTGAGAATATGTCAATGTTTTAGAGATTGCTTGCAGAGGAAAAAAATAAAAAAGAAAAGTGCACGATAAAGTGATATAAGAGAACCTGCTATGTGAATGCACTGTCAACAAATAAAATTATGCAAGAGAATCCTCTCACTTGCCCAAAATGTGGACATAATCTGATTTTTTAAATTTATAAATATCATGTCGCTTCATTCCATGTTTTTGAAATTAGAAGGATGTCATTTCTGCCATGGGAATGTGAGACATCACACAGTAGAATAATATTTCCTGTGTGTTCTGTCTCAGTTGCAATTTAAATTGAATCAATTATGCAGTGTTTTAAATTAGGTGTGCAGCTTCTAATTACTATATCCAAATGTTTTTATTTCTTTCTCAGCTCTCTTTGGAGTTCTTCCCTGGAGCACCAATCTTGATATGACCACAGCAGGTATACATAAGCCTCTCACACACACACACACTTTCTTCAAAACATCAGAATTGCATTTTTTTTCAATGAACGCAATAGAACTAAAATGCCATTCTAAAACAAAAGAATGAATTTTTGCTTGTTTTAAAGAAAACCAAAAATAACTATACTTTTGTAGAACAAAAAGCAGTTTAAGAGGAAAAGTTATTTCCTAGTGCTGCAGCACTCCGTTCTCCCGCTTTCTGAAATAGAAGCTACACAAGGGAGAGAGAGAGAGACCAGAGTAGCTGGAGGGAAGGGAGAGCTGGGACTGGCTGGACAAGGGGCGGTTGGGAAGCAGTGGGAGAGCTGAACAGGGGAAAGGGGGGGAAGGAGCAATATACGAAAAGGAGATGTAGTATGGGGAAACTTGGACTGCCTGAAAAAAAAAAAGACAGAGAGAAGGGCACAGAGAAATCTTGAAGATGGGAAAGGTAGCTTGTACTAGACATGCTCAGTAGCTGTCTCTCAAGCTGTGCAGTTTCCATTCAGAAAAAAGCAGTCTTTCAGATTCCTCACATTCACAGTCTGAGAGCTGAGCCAACGGGAACTCAAGCGGGAAAGGTTATAAACAGCAGAGTTGTAGACAGCCTTGTGGACTCAGCAGCTGATCCACACAAGACTAAGAGATGATGCATCTACTGTGAAGGCTATCCCCCAATACCTGCACAGTTTTAAATAAAGCCTACAGATTTCTGAACTTGCTAGAAAGTGAGCAGACTTAGCTATTGGCTTGGGAACTCCAACTGCTTCTGCCTGAAAGGATCTTTGAACTGTTTGCTGATCTTTGGAGATTTCTGGAGCAGAACTAAGAGGCTGCCATTCTCCACAAGTGACACATCCATACATGGTAGAGACTAAGGCCATGTCTACACCTCGGTAGACCTAAGGCCATGTCTATATCACCCCTTATATTGGCAAAAATATGTGGAAAAAACCCATCCACCTGAACAACATATGCCAGCAAAAATTAAGTGGCTGTGTGCACAGCACTATGTTGAAGGAAAAGCTACACGAGTGATCTTACAGTGGCCCAGCTGCATAGGTACAGCTGTGCAGCTATAAGCTCACTAGTGTAGACATGGCCTAAGAAATTGCCTCTAGGAGAAGATCAGAAGGAAATATATCTGTGTGTGCACTAAAGTATGAAAATGCATATGCTCTGTTGAAACATTGTGCTAAAATATATGTAACAGCAACAAAGCGGGTTGTAAAAAGAACACCAGGAGATTTACCATGTAACAGTTTAGTTGAAAAAACTATTCAAAGTATTCCTAATACTGTTTGAAAATGTTTGTGTATGTATTAAATGTTTGTTCACTAGGAAATTGTATGCTAGTCTGACACTCTCTCTCTCTGAGCCTCACTGGCAGCTGTTATTAACACTTACATTCAGGGGTTTGCAGATCATAGCTCTAAGGTTTAACTTTGTAATACTTTTTTTCCCTTGAAACAACAAAACTTTGCCCTCTGGTTCTACAGAGAGGTAAGGTAAGATGCAGGAAAGAAAGGAATGCTACATAATATTACCACACTCTTACAGAGTATCTGAACTTCCTCATGGACCATTAATACATTCATCTGCACAACACTGCTGTGGGATAAGGTAGTATTATCCCCATATTGCAGGTGGGGGTCCCTGATTCACAGAGAGATCAAAGCCAAAATGGTTCAAAACAGTTACTAATTTTAGGTGTCCAATTTGAGACATGGAGCTCTTGATTTTTCAGAGTACTTAGCACTTTTATAAACAGTCGTTTGAAGCAGATCTCCAATTGACTGTGGTTGCCATTGTGAGCACTCAGCACTTCTGAAAATCTGGGCTCAGGGTCAAATTAGGCAACCCAGAAAAATGAGGCACTCACAGTTAGTTTCCACCTGCCAAAATTTTGCGTAAAGTCTCTTACCCAGTATCACATAGGAACTTTGTGGCAGAGGCAGAAAGCGAGTCCAGTTTTGCAGGGTATCATTCAACTGCCTGAGCCATGAGACCATCCTGTCTTTTCCTGCAACCCCTTGCCTTATTCATTACACATTGTGATGGTAAATCAAGTGCCAGCTCTGGCCAAGGCTGTAGTGTTAGCTAAGAACTGAAACTCACAGCTGGAAACCAAACCAGCTCACCCATATGCTCGTTTTGTTCAAAATAGCTATTAGTCTTCTAAGACTGTATTTAGTGTTTAGATTCTATGAAATGCCTGTAAGTTGCTGCACGCATTAATCTCACTTGTAATGTCTGTATCTCATGCTATAAAGAAATATGCAAGTTTTGCTTTATAACTTTGAAAATGTTTGCTCTGAACTTGTGAACCCAGGGAGAGGAATTGTCCCCGCAACCCACTATTAAGGAAGGACAATTAAGAAACATCATAATACAAAGGATTGGTGAGTGGCCCTATCACACTTTGGAAATGCTACCTGCAATGGAGCTTGTCTCATGGACTGGAAGGTCAAACTTAAAAGATAAAAACAAGGTCACAAGAAAATTTGTCATCTCTTTGTTGTCTGAACTCTCAGAGGGCCAGAGACACAAAGTAAGGCAGAGATCCCCAGGGATTACCTCTGACTGCACCCTGAAAGAAATTTTGAATTGACAGACTACCACCTCTCTGACATCTTTAGGAATCAGGGATGGTAACTCATTTGTGTGGGTATGTTTGCTTGCTTTAACCTGTAAATTATTCATTTATTTTTCCTAGCTGTTAAAGCTTTAGAAAGTTTATTACAGAATTGGTTACAGGCATTGTATTTGGTGTAAGAACTAGGGTACCAACTGATCTGGGCTAAGTAACTGGTCTCTTGGGACTGGAAACAACCTGAATATTTTGTGATTTTTGGTGTGACCATTTAACACTAAGTCCAGCTTGCCTGGGTGGCAAGATAGACCGGAGTGCCCAAGGGGACTGTCTGTGACTCTATGGTAAGACTGTTCTAGTGATCCATGAGTTCACATTTGTTACTGAGTTGGTGAAATCTAATTACAGAACATCTCACCAGTTTGAGGTGTCTGCCCTGTTTTTGGTTCACGACTGTGAGCGTCTCTCTAGGCAGCATGATACACATCTTCCAGCTGCTGCAACAAATGAGGCAATGGCCCTATAGACAATCTCATTCACTATACAACCCTGATTCATGCCCAGAGCACCATATGCCTGTGCACTGGAGCTGAGGCAGTGAGGAAAAATTAGAACATGATCATGCAATTAAAGACCATCACAAAGTATTTGTCCAAAAGGGGTGAATTTAAGTGGCACAGAGCATCCTCATAGCTGGTATTTCCTAACTTGAACGCCTGCCTTCACAAACAATGTTTTTATAAGTTATGTGCAATCTAAAATTTTTTTAAAAAACTGAAGACAACAGAAATGCCAGCTATGTGGAACTACATTGATTCATACAGAATTAGAACCAGGGTGAGATGCATAGCAGAGTCGGTCCTCTACCACTTGAGCTAATGGCATAACTGACAGCAGTTGCAGGTTTGTCATTCTCTAAGAGGCCAGTCACTCAAGAAAAATGATATTTTCATGCACTTTCACAGCAGAGGAATTGGTAAGACTCAAAACTGGGTTAAAACTCCAGTTTTTGAGGGACCTATACTCTTGTGATTGCAGATCCCTCTGCCCATCCTCTTCAGTCTGTCCTTCTCCTATCCCCATATCTCCACACCACCCTGGCTTCCCGGCTCAGTGGCAGTCCTTTCATGTCCCCCGATCTGCATTCCAGCTCCTCATCTTAATCCCCACCCTGCTCAGCTCTTTGCCGTAGTCTGCCCATCTCTTTGACCCAGAATTCCTGCTCCTTCAGGCCCAATGCCTCACCAACCTGCATTTGAATCAGAGAGCTTTCACCACCACCTCCTCTTCACTGCCAGGACACTAGCAGCGGGAGCAATGAGGACACAGAAGAGAGTCTCCCTATTCTCAGTACCTGTGCCTGGCCTCTGGCACCCAAAAGGAGGGTTGCAGGGAAAGTCCTACTTAGTCCTTGAAACTTTGGGCTGGAGCATGCTCAAATACAGACTGAATCTTTGGAGAATTTAGTGCTAAATCCTGACAAATTTCTACCAAACATATGCAAAATGAGGTTCTAGGGTTCATAACTTGGCCAAAGTGTGGGCAGATTTTCACAGGAGTAGCAACAGTGATAGCATCAAATTTCAAGTCCCTATTCACATGGACACATTAGAGTTCACAAAAACAATTTAAATAATTTGTTATCATGGGTAAAGCAACATATCCTCCCTAAACCTCATTCTGAGAAATGGCTGAACCATTTTGTTTCAAGTTTTCCTAAAAATTGAGCCTGAGGTAAACACCCTGTATAGTTAATTTCATCCCAAACAGTCTGGCAAATTATATGAGCAACTGAAAAATAGGGTTTTAATGGGAAGTGTTGGGAAAGTTTAATTATAGGCATTGCTACCTGCATAATCATTGCTTAAAGGTTGAGGTAAAAAGGCAGAGTGATCAAAGAAATTCATTATACTACTGAAAGTGTCTAAAGCTGAAAAGGACACAAAAGATGTTAAGAACTCAAGTAATTAGAATGGCACACAGACTACTGCTGAAGAGGTTACTTTTATACACATACGTGAAGCTTGCTGGAGATGAAGGAAGACCTCATTAAACATTACAGCAAACAGGCAAAAACTAACCACCATACAGCAGTGCGGGAATCTGCAGCGAGAAGGCTACAACTCTTTTGTGGAGTATGAGTGAGAAAGGATGGACCAAATACATCAGGCAACTAATTATGTTAAATTGAATAAATCTACATGAAATGTCAAAGGAAAAAAGTGTAAGTTTATTAAGAATTACCATATATGAAAAGTCAGATCACTCAACTCTTTAAACTGACAGGAGTCAATTCATTACAAAGTTCTAATGGTGCCTAGGAGTGTACTGTGGCCTCCTGATTAAATAAGACATTTGCTACCTGGGCATTATAACACTAAGACATTGAGTATGATTTGTCACATAGATTAAGCACCTGAGCTCATATCATTATCAATCAGAAACAGATTTTTATATAATGGACCTAGAATGGAGCAGTTAATACACATCACATATTCCAGCCATTTGTTAAAGAAAATGTGCGGGGAGGAAAGGTATCTTAACATCAATGAAAGGACAAATTCAACAGGTGCATGCACTGTTTGTGCACTTCTTAAAAAAAAAAAAAAACACAAGTTATTGAGTCTGCAGGATAGACTTTAAGATTGTTGTTTCCACTGCCAAAATTGTCACCTTATCCAAATTAAATGCTGACCAACAGATTTCACTTATTTCTTGCAAGGTAACTGTAACAGATTGATTGGAGTTTCTGCAATAATAGAAAGGTTAAATATTTCAAACCAGAGCTGAATCCCAGACTGGAGACTGAATACTTTAAGTTGTGATTGATCTCAGACCATCCTTTTTTCTCACTGAGATTAATTACGTTGAAATACTAAATGATCCACACTTTCCTGCTAAGATGCAACAATTTCTTCTTTATATTTTTGTTTTTAGTCCTTTCAGTTTTATTTATTAAATAGCTTCAGTTTTCTTTAGAAAGTCTTTATACAGTAGCTCACAGAACACAGGAAAGAACAACAAGTATTGAAGTATTTGCGGCACAAGAGATGGAAGCTAATTTTATCACATTTCTTTATAATTCACTACAGAGGAATGAGAAGTCAATCTTCCAAAGAGAAGCAATTCCACCAATTCAAGACAGCAAAGATACTGTGAAAATTGCTTCAGTGCTTGAAAGAAGATGGATGAAGATTAATGTTCATGCTGTATATGTAAAAAGGCCTTTTGAAGTAACTAAATATTAATCAAGTTACAAGTACTTTCCATAGAAACCAAAATCTAGCAAATTGGGTGGTTACAGTAAGAGAGCCTTCTGGAAACTACTATAAGGTATAGTTCAGTGTCCTCAATTTCTCTACCGAAGACTGGGGTGGGGAAGGGGGGGGGGGAACAACCTCAAGTCCAAGAGCGAGCATTTTTTTACTCTGGTGGCCATTTTTTCTCTTTGTTAAGGAGTTCTGTGAGAAATCAAGAGTTAAAAGGTAGATCCACTCTCAGTTTTCTCTTGACCTATCTTCCTACTTGAATTCTAGCATGAAAAAATGCTAATTGTCTGGAGGAGGAGATGATTGGTCTAAGTGCAGAAGAAACATATTTAGAACTGGAAAGACCACTTTTCTCTCTCCCAGCAGAGGTATAGAGATAATGCAGAGCCTATTTTACTGATTGCATTATACAGTTTCATCAAGAAAACCTCCACTTTTGAATTTTCTTTAAATTTGACACAGAATTTCTGACTTGCCACACAAGAAACCTATGAGAACCAGTAAGCCTTTCCTTGGGAATTTTATTCCAGCTTTCCCCATAACAGAGATCCTGGATAAGAATCACACAGTTGATAATTCTAAGTGAGGAATCAGAGTTTGCACAATTCTAGACCTGATGAAAATAAGGAGATGGGGTAATATTGCAATCAATCATTTTGTAATTTCCCCCCTCCCTCCTTTAGAAAAAATAATCAAAATTTGGAACAGCTCTAGTAAGCTGAAATAAAATTCTATAGCTCAAATGGAAAAGCAAGTAGTTTACAATATAACAGTGAAGACCGATAAAAGCCTGCTAAAGAGAGCAAGAATTTTATGAGATGATCAGCATCCTGTAATCTAAAAAGCACAGCGAGAGGTAAATGTAACTCAGACTATATGAGGATTAACTGATGATCTGAATCCTAACTACCTCATTCAAAACAAATGCTAATGTGAAAGACACCATACATAAAACCTCTCCCTCTTCAGTAACCAGAAATCTGATTAAAGCAAGCAGACAAAACCAAATGTTGCCTTAGATTAGATCTAATGACGTTCTTATTAAGTTTAAAAATAGGTGATTTTTGGTGCAGAAATTTGCACCCAGAAAAACAAACCATTTATAGCAAAGCATATCACAAATACTTTGAGTTCATTAATTGGTCAGAACCCAGCTACATCAGTGACCATTCATAACTCAAGACAACTCTGGACTCCTTGGAGATGATGATGCAGCTAACAAAACTCACAATAAAATGCCTGAGAGGTCAGTAAGAGCTGATAGGTGCTCAGCACTTTTGAAAATCAGCCATTTATTTAGGTGACTAAGGTCCCACTTCAGCAAGGAACATAAGCACCCGATTAACTTTAAGCATGTAAGCTGTCCCAGTGATTTCAGTAGAACCACTCACATGTACTTAAAATTAGGCATGTGCTTATATGCCTTCATGAGGGATTTAGAAGCCTAAGTTTTAGGATCCTAATTATTAAAGTATTGACGATAGATTTCCATGTGTGTTAATATACGAGAATATATGTTCCAAACTCGTTGTATGCATAAACAAGATCACCATTTTTAGCCCTATATATGTAAACAAACTATACAGTTCAAAACGGAAGTGCAGTACTTTAAATCTAAACCTGTTTTGGGGCTCATAAAATTTCCAAAGCTTTTCCTTTGAGGCTGAAGATTCACTCAGCCCAAAGTTCCCCATGAAGCTTGAGAAAAAGTAGGGCAACCATTAAATGTAATGCATGGACACGCACACACAAATCTGACTTTAAGTTAAAAACTGTATCTTATTTTTGTTCATTTGCATGTGATATAAATAGAGCAAAAACATATAAACAAATATAAATCCAATAGACTCAAAAGGATACTATTTAATATAGTATATATATTTTCTTAAATTAAACATAAAATTTGTGTATGAAAACATCAAAACTAAGATCTGTTTGAAACCTGTTAAACATTCTGGTAACAAAAATCTTAGATGCCCAAATTTACAGTATCAATAATAAATTAGCATGTGCCCTTGCATATTAATATCCCAATCCTGACCTTTTGAGAAACTGTAAATGTAAGTCTGTGGTGGTGCAGCTACCCCACACAGGCAGAAGGTTTAAAGCAGCCTTAGAGAGGCTGCTGAGAACCCAGCCAATTAGAAGAGGACTTATTGAGCCAGCCAATAGGGAAAAGGCTTGGTTGAGCAGCCAATCAGGGCCAGGCTGGCCCCTGTAAGAAGGGATGCTAAGCAGAACAGAGGCAGTCTCTCCCTGGAGACCAAGGGAGAAGGACTGGCTGCCCTGTAAGAGGGTTGAGTGAGACAGTACCATGGACAGAGCAGTGCTGAGCAGGGTCAGGGAGCAAGAGGGAACTCCAGACTGACCATTTTCAGACTGAAGCCTTGATACAAGGGTGGAGAAGGTGCTAGGGCTACAGGGAAGTGGCCCAGGGAAACAGATGGGGGAGTAGGAGGAGGGTCAGTATGTGGCTGCTAGCTATAGGGTCCCTGGGCTGGTCACTGGAGTAGCAGGTGGTCCTGGGTCCTTCCCCTTTTGCCCCCCTCCACTCACCACTGAGGGGAGTCCAGTGCATGGACTATAGTTTGCCACTGAGGCGAGTGGTGGGACAGAGGACCCATGAAGGGGTTGGGGAGAACGGAGTGGGGCACAACCAGAGGGCTGTGTCCAGAAGAGGACACTGTGGTCTGGGGAGCAACGTGGGTCCTAGAGGTGGAGGTGAGAGCAATGACTGGCAAGACACCACTAGAGCACTCTGCTGAAATGAGAGCTAATTCCCAGGATGGCCAGCAGGAGGTACCACGGGGGTGAGTCCCACCCCATTACAAAGACACTTTCTTGTAAGTGATAGTTTGTTCATTTGTGTTTCTAAAATTAATCTCTTTAACATCAAGTACAAAAACAAAAATAGTTTTTTGGCCTTAACTTATTCATCCTTCCAAATAAATGTTAGTTTCTACAGAAAAATCTGCACATTTGAGCTGTAACTCTCTCTATGGAGAGAGACCGCAAGACAATTACTAAAATGTGGAACAGCAGAGAAACACTTATTCTTATTAGTTTTAAGTGATGCACAACTTCAAATGTCCAAATTGTGTCCACGTTATTTGTAAATGTTTTATTGTGCACACCCACAGCATTTATCCCAATCTTTTCACTTACCACACAAAATGAGCATGACCTCAATGTAAAAAGAAAAGCAATATTATAAATCTCATTACTGATTTTTAGGTGAAAATCAGTTAAATTACCTCATATCAATTCTGCAATGCCAACAAGCTTACTGAAGTAGGATTTAGTTTACACAATTACGTAAGATTATACCAGGGTACTGCTAAATATTTAGGGCCAGATTCTGCTACTCCCATTAAATAGCTTCAAGTAGTCCCATTGATTTGATTGGGACTGCTCAGGAGGTGAGGGACTACACCACAGGAGTAAAGATGTCAGGATCTGGCCCACAGCGGACAAAACAAAGACAAATCTAGTTCATTTCAGAAGTGTGTTAGGAGGATTCCTATCAGATTCTTTTTGAACATTAATTGTCATTGGTACTGCCTATTTGGAGTGTTTTTATTTTTAATCTGTAGCAATTAAGCCAACCCCCCGTATCCTTTCAAGTACAAGACCAGTTTTGAAGAATTGTTAAATCATTTTATTTAAGCCTCTGTACTGTGCACTTAAAATAAAGAATGTAAGGTAGGGGCATGTAGGATCTGGCAAAGAAGCACCTGGAGCAAGATGTCTATAAGATCCCTTCCTAATAAAGTAGAGAAATGAAAAAAGTGACAAAACAAAAGCAACACCACGTTTCTTGTAGACAAAAGAGATGTCTGTTTTCAAGAGCTCTACCTGGAGTCACTATTATAGCAGCTGTACCACCTAACCTCTATCAGTCATAATCTAGAACAGTGCCACTTTCTATTAACTAAGCAATAGAGGAACTAAAATTACTTACACTAGTGTATGTGAGTCACTCAGCTTGCTCCAATGCATTCTGATGACTTAATTAGGTAGATAGTGTAGCACATGTGGTTTTCTAGTCAAGTTCATCACAAAGGCCAGATCATCAAAGCAGAATAGTTATGTGCTCTACAGCTAGATTAAAAATACAGATTTCTTCATTAAGTGTCTTGAAGCTGACTGTGCCTCCTGGTTTGTCACCATCTATTCAGACAATTAAATAAAGCCTCGTGCTGGAAAACCAAAGCTAATAAAAGAACCGTAAATTGAAGTACAGCTGGCAATCTTTTTAGTTATTAAGTACTCAGTGTACACTGTGACAATCTCTAGAAGGCAAGGCACTTGCTGGGATTTTTTTTTTTTTAATATTTGTCCTCTTTCAAGGGATGACATTTCACCAATAGGATTTCCAAACCTTTGTCATCCGCACAAAAAGGCAAAGAATAAACAAAGGTCACCTCTTAAAGCTAAGAAATATGAAACAATCAACAAACTTTGAAAAATTGTTTGTGTCAATCAAAAAAAAAAAGTGAGTAGCAAAATTACTCCTGAAAAAATGATCTTGCATGTGTCAGATAAAGTTCCAGTTTAAAAATGTTATTCCAAGGCAGCAATTAGAGCTACATATTTCTACCTCTGTCAACAGGGCTGACTAGAAAGAGAGAGATCAGTAGGTAGAATATTGAGTTCGGGTCAGTGAGAAAAAAAATCCCAGTTCATCCAACAAAATCTACTATGCAGATGTTTAGAATTTGGTGAATTTTAGCTAACCACTGCATAATATACAAGACATTTATTACATAGCTTATATTTTCTAATGGTATGAAATCATCATCTCTTCTGCTCTTGACCGCAAAGCCAGAATCACATGAATGATGCAGAATGACATATGATGTTTACTTGATGGCACAGATTGCATTGCATTATGGAAAAACATAACGTTCATAATTTAAACCTGGTGACTAAATAACACAGTTCAAATAAATGCAAAATATTTAAAGGTATTTTGTTAAAAATGCTAACAGTCATAACCTGACTATCTTGCAACTAAGAAGGAAACACCCTTTCATGAGAATATTTCTGCAGTCATCATTCACCTATATGCACATATGAAGTACCTAAACAATTAAAACAGCTTCCTTTGTCAATCTCCTACCCTTGCTCCACCTCAATTATTCAATCTTCTAAAAAAAAAAGTTTGTTTTCAGATAAAATTCTCCCTCATAGGTCAAAGCCGGAATATGACTATATTTAGGAATTTGAAAATAATTTATCGGACAACTCTGAGCTGTTTAAGGGGGGAAGGGGGAGGAACCCCACACTTTGCTATTCTATTGTAATCTGGGATGAAATCCTGGCCCCACTAAAATCAAAGGCAAAACTCCTATTGACTTCAATAGGGGCAGGATTTCTCTGACAATTGAATGCTGAATGGTAGAATCTTCAAATTTGACTTGCTTTGTAGGTATTATAGAACCTTGATAAGCTAGCTAAGTTTGAAGAAAATCAGATCAGTACTTTTAAAGTTAGGATACTTGGAACATTAAACTCCTACCACTTTATAAAACAACTTGTAAAGAAGTTTGTTAAAAATGCTTTAGTTTGGGATTATGAAGATGTACCTCACTCAAAAGAGTAAAATTCATGGAAAAACAAAATTGAATACTTTCCAGGTGGAACTTGCCAACAGTACAGCCATATTAAGGTGGCCCTTCTGGAGGTGCTGCTTCTTTCTCCATATTTAAAAGGACCAGCTAGCAGGAAACCATGAGGTGAAAGGATCCTAAGAAAGGGTAATTCCCTATTGGGGAAAAGGAGGATGGACCATCAACTTTCTGAAAGCCAAGGATCTCACTGACAGACACAGTGAGGTTTTCTGAGATGGTCCTTGGTATCCCATGTATTTGAGCTAGTTATATCGTAGTAAAATAAGATGACATTATGTTGGTAAAATAAAAATCCACATCCATTATAGACATTAGGGTCTCCTGCTCTTAAGGTTTATTATCCAAATTGTCACAGGGATGCATTTTCTAACACTCATAATGAGGATTCTCTATTCCACCACCTAACTTGCTCAACATGTAAGCATCACACGATAAAGAGCTCCATCTCAAGGAATTCATAAAGCATTAAGAGGAGGCCTCAGTTACGGTATCTTCACTTGGATGCTTCAGCTCTTTACTACAGATTGGAGAGAGTCACCAGGACAAGAAGTGTACACAGATACAGAGGTAAAGCTATGGTTCAGGCCAAGGGGTAGCCATTTCATTTTTAACCTTCCCTCTCAAAATAAACTCTTACCTTGAACTATTTCATGCTCAAATCTCAGCACTGAGGTAATTTGGAAAGTTTGATAAAAATCTGTTCAGTCATTTTAAAGCCAAGCAAGTGTGAAGTAAGTGTCACTTTTTATAAAACAATTTACAATGTCAATTTCTATAAAAGAGGTAGATAGAGATCTTTTGTCACGGATACATTTTTCAAGATAACCTAGAACACGTATGTGGCTCACACTCACCCCAGTGGGACACATTTCACAGTGTCATATTTTGTTGTTTTGCCTGGCTTCTCCAGAACAAAAGCTATTGTCCAGCCGAAATAATGGACTGGTGTGTCTATTTACACATTATAAAGAAAGTTCCAAAGCAACACTACCTTTTTGAGGGCAATGAAAATCAGAATTACAATTTTTAAAAAAATGTTTCAATTTGCTTAGTTATCGTACGTGTCTGGAGACTTCAACAAAAACTACTCAACGTGCCCTTGGCTTTATTTCCTCCCATTTTTTCTATTGAGGGGGTAGAGGCAAGGGGATTCTCTCTCTCCCTCCTGCCCTCATTAAAAGCTACAGGGAATTCAACTACAAAAATCCACCGGTCATAGGAGCCATTAGAAGCAAGTAGCAATCCACAAAGTCCTGTGTCTCTATGCTGGATGCAGGTAGGAAAGAATGTCATCGGGAACAGTAGTGGTCTGTGCAGCCCCCACAGAGCTTAAACCCCACACAGCAGAAAGTGTTCTGCAGCATCTGAAGGAAAGAAGGAGATTGCCAAGGAACAGGCATCCCTCCTTCCACAACTCCCTGTGGTAAGGGCCAGATGCAAAACCCAGTGAAGTCAATTGGAGTGTTTTCATTGACTTAACGGATTTTGGATCAGGCCCTAAATCTGCAGCTTTTTGATCCCCTCTGGACAAAAACTGATAGTAGCATTTAGCCTTAAATTATTAATAGCCTACTACAATAGGAGGGTTTTTTTTGTCCTTTTTAGATCATTTCAGTGTTTTGTTGTAGCTGTCTTGCTAATGTAATATCTGGTAACTTTAAAACATTTCAGTGACTTAAGTAAAACAAAAACGTAAAGGAGAACAACAAAACACATCATAAAATTAGTAAATATCTGGTTTTCCTAGATCAATGCACTTACAAATGAACAGGTAAAGTTATCCAATTATTAAACAAATACAGCACTTAAGAGAAAAAAAATCACATCTTTGTCATATAATTTTCAAGCCTATGTTCAGTGAAGAGGTGGCATGGCAGAGATCCTATATGCCTCAGGAGACAACCAGAGTGGAATTGAGAGTATATTTTGTGTGCGAATTAGAGGTAAGATGTAATGACACAGGATGAAAGGCTCAGCAGTGATTTTAATAAAGGCAGGAGACAGTACTTCCCTGTGGACTCTATATGCAAAGGAGTAGGACTCAACTAGAATATGTGAAAAGATTCAACAAAAAGCAGGAATACATGTTTCAAAGTTGTGAGATTTCTATTAAAATTCATCTGCATTTTATTGAAGTAGAGAATTCTAACTTCAAGACTAACGTTTCTGTGAGTTTATCACATGCTATTACAACAAAAAATATCTAGAACAATTTCCTCTCTTGTGATATAAAGTACTACAGGATAAAGAACTGAAGGGCTCAATTTAAAAAGTTATTTCCTTTAAAAATAGTTGTACATATTATAAGGCAATTAAAACGGTGTGGTTAGCATTTGTCTAAAAGTAATTTCATTGCTCCTGTTATTTTGAAAGTGTGGTTTGATTTTTATTTCGATATAATGAATAACCCACTTGATTTTGTAATCTCCAGGGTAATGGCAGTTTTAATTGCTATCCTTTATTATGTGCTTTTTAGCAATCCTCAAAGAAGAGCAGTTATCTATGGTTCTAATACTGTTGAAATATGAAGCAGAGTTCCAGAGAAGAATTATTGCTTTTATTCCCCCCCTTTTTTAAATGACAGGGTAAGTTTGTAATTTTCTACCGATCTCTTTCTTCAAATCATTTAAAAAAAAAATCTATAAGATCTGAAGCAAAGCAAAATGAATGGGATGAACTACTAGAAGAAAAATCTTGCTTTTTTTTTGATCCTCTGCGATAATTGCAAATCTGGCCTGCTGCCAGTGAGGCTGAACACGCTATGATGTCTGGCCAAGTAAAGTAATCTCTTGGTTCAGATCTGAAGTCTGATGAAAATTACAAAGCAGTGACAAAATCAAAATGCCACCTGTGATTTTATGCTAAAACTAATTTGATGGAAAGAGCAACACAATGCAAACAGCCTCTTTAACAGAGTCTAAAGTCTAACTAGATTGAAACCAATGTCAATAGATAGAAATTGGTATTGTGAAAATAAGTTGGGCTCTGCAGATGTTCTTTTTAAAACTGGCGGTCTGCGTCTGACAGGTAAATTGCTCTGAAATGATGTTTGAAATCTGAGGTCAAACTTTTTAAGACAAGAATTTTAAACTAATATACTTTTATTCACTTGCTAGACTATGCAATATGTACCAAACAAAAGTAATCTACATTTCTTCATTTCCTCTCCATACACCATATGCACTATAGGTCAAGAAACTTATAAAGAGGTTTTTTTTTTCCCTACTGTCTTTTTTTTTCTCCCACTGAGGGGTCTACATTGGAGTAGGTTGCTATAGAAATAGTTGTCCAACTGCAACAATCTCAGCAATAATCCAGAATTGAATCATTGACCTCTTAAGTTGAAAATGTAAGAAATAATCATGATACATTGCAAGAACTCTGATTAGCTTAAAAGGAGCCAATGTGGTTATTCAGCTCATTCGCTTGTCATTAGTATCTAGAAACAGATTATCTAACAAGGAGTTTGCCTATGTAACCATGTATGGCATAAAAATGAACAAAGGGAAATATTGCAGTTTTGTTGTACTATTATAAATGTTTTTCATAAGGTTAGGTATTTCCTGAGAGATGTTCCCATTTTTAATTTCATTGACTTTGAATCTGGTCCTGCGTGCATTGTGCAGGCACCATAATATCACATGCCTAATATAGTAATATTAGCAATCATATTCAGGATAGAACTGTCAGAACCAGTGTAATTTAGACGTTTATCAGTAAAATAAAATTTAAAAAAGCATCACTATTACTTTGTGAACTGCTGTTGGTGCCATTACTATTTATAGTAAAGTTCAATACCATATGTTTATTTAATTTTATTTATAATGTTGCACATTGAAGAAAAAGAGTATACCAGTAAGAACAGCTTCTAACAATGCAGATGGTCTGAATCTCATTTGCTAGATTTTGCTTCATATTCATTGTCCCATCCAAAATTTAAGGCTTATGTGGAGTATTTAATCAAGTATGACAACACAGGATTTACTGAGCTCTCACAAAATAACAAACTGTATTTTTGTAACTGTGCTAAAGAGTATAGTAGAACCTCAGTTACAAACTGACCAGTCAACCACACACCTCATTTGGAATCGGAAGTACCCAATCAGGCAGTAGCAGAGACAAACAAACAAATAAAAGCAAATGCAGTACAGTACTGTGTTTAAATGTAAACTACTAAAAAATAAAGGGAAAGTTAAAAAAATATTTGACAAGAGAAAGAAAATGGTTGTGTGCTTGTTTCATTTAAATTAAGATGGTTAAAAGCAGCATTTTTCTTTTGCATAGTAGTTTCAAAGCTGTATTAAGTCAATATTCAGTTGTAAACTTTTAAAGAACCACCATAATGTTTTGTTAGGAATTACGAACAAACTCCATTCCCAAGGATGCTTAACTGTTATATATTCTCTTTAGGAGACTTATGCAGCTATCAGAAGAAAATGTTTCTAACGTCATTGAAAACAATGGTAACTAGATGGAGTGCAAGCACAGTGCATTTTGGCAATTAACTTATAGTATATATTTGTATTTCAGCTATTTCATATTTTCAGTATTTTGCTATTTCCTTTCTTCAGTGATGTTTTCTATGGATTTAGTATTCTCCTTGATCTTCAAGTTCATTTTTGCATTTTGTATTTTTTTTTCTTTCCCCACCGCCCCAGCAGTGTTAACAAAGGAATCCTTTACCAAGCCTCCTTAACCTTCTAGTAACTAGATCTTAAAGCCACTCCTTACATATTTTCTTTCATATTCAAAAAGAGCAATTCCATGCCACATAGACCCTAGAGTTCTCACTAAATCCTGAACTTTAGAAACATACGCATGCACAGAGAAGCATTCACACCAACATAAAATAAACTCTGAAGAACAAAGATGCATATAGCTATTCAGAGTAAATTAAAATAAGTAAGTACCTACCTGGAATAAGCTGACCCAGTAACTGGTGGGACCTGGACAGGCTGAGTGCAGCTACAATGACAAAAAAAGGATAATGTTCCCATTTCATGATGTTTCCTTCCTTGCATTACACCAGCTCAGCAGCATTTAAGTGTTATCTGCAACAAAAGTGGAAAGAAGGTAGACTAAGATGACAGTTTATAGTCATTGGCAATTTGGAAGAGCTTTAAAACACTTTTAGCCTAGTACATCTCTGTCAAATTCACGGATTTCAATATAGTTCTTTATTCAAGCACTTTTGATTCTTTGTAATAAGTAGTTGGTTGTAAAATACGAACAAACCTGAATCCCCATACTACAGCAGACCAGGCACCAACAGTGGCAGATGCATTGAAGGAAGGCATGAGAAACCCCATTATAGACAATGTATGATTATTTAATGCTGTTGGCTGGCTGAGCTAACATGTAAACTGTATATGAGAACTTAAGCACATACTTAAAAATCTTTCTGAATTGAGGTTTAAAACAATCCCTGCTCAGGAAAGCACTTAAAACACATGCTTAACTTTAAGCATATACTTAAATCCCTAGAGTAACACATACTGCTTTTCTTAGGTACGGTTTGTTGAATAAGGGCTGTAGGGATCAATCTTGCCAAGGTACTGAGCACTCTGACTGGATTCAGCAAACCATTTCATTATGAAAAGGCAAAACTCTCATTGGCTTCTATGGTGCAGGATCCACTCCTGGTGGAATTCTGTGCTAAAAAAAATTAAGAATTCTGCACACAGTATTTTATGTATTTCTGCATAATTTGTCCATATAACACAATATAATCACACCAGTTTCAATTATTTTGGTAATTTATTATTTCAAAATATCTGTCAGCAAGTATGTCTAACAATAGACAACAAAAAAGATTCCCCCAAGAGTAGAGAGTGAAAGAAACCCCCATGACAACCCAGTTCCTGTTTCTCTGTTACGCTTTTATTAGGTGCCTCAGTCTGGATGTGTCATATGTGCCAGCTGGGCAAATCATGCAGGGAAAATTTGGCCACTCTGGTCTTTTAGTAGATTCTTGGGTTTTTTGCCGTGTCCCCATAGGATTACTATATTTCAGGTTCTCAAAGGACACTACTGCAGGTAGGGTGAGAGGGAAGGGGACCTGGATGGAGGGGTACAGTTAGGGGGTGTGGAGGGAGTATTTAGGAGTGCTGGAGGGGCGCGTGTGTATGTACTGGGAAGAGGTATTTGGTGGATGTTGAAGGCCCCTCCCTGGTCTAGACACCTGAAACCCCTCCTCCCCCAGAGCCCAGCTGCAGGCTCTGCTCCACATAGCTTCATTACTATCCTGCCGGGGTATGCGGTACTTCCTCATCCTTTGCAAGAGCCTATGATCCTATTATTAATGTGTATGCCTATTCCTTTTCTGAATCTTGCTAAACTCTTGGTCTCATGGTCTTGTGGCAATGAGATATCCAGGTTCCTTGATAAAAAGTAATGCTTTCTTACATTTTGGTAAACAGAAAAGCACAAATGACCTTCTCTGTATTGTCCATTCTTTTACATAGTTCAACAAGTCTTCTTCTTTGGCATACCACAGAAGCCCTAATCTTTTAAATCTTTTTTCATAATGAATTCTTTCCTTGCCTCTAATCTTTTTGATGCTGTTCTCAGGACCTTTTCAGTTTTACAATAGCAAATACACAAAGGAAACAAAGATATTTAAAAAAAAATCAGATTTGTAATAACACAATTGGCCTTGAGTGTGAATATCGCACCAAAGCACTGGTTAAAGAAAAAGCTAATACACCCCAAAGTAACTTTAGAGGAATCCCATTATTTGCATAGAAAAATATCACTATATTAAAAAAGCCACACACATGCCATTTAGGCACACAACGGGGAGGAAATTCCTCAGTGCACAATTCTTTCTTGTTTGGTTGATAAATATTCTGTACCAAGTAAGTTTCAGAATAAGAAGGGAGGTTGCATGTTTATAACTTTAGGCAACACTGGTTCAGAAGTACACTTGCTTGCATGGGAGTGCCAAGATTTTCTTATTACCACCCTGTTGGCAGGTGTTAGCTGTTTTTAGGATTCTGTCTCATTGTGTTTGATGAGGCTCCATCCTCAACAAAACGGAGCTAGGAGCTTCCTTCTACGGAGGTATTAGGGGTTAGAACAAAGGTCTTCCCAGGGGAATTCTCCAAATGACCACATGTATGGAGAATTCTTGGGCTAAAAAGTTTTATGTTATTTACCAGTAGAGCCCAAAACTATAGGAATGGGGTAGTTTGCACTAAATAAACCAAGACTTGTTCTCCACTACCTTGCAATTAACACCTGAGCAAAATTAATGAAAAATGCTACCCAATCAGAATGAGCATTCAGGGTGCAAAGCAGTGTAGAATCACATCCATTCTGTGTAGATTCTGAGCAGGGTGGGAACTCCATTCACTTACAGTGCCAATGGTAAGCCACCTGATAATGTTGTTCTACCTCTCCCATTGAAACATTTTTTTATGTTCAAAGCCTGAGATTAACTGAAAAGGAACCAAATAAGTGCAAAACTTGAGTTCTGAATTAGTTGGATCAACTACACTGTAAATTCAATCCAGTATCTGAAAGTCAAACTCTCTTCTCTCTGGTTTGTACATCTTCACCAGGAATAAAAGATGCTGAAACTAAAATTTTAACAACTTTATTGATGTATTAGCCAGAAAAGAATCCAGCTCACTTTCCTATAGTTCACTTGGGTCTCCAGTGTTAAGAGTGTTGAGCTTTGTTCCTCCAAAATTCTGGGGCTCATGGGGAATTAGTCCAGTACTGGCATAAGTTACAGCAGCCCAAAAGGCACCCACAACCCCCTAAAGGGTCATTCTATATGTCAGGAATAGCCAGAGGTGGCCCAGCCATACCCTTTTCCTGAGCGATGCTCCGTGTGCTGAGGAGCAATATGAGAGTAGTGTAGAGATTTTGTTAATCTATTCCACCCAATCTATACCACTTATTCAAGGGTAATTCCGAGATAACCTGTTAAATCACTTACACATATCCACAAATGGATGAAAATATATTTCCACTGACAATTAACATGTAAAGATAGACAAAGCAAGAAAAATACTGCTTAAGAGCTTAGAGAAAAAGTTCAGTGATTTAGACTTTTGAATTAGGTTGGTTACAAATGGACTCATGAATGAACAGTAAAAACAGTCATGACTTGTTGACTTAAGGATCTTTTCCTTGTCATCACATGTCAAAATATACAATTTGTGTTTTCACCATTTATAAAGCTTTAACATTTTGAATCTCAACTCTGTCATTAAATAGTTTTCTGAGTCTCTTCCCCCCTCCAATAATTTCTTGCAACTGTGAAAATGTAAATAATTTAAAATCTAAGAAAATGCTTAAAGTAAACATTGATATCATCTGTCAAAATTATAAAAACAGGTGACTACATCCCATATTCATCATAGTAATGTTATATGATATGATTGTGGCATAATTTTGATGCATTATGTACACAATGGGTCATGTAAGGTGTCATTGGAAAAGTTATGATTTACTGACTATGAATATCCTGCGTGTATACATGTATCATTTTTGTATCTGATATTATAAATATTGACTATGGATCTGTATTTCAAATGAGCTTACTCTGGAAAAAACCCACAGCCAGCCTTTCAGGCACAACAATGAAGAAGCCAGACAGTGCTAATGGTTTATCAACAAAGATAATGGGCTTTAAACATTTCAGCTAGCCTGTAAGTAATGGCTGCTATGACTCTGCAAAGACATGTGACTAGACCACATGGCTCTGAGCTCCATTTGTGTACCAATATTTTTCCACAAACTGGGAATCAGGTTTGAAACAAAGGGTTCCTGCCATATGGAAAAGCTATATAAGACAGGAAGTGGCATCATCTGTTGTTAATCACTCCCCCACAACTCAAAACCTGAGAGAAGCTCCAAAAGAAAAAGGACTTGGAACACGGGTGGGGAGCCCAATCTGCAAAGCAAATGCAGCTTGTGCCTTGAGAATCTGTAAGCCTGATTGTATCACCAGTCAGGGTGAGAAACTGCCAATTCATAGCCAGTCTTTCTAGTATTTTAGGCTTAGTTTGCGGTTTTGTTTATTTACTAGGTAATCTGCTTTGATCTGTCTGCTATCACTTATAGTTACTTAAGAGCTATCTTTCTGTAGTTGTTAAACTTGTTGTTGCTTTATCTAAGCTAGTGTACCTTTGAGTGAAGTGTCTGGGGAAAAATCTCAATTTGGTTAACACAAGCATACCCTTGTGCATCATGTGCATACCCTTCCCACATCAAGGGGAGGACGAACTTTATGAACTTACATTGTACAGATCCCTGTGCAGTGCAAGACTGTACAATCTTGGGTTTATACCCAGCAAGGCTACAGGGTGGAGGAGCTGGGAAATTGGAGGTTGTCTCCTTCCTCTCTTGGAGTAAGGCACTCAGGTAGCTCAGTTTGGGTGTGTGGTGCCACCTGCTGTCATGTTGAGTGACCACAGGGCCTGAAGAGGTTGGGGGGTCACCAATAGAGCAGTGTCAGGAAAGGCCAGCCCAGCTGGGCGATTAAAGGGACACACCGGTTCCCACAGCTCCCAAACTGCACCCGAGAGGTGACAACCCGTCACAAAACGGAAAAAAAAACAAATTTCATGAAGCCTGTTTGTAGGGAGCAGATCCGTTGAGTAAAAATGTACACATTTTAGCTCCACTTTTTTTTTTTAACGTTAACTACAAGTTCAAGGCTGTTCACAACCCCATCCCCTTCTTAAAATTATCTCAAGGGAAGCAGTGGGGGCAAAAGACCTATCTGGCTTTAAGATTAAACTCGATAAGCTTATGGAGGAGATGGTATGATGGGATAACATGATTTTGGTAATTAATTGATCTTTAAATATTCATGGTAAATAAGTCCAATGGCCTGTGATGTTAAATGGGGTAGGAACTAAGTTACTACAGAAAATTCTTTCCTGGGTATCTGGCTGGTGAATCTTGCCCATATGCTCAGGGTTTAGCTGATCGCCACATTTGGGGTCGGGAAGGAATTTTCCTCCAGGGCAGATTGAAGAGGCCCTGGAGGTTTTTCACCTTCCTCTGTAGCATGGGGCATGGGTCACTTGCTGGAGGATTCTCTGCTCCTTGAAGTCTTTAAACCATGATTTGAGGACTTCAATAGCTCAGACATAGGTGAGAGGTTTCTCGCAGGAGTGGGTGAGTGAGATTCTGTGGCCTGTGTTGTGCAGGAGGCCAGACGAGATGATCATAATGGTCCCTTCTGACCTTAGTATCTTGAATCTCGCTCAGTCTACAATCCTAGTCAATCTTAAGCTTGTGTTCTCACTCCATAGCATTTTTTCCTACATCTCACTCACCCTTTTGTGCCCCTTTTCACACCAAGCCCTTTTTTAGCAGGAACTTTTACTTCCTGATCACCAAGTAACACTTCATCTCTTTCAAATCCCTTCTTAAAAATGAGGATTTTTTTTCAAGTATCCCATGCTGACCAAATCAATTCTTTGTTTGAATCTTTTATATCATATATTGCATTATTTCTGAGAGAAGGGCTGTTCCCTTTATGACCAGGGGTGCCATGTTTTAGGCATTTTGCAAGTTGTAAAAAATGTCCACATTTGCTTAATTCTTGTCAATCATTGCCTTTAGTGGGAGCAGGATGGTGCCCAAATGTAAAATGTACCAGTGGAGCTGAAGTAGACAGGAATATCATGCTCAACCAGTAAGTGGGGCTTGTGATCTCTTACTTATGTTAGTTCACTTCTTACTTTTCTGACAATATTGTCAATTCTGGTAGTTACATGCATTTCTTAATCTCAGATTTTTCACTCAAAAAGAAACTATACAAACACAGGCCTACAATCATTACACAGGAAAAAAAAGTGACCTTTCTGTAAGTCACTTTTTCAATCTGCAGAGCCATTATTTTCCATTACTAGCCTCAATCCAATGAATATATATTTAATGAATAGTCAAAGCCTGAAAAATAGCCAGTCCAGCACTGGGAATATTCACTATAATCTTATCTGACGATATTACCAAAAAAACTGAAAAGGTTTTTTTTTTAAAAATATGAATATTTCCAGTTTGCCTCCCTCTTTCTTACATTTGCTCTACCTGCGCTGCTGCTACCATGACAGCCAGCAGCGACAGCAATCCTGTTCCTCCCTTTCACTCCTGCCCTTCCCCCACCTATGGCAGAAGTGCTCGCTCTGGTCCTGCTATCACAACCACAGGCAATACTCATCCTCTCTCTTCTGAGCTGAACACAAAAACATTCCTCCACTTCCCTCCCCACCTTCTCCATCACTGCCATGACAACTAGTCACGGGACTACGCCTACTCCTCAGTCCCTCTCCCACCTGGCTGTACTACCTCCAGCAGAGACCAATTGGTAACGAACAAGTACAAATGTGAAGCCAGCCTCAACTGCATAATGACAGGGACAAGCTACCTGCTTCCCAGTAAACAAGGGTTAATTCCAGCGCAAGATCCCCTTTTGTCTTGCACAAGTTATCAGGGAAAGGGTGATGAGGCTGCTTGGGGGAAGAAAGGGGTAGACTACTTGCCAAGTAGCGCCCCAAACTAAGTCTCATAGGACTGTGATGAACCCCAGGCTGGGGAGTTTTCATGTTTACTTACTGATAGCAGCTGCTTAAAGATAGCACTTTACATTTATCCACCTTTGTGAAGGGCTCTGATAGAGAAATAAATGACGCAGGAAGGGGATTGATCCCCACTGGCTATACTATGTCATCAGAATGATTGAACAGCAAACAAACATTAAAAAGTAAGCCTAATGGTCCCCTCTTCTTTATACCAGTTAAACTCCATTGTCTGCCATGAAATTACTGCTAATTTACACCAGTAAGAGTGAGAAGAAGTTAGGCCCCTTGTGTCATCCACAGGGCATGATGAAGATAAACACTACTTTGTCTACTGCATTATAATCATTAAAGAATCAATGGCAAATTAAACTGCACAAACCCAGAGGGGGAAGAAACAGTGCAGTAAATGCAGAGAAAAAAAATGATTAGAACCTTAAGTGTAGTGCTATTCATCCATATGGCTAATGCAGCAAGCAGCTGCAGAGGTAAAGACATCAGGACAAAAAACAAAAATCAATGCTGATTTTACCCGAGTTACTTTTTTCCTTTCTTTATTTTTTAAATTATTATTGTAGTCTGCCTCAGAGCTAGCAACCAGCCTTTCAAGAGAATAAAATGTATACTTTTACAGCATGCTGAATAGAGAGAGGGCTTCAAAAGATAAGGAAATTAAGGGACTCATAAGATTCATAAGATGATGTAACCTCTTTTCATAAGAGCTGTGAACTTTGGCAAATAAGCTGCTGCATAATACCATCAACCTTATCTACAGAGATAAGAGCCAGTTTTGACATGCTGCCTATTTTAGCTCCAAGACCCAGATGGTATAAATTGGCATAATTTCATTGAAGCCAATGGAGCTACACCAATTTACACCAGCAGAGTAACTGGCCCGTGGAGTAGCAATTCATGTGTACTCCCCAATGGTGGCGGGCAGGGGAAGGGAGAACTATTAAGCCTTCTAATATCCAGTGAAACTTACTAGACTTTCAATCATTTCATTTCAGCATTTGATGAAAATTAGTGGGACTCAGGGTATCAGGTAATCTCAGTTTAAACTAACACTATTTCTGGACTTGTTCTTCCTGTACAGTACCATCTTGAAAGTTATACAACACAAAATGAATCACCATACTGTACTACTTTAAAACTTAATTCTTGCCTTGGATAGGCTTGATTTATTTTAGAGTTCTAGAGACATAGAAGAAAACATCTCTGTGCGTTGACTCAGTTCTCTCTCTTCAAGGGCCAGGTATGATACATGGTTAATATCATTTTGAAAAAGAAATGCAACAAGATCCTCAGCTGATATAAACTGGTAGTTTCATTGATATGAAGGTAGCTACACTGATTTTACATCAGCTGAGGATCTGGTCCAGGATTTCTTGGGGGATATTTTCAGCATGCAATTCTTGGAAGCAGACACATGGCACCTATTAAAGTTCACTTCATTGCCCCTTCAAATTGCACTGAAAATATTTTCCTATTTTATGACTAGCATAAGAATTCCTATAGCAGCACTCCAGTTGGAATCTAAGATTATATGAATTTATGTTTCACTTTGGAAACCAGTTAAATGCTCTTGTAGTAGAAGTTAGCAATGAAAATAATAGAGGGGGGAAAATTCTTATGAAACTCCATTCATTTTTATTTTTAGAAATCTCTTCCCATTGTTTTGATGTGGTGACCACACTGTTTAAATTAATTATAGCTTTCGTAGCTTCACTAGATCAAGTGGGTTGCTTCTCTATTTGGCATATTTGTTCACTTAGTGGCGGCCCAAAAACCTCTGTTAATGACTCACTTTGGATTGTAGACCTACCCTATCGCAGAATGGGACATACCCTAGCCAGCTTTAATCTAGGTAGCTCAAGCTACCAGAGTAGTGAAGCTACGACAGCACAGGCTTCAATAAGGGATAGTCACCCAAATAATTATCCAGGTTTCTGGACAGGCTCATGCAGCCTATATCGCTGTTACTTCACTGCTCCAGTAACAGCTAGATGGACTGAACACATATTGTATACAGAATTCAAAGAAAGAAGAGAGACTGCTGTAATAATCTGATTATTGAGCAGCATTTGCAGATGGAATAGTCCTAAATTATGACATGCAGTATTGTAGATTGCCTGATCTCATCATAGGTCCTGGTGAATTAATCCTGATAAAATTAGGTATAACATTTGCGAGTTTAACATGCAAAAAATGTTCACAGAAGATTATAGTATTGCATTAGATTAGAAGGCAGCTTTTGTTGGCTATTTGAACATAAGATACCCAAAAGAGGCAACAGACACTTTGCAAGAGTCACTATAAGTGAATCAATTGGACAAAACCCTACTCAAGTACAGATGATGAGTGGGGAAGCATTGTCTGAATCTATAATTTGTTCTATATTAATTCTTGTTGAAATATTTCTTACATGGGAAAACATGGGGAAAGTGGAGGGAAGATATGAAGGTCTTCTATGGTCTCTTTAGAAGGCGAGTAAGAAGTCAACCAGGAGAGGTCCTAAGCAGAAGTTCTACAGTGCAGCAGAGAGGGGAGGGTGAGGAGGAGGGGTTTTAGGAACAATTCTATTTTCTTTAGTCCAATCAAGTTCAACTGGAGAATAAAATTACGCTTCCTGTGATTCTTTATCAGAGTAGGAAGATAGTCCTCTGCTCCATCCCTCCCACTTCTGGCTCTGACCCAAAATTCTATGGAACACTGAACTTTTAGGAATAGAGGAGATGGACTTCCATACAGCCCTAGGGAGGAAGTGGTCATGATTCCATAAAGGTGGCCTTTGCCCCATTTCACACTCACCAGGAGAGTTCCTCAGGAAAAGATTACCCCCTTCAGTTGCATAAACAGAGGAGGCAGTTGAGATACCAGTGTTCTGACACAAAGGCACCAATCAGTTTTATAACTAAATCTGGAATGGCACTGATTCTATGGAGAAGTGATAAAAGTGCCTATATTTATTATAAGCAGAGCTGGTAGTACCAGCTATGGATAAGGTTTCCTGACATTTTCCATTACAAGATCCTATTTTCAGTTCCTTGTCGCTTTGCCAAACTTTAACACGTGGTAGCTAGACTATAGTAAAGTAACTTTGAAATTCTCTGACACTAAACCGAAATGTGCAATGCTGTTAAGCATCAAGTACTACACTTGACTGCTCCGTGCTTGAAAGAAAGCAACAAGTTTTCATCACCACCAGTGTTATTTCTTCCATTCTTTTCAAAAGTCAAGGCTTGTCTACACTACAAAATTAAGTTGACTTTATCTAATTTGACCTTGAGCCTCTGAATTAAGTCAATTGTGTGTGGCCACATCATGCTCATTGTCTCGATGGAGTGCATCCTCGCTAGCAGTGCATCTTGGGTTGCAATCCCAAAGTGCAACTTGCCGCAATGTGTTTTGGAAATTTGTGCAATGCCTCATGGGACAAAAACATTGTCACAGGGGAGAATGGGAACATTGCATCGGCATCCAACCCCGTGGTTTTCACGCCTTAAAACCACTGCGTGTACGCCGTAATCCCAGAAGCATGGAGCCTGCTCAGTTGTGCACTCTTGCTGTGAGGATCTCAAACACCTTGCACTTTCTCCTGCAGTATTTCCAGAGCCAAAGTAGGGTCCGCCGTGCAGAACATAGCGATTTCATGCAAGCAGCCCTGCTGCAAGCCATTCAAAAAACAAAACAAAAAAAAAATCAATTCACAGTTGCTGCTGGCAGTCAGAGAGCAGCTGCACTCTGTTGAGCGCCGTTTCTGGTGAAATAAGCACTGACCTGAAAATTGATGCAGTCCCACCAGTATAGGATGATAGTATAGTATAGTCCCACTGCAGTATAGTGCAGTGGCTGCAGAACTTTCAAATGCTTTCCCCTGCCCTGCAGTTCAGCAACACAAGAATGAGAGCTGCTCTGACCATGGAGAAGCAAGTGGCACTCGCTATTTGGATGCTTGCAACACCAGACAGTTACCAGTCAGTGGGGAATCAAATTGGAATAGGTAAATCAATCATGGGAGCTGCTGTGCTCCAAGCGTGCAGGGCCATTAATCGACTTCTGCTATGAAGGGTAGTGATTCTGGGAAATGCGCAGGACATAGTGGATGGTTATGCCCCAATGAGGTTTCCTAGTGGGGCAATAGATAGCACCCATATCCCCATCTTGGCACCGGACCACCTTGCCAAATAGCCAACCACATAAACCAAAAGGGATACTTTTCAATGGTATTGCAAGCCCTGGTGGATTACAGAGTGTTTCATCAACATAGCATGGTCGGGAAAGGTTCATGACTCAGGTCTGTTCAAAAAGCTGCAATCCACAACTTTCTTTCCAGACTGCAAAATAAACATTGGTATCATTGAGATGCCTATAGTTATCCTGGGGGACTCAGCCTACCTCTTGCTCCTATGGCTCATGAAGCCATACACCAGCCGTCTGGACACCAACAGTAAGGAATGGTTCAACTATAGGCTCAGCAAGTGCTGAATGGTGGTTGAATGTGCCTTTGGTCATTTGAAAGGGCGCTGCAGAAGTTTACTAACAAGTCTGGACCTTAGTGAAGAGAACGTCCCATGGTTATAGCTTCCTGCTGTGTGCTCCATAATATTTGTGAAAAAAAGGGGCAGTCAATTTTGAGCAGCCAGACACCAGGGCAATAAGAAGAGCACAGCAAGGGGCGCTGCATATCTGTGGGCCTTTGCAAAGCTGTTTCAGTAATGAGGCACAGTAATGTGAGCTGCTTGTCTGCATTGTGCTTTCCGAAACCTTCACCTGCCTTGTATCATGGTCCCTGTAAAGCCAACCCCCCACCCAAGCCCACTGCATCTACTCAAAGAACATTTACTTCTCAAATCTATTTACTTTATTTAACAAACATAGGTAAAGAAGGAGAACAGAATAAAAGGTAACCTTGGGGAAAAGGGGTTGTAAAGTTGGAACGGGAGAAACATTTTCAGCTGTGTTACATAACACTGCATTCCAGACCATCAAAGGTCTGAATGGACATCTTCTGTTCCTTGTACCCTCCCCCTGAGTTAAGTGAAAGGGATAATGAACTTTTTGCCCATGCCTCAGGGAATGTTTTAGGGAGGGTGATTCTGCACCAGGTGATGCTGGCTGGCTGTCCACCAGGGTCTGCAGAGGGACTCTACTCTTCTGCTTCTGTTCCTGCAGTTCAACCAGATGCTCAACATGCCTGCTTAATCCCTCATAATCCAAAGCATATCATCCTGCGCCATACACTCTTGCCCATTGGAAGCTTTCCTGCTCTCCATGTCTAACTTCTTGGACAGTGAAATCCTCCACGCTCGCAGCTCTGTGTCAGCTGTCCCAGAGGCATTCATTATCTCCGTGAACATGTCCTCCCGCGTTCTCTTTCTCCTACTAATCAGTGAAAATCTGCTTTCAGATGTTGGTGACATGCTGAAGGACAAATTTCCAGATCTCAGTCATGGGAAAAAATAAAGGAGACATTGTACATTAATAAAATGTTTCCATAGCAAGGCTGTTTTCATAAAGAAAACAGATTATACTAGGTGCAAGCCATAACATAATCAGAATCCATAACTGTTCACTCTGCCGTTTTGCTGCTCCAGCCATGGTGAGTATGCCCTCCTGGTGACCACACTTTTAATGATGTTTATGGCAGGCTCATTTCGGGAGCAGAATCAAACAATGGCCCTTCTCCATAGCACCACAGGAAGCAGTTTACGAGAGGGGCGGAGGGGGGAGTTTTCACTCCTAAATTGTGGAATCTCTCATGTGGGGCCCTAGTCCCCTATCAGCCACTTTTAAGTACTTGCCGACCCATGTTGAGCACAGTAAAGGCAGATTAGCGGCTGCGTGGTTTGGTGATCCAGATGTGTGGCGGGGGTGGCGGGGGGTCTACATGCCATTTTAAAGAGCACTTTTAATGAAAAACTTCCCCCATTTCCCCTAGGCGATTCTATGTGGTATCAGTCTCCTGAGGGTAACAGAAGCGGAAAGGAAGGAGATGCAGCAAGCATCTGAGTTGAGACCTGGTCCTTATGCTGCTATGCTGTGTACCACAATGATGCCAACAGAATTAATTGAGGAGTTGCATGGGAAAGCGTCCTACCATGGTGGAAGAAATATGGCTGCCCTGCCCAGAAACCTTCTGCAAAGGGCCTCCAGGAAAGTTTCCCAGAGATATCCATGGAGGATTCCCAGGCTATCCCAGTCCCCATAAACAGTCTTTCTCCAGAGGCCACCCTCTGCGTAGCTTGAGTGGCCTCTTGTAAGCAGAAAACCACAGCACCTCACTTTTTCCTCACAGTAAACATGCAATACCACTGAATGTGTATGCCCGCTAAAGTTTAACTGGACTTTCATTGTAATTGTATACTCACCAGAGGTGCCTTCCCCAGCATCACAGTTGGCCACCGTGATGTTCTGCAACCCACAGGGCTCCAGGGTTAAAAATACTTCCTGGCTCTCGGGGAGAGCGGATCCACTGCTCGCCTGTCTCCCATTCTCCTCCTCCTCAGGAGCGAGGCTGGAGCGCGTTTGGGGCGTGTAGTCTCCATGATCAGCTGTGCTCAAGCTGGCATGCTCCCAGTGCTGATCAAAATAGGAAATCAAAAATTCCTGGGGCTTTAGCAGGGGAGGGGCATAGGGAGGAGCCTGTGTACCTGGCTGCAGTGCAGCACAGTTGAGAATGATCTCCAGAGCAGTCACAGATGAGCATTGTGGGACACCACCTGATGGTCAATTAAGTCAAATTACAGAATGCTGCATCTGCACTACCTCGCAGTCAACCCATGAAAATCGAATTAAGCACTGTGCCCAAGGGTGCAAGTAACTTAAGGGACTTACCAGTACTCAGGGTGGCCGGGGTCCTGAGCAAGGTGTGTCAGGGGGTGGCTTAACCAGAAGGGGCAGGGATGGGGCTAGACTCCCCCAGCCAGCTCGCCCTTCAGCACAGCCTGGCAGCGATTTAAAGGGCCCGGGGCTCCTGGCCACTGCCTCCGCTACCCTGGGCCTCCAGCGGGGATTTAAAGGGCCCAGGGCACCGCCTGCTGGAGGGGTAGTGGCAGCCGGGAGCCCCAGGCTCTTTACATCATCGCTGCCGGTATGGTTGGCTGTGTACTGGCTCTTACCGGTACACCGTACCATACCAGACTGCCTTACTTTCACCTCTGGCTATGCCTCTGGCAGAGGCGCATTATAGAAGTGAACATTAGAGGCGATTTAGGTCAGCGTAAAGGACCCAGTATTGTGGACACATACATTAACAGGTCAACTTAAGGTGGCTTCCTTCGATCTAACTTTTTAGTATAGACCAAGACTCAAAAGAATTACCAGAACAAACTGAAGAAAAGTAAAGCTCCCTTCAGTATGGAATTATTGCATAATGCAATTAGAAGGGGATAATAAACAGTATCTTAATCCTGCCACACCAAAGGATTCTTTCCTCTCATTTAATTTGCAATGAGATTTGTGTAAGAGTAAGAACCTTCTTTTTTCAAGTGGATAAGGTGTTTTGAGAATGAAGTATCATCTGTTTAAGTAACATAGTTCACATAGTTTGAATCCTGCTGATAGCTATGTTTTTGAAGAACTTGCCCCTCACTACAAATATGTAGTTTCATTTCAACATAAACCACTGAAAACCTGGAGTCTAATCCTGCTCCAATTTAAGTTAGTTATCAACTCCCATTAACTGCAATGACAGTTGGATCAGACATTTAGTTTTTGATGAACAGCTCTTATGTAATGGGCTAGATATATATTGTTATGAGCTGGGTAAAACCTTGCAAGTGTCTCTAGCTGAGGATTCAAAACGGACACCCAAAATCACCAGTCACTTCTGAAAATCTTAGCTAAGATTCTTGGAAAGAAAACATATTTTTGATATTTCCTAATAGAAAGTTAAAACTGGGACAAAACCCCATCACCTATTTATTATTAATTCATGAATAATCCCCCATAGAGACCAAAATATTAAATTTACATTGCAGGAATTATTCTTAAGAATTCCTGTCACTGTTAGAAAGCTATTAGCTTGTGAATATTGGACAAAGTAAAGTGCTTATGGTTAAAAGTACTTCCAAATACAGAGCCAGATGGATAACGAAACATCATCTTATCACTGCAGAACTAAAGAGAAGAAAGTCCAGTCACTGAAAGGTTAAAAAAAAAAATCACTTTGACTGCATTTTGACTCCTGTTATATAGGATATAAAAAGGCGAGGGTTTTTCAAAGGCATTTAGCTTTAAACAGTCACAGCACCTTTGAATGTCCTCAGCAGGACCAGAAAGGGGGAATTCAATTTTCAAAGATAATTGTGTCAGATAACTGTCTCAGCCCTTTTCAGAACAATCTGATAAATACCTAATTACCAGCCAAGTGATTTCAGAGCCACACAGCTGGGCTTGAGAGAAGGCTACAGGGAATGACAAGGTCCCCTAAAGCTATCAATAGTTAAGCCAGTAGGATTGTGAATTACTTCATGTATTCAGCTGATGCAGTGCATGGAACGTCTGAAGAAAACAAAATATTAATAAAAGGTTGAAATTTCAAACAACGTTTGTTTGCAAACAAGACTGATTAGTACAATTACTTTCCAAAGTCTACAGTATGAAATACTTTGAAAGTATACTACAGTTTTCAAAACTGGACCAAGTGTACATGGCTTCATTCTAATTCAGTTACTACTTTATTTCTGTGCACCTTGAATAATATCCATTTCCAGTTATAACTCTCCCCTCAGAAAGTTTTATAATCAACATCACAGCCTAGTTGTACACTTAAAACTTAATTCTAGATTTAGAGTTATTACCATTCCCAGGGAGGTTCCCAATTTTAAGTATAATGAATATTGCAGGTATCAGCTGATTGGGGAATACCACTGGAAGCAGTAATCCTTTTTTTTTCTCCAAAGTGTACTCACAGGCCATGAATCAAGAAATTATTGGAAAATCTCATGGGGAAACTGTGTTTGTAAAGCAGTCACTTCTCAAATAAAACCCCATATTATCCAAAAGTTAAATTACAATCTTTTATTCAAAATATACTTTTTATATAGTATCTTTGGTGCTGAAAAATCCATCCAGACACAAACTGTGGGTCAATCCTTTAATCTTGCTGCACCCAAAATTCCCATTGATTTTAATGGCTCTTTTGTGCATGGAGGATTGACAGAAGTGAGCCAATAATACACATATTGAATGGAGGCAGAGAGGGCATAATACATTACATTAAGAATGCAGAGTTAAGTGTCAGAGAAGAAACAGTAAAGTTAATGGTAAGGTTCCAACAATATTAAACTGAACAAGTTACATATCTCACATGTTTTACGGAAGTTCTTTAACAGAACAAACAAATATATTAAGCAACATTCCTAATGCTATTTTCAATTGGACACAGGCTGACTCAAGTGCTCCCATTGAAGTCATTTGGAAATTTTACCATTGACTTCATTTGGCAGTGGAGTTAGGTCAGTGTTGAGTGTTTTTGAAAATATCACCCTCATCCAAAAGCAAGGATACAAAACACTAGATGTGATATAGCTTAGTCAACGTTGCTAATGTAAACCTGGCGCATTTATGCTATGTGAGCCAGATTGCCATCTTTTGTGGAAGAGGGTACAGGGAAAAGTCTGTTAAATTTTCCTCATAGAATTTTCCTTGAGCTCCATGCTTGGAGGCCACATCACCTCCAAATTATTTGGACCCACAGGGCTGGGAAGCCTTTTCTGAGCTCTGTCAGGGACTGGCCTTGTAGACGCTTCTTGACAAAGTTGATTGCATCATCTGCCTTTGCTCAGCAGTATAGTTTCAGCAGAAGCTGTACTGCCATTGGTTGGCTCACCTATGAGCTATGGAGTTGTATGTGCTGAGGTAATTCTGAGGGAAGTAATACAACGTTAAGCACTATTACCTCACCTTAAGATTTCAAACAAAATTCTAAGAGAAGAGCAAGGGGTGGTGCTGAGAAAATGTGCCCTCTCCAATACAAGTCTAACTTGCATGGACTAAACCCTAAATGGCTACATTTAGATTCCACAGAGTCTATGGAGTTTAGGTTGGTTTTTACCACTTAACAATTATTTTACAAGGGTTTGGGATTAAATTAAACCTTTTGTTCTGATATCACTATAATAAACTGGGTATTAAACCAAGAGAAGGTCATCTTGAAGAAAATCTATCCCTCATGGAAATGTTGCTAATAGTGACAGTATTTGTAATAAATGAACTTCCTCCAAAATAAGAATAAGTCCTAGAATAAGACCTGTTGTGAATTTCTTCTTTGGATAAAGTAGCATTGTGGTAACATGGAAAAATCAGCTATCCTTGTCTATTAGTTTCTGTTCAGCTTCCAACCTATCAGTTAGAGATGAGCAAGCTTTGGATACAACACTGGGTCCTTGCCAAGTAGGCCCTTTCCCACAGGGGAACAGATTGTTGGTGCTGTAGAATGGTCTGGCAAATGTGAGAGAGACTCATTGCCTCCTTAGCCAGTAACTGGCAATAGGTATCTTCTTGAGACAGCATTGCAAGCCATTGCTTGTATGGATTCATAAGACTTTGTGCATAAGAATGAGAGAGGTATCCAGAGCAAGACTTCTTAAATATGGATATTAAATGTTTGACCTTTGAAAAGGTCCTCTCTCCAGGCCAGAATTCCTTTGGCAAAGCATGTCAATACTACTGATGCCTTGAAAAGGAGGCTGCCATATCTTTGAAATATCACTCCAAAAAGAACTTCAATTTACTGACACTAAGGATGGGAAGGGCCAATGAACACATCCTCCTGTAAAGGACAACTTTTCCTTGGGTGCAGGCTCCATCATATTGAGCCTGGTAGCAGCTTTGCCTGTGTCACTTGAGATGGAGGGGTACTGTTCCTGCTTAGCACTCCCCACATTTTCAAGCTGGAGGGCATGACACTTCATGAAGGTAGCCACTGCAGCAGCATCCTAAGGAGATGTGTGTGTGACCCCGCAAGTGGAGCTATCCTGTAGTGATACATTTGGGCAGAGAGTTAGAAACAGTGAGGAGGGAGACAAAAAGTTCATTGAAGAATAAAGCGTTAGAGCAAAATGAAGGTCTCACAGGCCTTTCCTGGGGAAAGACTTAGCCCTGAGGAGGAGAGGAAAGGTTTATTTTCTGCCCTCAATAAGCAGGGAGATACAAAAACCTATTTCTTTGTACTTGCAAACATGGCCCCACCACCAGTGACCACACTTAACCACAACAATGTATATTAATCTCCAAAAAGATAAAGCAGTTCTCCTCCTGACAGAGTTGCCTGTAAGGGGTAAACTAACAATAAGTACTTCACACATTATCTATTCTTTTTTTCCCTCTTCCCTAGTAGAGTCCTGTGAAAACCTTAACTCCTTGGGGAAAAGGAAGGGAGAGGGCTGAAGAGAATTCCAGCTTTCATAATGAGACTGGAAGAGTGGCATAATCCCTTTGAAAGTCAGATTGATCTGATAAAGTCACTGTGGTTGTTAATAGCAACCCTTTCATCTGCTTTCTTTGCCTAGACTCTTGCATTTATTCATAGTCCTGAGCAGGGAGCACTGTGGAGCCATGCCATTGCAAGGGGTGTCTGGGGAAGGATTGTGCTGTATGAAAACCCTGGCTTCCCCACACCTTAGAGGGAGCAGCCCTTGTGCTCCCCAAGTAAAGGGAATTCTATTGTCTCTGACCCTTTCCAAGAGCAAATGTTTTTTGTTGGACAAATATTTTAAACTGCAGCCTTCCCCAGACAGAGTATCCAAAAAGAAAAAAATAAACAAGTCTCATGGAATTTTACATAAAAAAAATGCTACTCTATCACCTCTGAATCAATCCTATTCTCTCTCTACATCATGGGAGAAGAAAGCAGTTTACTTAACCTACATGGTTAAAAAAACTACAAGTAAATTAGACATCTCTGATAAGTTACTTCCTCCATTGTGGTCATTTGCATGGCACTATAGCAAGTATGAAAGTATATTCCCTGTAAGACAAAATTTGGGCTAAGATCCTGGTAAGAATGCAAGATTTTGAAACCTCTTTTTATTCTGATAATCATTGTTCTGTAAAGTGTCAGATAACTTCTTTAAAAAAAAAATCTTACCAAGGACAGGAGAGGTCAGATTCCTGCATCCTCAAGAGGTAAAATAATACACAACTACTTTTTAAAAACAAACCAACCCACACACACACTCTGTCACACATGCTCACTCTTTCTATCTTGATTTCTCTCAGAGAGGAAATCCCTTGCAGCACGGTTTTCATCTTCTCAGCCGATCTGAAGCATAAACTAATGCCTGAAGTTGCCTGTTAGAGAGCTAACACTAAAGAACTCTAGTTTATTGATAACATTTGGAGCTTTCCACTTGAAAATTTGTCTCCTAACAATTTCCCTAGGTTCCTGATTTTTTTACCATCTCTTTAAAAACAGACAGAAGCTTCATTTAAAATCGAGGCATTTTATCAGTATTTTCAACAAACTGAACGGAAGGAGGCCAAATAGGGACAGTTAGCATGCACAGATTTCATGTCCCACAGAGTACTTTTCCATTGGATATGTAACCTGAGTTAAATACTTATGAAAACCTGAAACTAACATTTTCTATATAGGAACAACCAAAAAAACCAAAACCACAACCACTCACATTAGCAACTCTTCAGACAGCCTAACAAACACTACAGCCTATTCACATTTTCCTGTTACCTTTAGGAAACGTGCTTAAAAGAAGAAAAAATCAGATTTGTTTTTTTTCTGTCAAAGTAAATTTTACATTAAAATGAAGACTCACTGGGCAGCATTTGGACAGCTCTAATTCCAGTGCTGATTCTCACCCCTATTTACATCTGTCAGATGCATAGTCACATGCTCACAAGTCTGCCATTCCCTAGAAATATAATGGACATCTATGAAACAGATTTTTTTTAAGTTATGCATGCGCCTGTCATAACTGGGAGGCCTTTCTTAATGAAGGAACTGCTGTATAACCAGTGAGTTGTGCATGTGCACATAAACCCCACACCCAGGCAGCATACTGAAGCACTGAATTCGAGTCACAGAAGCAAGAATCTAAACAGGTCAACTAGCTAAACTCATAGACCTTACACCCTCAAGGACTAAAGCTTAAGCTATTCAACTTTCTTGAGTTTGACAGAGCTGGAATTTTCCGATGTTAACTAACAAACCATCTTAAAAACAATCAAAGTGAAATCTTTAGTTACTGTTGTAAGATGTCAGGCCTGGCCTACAGTAGGAAATTCGGTTGGTGTAACGGTCACTCAGAAGTGTAAAAAATCCACATCCTTGAGCGATGCAGTTAAACCAACCTAACCCACCCCAGTCAACTCTAGCTACCACCTCTCAGGGAGGTGGATTACCTATGCCAATGGGAAAACCCTTCCCATTGGCATAGGTAGCATCTTCACTGAAGTGCTACAGCCATGTAGCTGCACCACTGCCACATTTTAAGAGTAGACAAGCTTTTAACCTATTGGTAGTCATTTTCCTTATCAACTATGGATACTGGTCTCAAGTCAGAATACCTTCCAATTAATCTACTTTCAAGGCTGCTTTGAGAAGTTAAAATGGACTGAGGGAACTTCAGTCAAACCTGCATATTGCCCAAACTGACTAAGATATTCAGAACTACACTGACATTCTTTCCAACCAAAATCCTGAAAACAGCAGCTTTCCAATCAACAATTTGGCTAGGGTATCACTATTTTACTGTCCTTTTAAGTGACCCAGTTTTCTTCAAGAAGTTTATTAATACTGCCTTGTGATTCAAATGGAAAATCATCTCCTACATGTCATTTTCTAACTGGGAAGCACATCAGCAACTGACCTTTTGTACTTGTGTCCTCCTCAAATATTAAGTAAAATAACCTGACACATTTCAGTTTGATTTCTTTGTGGTTTATCATGAACAATAAACTTGCATGAAATAGTAGATACTATTAAGGATGATGGATGGAGAATTTAACAGAATCAGTGGGCCTCATAGCAGCAGCATCGGTGATCCCTCGAGGTCAAGGATTATCTCTTTCACAGGTTTTATTTTTCATGGGTCCTTTGGTAACTGAGGAGTCCTATCTTTGAGCCACAGGCTTGTTGGCAAACATTGCAGGTGGTACTGGAAGATAGGGTTGGGCTACGATTGCTGCATGACAGTGGTCTTTCCTTTCTTCTATGACATTTTTTCCTGTGAGCAAGGTAAGGCAATTTTCCTCAAAAGTGTATGTTCCTCTCTGACAAGTCTTTGCCAGTTATCCCTGTCCTGGGCTGCTGTCTCCCAGTGTGTGATGTCAATGCCACAACTCTTGCTGTTTAACTTGGGGATATCTTTAAAGCATTTCCTTTTGGCCTCCCTGTTTCCTTTCTCCTTTGGTGAGTTGGTTGTAAAGCAGTTGTTCTGATAAGCATATATCAGGCACGCGCACACAGTGTTCACTACATCTCAGCTGGTGCAGGATAATCAGGGCTTCAACACTGAAGATGTTGGCCTCTGTGTGGACACTAATATGAGTGCGACAGTCCTCCCTTTTTATGTGGAGGATCTTCCAAAGAAAGTGCTGGTGCTCCAGGTTTTTCAGGTATTTTCTATTGGTCACCCCAACTCTCCATACGGCTTTGAGACTTGGATTACCACTGCTTTCTAAAATGAAAGTCTAATATGTGTTCTGATGTTGTCATTGTTGAACATCTTACGAGACAGTCTGCCAAAGGTAAGGCTGGCGCAGTTAATTCTGTGCAGAATCTCTACATCAATATCTGCCCTCTATGAGAGATGGCTGCCAAGATAGGGAAAGTATTCTACATTTTCCAGTTCTTTGCTGGGTTTTATGATTGACCGGGGACTAGCTGGTAGAGAACTTTTGTTTTGCTGATGTTCAGAGTTAGCCCTAGGCTTTTGTAAGCTTCAGAGAAACAATTAAGGGCTATCTGAAGATCCTCCTTTGAGTCTGCAACTACAGCACAATCATCTGCATACGGGAGTTCAGATGTTGTTGCCGATATTACTTTAGTTCTGGCACGGAGATAAAGGTTGAAGAGGTTGCTGTCTGTCCAATATTGAATGCCAATGCCTTGTGGTAGATGGTCTTGGGTTAATGCTTTCATAGCTGCTAAGAAGATGGAGGAAAAAAAAAAGAGTGGGTGCCAGTACACAGCCCTGCTTTACACCAGTTCAGATGACAAAGAGCTCAGAGGTAGAGCCACTGCCCAGGATGGAGGCAGTCATCTCATCGCAGAGGAGTCTTACAGTGGTGATCACTTTGCTTGGGCAGCCAAACGTTGACATGATTTTCCACAGAGCCTCACAGTTGACAAGAGTCAAAGGCTTTGGTCAGATCGATAATGGCCATATATAGTTCCTCGTATTGTTCTTGACATTTTTGCTGGATCTGCCTGGCTGCAAAAATCATGTTGGTTGGGCCTTGTGATGGTCTGAAGCCACATTGGGACTCTGGAAATACTTCCTCTGCAAGAGGGAGCAGGCGATTCAGTAAAATTCTAGCAAGAATCTTCCCAGCAATGGAGAGGAGGGCAATGCCTCGATACTTGCCACAGTTGGCCCTGTCTCCCTTTTTGAAAATGATGATGATGATGTTAGCATTATGTAGTCAGCAGGAATTTCTTTGGTGCACCAGATTTTGAGGAGCAGCAAATGAAGCTTGTTAGTCAGTGTTTCTCCCCCCACTTTTAGTACTTCAGATGGTTTGCCATTGGGACCTGGTGCTTTATTGTTCAATTGTTTATATTGAATATCCATATTATGGATGAGGAGTGATAAGGGTGACACAATAAAGGTTGCATTATGTTTTGCACTTAAAGTGGGATTTCCAACATGTGTTTTTATATGCCCCAAATTTTCAGCACATAACCTAAATTTGCATTTTCTGAGAATTTTAAATAAAATAATTATTTTGAGTTATAATAAATTAAAATTAACCTTTAAAATGTTTAAAACTTGTGTCTGGTGATTTTTCAGGGAATATAGCCTTGCTTATGATGATTTTATGTACTCCTGTAATTCAACAGTGAATGTGATTGTCCAACATAGTATGTATTCTTACCCCCCACAGTAGAGGAATAGAACTTTCCCATAGTTTATTTCCATATGCCCTACAGTAAAAAGTTTGCTGCCTCTGAAATTGGGGACATATGGAATAGGTAGCTATAACAGAGGCATTTGTATGGCACTGGAGAACAAAGGAAGGGATAATTTATCAAAAATAAGGATTTTGTAAATTGTTTAGGTAGCTCAGGCCTGAAACATTTTAAAAACACCTGAATGTTTTATACAGTAGCTGTTGCTTGGACAGACACAGGAGCTCCCTGAAATTGTTCATCCAGTTCAGGAATAAAGCTATAGCCAGCTCACTAATTTCATGAAGAATGGCATCTTCAAAAAGCAGATATTATCATAAATGCCAGGGTCCACATGAAATTGCCACCTACCTCAGGAACAGATCCCGCTCCTCCTCAGAGGGCTACTACTTTGTCAGAGAGCTTTTCTTAATCCATGAGTATTTCTTGCCATAACTGAATCCTTATGTATAAGTTAGTTGACGGAGAACATGAAAAAGTTTTATATCTGAAAAGTGTCAAACTGTTTATTTCAGAACACTTTAGAGAAGTACCATCTTGCCTATTGGCACACACTTTGGTAATAGGCCTTAGTTTTGGATGGAGGGCATAATGCAATGGAGAGAAACAGGTTTTCCTGCTGCAGCACCAGTTATGTTGAATTGTAGACAAAGATCTTCATCAGAGAAGTAGCTAATTTCACTAAGAAAGATCTTAAGTTAAAGTTCTTCACAAGCTATGTATTTCACAAAGATCTGGTTTTCATGAAAGTAGCCATCACTGTGTTGGAGACCCTTTCTTAATCCAGAATAACTAGGATATGAACCAACAAAAAAAACCCAGAAACAAAATATTACATTTTGTATCAGTTACATTTGGTGTATTTTGGTAATGTGGACCACATTAGACTGTGAGGTGCTCAGATACTCTGGTAATGTATTTATCTTCCCAAGACCCTGTGAGGTAGAGAAGTACTGTCATCCCCATTTTACAAATAGGGAAATGAGACAGAGAGGATAGGCAATTTGCCTGAGGTTTACACAGGAAATCTGGTGAAGCAGAGACTTGAATCTAAATCTTTCGAGTCCTAAGCTAGTTCCCTAACCACCTTATCATCATCTACAACACAGAAACTGGCCTATGCACATAGCTAAATTTTTAATTTCCTTAGTTTGTGTTAAGGCACTTAACAGTACATATTCTTCCAGCATCCAATTCCTCAAATGAGAGATTTTCTGGAACTGAGTATAGCTGATATTAAGAATGGATGTCTCATCGTGTGGCCATGGTGGTGGATGCTAGAAGGCTGACAGGCCTAGTGGGTCAGATTTCAGGTGGGATGTAGTCTGTGGTGTATGGTGACTGTTCTAGTTGTGAGGTTTGTGCCTATGGGTGGAAGAATAGAGCATGTATTGTTTCATTTCTGAGGTTTTGGGTTAGATATGTTATATACAGATTACTTTGTGTCACTTGAAGTTGTGTTTCCATGAATTAATTTATAGATATACTTACACCATGGGCACTTTAAAATGCATACACACAAAACATTATTGCTGAATTTGTCACCTGTAAACAAGTTCGGAAAAGTGTTTTCCAGGCCTTCCTCTTCAGTAACACAAAACTGGAATATTCAGTACTCCAAAATTCAGTTAGAGCATTTATGTTTTAATAAGTGTTTTTCATATAGCTATTTCTATCTGTGGCTAGCTGAATAGTTAAAAAGTAGGTTTGGGGGTTGTTTTTTAAACACATTGGAGTTTTAGACTGCTTCATAAGTAGCATTATCTTTTTCTTTGAACCTTTTTTTCTTTCAATTGAAGCAACTGTACCTATAGAAATAGCTAAAATAATGTACCGTTAGTCATTTTTTTCTTTTATTCTATCAAAGACAGATGAAGTGGCTATCAGAAAAGATCAATGTTTTGAGACAACAGTATCTCATACCATGATTTTCTGAACAGGAGAAGTGTAGGTGAAATTGGCAAATGGAAAAGAGCAAATAGCTAAAGTTAGAGGCACTTCTGATAATAGCAGTCAGGGAGGAGGAGTCCTCTATAGTATGCTGCTGACATCTTATTTTTGCAGTGCCCCAACAGATGCAGACCAGGAGAGGGGAGGGAGCAGGTTGCTGCATGTTTCAGGTGAGAACAAATCTTTTTTCAACACAGTGGGTCAAATTTCTGCCTTCAGGTATGATCACTGAGCCCAGACTGATTTTTTCTCTGTAAAAAAACATTTCTGTTTAAGCATAAAATACACCCACAAAGCAGTTGCTCATTGACAAGTTGCAGGTATACTTCAGGGCAAGGTTATATTAGACTACAATAAAAAAAAATCTGAATTGAATTTATGATAAGAAAATCATGATGGACAATGTGGACACAGATATTCCCAGTTTCCCAGATGGGTGGATACCCCCTTTTAAATATTCAGAATCCAATTTTCAAATGCTGATATTACAAGTCTTCCCTTTTACCAATTAGCTGCACTAATCTAAAATAGCACCACTCACATTTTCATATAATGTAAGCCAAATATATCTCATTCTTTTAATGGTTTATTTTCATACTTGGCAAGCTCTTCTGTTTTAGTTTTTTGCTAACAGGGGAATACATTATACAAAAATATAGGTCCTGTATGAACATCTGTAGTAGAAAACTACATTGTATTGCAAGTATGGCATTAAAAAAAATCAAAATAAAATATTAAAAAGGGGAGATGTAACAAAGACTTAGAAGTGACAAAACAATTTAACTGCTGTTTCATTTAACACAATGTGTCAGTATAACAGTCTAAAAACACTAAATTTTATGCATCAAAGACAGAGAAGCAGACTATCTGATCTGCCAGGCAAACACTACAGAAAATTTGTTTTAATGAATCACTGTCTCTATTCAAACATAAATCAATCATGTTGATACAGTAAGAAAAGACACTTGCACATGAAGAGAGTGACTTAGTGCAGCAGATATATCTCAAGGCAATAAAAGTGGAGCAAGCCCCTCTCTGAAGCTAGTTCCTTGTACTAATCTTTGCATTTCCATTTCTTTTTGCTGATTTAATAAGTCCAACATGTTTAATAAGACATCTCTTTTACATTGCTTAAGTTACAGTGATTAATCACAGATCTCTCTTCACTCCTGATTCCCCTCACCCACCTTTAAACAAAAACAAAAAAAAAAACCACAACACATCTCAGCCTGTCTCAGACATCTCCTAGCTGGCAAGCCATCAACTTAATAGGCCAAAACTGAACTCTATGTTTCCACCAAAACCTTCCACTACCAGCAGCCTCCCTGTCACTCAAGCCCATGACCTAGGGGTCATCTTTGTCTCCTCTTTCTAGCTCTGCATATCCAAGACATACAAATCTCACGCCCCACCCCCATACTTTTAAGATATTTCCTCTCTTTTCTGCCTACACAATCAATACCTTTATTTAAGCTCATCTTTCATTTCATTACTGTCATTTCATTCTCTGTAGCCTCATTCACATCACATTACCCCCTTTCAACTCATTCAAAATTAAGCTTTTACTTTCATCTTCCTTATGTTTGGACCACATAGGCTCCAAAGTCAAAACCACCTAAGAGTCAGGCTCTTAAATGACAAAGGCCCAGATAAGCCCCTAGTGGGATTTTCAAGAGTGCCTGGATATCTACCTGCGATTGATTTCAATGGGAGTTAGGCATCTAGGCACTTCTGAAAATCCCACTAGACACCTATCTGCAACTTTAGGTACCTAAATACCTTCAAAGATCAGACCCTAAATCGCATTTGCAAAAGGACCTAAACGCTAAGGCCCAGATTTTTAAAAGCTATTTAAGTGTTGCTGCATTCAACACTGCAATGACTAACTAATTCAGAAGCCCAAACTCTTTTCAAATGTGATTTGGGTACTTAGGAGACTAAATCCCTTTGACTGTTAATGGTATTTGAGTTCCTAAATGACTAAAGCCTCTTGAAAATGAGATTTAGGTATAGGGTAGTTGATACTGTATTTATAATAGTAATAATAAATGTATATGTGTACATAAGAATTGCATGTATCCAATTATAGCCCAATTCTCTTAGATTGTAAGGAATTTGGGTTAGGAACTATGTATGTATAGTGTCTAGCATCTTTGAACTCTGATCCTGATTGGAGCTATTGAGTGCTTCTGCAATATAAATATTGAAACAGTAAACTGTTGCATTATGTTTCTGAAGAAGCTAAATTCTTAGATATATAGCACCAAACTTTCAAAGTGAGCTATTTAAAGGTCATGTTATACCTTTGTTTCTACCTGGATTCCTAACTTATTTTTCACCCTATCATTTTTTTGAATGAAGTGTTAGTTTATTTTTTACAATCATTTCATCACTGACTACTGGTGAGCATAAGATTTTGTATCATCCTAGAGAAGATAGGTATATTGTGTATTCATGTATTCATCCAACATTAGGTAGAAGTAACACACATCAAGAATCTGGATTGTTCCAAGATGGCCGATAGGCTACCAATCGAGACTTGTAGTCAACACAAGATACAAAATTAAGACCAAATGCCAATTGGTCAAAAAAAAAAGAGGGCCACACAGAAATTTAGGATATAAGAGTGAGGAGACTCTACCACTCTGTGGCCTTTGGGATCAACTAGGAGGGTGCTACATTTCTAAAGGTTGTTTAAGATGCTAATTTTCTCTCATTTCTTTAAAGGGGAGTGTTTTGATTACACCTCTGTTTAGTGTTCTTATGTAACAAACTAGAAGAGTTTCCACTAAATTTAGAAGATTTATACTACGCTAAAAAGTACGTTTCACGAATTTGCGATTTTCTCAAGAGTGTGTAATCAGATATAATATGACAGGTCTTTTAAAGATCTATCTAAATTTGCAGTAAGATTCCATTTTAGAATAATATGAGCCAGATCCTCAGCTAGTATAAATCAGTGTAGCTCCCCTGACTTCATACAAATCTTATTACAACCCAGTGTGAAAAATCTACAGGGGAAAAAAAAAGAAAAGAAGAGGAACACTGAAAACAATAGGTGAAAACATTTTTAGAGAAGCAAGTTCAAGCACCATCAGATTCTTCCAAGACCCTTTATATAATGCAGTGTCTCAAAAGAAAGTGCACGTGTCATTTATATCAATCATATATATTATATTCATTCTGCAATTTATATATATTGGTTACCTTCCCTGAAAATCAAGCACTGTTTAATCACAATCTTTAAATCCTATTGAATAAATCCTGTTTTGAAGAATGTTGTTTCTATGTTTTCCTTAAACATGACAGCAAGAACTGTCATAATAGTTACCACTTTAAAAGGACCCTATGTTAGAAACAATCTAAATCCGCACCATAAAAATCTTGGAATTTTCCTTAAAGTGTGCACTAAAAACTTTTACCCTCAATTCATTAGCTTTCATTCAACTTTGACTGCTGCTATAAAATGCTATTTCATTTTTATGATATCATGATCAGTTTTTTAGCTTACCATAAAGGAAGTGAACGTAAATCATTTGTATTATTCTACCACGATCCTTGCTCAGAAGGGAATGCTGAAGCAATTTTATTAAATCATGCATTACCTACTGCATACGATTAAAGAAAAACAAAACTCAGAATTCAGAGCTTTACTTATAACAATAATATGTAATTGTCTTATTTGGTATGTGCATTAAGTATACTGTACAAGAAAAAACATAGCAATGCGGACAAGAACAGTTCACACAAGGTAAATTTAAAGGCTAAAATACCAATACCTCACTCCACCTTGCGTCTCTAGTATCATGGGACCAACATGGCTAGAGCAACACTGCATAAGAAATTTGTGGCGGAAATTATTTCCTCATTGAAAATGTGCTGAAATTTATCTCTATGCATGCTTTTCCTGTGTGATTAAAAAAAAAGAATGGGGAAACAATTGTGCTAGCTGACAATCACAGTTGAGCTGGGTACAGATTGTAAAAATGAATGCATGGTCTGATAAAAACTGGTAATTTTTCTCAAAAACCTCTTATTCTAAATCTGATCAAAATGGTGGCCACAACAGGTCTAAAGAGCATTCCATCATAGAGAACAAACAGGCGCACAACTACCACCATAGTGAAGGAACTACGGACATGATTTATGAGCTGCTGTGATGACACATAGGGGATAGCCCCCCTGCTCAGACAACTGAGGATTCCCGTAAAGGGGAGATATCTCTAGGTGGCATACAGCCAGTGTAACTCTACGACAAACCTTGGCACAAGAGAGGGGAGGCAGGGCCTGAGTGCGGCTGCACTTCAGCAATACTCAGCTGGCTCAGTCACTCCCTGGGAATTGTGACCAGAAGATGTAACCAGCATCCCAAAACACCTGGGGACTGAGGAAATCCATAGAATGATGCACAGTCACTTTTGCCTCCCCAGGCCTGCACAAAGTTTGGCTCCATTGCCTGGAAAGCTCCATTTCTGCTAAAAAGTAGTATCAACATGTCACTAGACAAGATTGAGCAATCAGAGATTGAAGGTACTCTTCCTAGAGGTTGCCTCCCTCCAACCCATCAATTTTAGATGCCAATTTGTGACCAGTAAATATCTTTATATCCCATCCTGGGGGGGGGGGGGGGGGAAGAGGGGAATCACAGAAAAAAAGGTACCCATCCTTCTTTCATCAAGACACGATTTAAGCATGAAGAAATGTTCTAGCACTTTCATGGGAAGGTGTCATTTTGTACTGAGGAGAATGCTATTTTTAGTCGCTCCTGACCAGCGTCACAGATGAAGTCTCTCATGAGAACACTCCTTTACACTAAGCTTTACAGAGTCATAGAGTTTAAGACCAGAATGCATCACCAGATCATCTAGTTTTACCCTCTATATATTAGAAGCCACCACCACGGCATCCAGTGTCCCATCTCCACCTGCACACTAAACCCAATCACCAAAACACTACAGTCCACAGGAGACTAGACTATTATGTGTGGGGCCCTACCAAATTCACAGTCCATTTTGGTCAATTTCACAGTCATAGCATTTTAAAAATTATAAATTTCGTCTGACATTTCACAGTACTGTAATTGTAGGGGTCCTGACCCAAAAAGGATTTGTGTGGGGGAGAGCGTGCAAGGTTATTGTAGAGGGGGTTGCAGTACTGCTACCCTTACTTCTGCGCTGCTGCTGGAGGCAGCGCTGCCTTCAGAGCTGGGCAGCTGGAGAGTGGCGGCTGCTGGTCGAGAGCCCAGCTCTGAAGGCAGAGCCACCACCACCACCACCACCAGCACAAAAGCAAGGATGGCCTGGTAGGGTATTGCCACCCTTACTTCTGCGCTGCTGCCTGCAGAGCTGGGTCCTCAGTCAGCAGCCGCCACTGTCTGGCCACCCAGCTCTGAAGGCAGTGCAGACATAAGGGGGGCAAATACCTCAACCCCCCTAAAATGACCTAGCAAACACCCCTCCCCCACAACTCCCTTTTGGGTCAAGGTCAGGGAGAAACGCTGGCCTCCCCTGTGAAATCTGGTATTTTGTGTGCTTTTAACCTATACTATACAGATTTCACAGGGGAAGACCAGATTTCACAGTCCGTGATGCGTTTTTCATGGCCACGAATTTTGTAGGGCCCTAATTACGTGCCACACGCAGAGCTAGGAGGGACCAAGATGCACCAATGTCGAGGCCCCTGTAAGGGCAGGGAATTGATTACATTAGATATATCCAGATAATCCTGGCAAGTAACCTGTATCTACATGCTGCAGAGGAAGGCAAAACAAAAACAAACAAACGTCACCACCAGTCTGACCTTGAGGACATTCCTTCTTGGTCCCACACTTATATCCTTGGCAAGCGAGCAAGGACCAGCCAGCCAAGCACCTAAAAGGGAGAGAACGTTTGGTTCCACCTCAGATCACCGACCTATCCAATCCAGTGTCCCATCTCAAGCCATGATGCTTCAGAGGAACAAAATGAAAAAAAAAACAAAACAAAACCCAGATTATATAGGGACAGGGTAAAGGAATCCCTTCCTGCAAGTGACCAACTACAGTCCTGAAGCAAGAGATTTAGGAGAAACTAAAAAGGGACATGTGGGGCTGCCAAGTCCTCCCCCCTAACATCACAAGTAATCCAGTCAGACAGTCCCTCTCAAATTTGTTCAGCTTTCTCTCAAAATTAATTTAAGTTAGTTGCCCCCGTAACACCTACATTTCCTTCTGCATTCTGGTGCACGTGACAAGAGGTTTCAGGGGATTTTTCCTCCCACTGTGATCACTTCTGCCTTTGCCCAATTTTCTGATGTGCCCAATTTCTGCTACTTTTCCCTCCCAGATTTGTATTCATTTTCATGGAAGTTTTACAGCTGTTAGGATTTTTTTTTAAAAAATTGTCATTCATAATCTGTTTGGTTCTCAATTACAGGGAAAATGGACATCAGTCACTGGAGTCATGCTATCAAGAGCAGGATTCAGAAAGGAATTCTGAAGTTATATTTTGAAATTACATTATTTTATACAGTAAAAGTATAATGAGGCAATGCTGTGGAAGTGCCACTCTCCAAAAAGAGTACATTTTCATTATTAGGAAGAACCAGTCTGAATGAAAACTCATGAAGCTATACTGTTTACTTCACAAAAACAAGAGATGAGCTTTTCAAAATGTGTTCGGGGTAATTAGACAGATTCCAAATTTTTTCCACTGCAGTTCTCTCCAGAGTGTACACCCCCATATTTTTCTGTATCCTGCCTGCTCCCATCACACCAAGAATATTACATCAGAAAAATCAGTAGTAATATAATAATTTAAACACTCCTGTCAATAAGTTTTTTCTTACATTTTCTTTCCCTTCATTGTCACCTTCCTCTCCCACTTTCATCTTATTTTCACTCTCATCACCTCCCATCTAAATATTGTTTTCCCTCTCACACTCTTCTCCTCTCATACCCACATTCATTCCCTTGTGACCCAGGCTACCTCACTTTCTTTTCTGTTGTCTCTTAGAATTCATTCTCCCCTCAGTTTCCCTTTCCCTAGCCATCTCCATCATTTACTCATTCCTTCCAAAATTTCCCATGTCTCATCTTTTCTTCGTCCTTCCACTTCCAAACTTCCTTGCAGGATATATTCTATCACTCAAATGACAATCTTGCACAACTGACTGTTCTGGTTCTACTTGTGGTCATGCTCATTGTACTCTAACCAGAGAGATGTGTAATACAGAGAAATCTACGGTTACCTGCTGCTTTTCTCCTGCTGCTGCAGCTCTTGGGCAAGCCAATAAATAAATATCAAGACCATCAGAATTAATGTTTTCAAAGAAACAATGCAACACATTTTAGGATTTAAGAGTTCTGAAATGTTGTGTGTAAGTGTAAAAATAACCATGTTAAACATGTTTCTGCAGACTATACCTAAAAGATAGGAGATGACACAAACATAAGCAAGCAAAAAAAAAAATGTTATTTACCAAGATCCAAGCAAAGTATAGTAAATAAATACATTCATAATTTTCCACATAAAGGTTGCATGAAAGATCACTTTTAGTGCATATATTTTTGAGTGATAAAGGAGGTCCTCCCTCATTCCAGTTTTCCTATTCTTTTGTTAATATTTATTAAATGCAGTAAGTCACACTGTACAAGCTATACTATAGCTTGAAAGCAATAAGCCAGTTTGGTGCCTCTATGGCTCTTATATCAAAAAAACACTGGATTTCCACAAGACTTGTCTACTCCAAAATCTTAAATTTTGACGACACTTCCCGACATTAGAGCCTTTTAATATGCTTCGTTCTCCATTTAGTCAACAGTTTTCAGTACAGTTTTGTGTGTACAGAATGTGAAGTGGTGCTCATGGAAACTCTCACAAACTTCATTATAAGTAGACTGTTTTCATTTACAACCCTCATGCCACCTCAGGTGAAGGCATCATGATCTTATACTTCCATCTATACGGAGCAGTTTTGTCACCTAATCCAACTCAAGACAGATCAAATAGATTTTCCAGTACTTGATGGGTTATTTTGTGACTATAAGTGGTTCCACTCAGCACTGAAGCTCTCCTTGGTATCAGGGTAAGGCATTGCAGGGGTTTGACCCTGTGATGACCTGTTTCTGTCCATGATAGCCCTCTGGCTAAGTCACATCCAGTCCAAATCCCTTCTGGGATAACAGAAGTCAAACAAAAGTTCACACAAACCCCAGTGTCTTCTACCTTGCTCAAGCTCCTCTTTAGATCATCCTCCAGGCTCAGTTTCCAGCCACTTCCAAGTACCTATAAGTCTCCTTGATTCTGGGATAGAGCCCTGACTCCCCAGTTCCTTCTCTGGAGTCTCCCTCAGTGTCTCAGACCCTACTTCAGGACCTTCCACAGAAGCCCAGCTTGCTCCCTGTGTTGCCTACTTCAAACTGAGTTTTCTTAGCCCTTTCATGAGGCTCAAGTGTTACATATTATCACGTGACCCTAATGAGTCCAGCTGCCTCTGGCTAAGATGCCATTAATTATGGCACAGGTGGAGCTAGTTGAACAGGCTTGGCACATGCAAGGCTTCCTGGCCCAGATGCAAAAGAGTCCACCAACAAGATTATGTCTGATCTCTCACATATAATAATCACCATAATGAATATACACAATGGCTTGAATTAGGGCACCTTTAAAACAGGCATTTCCTAACTTATGGGTGCCTGAATTTTCAACCTTAACATTCTTTTAACATAGCTTTTTAAATGGTATTTGGTTCCACTTGAATCATCAGCAAGGTTGGGATCTTTAGGTCATCAGCATAGTGCTCTGCTACTTGAGCTAACTAGTAACAGTAGAAGGCTGTAATCTATATGGATCTGCCTCTACAGCAGGATGGAGACATGCACTTTGCCACTGTTTGCCATTTACTACACCCAAAGGAATGTTAAGACTCAGGAATAATGGGTTAAATTCCAGGCTCTCTAGGGGAGCGTGCTCTAGTGGTTACAGTCTCTTTCCCATCACCCACAACCTTTCCTGGTCTTAACCCCCACTCTTAGCTCTGTCCCATTCATCTTCCTTCTCAACTCCTACCCATCTCACCTGCTGGCCCTGTTCTTGCCCTTGTACCCAGCTCCTGCCCTCCTCCCTCTATATCTATCCTCCTCCCTGTGACTCAGGCCTTCCTCCCACCCCGTACTCCCATGCTTCCCCACCCTTGGCTCCTGCTGTTGTCCCCCCTTCTTGCTACTTCTCCCCTTGCTCTTGTTCATATTTTTTGAAGCAGGCCCATAATCTTCTAATGGTTGCAACATTCAGAGGATAAACCCTAACATTAATATATAGGTGTGAATACTTACATGTTCATTCCCAATATTTTGGATATGCATTTCTGTTTCAAATATTACTGATTATGCTAAAATACGGTGGCAGAAATCCAAACAAGTGTCACATACAAGACATAAAAGTGATTAAGTTACTGAATAAAGTGAAAGGATTAAAACCAGAGGGAGAAATGTTTGCCATCTCCAGACCAGTAAAAGCAACATAATTAAGTGCATTTATACTCCGACCTTCAAAGAGATGCTGTGGAAACAAAGTTATGATAATGCAAGAAACATCTGAGGTTCAGACAAGACCATAATGGCCAATTAGATGTTTGCATATTTAACAGTCTGGAAGGGGGAGGAGGAAATAGCCTCTCTTCTACCACCTAGAAAGAGAAAACGAATCTCTGCAGTTGAGGCTATGTATGCCTGGGGATTGGGGCTTTGGAAAGAGTCAACCATATCAAAGAAATGGGAAAGCATAGTTCAGAGACACATTACAGAATAATGGTGCCTCTGAGAAAGAACTTCCTACAGCAAAGCTACCAGGTAATATTCTGTTTCTGGAATACTTAATTTAATATGCAATGCCAAGATTTTCAGTGTATGAACATTATCTCCCAGGATATTTTGTAATGTGGCAAAATGTTTATCATCTTTATTTCCTGTTGCATGTATGCATGCATGCCAGTCCTTGTATTGCTCTGTGTTAAAGGCTATTTTAATGGAATACATGTGACTGACATTTATATTTTTTTCAGACTTCTCCAAGTTTTTCCAGGGATTCACGCTTGCTGACACTCATTCAAGAGATAACATGGTGCATAAGTTGCATCCACAATCTTTTTTCTGGTCTGAACACCCTGAATCCAAAAAGGAGTTTTGACTGGCTGTTCAATTTTAGGGTGTTTCAGAATATCTGTGTTCAGACTGGACAATGTGAGCACAAAAGGTAACAGGACAAAGTTATATGTAACAGTTATCTTCTGGGAAATACTTGAATTTTACATCACTTGATTTGGGAAAAAACTAAGTCACATATGACCTCAATACTCAGTTATGAAAGAAAGATTCAGTGTCAAGTGAGATCAACGACTGAGTCTACTACTGCTCTGGCAGAGACTGGCATCATGCTTGAAGTGCCAGCAGCAGAATGTACAGGTGTTGGGCCCTTTCCTGCAATAGTTGAAGTTCAAGCTTCAGTCTCTCTGGACTGTGTGCATATTTTTAAAAGGTGTGTGGGTTAAAAAAAAAAGCTATATTCATCAAGTAATTTTAGAAAAGTCATAGAGAGCCACCTTCTCAGTATCAACCAAAAAATATTCCACTCCTACGGTTGGCAGGGACAAGACTGACCAATTTAGAAGTAACCTCTTCTCTTTGCCAGGAGTGAAAACTTTTGTTTTTCTCTCAAGTCCATATGAATTTCTCCCTTGCCCTACAGATCAAACAGAATAGACTAACCACCTCTGAAATCTGGGATAGCTGTATGGCTATGAACTGGAGGAGAAGGAAAAGTGAGGCAAATATACAACTCACTTAGATAAAGATCTGTAGAAAGAAACATAAGTTAATATATAGATTTTATTGCTACAACTTTGGAAGATGTAATGACTAACAAGCAGTGAAGCGACACATTATCACTGTTTGGTTTGATCTGCATAAGGTTGTTTTCTCACAGGTCTTATTTGTTTGATATTTAAGTCTCTCCATATATGACTTGAAACCACAAAAATCCCATACATTTCTGGAAAGGACTAAAAACTCTCTCATAACATCAAGTTGTGGAAATCAGGCAAGACTGAAAGGTACATACTTATTCTTGATGTGTCCTCCCAGCATTGCTGGTCTATATGCAGAGAGCAAAGGAAGCTTTGTGAGGCCAGTACTTTCCTGTCGCCTCCACCATGCAGATACAGGGTGTGTGTGATGTTATCTGATTAAAATATGACCATATAGATCACTGTTTCAACCACTGTTATATATTTGCCACAAATCTTGTACAAAACGCGGCATGTGAGACGTCTATAGAAAGGTCATGACTTGCTGAACATGATTATGTTATTTGTATGCATGTATCATTTTGTATTTGAAGTTATGAGTATTGGCTCTATACCTGGATTTCAAATGTTTGCCCCTGGGGTAATGCCCACAAAGTTTATAGCCTGCACATCTTGAAGGGACTATTCAAATTAAGTGGCTCATCAAGGGGCACTTAACTCATAATGGACTATGGGAGATGCCTATCTACAGATAATGGACTTTGCTGCCATGACTAAGCAAAATTATGCAGAGACACGTGACTTGCCCCGTGACTCCAAACACCCATCTTTTTACCTGTAATTTTCCACTAGCTGTGCTGAGGGCTTTGTTTGAAACAATGGGTTTCCCTCCACATAGCAGAAGCTATGAAAGGCCCTGGAAAACCCTCCATTTTGCCTCTTTTCTACTCCAGCCTCTTTCCTGCTCAAACCTCTGAACTATGGACTTTACTAATGGGAGCATTCTAACCAAGGGACTGAGGTTCTTCCAATGATTTCGAAGCAATCAGAGACTTATTAAGCCAGCAGCATATTCCATCACTGTTACAAGCCTGAGCCAATAATTTATTACATACTATAATTGCATCCTTTAACCAATTTCTCACCTCTTTTTCCCCTCCTCTTCTTTCTTTTTATGAATAAACCTTTAGATTTTAGATACTAAAGGATTGGCATCAGCGTGATTTTTGGGTAAGATCCGAGTGGTATATTGACCTGTGTGTGTGGCTGGTCCTTTGGGATCAGATGAACCTTTTATTTGAGGAGATTGAGATGGGTGGTTCTTTAAAACCAAAGTCTAGTATTTTGGGGGTGATACAAGGACTGGAATGCCTAAGGAAACTGCTTTTACGACTTCTTGTTAGCCAGCATGGTGAAACAGAAGTTTACTTTTGATGCTGGTCTGGTAGATCTTATGGAAGAATAACCACCAGTTTTTTGTTGTGTTTGCCCTGTTTCTCAGCAGTTTGTCCTGAATTCGGTATTCTCAGTTGTGACCCACAAAGACACGGTTATGGAGGAGACGAGGAGAGGGCAGAGCCTTGGCTCCACCTACTCTAAGTTTCCAGTGAGCACAGCTGAATTTGCCCAGAAGGAGGTGAAATTGCTACTGGTTTCAGACAGTAGCAGATTATTTCCCCTTTGTTCCAGGGAAGAACTAGGAAAGTAATTGTGGCTGTCAAAATTCCCTCTTTGAATTGTTACAGGGACAGCACAGCTATATAGCACCAGGGCTCACTCCAGATTAAAAACACAATCTTGTCCTTAGATTCAGACTAAAGTTTCCAGGAACACAGACCAAGTGAAAGGTTATGGTTGAGCTTTAAATGGAGAGAAGTGAAATTATACAGTGGCATATACATGCAAGAGAAATAAGGACACTTAGAATAGCTTCTAATGAAAAACAAACAAACATACTAGAGTTGCCAAATATCCCATTTTGGGCATGCTTCATCTAACATGCTATTATTTGTAGAAAGATAAAGGAAAGTAATCTTGCCCCCCATACAGTTTCAATTTATTCATCCTCAGCTTTTCACCTGACCGAATAAAGTCAACAAATGCTGGCTTTAGCTTTTCAAGATCTGATGTCTGAAACAGAAACAAAAACAAAAAGCTCCCTACCTCAACAGGTAACGTCTGTATACTACACAATATTTAAAATAAGGGGATCATTTTCTACCCAGGAGAAAAGCAGAAGAATTTCCTCTACTCTTCATGCATTCTATACTATGGCACAGATCCTTAACTTGTGTAAATAGGCATCACTGGAGCTAATTAGGCCGTTTTACACCACTATGCTGATTTACAGCAGCTGAGGAGCAACCCCTATGTTTAATTCTCACCTGAGAAGCTTTGCACTACCACCATATTTTGATGGGGGAAATCATAGCTGGAATGGGAAATTAAATGTTTAATTTTTTTTAAAAATATAAAACATACATACAAACGTTGTGCTTACAAATTTGTTTATCACATTTGTAGCAATGGTGGTTCTCTTAGCTAAAGCTACCATATATGGATTTGCCTTAGCTGTTTGCATTATCTTATTCTGGGGCGAGGTTTATAGATCAGTCCCATATGTATATGAGAATGTCACTAACTCTTGGGAAACCAGTGAGGGTGAGAGAAGATTGTTTCATGTTTGCTCATGAAAGAATGAGAATACTAATAACTTGAAACTGAATGTATGAAGCGGACAGGCACAGCATCCACAAAAGGTCTTAGGCACTAGAAAACTATTGCCAGATTAACTGCAGCAACACTGCACGCCTCCTCACTTGTCATTTTTCTCAAAAATAAATGCAATCAAAGAAAGATTAATAGTTTTTAATGTAACATCAGGGACATCTTGCTTTACAGTGCTACTCTTTAGCTGTATGGTCAATAGGTCACACACATTTGGAAAGGCGTCTTTCTCCATTTGAAATAGCTCCATCTAATGCTCATTCGTCATGTCTTTAAAAGTGGTTTAAACATTATCTTCCTTGCTACTCTTACTTCTCTCATTTTAATTTATATATATTTTACACACACACACACACACACACACACAGAGTATATAGACTATTTAATATTATATACTTTGCATGATAGATATAAAAGTTATCTTATCCTGTGTCTTCCTCAATCTGTATGCCTGCTGGTATCTATCTAGTCATTTGCATATATCTGTTACCTATAGTACATTCAATATTCTGGTACTAGGGGAGTTTTCCATTAAATGCATGCAATACTGATAGATAATTTTTATGGCTTCCTCCACCTTAAGTCATTCAGAATGGGCTCACTGCTTCTTTCCATCACCTTAGCATGAATATTGAAGCAATGTGTCAATACCTGAGATTCAAATCAGATTTTAAGGAGCAAAGAATCTAATTAAGTCAACTAGTGAAAAAGTTTAAATCAGAGAGCTATAAACTCTTTATAAGTACATATATTATAAAAAATGTAATGCAGAAAAACATTTCGGGATGCATACCTGTCCAAAGTATCACCTTGGTTCTATTACATTAAACTTATAGGTTTCAAAGTAGCAGCCGTGTTAGTCTGTATTCGCAAAAAGAACAGGAGTACTTGTGGCACCTTAGAGACTAACCAATTTATTTGAGCATAAGCTTTCGTGAGCTACAGCTCACTTCATCAGATGCACAAAGTGGAAAATGCAGTGAGGATGTTTTATACACACAGACCATGAAAAAATGGGTGTTTATCACATCAAAAGGTTTTCTCTCCCCCCACCCCACTCTCCTGCTGGTAATAGCTTATCTAAAACTTATAGTTCTTTTAAAAACATTTGATATGAATGCTAAAAAGGAACACAAAATTCCTTTTAGAAAGGTTCTATTTATTTTTTTTAGCATGAAAGCCACAACATTCATTTTTGCCCCTTTTTTTAGATCCACAAAGTCCATGCTTTCACACACGACCCTACAGGCTCACCCCATTCCAAACGCAAAACCCCTTTCAAGGTTTACTTCCAAGTTGCACATTATATAGTATTAATTTGACTTTGCATGTATGTGTGAGAACCCAGACTCCTGCTTCATTCATGTATCATGGCTGGAGTGCGAAAAAGTGGGTATGAATATGAAAATCCTCAAATTACTGCATTTTTTCCAAAACTTTCACTAAAATGCTTTAGAAAATATTTTACATGCCTCTTTGCCAATGAGCCCTGAAACTCAAGGGCCCTTGCACAGGCACCAATAACCAGAGGTGCCATTTTTCATTTCCTTTTAGCATAACTACTATTCTGTTATATTGACTTTGCTACTCTTACCCAAGCATTTGTGACTTGTTAGTTACATTACTGCTGTGCAAAGAGCTACCCTTGCAAGCCACTAAGAAGCTTCATTTAGTACAGAATACAGAAGCTTGTTTGCTTTGGACTAGATTATGAGTTGGTGAGCACTTACATGAACAGTCCCACTGAAGCGTACATAAGATCTTCAACCACATTAGAAGAAGCTTGTAATGTTAGTCCTTTGTGAGTTGGGCCATAGGGAACATATTACAGAGTGCAACAAATTAAACCCGGAAACAAATACAAGTCAATACAACTTCTGTTTATATTGATCTTTAAAAGCACAGGCTATGTTCATGTTCCTAACTACCTGAGAAGTAAACCCTTTCTCCATGAATTGCTGTGAAAGTGGAGAATAGCTGACGAGCTCCTGTACTCCCTAGGTTTGAATGTGAGGGATCTCATGGCAAGGTATTTTCTATACATTTTTGGTGGAAGGCTCTCAAATGGGTAATTCACTTTCCCCCTTGATCCAAATAAAAACCGAGTCTGTTGAGCTTCATGGCATGGTCTAAAGCCCATTTGTATATGCAGGCCTTTGCCAGACTGGTAGAGTATATAGTCATTAGAGAATCCTAGAATATTAGGGTTGGAAGAGACCTCAGGAGGTCATCTAGTCCAACCCCCTGCTCAAAAGCAGGACCAGGACCAACCCCAACTAAATCATCCCAGCCAGGGCTTTGTGAAGCTGGGCCTTAAAAACCTCTAAGGATGGAGAGTCCGCCACCTCCCTATGTAACCCATTCCAGTGCTTCACCACCCTCCTAGTGAAATAGTTTTTTCCTAATATCCAACCTAGACCTCCCCCAATTGCAACTTGAGACCATTGCTTCTTGTTCTGTCATATGCCACCACTGAGAAGAGCTGAGCTCCATCCTCTTTGGAACCCTCCTTCAGGTAGTTGAAGGTGGCTATCAAATCCCCCCTCACTCTTTTCTGCAGACTAAATAAGCCCAGTTTCCTCAGCCTCCCCTCATAAGTCATGTGCCCAACCCCCTAACCATTTTTGTTGCCCTCTGCTGGACTCTCTCCAATTTGTCCACATCATTTCTGTAGTGGGAGCCCCAAAACTGAATGCAATACTCCAGATGTGGAGTATAGGGCTGAGTATTTATTTTGGTTTACCAATGCTGAATCATGTCTGTTGTTCATAGAACACATTTATATTTATATATATTTTTTAAAAGGCCAAAATTTTCAAATGTGGGTCCCTAAATTTAGCCTGTTGATCCCTTGTGTAGGCACCTAAATAACTGTCCTGATTTTCAGAGGTGAAGAAGAGTCACTAGAGGGGCACTTAAAGCGTAACTTCCTAATAGTTTCAACATAGCTAAGTGAATGCAGAAGGAGCTATCCATCCATTAGTACTTGGGCCAAATAAACCAGAATCATTAACTTCAGAGCAGATTCTGCCCTCCCTTCTCCCTACTCTTTGGGGCTGTAAAGGAGCTACAAAGAGGCAATACAAAATCTCTTACACCCTCCCCACAATCCCTCAGCAGATATACTATAGCAATTACACTAAACAAAAAACCCACATCCAAGGTCTTAGATATTCAATGGATGCCAAATACAGGTTATATTAAGAAATGTCTATTCCCATTTAAAATACAAATGAACAAAAACCCACAACCTTTGAATATTTTTCAAACCAGTGTTCATTTTTAACAATCTTTAGAGCCCCATTGATCTGGTTTCCCTATATATCATTAGGGCTTGTACATGAATATCTTGCATTCATATTTTATTCTATTCCAACCCTGTGCTACTTATTTTAAGAGCAGCTACATGGCCTCATTATCCTTCAATTTGTAGCTATATTAAATTTAAGACTTATGAGGTTATGTTGCAATGGGAAAGTGTGTGTTTATATTGGGAAAAAAAACACCAAGAATTTCGAATCATTACCAGGGAAGATTAAAAATGTATTCATTAGTTACACTAACCAAATTAGAAAGCAAATAAAGAATTCTCATGGTTGCAGTCAATTTTTACTGTCATGAAAAAAGTCACTTGCAAAGTTTTTCAAATCAGAAAAACGGAGTTAATTTCTAGTAAAAGTATTCATTTAGAATTTAAAACTATTCCTCATTTTAACTTTCTCAAAGTACTAACATTTTAATGTCTTCACCTGCTTTGGTCTCAGGACTACACTCTGCATAATATTCTCAGAAAAATTATCCAGTGTCTATCAAAACAATCTTTATATGATTATGTATAAATTGTGTAACATTAAGAGTGTATGAAAAGCAGGTTGCCTAATTGTACACTTTTTAAAACAATGTTACAAGGAATAAATTATATAAATAGCTAGCCTGTTGCTGAACATTGGTGAGGAGGGGAGATATATTTAGTGGAAACTGATATTCTAAGTTATGATAGCATTAAAGAGTTTTATAACTATTAGAAGATTGCTAGACCTTGGTGTTCCTTTGAGGGATGTGGAACAGAGAAAAACAAGAAACACAACTGGACCACGACAAATAAAAGCTATCACTAAAATTAGCTGATGTACTTGTGAGCAATTGTACTTTGCAAGTAAAAAGCCTGAAAGTTTATCCTTTATTAATCATTTTGTTTACCAACCTGAACTCAGAAAACAGGCTGACTTGAAATAAAAGAAATTCTGCAACATTTGATGTGCACCTGGTATGTGAAAAGATCTCTTACTTCAAGTCCTGAATCCTGTACTTGCTCTAGAATTCAAATAAAATTGTACAGTAATTCACAAACTGGCTATGAACTGCATTCTCAACACTTTTAGAATGACAGGTTTCAGAGGAACAGCCGTGTTAGTCTGTATTCGCAAAAAGAAAAGGAGTACTTGTGGCACCTTAGAGACTAACCAATTTATTTGAGCATGAGCTTTCGTGAGCCACAGCTCACTTCATCAGATGAAGTGAGCTGTGGCTCACGAAAGCTCATGCTCAAATAAATTGGTTAGTCTCTAAGGTGCCACAAGTACTCCTTTTCACTTTTAGAATGTGCAACCTAGTTACTCACATTATTTAAGATATTTCTCCAAGGTGCTGAATAGCATAATGCTATCATTTTGATTATATTTGCAACTTCCAATTCTCCAAACTCAGACAAGTGCTCTACTAAAACTAAGTAAACATCAAAATATGAGGGCAGATTGTGGTTGTTTTGAACTTTTTCTTTACCTTCTTCTAAAAGAAAGTTGAACATTAGTGTAAGTATGGTCAATTCCAGAAAAAAAACCTTGATCACAATTAGCTAAAGAGTCAAGAGATTACGCAATACTTTCTTTAGATCCACAGAGGTCAACATAACATTGAAGACTATACCAACATTAACCTATCAGATTGCATATGCAAATTTGTGTATTATAATGGTCTTCTGCTGAGTTCAATAAGAGACATCATTTACTTCTGATGACCCAGCCAGAATCAGCAGCAAAAGGTAAATCTCTTTTTTGGGTGAATAGGACGACAACAGCCCTCCTTCCCTCCCCCCATAACACTATCAAAATACAAACAACCAGTTATGCTGTCCAAATTATGTAATGTATATTTGCAGTATATTTTGGTGAACTTCAAGTGAAGGCAAAGGTCACTTACTATAGCACAGATGCAAAAAAAGCAAGACCTTTAATAAAATGTTTTAAGACTAAGTTTACTCTGCATTGCCAGTTTTATTTACATAGCAAAATACAGTACAAGAATTAGAGGTAATCTAAATACTCACAGGATAAAAAAAACAGATTTAGAAAAACATACTATTTTCATTATGCCAAGACTTTCAGCAAATGTGTTACGGAGCTGAAGTGTACCGTAAGAGTTCACACTTTAACATGGTTGTGGTTCATGAAATGTGGTAAATGAAAATATACTGTAGCTAAAAAAAAAAAATCAATCAAATTTGGTTAATGCTCACCCATCATTTGCATATTCTGCTAACTTATTAGTTGTAATTTTAACTCTAACAAAGTAAGTTTTTATTTTCAGCTGAGGGAAATAAAATCAGTTGTTAACTACTGTTAAATGACCAGCTTTCCACCACAGCTGGCTTCTAATTACATACAAATAGCAGCTGCTACAATGTACTCTACCATTTTAGACAGAATGTGCTCTTTCCCTTTAAAGTATTGCTGTAAGATGCATCATTTAGGTTTTATACATATCATAAAGCTCTTCAAAATAATCCTTACTAAATTTAGCAACTGGGCTGGGAATGTATTAACCTGAAGGAGTATTTTAGGAAATGCTCTAAAAGGCAAAATAGACTCTCACTGATTAAAATGGAGCACTCTTCAGAGAAAAGGACAATCTTAGAGGTGCTGAGCATTCACAACTCCAGCTAAAGTCAGTTGGAGGTACAGCTGCTCAGCACCTCTGAAAACAGGAGCTTATGACTTCAGATAATCAAGAATAGTTGTAAAAAGATTTGCGACAAATTCGACATTTTAAAATAAAATACAACTATAAGAGGTAACCATAGTTCTAGCTTGATTTGGGAGATGGAATAGACTATTGATAACATAACTGAGACTTTTCATCTTTAGATTTTATAATTTAAACAGAAGCAGAGCACTTTTAACACCATATTTTGGAGTTCAGTTTTTCCAAATGAAATATTTCACCTTCTATGGATGACCTTTCAGACACTGTATGCCTTACCTTAAAATACATCGCTCAAAATAAACACAGTAATATCAACTGTCTCAATGACAAGTTCACTGCTGGTAACTCTGGGCTTTTCTATATAGGTTCTTGTATCACTCTTATCACCACAGTATCTGAGCTCCTTCCAGTAGTGCATTAAACAACATGACTACACATCTGTCACATGTTGTCGTTTACTACCTTGTCTTTTCCCCAGGAGGAGAAAGGTGTGCTATGGAGTGCATTTTTTGGGATTTTTTTAAAAATATACCGGTTGCTGTGTGTTTATGTCAGAGAAGAAGAGGTCAAAGAAACGTATCCTGCACTTGCAGCACAAGATGGTGAGGTCTGTGATGGTCTTCAGTTATTCAGGAAGTTCATTCCACAGTCTTGGACCACCTCCCGAGAAAGTTCAGTCTCCCACACAGACAAGCTTTACTCTTACCATGAAGAGTAATTCGACTCCTCTGGCATTTAATCGACCATGGGTTAGAACCTTAGAACTTTCGGACACTTTTTAGCTATCCTAGCACAGGCCACAGAACACTTTAAAAATCAAAATAAAAAAAATTGATACTGAACTTTATTGCGAATTCTGTGGGAACCCACTGTAGAGAGCAGAGGACAGATTTGATGTGCTTGCAGTAGCCTGTACTGCTGAAGAGAGATGTGCTGCAGTGTTCGGTACTAGTTGGACTTTCTAAGTGCTGACAGTTCCATGCCCAGGTGCTTTGCTATAATCCAGCCAAGAGGTGACGAAGGCATGAGTAACTGAGACCAAGTCTTCATCCACCAGGATGGGACTGTCTCCTACTCAACTAGATGGTAGAAAGTGATAATCATGGATACTGCTATGTGAGAGCTCAGAGTCAGCAGGTAATCCAAGAGTAATCTTAGACTACAGACTGAATTGACCAATTTTGCGTGCATACATTCAGCCAAAAGGAGACTCTCACAATGACTGAAATCTCTTCATAATATATCCTCTGCCCACCTACATATATCAGATTTGTCTTGTGTGGGTTCAGCTTCAGCCAGCTGCTATTCACCTATAAGCTGATCTCACCCAATTGGTAGTGTGTGGTTATCTGTGGTGAAGGATAGGTAAAGCTATAACATCTAAATATTGCAGGCACTTGATTCCATATTATCTGACCAGTTTATCTTGTGGTCGCATATAAATGTTGAAAAGGACTGGAGACAGAATTGATCCTGGTGGAAATCCACAAGTGAGGGGTCTAGTGGTGGAGTTGAAGTTTAATTTGGTGTTTCCTTCCAGGAAGTACTGCTTTAGTGCATTACCCTGGATCCCTGCCACTTCTGCCCTCTCACCTGGGAGAATCTCTTGGCAACAGTACTGACGGCTGTAGGGAGGTTCAAAAGGATGAGAATGCAAGACTCCCTTCTAGCCATTGATAGATCATCCATCAGTGACACTAAGGTAGTTGTAGTTCCATGTCCTGGCCTGAATCAAGTCTGTGCCACATCTAGAATGTTAGCTTCAATTAGATGAGCTTGTAGTTAGCCTTTGGCTAGCTTCTCTATGAGCCCTCTCAGGAAGAGAGGGTTGCTCAACTTACACTAAATGGAGGGTCTTTGAGATGTGTGGGCCCTATCTGTTTTCCACTGTGGGTAGGCATGCACTCAGTGTCTGCAGTTGGAGAATTCTAGGAAGCAGTGCCTGTTGGTCTGTAGGAGCCCTCTGTCTCCTTGTGCCTCCAACCAAGGAGATAAAGGGCAAAGCAGACCAACCACCTCTGCAGCTCCTTCTCTGCTTCAGCTGATTCTTGGATTTGCAGTAGAGGATACAGAGTGGAATACAGGTAGGGCCCATACATCTCAAAGACCCTCCAGTTACTATACAAGTTACATAACTTTCTCTTCAAGTGCTGGTCCCCAGGTATAATCCATGGTGGGTGACTGACCAGCACTACTCAAGAAGTAGGAAGGAAAGAGGATGGAGGCAAAAAAAAGAGGCATTTGAAGAACTGCTGTCCCCAAAGGAGGCATCAGTGGAGGACTTCTGTACTAAAGCATAATGCCTTGGAAATGTGTAGATGGAACTCTACATGGCCATTTTGCCTGTGTCAAGTACAGGTGGTACTCCAAGCAATGCAATTGATATCACTTGCAATCTTTCAGAATGAGCCTGCACCCCATGTAGGGGAGGAAGATTAGACAGCTGATTGCTTGGAACCTGTCAATCGTCAAATAAGCCCTGGCTTTGACTGAATTTAGGGATGCTCCAATGAAGTCTGCATTGGAGCAAGGACAGATTTTTCCAACTTGACATTGACTCCCTAGGGAAGGCAGGAGTTGAACCACTGATGAGGAGGTAGCAAGGCTGAATGAGAGCACTCTGTATTGGATATGGTCAGGAGCCACCATGAATAAGAGAAAGTCTGTGAGCTGGGTGAATGACCATGTGAAGGTATGTGTCCTTCATATTGAGAACTGTAAATCATTTGCCATTTTCCAGGGCTGGGATTATAGATGCCAGTGTGACTGTACAAAATTTCAATCTGTGAGAAAAAAAGAAATTTATCTAATGGCATGTCCTCCATAGTGTTCTGGACCCCACAGAGAAACACCAAAGAGCGAAGTCCTGATTCATAGTGCATCAAAGGCACTAGCCATTGCCCTACATATGTCTGCCACATCTACCGCTGATTGAAAAGCAGTGCTGACAACCAACTTGCCTTCCTCAATGAGAACCTGAAATTGAGCTCTATCTTGCTGGGGAACCTTGTCTAAGTCCATGAGTTTGGAATAGTCCAGGTAGTCTTATTTAGCCAACAGTGCTTGAAGATTAGTCGAAGTGAAAACTTTTCTTTCTAATAAAACCTTTAATCAATCAGAGTAGATCTAGTGTTGTATCTAGATCTCACTGTGGCATCATGGACAAGCAGAGAGTTAGGAGCAGGATGAGAAAAGAAAAATTCTGCCCCTCTGGATGAATCTCACTCAATCTTCCTCCTCCTTGGGTTCAGGAGGAAGCTCTGGCTGTCCTCTTGCAGGAGGGGTGGACAGACTACCTAGAGCAGGGGTGGCCAACCTGAGCTGGAGAAGGAGCCAGAATTTACCAATGTACATTGCCAAAGAGCCTCAGTAATATGTCAGCAGCCCTCCCATCAGCTCCCACACCCAGTGTCTCCTGCCCACCAGCAGCCCCACCAATCAGTGCCGCCTCCTCCTCCCCATGCCTCCCGCAATCAGCTGTTTCTCCTGCACAGGAGGGGAGGAGGGAGGAGCGAGGGTATGGCAGGTTCAGAGGAAGGAGCAGGTGCCTTGGGGAAAGGGGTGGAGTGGGGGCAGGGCCTGGGGCACAGCATGGAGTTGAGCAGTGAGCCGCCCTAAGCGCATTGGAAAGTTGGCATCTGTAGCTCCAGCCCTGGAGTCAGTGCCTATACAAGGAGCCGCATATTAACCTCTGAAGAGCCACATGTGGCTCCAGAGCCACAGGTTGGCCACCCCTGACCTAGAGGATCATGAGGATTCTCAAAGGTAGGACAGATCCCACGGTCCTCGGTAAGATGGGTCAAAGGATGGTTGTGGAGGTCTCCATGACATGGGGTGCCAATGGTTCTGAGACAGGTGCCGAGGTGGAAGTTGGGTCCAGACTGGGGTGAGGTCATCTGTCTGAGAAGGCACACCTAGGAGGAGGAGGAGAACACTGGTTCTGTCTCAGACAGAAAGTGCTTATTCTGGATCCACTGGTGATACGTACAGTTCTGCTGGAGGGAAACCTGAGTGGACAATGGAATGAGAGGGAGACTTCTCCCATTAGCTGCATCTCCTTCTTACCTTTTGTCAGTGCTGTCAATTTCTGAAGTTCAGGCTTAGTTGGTGCCAGAGTCACTACTGGCTGCCTTAATGAATCCTGGTATCTACAGAGTCCTAGATGTGTGGGCTGTCTTGTCATGGCCCTGAGACTTAGGGTGTTCTAACTTCTAGCCTGGGTGCAAAGACTTGCTCAACTTAGGCAGGGGTTTATTCTTATTTCTTTGAAGGGTATTTAGAGGATGATTTGCTCCTGTGTTTGAGGATGCACTCTGCCTCCTGAGAAGACCCTGATAGGGGAAATCTGTGGGAGTAGATTCCTTCACTCCTAAATTGTATCTCATGGCAGGAGGTGCATTTCTTGCTGATTCAGGCAGATGTTGGGGGGTGGGGGTGGTTCCCCTGGCTTGGATCCAATTGTAGACTCATAACCTTAAGAAGCACTTGATGGAGAAGGCTAAGTTCTGCTCCTTTCAGGTATGACTGGGGAATGAGAAGCAGATGCTGCACCTTGTCATGATGTGAGCTTCCCCGAGGCTGTACAGGCAGTATTGATGGTTGTCACTGAAAGAGAAAGTGTGGACAAGCAAAGATTTTGAAGCCCAGAGTCCAGGACCTGTAACAGGGTTCTGGAGGTATCGGGGAGGGGGAAGAGAAGTGGTAAATGCCATGGGATGGGCAAATTAACTATAAGAAAAACTTTAGCTAAAAACTACTGAGTAAAATTCTAAAGTATTTACAATATATACACATATATATAATTTACAAAATAAATCAAGCTGATTCTTCATTCTCTGGACACTGGAGGTTCCAACCCAGGCCATGCAGAAGAAAGGAAGGAACTGGACAGGTGGTCAGCTCACTCTGCCCTTCATCTCCTTGGCTGAAGGCACGAGGAGAGAGAGTGTGCGCGCGCACGCAAGCACAGATGCACAGACCAGTGAACATGGCTTTCAAGAATTCTCTGACTCTGGGTGCATGCATACCTGCAGTGGAATACCTATGGGACCAGCACTCAAAGAAAAAATGGTAGTTTGACACTGGGCAGTAGTTGGCTAGAACTGAAGTATCCAGGGTAGGTTTCTTCAGTGTTGATTGGACTATTGCATGTTTGAAGGAAGAAGGGAAGATTCATTCTCTGAATGAGGTATTGGCTATTTCAGTCAGGAGTGGCACCAGTTGTTCATGACTCTTTCATAAGCCAAAGGGCATAGGTCATCTTGTCCATAAACAAAAGTTGGACTACTTTATACTGTACCTTCATAGTTAGAGTGATACAACTCCCTAGTATGGACACTGTTGTACCAGTATAATAGTGCTTATACCAAATAGCTTATTCCCATAAGGGAAGAGCTATAAGCTATACCAGTATAAGACACCTTTATATCTGTATAATTTCATCCACACAGGGGGTTTTACCAGTAAAGCTATTTTGGTGAACAACAAAAAATCCCTAATCAAAATAGTTATACTGGTAAAAAGTTTGTGGTATTGAAAATTGTGATCACTTTAAGTGGTCATGAGTTTTCTTGATCCTGCTTGCAGGCATGTAGATCTGTAGGGAAATGTGCAATCAGAGTCAGTCTGCAGCTAGCCAGCTTACATAGTAAGGTTTAGTGAGTTGTACCTCTGTTTAAGGTAGTAGCCTGCTTTGGTTTCTATTTTTAGGTTCTTGTTTGTGTTATCGTTCTGAATTCTAAGAAAAAGTAGTGTTTTGTTGCAACCTTCCAGCAAGAGTTATGTTTTATTTAACCTCTGTTTGTATTTTGGGAACCACCACAAACACTGTGTGTAGACCAGGCATTAATGAGCGGCATTCACATTTGCCTGTAGTGAGTTTGTCCCTAAGTGTTCAAATGCTTACACTATGTTTTATGTCAAATGTGAAGTACATTTATATTAAATTATTTTAGTTTATATTCTTCCTTGAGCTTTAGGTCTTTTATACAGATATTCATAGCAATGCATATTGTGTAGAAGTTCAATGTCAACATTAGAGCAGATTTAAAAAAAAGTTTTACTTGAAATTTTTCAGTGTCAAAATGGCTTAAAAACCCAAAAGTCTTCAAGAAAACCTGAGGTTCAGTTTGCAAAATTTCATTTTCTTTTAAAAAAAAAAATTAAAACATTGACACTACTTTTTACCAAAAATTGGTGTTTGGTTAACACAAAAAGCTTCAGTGTGCATTTCAATAGCATTTTGGATAGAGTTTTTGCTAAAAATACTACATGGTACATGACTATTTTGAAAAAAAAAATTAGGTTCATTTTGAACCTTGCAAAATGGAAAAAGCTTCAAAAATTTGTGTGTAATAGTGAAAAAAATATTTAAAAAAAACTTACAGCTAGTTCTAGTCACTAATACTACAAGGTATGACCCTGAGCAGATCAGAAGTGACTACATAGCTCTGGGATGGAGGACGAAGAAGTTGGGGACACAGGTGGTGTTCTCCTCCTTCCAGTGAAGGGTAGGTCCCCATGCAGAGTCAGACATACTGAATGCATGGCTGTGCGAATGGTATTGCCAGGGAAGTTTTGGATTCCTCAACCATGGAATGCAGTTCTGGGAAGGACCTTTGAGCAGAAATGGGGTCCACCTCTCAAGGAAGGGGAACAGTATCTTCAGATAGAGACTTGCTAACCTTGGCAGGTGGACTTTAAAATTAGGTTTGATAGGGGCAGGAGACAAAAGCCCGCACTAAAGTCCAGAACAGAGAGACCTGGATGAAGGTCAGAATCAAGGAGTAAAATAGGCACCCATAGGTCGGACAAAGGAGAGACAAGAGGGAATATAGCAGGAAAAACTAACCAACATCTTAGATATCTGTATGCTAATGCATTTTAAGCACTAAACTCATTTTCAAAAGAGAAAATGTGGGGAGAAAAGAAAAAAAGAGTAAGAAAAATGTGACTACTCAAATATTTTTTTCTGTTCATCTTTCACACTTAAAATGAAGTCTCATTGCCTCAGCAGCACCAGATGAATCAGAAGTGACTTGTTTGCTTAGAAGCAGGAGATGCGATGTCTCTCAGCTTTAGTAAGGCTTCTGATACAGTCCCACATAAGCATCTTAAACAAGCCAGGGATATATAGCCTAGACTTACCTACTATATGGTGAGTAAACAACTGGTCGAAAAAGCATACTCAGAGACGTTATCAATGGTTCATAGACAAGCTGGTGAGGCATAACAAGTGGTTTCCCTCAGGGATCTGTCCTGGGTCCAATTCTATTCAATATCTTCATAAATTATATGAAAAATGGCACACTCCTAGGAAGGAGTATTGCAGAAAATTATCTGCATGAGTCAACAATGGAATACTCTTGTATTGGCCAGGAACGGCGAACCACGGCCACTGGAAGCTGCGGGCGGCTGTGCCTGCAGACGGTCAATGTAAACAAACTGTCTGATGGCCCGCCAACGGATTACCCTGACAGGCTGCTTGCGGGCCACAGGTTGCCTGCCACAGGTTGCCCACCACTGGTCTAGATACTAAGTTCTTCCTCAGTGCAGGGGACTGGACTAGCTGACTTATCGAGGTCACTTCTAGTCTTATGTTTCTATGACTCCAATCAGGAACCAATTGGTAGAATGCTGGCCCACTATCATTTACAAGTGTGGCCCACTTATTTCCATGTAGGCTAACATTTGGCTGAATGCAGTTGTCTGCTAGGTGTGTGTGTAGGTAGAGGGGAGGAGAGTGGAATCAAAACAACGTTATCGCACACTGAACACCTTGCATTCTTGTTCAATTCCATCTCCCCCTCCCCAAATCTTCTGGGATCCTAGTCCTGAAAACTCTATCCCTCGCAGTGAGTTCTGAAACATTCTGCAAGTCTGGTTAGGATTCTAAAGATCTCCACAGAATCACAAAATCAACTCTTTATCCCATGTATGATGCTATGTTTCTAAGATGAATTACAATATTAGCTTACAACTTTAGATTTCAATGAAAAAAAGTTGTCATAAGTATGTTTTGTTAGTATTTAGTGTGCTTTGTTAATTTTAATTCTTTTTGTTAATATAAGTTCCATACTTTTTGCAGTGTATTTTACTTAAACCCTTCCAATGAGTAGGTAGCGGTATGTATTGTTATGGCACATCAAGTAAGCCATAATTGACAAAGGAAACTGACACCCCAGTATTGTGATTTCAAAGAGACCAGCTTTCTGCAGCCAAAATACGTTAAACTAAACAAGTATGTGTGATTTCAAAGGACTTTATTTTGCTGAACTTCAAACAAGTTACTCAAAATGGCATCTTTCATTCAAGGTTTTACTTAGGAATTCAGAGTTCCTATTAGATTAGATTCCCACTTTTCCATGTGAAGGATGTGGTTAACAGGACAGACAAAACCCCCTTGCTACTAGAGCTCCCTTGTCTGGTGGAGCCCAATCCCAGTGCCTATTGAGATCAGTGGGAACATTTTTCATTTACCTTTTTTTAAAAAAAATATATATTACGGTCAAAACTCTCCTCTAACCCTATCATCAGTATTCATATCCTTCAATCCAACTACTGACTTCACTGGGAAGTCAAAGCCCAAAAAGAATAAGTATTGCACCAGCATCTCCATACTGCCTTCCAAATATGCCTCAGTTTTGACTTGCATGGACTATATCTAGGAATGGGAAAGTATATCTGTATTAAAATGCATTCACACTTTAACTACTCAATGGAGACTGCAAAAAGGTATGCAGAAATTAGTACAAGTTATGATGTGTGTGTGATGTGGACACCTGGACCTAGGAAGCTAAATTGTGACCATGAATTCATTTTGAATGGATTATAGAACAGCTGTCAGATGGTAATAAATTTCAGTAACTGCTGACCTAGGCTGGATTTGAACGGATGACCTAGAAGTGAAACGTTCTCTTATTAACGTTCCCCACCAAGAGACCCTGGGTCCCTGCTGATCTTTCCTACTTTATTTCATTGTGCAAGTCAACAAACATGTGTTCTCTTGATTACGCAGTATGCTAGTTCTTTTTTTCCTGGTGACTCATTTTTACATATGCACAAACAATGAAGGATCTATTGTTAGCAGTGCAGAGATGGTTAATTGCAGCATAGCAACTGTTACTGAAGGAGGTAGAAGCAAATTTGTTGCGCTTTGTTGCTAAGTCACATAGGAAGCTATAGATCATGTGAAAACTAGGACTTGTGGTGTAGACAATAACGCCAGAATGGTACAACATCTTTTACATAGTTTGCTCTGGCAGAGGCCACCAACAAAAAACACAGTCTGATTCACTGTTGCATTACTCTAATTTTATGCTGGTGGAAATGCATTGAGTTCAGTGGAGCTACATAGAAGTAAAGCTAAACCACCACAATGGGGAGTCAGGTTCACAATCTATTACTACTCTCATACTCCTGTAACATCCTTAACGAATTGTTCCATCAAGAAGCTCAAACAAACTCCTATGCCACTATACTGAAACTCTATTGAAACTATGAATGGAATAGCTCCACAATGTTTCACAGTGGTGTGAAAGAGGATCAACAAATATACTCCTGTCTGCAACATAGCCAGATTAGATGTGCCAGGGACTATACCTTCAGGGAAAATTATACAAAAGGACAGAATGCAACAGTACACTTTCTGTCTATTTCTCAAGCTGGCAAGGAATGGCTGAAACAGACTTGTGAAGCCAGGATGGGGAGGGAGAAAGATCTAAAGACCTGTAAATAAACTGGGCATTGGGTCTCAATGCATCAGTCTGAATAGGGGATATTCTGCCTTTGGATATTGAAACATTCAATGGCACACGGATCAGAGCTAGTTAGCCAATTCACCCTCCCTCAGATTAAAACATCTATGAAAGTGGGATGGGGAGGAAAGGAAACTGAATTTAAATAGTTTAACCCATTTAACAGATCCAGCCTGTACAATTCCATGGAAGTGAGAGGCAAAATAGCAGCTGGCAGCCAGAGGCAGAATAGTTACAACCCACACCATTATAAGCTGCTAGCTAACAATTGAAAGCCTTCGCCCCCCCAAAACATCTACCAGTACAGATGGAATCAACAACTCTCCTGTACTCTGTAGTATTTTAATAACTTTTAAAATGAATTAAAGACATTTAAAAAAATTAAAATTTTGAGGCCTGATTTGCAAAGGTGTGAGCACCCACAGCTCCTCATAACTAAAGTGGGGGTTATGGCTGCTAGGCACCTTCTGCAAATCAATCTCAATCATTTTAATGTCTATATGGAACTAAGTGCTGTAAACAGAGGTGTGTTCCCAGAGAGTGAAGGTACTAGATCATAAAGTATTTGCATGTTTAACTGAAATGGGAGTTGTGGGGCTTAGGTTTCCTCTATGAGACAGGCATCTGAATTCTCTCTCGCACTTAATGTAACCAGTAGCAAGACCACTTCAAGTAATCCAGTTCAGAATATATACGAACATTTCTCTGGTAGCTTGTCTTCTGCTCCTGCCTCAACACATTTGCAACACTAATTATCTGATTTAGTCACACAGCTTGTCCCATGTTACTGTATATGCATAGATTTATATTTTACACACACACACACACACACACACACACGCTTAAAATTAGAATATAGCCCCCGGGTTATATCTCCAAAGTCTAATCTAAAACTGATAGTTCCAATATTCATGAAGAAGCAAAATTTTATTTCTTAGCCCCTTATAGCAATCTTGGGAAAAAGAAACCCAAACTTCACAAGTTTAAAGCAATCTTTATAAAATTGTAAATTTGTGTGTGTGTGTGTGTATACACACACAATTCATATATATTACCATCACTATCCTATTATCATAAGTATATGAATAAAAACGAATGCTTCACTTCATTTGTGTCAACATCTGCAGAAAATATGACAGGGTGCAAGACTCCAGGGATTAATTTGACATTACTGAACAACCTCTTACCTTAGGATATGCCTTTTAGCTGTCCTGCTGCAGACAGTACATAAAGAAAGATCTACTGTTGGCTTCTGAAAGTCTCAGAAACTGATCTCTGCTACTCATAGCAGATGCCTTAATGGGAATGCAGATAACATGGTCTTAAAACCGTCAAAAGACCAGATAATAATTTTCTTAATGACAGCTCTCTGAAGGGGCCCTTAGGATGACCACCACATCAGCGTTAAATGCCTTGTGAAATGTCTGAGACTTTAATATAAAATTAAAATGTTAACTGTTCGTTTTAAAAGCAATAAAATATGAGAAAAGTTATCTTTGAAGCTAAAACCAAATACTGAAACATATCCTAAAAATCAGATATGGTGTTTGAGTTCTACTTCATTATACATCTGATCCACAAAACTCACTACTTTGCATAGATAGAATAATAAACTGCAGGTGGTAAGAATATTAACCCAATTTTTAACCAGTTATTGTGACAAAGAGATACAGACACTCTGCTTAAATGAACGTATTTAGGATTGCTGTGAAGCACTGGGTTTTGAAAGATCCTAAGTGAGGTATATTATACCCAAGCAATGATGGTTCAAATGTGTCTTACCATTTTAAAACTATCAGTTTTGAGATAACAGTATACTGAATCTTAGAATTCTTTGGCCTTCGCTTGACAGCCATATTCCGTTGGCTTTATGGATGTTGAATAGTACCTTATACCATGACAAATCTGAATGAAGTCCATGGGGCTAATCGTGGAGTAGGTCAGACTAAATTAGAATGCGTGTGTCAGAATCCAGCTTTGAATATACTTTTTAATCAAATTCTGTATAAAAATGACAAAACAGATTGAGCTCTAGGTAATTATATTTTTCTTGACTCAGGCTGATTAAATTGTACATAAAATAGCTAATTTATTATTATGCAGATTTGAATGTAGAAATGCTGAGAATATCCACATTCTCATTATATCCTAGTGGAAAAAAATCTTGATCCCTACAGTGTTAACCTGTTCACTTCCACAGAACACATCTGGAGTTAACATTCCAATAAGAAGTTCGGCAGCTGGAAAGCATCTTTGCTCCATTTTATGTCAGCCCCAAAGATACAGCAGAAAGACTTGAAGGAGTTGTCATTTCACTTTCTTACAAAATGAGATAGAAATAATTCATTTCAAGCTACCATATTACAGCTGTGCTTTTACACTGTTCCACGGCTGATCTTTAATAGATTTTTAAGCTGAATGTCAATTGAGGCAGAATTTGGAACGGGATGAAAAATGGATTGGAATGTTATATGATATACAGGGTAATTTTTCAAGAACATATTAAGCCTGACCTTAAACTAGTGTAAGTCAGTATAGCTCCACCAAGGTTGCCAGCTGAGGATCTGGCCCATTGATTTTAAGGTCACAGCTCCCACTATTATTCTTGATTAATCAATCATGATTGCATAGATAATTGCAATCTTATTTTGATACCCATGCCTGAACCTCCATTGTCAATTTTCTGTTTGTTGTAGGGATACATATGAATTATTTCTTCCCAAGTGTTGTTTTCTAAGATCTGAGATTGAATATCTTGCTGAGATTGAAGATAAGAGGATTCTTACTTTCATGCCTCTTTATCCCAGGTTTATTGTACTTTTTTAGTTGTATGGAAAAGTTGTTTCATTTGAAATTTCCTCCTCTTTCTCCCGGTCCTCACTTCACGGTACTTTGTGGGTATCTAGCTACGAGACTATTTAAAAGCAAAACAATCTGAGAACTAAACAGGAGAGAAAGAGGGGAAAGTAGTAAGAATAAAGAAACAACAGCAAATGTTGGTCAGGAACAAATTCCAAGATGGTGTAAAATGGTGGAACCCCAACAGCCAGAATGAAGAGGAAACAATTTATACCAAGTCTTCCTTAGGATTTTACACTGCCCCTAATTTTTAGTGTTGTGTTGCAGGACGTTGTACTGAAAATGAATAGCTGCATCACTGCATTTGTTAGAGGGAAGCATGAGTTTTTGGCAGCTGTGCAGGGAACAGTTGGGACTATTGGCACCTGGGAATATGTGGGAAATAGTATAGCATTGTGGCCTATTTTTCAGAAATGCTGAGGACATTAACAGGCAGTGCGGGTGAATGGGAACTGTGGGAGTTTAGCACTTTTGGAAATCAAGCTACTTTTTAAGGTGACTAATTACGGATTTAGGAGTCTCATTTTGGTCACCCTTGTTTGAAATATTTGGCCTCTTGTTAAGATGAAATATTAAATCCTGTACAATTCCACAACAAGGATGGATTTTTAGCAAATTCTATGGGCATGGAATTGTACTTTATATAGGGACAGAAAAGAGCACAAATGTTTGAAAGAAGCAAAAAAATTACTTAATTTATTTACGGATGTTTGTTATCCACTGAAATATTTGAAGTTGGTTGAAAATGTTCCATTGATAAGTTTGGAACAGAAAACACCTATTTTGTCTGAACACATTTCTAGTTGCCTTAAACAGAAAAAGCTTTCAAGTTTAGATTTTTCTGCTGCCCTTCTCCTCCCTCACTCCTTCTGCCCCCTGCCCGCAAATCAATAGCAAATGAGGTGATCGCCACACCAGGAGGTGTTCAATTACCATCAATCAGCAGGGGAATTGTAATCATGGGATTTACAATTCAATGACAATTGAGCAAGCACCCCACAATGGAGACTGCTCAACTCTATGAGTCAGTTGCACAAGAGGACACCATGGGATTGCCCAATCCAGTGACTCAGCAAAACCCACCAGGGTGTGTCTGGGCAAGTGTCTTCTAGGCACATGGACTGAGGATATAAAATAGGGAATACTGGCATCATGCTTTTGCCTTTCTTCTCCCAGTAGATGAAGTAATCCATCCCATAGCTAAAGACTTTTTCATGGATTCCCTCACTTACTCTGGCATTCTGAATTACCTTAAAGTTATGACAAAATTTATACTGATGCTAGGACCTTCCAATGCCCTTAAAATTGCTGAGTCAGCATTCTTTGCATGACACTACTTCTTGTGGCTGACAGAGCAAAGAGCACCTTAATCTACATGTGCCAAGACAAATGAAGTTAATTTCAATCCTTGGAAAACAGATATTGTAGTTAGGTGTAATAGGTCACTAAATACTTTGGGCCATATCTGCACTCAAAGCCTGATCCTGAAAACACTTGCTTAGGCATGCAACTTACAGAAGTCAATGGCAGTTTGGCAAAGTGCATACTGAAAGATCAGACCCTCAACCCTTTCTTAGGGAATTTTGCCTGAATAGGAACAGAGCGAAGACTGCAATGTTTTTCCGGAATTAATTAATTAACCTGGCATTTTGAAAGAGGATTCTATATTAAAAGAAATGCATATGGAAAAACATCCTGTACTCCTCCCGTTCTCTCAGAAGAATTTAGGGGAAAGAAATCCTTTTGTGGATTGGGGCCTTCCTGTCTATGTTTGAGACTAAGTGCATATATACTAAGAAAATGCCTTAAAACATATTTGCTGACATCATCATAATGAAGTGGCAGGGTCAAATCTGGGGGAGGGGCCACTGGGCTAAATTTGCACATTTCCAAATAGATTTGCACTGAAATTACAAAGGAGGCATGAATTAAAAACATTTAGTTAGTTTGGTACAAGGCTTTGTACACAGCAGCCCTCAATTTGCTGACTCAAGGAATACAAACGCTGAACCAGTTTGTTCAAAAAAAATTGAGTGGCATGGCACATTGCTTTTCTACTCCAAGTAGAATTAAATTGTGATTCATGACTTTATAAAGACATGGGGTGTGAAGTATTCAATGTCCACAAGACATTTCTTAAGGCTGTGCTTAGATCTTCTACAATAAATTTAAGGTTTCAGAGTAACAGCCGTGTTAGTCTGTATTCGCAAAAAGAAAAGGAGTACTTGTGGCACCTTAGAGACTAACCAATTTATTGGAGCATAAGCTTTTGTGAGCTAGAGCATCCGATGAAGTGAGCTGTAGCTTACGAAAGCTTATGCTCCAATAAATTGGTTAGTCTCTAAGGTGCCAATAAATTTAAGTTACACCTCCTGCAGCAACTGGACCTAGTGGGGGAATGGTCTGTTTTTCTTAAGCAGCCCCCATGCTGCCTTTTATATAAAAGGAAGGGATGAACGCAGGAGGTGAAAGTAAGCCGGTACACCCCGGTATGGTGTACCGGTAAGAGCCGGTGCGTCGTACCAGGATCGGCTTTCCGAGAGGGCAATTTAAAGCCCTGGCGGAGCCCTGCTGCCAAAGCCATGGGGTAGCAGCAGTGGGGCTCAGGTGGGGATTTAAAGGGCCCCGGAGCTCCAGCCACCACTACTGCCCCTTTAAATCCCGGCCTGAGCCCTGCTGCCCGAGCCCTGGGGTAGTAGCGGTGGGGCTCTGGAGGGGATTTAAAGGGCTGGGGCGGTAGTGGTGGCTGGAGCCCCAAGCCCTTTAAATCCCCTCCTGAGCCTTGCTGCCCAAGCCCTGGGGTAGGGGTGTGGGGGCTCTGGTGGGGATTTAAAGAGCCCCGAAGCTCAAGCCACCGCTACTGCCCCAGACCTTTAAATCCCTGCTGGAGCCCTGCTGCCAAAGCCCTGGGGTAGCGGTGTTGGGGCTCTGGCGGGCATTTAAAGGGCTGGGGTGGTAGCAGCAGCTGGAGCCCTGGGGCCCTTTAAATCCCCGATGGAGTCCGGCCACCGCTACCCCAGGGCTCGGGCAGCAGGGCTCAGGCAGGGATTTAAAGGGCTTGGGGCTCCGCTGTGGTAGCAGCTGCCGGAGCCCGAAGCCCTTTAAAGCTCTGCCAGAGCCCAGAGCCCTGGGGTAGCGGTGGCAGCCAGGAGCCCACAGGGCTCCTCAGTGATTTAAAGGGCCTGGGGCTCTGCTGCAGTAGCAGCAGCTGGAGCCCTGGGCCCTTTAAATCGCCCCCGAGCCCTGGGGCTCCAAGCCGCCTCTGCAGCTGGTAGCTTGGGGGTGATTTAAAGGGCCCTGCCTCTTCCGATTGAGGCCACACCCCCTGCTCAGGACTCCAACATACCAGTAAGTCCTCTAACTTACTTTCACCCCTAAATGAACCACTTTAAAATGCTACAGTTGACTGTGAAACTATGTTGAACCCAAGGCTGCCAACAGAGATATGGCTAGCTTCCACTCTTTCACACACTACTGCAGACTAAAAATCACTGCCCTCTTTAGCGCTTTCAGAGCTGTTCTTTCACTCTTCCCAGCAGCAGGAGGAGGCCCTAGAACAAATGGCTAGATGAAATAGAACCAGTCAGGAATTTTCCAACTAAAATGTTTTTCCCATCAGACAATGTGGTTTTCAGAAAATTTATATATTTTCCTGTAGGAAAGTGCTGATTTTGCTGAATTTCTTCAGATTTCTAGTTTACATTCCAAAATGTAAACTAGAAGTATTTTATTTCAGGTAGGTCACCCCAAATTGAAACATTTGATTGTGGAGCAGTTTGAAATGAATCTGCATTCTCCTGAGCTGCCATGTTGCCCCATGCAAGTTATAGTTTGAGTACCTCAAATCCACCTATGGGCAGAGCTCTCTTCCTGGTCTACAGTTTGCATGATACACCACATAGTATTCTCCTTGGCTGCACCACCAGAATGCACAATGGGAGTCTCAGGGACATGAAGAATCATGAACCAAAGTGCAACAAGCCTTTAGACATTCACGAATGAAAGTGTGCCAGAACTTTTCATTCCATGAAAGATTTCTGTATTTTGACTTTTGCTCCTGATTAGGTCATTGAAAATCAGAATTAGGAAATAGTAGTTTTCATATCAGCTCTAGAATGGACCTAAATTAAAGTGGCCTTATCTCTGGAGGAAATAGGAAAGAAGTCTGAAGAGGGAAGAGTGAAAAAGTGACAGGAAGAGATGGGGAAAAGCACAGCACCTGAATCTTTGTCTTGGGGAAAATAAATTAGTCCTAACTTTGTTTGCAGTCTTTGTTTCAGCATGGTTTCACAGTGAACTGTATTCAAAATATTAACTTCAAGTGTGAAATCAAGAATCAACTGTTGCACATTGTGAATGAAACTTGGATGGCACTGAAAACTGCAAAATTTAAGCTTAAAGTTAAAAATCTGCCTTCAAAAGCTTCAACAGAAGAAATCTCACTGACTGTTAGACAGCTCTCTCTGCACTTAGAGCCCTCCATGTGATGGGGAGTGTTTGTGTAATTTCTTGGCACATGGTACATAAAAAGTTCACCATCCTGCCTTACTGTATGATTTCAAAACCCATTATCAGCTCTATTAAATGGGTCTTTACAAGCCATTTATGTAAAAGCTGGAACAGCAATACAGAGCCTGATACCTTGGGATCTGTATGTGAATTTTATTCTTTGAATAAAAATCATTTCACAGACTGAAGTTTCAGATACTTCTAGTGTGACCATGTTACCCAGAAACTTGGAAAAAAAAGCAACCACCACAAAGTTCCACGGACAATTAGTATATTTCACACTGAATAACTCAGATACCACATGCTGATCTTATAAAAATATATTTGTGTAGAATCAATTAAGGACTACTCACAGGGATGAAGTTGGCAGAATTTTTGTGATAACGCTTTAATTGTTTCACTCATTGAAAGTGGCCTTTAAAGTTACTGTGAAATAACCTTGAATACCATTACTCACACTTACTGCAATGATTTATGTTTTTTGGAACTTCTCTGAACTCTGAATTAGAACAGGTTTGACTTTAGTTTTGAAAATGGTCATAGTGAGCAGCAAAAAACGTCAAATCATTTCTCACGATTAATCTCTCAGGAGTGTAGTCATGCCCATCTTCTTACGCAGGAGCACTAGTTTAAATTTTCTGCAAAAGGGTTTAGACCTGGCATAGTCAAGCAGAACTTCCTTGGCTTCCATGGAGTTACAGCTGCTTCCACCAGTACTCTTTCATTTAAGGAAATGCCCATTTACAAAGACTTGGGACTAAATTCAGATCAAACATAACTCCACTGATCTCTCAGAAGTTGCACATTTTTACTAGTATCAGAGGGTAGCTGTGTTAGTCCACAAAAACAACAAGGAGTCCAGTGGCACCTTAAAGACTAACATTTATTTGAGCATAATCTTTCATGGGTAAAAACCCCACTTCTTCAGATGCATCATGCTTACTAGGGCTTGCAATTAATCGCATTTAACAAATGTGATTAACTCAAATTAATTGGGATTAAACAATTAATCATGATTAATTGCAGTTTTAATCGCACTGTTAAGCAATAGCATAACCAATTGAAATGTATTAAATATTTTTGGATTTTTTTCTACATTTTCAAAATGTATTGATTTTAATTATAACACAGAATATGAAGTGTACATTGCTCACTTTATATTTTTTGATCACTAATATTTACACTGTAAAAATGATAAAAGAAATAGTATTTTTCAATTCACTTCATACAAGTGCTGCAGTGCAGAGGTTCTCAAACGGTGATCCATGAACTCCATTAAGGTGGTCTGCAGATAGTTCCTTCTAAGGTGCATGCCTGGGCAGCTGCACACAAGAGAACGAAGGGCCACCCACCTAATTAGTGGAGTCGTGCAGGCATGGCTCCACTAACTAGGTGCCTGGACCCTGGAGAAGTCGCACATGTAAGGTGAGGTGGTGGCCTGGGGTGGGGGGGGGTGAGAGAATAGGGGTAGATGGGAGGGGACAGTGGGGTGAGAAGTCGGGTGGGGTGGGGGGGATTTTGGATGTACAGGGCTGCAGTGTCCAGAGAAAGAGGTGACTTTCCCCAGTTCCAGGGCTGCCCCCGCTGGTGAGAGACCCTCCCTCCTTCCGAGCCCCAGATTGGGGGCCGCTGTGATGGGGGAGAGAGGGCACATTCATTGCATTAGAAAGGTAAAACTACTGATTTGAAAATGAGTGGTGTGCTTTTATTTGTAGCACAAAAAAAAAAAAGTTTTTTTTTTGTTTTTGTTTTTTTTTAATATATAGCACTTTTATCCAAAGCACTTTACAATAGTTAGCTAACGGTATAAACAACATTTGGAAAGATCATTAAGTGGTCTTCCGAGACCCTCAGCAATTTTCAAGTGGTCCACGGAAAAAAAAATGTTTGCACTACAGCAGTGGTTCTCAATCTCTATCATGAAAGTGCAACTTACAAATGTAGATTTTTGTTACATAACTGCACTCAAAACCAAAACAATGTAAAACTTTAGAGCCAACAAGTCCACTCAGTCCTCCTTCTTGTTCAGCTAATTACAAAGACAAACAAGTTTGTTTACATTTATGGGATCTAATGCTGCTTGTTTATTATTTACAATGTCACCTGAAAGTGGGAACAGGCATTCGCACTTTTGTAGCCAGCACTGCAAGGTATGCTAAACATTCGAATACCCCTTCATGCTTTGGCCACCATTCCAGAGGACATGTTTCCATGCTGATCACACTTGTTAAAAAAAAATATGTTGATTAAGTTTTGACTGAACTCTTTGGGGGAGAACTGTATGCCTCCTGCATAAACAAGGAGTGGGCAGCATTATCTCCTGCAAATGTACACAAGCTTGTTTGTCTGGGCAATTGGCTGAACAAGAAGTAGGAGTGAATGGACTTGTAGGCTCTAAAGTTTTACATTCCAAAACAAAACAATGAAGGGTTTTTTTAAAAAACAATTCTACATTTGTAAATTCAACTTTCATGATAAAGAGATGCACTACATTACTTGCAATGGGGGAAAATGAAAAATACTATTTTTTTTTACAGTGCAAATATTTGTAATGCAAAATAAATATAAACTGAGCGCTGTCCACTTTGTATTCTGTGTTGTAATTGAAATCAATATACTCGAAAATGTAGAAAACATCCAAATGTATTTAAATAAATGGTATTCTATTATTAACAGCATGATTAATCACAATTAAATCGTATGACAGCCCTATTGCTTACACTAGGTCTGAATTTGGCCCAATAAGCTTTGTCCTTAATATGCATGGTATCTGTTTTTACATAATGAAACCTTTCATTCAAATCAGATTTGATTTGGTTGCCAGGCAGGGAAGCTACTTTGGGATATACCTCTGATTACATTACAAGTTACCATTTATACCGGCTTCTAATCAGCATGAAAGATTATTTTGTCAAAATATGTACTGCTGATAATACTTGAGCATATTTATTAAAGTTTAGTAGGGATTACAGTACTAAACAGCTATGCCATGGCAGAGGCTCTGTAAACACTGCTTGTGTGTGCCCTGCACCTTTACTAAAGCTTTCCAAGAGATCCTAATAGCTCCCAGTAGGCGTTGCTACAACAGACTTTTTGCACATCTTGTAAAAAGTGATGTTGCTATGCAATAACACCACAGTTACTGAATAAAAGTGCAAAACAGTGCATTATAGCTGACTTGCAGCTGTGGGAAGCATTAAGTGTCTTTACAGAGCTGTCACTTACAGCCCTGTGGGAGATCAGAAGCAAATCACGGGTCCCAGAAAATAATACAGTGCATTAGCAAGCACTTGACAGCAAACTGAAGGAGTTATATAGAATTAGTTATACCACATAAGGTGGTACTTGTCAGAGAATGACTGAACAAAAACCTAAAACCTTGAACTATATTAAAACCACCATCTCTGTTCTGATGTCTCCAAAACTTCAAGGTACTGCTTGTATGACAGTGTGACAGGGAACAATTACCTCTATTTTCAGAGTGCTATTATAGGGTAATGTAACTTTTGCTTTGACTCGCTTTACAGGATTTGGGCCAAATTCTTCTCTCAGATATGTATGGGCAAATCCCACTGACTTCATTGGGGTTAAGAATGCACATCTGACATTAGAACTCAGCCAATATGAGCCTATGAGATAGAAACAATTATTTATAAATTTGTTACCCATTGCACTATATGTTTCCCCCCACCCCCTCAACCTAGGAAGAAGTGAAAGACTGGGTTTAAACACTGGGAGATGAAGTGATTTAGACAACATCCTAGCCTCCCCAATACTGTCTACATCTTGAGTCAGTCATTACATCTACGTGCCAATTCATGCACATTCTTAACAGCAGGTTTACATAAATCAAGGAACACAAATTCAATTATTCTGTGTTTGTCTTTCAGAATTTTTTAAACGGTCACACTCTTGCTCACATCCAGCATTCCAGTAGCAGAAAGGCACTAGACCAGTGGTTCCCAAACCCCTGGGGGTTCACAGAATGTTACAGGGAGTTCGCCAGAAAAATTTCACTAATGGTGGCCAGAGGACCCCGGGCATTGGAAGCAGCAGGTGGGACCTGGTTGCAGGGCTGGCAGCCCGAGCCCTGCCCCCATCAGTGGAGGAGCTAGGTGCCTGAACCCCAGCACTCCGCACGGGCTGGCAGCCCGAGCCCCAGGGAGAGTGAGGCTGGGCAGTTGGGGCTGGCAGCTCAAGCCCCAGCAGTCAGCAGGACCTGCAGCCCAAACTCAGTGGAGCTCAGTTGCCCAGGGTGGTTAACAGGGTCCAGCAGCAGGAGCCCCACAGAGTGCAGAGGAAATTTAAACTTAAATCCCTGGAAATATTCATTTTTAGGAAGGCGTTCACAAGATTTCACAATTTAGTGAAAGGGGTTCACGGGCTGTTAAAGTTTGGGAACCACTGAACTAGACGGAGGAAGTTCTTATGGTTTTGACAACAAACACTGAACTAAGTCTATCTTTATTTTGGTTATGAATGTAACCCACAGTTCTGGCATCTCATCATAGAATATCAGGGTTGAAAGGGACCTCAGGAGGTCATCTAGTCCAACCCACTGCTCCAAGCAGGACCAATCCCCAATCTCTCTTCCTATTTGTTTTACACTGTCAGAATAGTTGTAATTTGGCTCCTTATGCATTGGTATAATTCTTTTACTGAACAAAATACTCGACTGAAATGTTATATACTGGCATGATTTACATGGTGATCTTATTAGTACAGACAATGTGTGGTCCGGTCCTGGGAATGGAGTAATTCCCGAGGTCTAATCCTAGTCCTAAAACAGACTACGTTTGTTGCCTTGTCCAAACATTTCATGTTTCAAGAGAATAGCCTTAGCTTGTATAAATCAGCCTACCTTCACTGACTTCAGTAGAGCAATGCAGATTTATTCTGAGGATTAAATCTTCTGTGTCTCAGTTTCAATGGCAATAATGCCACTCCCTACAATTCCTCATGGGGATGTTGGGAGGATTAGTCTATGAACAGTGGGGGGCGGAGGGAGAGCCACTACACATTGTGATGCATGATCACATACTCTAAGCCATCTACCTGTTAAGTTATTATTATTAAATCATTATTTGTATTACAGTGTCCGCTAGAATCCCCACACATGGGGCAGGGTCTCATTTTTCAAGCATTGAATTACACCCCCCCCCCAAAGAAAAAAAACAAAAAACAAAAAAACAAGTCTCTGCTCCCGAAGATATGGCTGTTTCTCCTCTTTTTTTTCCCCTGTTTAAAAATATTATAACATTTAATCTTATTTTGGGGCTGCATTCCAGAGATTACCAGGAAAATGTACAGCAATTATTTATTTGCTTTGGTTTCTACCCAAAGGCTCTATGTGGAAAGGGAGCAATGTGGATTATTCTAAAAATTGCTGTATAAGTGGATAGATATGCTCTAACGATAAACTGTGTCCACACTATGGACCAGATCTTCAGCTGGTGAAAATGGATGTAGCCCTAATGAAATGTAACCTGGGCTACAACTCGATCACCTGAATCAAGGCATGAGCAGTTGACCTTATTCCTTGCATACGTGCAGACTAAGTTTAGGTTAGCATGTTAGATAATCTCAACCCACTTTCCTTTAAGGCAGAGCCTACAAGAAAGTATTCATAGCAAAGATAATGTGTGAACAAGCCAAAAAATGAAAAGCCAAAAATGAACAAGCCATGCAGTTTATAGTACTTTTCATAAGACTTCAACTTAACCCTAATGTTCTTTCCCAAGATGTCTCTTCAGCCCATGACTATCCTGCATGCTGTACACTGGCTGATTGCTACCTACATCCAGCCTCTTTGAAATGTAATTTGTAAAGTGCTCTGAAATCAAAGGAACTACATAAATAATAAACCATGTGTTATATTTATAGTGGACAGAATTGAAAATTCAGGAGAAGAGAAGTGGTTTTATAGTATGATGTGCAGTAGTCTACATATTATACTCCTGGGGGAATTATGTGCCAAAATTTAAAAATTCTGCACACATTTTAAAATTCTGGAAATTTTGTCAAAACATTATATCATGCCAGTTTCAATTATTTAAGTAATTTATTTCAAAATTAATGTCAGCATGTCTGTAACAATACAGATACACACAAAAATCCCCAAGGAGAAACCCCTATAACCCCAGTTCCTGCTTCTCTGCCCCCACCCAAGCCCAGTCAGGGTGCCAGACATTCTCCTCCCCCCACCCCCGCCATCCTTCCCCGAGGCCAGCTGCAGGCCCCACCCAACCCAGACACTACTCTCCTAGACCCCAGGGATCCAGAGGGAAAAAACAGCCTGATGGTGGGTCCCAGGCTTGCACGGAGTTTCCTGCATGCTGCTGCCTCCTTCCTTCAGGAAGTGCTGGCAACTGCAGGGAAACCTCCATTTCCCTTCCTCCCACTCCCCGCCCACCTTGTCTTCTATTTACAAGCTGGGGTCTGCTGCGTCCAGGGGCTCCCAATGGCAGCCAACATTTCTTCAGCCCACTTCTGTGGGGAAAAAAGGAAATTCTGTGCACACAACGTTAATTTCTGCAAAATTCTGCATTACACAGTGACAATTCCCCCAGGAATAATATTACTGATTACTATAAGTGTGTGTATATATAAAACTGCATGGATACTATAGGTCTGATTCACTGTGTTAATCCAGATTTCTGCCAATGGAGTAACATGTTAACAAGTCAAGACCAATATTGCTAATGTTTAACAGGCACACAATCACCATAAAAATAAACTGATAATTTATGAACTTTAGCTCATTTTTGAAAATTTTAATGGATTTTTTGCTGTGATCATTTTATATTGATATTTAAAGAAATGTTTAATACTTTTTTTGTACTGAATAGTGAGTTTGCATGCACTGAAATTGTGCCATTTAAAAATAAAAAAAGTCTAGAGATCATAAGCAAGGGTGACAGGGCTGTAAAAATACTTTTCTTGAAATCACCAAAGGACACAAAATGGCATCACAAAATTAGTTTTAATCCAACACTGCTTAGGAAACTGACTTTTTTTTTAAATTGCTTCCTAGGTCCGATGAAGTGAGCTGTAGCTCATGAAAGCTTATGCTCAAATAAATTTGTTAGTCTCTAAGGTGCCACAAGTACTCCTTTCCTTTTTGGGAATACAGACTAACATGGCTGCTACTCTGAAACCTTTCTAGGTTTAACGTTAGGATTTTCTCAAACAAATATACACTGGTAAAAAAAACCTAACAGATGCCAATTAGCATAACTATGTGTTCAAAAACAACATTAACGCCTTTATTACTTATAATATATTCACCCAAATGTTTCATTAATTTACAAATGTAGTATTAATGAGAAAAATAACGAAAATTTGCTGGCCCCAGCAACGGCAAACTGCCAGCTAATCATTAAATCCCAGTTCTCCCTTCACTTAGTTTCATCTGCACAGGTTCCCTCACAAATTCCCATTCACAGATCACAAAAGGACAATTTGTGTTAATTCAAGAATTAATTAGACATTTGTATGAAAGCCACTAGAACAACTGCTCCTCCTTGGAGTTCATAAAGCTGTTTAATTTGCTCTTGTATTTTCATTCAGAGAAGCTGGCAACACCACAATAAAGCACAGCATGCACAGATAGTAAGCCAAATTTCTTACTTAATTGTTCACTTTCATTTACTATTCTCATTTAAAAGATGCAAGCTCTAACACCTTTTAACCTCACCAATGACACAGCTGGGACACTCTTCACACATAATACAGAGTGACTTAGAATAATACATCCCTTGTCAATCTGTGAAGACTATTCAGGTTTAGATTTAAAGTCTGCACTTGCATTAGCAAAAGGATGAAAAACCCCTCTCTTGTATACTTGAGCTTTTATTATGTTTATATCTTAACAGCTAACTGCCTGAAGAAAGGAAGAGCAATACTAAACGAAGTATTGAAATGTATATTAAATGCTACAGCATAAGAAGAGAACATATTTACTGGTTTCATTTTTAAACGGTTTTTAAATCTATTTACCTACATTAAAATAGATATTGAATTATATTCCCATTCTTCAAAACGGAACAGAAATACACAGGATTCTACAAAAAAGGCATAGGGCAGAGATCAGGCTTCTATATTCAAGGGAGCGATTTTTCAAGAAAAATAATAGAAGTCAGCTTTCAGTTTCCACAGAAATAATTTTAATGGGACTTGCAGGTGTGCCACATGGAGAGCTGCTCAACGGTGCAAACTATTATATTCCTTCTCCCCTCCTCCTGCACAACAGTAAACCTGTTTCACCAGAACAAAATGTTTTTCATATTATCACTGTATTTTTACTTTCACCCACCTTTGAGCTGGGAAGCAATGGCATCTTCCCTTCACCTTAAACATAAAAATTCTTCAGGTTTGCCAGTTCAACATTCCTACAGGGAAATCTAGCCCCTCACACTAAAATGATACAAATATTGGCTCTCGGACATGCCAGCGCTCATGCCCATCTGTTATTGTTGCATTTTCCCATTTATGAGGTAGAATGCCAGTTTCAGCAGTGCATAGGTGCCAATTAAATATAAGTTTATAGTGACAGCCCGCAGAAGGCAGAAAATAAGATATCTTTTGTACAAAGCTACTTCTGATAGCAAACAATGCCAAATGCTTCCTTAGTAAACAATCACATCTGTTGATGCTGCTGGGCATTATGGGCCTCGTCCAACATCCATTGAAGTCAAGGTAAAGCCTTCCAATCACTTCAATGGGCTTTGGATCAGACCCTATCCAATGAGGGTCTGCTCCTGCTCCCATTGAAGTTAGTGGCAAAACTCCTGATTTCAACAGAAACAGGATAAGGCCTTAGAGAAGGAGTCTCTCCTATATCTCTTTTTCCAGTCTGCCTGTATAACATGAAACCTGTTAACAGAAGAAAAATGTTTAAATTAATCAAAACTGCATTTTAAAAAAAGGACCAGAACTGTAAAGTAGCATTTCCACCCAAACTTTTCACACCAATGGAAAACTGAATTTTCTATTAAATGAAAATGTAGATAAAAAAGTGTCTGCTTGCCTCAAATTTCAATTTTTGAAAGAAAACCTGAACACTGAAAATTGTTTAGTTTTTGGCAAGTTTTGTCCAAAAGCTCAGTTTTCAACTGGTTTGGGCCAAAATATTTCACTGTTCTGTTTCTCTTCCCCCTCCCCTCAAAGAGAGAGTTTATTGGTTTTGGGTTTTTTGAAGAAAAGCCAAAAAAGTATTCTATTGGATGGGAATCCTACGCATTTACTGACTAGCTATATGGCAAGGTCTTTCAGCATTTCTTCCTTGCAGATTATTCTGTGGAATAAAGAAGTTCCTAAAAAAGAAATGCTTTCTTGAAAGGCAAGAGATTCAGAAGGCCAAGACTGTTTGTCTTGATTGTACATTTTGAATTCAAAGGTGCAAAAATACACATAATAAATACAGTATGCTAATATAAAATACACACTAAAAATAAAGTCATTAAAACGGTTATGTTGTAAACATTAAGATTAGGGGATACCAAGTAAAGCCGCAATATATACCTTCTCACTCCATGCCATTCCTTTAGTAAAATCAATTGTAATTTGTCACCAAGATGACATTGAGAAAATCTTAACTCTGCCCTCAGGTGGATGACAGTGTTCCTGTGGAATGGATTCTCTATGGCCTAGTTTGTGTGGCTTTGATAGGAGTATTATTTTATATTTAAAAAAAAAAATGGGGCAGGGGTTGTATTTACAAATCCACAATTATAAAACTATACTATGTTGCTGCTAGTAAGGAGTCTTGCTGTGTGGCTTGGTGAGGAATTATGTTTATTACGCAAGGGAAAGATGCAATGTATTTGCAGGTTTTGGGTACCTTCACAGACTGTGTAAGGCAAAAATAGTCTCATTTGGACCATGTAACCAGAAAACTCATTAAAGTATGGATCCACCAGGCTCTCAGAGTGGATGAGGAGAGCACGCAGCCAGCCCAGCATCAAGCAACAAGAGTCTCCACTCTCCCCAACATGACACCAAGAACAGACACTGGTGGGAAAAGGACATAAAGGCAAAACACACTGCTGGACAGACAAAGATATGTGGGAATAACCCACAGCAACTGACAGAGAAAACTCATTAGAGAAAGAAAGATGGATGGAGTTACAAGGTCAGATGAGGAAACATTGCAGGATACTTAGGGCCACATTTGGATTGCATTTACACTGGTGTAAACCCAAATGAATACCACGGAGATCAGATTACATATCATAGGGTAGAAAGAAGGGTAAACTCACTGGGGCAGAAGGATCAAAGGGTGGAGACGGTGAAGCCATGACAGACAAGAGAAAGATGTGAGAGGATAACTAAAGATGCAGCAGGAGAAGAGCAGCAACTTTCCGCCCCGCCCAAGCTGAGAATCTGCATACACTGACAAATTTTAGGCAAATTTTCCATTCCTCTGTTGCCTCCATGTTACCATTCTAAGAAAAAAAAAAATCTAAGCCACATTCGAACTTGTAGAGAACTGGCTAGCAGCTGAGGCACCTGGTAGCCCTCAGATCTCCTGCTGTTCTTAACCAAAAACATTCACATTGGCAGCAATAGGCTACCACAACTAATGTGCACAAGAGAAGGGGCTCTCTACTACAGATCTCCTATCATGCACAGGTGCGTGATATAAGAACTTTGCCTAGCAGTGCCTAGGTCAGTAGGCTGATCATGTAATTTACATGCAATATTGCCAATTTTATTTCTGACATAATTAACACATAAGAATGTAGAAATTAAGAAGTATTACCATGCCTCTGTAATAAGACTGGGCACATTTTTTGTTCCCCCACTTAAAGCTAGAATTTGAACTCTTTGGTTTAATTCAGTGTATATTCCCCAAATATAATTCAGTGTATATTCCCCAAATTTACAGCACACAATGTGAATAAAGACTAAATATTCTGGGGAGTTTCAGCTATTTTTGTTTAGTTTGAAAAAAATTTTAAATGGAACTGAAGAGCCTTTTCTTTTTTGTCTGACCTTCTTTCAGAGCTACATCCAAAAGATAATGTTAGGATGTGATGCTCAATAAAGGCTGTGAAGTACCCAAACATAAAAAGCAGCAAGTTGAGCAGGTGAAATTTCAGCTCATGATCTCCTAGCTCAGCGCACATTCCTCAGGCTCCCCAGTACCCTAGGCTATTTTGATAGAGATCTTGCCTCCTCTCTCTCCCTCAAACTGGAGGTCTGATTCACAATGCATGCAAAGCTCTGAAGGGTATTGCGTTTTAGATGAAAGTGGCTTTTGTTTCCAGTGGTGCTGAAGCCCCAAGCTGTACCGATGGGGCAGTTCCTATGCGCTGTGGTTAAGCATAGTAAATTTTGTGAACCGTCATTCAATTGGTGAGCAGCACCTGGGTTCACCCACAGGAGAACAATTATAAGCTCTAGTGCTGGGAGCTCTCCAGCCTCAGTTGAATCACTGCAGCTTTGCCAGATGTTCCTCAGCTCTGAAGAACCATAGCTTGCCTAGTGGGACAGATACAGCACTTTACAGGCAGTCACCATTGTGACAGCAATTAGCAAGAGTAAAGATTCACATAGCATACACTCAGTTAGTCCGCTTACCATGGGTGCCAATTCTGTGGGTGCTCTAGGACTGGAGCACCCATAGAAAAAAATTAGTGGGTGCTTAGCACCCACCAGCCACCAGCTCTCCCCGTACCCTAGCACCTCTAGCCCACCACCCGGCCGATCAATCTGCCTCCCCCTCTCTCCCAGTGCCTATTGCGACCAACTGTTTCTCAGGGTGCAGGAGGCGCTGGGCAAGGAGGGGAGGAGCAGTGACAGGGCTCACTCGGGGAAGGGGATGGAACTGGGTGGGAAGAGGCGTGGAGGAGCAGGGGGTTGAGCACCCCTGGGGCCCAGAGGAAGCCAGCGCCTATGCCACCTACTCTACCTTCATACCTCCCCTCCACAAACATGACAATATCTACTTGAGCATGTTAGCCCTGATTATTTACTAATGTTGCAGAATGCACAACTAAACTCAAGTTGTACTGTGAAAGATTAGTGGGTTGTATATAGTGATTCTGGTCACCATCAATGGAAGTGGACAGTGTGTACATTACGGTAGAATAAAGAGAGACACTCATAACTTGAGTAATGCCTTGCTTTTTAGGGGTTTCTGTTGGAATACTGGCGGGATATTACTCAAATGGTTTTAGATGTCACCCTCAACCATAAGGCAAAAAGGCATCCTTTAAAAAAATCAGAAGTCAAATCCTACTGAGGAAAAAATAGGAAGGAGCATGTACCTTTACACTTTACTTGCCAGAGATTAATTAGGCAGGTCAAAAAAAGAATTTGAAGAGTAACTAGCAAAATTCAAAAACTAACAGCATTTTTTTTAAACGTACATCAGAAGCCGGAAGCCTGCCAAGTACACAATCAGTGGGGGCCACTGAATGATTAACATGCTGAAGAACCAATAAAGGGAAACAAGACCATCGTGGAGAAGCTAAGTGAATTCTTTAAATCACTCTTCATTGGAAAGGATGTGAGGGAGATTCCCCACACCTGAGCCATTTTTTTTTTAGGGGACAATTCTGAGGAACTGTCCCAGATTGAGGGGTCAGTACAGGAGGTTTGAGAACAAACCGATACATTAAAACAGTAATAAGTCACCAGGACCAGATGGGATTCATCCAAGAGTTCCGAAGGAACTCAAATATGAAATTGCAGAACTACTAAGTATAGTTTGTAACCTATCATTTAAATCACCTGCTGTACCAGATGACTGGACAATAGCTGATATGACACCAATTTTGAGGAAAGGCTCTAGAGGCAATTCTGGCAATAACAGGCTAGTAAGCCTAATTTCGGTACAAGGCAAATTGGTTGAAACTATGGTAAAAAACAGATCAGACGCATAGATGAATTTGTTGGGGAAGAGTCAACACAGCTTGTGCCTCACCAATCTATTAGAATTGTTTGAGGGTCAAACATGTGGACAAGGGTGATCCAGTGAATATAGTTTACTTGGACTTTGAGAAAGCCTTTGACAAGATTCCAGGACTGCTTACCCCGCTTAAGAGCTTTTAGTAAGGGACAAAAGGAAGGATCCTCTCAGGGATCATTAATTGGTTAAGAGACAGGAAACACAGGGTAGGAATTGTCAGTTTGCAGACTGGTGAAAGGTAAACATCAGTGTCTCATAGGACTCTGTACTGGGACCTGTGCTGTTCAACATATTCATAAGGGACCTGGAAAAAGGGGTGAACACATGAGGTGGCAAAATTTGCAGACAATAGAAAATTACTGAAGGCAGTAAAGTTCCGAAGCAGACTGAAGAGTTGGAAAGGGATCTCACTAAACTGGGTAACTGGACAACAAAATTAAAGATGCAATTCAATGTGATAAATGGAATGGAATGCAAACTGGAAAACAATCCCAACTATATTTATAAAATGATTGGGTCCAAATTAGCTGTTACTACTCAAGAAAAAGATTAACTTGAACTCAAGAAAAAGATAGTTCTCTGAAAACATCTGCTCAATGTGCAGCAGTAGCAGTCAAAAAAGCTAACAGGATGTTAGGAACATTTAGGAAAGGGATAAGTAATAAGACAACAAATACTATAATGCCACTATATAAATCCATGGTATGCCAATACTTTGAATATTGCATGCAGTTCTAGTCACACCATCTCAAAAAAGATACATTAGAAATGGGAAAAGGAAGAGAAGGGCAACAAAAATTACGAAGGATATGGAACAGCTTCCATATGAGGAGAGATTAAAAACACTGGGACTTTTCAGCTCGGAAAAGACATTACTGGGGGAGGGGGTGGGGAGAGAGATATGCTTGGGTCTATAAATCATGAATGGTGTGAAGACAGTGAAGTGAATTAGGAAGCGTTATTCACCCTTCATTAACACGCAAGAACCAAGGGTCACCCAATTAATAGGCAGCAGGTTTAAAAAAAAAACCCACCAAAAAACAAAAGTATTCTTTATATTCTTTACACAATGTGCAGTCAACCTATGAACTCATTGCCTGTGAATGTTGTGAAGGCCAAAACTGTGCCTGGATAAAAAAAATATAGACAATTTCCATGGAGGATAGGTCCACCAATAGCTATCAGTCAAGATGGTCAGGGGCACAACTCCATGCACTGGGTGTCCCTAGCCTCTGACTGCCAGATGCTGGGACTGGAGAACCTGGGGTGGATTACTTGATGATTGCCCTGTTCAGTTTATTCTATTTGAAGCATCTGGTATTGGTCACTGTCAAAAGACAGAATACTGGGCTAGATGGACCTCTGGTCTGACCCATTTTTATGTCAAAAGTACCAGCAAAGGAAAGCACATGACCAAGAAGATACCAACAGCTGTATTAGGAGAAAAGCATGACAGAAGTGATCTATACCAGCACTGTGTCTTAGAAGTTGCATGTCTTTATGTCTGGCAGACCACCAGTGCAAATGAATTCCAGAACTAAGTGCCCATTCCTCTGGTAATCTACAGCGTGACTAATTGTGTGACCAGATAGGTAATGTGAAAAATCCGGACAGGAGGTGGGGAGTAATAGCTGCCTATATAAAAAAAAAAGCCCCCAAAAATCAGGACTGTCCCTATAAAAATCAGGACATCTGGTCACCCTAGTGACCAAGCAGATTTCAACTGTTATATTTGGAAGTGGGGCAGCGTGGTTTTGGAGATAAAGGATTTATGACCAACTAAGGTTGTTTAAATAGCAACTGACACTAAGTTACACTTGGAAACAAAACATCAATGCAGAGTACAAAACACTGGTGTAATATATTTTTATCTCTGTACCCTTATAAAACACAAGCAGCAACATTCTGCTATACCTGAAACTTCTGAGTTTTCAAAAGCAGCCCATGCAAACAGCAATATTGTAATCTAGTTTACACAGGGATAGGAAACCATGGTAAAATCTGCATTTGGACTGGAGTCACCACAAAGATGAAAAGAAACACTTCAGGGGACCCCTGCTAAACAGAATTCCTAGAACAGCAATGAATCCAATAGGATTGGTGATTTTGAACCAACTTGACTATCACCACACAAATGCTGTCAACTAACCATGCAGTTACAGCCCATGAAGAGAGTTCACTCACCACTAGGCACTCTTGTGGCCAGCTGTGGTTTAGAAGCATGCTCACTTCTATAGCGGCCCCTTACTTCCAGTAGCTCCTCTTCCAGTAACTCAGCCTGCTGGCCAGATCACCATCTTAAGTCCACCACTTCTGGGGTCATAGCTGTCCGAATTAAGAATTCCAAACGGTCTTTGACACAAGCAAAATGTTTCTGCCCTTTCTGGGGCTATTCCTTCAGGACTTAATCTGCAGCCCCTGTATTAGGTTCAACAACCCTTGCAATGGGCGAGTATACCCCTTTCTTTAGGGTCAGTAGGGGGACACAGCCCCCCTGCCATGCTCTGCTCTTTTCTGGGTCCTGGCCCAAGGCCCTATACCAAATAGCTAAGTCCGCTCCTTCCTCTATGCTATCATTTTTGCCTCCAATCCAGTCTCCTCCCTGCTTAATCAGGGTTTTTCCTAGGCCTCCCTACCTCGAGAGCTTTCCTTGCTACTCTCAGCTTCCAACCTGGGTTTTATCCCCCACTCTTTCCCCTAACCGGGCTTTATGACCACTTAACCCTTTCACACTTTGCTGTAGCAATCTTCTGTTCTTTATGGAGAATTGTCTGATTCCCCTCAGATGGGTCTCATTCTACAATCAGGTTGGCTTAGCCTAGTCTCTCTTCAGCACACAGGACAACACATCCTGTTACACAGCCCCCACTAATTCCTCAAAGGCAATCCCAGTTGATAGATCTAAGTATTTCTGAGGAGCAAATTTATCCTTGCACCCTCCTGCATTTTATCTCAGCGGCTTTGAGTTTAGACCAAAAACCTGTGAATACCCTTTACTATAACTGGCTGTAATATTTGGTGTCTTTAATATTTGTACCTTTTTTCCTTTATGAGAGGTCCAATAAAGTTTCCTTTTCTATTAACTATGTGTGTGTTTACTAGTAATCCACTACACTGATGCTGTAAATTCCCCCAGAACTTGCCTTACAGCTTATGGTATGCTTACCATGCTTCATTATTAGATATCTAAAAGTGGAATATTCAATGCAGACAAGATTCTGTTAGAGGAGAGGGGAAAGTGTTCTGTTTTGGCTCCCGTGAAAGTGAAAAGAACTTTCAGAGGGAATCTGGGGCACAGAAGAGGGTTTGAAAATACATATCCAGCATTACTTGTGTGACATGTCATTCCATATTCTTTATGAAAATATGCTTATGATATGAATATGACATAACAGATACATTATGCAAGATGGCTTATATGAGATATCATTGGAAAGGTTATGATTTACTGAATGTGATTATCCTATTTGTATGCATGTTTCATTTCTGTATCTGAAATTAGGAATATTGACTATGTATCTGTATTTCAACTATGTTACTTTGGGTGACGACCCATGCTAACACTTCAGGTACAACAATGAAAAAGCCAGACACTGCTGATGCTCCATCAGCAAGAGAAAATGGACTGTAAAAAAGAGCTTAGTCTTCCTGTGAACATGTGGGTCAGCCTGTGAAGAATGGCTACAGGGGCCCTATAGAGGCATGTGACCATTTCACCTGATACTGGAACCCATCTAGAATTCTGTACTTTTCCACCAGAAGCTGGGGGCAGGGGTGTCAAACTAGGGCAAATCCTATTTAAGGGTGGGGAGTGAGGTAATCCATGTAATCTGTTCTCCCTGGTTACCCCACCCAAGGTGACTGCTGGAAAAAACTACTGGGGAAAAGAACTAGACTCCAGCAGGAAGGGCATCTGGCCTGTGAAGAAGATTATTAGAAGCACATTTAGGGTGAGAACTTACATGTAACCAGTTTCTTTATTGTATTAAGCTTAATTTGCGTGCTCTGTTTCATTTTATTAGTAATCTGCCTTTTTCTGTCTGCTACCTCCTTAACCACTTAAAATACACCTGTTTTAATTAATATGTTTATTTCTGGTTTACAATATAAACCATTTATGTGATTTCTAACTTGGGGGGGGGGGAATAAGAAGTGTGCATACTCTCCTCCACATAGAGGAAAAAGGCAGATTTCATACAATTTTGGGTTTGTACTCTAAAGGAGGGTGGACATCTGGGTGCTGTAGCAAGCTTCTTAAGCTGAGCCTTCTCAGAACAGATCTCTGTCTCTCTATGCAGCTGGGTGTTGCCCTGCCTGTGTGTGTGTGTTAGAGGAGGTTTTTAAGAGTCTGGCTCAGCAAGACAGGTTAAAGGGGGCCTATGATGGCAGAATAGGTAGACTCAGTGGTATCTCAGCGCATCAGATGGCTTCCCAAGGGGTCTGACGCATCACAACTTGCTCTGGCAACGTATTCTTTTTCCCCTCCCCCAGACATGAGCACAACTTGAATAAAGCTTTTTCAGAAAAAGCTAATCTGGTCTGAAAGTGGTACATACTTTGACATATGACTCAGCATTCTCAAAGTCAAATGGAGAAATATGGTAGAAGACGCTACTAGTGGGAAATACACACAGACTTATAGAAGACACCATAAGAACAGAGGGGACAGAATAACCCATCACCACTTGTGTTTCTGGGATCAGGACCATTAAATACTGGCTCTTCTCCTCAGGTGTGAACACTGCCAGCTGGGACTTTGGTTTCACCCATTCTTCTTCCTTCCCTCACATTACAATCCATGCTTATTCTGGGTGGTTCCTTTGTGCATCTTTGATGCTGCAGCATGTTCTGGGGGGTTGTAATCAGCAATGAGGTCAGCAGATGTGTTGCTTCTGTGAGAATTTATGGGAGAATGTGAGTTATGTTAATTGAGATTACTGAGTTAGAAATGACTAGAAGTGCAGCATCTGTTTAGGCATGTTGGGAGATCTTCTGAGGCATATGGAAATGACAGATAAGCCTCCATGTCCCACTTGAGTGCTCAGGGCCAGTTTTGGCCAATTAGCACTCATGGCATTTTCAAAAGAGGAGCGTTATAGGACTGCAAAATATGAGCAAGATTTTAGAAATCTTGGCCCTACAATGGCAGCATACTAACAATCACCCAAATGTGGAGGGGGGGCGCTATTACAATGCTAAGCCCTGATTCTCAGCAACATCAAGATCCCTTCATGCTGCGCTGTCAGCATAAAGGGACATGAGAATGGGCAAAAGGAGGCCCATGAGAAAAGTCCATTTCTCTTGCTAGCGTAGGGGCTTTACCAAGGCTTTGTAGATTCTTTCTGGGCTCCCAAAGACAGGGACAAAAACATGGCTTATAGCTACCTTTTCCCTCATCACTAGGGCTCTGTGTCTGTCATGGAGTTCGTGGAAGTCACTGATTCCATGGCTTTCTGCAACTTCTGCGGGGGCCATTGTGGCTGACCCCAGAGCTGCCTGATCAGCTGACTCTGGGGCTGGCTGCTCAGGTGGCCCTTAGGACAGTCACACCAGCTGCTGCTCCAGTGGCCCCGGCAGCGGTCCTGCGGCGGCGGGCTGGAGCAGCTGCGGTACCGCGGCAGTGGTCCCAGACCGCGGCCCTGGGCAGCAGTTCCTGGCCAGACAGACAGAACAGCTGCGGTTTGCAGCAGCTGGGACCACTGGCCCTGGGCATTTCCCTCCCCTTCTCGGCCCTCCTCCCCCGCCAAGATTTAACCACAGGTATTTTTAGTAAAAGTCATGGACAGGTCATGGGCTGTGAATTTTTGTTTATTTCCCATGATCTGTCCACGACTTTTACTAAAAATACCTGTGGTTAAATCGTAGCCTTACTCATCACACACTGTACCTGTCCTAAGCACAGGAATGGAGTAATTGAGAATCGGGCCTCTAATTAGACAGGCTGTCTAATCTTCATAAAGACAGAGACCCCTTCCAATTTTGAGGAAAAAGCTGTCAAAACAAATTTATGGCGCAAGTATTAGAAATCATGATGAGCCCTAAAAATGAGGAACAGATTATCCCACATCACTTCCTGTGGGGTATCTTCTCCATGTCATTGTGAGAGTCAGGATACTGGACTATATGGGTCTTATCCAGAATGACAATTCCTATGTAGGAAAAAGAGCTAAAAATATTCACATGTACATTCTACATTGTCCTAGTTTAGCATGTACAACTGAGAAAATGACTGTATTTTACAATTAAAAGGAACAAAGCTTTAACAGTGTGTCACATAATGGATCATTAACCAAAACATTCATATTCGGAGACTGAGTAGATTTAGTGAGACATTCTACAGAACACTAGCTCTAGAGATAATAGCCATTGATTAAAAACTAACACATTGATCATTTGTTCTGCCTTTTAATTTACTTAAGGGTTCCATCTGACACCTCACAGTTCCATACAACTCTAGTTCTGAATCACAGAAATCTGAGTCTCACCAACATAAGCACATATTCCAAGTCCATCTATTTATGATATTTATGCAGCATGTCTGTTGATCGGTTCCTGCCCATATAATTTAGTCATAAAATTTCACTGGGCCCATGAAATGTTTTGCTTCAAATTATTAAACCATTTTATCCACTATTTATTATTGCAACACTGTTTGCCCTACAATAGCTAAAGTTATGTTAGCATTTCCATTACAAAACACAGACATGTCAAGGAATTTAAAAACTTGACTATAAAATGTTGCTATAAACTGAAACTTTGCATACAAGGTTTCTACTAACGGTGATTTCCCTTCCCCCTCTAACCCTGGCATACTTGGTATCGAGATTAAAACAATAAACAAAAAAGCCCATCCTCCCCAATTGGTTGCCTATTATGTGTTTTTCTAAATTTAAGGTTTTAAATTTTCCATAAGGTGTCATAGGTCTTTAGTATTTTCAGAAATAACATGTATTCTGAATAAAATGTAGTATTTTAACTCTTGCAGCTATATATTTACAGGACTTTTATACGTAACATATTACTACACATTTGAAACTCAACATTCACACCTGGGCATCATTACACTATACCCAAATGCTGCAAATCAGTACTTAGGGCATATTATTTAGTAGTGGTATTTAGGGGCATACAATGGGCATTTATACATTCAAGTATCTATTTTGAGAATCTAAATGCAAGATTTGAATAAAGTGCCTTTGTTTAGAAACTGGGCTTCCCATACTAATATTAACATTCAGATGGTCCATGCCTTAGTTCAGTAACAGATCACATATGATCAAGAGCCTGATCTAGCAACCTTACCTATGTAAAAAGTCCCATCAAAGTCTACTTGACTTTGATCAAATACAATTAAAAAAAAAGTGTGACTATTTGTTCCTTATTCCATTTTTTCCACCAATGGCTCAATACGAATAATGTAAAGGAGGATGGGGGAAGAGATACCAGAACTACACATTTAAGACATTGCATATACAAATGAAATATTGTATATACAAATGAAAGGACAGTATTCATTAGTACAGTGCATCCTCCCTCATAATTCAGATGTGTAGGCTTTTTCATTCTGAGCGGTTTACGAGACAGACAATCCAATTAGAAGAAAATGGAGGTTATATCTGCTCCAGGCACAGAACATGCCAGTAGAGTTTTATTTGCCCATCAACATATAAGCAAGTATAGAAGGTAGATAACCCTTGATAAAATAAGAATAAGAACCACTTTTTCTGTTCATAGTAGTGTTGGTGTAACTGTGTTGGTCCCAGGATGTTAGAGAGACAAGGTGGGAGAGGTAATATCTCTTACTGGACCGACTTCTGTTGGTAAAAGAGAGTTGAGCTTATGCAGATCCATGGACAATTCTGCACATCTTTTCTTTTAGGCAATACTGCCACTATTGCAATTTGTGCATTCTCCTTGGAATAAATGGTGGAGGGGCGAGGGGCCTTTTAACCAGACATTCTCAGTGAGGGAGGCTCTAGACTTCAATTTTCATTTGTCCACTGGAACCCAGATTTGTTAACCTTCTAGGCATACTGCAAAGTCCAGATAGTTTCCCAGGCAGAGGTGATTGGTAGGTCAGATGCCTGATCTGCAGTTGTAGGTCCTGATCCAAAACGCACTGAAGTAAATAGAAAAAACTCCCATTGGTGTTTGAATAAAGCTAATAACCTTTGTTATTATGAATGGGCATCTTACTTTGTGATAAATAAACCACATAATATCAAATTTGATCAGTCAAATAGTGTTAGGTTTTAACTTATTAAAGGATCTAAAATCTGAGATGAAAACTAAAAATTTAAAATAAATACAATAAAAAATAGAAACAGAGTGCAAAAATTTGGAAAGCAAATAAATTTGAGTTATAGTGCATGGAATTCTACAAACAAAGAATTCAGTCCTATTTCCTGGTGCAAAGAGTTTGAACCAAATATAAGAGCAGGTTCAAGGCTGCATTCAGTGATCCTTCAACACTTTATATCATTTCTAAGTCCAAGAGCCTGCTGTATAAATTTAATGAAAGACTGGCTTTCAGGTAATGGAAAAAAGCTATAGCTAATGTTGAGTGAAGCTTAACAGAGTCAGTTCCAGGACATACCTCTGTTTCAAAAGTTCCTAGTATAAAACAGTACTTCCATCTTGCAATGAATCTCTTTCCTTCTAGTTCTCAATAGACTTTTTTCCAAAGAAGAAAAGGAGTACTAGTGGCACCTTAGAGACTAACCAATTTATTTGAACTGTAGTTCACGAAAGCTTATGCTCAAATAAATTGGTTAGTCTCTAAGGTGCCACTAGTACTCCTTTTCTTTTTGCGAATACAGACTAACACGGCTGCTACTCTGAAACTTTTCCAAAGAAAAAATTAGTTACAGACTCAGGTCTTGTGTTCTGTCGGTGCAAAATTTAGAGTACTAGTACTTTCTAATGAGTATAAAATGTTTCTCAGATTAGGGATTTTGGAAAATAGCAAACTAGAAGAGTAGATTTACCAGTTTTATTTATAAAAGGCTACCTGCAGAAAGACAATCTTAATACCTCCTAGGTTCTTAACAGATGTAACAATTAGAAAAGAAGCTTTAATACAAAATAATATATGGCGCGAGTACCGATAGTCTGAAAAACAGATAAAATTCATTGCTGGTGTCAGTGGGAACAACTCTCACTGAAGTTAGTGGCATAGGACAAGGCTGGAGTTGGCCTAACACAGTCTTCTTAAAAGTTGGTTTGTCTTGGTTCACAGCCTCTGGGATGAAATCCTGGCCCCACTGAAGCCAGTTTTAAATTATACTCCCAGACCATTTTCAGGGCCATGCTAGTATTTTCATCTCATGTGACAATGGGAGGGGAGAGGGGGGGGGGAGAGAGAGAGAGAGAGAGAGAGAGACTTTCTTCCATCTTTGAAGAAGAAACTTTATAAGAACAAGGAAAGATAATAACAAAACAGGATATAAGTTAAAAACAACTCTGTCTCCCTCCGCTGCACTTCAGGTCTTGTGCACAGAATTCTCACCTGCCCTGTCCTGCTTGGCTTCCTGAGACAACTACATTGTATACATATGCTAATTTTCCACTAGTTAAACAGTTTTTAAGTGTGAAAGACTACATCTGTAGCTTTTGCAAGCAGGACTAGAGAGAAGTAAGTGCCTCTCTCATTCCATGTTGTGCAGTTTTTCAAAGCTTTTAGATAAAGATAATAAATGCTTTGCAAAACTGTGCAATGTAATGAGACACTTACCTGACCAACCATTAGCTTGTTTCATGGTTCAACAGGGTTGATGCAACGTGAGCAGACTACTGTATGAGTGGAAGCCAGTGATCCGAGTGAGGCTGAATAATAATGTACTGAAATCTGGTTATTATTGGGGGCATTAAGCATGTATTTCTGAAGTTGATAAAATGTTGTCAAATTGATTTGCAGGTCACCTTTAAGTAATGCAATATACTTAATTGCTGTCCTCTTCCCTTTTCTACTGAACTTCCTTTCCTAAACATACATGCCCATATGGGGTGGCGGGAAAAGAGAAAGCAAACATTTGATGAATTTTAAGGTCCTGATTTTTAGCTAGTATAAGTCAGTGTTGCTTTATTAAAATTGATGGAGCCTTGTCAATTTACACTAGATGAGGAACTGGCCAAGGACTCTGAGAGGTCTTATGGAACTTTCCGAATTGACTTTATTAATGCATTTTTTCCTCATAACTGCTTACAAGTCTGCTTAAGTTTAGTATCACTCAAACCAGTGTGGAATGACTGAAACAGGCAGTTGCAATGATATAATCAAACCACAAATCTATCTGTTAACTAATAAAATAATCCAGTCCAGGAAATTAAATCACTCCCAAATTTTAAAAATGAAACATTGTTTTTCTCCATTATTTCAGAGCTAGCATTCCTGTTGTCTTGTTCAGTTAGCTTCTAAAGGACAAAACATTAAAAGGAACATTTTATTTCTTAGAGAGGAAGATGGGCTAGTGGTTAGGGCACTAGCCTGGAACTTAGGAGAGCTGCTCCTCCACAGACTTCCTGTGTCACCTTTGTTAAGTCACTTAAGGACATATTGTCAAAGATAGTTAGGTATCTAAAGATACAGATAAACACCTACTGAGATTTTCAAAAGCACCTAAGTAAATTAGGCACCTAACTCATTGAAATCTATGGGAGATCTCAGGCAAGTCATTTTACCTTCCTACACCTCAGTTTTCCCATCTGTAAAATGAGAATAATACTGCCTTCCTTTGTAAAGTACTTTGAAATCTACTGATAAAAGGATAGAAAATGGCTTTATATAAGAGTGAGTAGCATTATATATTATTATTATTATATACTTTGGCCCTTATTCTCTCTGTTGTAGTAATGGTACTTCCTTACTGCACAATAGGGTATGCTCATCCACTACAGTAATGGGGGCTTTTCGTTTCATGTTTAGTCAATAATGCAGTGATAGGTGTGACACAGAGGCCCATTGGTGGTTCACTACTCTGTGCCAAAAACTCTTATTAGGCCTGACACACTCACCAACCTAACACACCTATTGTCATGATATATAACCTCTCTCTTCTGTTAATAAACTTGTTTTACTTTTAATCTAAGTCAACCGAAAACTGTGTTTGAAGTGAAATGATTATTAAGCTGCTGTGTTTTGGTTTCTTGAAAGGAGCAATGGACCTTATTACTCCTCTGAATGTTCCAGGAGAGGGTTGCACATTTCAGGGCAGACAGTTTTGGGGAAATTCAGGACTGGGGTGTGTGTTGGGCTCATAGTAAACAAGGCTGGTGGAGACCAGAATGTGGCTGTGGTGTAAAAAGCAAGCTGCATGAGTCAGAGTTGCTGATCCACGGCTGCTCAATACAGACACTCAGTGCATGCTTGTATGAATGCAGAGAATGTCCAGACAGGGAGCTACAGCATCAGAGCATTTTAAGGCATTCAGGGTTACAGGACAAGCGGTGACAACCTCTAACTGGTCTGAGTTGAACCCCAAAATATGACACTCAATCCACAATGGCAGACCTCTGTACCAGTGTGGAATGCCATTGAAGTCAAAGGAGCCCTGCTTAGGCACAGGGCTTCACCACACTGCTCCAGCTGCAAGATCAATGCCATAGTTCACAAACAACCTAGTACTTTGTAGGAGCTCTAAAGTACCCCAGACTACAGCTGGGCAAGCTATTTGCAGCAATCAATCAGATGAGGTTAGCCCCTTTTTTTCCATCTGAAATTATCCAATGAACAATTTATGCAAATATTTCTTCTTATGTGTTGCTCATAAAGTAGTCAATATGATCTACTACTGATCTCAGGAAATTTGTGAAAGCCTGAATTGTTACTACTTAAAGAGCCTAATTTTCAGAGAAAGACGAACACCTGGCCTTTGAAAATTAGGCCTCTTTAAAGTATCTCAAACTGGGAACCCAAAATAACTAATCACGTTAAAAAATCTTAATGGTTTTTGCTTTGAGTATTTGCTATTTTTATTGTAACTTGTCACCTAAATTTCATGTAATGGCTATTGATTCCTTAGTAAAATGACACAAAAACCCACAGCCCTCTTCAGTATAACTACACAAACATAAAACATTTGGATGCAGTCAGGAAGCAGCCTTGCTTAGTAGGGTCCAGCTGCACTATGGTGGGAAGCACTAAAAGTTGCTAGAAAAATCACCCCTTTGGATGATAGTGAGTTGACTGCTCTACTGTCATTGTGAAGACACCATAGAGTAGCAATGGAGACCTTGGTTGAATCCCAAATGTGGATATCCTACTCTTGGATGTGGGTAGTAAGAACAGGAAAGAAGTGCAGTAGAGAGACGGAGGAGCAGATCGTTAAAAAATCTTTAGTTATGAGGACAACGAAAGATTTGAGAGGTCTGATTCAAAATTTATACTGGGCAATTCTATGGTATTATTCCTGAATTTCTGTAAATAAAAGAGATCAAAGCTCTAAGTATTGAAGGTCAGGAAGAAACTTTCCTTGGGGGAAGATTATAGCATACCTTCCTCTGAAACATATGCTACTAGTCACTGTTGGAGACAAGACACTGGGTTAGACCCTAATCTGTACACAAAGTTGCACCAGTTTAACTAAAAGTGTGTTTTTAAATTGATTTAGTTAAACTGGTGCAAACCTCCGAATTAACACTCTTAATTTGGATTAGTTCTGGTTTATATTGGTTTAGGTTGTGTTGTTAAATTGACAGTCACAAGCTATAATCAGTTTAAAACCAATGTGTGTGTCCACTGAAAGGTTTGCATTTGCACTGGTTAACTCAATCAGGCTTTAAATCAATTTTACGCCAAACAATTTTACGCCAAAATTGTGTATGTAAACAAGTCTTAGCTGGACCTCTGAACAGGTATGGAAATTCCTATGTTGCTGTCGGAATCATGTCCCAGGTGTAAGTTCTAAGTTGGTGGTTTTTTTGTTTTGTGGTTTTTTTGTGCATATCCCTGACTTTCATATGCTTATCACCTTCTCATTTCTTATGCAATACTTTCTTTCAGAGTCTGGCTAAATAGCATTCCTCATTGAAAACTATGATTTGCTCATCATCTGCCCTGTGTAAATTTGTAAGCTATTTGAGTATTATACTAAGCACAATACATATCTGAACATTTTTTATAAAACATGAACATAATTCTTCATGCCCTGATAATTTAAAGTAGCTGAGCAAATTCTCTTCCTAGGAGCGGGGGAAGAAGAGGCCAGAACAAAACCCTTACCCATGTGCTAAGAATGAGTAGAAGAAATTGCACGCAAAAAAGAGTTATTTTACAGAACATACATTTGCCTAATATTTGGCTATTACAACGAACCCCCCCCCTCTTTAAATCAGAACTATAGTCAATATTTAGTATTACTATAGCACTATAATACTGCCTTGAGTATTAACCTGACTGAGGTGTTTACACAAACAAGGAGACTAATTTCCACTGAAGAAAACTCTCATTGACTTCAATGGGGGAAGGGGCAGTTCCAAGGGGGTTGTTTTGCTTTTCAGTGCAGACTGACAAAACAGCTTTTCATAAAGAGACAAACTTTGTATATCAGGAAGAATCTTATAGACTGTAATGTAGTTTTAATTTCATTGTATTGATATAATTTATAAACACTCAAATTCATTTTATTTTTACTTTATATTGTCAATGGCCTGATTGCGTGACACTTATTTGCACTAATAGGCACTTATTGATTAAAGTAGTCCCATAACCATCACCGCTGTGTAGAAGGGTTGGAAAGTCAAATGTACAGATTAAGCTCCACATTTTTATTAGCAAATCCTAATTAGCCTTCTTTTTATAGATGCTATACATCATCTGAATAAGTAGGTTTCACTCTCTCTTTCCCTCCCACACCCTACCACACACACTTAGCAAAGGTATCAGATATGTAAAGCAGGGAGGCTTTTTTGGTTTGGGTTGTTTTTTTTTAAGTAGACAGATTAAAACAAACTAAATCACAGCATAAATACAGTGTACTACAAATATGATATCAACTGGAAACAGCAGTGGTTTATCTGAATGTGTGCACTTGGCTTTTGTATGTTTTGATATTCTTTAAAACAGTGTAGACTTGTTTGTGGTGGTGGTTGGTTTGTTTCTGAGGTAGTAACATTACAAATGAAAAACTGAAGCTGCAGCTGGTTTTGGTAAATTAGACATTTCTCTTGGTTTCATATCCTACTCCTCACAGAATCAAAAGAAAACCTATCCCAAATGCTTCTGGAAAATAAAAATGCTGGATCACTCTTTTTTGTTTAGACACCATTATGATTGGCTTTAAATCATTATAAAACTGGTTGCTGACATGTTAAAGCAAAGCAGAAAAGATTTTGCAAAGAAAGTAGCCAAAGTTTGTTTTTATATAAGTATTTGGACTGAGCATTGGAAGAGTCAACATCAAATAAGATTAAACACTTTCTCGTTTTTCAGACTACATTTTCTTCTTGTCCAGGCTCCTTTTGTCCCAGGTAAGCCAATAAGAGAAGTGGAATGACAGATCAAGTTCTCGTGACTGGTGGCCTCCTCCCCACTTCTACAGCAATAAAATAATAAAGCCACCACTTCAACAAAACTGGGATCTGCTCCTGAGATCCCATTGACTTTAGCATAAGGTTTGCCTTCATAAAGAGGAGCATTACCAAGAAAAGAAGCCTAATCTAAAAGACAAGAATAATTATTTTAAACGTTAAGTCCTTCTCCAATGCTCAATACAAATTCCAGTTTTCCATGTTGCAGCTGAGACAATGTATACTATTTCTAATAGTTATTTGGATTTAACACTCCACAAAAGGTGCCTTTTATATTCTAATAATCCCTCACAGTTAAAGCCATAATTAATAGAATCAGTGTTAAAGAAAACCCAGCTATGCCACAAAACAGATCAAATACTAAACTAACCACACAGCACCAATGTACAAGAGAAATCTCTCATCCTCTGTAACCTTCACCCTGCACAGGGAGAAGAAGAGAGCTTTTTGGCTTCTGCCCTAGCCTTGTTACACAGTCTCTTACATTCCTAACTGCATTATAACCCATTAATGCATGATAAGGCAAAGTACACTCAGCATAATGGTCCCAAACTAGAGAATGTTAGGTTAAGGAAGGGGGGGAGGGGAACCACTCAGAGTAATTCACACAGCCATATTAGCAACAATAATAGAACACTTTGACCACTGTTTATAATAGGAATCAAATAATTTCCCCTTCAGTTGGGCTCCCTCCCCCCACCCCACTCCCCAAGGATCTTAAAGTGCTTTACAAACAGGAGTTGCTCTGAAGAATATTCTGATGAAATAGGAAGGTATTAGTCAAAAAGAAAAAGGGAAGAGAAAATGTAAAAGAAACCCCATCACCACAAATGCACCCATATTTAATTTTACACGCAAGTAGTTCCATCGATGGCAATAGACGGCTCACATGTTTAAAGTTACAGCTATGCGTAATTGTTTGCAACACAGTAAGGCTTAACTGTATAGTTTGATGTATTTAAAATATGTACTGTAAAGCAGAAGTGATAAGCAATATGGCTAAATTAATTTTGCTGCTGGAACTTTTTACTTTTTCATTCTATGACTATGTGATTTTACTTAAAAATTTCAAAAGAGTTTAGGAAACAGTACACTAACGTATGCAACTTCACATTTTCCTTTTTAGTTGGTTCAGCAGCTGAGAGAAGGCTCCAATTCTGTATCCACATTTAGACACAGAATCAACTAGGTAGATTGCAACAAGATATCAATCTGTTTGCATTTATTTCTATCCAATAGGTGCACAGCACAAACAATGCCAAATGGGGCACATGTGAAAGTGAGAAAAGTACTCAGTGCATGTACTGACTCTTGGCTACATACAAGCAAACAATTTCAGGCCCTTCATAAAAATTAAAAGCTGAATAAATGCCTTATTTAAGCTGGAGTATCTAGGCTGTCTAAACCTGCTGCGTCCACCTGGTATCATTCCTAATTCCAGCATGGGACTAAAATGCTCTAATTAGTATTCTCCTGGATAGATTTAATTACACCTTCCTTTTTCACACTGGCCCGCTGACAGTTCCTTCCACATAGTGACATCCTGTTTTTCTCTTGAGTGATTTGGCTTTATGTTGCATGAATTCCCAGTTCTTGAGTGATACTCATTATTTCCCATTTCCACTACTCTCATCCAGGTTACAGGCCTCTGCATCTCCCTCTCTTCCACATCATGCAATATTCAATTGTCCTATTGACCATTTTGGGGTTACTTCTGTTCATCTTTTCACTCTGATATTCTCTCTCAGGGGAAGGCTAACCCACAAATCATAAGCTATGACTCCTTTTAGTTAGAGTTTATTTCGCTCACCAGCTATCAGACTGGTCTATTAGCCTCTTTCCCCTGTCATGCCAGTGGAATGCAAATCAACAAGAACAGCCGCTGTCTCGTACACTGTCCCAGAATTTCTAACATGTCAGTAGCTACTAGCGACTCCAGCTGTTCAGCACACTGTTAGGCCAATTCTAGCATCTACTCCAGAGCATCATAAGAGCTGTAAATGTATCACAAATGGATGGGTACAAATTCTTTTAGCATGGTAGCAATAGCCATAGGGGCGGGGGAGGGAGTAGTTCTAGCATAAAGAAGTATAGAGATTCTGGGCTGTCATGCAACCCATTGGAAGCACATCCCAGGATGTCATAAAACAAGGCAGCTCCTGGAGTTTCTATAACTGAGTTCAAGGGCTGCATCTGCCCTTGCAGTAGCCTGGAATGTCAAAAAAAAAACCTATCTTTGCTCCTTCCCCCTGGGGTATGCCTTGCTTTTTGTGCTGTTTATCTCTCAAGAGATGCAGCACACTATCTGTCCATCTATCCTTTTAAAGCTTCAATTAAATATAATGCTATCCAGTTGATTCTTCAGCTCTGTACTGTGCCTTAGGGCAGTCTACACTGCACTTAGACACCCGTGACTGGCCCTGGTCAGCAGACTCCGGCTCGGGTTAGGGGTCTGTTTAGTTATGGTGTAGACATTCATGCTTGAGTTAGCGCCTGTGCCTGGGATCCTGCAAGAGGGGAGGGTTCCAGAGCCCAGGTTCCAGCCCAAGCCTGGAAGTCTACATCACAATTAAACAACCCCATAGCCCTAGACCCAGGAGGAGCCTGTGTCAGCTGACACAGGCCAGCTGCATGATTTTATCTGCAGTATAGACATAACCTTAGAGTCTCAAAGGCCTTAGGCCTTGGTACAACTATTGTGTGTGGACAATTCATTAAATGGATTTAAAAGAAATGATTTAGTTAGATCAGTGTAAACCCCATTGTGTGGAGACATTTGCATTGGTATAAAGTGCCAGATTTAGTTGGTGTAGTCCCAGTGGGGAGATCACTGGGATGGAAAGACTCAGACATGATATTTGCTGTGGAGACTATGGTGATAACCTGTCTGTCCAATAATTCTGGGCTAAAACCTGATCCAAAGCTTATGGACAGTCCCCCAATGGCTTCCCTGGGATTTGGGTCAGGACCAGACAGGAAAATGAGGATTTAGTATTGTGTCTATATGAGCAAGGCATATACTGCACCTTCCCATCTCTGTCCTGTGCATGGCAAAAAGAAAACCCTAAGTTTAAGTTTGGTTTTATTTTAAGTGGCCTTTCAATAAAACTTAGCATTATACAGTAAGACAGCCTTCCCCAAGCCTTTAATACAAGAAGGAGAAGAGTATGCAAAATGGTTTTTAAACACATTTAAACATCCACTGCCTGTCTGTTTCAGGAGCCATGAAGTTGTGTTACTTCCTTGTGCCCAATACTGATTAAACAGTCATGATTACTAATGAGGAAGCAAAAGGTACTATTTTGTCTTCTATACTGATTTTAAAATGTTTTGCCATTTCAAAACTCAGATTAGTTTTTGGTATATTAAAACCAGTATGGACTTTGTTACAGAGACTTTATTATGTGCTCTGAAAGTCAACAGCATGTGCATTAGAGTACAACTTAATAATTCACATTTGGATCCAAGTATATACTTTTTTTCTCCTCTCCGATCAATTAATCTTGATGGATTACCCTCCCACATGTTGTCACTCAGGCAGAACATAATTATTATTGAAATTCTCAAAGAGAGAGCAAAGTCTGAATAAACTGGCCCTGTGTTCTGCTGCATATACATGGGACTAAGGAAAGAAATCATTAGTTGTAACATACAGAAGCTGGGGTTCATCCACTGGAACGGTGTTACCAAGAACAGAAACACCAAAGTTTGAATTGAACTTTTCTGTATAGTATCATAAGGGCACATATCACTTAACGTGGAGAATAAAGATGTGTGTCCCTGTCCTAGCAATCTAAGATAGATATGATAAAGCAGGATACAAAAAGCAATGACACCAGGCAAAGACAGGAAGCAGCATAGTCTTGTAATTGGGACACTGTACTGGGACTTAGGACATGGGAGTTTTATTCCTGGCTCTGCCACAGATTTTCTCTGAGCTTGGGCAAGTTGGTTAATATCTCTGGGCCAAATCCACAAAGACACTTAGGTGTTGCAGCACCTAACTTTTAGTCACCTTGCCACCCAGAGGAATCCATAAACCCTGGGTTAGGCACCTAGTTTCCCTACTCAATGCAAAGGGAGAAAGAGATGACGAAGAATGGGATGTACAGAAGCCAGCAGGCTGGGCTGGAAGCCACTTAAGCTAGTCATCCCCCTAAAATAGTTAGGCACCTATCTCAACTTGGGATCCAGTGTGAACCCTCTCCTTTAGTCAGACACTAAGCTGTTTCTTGCAACAATGGCAGCAACACATGCCAAAAACTCCATACAAAACTGGGGAGCAGACTTCCTTTTTTTACCTTTAGCTTAGTGTTTTGGTGACCCGCCCAAAATGTGGGAGACCCTAGTTAATTTCCCTACTCTGCCCAATGAGAACAGATTTGAACTTTGGTTCCCCACCTCTCAGTTGAGTGCCCTTACCACTGGACTTTGGAATCACTCTCTCTCTCTAGTTCAATGACTATTCACTGTGGATAAATACTAAAATAGTCATTGGGACAGAAAGTGAGAAGGACTCCATTAGGGCATCCATCTGGGAGACCTAAGGCCCAGTTCACATAAGCAGAGATGGTTTCACACTGCTAGAATCACAATTTTTCATAAAATCCCAAGCTTATGTCATGCACAAAATGTTAAGAAAGGGAAAGGAGAGGATTTCAAAGAGCCTCTCATAACATTACATACATGTTAATTGTAAGGTAGGGTCTTGTGAAATGTGTTCCACATTATTAGTTCCTCACACAGCAGGTCTCAAGCAATTCTCTGAGGTCCTTTGTACACTTACTGTTTTGCTTATTACATTTCCCTTATTTTTAAATTTTATTTTCAGATTTAGGGAACCAATAAATGATCAAATCAGTTGTTTTAGAATTGTTTGGGAGTAGATACCATCAAACTAGTCCCTAGAGTTTTAATTGGAGTATCTACTTAGCATCTGTTTGTGAAACCCCATCTCATGTTCAGGTTGATCTCTTAGTATGTGCTTTAATCTTCAAATGTAAGTTGCTTGTCTTGTCTGACTTGAATTATCCTATCTGTGCTTTTGTGGATGTTTGATAAAAATATTTCAGACTTAGCTATGGTTATAGCACTAAGACAACATTATTCTGATATGCAGTACTCACTTTGATGAGTACTCACTAAATGACAAGGGTTAAACAGCTTGTGAGCCCATTTGTTGCTCTGGAGTCTGATTTGTGTCATAAAGAGACACAACCAACTTGAAAAAAAAAATCACATCTCCATATAAAAACTTTGAACCTACTATTGTTACAAGTAACATCTGAAAGCACATAAGGCCCAAAATCTGAGACTGCACTCAGATATTATGGTGATGGGGAGGCCACATCAAATCTAAAAACGGACAGACAGCATTTTTATCCTCTAGTTTTCATTCTGTGCATTTGTTAGGACTTAGGCACCTCAATCTTGGGTTAATGCATTTAAGTGCCTTTGGAACTGGGTCAAAGTTCTAGGTTTAGGCTCCATTGCCATCCACAAAACCCCACTCAGATGTTGTCAAACTGTGTAGGTGTTCCCTAGGCAGCTAAGATACTGCCTCTGGGCATGCACACTGGTGCCTCATCTAGTCACTCAGATGCCTAAGTCCCAATACAATCCACTAAAAACATGAAGATGGGCAGAGAACTTTCTCTTGTCTGCACAGCCTGATCCAATAGACATGCTCAGAGCACACCTACCAGATTGGTCCTATTCTAAATCCAGGAGGAGAAGGTGGGGGTGCTATTGCCATTCACCTTCTAATCTAGTGGTTAGAACTCACCCAGGATGTGGGAGACCTGGATTCAATTACGCCTCTACTTGATGGGGAGAAAAAATATGAATAAAAGTTTCCCACACAACTCAGGGGAGTGCTCTAGGCACTGGGGAAAAGACATTATGATGGGGTAGGAATTTTCCCCTTAATCCGTCCTGTTGAAGCTATTCCACTTTGGAAGAGCAGGAGTGGACTGGAACTTGGGTCTCCCTCCTCCCACATGAGTGCCCTAGCCACTGTACTATGGATTCCATCTCACTCACAGTCTCTCACCCAGTGACTATTTATGTATTTATACAAAGTGCAGCAGCTTCAACAAGAGATCTTGAGAGAGACCCAACACCAGAAAACCCCCAGATCAGTGGTTACTGCACTCTCCTGACTGGAGTGGGAGACCCCTTTTCAAATCCTCTCTCTCCCTCAGTGAGAGGGGCAGAGTTTAGGGCACACCTCTCCTCAGCATCTCGCATTAGCTAGTTTAGGGGGCTCCCTGCCTTTCATAATGGCTAGGATTATATTGCTGTTCCAGTGATTTTCTAGGCCTCTAAAAGAATTAGGCATTGCAACATCTAAGTCAGTTTGTAGATCCAAACTTTTGTGTACAGTCAGTTTCACTATTTTGTAGCTGGTCTATGAAAGTGCTGGGCAACCTGCGGCCCACCAGAGTAACCCACTGGTGGGCCGCAAGCAGCGCAGGCCGCAGGACATACTGGCCGCTGCTTCCCGCAGCTCCCATCGGCCAGAAACAGTGAACTGCTGGGGTCAACGTAAACAAACTGTCTTGCAGCCTGCCAGTCGATTACTATTATCAGTGGATTACGGGCCACAGGTTGCCCACCACTGATCTCTGGTATGACATCATCACTCTAATACATTGTTCTGATGGAAACACATGGGCAAGCTATGCTCCAGTAACAGCAGAGACAAAGCTGAAAGTCAAGAGGCAGATAGCAGGTGTGTGCAATTCCAGGATAAGGGAGAGGTTTAGTTATATTGCATTTATGTCCACCAACTCTCAGAGTCCCTTAAAATATAAGTAAAAAGGCAGACAAATACCCGATGGAGGTTTTTTGTGCTATTGCGGTTTTTAACTTTTTTTTTTCTTTTTTAAATGGTTTTTTTTTGTAAAAGGAAAAATAAAAGAGCATTTTGTTAAAGCGTGTATTACAAACTTGTTTTCTTTTTAAAATTAGTCAGTTTTTTTGCTGATATCCTTTTAAACTATCACAGGTAAAGCAATACGTTCCAGTGGCTGCTGAGTCTTAAACAATGGTTGTGACTTTTATTGGTAATTTTGTTTCTTAATCATAGCAATTACTGCTTTCATATAGTAAATGCTGTGCTTGTTCATTTAAAAAGAGTACTTTTTTTTACTTAAGTTAGTTATATTTGAAACATTAACTTTTTCTTGCTGAATGTTTTTAGCTCGGTGTCTCGTTTTTCTTATTAAAATAATCTATACTTTATGAAGCAAAGTACCACTATCATTACTTTCCATCTTATTTCATTGTTGAAGCCTGTACCTTAATATTCTATTGCTGCAAAACAGTTCGCTAAACATCCTTACTTATTAAGTCCAAGTAGTGCTGCTGCTATAACTGCTTCTCTTGAGGAGCTCCTCTAAGGGATGGTTTGATCTTCTTCCGTTTAGCATTATCTTTCCCACTCCAATACCTGGCTCTCTGAAGCATACACATGCTCTGTCAGACCTTGCCAACTCTTATTTATCTAGCAGCAATGACAAGCATACTCAAATAGTCAGATTGTAAGGATTTTTCAATTCCATGCACCATCTTCAAATTAGTAAATTAATTCCCCAATTTCTCCCCATATTAGGGCCAAGTTCCAGTGTATAAATCCTATTGAATGGAGTACAGGATTAGGCCACTATTCAGAGATGTCCTGATATAGTAGTGAGGTGTATTGGCATACTGCTATAGAATTTGATAAGTTTCTTGCATTTCATCCACAACCTAACTTGATATCCATCACAGCTGAAAAAATACTTTTAGATACCTTATTTTTCATATTTACTGATCTCTGGTGTTTACAGATTCCATCCCCCCAAAACATGCTACAGATACATTTGTTGTCATATCCAATCATGCTCCACAGGATTCTGATCAAAGGAGGGAGTGCTGTTACTAAATGATTAAACTATAAATCGAAAAGTAAGCAAGCAACAAGAGGACAGTAGGTTATTTCTCGGATTTCACAGTAAACACCCAAGCAGTACTGGGGGAGTTCACATCTGCTTCCAGCTCAGAATCTGAGCTTTGTGATTCAGGCTGATTCTATAATAAACTGAAATGGAATGCTGAAACAAGATAGCTAGGGACTTTAGGGAAATTTAGATTTATATCTGAATCCAAATCTGAACTCCATAGCTTAGGACCATCTACTTCATTGTGATTTTTTTTTTTTTTTTGGTTAGGACGTAAGAAATACAATAATTGGGTCTAAAAACTTGTATTCCTTACCCATATAAAATTCCCATGGGGCCAGATTCTGTTACCCTTATTATGTTGATTAACATCTTATTCTATGAACAGCCCCACTGAAATCAATGAGACCAGTCAGAGCATGGTACAACTCAGTAAGGGTATTGGAATCTGACCGCATGGTCTACAAGTGGGAGTTTAGCCTGCGTAAAGAAGTGAAGAATTACAGCCACTACAGTATTTTATCAGTAAGGGGAAAAAAAAATCAACCTTGTTATAGCAACAGTAATTTTAAAATAAAAAAATCTAGCTGGACTGTTAACAGTCTATCCAAGCTAGATTCAGTTATTAGGGCAGCTCTCTTTGTCTTAAATGCATTAAAATGTCATTACCCATACCGACCAAAGTACCTTTTTCCAAAGCCAATGCTATAATTACAATTAAGCAAAGACTTGTTTATTATCACCAAATGTATGCTAATGGCTCACACTAATGCAATCCAAACATTCGCATGAAACATTTTTCCAATTACTGCACAGACTCCCTATAGTGTTTCACATTGCTTTATGACATTTTAAACTCTGTAAATAATATGGTTCTTTAGAAATCTGCAAAAATCTTTCTATTTCCTCCCTATGACTGGAGAAAAACTAAATCTATTAAAAGCACATTTTCATAACAGCATGATAAAAATGCTTTTACTACATTGATCTTCAAAATTGGTGGTGTTAAATAGTGCCAGGGGATAAATAACCATAAAATATAACATTAGTATACAGGGTACTGTTCTAACTAGCCATGATGGGATGTCTCTCCACCCTTTCATTTTTCTTTCTATTTATTCTATTACAGCTATACAATCATACACCCGTTACTGTGGCAAGCCCTTTTTTTCCCCTTGTGTTGAGTTGTTCTTCACCTCTATTACTGCCTAATGTGGGACTAAAGAAGGAAACCGTACAGAGATGATACATTCCATAACAGTCCACATTTCAAGAATGTCTACAGCTGTCTTCATAACTATTACCTAGAAAAGTCTTAGGTTTGTTTTATCCTTTAAGATGTTAAAGGTTTGGGTTTTTTTTCTGGGGTTTGTGTGTATATGTGCATGCATGTTTTGTAAACTAGATTATAGGAACACTTAAGCAGAATTTAACAAAAGTGCCCCCTTTAAAAAGCAGAGTAAAAATTGTAATCACATTGAATATTAGACAATCAAAACTACACCTTGGATTTAAAATCTCAGTTTCACTTAGCTTCACTAGGAACTTCATTTAGCTGTAATATTTCAATTGCTGGTAACACATTCCAGCTGTCTTTAGAAAGCTTGATTTGTTCATCTAAAATAAGTAGTTTTCAAGAAGGTATTTTTCTTCCCTAATCAAAAAACATGAGGATTAATAATATTTGCACTGAAGCAACCATAAATACCTTAATACCATACTTTAATAATTATTCATGGGAGACCCACAATATTCATAAAGAAAAGGGAGAAGGAAGAATATGGTTTTCTAGGCCCTACTGAAGATTTCTGAGTAAATCTCCACAGGAATATTTCCAATGAGCCAAATAGGAAATTACTTACCCTTTGTAAGTGTAGTTCTTCAAGATGTGTGATCCCTACCTGTATTCCATTTTGGGTACACATGCACACAATGTGCTTCAGACCATTGGTCAACACCTGTGCTTTTGCTCTCATGGTGTTCCATGCCAAAAGTATAAGGGGTGATGTGGACTGACACCTCTCCAGTTCCTCCTCTTACTGCAAATCAGAGAGGATGTGAAGCGGAGGGGTGGAGACTAGATAGTGGAATATGGATAGGGACCACACATCTTGAACTCCAGTTACAAAGGGTAACTAACTTTCTTTCTTCTTCAACTACCTGTGTGTATTCCACTGCGGGTCCCTGACAGGCAGTACTCAAACTCAAAGAGTGTAAGGATGTAGATGGTATGGCTGCTTGAAGAACCACCGCCCCAAAGGATGTGTCAGAGGAGGAGAAAAGGCATAGTTCAAAAGGCCTATCCAAGGGAACAGGAGAACATTGTCTCTGCAGAACTGGACTGGGTTCCCCTGGAACAGTATGTGCTGTACTTCCTGTTTACCTGGGAGGTAAACAGATCCCAGATAGGAGTTCCCCACTGAGCAAACATGCTGTTCGCTACTGGGCTGTGCCACTTACCATGAGTAGAAGTTACAAAGTGCCTGATGAGAATGTATGTCAGCAAATTCCAGGTTCCTGGGAGGTAAGCTGCCAATAGGGTGATGTGGTTCTTGATGCTTCAGTTCCATAAATTGACTGCTTCTATACACAGGAGAGAGGATCTTGCTCCTCCCTGTTTATGTAGAATACAATTGTTTTATTGCCGGACATTATAAGAATGTGGATGAGATTGGATTAATCGTTAGAATGCCTTGAATGCTTCTTGGACTGCTCCAAGGTTGAGGATTGAATCCTGGTTTCCAAGGGCATCCAAGTAGCCTGAGATGCATGACCATCCACGTGAGCCCCCACAACCTAGAACATAGGCATCTGTGATTATTGTCCTGTCAGGTAAGTGGAATAGAAAAGGAATGCCCAGGCAGACTTGCGCAGGATCTTCCCTGCAAGTCAGAGAACGCTTATCTAGACAGGAATTGAACTACAGTGTTCATGCTGTGTTTTTTCTAGGTGTGTATATACACACACTGTTCAAAGCTAAGCTGCAGTCATCCGAACAGGAGTCTAGCAAAAGGCATTACATAAATATGTGATGCCATGTCACCACAATAGTGAGGCAAATCCAGACCAGTGTCCAAGGGTTGTGTATAACCTGATCTATCAGTGTGCCTATGACTTGGAATCTGTCCATAGGGGATAAGCCTTTGTTTTGACTGAGTCTAAGGTTGCTCTTATGATATCTATAGCCTGGGTCAGAATCAGAGTAGCCTTTTCCATATTCATTTATTACCAGGGATGCTAGGAGATAGAGCTGTGACAAAGACAATTTTAGGACTTCTGGAAATGACCTGCCTGTAAGAAGACAATTCTTGCCACTTCCAGTATTGTTTTGTTGATTGTGAATTCTATATGGCTAGATCCCATCAACTGTAGAATATCCAGGAGCATGTGCTGTGAGCCCTGGACTTTCTCTAAGGGGATTTGGAGTTTGTCACTGCCTGTTGGGGTGCTCTCATGAGGAACCTCATCTTTTTCTGATTAAGTTCTCTCTTAATCAGGTCAGTTCTTGGACCCTCACCTTCCATTAAGCCTGTCGGCCCTTCACATATAGCAGACCGTGTTTCCTTTATTGGTTGCAGGTGTGGGTGCTGGTCTCCATGATTGGCAGCTGTGTGGGGTTGTGATCAAGCTGCTTGTTTGTAAAACTGAGAGAATCTCTTTCCCCTCTGTCTACGTTCAGTATGGTGTTTGTAGTCCCATTTACAGAGCTCTTCTGTTATTCTCCAAAGCAGGTCTTGGAACTGTTTGTGGTTGTCCAGAGGAGATGACCAGGCTAGAGCAACTGCATCATTGGGTGAGGAAGCTGAAATATCTATTTGTACCAGTGGTACCCACATATCCAGTTAGTCTTTCTGCATAGGCTCCAGAGGCTCTAGTTGACCCTTTTGGAGGGCAGAGGTGGTAAGACTCCCTATTGGAGGACGTGGACCATTGCATATGGGTCCCATGGCCCCAAGTAAAGCCAATATGAGGGGTCAAAAGTAGGTTGTGATAGTCCCCAAGGCACTGGGTACCATCAGTCCTGAGGAATGGGTCCCCAGTTGGACAAACAAGACTGGCTGTGGAAGACTCTTGATCCCCTTTCTGGGCTGAATTCCCTCAGTGGATGGGAAGATGGTTCCAATGGTATGTCCATCTCTTTTGATGATGAGTATCAGGTCTGGTTCTATCAGTCCCAATATTGAGAAGCTATGGCTAATGGATGGAATGGAAAATGGGCTTCTCCCTAACGTTAGAATCTCCCTGGTAAGGGTCTTTGATGACAAAGGGACAATATGGGTCTAGGAGGATGAAGATATCCTGTGGAGTGGTGTAGGATATAGGAGTCTTAGGAGGTTACATCTCATAGCCTCATGCACTGGAGTTGGTGTAATAAAGGAGCCTCCAACCACATGGTCACCATCAGTACTGGCGGTACCCAGTCCTTCTGCTCTCAGTGCTTTGTTTTAGTCAGTACCATGGTCAGTGTCAATAATAAGGTGGGCGGCATTACTGAAGGATCTTTGCTCCTATGAGGTTTCTGATCAGAGCCACAAAGCTTTGGAGGGCCTACAATGGGGTCAGGGTCAGGGAACCTTCTTTTACTAAATCTAGGAAGGGATCTGTTTTTATGCTTATGCGAGTACTTTTTAGACTAATGAAAAGGCCCAGACGAAGGCTCCTTTTGTCTAGTTGTTCTGGCTTCTGAGTCAGACCTTGAGTTAGAAGGTGCACTCCATATCTCAGGCCAACGTACAAGGTGTCTCCCCAGCTTTGATCTGACTGAGTGCTTTCAAAATGAGTTCTTACACCTGCTGTATTTGGGTAGGAAAAGAGCAGCAGATTCTGCACTTAGCAGATATGAGATTCTCAGAGGCAGTAGAGACAATGCTGGTGGTTGTCGCTGACCAAAAAGAAGTGGGAGTAGGAAAAACAATTCTTAGATTATGCCCAGCCTTCTAGGCTTTTAAGTCCCACACTGGGAGAGCAGTGGATGACCTGGGGTGGAGATTCTAACTAACTACTATCTAAACTTACAATTATAGCAACTAACTATACAAAAACTTTGAAATACTCACAGGAAAAAAAATATTGAAGAGGATCAGTTCTGGATACTAGCGATTCTGATGCAGGCCAGGTAGTGGCAAGAATGAACTGGAGAGGAATTGGTCTGCACCACCTTTTATACCCTCAGCATGGGATAACTGGAGAGCAAGGGCACAGGCATGGACCTACAGACACTACGTGCTAGAATTCTCTGGTCTCGGGCATACTGAGTGCATGCATGCCCACATAGGAATACACATAGGGAACAGCACTCAGAAAAGAACCTGCAATAAATACCCAGTAAAATGCAAACTGACATCTTGTATGCTGAAATGAACCAACAGAACTACCTGCCTTCCCATTTGAAAGTTATGTCCTAACAAACTTCAGTTTGGGGAGATAATTGTGTGATTTGTGGGTAGGCTAGAATCTTTGGTAGGTGCCAAATACAAATTAAATCAATAAAAAGTTCCATGCCATATTTATGGTGACAAGACTCAGGGGGGAGGTGTCTTAGTACCTGTCTTAGCTTAAATATCATTGAATTAAACCCTAAAATTTCTAAATGGCAATGTAGAAAGTCAAGCTATTCCAAACAATGATGTACTGATGTTACTAGAAGAACTGGTAATGACATCTTAATATTGCACATCTGAGTCAGGAACCCATTAAGTGTATTCTCATTTTCTCCCCTCTGTAAAGATTGACCCCTAGAAACAACCTGAACATTTTTTAAAGATTGCTTCAAGAAGTTAACAAATTTGAAATTTGCTTAAGATGAAATGAGAAATCTGGGAAGTATGGAGATTTTTTTTAGAAAAAATGAATAAATATTTGCTTGTAATTGTGCCTAAATGACAGAATGTGGGGCATCTGGATTTGGGTAAAACAAATCATGAGTGAAGTTAGGAAAAAAAGAAAACATTTTAGATCCATAACATTTCTTAACACACACACATAGCTCTGGGCTAGATTTTGAGCCCTAGACTCACATTATTGAGCAGTTACTCAGACTATCAATATTCCATTTCATTGATGTTAATGGGACCATTAATATGAGTAATTTCTCACCAGTGGTAAGAGGTTCACAATTCTGTTTTCATATTAAGGTCCTGATTCAGCAAGATACTTTCACAAGTGAGTAGCCTCATTGACTTCACTGGGACTAAGTATAAGTACAGTTTTGCATGTTTCTAAATACCTGGAAGAGTCAGCTCTTAAATTCACACACACTGTGCCATAAACCAATAGCTTGAGTTACTCTGTAATGAGGACCAAAAAAAGTGTATCTGACATGGGAAAAACAAACAAAAAAAACCCTAAACATAATAGTGATAGATTAAAATTAGAGGGTTGACTGAGTAAAATTTGGAAAATATGGGAGCACTGTGATGGGAAGAGAGAAGATAGTAAGCACAGGGGAAAAGCATGTCTCAGTGTGAAATATCATTACAATCAGCAAGTTCAGGGAGGCACTTGCCCTCTCACAGTATTCTTTGCTACACTGGTTGCCACCATGCACTTCTGAGGCAGCGCTTTCTTTCATAGCAACTATAACAATAAGGTATAGGAGCAAAAATTATGGGTGGTCACTCTGCAGGAGAAGATAACATAATTTTATAGTCTTGCCTCTGTATTCGCTTTACCTGTAGTATTAAGCCAGGCAGTAAATAAAAGTGATACAACATTTTTGCTGTAGTACACGGTTTAAATGTTTGGATGGACAAAAAGGTTTTTTATATATTTTAGATATTAAAGTACATGAAAGAGTGAGCAGCTTCCTAGACAACCATGAGAGGTCCCATTTTATGGTGCTCGGGACACCAAATTTGCGGTATTTTCTACAGTAGAACTCTGGAGTCATCGTCTTCTAATCTAACCAACATTTTTTTTTAAAAAAAAATGCCTGTTCTTGCCAAGCTAGAGAGAGCAGATTACACCAATATCATCAGGACTATACTCCCATAAAGATTTTTGCATAACACTAGGGGCTTACTGTGCCTGAGTTCGAACTACAATGGATCAAAGTATGGGCTGTCGTAACAGAAAAGTTTATATTCATGCTATTTTCAAATAAACATAAAAAAATTGCATCAGTTTTACATTTAAAGGCTGAATACCTCAAACGGAAGACTAATTTAGCAATGTAGCATATAGATTGACTTCAAACTTCCCCCTTTCAGAGTAGGTTTACAATCCAGTTTTGTTTTGGTTTTTGCTGAGATTCAGTGTGTTGCCCTACCATGTTATAGGCTGGTGACATTACTATGCTTATGTGGTTAATGAAAAGGAAGAGGCTAACCTATTGGGGATATCAAAGAAGTGCTAGTGGTGGTAGAGTGTTATGTATTGCATCTTTTTAAAAAGGTTTAGTTTGTTTAAAATTACATTCAATATGTTTAATACAAAAGAGCTTTCACAGGGACACAAGTTTCATTGGCAATTTGAACAGGCGATTATAGTTGGTAGGTTGCCATTAGAACTTGTTTCACTATCTCTTTATTTTATATCCTCTGGAGATAATCACAATATGGCATGTACAGAAAATTAGTGTAGGGAATTCAAGGCGTTGGCTCCAAAAGTATGCTGGTTCAGTGTCTATGCCACTGGGAAGAATTTTCCTGCTTAACTACTTTACCAGTGGGTTCAATTTGCACTGTAAATACACTGTGCTCAAAAGAAAAATCTCAGGATTCTGCCCGGAAACCTATTTCACAGCCTTTTTACAGTCAGAAGAAAAATACACCTCAGCATAACTTTCCCACACTAAATAAACTCTTACCAATGATGGTGGCGAGAGAAATAATGATCCTTATGTGTATATAAGTTAGATGATTCTGTAAGGAGTGTTTCAGCCCCAATTGAGCAAAGAACTTACCATGTGCTTAAATGCTTTGCTGAATCAGGTCTTTTGTTACTACAATGATGACTACAATACTTCCTGACAGGTTTCAGAGTAGCAGCCGTGTTAGTCTGTATCCGCAAAAAGAAAAGGAGGACTAGTGGCACCTTAGAGACTAACAAATTTATTTGAGCATAAGCTTTTGTGAGCTACAGCTCACTTCATAGGATGCATTCAGTGGAAAATACAGGGGGGAGATTTATATACACAGAGAACATGAAACAATGGGTGTTACCATACACACTGTAATGAGAGTGATCAGGTAAGGTGAGCTATTACCAGCAGGAGAGCGGGGGGGCAGACCTTTTGTAGTGATAATCAAGGCCATTTCCAGCAGTTGATAAGAACATCTGAGGAACAGTGGGGGGGGGGGGGAGGATAAACGTGGAGAAATAGTCTTACTTTGTATAATGACCCATCCACTCCCAGTCTTTATTCAAGCCTAAGTTAATTGTATCCAGTTTGCAAATTAATTCCAATTCAGCAGTCTCTCGTTGGAGTCTGTTTTTGAAGTTTTTTTGTTAAAGAATTGCAACTTTTAGGTCTGTAATCGAGTGACCAAAGAGATTGAAGTGTTCTCCGACTGGTTTTTGAATGTTATAATTCTTGACGTCTGATTTGTGTCCATATATTCTTTTACGTAGAGACTGTCCAGTTTGGCCAATGTACATAGAGGGACATTGCTGGCACATGATGGCATATATCACATTGGTAGATGTGCAGGTGAACGAGCCTCTGATAGTGTAGGTGATGTGATTAGGCCCTATGATGTCCCCTGAATAGATATGTGGACACAGTAGGCAATGGGCTTTGTTGCAAGGATAGTTTCCTGGGTTAGTGGTTCTGTTGTGTGGTTGCTGGTGAGTATTTGCTTCAGGTTGGGGGGCGGTCTGTAAGCAAGGACTGGCCTGTCTCCCAAGATCTGCGAGAGTGATGGGTTGTCCTTCAGGATAGGTTGTAGATCCCTGATGATGCGTTGGAGAGGTTTTAGTTGGGAGCTGAAGGTGACGGCTAGTAGCGTTCTGTTCTTTTCTTTGTTAGGCCTGTCGTGTAGTAGGTAACTTCTGAGTACTCTTCTGGCTCTGTCAATCTGTTTCCTCACTTTAGCAGGTGGGTACTGTAGTTGTAAGAATGCTGAATAGAGATCTTGTAGGTGTTTGTCTCTGTCTGAGGGGTTGGAGCAAATGTGGTTGTATCGTAGAGCTTGGCTGTAGACAATGGATCTTGTGGTGTGGTCTGGATGAAAGCTGGAGCCAGGTAAGTAGGCATATCAGTCAATAGGTTTCCAGTATAGGGTGGTGCTTATGTGGCCATCGCTTATTAGCACCATAGTGTCCAGGAAGTGGATCTCCTGTGTGGACTGGTCCAGGCTGAGGTTGATGGGGGGGATGGAAATTGTTGAAGTCATGGTGGAATTCCTCAAGGGCTTCTTTTCCATGAGTCCAGATGATGAAGATGTCATCAATGAAGTGCAAGTAGAGTAGGGGCATACATCAATACCTCCTTTGACCATTACTGAACTAAGTACTCCTTACTCACATGACAAGTCCCTTAACTTTGATTAGACACTTTGTGCAAATGAGAATTATGAAATCAGGCCTGTTCATTTGAAACAGGTACTAGGATCCATAGCATAAGGAAAAAAAGGAAAGCTTACATTAGATATTAAATGAAAAAATTAAACAGATCCTGGGCACTCTGAAAGAGAATTCAAACTGTAAATAGATTACATTTGATGTGACAGAAATTGAGTGACTATGTTATGAGGCTAACCCACACAGTGCATAAAAGTAGGAGGAGAACTGTCAAACATACTACTTTAGCTTCTACAACATTAGCTTCTTCAAATACAGCTGTAGACATACTGAAGTGAACAAAATATTAATGTAAACTGAAAAAGGACAAACTTTGCTGAAGCAGAGATCTTATGACAGAGAATCCCTAATAAAATATGAAACTAGAGAAACAGAAGCATTAGATGACCTTAGGTATTTTCCATTTAAATATTTTTGATGAAAATGCAGTTTCTGCAAAAGCCAATTTTTCCATGGGAAAATTTTGATTTCACTGACTTTTTTGCTTTTCCTTTGGGGAAAAAGCAAAGCATTTATTTTCCAGTCAGTTCAGCCCAAATCAAAATATTTCATTTTGTTGAACTGACCCAAAGTATTTAGTACGAAAGCAGTTCAACATTCAACACCATCTCAGTCTGGTGCCACCGTGCCTCATGGGAGTTATAGCATAGGTGGCTCATGTACCCCCTTTTCTCTTATGGGCTGGATTTACTGTCCAGACTACATTCACTTTCAGTGCTGCCCTATAGTCTCCCTTCTATCAAATCATGTGGCCTGTCATGGGAGTCACCTGGCTACAGTTGCATCATGAGAAATATAGTCTGGCCAATGGAAGAGAATGGAAGCATCAGACACCTGAATTACAACTCCCATGAGGCAATGAAGCACCTTAGATGCAGCTTCATGTTGAACTGACTCAAAATGAAACATTTCAATTTGTGAATATTGAAATATTTTCAATCAAATATTCTGATATTTCCAAACTAAAATTTTGTCAAATTTTTCCATGAAAAAAATTGATATTTCCAGATATGTTTTCAACCCAATTCAGAATAAAAAGTTGAAATATCAGAATTAGTTGCTGGAGAAGCACTGTGATTTTTACTTCGCTCTAATCAGCATTTATGTTTCTAGGACACAGTTCAGTTCTTTTACCCTGGTGCATCTCCCATTTATGCTAATTTGACTGAGAGGAGAAATAGACTTAGTTACCATACATGTAGGTCAAGATTATAAATCAGTCAGATGCTGTTTTGGTATGTTCAGACCATGCATACTCCCTGATTTTGTTAGAAGATGATGTTGCTTAGTCCAATCAAAGTTGACTCATGTTCAGGGAAAGAGGTCATGAAGTCTTAATATGTCTCTCCAGATATACTGATTACATACTGAGTATAACACAAAATCTCTATGCACAGATTATCCAGCTACCTGAAAAGTTTCTCTTTATATTTATTATCTGAGTGAATAGCCATTGCTGATCTCAGTATACTGTCAGTTTTAAGTATTTATGTCATTGTTTTTATGAAATGTTTCCCCTGTAATTTTCTATTAATTTAACCAATGGAATGTGCAGAATCCAAAATTTTACTATTCTAGTATATATCCTACAACCACTAAACCAAAAAGTGTAGGACGGAGAATTACTGGTTCCTTCGAGAAAGAGAGAGAGAGTTTTCTATAACCCATATATACACATGAACAGCTTCTAGATATCAAAACAGATATTAGAAAACCTGTAAATATTTTCTCTCGCTATATCCTCAACCCCAATCCCAGAGATAGGCACAGAGAGGATATATATATATATATATATATATATATATATATATATATAATGCAGTTGGAGCCCAAACCAGGATATGTCATTCACTCAATAAAGTAGCACTAGCATATGCCAGCAATGAATTTGACCTGTTGTCTGCAGTCTTCCAAGCCATAGAAACACAGGAAGTCTGCAGAATAGTGCTGGGGGGTGGGGGAATGATTTTTCCTCATTTTTGTTGAAATATTTTTTCCAAGCTTCCACAGAAAGTTTTGGCTTTTTTGGCAAAGTCAAAAAAACTGGTTTTCAGTTTTTAGGCAAAAATTTTGGTTTATAACTAAAAATTTGGAAATACCACTGTGACTGAATGCACCCTTGTATTCACACCCTATACACCATTGTAACGAACTTTGTGCAAAATATGCCTTGTGAGATATCATTTGAAAACTAGTAACTCACTGATCAATAGCATCATGATTAAATGGGTGCAGCAACATTATATGTAAAGTTATGAATTCCCTCTAAATGATGTTGGTAGCACATGTTCAAACCCAGATAGCCCAGTTAGGCAGAACTGGTCCAGCAGGTCTTAAACAAAGGAGTGTTTACCTCAATCTACATAAAAAGTTGTAAATAGAGTCCTTGGACAGCAAGAAGGGGAAGACAAGAGATAAGGAAAATGTGCCTTTCAGCAAACTGAAATGGAAGAGACAGCATGCATCCCCTTTCACTACCAGGCAGACACCATGTCACCTTTTTTACGGTGACAAAATAAATTTTATATATTTATATATATATAAAATAAATTTTTCTTATTTAAATAGAATTTGCTGTGATGGGTAACCTTCAGAAAAATAATCTCAAACAGGGACTGGACTATAAAAGTGAGGGGCAAAACCACTCCAAGTTATCTCTCCCTGTACATCTCTCTCCTTTTCACTTAAGACGCAAAAGAAACAGCTGTTGGACTTTGAAATAATTCCCCCCCCCCCTTTTTTTTTTGGTAGAAATACATTTGGGTTTCAGGTGTTTGAATTTTTTTGATAAAAAGTTGAAAAATTTTCTCATCAAAAACAATTTTGAAAACAATTTTTGACTACTCCCATAACAGATTCTTTCGTATAAGCTGATTATGCAGATGAAATGTTCACCTTCATCAAACTCCTGAACAAAAAGTGAACCTCATTTCTTAATTCTATGTTCAAATACTCCCAGCCCTCAATCTTTGGAAAATTTCACCAATAATCATGCAGAAAGTGAAAGTTAACTGAGAGTGGAGGAGCCCATAAGGGAGCAAGTTATGGTTAGTTATGCTCTTTTTCCCCCTCAGTGCTCAGGCTTGAATCATCTTCCTCTTCACCTGACAGCTCAAATTCCTTGAATACCTTCAAAGTTTCTCTACATTAGATTCAAGCTCCTCTTCATTATCTTTCAGGTTCTTTGCAGGACTTGCCTAAATCACAGTTCTCATTTTCTTTTTCACACCAGCTCAAGTGATATACTCACCTCAGGTTTTTGTTTTTTTTCTTTAATTCCTCCTTTGTCCCTCCTCACTCTAAACTTCTTGTATTCCATATACTTAGAACAGTCTCCATTTCCTCCTGCAAATCTTTCCTTAAAACCAGGGCTATTTGAAAGTTTTCCATCAAAACTGTTTTTGAAAATTAGGTTTCCAATTATGTTTTATGTGTATAATTTCAATATTTTCTCCAAAAAGCATCCCAAAAGAGACAACGTTTTTAGCTAGAACAGAAATATTTTATTTTAAAATGGTGCCATGGAGGTTCATGGAACGTATAGTTTAGGTGTGTTATGCTTTCATTTTTCTGTATGGGCCAGAATCTCTGGCTGGACTACTACTCCCACTACATATCATGTCCAGGAATTCTAAAGATGTGGAGAAAGTGGGGCATCATTGGAGATGTAGAAAACTCATAGAGGAGAATGTAGTGGGCATAAAGTACCCAAATTACAATTCCTTTGTGGCACTGACACTGACATTTTGAATCAAAAATATTGGGTTTTGATATTGTGCAGAAAAGTCAAAGTTTTTCATGGAAATTTTTCAACAAAAATTGGGAGGGGGGAGGAGGAATTGTTGCAATTTTCCATGGGAAAACACCTTATTTTCTTACCATCTCTTTACTTAACCATTTTTTTTCAGTCAAGCCTTCCGTAGATGAATTATTTGCTACCATCATGCTCACCCTTGGGGCTTATTCTAGGTCTATATTATTCCTGTCCAATGTTGATTGCAACCTATGGACCAAATTTAGTACCAACAGGTTTAAGTCCAATGAATTTGGCCCTATGTGTTTTGCAAAGTACTGTACACACCTTTTGTACTATGAAAACAAAACAGTAAAAATGAAATAATGGATCTTTAGACTAGAGTAACTTCAGCACAGCTGAGCCTCACAGTTTCAACACTACTGATTTATGTAAAATGGCTAGTTGCTGGGAGGAGCTTCCTCCCTATATTTCAGGAATGTTTTCATGGTTTATCATCTATAACTCTCCTTATTTCTGAAACAAAAGATTAATCTTTGACGTGGGGGGCCACTTCTGTGTCAATCCAATTATCAGAGAACCACAAACAGAGACTTTGAGTCAGCAAAGGAACAACTAGCTTGAGATGCCTTGAGCATGGTACATGGAATCCCCCAATATCATTCCCTTGAAGAATCAGCTCAAAAAACAGTACCATATGCCTAAATAGGCATTGCAGAGCTGCCAGAAGGTAGAGATTTCAACTTTGGGGCTCTGAGACTTGGGAACAGAACTTGAGAGGGGAAAAAATCAGCTTTCATGAAAAATCACACATTTTTCCACTTTTACATTAAAAACCATTTTTTTTTCAGTGAGGAATTTATTTTTTTTAAACCAGAATATTTTTGCTGAAATATTTTTGACAAGAAAAAAAACTGGAAACATCAACAAATGGAAATTTTTCATAAAACTATTCTTCAGTTAAGAGTAATAAAAGGTAGTTTTCCTTAAGAATTTCTGAGGAAAACACCATTGTGATTGTTATATGCTGGTTGTTAGTTAGAGAGAATAGGATAAATCTGGTGATTTACACCACTGAAAATCTAGCCTCAAGTTATTTTCCCTAGAGCAGCGTTTCCCAAACTTGGGACGCCGCTTGTTCAGGGAAAGCCCTTGGCGGGCCAGGCCGATTTGTTTATCTGCCACATCCGAGGTTCAGCCGATCGCAGCTCCCACTAGCCGCGGTTCACTGTGGCCGGCCAATGGGGGCTGCGAGAAGTGCTGCTAGTACGTCCCTCGGCCCACGCCGCTTCCCGCAGCCCCCATGGGCCGGGCACAGTGAACCGCGGCTAGTGGGAGCTGCGATCGGCCGAACCTGCGGATGCAACAGGTAAACAAACCGGCACGGCCCACCAGGGGCTTTCCCTGAACAAGCGGCGTCCCAAGTTTGGGAAACACTGCCCTAGAGAATATTCTTTTAACAACAACTTTCTGTTTTTTGAGACTTATTGGGGGATCATACTTCCACTAACATGACCTATATCAATAATATGCAATAATTTTAACAAACAACTATGGCTAAATCCTGTGTACAGTTTGAAAATCTCAACCATAGTATGTCCACATTTTTTGGATGGGTCAACCTCAGAACAGGATATCCTTACTCTTTTTAATCGTCTATGACTGTTTCCAAAATAAGATATTTTAGCTGTTTTCTCTCTTCCTTAACCGGATTTAAAAGTGAAGGAAGGAAATGAAGTGGTAGTTTTATTCCATGTGTGACAGGGTTGGGCCAGATGGCTACAGGAGAGTAACAGAAGCAGATATATTAGCCCCAGGGTAAGTAGGCCCCTTTTCCCTGGGTAAGGTAACAGGGAAGGTTCCAGAACAACCAGGAACCTTCTGGAGACAATTAAGACAGGCTGATTAGAATACCTGCAGCCAATCAAGAAGCTGCTAGAATCAACTAAGGCAGGCTAATCAGGGCACCTGGGTTTTAAAAAGGAGCTCACTTCAGTTTGTGGTGTGTGTGTGAGGAGCTGGGAGCAAGAGGCACTAGGAGCTGAGAGTGAGAAATGCGGACTGTTGGAGGACTGAGGTGTACAAGCATTATCAGACACCAGGAGGAAGGTCCTATGCTGAGGATAAAGAAGGTGTTGGGAGGAGGCCATGGGGAAGTAGCCCAGGGAGTTGTAGCTGTCGCACAGCTGTTCCAGGAAGTACTCTAGACAGCTGCATTCCACAGGGCCCTGGGCTGGAACCCGGAGTAGAGGGTGGGCCCGGGTTCCCCCCAAATCCTCCCAACTCCTGGTCAGACACAGGAGGAGTCGACCTGGACTGTGGGTTCAGAAAAACAGCCAAGCTGAGGGCTTCCGTGAAGCTCCAAGGCAAGCAAATCCGCCAATAAGTGCAAGACCCACCAAGGTAGAGCAGGAAGTTTGTCACACATATTAATATGGGCAGCATTTCCTGGCTGCTTTCGTACTGTAGAGGGAACACCATTACATACATTTCTGTGTAGTGAAGGTATTGGAGCTTGATAAAATTACTCCCAGTGATTTGTTTGGATTAACTTCAAGTATATACAGCCTTTGTGGCCCCTGTAAATGAGTTGATATTCAAGAATAAGAAACACAAATGGAGATTGGAATTTTTGGAAGAGGAAGACTTAGGTATGAGTCCAACCGTGTCCATCCAGGGAACGTGGTGACAAAAGGCAAGAAACAGAACTACAGCTATAAACTTCAGTGTCAGGTGCAAAACAGAAATAAGCAGAGGATAATCTGTTATGCAAATGGAATGTGTATAATAAATAAGTCGTTGGGATATCCCCATGGTTTAGAAGTGGGCTTTGAACAAGAGCAATATAGCTTCTAGGATATTGTTCTCAGTAGGTCACAAGTTTATTACAACCTGATCATTGTCCTAGACCTCTGGCCACTGTCCAAATAATCCCAATTTTTATATAAAAACAGGTATTTCACATGACAATGTCCTCTCAAAATGGGACCTGAAGATCAACCTTCTCCAAATGAATATAGTCTCACATCCTACCAGCTCTAAATACCTATTACTAGATTTTGAAGTAAATGGCAGAATATGTAGGAGACATCATGAAATATGTGAACTATTAATTCTAGAAACACCCTGCAAGAACTTGCTGTTTCATATTCTGTTTAAAATGTGAGCTACAAATGGAAACAGATACTGGAGAAATTTCTGAGGGTCTATGAAACAATTTAATCTCCCCCAGAGCTGTATCCATTTAGGTCAGGGAAAAGAAATTATTTGAAGATTATAATAGATTTAATAGAAGCTCAGACTTTCAGCAGGCATATGAGTTTATAAAGGGAGCTGGAAACGACTGATTACCCCAGTTAAAGTTTTCCTTTAAGAAGGGCCTTTAAAAAAAAAAACATATGGAAATCATCATGAGTCATCCAAGCACTTCAAAGACATGCAAAGGAGTTTGTAAATAAAAAATATCTAATGGGAGGCTACTAACAAAAGATTTACTTTATGGTGGTCAGTTGAGTACCTGACGAATCCTCTAAGTCGGCGTTTCCCAAACTTGGGATGCCGCTTGTTCAGGGAAAGCCCCTGGCGGGCTGGGCTGGTTTGTTTACCTGCCACATCCGCAGGTTCAGCCGATCACAGCTCCCACAGGCCACGGTTCGCTGCTCCAGGACAATGGGTGCTGCGGGAAACAGTACGGGCCAAGGGATGTGCTGGCCGCCGCTTCCTGCGGCCCCCATTGGCTGGGCACAGCGAACTGCGGCCAGTGGGAGCCGCGATCGGCCGAACCAGCGGACGCGGCAGGTAAACAAACCGGTCCGGCCCACCAGGGGCTTTCCTGAACAAGCAGCATCCCAAGTTTGAGAAACACAACTCTAAGGAAAGGAAAGGAAAGCAAAGGAAAGCAAAAAAAACAAACAAACAAATTGACTCAAGACTGATTTTCTTCACTGTCACCACGCTGCTGCCTCAGGCCACTGACTCTACTTGCCATCACATTGTATGTAGTTGGCACCCCACATTTCTTTTAAGGGTGAAACACTTAATTATCCCTGTTCTGTTTGGACTTCTCTCTGTGCTTTGTCCCTATTTACTTACAGCAATGAGAGTAGAAATTTAAAATAAGCAAGCTGCAAGTCATATACCTTTTTGTACTCTTCATTGTCCATTTATAAAAATCAGTAAAATATTAATCATACACACACGAAAGGACTAAGTATTGGTCTGGAAGGCTATGAATCAAAAGCTGTGTAGAAAGCCCCAGATGTGGAGATTATAATGCTGAGTATTGTGTAAGGACACATCACAAACTAGAAGGCTACTCGAGTCCCTTAAACTGCCCTTTGTGGACTGCTGAGCTGGATAACATCCTTCCTCCTGGTTTAATGTTTAATAGTACAATATAATGAATAAATATGCATATATACTGTAAATAACAATCTTTAAGGCTCTGATTCCACAAAATGTTGTACTTGCACTTATGCAATAACCACCATATCAGAGACTGAAGCAGGGATCTCTAGAATGAACAGCCTAGGCTGCTACAACTTGAGCTATAACCAAGGCTCTCCAGCTGGGGCTCTAACATACTCCTCATCTGTGATAGGGCACAGGGGCATTTGTAACACACACTCATCAGTTACACTGAATTTTTTACACTGCAAGTAATTCCAATGAAATCAGTGGGACTATTCACAGCGCACAAAGTTAAGCATGTGCGCAAATCTTTGCAGGATTGGGGAATAACTGCATAATTTCTCTTTTAAAATATAATTACTATTATAATTTATCACATACTTTAACAAAGCTCCAGATTTTAGCATGCTCTTGGCAAATGTTAGGATGTTCAGTGTTTGAACAGATGGAATGTTTTATGACGATGGTCTCATTCCGAACTCCTAAAGGAATCACTTTTGCTTGAGGTCAAAGGTGAATTTATTCCCCATGTTAGCTTTGTCCTGAGGCTCTCCCTAAGCAGATTCTGTCAACTGTGCTATACTTCTGCCAAACTAAGTAATGATTTTGTCATGTGGGTTAATATTCCTCTGGGATCCAGCTTTAATCAAATGGATTTCACTAAAAAGAGAATTTTCCAACACAGTAACAATTATAACATTTTGTAGATGTTTAAATGCAACACAATCTATACTTTAAAACTGGCAAAAAGCAAAAACAAAAGATACCCATAACCACAACACCTAAACCAAAATCTAAAAAGAATTCTTTGCAGTTGATCTGCTCCCTTGATAAACTCATGCTCCTACACAGCTTGGAAGCCTTACATACCTTGTGTCCTTTACAGTGGAACTCTATTAATAGAATTCATGTTTCAGAGAAGGAAATTGTCTGCAGTAGAAGTGGAATTTTAAGGTTGCTGGTTCATATGTACTCCCAAATAGTGTTCTATTGACCCCAGTGGGATCACACATAAGAATAATAACTATATATGTTTCCAAGATGGACCATTAGGGTAAAATGTGGTGGCAGGACTAGAGAAGGAGCAAAGCACGGGTCTAGGCTTGTGCCTAGGGCTCCAGCTCCTGAAGCCGTTGCATCATTTCAGGGCCAGACAGCAGGGACGGCACAACAGGAGGCCCCATGTTGTTGTGTAGTTACAGGCCTGATTGCCATAGTCCAGTCCTGGGCAGCAACATAGTGTTTTATGCTTATATTCAGTGTCACTAAGTAAATATATTATTTAAACCCACTTTGGAAGTTTGCACCTCTTTATCATGCTTACCCAAACATATCACCATATGCTAATATAACTGCTCTTTTTTATATTGCTCAGCTATTTTGTCTCTGACCTCTATAAATTCAGACCCGAAAGCAGATCAGAAGAGACTGGATAAAAAACAGTCATTTTGAAATAAAATCAACATTGTAAGGCTATAATAAAGACATTAGAGCAACACTGTCCCCACTGATTTTCAAATGAAAGTAAGTTTCTAAAATAAAAATAATCCCCTCCCTCTTGATATGCACTCATCTTCTGATTTATCAAGGTTTGTATCATTAGTACTGACTCATTTAGTCAAAATGTCAATGAAGTTACAACATGATGAATTTGGCCACCTGATTTTTTGATCACTAATATGTTCAGTGCAATGATAAAGTGTTAACCTTTCTTTTAATAGTTCAGTGTAACCAGGCTAAAAATCTTTTAATGCTCTTTAGTGATTAATTTTTCTTTGCCAGAAAAACTTGTCTCAGAAAAGTGGTACTACAAGTAGACTCCAGTTAAAATCTTCCATTATTCTGGCAGCTTTGAATGCTGAACAATGGCATCCAGAACCAAGTTTCATACACCAATTCCAGAGAAAAGAGAACTCAAGCACCAAAGCACGAAACAAAATATCAGTGCAAAACCAAGTATCAGTGCACTCACTGATAGGAAATAGGAGACCGGTCCTCAAGTTCATGCTCCTCATCAGGCCAAGTAGGGATTTGAGGTTAGGTCTCACTCACCCTTGGTGAATGCCCTAGCCACTGAGCTATTGCATATGAGGGCACCACCACCACTAATTTTTGTGAGAAAGGGGCATCCTTGCATATGAGCCTAACTCCAGGAGAGAGTTAATGACTGTGAATCCCAAGCAGCTGGAGGAACCTTGCATTAGGTGTCTAACTCCCATTCAGAGGTGTGGCTTAGGCCCATCTCCTCAGCATTTCCTCTGGGGTAGTTTAGGCAGCTCTCTGCTCAATGTGCTGGTTTTTGACAGTCTCATTCTTAGGTGCTTAATTCTCCCCATGCATTGTATAGGGAGCCTGGATACCCAAGTCAGGGCTGCAGATTCCACTGGGCCACAGGGCGCCTTAAAGTTGGCATTGTAATACTGAGTCTAAGTCCCCTTTGTCGATTTAGCTCATAGTCTAAAATTAAGGCAGACAAGCACCACTGTGGAATTTGGATATAACATTAGATCTTAGACCCATTACCTGGATTAGGTTCCATAATCAATTTAGATGTTGGAATCAAAGCCTTGATTCTCAAAAGGTGCTGAACACCTGCAGCTCCCATTAAATTCAAGGAGGGTTGTTGGGACCACCCTTGATGAGCCAAATCACCAGCTGATGTAAATGTGTCTATCTTCACTGAATTCAGTGAAACTATACCAATTTACACCAGCTGAGGCTTCAACCCCTCAAAAAATCAGGCCACTTTGATTTAAGTACTTAAATATGGATTTAAGAATGTAACTTCCACAACATCTAGGTTTGAATATACTGGCCTTTATATTTTATTCTGAGATGGGCACAAATCAAATTCCTCGGTCCAAACACCTCTTATTGTTGAAGGGGTTTGAAATCCCAATTTCAGAAATAGCTTCAAATTTTACAACATACCAAATGAAAACCTCCAGATATTAGTTACAAACCCATAACTTTGGAGTATTTAAAATGTTGATTCAAATAATCCACCCTCTAAATTTTATCATAAATTTTCCTCTTACTGAACATCTCCACTGAAACTCTGTTCAGTGAAAGGTTCTTGTGAGTAATAAAACTGCTGTCATGAAACACTGAGCTCACTGAAGTCAATGGCAAAACTCTAGGTGAATTAGGAGGATTTTTTCCTTGACTGGCAGTTCTCAGTTACGAAAATCTTTCAGAACAAACAGGATAGAAATAATATATTTGTTGATAAATAAAGCTTCTTGTATATGAATCTAAGATCAGAGCTGGGTGGGAAACAGGGTTCTTGTCCAAAAAAAATTTCAATTCCACATTGAGATAAAAGGATGCTCTTTCAATATTTGTCATGAAAAATCAGAGAGAGCAAGTACACACAAGCAAACCAAGGACTTGAACCTGGGTCTCAGACATCCCAGGTGAGTGCTCTTACTATTCTGAGGTAGATCACCCTCTATAATGCTCTCATTTTAACCAGAAATTCCATCCTGGGCCAAGAAACCTCTCTAATGATTTTTTGTTGAAACACATGTTCCCAGAAAAAGTTTAGCTGAAGACTAATTGGCATTTTTTAATGAAAAGCGATTTCATAGAGAAAGTCTTAAGCAGCTCCACCAGTGATTACCCCAACTCATATGCATCAAGCAAGCATATAACAGCCTATCCATAGCTTATTTTTCCCCATTCTAGGAAATTCAGGAAAAATAAAATGTGGTGGTTAAGATTGGAATAGTGTTCTGAAACCAAACCTCTACATATTGAAAATCTACATGAACCCACAGACTTATAAGCTTTCCCTTAGCTCTGAGATCTGTGTGTCTCTTGAACAACATTTTGACATTCATTTTGGAAAATTTGCAACACAAGCCTCATTTCTTAACGTTGCTAACCATATTCAGAGATATTATTCATAAATCTTTCCTAAAGAATGCATTTCCAGTAGAGCTTTTTGCTTAACTTCTAACAGGAAAAGTATGTTCATCTATAGCAATTGCTAAGTAATGACTTTTTTTTTTTATTTGAAATGAGGTTGTGTTGCTCACAGTTTCTCACAATCTTCCTTCCATTACCTTTATGCATATTGACAGGTTACAGATGTACTTTGTGGCACAGAATGTTAAACTGACAGTTATCTTGTCTTTACATTTTAAGTCTTTTTTCTGAACAAGATAATTACTTCAGGCTGAGATTTTTAAGATGCAGCCCTGCTTGGGGAACAGTGTAAGGGCAAAGTGCCATAGCAGGCACTCCAGAAGGGGTTATGCTTTTTCGGGCCTAAAGACTTCTGTAGGAGTCCTCGGAATACAGAGTGCACCACTTTTTTTATGGGGTGCAATGTGGGCTCTTCCATAAGGCGTTCAGTTGGCTTATATGATATGAGACCATGGTTTCTTGAGCTGTCTTCACTGCTTGCATATCCTCACAAAGCTGGACATAATCTAGTTTCTAATTTATAACAGCACCAACAGAAACAAATTTGTTCTTCTATTTATGCATTCCTACACATAGCATCCAATTTACAATGTCAGTGCAATCAGCTGAAAAATTCAGATGCCTATGCTGAGGTTCTTCTCCTCATTATCATCATGAAGGATTGTTCTACAAAAATCACACAGATATACTGTGGAGTCCTCACTGAAAATTCCTGCAATCAGTACAAATCCACCAGTCTTTTGCTGACAACAATGAATACATAATAATACATGAAGGTAATGGACTGTAAGGAGAGCTATGCTTTCCACCAAGTTTTACTGAAGACATGAGAGATGAAAAATTGTATTCATGTATATTAAAATTAAAAGTATAACAATGGTACAAACTAACATTTGAACTGCAAACCAGAGAGTGCTGGGTGACACAATGCAGGATACATCTCAAAGTCTTAGGGCTGACTAATTGAATTGCCATTGATAAAATGTCACTTAAAGAGACATCTTTGGAGTGAAACATGGGTTTGCTGTAAATGACCTGTCATTAGAGTCATGGGCAATGTCCGTGTCCAGAATGAAAAATATTGTACCTCCCAGCAATATGCTCAGTAGCAGTTTAAACAGCAAGCGTGGTAAAAATCAGTGTACATGATCCACAAGAGAATTATGCCTCAGGTTCTATGTTAATTTGCTTGCTGGCATATATTAATTGAAACCAATCAATAAAGCCTGTGGTGCAGCATAGGGAATGCAGAAGAAGTAACTGACTCTTACATTTATTCATGTTTTAAACCTGAAAAAGTGGAATAAGTTAGTCTAAGATTTTTCCATTTGTGTCAATACAGATAATGTAATCAATTACCATATTTATCTTCTATTCTTTCAATCCTAATTATAATAATTAGGATCAATTTTCAACAGATTCTGTGTAAACTAGTGTACTATGCTACAGCTGTTAAATATGTCCTTGGATTTAAATAACTGGAAAACTTTTTCCACAGATGCTTTAAACCACACAATATATTTTGATACTGCAAAACAACATTTGGACACTTAGGTCCAGATATTGCAAACTCTTATGCACACGCTCAGCTTTATGAGTGGTCTCATTGGCATCACTGACACAGAAGCTAAAAGTACAGCAACTTAAATGGGTAGTGAAAGATTCTCCATACACATACATACTTTTGTTTACACTAGAGTAACTTGACAACAAAAACTTTTGGGGGGCTCTCAAACAAAAATAAAGGTCAAAGTCACAGAACCAAAAATCGCATAATTGCTAATACAATAGTTTGAAATATAAGATTTGCAGTAGCTCAACAAATCTATTCTATATTTACAATATTGTTTACTGTAGGGGATTTTAATAGTAACTATGTTTATTTTTAAATCAGTCTTTTTGTTACACCTGCTAGCTACCTTTATCAATTTTCACCCTGACTATTGCAACTCTTTTCTCTTGGACCTCCTCCAGTCACAGCTCTCTAGATGTGTGTGTGTGTGTGTGTGTGTGTGTAGAGTGCTATCAACTTTTTGCACAGACAGCCAAAATACACCCATAAATACCTCTATAGGCTTCATATTCATTCAGCATCTAGTTCAAGATTCCTTACCTTCAGGCAGCTCATACTCCTAGAGATGTCACTGATAATGAGGACTTTGGCCTGATTTTCCACATCTTTGTACCTTGTATAGTCATTTACATCTAGGTAAGTCAGGAGCTAAATACTATAATTCTAGTTTGGTAGCATTTTATGCCCACTTTGCACAGGCAGGAATGATTATATGAGGTGGCAGGCACTGGAGAATGAAGGCCACTATCTATCTACTCTTGTTGTAAGTGCTTTTTCCGCTGCATCTCCAATCATTTGCAACAATACTCTGGATCTCTCTGTCTCTGCTGATTTAAGATGAACCCATATTCATTGTCTTTATGCCTCTTAATTTAGCTCCATGTCTGTTTTTGCCTATATAAGCTTAATTTAAAGATCATACAAAGGGCTAGATACTCAACTGTTGTCAATCAACATAGCTTCATTAAAATCAAATGATTATTTGCACCAGCTGAGACTTCAGTATATTGTCTTTACACTGTTTCCTGTAATTTATACCACATACTGTTCACTAGTTTGCATTTTTTAACTATGTAAAGTGGTTTGGAATATGAGAGATGCTATATAAAATAAGGCACAAACTTGTACACACTCACTGCTGGCCAGAGTGCTTATCACAATGGAATTGTTTGCACCTAATAATAAGTATTTGCAGTATGTCATGTGTTATATTCATCTGAACTAAATGTAATGATTAATTCTCGTTAGACTTTCTACTGAAATATTTTATGGCACCATTTTATTTGCCTACTTTTTATTTGCCTACTAGAATGTTAAAAATCTAATTTGTTAAATGATTATTTCCTAAAATAGTCTAATAGCTTTTGATATTTAGGAAAAATATTAAAACAACTATGATCTTTTTGTTAGACAAAGAGATTCTACAAATGTGTGACAACTACTTTTCCAATGGTTAGTTGAGGAATTTTGAGATTTATTTGCGAATTTAAATTTAAATTTGTCACCTTGAATTGTCTGAAATTGAAAGAGTACCCTTTAAATAGTAAAAAGAAAAGGAGTACTTGTGGCACTTTAGAGACTATCAAATTTAATTTCTTTCTGCAGCTACAGACTAACACAGCTGCTACTCTGAAACCTTCAAATAGTATCATCTGATTTATACATTGGAGTCCTTTTAATGACCACCTCCTATCTCTATTCTTATTATCAGTTGCATTTTCATTCTTCAACAAATCACATACCAACTTTACTTCTCCATTATCAGATTATACAATCTATAAATGTTTGTGTTGTAGGTTCAAATACTGCTTGAGTGATGCTGATTATATTATCAATGTGAATGAGCATTGCACACATCAATGGAAGTCCATAGAGGGCACTGCAGCAGGGTCAAGAGGGTTGCTCCAAAGCCAAATTGCATGGCCTTAATTATGTCCTGCATTGCATACAGCAGCATGTGGAAAAGTTGATAGTGTTAACTGCCATTTCTGACTAAGGGAGAAGAGCCCAGCCTGTGTGCAGTTAACATTCACTAAATAGTTAATGCTTATATGAAGGAAAACTAGCTTCCTAGGAAGCATGAGTGGTTAGTAGCAGAAAAACTTATAAAGGAACCAAGCAAAGGTCACCCAGAAAGGTTTTGTTTTGTTTTCCCCAGTAGCTTATAATAAAACATTTGCTAAAACGTTCATTATTGATCCTTGATTTAAATAATAAACTATTACCAAAGAAAATAAAATAAGGTTACGTAAGTGTATCAGGGGCATATACCAAGGAAAATGTTTCAACATATAAATAATGATACCTTACTCTTTTGAGGTCTCATGGTTTTCAGAAGTTATGCCTGGCCTACACTTAAAACTTATACTGGCATAGCTATATAGATCAGGGTTGGGGCGGGGGGGGGGGGGGGGGAAGGACACACTTCCCAGTGATATAGCTATGCCTACAACTCCCTCCCCCCCCCCAGCATAGACGCAGCTATGCTGATAGAAGAGTGCTTCTGTTGGCATAGCTAGCATTGTTCTGGGAGATGGTGTTTCCACACTGGCATGACTCCTTCTGTGGGAGTATGCTGCATCTACACTGAGAGACTATGCTGGCATACCTATGCTAACACAGACTTTGTAGTGTAGGCATAGCCTTACTGACTCCCTACATCTCCAGCTGAAGTCAAGGGGAGCGGTGGTTGCTCAGCACCTCTGAAAATTAGTCCCGTAAGATTTGTAAAGGTATGTAGATTTCAGAGTAGCAGCTGCATTAGTCTGTAGCCGCAAAAAGAAAAGGAGGACTTGTGGCACCTTAGAAACTAACAAATTTATTTGAGCATAAGTTTTCGTGAGCTACAGCTCACTTCATCGGATGCATGCAGTGGAAAATACAGTGGAGAGATTTTATATACACAGAGAACATGAAACAATGGGTGTCACCATACAATGGGTGTTACAGTGTGTATGGTAACACCCATTGTTTCATGTACTCTGTGTATATAAAATCTCCCAACTGTATTTTCCACTGCATGCATCCGATGAAGTGAGCTGTAGCTCACGAAAGCTTATGCTCAAATAAATTTGTTAGTCTCTCAGGTGCCACGAGTACTACTTTTCTTTTTAAAGGTATGTAGGCACTGATACAGAAAGCCGCTTGGTGGTATTTTTCAAAAGCTCTTAGGCACCAAACTCAACAGCATTGTTTCCTTTACACTGCTGGACAAACTGAGCAGGTTAAATGAGTTGCTTAGTGTCACATAGGCTATGTTCACACTTATGGTGGTGTGCAAACTACCAACACTTCACTTGTAGCTACACATCAAGGTGAAAGGCAGCCTGCGTCCTTATGTGTCACTACAGAGCGTAGCTACATGCTGCATTGAACCACTCCACTGGTGGGACGCCAGCAGGGAAAGGCTTCAGCATTTCCCCACTTTCAGAGCCTTTCACTGTGACAAAGGAGAGGCTCTGGCAGGAAGGAGGTAGCAAGGAAACACTCTGGTAGTTCCCCACTTCTGATACCTTTTGACTGTGGTGGGAAGAGACTCCAAGAGAACAGAGGCAACTGGAAAAGGCTCCAGAAGTGGGAAGCTGTTGGAGCCTTCCCCTACTGCAGGAGCCCTTTGCAGCTGCTTCCCCCTGCTAGAGCCTTTCCCCAGAAAAGACACTATGCTGCTACATACAGTAGTATAGTTGCAGGAGGCACTGCTTGAGCTGTTATATATATTATAACCTGGGGGTTCAGGCATGTAGGACACTATTGACCTAAGCCATGCCTTACTTTCTACAGTGCTATTTTTACCCATGCTAACTGAGCATTACTCTACACGCTGACCTACGTGTAGATGTACCCATTCTGAGCCCAAGACAGATTAAGGAATAGAAAGTAGGAGTTCTAACTTCCAGTTCCTTCTCGCCCTTAGCACGCATTGATCTAGAGGCATCAAGAAGTTGGTTCTGAAAGCTGTCCTGATACCACTTACATCTGCTGCTGGGCAGCTCTAAGTTTATTCACTAAAAGCAGCCTTTAATGCATCCTACACCAGTGAAGGATTGATGTAGCTACACCCCTCCAGCACCCATTATGTCCCCTCCTGTGACATGCCCTCCATGCTGAGGGAGGTGTAGGGCAGAAGTACATACCAAGCTGCAGCACAGTTTCATCGAGCAGGAATTTCCCCAACACTAGAGGAGTTCTCTGCTGAAATTCTGATTGAATCCAAACACTGGATTGCATTGAAGAACCTTATCAATTGTGTCCTTCAAATAACAGAGGGCTGAAATGCTCAATAATGCTTGCTTGCTTTCAGTCTTCTGCTTAGATGATGAAACTAGGAATTGGTTCCCTGAAAGAACTGTTAATAAAGGCCAACATACACAGGAAACAGATTTAATACAATAACAGTAAACGAATACTCAATTTAAAATTTTCATAAATCTACAAAGCCAGCTGACATACATTGAAAGGCTCCTTAAGGTGATAGCAACTATCAGTTGCTAATATTTCCCCAGCTATCTTTGTCAAAATATAATGTGTGGTAAGCAATGAATACAGAAAAAAATAATTGTCAGTCTTTAAGCATAAATATTGGGAGGACCAGAAGTTCACAGACAAAATAATTTCAAAGTAAGTGCAAACAGATTTACTCATGGTGGCACAATTAGCTTCAGTGTATCTGTGGATAGATGGTGAATACAGATGTGCAAGTGAGTTTTCAAAGACAAATATAGTTACCAAATTCCCTTCTGGTCATGAAAGTTTAAATGATTGAAATCCAAGAATTAGAAAATTTAAGTTCCTAAGGTTAGGAGCACAGATGCCAAAATACCACTAATCACTTAGATTACCTGATCAAATTCCCTGTTTAACTTGTGATGGAGAAAAGGCCACATAAAGATTCAGGGTGAGAAACTGACAAAAAAAAAAATAAGTGTCATGGGGTGATATTTTAACAAGAACGCACAAATACAAAAAGTAGCAATGAGTTTTAGTTAAGAAAGGGAAATGTTAGGATAAATACAAGTAACTATCATATAATAGTAAACTCTCCTCATCCTCAATCTTGCAAACATTTAAGCACATGTTTAACTTTAAGCACATGAATAGACACATTACATGTGTGCTGAAAGCAAAGCTCAGTCTCATTAAACATGATGTTTGCCAGATCTGGGCCTTGGACAATGGAATAATGTCCTAACGGATTTTGAGGTATCAACACAAAAGTTATTTGTAGAACTCATTGGGAATCCTCAGAAATGTATGAATATTCTCCTGGTTGCAGGGGATGGGCTAGATTTTCCAAAAGGACCTTTCTAACCCAGCAATTCACAAATGAATAGACTTTTAATCTTGCACCAACAAAATGAAAACCATTAACCTCACTCTAATCATCATGTCCGATATCCTAGTTTTGCCGTTATTATTCATGATACCAAACCACCAGATCAGAAAGGTTTTCAAGGATTCACAACGGTTTCATACGACATTACTGGTTAAACACCTCCAGGTTGTTTAACTCCCGGATAAACGTCTTGAAAGGTCCTGCCTATCTTTACTGTCTTCAGGAGAACTGGGTGAAATTTTTCACATACGTATTTTGTTCTGTTGAAAATATGCAGATTCTGGTCAACCAAAACTATTTGTAAATTCAGGTAGCTTTTGGCAAATAGTTTCAGAATTGGGAAATATCAAAACAGTTTGACTCAGTACAGTATTTCCAAAATGAAATATTTTGACTTAGTTTCAGAAACACTTTCATTTTGGAATTTCCCTAAGTTTCACTGTACCCATTTAAGCTGCTAATAATGGGTAGTAACAGCTAACTATATTCCATCTCACTTGTCTTGCAGTACTAAAAGCAAAAGCCTGCCCACTTTATTCAACTAACCAGTCACACTTTAAATATTTCATTACCCCTTAATGTACACTGCACCTTGCAAACTGTCCCGAGTAAGAGGCAGCACATAGCTGCACTGCACCAGGAACACAGCAATTGTGACTCAATTCCAGACAGACAATCCCAGCTCATTACCAACAAAGCCTAAATCATTCCCTAGTCCTATTAAATTAAAAATCACTTTTTTCTTCTTCCACATTAAGTTTATGCATTACTGCCTCAGATAAAATGTATTAGATAAGACTCCCTCAATGGAACCTAAAGCTTCGAGTGTACTTTTCATGAATAGTGTAAGGTGTTTCCCACACTTACAGGGGAAGAGTTATTTAGACCTGGTCTACACTACACAGTTAGGTCGATGTAAGGCAACTGTAACAGGGTCCATGAACCGCCCCTCTTCCTGGGGCCCACTTGCTGCCCCCAATAAGGCTCAGAAACGCTTTAGGGTTGGGCAACCCCCCTTGTCTTTATTTACATAAGGTTCTCCCACCACCATTGGGTCTCTATATACAAGTCTTGCAGGATTAGTCAACCTCTTTTACAGGCAGAGTCAGCCTTCAGCTAGGAGGCCTCCAGTTCCCTCCCTGACTGACTTCTCCCTGGCTGCCCCCAGCCTTCTGGCTGCCTCCCAGCCTTTATAGCCCTTGGCTTGTCAAGCCAGCAGGTGTTGCCTATCCTCAGGCCAGCATCAGGCCTTTTCCACCAGCCCCACTCTGTTTTGCACCAGCACCCTGCTACATACCTCCCCCCTTAAGCCGATGCCAGGCCTGATCTTCCTCGGCCTAGGGTTTTACTCTGGGGGTGGCCTCCCTGCCCAGCAGGATAATCCCTGGGCTGAACCCTGTGGGGTTTTGGCATGCCCCACCCACAGAAGGTGCATTAGGTAGGAGGTGGGCCACCCCACAAGTCCATCTCTGCCCAGAGGTTGTCACACCAGTCACAACCTTGGGCAGGTCACCCCAGACGCTCTTTTTCCTTCCCTGGTGGGGGAGACGGATCAGAGCCAACTGCCCCAAGGCTACCCCCTGTCTCCAGTTGGGGCCTCTGCCTCTTGGAGTTTGGGCCTCCCCGTTTTGGGTTTCTACCCTCTGATCTTTCTTTAGCTCCTCTGCCTCTATCACAGGGATTCCCTCCCCTGGGTGGTCCCATCCTGGGATGTCTGTTCCTTCATAGTTCCCTCCCGTAGGGTCCCTATCCTGACTGTGTTGTCTAGGGTTTGTATCTTTCTCCCCTTGAGGTTGTGAGGACTCCCCTTTCTCAGGGTCAGCCCCCATAGGGGCCTGGACCCCTCCCTCCAAGGTCCTCTCTCTTGCTTTCTCTGTTGGTTCCTCCCCGTGTCCTCTTTCCCTTTTGGGGAAGGGTTCCAGTCCAACCCCAGGACCACCGGGTAGGGCAACCCCTCTATTACCTCCACCCACTTCCAGGCAAACCTTCCCTGCACCTCCAGGGGTACCTGGGCCACGGGACAATACTCCCCATCCCCGTGGATGCATTCCACCAGCATCCTTTCTACAGGGATAAGCCAATACGGCTTCACCAAGCGCCGCTGTATGAGGAAGCGGGCTGAGGCTGTATCCACTAGACCACTCTGGGGCTTTCTCCCCACCTGGGGATGGTGGCTATTCCACGCCTCTTCTTCTGCACCCCAACCTTGGTCCAACCACAGAATTCAGCAACCCCACAGTCCATCACTGGGCAGTCACAGCTCTTATGCCCCGGCTGTTCACAGCACCAGCTTGCAAGCTGTCCCAGGCGGCTAGAGGTTTCCATGGGCTCCTCCCATTGCTTGTCTACCCGTTTCCCAGCAGGGTGCTCACGGGATTTCTTGCCTCCCTCTGCCTCTCACAGGGTCCAAGAAGTCTGCCTCTGTATATTCCTCCATCCTTTTGACAGCAGCTTCTACGGTGCAGGCTGATGTTGCCGCACCCAGACCCGCATGCTATCTGGGAGGCACTGTACAAACTGTTCGAGAATCACCTGATCCATAATCTGCCCCACTGTTTCGGTGTCAGGCCTCAACCACTGCGTTGCCCAGTCTGTTAATCTCTGGGCAAAGGCCTCAAAACTTTTGCCGGTATTTCTCTGACGAAAGCCCCAGGTGGTCCAAGATGGCTGCCTTCACTGTGTCATAGTCCCTAGTCTGGGCATCCATCAGGGCCATATACGCCACTTGCACATCCCCAGCAAGATATGGAGCTAGCCACAGGGCCCAGGTTGTCCTGTCCCATCCTGCACCCAGGGCCACCCACTCAAAGGTGCCCAAAAATGCGTAGGGGTTGTCCGCCAGGGCCATTTTACAGAGACTAAGGACCAGAGGCCAGGTGCCATCTCCCCCCGCAAGACTCATCAGTTTCTACAGGAGCTGCTGCTGCAGTGTTGCCTGTTCCTTGATAAAGCCCTGCAAAATCCATTGTTGCTCAGCCTGCCAACCCAGTAAAGCTTGCCTCTCCAGCTGGTGCTGAAAGGCTTGCAGTGTCTTCTGCATCTCCCCATGTTGTTCTGTGAGCCACTGCAGAGTGCCCTCCATCTCCGGGTCACCAAACTGTGTCTCTGGCAAAGGATCCCGGACAAGCCCCCACATGTAACAGGGTTCACAACCTGCCCCTCTTCCTGTGGCCCGCTTGCTGCCCCCAATAAGGCTCAAAGAGGCTTTAGGGTTGTGCAACACCCATGTCTTTATTTACATAAGGTTCTCCCTCCACCAGTTGTCCCTCCCTCTATATACAAGCCTTGCAGGATTAGTCAACCTCTTTTACAGGCAGAGTCAGCCTTCAGCTAAGAGGCCTCCAGCTCCCTGACTGATTTTTTCCCTGGCTGCCCACTGCCTTCTGGCTCCCTCCCAGCCTTTATAGCCCTTGGCTTGTCAGGCCAGCAGGTGTTGCCAATCCTCAGGGCAGCATCAGGCCTTTTCCATCAGCCCCAATCTGTTTCCCGATTGGAGCTGACTGGGCACGGGCTTATTAGGTGCTTTTGCACCAGCACCCTGCTACACAACTTATGTCCACCTAATGATGTCAATGTACACACTGCAGCCTTTTCCCACAGATGTAAATGCCTTACTACAGCAGCACAATAATTCCACCTCCATAAGAGGCATAGGGTTTATGTCGATAGTTAGGGTGACGCAACATTTGCATAGACACTGCATTATTTACACTGGCTGTTGGCTGTCTTGTCAATTTCAGGGCCCCCATGCCAGAGCTCTGAAATTGACAAGAAAGCTGGGCAGCAAAAGCCCAGCTCCCCACTCCTACCCAGGCTGCACCTACCTGGCTCCCCATTCCGGCTCAAGGCGCACAGAAGCCTGGGCAGCTTCCCCCCAGTCCCAGTGGGGAGGCAAGACGCTCAGGTGGCTGCCTTGCACTCCTGGCTGGGAGGGGGCAGCCAAGAGCCTGGGGGCAGCTGGGCTTCCAGTAGGGAAATGCACCGAGAGCTCTAGCTCTCATCCCCTCACAGCGTCCCTCTTCAGATGATGTTTGCACTCCTGGTGAGACCTAAAATAGGTCAACTTATGTCTGTAGTGTAGACATGCCCTTAGACAGTGCCTTACTGGAGGTTTATTGGACACTTTTCAAGGAAGCAAGAAAACAGGTCTCAGTCTGAAGTGTTTATGATAAATAACAAAAGAATAAAGTCAGACAAATAAAAAAAAAGACCTTATCAGGAGAGGACAAGAAATGGAAGGATGGATAACAGTGAGTGAATGGAGATGGAATAGTTCTTGATCAGGCAAAGCTCTCACTGAAGACAATGGCAGTGTTGCTTACTTAAATGATGCAGGATTGGATCCATCATTTTTTTTTGTTTGTTTTGAGATTGTCTTGGGTTTTGGAAGGCTTTAATACACAATAAGTTTATAAAAATAGCACTTTAGCAGAAAATTGCGATAAAACACTAAGCTAATTTACTGCTTTGAATAATTTATATTTGTAAAGAACATATCTGACTTAATCCAATGTCTTAATTTTATGTTCAAAGAATCTCTTTTAAAAATGGATATTATTTAAGATATTCCTCATATATCCCCAATTAATTTCTCAACACTTTCTACTTACTGACCCATGTGCTCATAAAGACATAATTTAGAAAGCACTAACATCAATATTTAATTTAAGCCAAAATTTTAAAGTTACATTAAAAGTTAAAAAACTAAATGCCTACTAAAGGAACACAAAAACAAAAAGCAGATTTCAAACGCAATGTTAAATAGCTACCTATCAATCTTCCCCATGATACTTTCAACATTCATACTATCTTAGCCTGCAGATCCAATTATCCTCCAACATTTGCTGCTCAACCATGCTGAGATTATTCACTAGTCCTCTAGTTAGACTATAATAAAAGGTCTGTAGGTGCATTTACACTCAGAGAGATATACACTATAGGTGTTAGAATTGCAATTGTCTTCTTTTGAGATACATATAATAAACACAGTGCAATGGCAAATCAGACTACTGCTAATTTTTCAATCAATTTACATGATACATTGACATATTATTAATTATCTATAATAAATATGGTAGTGCTCCAAATGTGCTAGGTGGAGAACAGACATAAGAAGAAAAAGTCCTTTGACCTGAAGGAGCTTACAATTCAAGGCCCTGATCCTGCACTAAGGACCATTTGGATGAATCCCTATGCTCATTCAGAGTTCCATTTAAGTCAACATGGCTCCACAAGGAGACAGGGGTCTGTCAAGATCGAGCCAATTGCAAGATAAGGGCTTAAAAAAAAAAGAGTGGAACCTCATTAATCTGTACACATTATTATCTGCACAAAAGTTGGTAGATACTTGCTACCTCTTAGCAAAAATGTAATAGCACAGACAACACTGTAGGTAAATCTCACATTTCTTATGCTGCATTGTTTTTATGAAATTGAACTATTGTATATTTAACTGTATATTGTAAAAAATATTTTAACAATCCCAGCTACAGGACATCCGCAGGGTTTTTATCCTAGTTACCAGCAGACCCCTACTGCCTGAGCTAAAGGAATAATTTCATTAGCTGGCAACAGTAGTAGGCTGTTTTCCTATGTGTGAACCACCCGCTAGAGGAGGATACAATGCACACTTTACAGGAATTATACCTAATCACATACCAATATAAAACAAACCAAGAGCAAAAAGAGTTATTAAAATAAATTTTAAAAATGCATTTCACTTTATGCAGTAGCCTTACTTTCTTATTGTATTTCTACTACTTTTACTGACCAATTTGCAAAATCAATAACTAATAATAGACTTTAAAGTTATTAATGTCTCTCTCTATATTTCATGAAGGTATTGAGGTGCAGGTTGTGCCTCCAGTGTTGTTAAATCTACTTACCACACTGCTGTTATGTAATGTCCTTGTTCAAAATTGTGACTTAACATGTGCAACTAGTTGAGAAGGACACCTTCTGAAGTCATAATCTATTAAAGATTTTATTGCTAAACTACATCACAGAACATTAATCTACAGAAACTATGTAACATGGATAGCAAAAAGGCCAGCTATGGTCTCCCAGACTGTTTTAATAAAATCAGTGAACTGTCAATGGTAATGAATGTGAATGAAGGATCTTTTCAGTGTTACAAAATACAAAGTTTCCATGTTTTTGCCACTCGGTGACATGACCTAAGTAGGTGATGGTCCTTCACATAGACCTTTCTTGGTTGATTTTTTATTATTCAAACATAAAAAACACTTGTTGAAAATCCTGTGAGTTGCTAAGGGATAATAAATGCAAACACATAATCATACTTTCACCTATGTCAGATTCTTACACATACACTCACAGTCAGTTCCCGTAAACGGTCCATTCCCATCGTGAATTAGTTCTACTCATTGATGTGGTCTTTCTGACTGTGATTGATTTGCTATGAAAAGGGACAAAGTGTATTAAATAATTTGAATTCTTTGCTGTGGGTACATACTGAGCCGTCTGCATGCCAAAAGGGTACCAAAAGAGGTGAGACTCCTTATCAGATTATCTGAAATTAGTGATTTTTGGAACACTGTAATTTAATAACTTTTCAACCCAATAGTACCTTAAACAGTTCAAACATACTAAGATTTGTAATTTCAAATACCTTTTTCCCCCAAAGATATTCAAGACAGATAGAACTAGAAGACTGTAAAGATTCCCATTGGGGAAAATTCTGATGCTCAATTAACCATGGAGTCACTATCAGAGTTTCCATAATATACCCGTAAAATAATCACTTCTATAAACAAGTATAAGGGGATTATATACAATTTGAAAAGACACAAATCACTCAGTAATTTGTCTTTTTCAGCAATTTAGTATAGGCCAAATTGTGGCCTGGCTAGCATAGAGTACGGAGAGCCAGGTATTCGTATCAAAGAAAACAACCTAGGAAGAGAAGCAGGCTCTATTGGAAGTGGACAGAGCCTTGTCTCCACCCCTACTCCACCCCCCTCAGTGAACTTGGCAAAGAAGCTGTGCCAGTTTTAGACCCAGTACAGTTTACTCCTTCTCTGCGGCAACCCTCTGGGGATGCTCTGGAGCAGTGCAACAATGTACTCAGGGTGGATTGTAAACTCACAATCTAGCCCTATATAAAGTACAACACTGAAATTGATGCATTTCTCCTTGACAACTCTATAACACTGTCTATTCTGGTCTCGTCTAGCACTGGTAAGATCAGGACATGTTTTATCTTTAGTATAACCTTGTAAAATGCTGCTTATTGTTAGTAGATACATAAAATATAATAATTTTATTGCAGTAGAATAAACAAGTAGGTGCAGCAGAATGCTTTTGATAGTATTCACAGCTATGTGTGAAAGGAAACAAATATATACTGATTATGTCAGTCACTAAAATAGCCCAAGTAAAGCTATGCTGTAGAGAGTATTTTTTTTTCATCTTAGACAAATTTAGGAGACACTAAGCATTTGCAGCTAACGTAGGCTTTTCCATAAAAATATATTTATAAAACACTGTAACTGATAAATAGGGCTTAGTATAGATTTTAGTGGTATTACAGTAAAAGAGTCCTTTTACAAAGAAAAAATGTACAGTAGTTTAAGTTAATTAAAAAAATCAATTAAAAAATTACAGAATTACTGATGGAATAATTAATGCTCAGCCTGTTCCTGCTCCCTTTGAAGACTTTAGGAGTATTGCCTTTGACCTGAATGGATGCTGGATTAGGCCCTCTGTTATATCTCAGACAAAAAATCCTGTTAGCCTGGGAGACTACATGTCAGTAACTTAAAATAATATTGTACTTACCCAAGAACAGGCAATAGAAACCCAGGAAAATCAAAGTTAAGACTGAACTTAAAAGAAATTCAAACATGGGGGGGGGGGAATGCACAATTTATGCACCCAAACAACCTTAACTCTGCCCTGTAGTGATGTCAATTTTTATTAATGCACTATAGTGTTTGACATGAGTATTCATCTGAAAAAATAACGAGGAGTCCGGTGGAACCTTAAAGACTAACTGATTTATTTGGGCATAAGCTTTCGTGGGTAAAAAAAACACTTCTTCAGATGTATGGAGTGAAAATTACAGATACAAGCATAAACATACTGGCACATGAAGAGAAGGGAGTTGCCTTACAAGTGGAGAACCAGTGATGACAAGGCCAATTCAGTCAGGGTGGATGTGGTCCACTCCCAATAACTGATAAGGAGGTGTCAATACCAAGAGAGGGAAAATTGCTTTGGTAGTGAGCCAGCCACTCCCAGTCCCTGTTCAAGCCCAAATTAATGGTGTTAAGTTTGCAAATGAATTGTAGCTCTGCAGTTTCTCTTTGAAGTCTGTTTTTGACTTTCTTTGTTGCAGGATGGCTACGTTTAAATCTGTTATTGAATGTCCAGGCTTATGCCCAAATAAATCTGTTAGTCTTTAAGGTGCCACCAGACTCCTCATTGTTTTAGTGGATACAGACTAACATGGCTATCCCCTGATACTTGACACCATGCAAGGCACTGAATTTAGCCTTATGAAGTGGAAATCCATGAACTTCATGAAAAACTTGCACAGATAGAGACAGACATAATCTTCCTATCCAAGTGAAAACAGATGGATATCATACCAAATAGATGGAAGGTAAAAATCCATTGCAATCAACATATTACGCTGACTATGGTGAGAGATTGAGCTACACACTCTCAAAGAAACTGAAGAATCACCTGATCAGCATCCTGTACAGCAAACAGGAGAAGATCAATAATGAGCTCTCAAAACTGGAGACTTTCATAAAAAACCATCCTTCCAAATGGCTGGACTTTACAAAAACAAGAAAAGCCATTTACAACACACACTTTACTTCTCTACAGAGGAAAAAGGACAGTAAACTATCTAAACTCCTACATGCCACAGGGAGCTACAACTGTGGTACCCTTAACTCACCCAGCAACACTGTTAATCTATCCAACCACACACTTAGCCCGTCAGAATAGTCTGTCCTATCTCGGGGACTCTCTTTCTGCCCCACCACCCCCCACGCACATAATACAGTTCTTCGGTGATCTGGAAGCCTACTTTTGCTATGTCCGACTCAAGGGATATTTTCAACACACCACTGAACAGCACACTTATCCACAGGAACACTCCTACCAACACTACAAGAAGAAGAATTGTGTGTGGACTCCTCCTGATTGCCAAAATGACAGATTGGACTTCTACATAGAAGTACATCTGCTTCCATAGACGTACACAGGCTGAAATTGTGAACAAACAGCATCACTTGCCCCATAAGCTCAGCCGTACAGAATACAACGCCATCCACAGCCTCAGAAACAACTCTGACATTATAATCAAAGGGGCTGACAAAGGAGGTGCCATAGTCATCATGAACAGGTCGGATTATGAACAGGAGGTTGCCAGGCAACTCTCCAACACCACATTCTACAGGCTGCTATCCCCCGATCCCACTGAGGAGTACCAAAAGAAACTATACCATCTGCTCAACAAACTCCCTGCTACACCATGGGAACAAATCTACACAGACACACCCCTAAAGCCCCGCCAGGAGTATTCTATCTGCTACCCAAGATCCATAAACCTGGAAATCCTGCACGCCCCATCGTCTCAGGCACTGGCACTCTTACAGCAGGTTTATCTGGCTATTTAGACTCTCTCCTCAGACCCTACGTTACCAGCATGCCTAGCTATCTTTGAGACTTTCTGAGGAAACTACAATGCATTGGTGATCTTCTTGAAAACACCATCCTGGCCACCATGAATGTAGAAGCTCCTTATACCAATATTCCACATGAGGATGGACTACAAGCTGTCAGGAACAGTATCCCTGATGAGACCACGGCACACCTGGTGGCTGAGCTCTGTGATGTTGTCCACAACCATTTCAGATTTGGGGACAACTTATACCTTCAAGTCAGCGGCACTGCTATGGGTACCTGCATGGCCTCACAGTATACAAACATTTTTATGGCTGACTTAGAACAACGCTTCCTCAGCTCTCGTCCCCTAGCGCCCCTCCTCTACTTGCGCTACATTGATGCCATCTTCATCATATGGACCCACAGGAAGGAGGCCCCTGAAGAATTCCACCTGGATTTCAACAATTTCCACCCTACCATCAACCTCAGCCTGGACCAGTCCACACAAGAGATCCACTTCCTGGACACTACAGTGCAAATAAGTGATGGTCACATAAACACCACCCTATACCGGAAACCTACTGACCGCTATACTTACCTACATAGAATCATAGAATATCAGGGTTGGAAGGGACCCCTGAAGGTCATCTAGTCCAACCCCCTGCTCGAAGCAGGACCAATTCCCAGTTAAATCATCCCAGCCAGGGCTTTGTCAAGCCTGACCTTATAAACCTCTAAGGAAGGAGATTCTACCACCTCCCTAGGTAACACATTCCAGTGTTTCACCACCCTCTTAGTGAAAAAGTTTTTCCTAATATCCAATCTAAACCTCCCCCACTGCAACTTGAGACCATTACTCCTCGTTCTGTCATCTGCTACCATTGAGAACAGTCTAGAGCCATCCTCTTTGGAACCCCCTTTCAGGTAGTTGAAAGCAGCTATCAAATCCCCCCTCATTCTTCTCTTCTGCAGGCTAAACAATCCCAGCTCCCTCAGCCTCTCCTCATAAGTCATGTGTTCTAGACCCCTAATCATTTTTGTTGCCCTTCGCTGGACTCTCTCCAATTTATCCACATCCTTCTTGTAGTGTGGGGCCCAAAACTGGACACAGTACTCCAGATGAGGTCTCACCAATGTCGAATAGAGGGGAACGATCACGTCCCTCGATCTGCTCGCTATGCCCCTACTTATACATCCCAAAATGCCATTGGCCTTCTTGGCAACAAGGGCACACTGCTGACTCATATCCAGCTTCTCGTCCACTGTCACCCCTAGGTCCTTTTCCGCAGAACTGCTGCCTAGCCATTCGGTCCCTCGTCTGTATCGGTGCATTGGATTCTTCCATCCTAAGTGCAGGACCCTGCACTTATCCTTATTGAACCTCATAGATTTCTTTTGGCCCAATCCTCCAATTTGTCTAGGTCCTTCTGTATCCTATCCCTCCCCTCCAGCGTATCTACCACTCCTCCAGCTTCCATCCAGGGCACATCACACGCTCCATTGTCTACAGCCGAGCCCTAAGATAAAACCGTATTTGTTCCAATCCCTCACACAGAGACAAACACCCACAAGATCTTTATCAAGCATTCTTAAAACTACAATACTTGCCTGAGGAAGTGAGGAAACAGATTGACAGAGCGAGATTGGTACATAGAAGTTAGCTACTGCAGGACAGGCCCACCAGGAAAATAACAGAAAACCACTGGCCATCATGTACAGCCCCCAGCTAAAACCTCTCCAGCACATCATCAACGATCCACAACCTATCCCGGAAAATGATCCTTCATAGACCTTGGGAGGCAGGCTAGTCCTCGCTTACAGACAGCCCCCCAATCTGAACCAAATAGTCACCAGCAACTACACATCACACCACAAAAACACTAACCTAGGAACCAATCCTTGTAACAAACCTCATTGCCTACTCTGTCCCCATATCTACTCTAGTCACACCATCAGCCACACCATCCGGGGCTCATTCACCTGCACATCGACTAATGTTATGTATGCCATCATGTGCCAGCAACGCCCCTCTGCCATGTGCATTGACCAAACCGGACAGTCTCTACATAAAAGAATAGATGGACGCAAATCAGACATCAGGAATGATAACATACAAAAGCCAGTAGGAAAACACTTCAATCTCCCTGGACATTCAAAAACAGATTTAAAAGTAGCCATCCTGCAACAAGAAGGATGTGGAAAAATTGGAAAGAGTCCAGTGCAGGGCAACAAAAATGATTAGGGGGCTGGAGCACATGACTTATGAGGAGAGGCTGAGGGAACTGGGATTATTTAGTCTGCAGAAGAGAAGAATGAGAGGAGATTTGATAGCTGCTTTCAACTACCTGAAAGGGGGTTCCAAAGAAGATGGCTCTAGACTGTTCTCAATGGTACCAGATGACAGAACAAGGAATAGTGGTCTCAATTTGCGGTGGGGGAGGTTTTTGGTTGGATATTAGGAAAACCTTTTTCCCTAGGAGGGTGGTGAAGCACTGGAATGGGTTATCTAGGGAGGTGGTGGAATCTCCTTCTTTAGAGGTTTTTAAGGTCAGGCTTGACAAAGCCCTGGCTGGGAAGATTTAGTGGGGGATTGGTCCCGCTTTGAGCAGGGGGTTGGACTAGATGACCTCCTGAAGTCCCTTCCAACCCTAATAATCTATGATTCTATGACAAAAGCTTCAAAAACAGACTTCAAAGAGAAACTGCAGAGCTACAATTCATTTGCAAACTTAACACCATTAATTTGGGCTTGAACAGGGATTGGGAGTGGCTGGCTCACCACCAAAGCATTTTCCCTCTCTTGGTATTGACACCTCCTCATCAATTATTGGGAGTGGACTGCATCCACCCTGACTGAATTGGCCTTGTCATCACTGGTTCTCCACTTGTAAGGTAACTCCCTTCTCTTCATGTGCCAGTATATTTATGCTTGTATTGGTAATTTTCACTTCATGCATCTGAAAAAGTGGTTTTTCACCCACGAAAGCTTATGCCCAAATAAATCTTACTCTTTAAGGTGCCACTGGACTCTTTGTTGTTTTTGTGGATACAAACTAACACAGCTACTCCTTTGATACATTTGAAAAAATGTGTTTTGCTCCCTCAGAGTGTCACAAAATGATAGTGATGAGGTTGTCTGGGTGCATTAAATGCACATTTACAGAAAATACTATTTTGGGATTTCTTTAAGGGCAGATGCTTCCATCATTCTAATGAAGTATGTTCGTTGGACATAGCCAAAAGAGTTGCTACAAAAGGGCTAGGGCCAGAAGTTTCTCCTCCATGTTTCAGTATCAGAGAAGAAAAAATACAGATTGGTTTCGATAGTACATAAAAGGGGATTCAAACATTTGGCATCAGGAGTCTCTCTCTGTTCCACTCTGGATGTCATCATGAAGGTACTGGTGATTAGGTGGTTAAGAAAAATAATGCAGTATTGTTTCTCAACAGAAAAAAAAACAAAAAGGGGATGTGTCACAGTTCTTCTGTTCCTCCAGTTTGGCATAGTTTTTCAAAAGATTTTTGCAAAATCTTTACTAATTGATGCTATCGTTACTATAGCTACCTTCTATATTAAGGCACACTAATATATAATAGATACAGTGAACACTGAATCACTCAAAAGAATACAGTGAACAAATATGAGACTGTCTTGCAGTCTAAAATCATGGTGTAAGATAAGATATATCTTGAGGGTTTTTTCCCCCATTCTCTCCTTCTCTTCTTTTATTAGCTTCAGAGGAAACGTTCCTATCTGTTCATAATCTGTGCATAGATGACTACAACTGAAAAAATTGCATTGTTTTCTTCCAGATTCTGCACACTCTAATCTGAACAGGAAACTGCACGAAACAATTATAATGCAAATTTTTGCTATATTCCCTGCAGGAGTTCACTGATTGATTCCTTCACTGCATGAACTGCAAGCAGTGGTACATTTCAGCTTTCTTTCTTTTGACTTCGTGTGTGCATATTGCAAACAATATAACATAGGGTCTTTGTTTTCTTTTGTTTTGCTATGTTATATTCAGAAGTTGCCTTTTTAAAATTACACAAACTATTGGCCAAAAGATACTCTCAAGAACATGCTTACAGCTTCCTTTAATTGCACTAGGATGGCTATGAGAATTTATGAGACCATAATTTGGCTTTATGCTCAATTATGGTTGAGATTTTTATACTCAAAGTCAGCAATTTAAATTAAGGTTTCCATGGCAACCATAACCCAGCCCCTTTGCACATAAGATTAAGGTTTTTTTGTATCTCTCTTTATGGTACTACCTGTAACATATAGTGTAACTATGAAAAGTGGGTTTGCAAATTTAATTTCATGTGGTTTCCTATTTACTTCTTTTTGACTTCAGAGAAAGTTTGCTCAATGTACCAAAAACAACCAACCTCTCTCTCTCCCCAACAGGCCGTTGTGACAACTCAACATGGGTTCATAGTTAGCTGTGTGCTTTCATTCTCATTCATCATTACCAATACTCCTGACCCAACTGGGGTGCATTTGATATGTACACTTACAGACAATCTCATTTGGATCAGTTTTACTGAAAATAAAAGGACACAGCTTGACTTTCAGATGCTAGGTTGAGTGTGCAGGACTGGCTAAGACCTTTTTATACGGAATCAGAGTGAGCCTACAAGGCCATTTTTACCAAACCAACATTCAAAGTAGAACCACACTTTAACGTCTTACTATACATAGAACACTGATGAGTTACAAATGCTATAGCTATTGTAATTTGAATTTTCTTATTTTGAAAAGGCAACACAGTGGATATCACACTGTACTGGCAGTCAGGAGAATTGGCCTGCTGCGTGGCCTTGGACATGTCTCTTCACCTCTCAGTATCTCTGTTTCTCCTCCCATCCTTAGTTTGTCTTGTCTCTTTAGACTGTAAATTCTTCAGGGTAGAGACTGTCTCTTACAATGCATTTGTACAGTGTCTGGCACACTGGGGCTTCTAGGCACTATTGGCATTATGGGAATACCAATAATAAATAATATTAATAACTTTGTGCATGTATGGTCTCAGCCAGTATGTTGCATTAATGACATTTTTGCATTCCATTTCAATGGTTTCTTTTTAAAATTAAAGAAGCAAAAAGGTCTCTGAACATTTGTGTATGCTACTGTACATCCAGAGATCACACAGTCATATAAGTGTACCAGAGTATTTATTTGAAGTTGTAATAATTTTATCACACATAGAAATCAAATTTCTCTTGCTTTTAGGTTTTGCAGCTCAGAGAGCATGATGAACTAAAGAGACATTAGGAAATTATTGTAGGGAGCAGAAACCTAGGTCACCAGACCTTTTAGACTCTTTCACATGCTAACTTAAAGGTTGGAATAGACCTGTTGCTATGGAAAGGAGGCAGAGAATGCCAGCTTTGCATCCCATCCTCACTGCTTCCCGTCCACTTGCTTTCTCTCCCTGAAGATCCCTCTGTGTGAGAAGGAGTACTCTGTACCTCTCCAGTTGTAAATGGTCACCGGGGCCTCAACGGCCACCTGAGCTGCTGCCCTGATCAGCAATAATTATTGAAAGGAGGATGAAGGGGTGCAGAATTGCATCTTATATATCCTGGCTGACTAAGGAAGGGGGGTCCAACACAGAATGTCTCACCTCTTCACATTGCCACTGAGTGTAGAGATGGGAAACACCCTGATGCCCCCATCCAATGAGAGAAAGCCTTGGGATACTGTAGACTGAAGATAAATTGAGTGCCTGGGAAGGACCAATTTGCTCGTGGTGGGGAAGGGGACAGAGAGGTGGAGGAGGATGCCCAAATTGCTTGGGATGAGAGGAGGAAATCCATCTGCTGGAGAGAGGAATTACAGAAAAAGTCAATTTCCTAGGAGGAGGCTGCTGCAGAAAGAGGATCGTTTCATGGGTGGATTAGTTTGCTGGGGACAGAGGATGAATTGACTATGGGGAGAGAGGATGAGTATAGTAGGGGGTTTGTAGAGGATGGATTGAAAATCAGAGATTTGCTTGGGGAGACAGAGTAAAGGGATGGCCTGGGGAACAAATTTGATTGGGAACTAGTAGGGGAAGGGAGAAGAATCATTTGAGTGATGAGCCTGAAGTGGGCAGAGAGAATACAAGACTGGAAATAGAGGATGGACTCATGGAAGCAATGCTGGACTGATAAGGCTGAAAGAGCAGAAGCACCACTGGGGGTTGAAGGTAGGGCAGAGGATGGATTGGGGCAGATAAATAATTGGAGAAGATTCTAGGAGAAAGAATTAATTGTGGCAGAGGATTGATGGTGTTGGGGGGCAATAGATGGATTGGGGGCTCAGAACTGATGGGACAGAGGATCAGAGGATAGACAAGAATAAGATTGATGGATGAAGGGGACTGGGCATGTTCAGTATGGATTAAGGGTTCAGGTAGAACAGAGGATATATGGATTTTTAGAGTGGAGAATGGAGTGAAGTGTTTTTCTAGTTCTGTGCGTGTTTGATGACAGTGTTTTGAAATCTCAAATTTTCATTGCATAATTTGTGTTAAATTTATCTCCAGTTATTCTAGAACTGCAAATAAATAGCAAGTAGAATTCCATTTATGTTCTTCTGGTTTGCTGTTTTCTAAAATCTTTTGAAATACATGACATTCCACTTGGCATGTCACAAATTTTAAGTTTCAGAGTAGCAGCCATGTTAGTCTGTATTCGTAAAAAGAAAAGGAGCACTTGTGGCACCTGAGAGACTAACCAATTTATTTGAGCATAAGCATCCAATGAAGTGAGCTGTAGCTCACGAAAGCTTATGCTCAAATAAATTGGTTAGTCTCTCAGGTGCCACAAGTGCTCCTTTTCTTTTTACAAATTTTAAGGAAGGACCCACAGGTCTCTGTTCATATTTTTATTGCCTTTCCTCAGCATTTCAGAGCCTCACAACTTTGTTACCCAGTGATAGGTCTAGGTTGGAGGATTCAAATTTTACACTCAGTATACTGTTGCATAGTCTTTTCTGGGACATGCATCCCCACAGCCGACAAAATCAGATGTGGAAATGTAATTTAATAATTGAATGTTCAGCATAATTAAATGAGTGAAGTTCTCTCCTTTTTACATAGGATACTCTTTCAGCACCTGAAATGTCATTTAATCCATTGTACAAGTTATTCTGGGAGTTATAAGTGATTTTCAATTTTGTAATGTGGGATATTTTGAGACCAGTAAGGTTCATAGGAACCAGGATTCCTGTGAATCAGTCATTTTGATCATTGGTTTGTTGAGCGCCCCTCTACATACTGCCTTGAACAAAAGAAGCCTCTATTATTATATTAATTCTTATATATACCACTTCCCAAAGGCACTGTAAAATATGTAGCAAAGCTTCAGGAAATTCTCCCCATCTCTAATCCATATGAGTACCTTTAATGTCCACCTTGAACATATGGCTGGAGTACCAATTTTGTTATAGTTTGATGTGGCCCAGGAGAACTCTATTGCATAAAGTGAGGTGGCCTCCATAATTTTTTCCATTGACCTTCATTAAATAAGTATATTGATGTGGCACATCTGTCATTCTGCCCACTTTGTTAATAATTTTACCAAGGTTGAACATTCTGGAGTCAAATTGATTGACTGCCCATTTGTATTTGAGAAGTGGCATCCTCTTCCACTTCCCCTCCTCCAACCCCGACAAATTTAATGGAGTCAATCAAATTGCATTATTCATAATGTCTAATTGATAGGTGTTGCTAGAATTTTTATTTTTTGGCAGCCAAACTTTTGTTACATCTTTAATATGTTATTGTGGCTTGTACATGATATGAATAGGATACCTTTTCCCATCCACTGTTTCAGCATCATTGATTTTTCTCCACTTAGTAAGGATGGATTACGGTGGATTACTGAATCCTCACTTAACAACGGATCAGACAGTAGCTCACAGCTTAGTGATCCTTTCAGCATATTATAGGTCGAGCTGACAGCAAGACCTATAATTAAAAATGCCCAGCATTTTCTATTATAAGACTATGTTCACTATCTTGGCCAAAATTTAATCATCCAGGCAGAAATTTTCTATGCCAGATGTCTGCCTTCGGCTGAACTTTTTGGAAAGTTTCAGCATAAATGTTTTATATCTAAGAAAGAGGTATGGAGAAAATTTTATTTAACCAATATTCAGAGATTCTCATAACTGTTTCATTGAGTAGCTGTTGCACCTCCATGCTTCAGAGCAGTGACTTGATATTTGGCAGGTACATAGCCCTGGGGTCAGACAGGTGTCAAGTTCATCAAAATTTGGTTGAGTTTGAAGACAGGGACAGAAGGGCTTGTAACCATTAGAGCACAATCTCCTCCAGAAACTAATATTAAACCCACAATTCCTGAAACTCAACATTCTTCTGCTGTCTGGAAAATAGCTGTGAGCCTCACTGACCAAGAGTGTCTCTCAACTTCCTTTAGAGGCTGATCTGCATAACAGATAACAACCTATTACTGCTACCAGTTACTTCATTAGCTTCAGTGGCATGGGACAGTATTGTGGATCTAAAGGTTCCAAGCCTATGGTGGTCAGTAGAGTATCACATGATGTAATTCAATTTGAATATCTAAAAGCTAGTAAGTTATATGAAAATATAATTAAATATCACTAAAAAGAAAATTAAAATTGCAAACTCAAGCATTCAAAAGTTAGGAAATGGATTCCACTTTGGATAAATACTTAAACAGTAACTGAGCCAGAAAAGAAAGTGAGAATGACTTTATAAGCCTGATGGTTAGTGCATCTACCTGGGATATGGATGACCCAGGGCCCAGTCCCCCTGCTCTAATGACTAGTTATTTAACCAAATTGGAACATCTTCAAAAGGACAGTGAAAGACCCTCATCAGAATATCCCACAGCCTAGTGATTAGGGCACTCTCTTAAGAGGGGGACACCTGTTCAACTCTTTTCACCCCATCAAGCAGAGATGGGAATTGAACCTGAGTCTCCCACATTCTAGGTGAGCCCTCTAACCAAAGAGCTAAAAGTTTTCTTCCTCCAGATTATGAATGGAGCCTGACTGCATACACATACCCAGAGCATGTCTACTGAATCAGGCCCTGTCATAAATATAAAGGGAAGGGTAAACACCTTTAAAATCCCTCCTGGCCAGAGGAAAAACCCTTTCACCTGTAAAGGGTTAAGAAGCCAGGATAACCTTGCTGGCACCTGACCAAAATGACCAATGAGGAGACAAGATACTTTCAAAAGCTGGGGGGAGGGAAAAACAAAGCCTCTCTCTCTCTCTCTGTCTGTGTAATGCTTTTGCCGGAGACAGAACAGGAATGGAGTCTTAGAACTTAGTAAGTAATCTAGTTAGATATGCGTTAGATTCTGATTCCTTTAAATGGCTGAGAAAATAAGTTGTGCTGAATGCAATGTAGATTCCTATTTTTGTGTCTTTTTGTAACCTAAGGTTTTGCCTAGAGGGATTCTCTATGTTTTGAATCTGATTACCCTGTAAGGTATTTACCATCCTGATTTTACAGAGGTGATTTCTTTTACTTTTTTCTTCAATTAAAATTCTTATTTTAAGAATCTGAATGCTTTTTCATTGTTCTTAAAATCCAAGGGTTTGGGTCTGTGCTCACCTATGCAAATTGGTGAGGATTTTTATCAAGCCTTCCCCAGGAAAGGGGGTGTAAAGGTAAGGGAGGATTTTGGGGGGAAAGTCGTTTCCAAACAGGCTCTTTCCCAGTAAAATATCGGTTAGATGTTTGGTGGTGGCAGCAATAAAATCCAAGGGCAAAAAGTAAAATAGTTTGTACCTTGGGGAAGTTTTAACCGAAGCTAGTAAAAGTAAGCTTAGGAGGTTTTCATGCAGGTCCTCACATCTAGAGTTCAGAGAGGGGAAGGAACCTTGACAGGCCCCATAGGCAAGATAGGCAGGGCAATGTGTATCTTCCCCCGGTTTGAAGACCACCCTGTTGAGAGACAGGTCCCCGGGCACCTAGACTGAGGCAGCAGTGTGCATCTGTAATACCCACATACCCTGGTCATCAGTGGGCAGGATGAACCTGGGACCTCTGAAGCTTAGTGCATGAGCCTGTACTGCATGAGCTAAAAGCCACATAGTTCTTACCTTAGGCTGTAGCAGACTCATTAATCTCTAGGTGCTCTCAGTGCCACTACAGGGGGACAGAACACCACACCCAGGAGATGCGTGGGTTATACGTGTCCAGGAGCAGAAACTTAGGCACTTAGGGATTTTTACGGGGGGGGGGGGGGAACTAGTCTCCAATTGAGTCTAAGGTACCTGCTGGGTTAGCCAGCAACTGAGCAGGAGTTTTGTGGATCACAATGGCACATAAAACTGGGATTAAGGATTTCAGCACACTAATGCTTTTTTGGATCTGGGCCCTAATGCCTCAGTTCTTCATTTGTGAGATGGAGACAACAATACCACCTCACCTTACAAGGCGGTTGTAAAGATAAATTCATTAACATTTGTGAAGCAGTCAGATACTATGGAGATGGGTGCCACAGTAAACCCCATGAGGAAATTCATAATTCTGTAATCCATGCAGGGTTTGAATGGTGTGGAGTAAATAGTGTATCGGGACACACATTCAATTATGAGGATAATAAAGAAATATTTAGTATCTACCCATTTAGGGAAACCATCCATTATGCAGGCAGCATGCAGCTCAAGTTAGGATTGAAGTATGACAGTGCAAAGCAGAAAACTCATCTTTGTGCTTTCTCAAACTTAATGCCATTGAGTGCAGGGATGGTCTCCAGCTATAAATTAAACCTGCTTAGGGGCTGCTCTAATTTAGACAGCTGCTGACAGCCCTAAAATAACAAAACCACAGCTGGAAATTGTTACTATGTATGGCTGTTCCAGCTTGCCTCTGGCCACATCCCTTTTTCCTCTTATACAGGCAACAGGAAAGTGGAAGATGGCATAGAATCTTCTACACTGAGTTTATACCACCATCAGATTCCCGTTACATTGTGCAAGAAGAGTGGGCATTCCAGATCTGGATACACTGGCTCTTTGTTCAGATGCTGCTGATGGTGGGGTGCAGTCACTACTTTGCAATGGAGGATATGAATGACTAGATTTTGAATATAATCTTATAAAATACTATTATTTCTACTATTTTACTGAATATAGGTAATTTGCCTATAATTATTTACTTTAAAATGTTTAGTAAACATTGTTAGAATTCAAATACATAATCTCATGAAAAAAGTCAGACACCTATAAATGCAATCCAGTTAGTGCACACTCATTTTTACCAAAAATGGGGACTTATTTTCAAAATGAATCAAACGTTTTCTGAATTGTTTTCCCCAAAAGACAGATAAATTTGCATGACCATTACATTTTAACCCTCATAAAAGAGCAACACATGGCAGCAGTCTGATACACAATGATGAGCTTTCTCAAAGAGCACCAATGCCAATATAACTGTGCCAGTCTTGAAGTGCAACTACTCTGATATTTTAAGGTTCTCCTGAACAGGAAAGACCAGGCCTGCTAAATTGTGCAAAACCATATGCATGTTTTTCTAATTTTAATAAATATGGTCAGACTGATATTGACTGAACCCATTCCTTTTTTGGCCTGAGTCAGATCTAAAGCAGAGTCTCTGGAGGAGATTTATCCAATCCTAGAAACTAAAATTTATGTTTAGTCTTTTTAATAATTTCTCTCTCTTCCTTTCAACAAAAGATATATATGTGAGGATCTACCTTTCTGTGACTCTGTTGTCCACCACCGACCTGCTGAACATCTTAGATCATCTATAGAGGAGTCTATGAAGAATTTATGTAGAGAGACTCTCACATTTAGTGTATCTCAAATAAAAATAAAAGGCTGTGCACAAATAAATAATAATACTCAACAGGGGAAGGCCAAGCATGCCATATAGGGAAGCATCCAATTAATCTCCCATTTGCTAAGACATCAAGTCAGTCCCTTCTACACAGCATGTAGGGAGTGTAGACCTCATCCAGTATTTGACAGAGAGGGGGTTAAATCTCTTGTCTCTTTCTACAGCAGCATGAGACAGACCACAGGTGCCTGCACTCATTGCAGTGATTGCACTGTGGGATGTCTGGAGATGGGGGAGGTTTCAGCCAACTTACAACTGGTGATTATTCCCCTTTATAAAGAAGAAGAATAAAAAAGTTGGTTTCTAACTAGAAAGTCAAACAGCAGCAGCTAAACTGTCTTTCAGATTGGTTGTGGGATCTAGACTCTTATGGGTCTTATGTCATTGATTTTTAGTTAGCAGTCTCACTGAAATCAATGAAGATTTCTGTTCAAACATTAAATGACATATTACTATTGTAAGTATTTCTAGGGTATCTGGGCACACACAAACAGCGTTTGAATTGCAACCTAATCTTGTTTGTTGAGAGACTTTTGTCTGATGAAGACTCACTCACTCAAAGACTTCAGTTTACAATGCTTTATCCGCATTATTGTCTTCCTTCCCCCCCCCACCTCATTTCCAAACACTGGGCCTAATTCTCTACCAGGTTTATGCCAGTGTAACTCCCCTGACTTCAATAGCGTTACCCCAGTATAAAATTTATGTAACACAGGAAAGAATCAGGCTGTTTGTTAGTAAGCCAGCCTTAATTCCTCCATTTACAGCAGGAAAATCTTTATTTTCTTTCACTTACAAACTGGTTCCCGCAAAATGTTATACTTCCCAGGTGGCAGAAGATGAGCTTTAACTGTAAGGAACCTTTTGTAATGCAGTGCATTTTGCCTGCAGAGGCCTGGATTTAGCCTATGCCAGCTAGTCTGGGAGCAGATGACCAACTCCTTCCATCTGCAGAATGCTAGGAGATTGCCTGCACTTAGTACATAATACAAAGTTGTTGTTTCTCTTTACAAAAAAAAAAAAAAAAAACACCATACCCCACAACCTCTTCAGTGCTTAGGATAACAAATGGTTGTGTTAATTTCCTTTTTTTTAAAAAAAAAAATGGTACTACTTACAGATTACTGGCACATGAAACTTTAAAGTGAATAAATGAAGACTCGGCACACCACTTCTGAAAGGTTGCCAACCCCTGCTCTAACTACTCAAATTTGAGTTGGGCCAAAATATTAAGATTATTCCAATCCCCTCCCCAAAAATACAACCCAAAACTATATGACCTCTAAGGACAACAAATGATCCTGACTTGTCCTTTATGCAAAAGGTGGAACCTCCACTATCTTGCTGCAGTAAAGGCTCCCTACAGCCTTAAGGGAGAAGGCCATTCATGAGTCGCCAGGGTCATCACACAGCAGCACCCGGGCATTCCTGGGAAGCCTCCCTTCCATGTACTAACAAGGCCAAATTAAAATCAGGGCAATTCAATTGCGAGGTCATAATACTTACTATTACGCTTTAATTGGCTTGCAACTATTACAGAGAAACTGCCTCAGCCACTGAAATCCCCGCCAGGTGGCAAACCCCCCTGTTGCGGTCAGAGTGGTGGGAACGAGCTCAGCCATAGTCTGCGCCCCCGCCCCCCTTATCCCGAGAAGCCTCGGGTGGGACCTTCGCCTCCTCACAGGCTCTGTCAAATGGTGCATTGCACCTGCTCGCGCAGCAAGAAGCCCCCAGCGCCTTTCCCCTGCCTCTTGCTCATTAAACTCAACCCGCCACAAAGGCGGCTGAGGGGGGTGCCCTGATGTCCTCCTTTGCCTCGGCATACAAACAAGGGGCGTTTCTGAGACCTTCCTGAGGTGCCAGTGCCCTCGCTGGAGGAGCGCGCTCCCCGGTTACCTGGTGCCCCAGTCCAGGGCGCAGACGTCCCCCTCACGCTGTTGCTTCCCCAGAGGAAGACGCAGCAGGGACGCTACCAGGACAAACTTCCAACCACTTTAGCACGGGCGGCGCGAGCTCCCCGAGCGGCACCTGCTCCCCGCAGCTCCCCGCCCGCCCGCCCTGGGGAACAAGCGCCTGTGCAAAGTGCGGGGACTCCAGCGGGGGGCTTGCGCTGCTCTCCGCCCTCGGTGGTTTTAGGGCAATTACTTTTATCAGCCAAGCAGCGGGGTTGGGGGGAAAAGCACAAACGCCCTGCGCTCGCCGCTCCCACCCCTCGTGAGGCGGCATCTCTCGCTCTCCTCACGCGCCTCGTCCCCACGCTGTCAGCGCGCCCCGGCCGAGCGGCTTTCCCTAGCGAGCGCCCGCCGCGGGGCACTTGGCAGGGCCGCGAATGGATGGCCTCCCACGGGGAGCTTTTGCGGCACTGCAGCAGCAGCGGAGCCGGAGAGCTCCTTCCCTCCCTCCTTCCCTCCCCCCGCGCCAGCCCAGAGGGGTCTCTCTCCATTGTGTGTGGCGGCGGCGGGCGGCGGCGGCAGCGGCAGCGGCGCGCACTGCAGACCCAAGCGGAGCACTCAGCGCCCCCGCCACCCGCAGCCGCCTCAGCCTCCTGAGAGAGGGGGACGCTTGCCCCGACAGCAGCTCACAGCCCTTCATCCATAATTCAGACGCCGCCGGGCTTCCATCCCAGCTGAACGCTACCTAGCGTTTTATTCCCAGCCAACACAAGGGGAATTGGGAAGGCGGAGAGTGTGTGTGGGGTGTAGAGAGAGTCTCCCCTTTTATACCCCCGGGGTTACAAAGGGTTGCATGATTTTCCTCTTGCCCATCACAAAGCGGCGGACTGCACAAGGACTGTCAGGGAGACGGGAAGCAGAGTTTATAACCACAGTATTTCTCCTCGAACCTGACATCCAAAAGAGGGGGAAAGAAATTAGTGGAAACCTACTAGAGACAATTTCTTGCTCACGTACACACAGAGCACACACCAAACTGTCCGAATAGGGAAAGTAGAAGGAAGCCCCCCCCCGAATGTTGCTCAAAGTTGCAGAGCTCTATTGCAGTAGTGCTAGCCTTCCTTTGCTAATCCCGTTTGTTTACTCCGCTCGCCTACAAACCATTAAACAGGCGCAGACCTCTGCAAAGTTACCCCGCCAAACGCAGAGAGCCTGTAACTCAATCAGCAACCAAGGCATCGGCTCCCCGTTTTGCAGCAACAGCGAGATGAAGGCGAAAGGCAAAGCTGAAATGCACCGTAAAATCGCTCTAAAAAGATGTTTTAACCCGTGCGCTCCCACTCAGACACACCAAGGGATGAAGAATGCACAGTTTTAAAACTTCGTTGTTAATAATAATGTAAAAAAAACAGTGACAATAACGCAGAATCCCAACCCACAATAACCTGACAACTTTAGAGACAATAAACAAATCTACAGTACCTGCAAAGAAACTTGTTGGATTGCTCATTGTACTAATTGTGCATTTTGCATTAGGGTTTCCCTCTTTGATCATTCCCCAATTCTTTTAGAAACTGTTGACTTCTTTTAAACCTATTCCTGAATGCAGCATAACTACAAAACAATTGCATCCCTTTTGAACTTCTAGGCGGGTCTTTAATATCATCCGCTGCTTTGTTATTTGGGGGACTTACCCTGTGAGATAAGATTTTCAGAAAACTAGCAGTTCCATGATTCAGTCCTTGTAACTTTCCTTGCATAGAAAGACCTTTTTTTTTTTTTTTTTTTTTTTTTGAGTTTAAGAAAACAAGCTGCTCAAGAGACTTTTAAATATAAAGGAGGATGAAACCGGATTTCTTCCCAATATCAGGACTCTGGAAAATCAAATCCTTCTTCAGAAGAGAATTCTTTCAGACCCGTTATCTGTATTACTATTAATGCGTAGAGCAGAAGGCATTGCATACAAATAGACCCAAGTATGAGCTTCTATTGGTGGCTGTGGAAGGCCCCTGGGTCCTACTGCTCTGTCTCTGAGAAACTACAAAGCAGCAGCAATATGCAAGCAGCTTTGGGGGGGGGGGGAAGGAATGATTTGGAGGGGAATGGGAAGGGGGAGGAAGAGGACGCGGGGGAATCTTGTTTAATTGATTCGTTACCTCTGGTATTGTGATACGTGTTGCAATGGTTAACCAAGAAAAAGCCACATTAAATGGATGTCATGCAATCTCCCCTTTCATATCTGCTTTTTCAATAACACTGTGCAGGATGGGTATGGGAAATCTGCTGGATTTCAAAGGAAAATTTGCAGAGAAGTATTCACACAAGTTGGCTTTATGTTGGAAAATTTTTCCCTTCCCTGTCTAGATTATCCATCATTCATATGTTCTCTAATAGCTAAAATTATTTACTGGAATTAATCAATTATGTGTTGAATTCCACTTACCCAGGCCTTCCTCTTCCTATGCTTTTAAAAGGCACATCTGTTTCCCTGTGCAAGAAGGAAAAAAATACATTTTCTCCAGAGGAAAATAACTTAATTTAACTTTGAAAGTGCTAATTAAGAATAGATTTCGTTTGTATAAAGAATACCAATAATTAAGAAATAATTTTAAATTGCTCTTATTTTATAATGCAAATACATTGCTGATTCATTTTTCATTAAGTATGCATTATTTCTCTTATTTGATCGAAGAAATGAACACACTGAAGTAATATATCCTAGCTGAAAATCAAACCCATCAACACATCTAAATAGAACTTACTGTATTTGATTTGTAAAAGCTAAAACAAGTTTAAGTATTAATAAAATAGTAACATAGGCCAAAATAATCTAAAAACGAAAGCATAATTTTAACAGTTAAAGATTTTAACGTTGTCCCAATAAATTAAACATTTGTCATTAATTACTATGCTACCTTCCCAACAGCTTCAGTGTAGATTGGCACATTAGTCATGCAAATTACAAATCAAGGAGATTTAAAATTATTTGTGTGTATGGTGACCAGCTTTTTCCAGCAATGTATGTTTCCATTTTTAAAGAATAGTTCTCTAGAAAAGACTATTAATAAAGGGATGCTTTCTTTAAAATTAAAAGAAACCCTGTTAATTAATGTCTTGAGGGACTGCATATTTAAGGACCTAAATACTTTGTAAATTATTCCTTGGCCCACATTGAACAAGAGATGGAACTCTCTGGCCAAGAGTACACTCTTCACAAGGTCTTATTTAGAAATTCTTATTGATATGACAAAGTGTGCAACAACATATGTTCCTTGTACTTCAGTCGTGTACAATCATTGTAAATGTGAATTTAATTACAAATTATGTCTGCAGTTTACAGTTGAATGATGCTGGAAAGTGATGCATAGAATAAGGTCAACAACAATCAGCCCATAATTTCAATAGACATGTGTAAACAAAACAAATGAAAACAAAACAAAGGAAAATACTGAGAAATTTATCTTTATTCAGCTTGTACTTTGAGCATCAACTGTATCTGAAACACATTATCTGAATTATTTTGGACTCTAATTTGGAAGTGCAGGATCAGTACTTTTTGCATCAGTAACCCTTGTTACTTTGAAGTGTTACTTCAAAGCCAGGTCTCATTGCTGAATTTCAAATCTAACTTACAGCTTACGTCATTGTTGGAACCACAATTTAATTGTTTATACTCTGAGTTGTGTGTTGGTGAATTTATTTATTTACTTACTTATTTTTAATGCTCAATTTGCAAATACAGTACAGCTTGCTTTATTTTATCTCTAGTTACCGATTAACAGCGAAATAGGTTAATGCAGTTCTCATCACAATATGTATAGGTATTGCATCCTTTGTGGTAGTATTTTCATAGAATCATAGAATCATAGAATATAAGGGTTGGAAGGGACCCCAGAAGGTCATCTAGTCCAACCCCCTGCTCGAAGCAGGACCAAATCCCAGTTAAATAATCCCAGCCAGGGCTTTGTCAAGCCTGACCTTAAAAACCTCTAAGGAAGGAGATTCTACCACCTCCCTAGGTAACGCATTCCAGTGTTTCACCACCCTCTTAGTGAAAAAGTTTTTCCTAATATCCAATCTAAACCTCCCCCACTGCAACTTGAGACCATTACTCCTCGTTCTGTCATCTGCTACCATTGAGAACAGTCTAGAGCCATCCTCTTTGGAACCCCCTTTCAGGTAGTTGAAAGCAGCTATCAAATCCCCCCTCATTCTTCTCTTCTGCAGGCTAAACAATCCCAGCTCCCTCAGCCTCTCCTCATAAGTCATGTGTTCCAGACCCCTAATCATTTTTGTTGCCCTTCGCTGGACTCTCTCCAATTTATCCACATCCTTCTTGAAGTGTGGGGCCCAAAACTGGACACAGTACTCCAGATGAGGCCTCACCAATGTCGAATAGAGGGGAACGATCACGTCCCTCGATCTGCTCGCTATGCCCCTACTTATACATCCCAAAATGCCATTGGCCTTCTTGGCAACAAGGGCACACTGCTGACTCATATCCAGCTTCTCGTCCACTGTCACCCCTAGGTCCTTTTCCGCAGAACTGCTGCCTAGCCATTCGGTCCCTAGTCTGTAGCTGTGCATTGGGTTCTTCCGTCCTAAGTGCACTTATCCTTATTGAACCTCATCAGATTTCTTTTGGCCCAATCCTCCAATTTGTCCAGGTCCTTCTGTATCCTATCCCTCCCCTCCAGCGTATCTACCACTCCTCCCAGTTTAGTATCATCCGCAAATTTGCTGAGAGTGCAATCCACACCATCCTCCAGATCATTTATGAAGATATTGAACAAAACCGGCCCCAGGACCGTCCCTTGGGGCACTCCACTTGATACCGGCTGCCAACTAGACATGGAACCATTGATAACTACCCGTTGAGCCCGACAATCTAGCCAGCTTTCTACCCACCTTATAGTGCATTCTTCCAGCCCATACTTCCTTAACTTGCTGACAAGAATACTGTGGGAGACCGTGTCAAAAGCTTTGCTAAAGTCAAGAAACAATACATCCACTGCTTTCCCTTCATCCACAGAACCAGTAATCTCATCATAAAAGGCGATTAGATTAGTCAGGCATGACCTTCCCTTGGTGAATCCATGCTGGCTGTTCCTGGTCACTTTCCTCTCATGCAAGTGCTTCAGGATTGATTCTTTGAGGACCTGCTCCATGATTTTTCCGGGGACTGAGGTGAGGCTGACTGGCCTGTAGTTCCCAGGATCCTCCTTCTTCCCTTTTTTAAAGATTGGCACTACATTAGCCTTTTTCCAGTCATCCGGGACTTCCCCCGTTCGCCACGAGTTTTCAAAGATAATGGCCAATGGCTCTGCAATCACAGCCGCCAATTCCTTCAGCACTCTCGGATGCAACTCGTCCGGCCCCATGGACTTGTGCACGTCCAGCTTTTCTAAATAGTCCCTAACCACCTCTATCTCCACAGAGGGCTGGCCATCTCTTCCCCATTTTGCGATGCCCAGCGCAGCAGTCTGGGAGCTGACCTTGTTAGTGTTCATTGTCACTGTAGGTCTCCCTATTCTAACACTGCATCTAATAAAATACAGTTAGTTATATTCAGTGTCAAAACTATTTTTTGATCCTTCTCTAATCACAGTCTCCTTTATAGCAACACATTTAATGTCATCCAAAAGACTTACCTTACAGATGCATTATTCTATTGGGGGTAGCAAGTATACTCTGTTATATACCATGGCCATTAGAAAGCAGTCTATGGAGAAGAAATAAAAATATGTCTGTTTCTAATTCAGAGTGAATCAATTATTTTTTAAAAAACACTGTACACAAGTGGTTACTATGGGCAAATTCTGCCCACATTTACATGCAGCCATACTGAAACAATGGAGTTGCACAAGAAGGCAAACATTTAGTAGTCTGGGTGCTATTCTGCTTTCAATTACATTGGTTATCCACTAGTGTAACTCCTATAACTTCAGTGAAGATACTCCTGAAGATACTCCTATCAGTTTAAGTGAGAGCAGAATTAAGTCTGTTATATTTAACACAACAATGAATTTTTTTAATAAATCTATATTATCTGTGGCTTTAACAAAAATAGCAGAATCTTTACGTGCAAATTCAGCATGGTGTAACTAACAATAGTTAAGGAATTTCTGTGTGTAGGCAAGAAATTGTCATTCCTATTTTGAATTCTGTAAGAATTAACAAATTATAACTCTGAGAGTGGTTTAACAGATAAACTGGGTGGATGGTTAAACATCTGAGCTAATATTATTGCTCTGAAATGAAACAAAACAAAGAAGAAGAATCAATCACTCTATTACCACAGTTAAAATGCAATTGCTTGATCAATTATCACTCTATGGATAATTCCTTGATGCAGGCAGAACAAATAAATACATTAATAAATAAAATGAACCATTAAGCTAACAAAACACGCCAAGTATAATAACGTCTCTGTGTATATATATATATATATATAAATACACACATATATCTATATGCATATGCTTATACAATATATATAATAAAGTTTTGCCACTTACCTATGTTATACCCATCATGAAGAATAGTATAAATGATATATCGTCATGATAGTTCTCATTGTTCAGAGTTGAAATATACATCTTACATTTAAATGTCTAAGACAATAGTTTCATGTTTTCTAGATGTGCAAGAATCTCCTTGTTTCATTATTTTTACTCATGGAAATTATCTTCGAATTTTTCATCTTGGAGTAGTTTTCAAGGTCAGTATGTTATCACAGATGCCTATTTCCATCTTGTCCTTGGAACGTGAGGACAACTCCTTATTGTAGTTCCTGGCGACATATAACATCTGTGGAAGTTGTAAAGTAAACTATGAACATCATCTATCAGCATTACGTTTTTCTGTCTTGTCGTAATCAGTAAAGCATGCAATTCTAGGTAGCTAGGTAAACAGTTATATACAAATTTGTGTGAAATGAAATATAGTCAGTAGTGGCCTAATGCAGCGCTCTCCTAATATATGTACACCTTGTAAGCACCTGATTCACATTTGGGAGAATGTTTCCCCTTTGACTTTATTGGGCTTAGGTCAGACACTAAATATGACATATGTATGGAAATGTCCAAAGTGTAAACTTTTATGCATGATCCAAATGAAAATTATTTTATTTTCAAAGAAGAATATTTTTATGAGGCAGTATTTTAATAATTAGTGTGATTACTTATTAATTAGCAAATTATGTTAAGTATAGTGCTTATGTAACTTATATTGTTTACCAATAACATGGGTGAACAAAAATTCAATAGAATAAAGATTAATATTGAGGGCCTGGGAAGAGATGGGGTGAGCTCAGGTGATCTTCTTTGGCATCTTTCTGATGTAAAGTGCAAGTGAAAGAAAAATGAAGACTGATACTCTAGACCAAATGATGACTGTAGTGATGCTGTAGACAGAAGTGCTTAGTTTTTTTGTTTGGTTGTTTGGTTTGTTAGAGCATTGGAATGCTTTCTCTGATGAGAGGAAACTTCATGGATCTGACAGTGTTACACTCCGTACTTCACTTACGCACATGCATAACTTGAAATGAATTGACTTCATGGGTACTACTTGTGAGGTGATGAGTTATACCTGAACTAGAGCCTGATTAAGCCACATGTGGTGATAAATCATTCCTGTGCTACAGCCAATCTACAGCCAATCCACAAGCCAGGAACTAGTCTGGTGACTTTCAGTTCCTGGCCTGGCTTTCATCTCACTGACCACTAGACCTGACCCTCCATATTTCGGTTTCTGACAGTACTCACACATTTAAATTTATGCATGTGCTTTGCTGAATCGTGGCCTGCATTTCCTCCTAATTTTTCTCTGGGAGAAATGGGATTTGTTCACCTGCAACAAAGTGATACAAAAAGTTCGTCCCATAAATTTCACAGAATCCTGGAGATCCACCACAGGCAAGCAGCATCCGCACTGTGGCCCCTTCGATGCATAATGTCATCAATTTTCCTGCTTGGTTGGCTATGTTCTTTTAGGTTGTTTGAAGGAAGAATTCAGCAGAATATTGTTGGCCCTCCCAGAACTTCCTCCTTCCACACAGACAGAGCCTAGGATTCCACAAGTGAAGACTTTCCTTTGTTCCTGGAAGTAAGGGCCCCATCAAGAGGTCTATTTAAACTGAATATCATTAAAACCTGCTGACAGAGAGATATATTAGACTGTTGAATTCTGTAAAGGAAGTGACAGAAGAACATCTCTACAACTGTATCTTGCTGGATAAATCAACCAGAAGAACTGTTGCAAAGTATAAAACTGAATCTTGGAGCTCTGCCAATACGATTTGTTGGACCTGTTCCTAAGTTTGTGTTCGTAGATTTTCCCACATGACAGTTCTGCTAGTGATGGTTTGACAGAAAGTGCAATGGAAAAGAAAGGGGGAAGGGAAAGAAAAATTAAGAAGAAACCCTGAAGGGAAATGGTACAATGTAATGCTACATATAGACAAAATCTACAGTTGGACACCACCACATTAAACAGAACTAGGTGTCTTAGAGTCATGGGTTACATAATATATAAAAAAAGAAAAAATAGAAAAAATAATTTATGGTCTTACAGTATACGTACACATTTAAGGTAAAATTATTTAATGAGTTTATGCAGCTCCGAAACTGGAAGGACCTGAATAAACCATTTTTTTGGTAGTCAAAATATGAAAAATGAGAGCAATTAAAAGGTAACAGCTAATAGAGGCATTCATTCTGCACTGCCTTGTGTAATCATATATACTAGTCCAAAGTGGAAGTAATACAGTACCATTCTGATTTACAACCACCATCAATTGGTATGAATGATTTCAGAATACAGTACCATGGTGATGTACTCTTTCACCACTTTTATCCAATGTGTATATGAGACCATTAGGAGTAGAGCAGGTCAAAAGTTGGGGGAAAAAAGGTTGTTTTGTTTGGGAACAAAAAAAAATAGATATTTTGAAATTTCCCATGGAAGAGACATTTTGAAAAAAAAAACAGTTTCAGAATAAGTAAAATACTTTGTTTAGAGAAATTGAAAATTAAATTCCACCTAGGCAATAAAACTCGGAGTCTCCCAGCTCAGCCATAGCTCCCAGATCTTTTAGGCTCCCTGATGGCTGGCAAAGAGCCTAGAAGCTGTGAGAACCACAGCTCGAGCTGGGGCTCCCAAGGCTTCACTGCTGGTGGGCTCCTATCTCCTTGGCAGGAAGCCTGGAAGCTCACAGTCCACAGAGTGTCCACACTTCTAGCACTGTGGCAAGAAACCTGGAAGTCCTGGGTTCCCTGACCCTAGAGCAATCAGTATGATGGTCTGTCCAGCAGCATGGCCCTGGAAGCCCTGGATTCCAACTCCGTGGCAGTCTGCCAGGTGGGCTGCCAAGGAGCGTGGTTTCATTTCCGTGAAATGTTTCCATTTCAACGAATTGGCAGTTTCCAATGAAAAAAATCTTCTTTCAGAAAATGTCTGACCAGCTTTAAATAGGAGAGTGACTGAGGAGCTATGGGATGAAGTATATTAAGTATGTTTGTCAAGGTTCCTCCCCTACTCTGAACTCTAGGGTTCAGATGTGGGACCTGCATGAAAACCTCCTAAGCTTACTTTTACCAGCTTAGGTTAAAACTTCCCCAAGGTACAAATTAATTTTATCCTTTGTCCTTGGAATATCCACTGCCACCACCAAACTCTAATTGGGTTTACTGGGAAACGCAGTTTGGACACGTCTTTCCCCCCCAAATCCTCCCAACCCTTGCACCCCACTTCCTGGGAAAGGTTTGGTAAAAATCCTCACCGATTTGCATAGGTGACCACAGACCCAAATCCTTGGATTTGAGAACAATGAAAAAGCATTCAGTTTTCTTACAAGAAGACTTTTAATAGAAATAGAAATAGATAGAAGTAAAGGAATCACCTCTGTAAAATCAGGATGGTAGATACCTTACAGGGTAATTAGATTCAAAACATAGAGAATCCCTCTAGGCAAAACCTTAAGTTACAAAAAAGACACACAGACAGAAATAGTCATTCTATTCAGCACAATTCTTTTCTCAGCCATTTAAAGAAATCATAATCTAACACATACCTAGCTAGATTACTTACTAAAGTTCTAAGACTCCATTCCTGGTCTACCCCCGGCAAAAGCAGCATATAGACAGACACAGACCCTTTGTTTCTCTCCCTCCTCCCAGCTTTTGAAAGTATCTTGTCTCCTCATGGGTCATTTTGGTCAGGTGCCAGCGAGGTTACCTTTAGCTTCTTAACCCTTTACAGGTGAGAGGAGTTTTCCTCTGGCCAGGAGGGATTTTAAAGGGGTTTACCCTTCCCTTTATATTTATGACAATGTTGATAACACCCAGCTTTCTCACTTAATCTCAGCTGGTCCAGAGAATACAGTCCAATGAATTTCCCAGTGTCTGGGTGCAACTGGGGTATAGATTACAGTGAGTTGGCCGAGTTGCCTGAGAAGACTGAGATAATAGCAGTAGATTGGGGGAAGCAGTCAGAAAAGTTTTATCAGCTCTCCGCCTGAAGGTGTATGACTGACATTTGTGACACATTCCACAATTTAGGGAGGGAACTGTGCATACCCCTAGCTGCTTGTGCATGATCAAATAGCAAAGGTAATGAAGACTGCTTTTTCTATCTGCATCTGCTCAGGAGGCTGGAGATTTTCCTTTCAGATGTGGAACTTGTCACTGTGATTCCTGCCTTTGACACCTCTATATTGGACTAGTGCCCTGTGCTCTACATGGAGTTACATTTTAAATCTATTTGAAACCTGCAGCTAGTGCAGAATGCAGCAGCACCCTTGATAACCTGATTTCCTGCTGTGAGCACATTAGAATTGTATGCAGGGATCTGTACTGGATTGTCTACAAACAGAGATCAAGATGTTGGTTTCTACCTAAAGGGTCTTGGGACCTTCTGGTCTGAGAGAGTGCCTTTCTCCCAATGCCATAGTCATGTAGCTAAGATCAGTGGGGACTCCCAAGCTGGAATCTTGTTGGAACCTAAGAGAATCTGAGTGTTCTTTGTGGATATCACTTTCCTTTAAAATCCCAGGCCAAACGTGTTGACCTGTGCATGCTGCAAAAACCATTTGTTTAAGCTGAATAAATGGAGGACTGAAGCAGATGAGGGTGTGATTTCTGTGTAACCCTTCTGCCTGTCAGAGTTGGCAGCAACAAGGGCCAGGTTCAGTATCTAGGGGTTCCATTCCAATAACACAATGCAAAACCGGCTCGAGCCTCCACCCAGTGACCTGGGACAAATATATACCACCCCTCTGGGTGCCTCCAAGAGGCAATACTTCCCCTCTTGCAAGCACATAGTCTGAGTGTAGCAAAAAGCCTTTTAATAACAGAGAGAAATAATGTGGCATTATGTTGAGGAAACACCACCAGCAGGATTCATAACACAACCCATGAGCAAAAAACCCACCCCAAGCAAATTGGGGCGTGTCCTTTCCCTTTGGTTCTTGAGTCCAGCAACCCAAAATCACCCAAAGTCCCAAAAGTCCAAGGACCTAAAAGTCTCTGTCCCTGGTCAGGGCAGCCCCAGAGTTTGAAAGTTCATCTGCAGAGCTTTACCTCCCAACCTGGGTGGAGATTGGGGGGTGGGGGTTAAGGGGCACCTTACGTGGTCCAAAGCTGATGGCCCCACCTCTCCATGGAGCTCCGCTCTGCCAGCCGCCCCATGAGCTGCTCTAGGCATCCAACAAACTGCTCTGTTCCAGAAGCTGCTCTGCTTGCCGTCCCACAAACTGCAATGCTCTGCTCTGCCAGCCGTCCCGCAAACTGCTCTGCTCGCCGTCCCGCAAACTGCTCCACCATATATTTTCAGGCTCCCCCACTACTTAACACAACACTCAGTGACTTCAGCTCTTAGTAAATTTAGCTCTTTTGTGATTGCAGCTTGTAGTAGGGGAGCCTCAGTGGTGGTGCACCATTAGCCCCAAGTGAATTCAGCTCAGCAGCCTGTAACTAGACTCCTAATGGAATCAAAATTAGCTCTGATATTCCACAGTGGAGAGAGGATGAAGTGCAATTAGCATGTAAGGCCCTCACCAGGAGGCCCATGCCACCAAGTATTAATACCTATCCCCAGCTTCTCTCAATTCACAGAGTTTTGGCCTTGCCTAGCAAGTGCTACTTAGTTGATGGAGCGTCCCTCCGGCATAACAAAAGGCCAAGCCCAGTTCCACTGTTCTTGATTCCCATAATCAGGGTAATAACAATTTATTCTTCCTGCCCCAATAACAGAGACACTGGGGATCCCACAGCAGCCAAAGTGACCATTTGGGCAGCTATGGCCTCATTCTAGGTGGGGTGGGTGTGCCTATGCAAATGAGATCAGCCCCTGAAGTTCTTTTCCACAACTTGCCACACCTCACCACCAGATGTCAGGGTGGAGCTCATCCTGACTCTCCTTACATCTGCGTGGTGGAAATGCATGAGTCTGTGAGAGTTTTAAGTTCCTGTGATCTGCTGACGGGTGATTGAGATGGAATAGAGTGAAGGAGAAATGGTGCCACTTTGGATTATTTATATCATAAATCCTCTAGTACTGTGTTTTTAAATGTATGTCAAGGAAATGTTGAGCTTTGATTGCGTACTCTATGCTGTAGATATTTAAAAAAAATAAAAATAAATACACACACACATAATAAGGACAGTCCAATGTGTTGCAACAAGGTATGTTCAAAGATCACAGTTAAAAATGACCATGGATACAAGGTGGAGAAGTGTGAAAGAATCAAATATCTGGTTAGTTAAGGTTTGTGGGAGGAAAGATAAAGGAAGACAAAAGCAAAATGAGTTAGTGCTAACCAAAGAGGTAATGAGGGAATAAGGGCTTTTAAAAGTATGTAGCAGGGGAAAATGAAACACTAGAGAGAAAAGTGTTCCACTGGTAAATGAAGAGAACCATGAAGATTCTAAACTGGCTGAGTTACTAAGCTCCTTTTTAAGTTGTTCTTAAGAGACAACAGACAGAAAAGGGGTGCAGACAATCAATAGGAGGTAGTATCTTGTCAATAGAGAGGCTGTTGAAAAGCTGACATGAAATACACAGGAAACTTGAATCTATACTAGTCATCAATTCTAGATGATATTCATCTTGGGGTCTTAAGGGAATTAGTTAATGAACTTAACTTTAACAACTGACAATTATTTCTGAAAAGTCATGATGAAGTCACATCTGATGAAGTGAGCTGTAGCTCACGAAAGCTCATGCTCAGATAAATTGGTTAGTCTCTAAGGTGCCACAAGTACTCCTTTTCTTTTTGCGAATACAGACTAACACGGCTGTTCCTCTGAAACCGTTCAAAAAGCATGTGATCAAAAACTTTGTAGCAGGCACTGTTTTCTTCAGACCACTTTTTAAAATGTACATGAGCAGCTTCAGATGAAATTGATGTGTGTGATGTTTTGCTATCACAAATTGGGATGAATATTTATTAAAAGTTGCAACATGCTTTCTATAAATAGTTATTAAGGTTTAAAAATTAGTATTTTGAGTGTTGATTAAAGGGTACATCAACACAATACTACTGATGGGAAAAGCTATGGTGGCAGCATAGGAGTTTAGTAACAGAACTAGTCTGGGACCAAAATGTAGTCAAATTTCATTCTGTGGGCAAGTTAGTTAGAGAAAGATGATGAAGATGTAATTTGATTAATAAAAATCTAATCACCACTGTGGCATGGCAGGGCGGATTTGCTGTCCCCCCACCTAGCTTCCAGTCCTCCGGTTGGTGAAAATTTTGATAAGACGAGGTCATTGGAAATGGGTTGAGTTGGACATGAGTTGAAAGCTCTTTCTCCCATGAACACAATGGTATCAAGCATGGCAAATTGAGAAAAAATATGTAGATATATATTTGAGAAAGTGTTTAAAAACCAATTTTTAAAAAATTATATCTTTACACAAGCATGCATTGCTTACGTAAAAAGACACTGATCTTTGGTAATCCTAGTGAAGTTAGCCTTGACAAGAAGGACAGAAAATATTAATACATCAAAGTCATCATCGGTGTCATCTTCACCTAGGGGCACCACCGCTAGACATGTTTTCAAACTGATCTTCGTCCTCTCTGCACTCGCACATCTCTGTACAAGATAGGCTGCTGGCCAAACATTTGTAGCATGGTGAGCATCTGATCTTTGCATATGAGCACTCTCTTAACTGAAGGATTGATTTGGAATTGCATGGTATTTTACATACAACTGGTGTGATCAGTTGATCTCCCAGGACCAATCCATGAATAATAGCGTAGGGTAGTTTAGATGTACTTGCTCTTCTCAAAGGGTAATAATGTGCCCTCTTGATAGCAGGTATAAATGCATGCCTTGCAGCTGGCATTTTTTCTCTGTTTGTCTGTTTCTTGGAAAACATCCAGCAACATAGCTCTGGAAATGTTGTAATGTTGGTCTTCAAATGGTAAACTCGGCATATGAACACCTCCAGTGCATTTATGACCTCATCAGTGATTGCCTCTGCATTCCGAACACCTTCAGAGTGAGGAGAGAATCTTTGATGGCTGAACAAATGCCTTCCAGTAAGGTAATTTTGTCTTTCTAGTAGGGCTGTCAATTAATCACAGTTAACTCACGCGAGTAACTCAAAAAAATTAATCACGATTAATTGCACTTATAACAATAGAATACCAGTTGAAATTTATTAGATATTTTTGGGTGTTTTTATACACTTTCAGTATTGATTACAATTACAACACAGAAAACAAAGTGCACAGTGCTCACTTTATATTATTATTGTTGATTACAAATATTTGCACTGTAAAAATGATAAAAGAAATAGTATTTTTCAATTTACCTCATACAAGTACTGAAGTGCACTCTTTTTATCGTGAAAGTATAACTTACAAATGCTGATTTTTTTTGGTTACGTAACTGCACTCAAAACCAAAACAATGTAAAATTTTAAAGCCTACAAGTCCACTCAGTCCTACTTCTTATTCTGCCAATCGCTAAGACAAACAAGTTTGTTTACATTGATGTGAGATACTGCTGCCTGCTTCTTATTTACAATGTCACCTGAAAGTGAGAACAGGCGTTTACATGGCACTTTTGTAGCTGGTGTTGCAAGGTATTTACATGCCAGATATGCTAAACATTCGTATGCCGCTTCCATGCTTTGGCCACCATTCCAGAGGACATGCTTCCATGCTGATGATGCTCATTAAAAAGATAATACATCAATTAAATTTGCGACTGTACTCCTTGGGGTGGGGGCGGGGGGAGAGAATTGTATGTCTCCTGCTCTGTTTTACCTGCATTCTGCATATATTTCATGTTATAGCAATCTTGGATGATGACCCAGCACATGTTTGTTTTAAGAACACTTTCGCAGCAGATTTAACAAAATCCAAAGAAGGTACCAATGTGAGATTTCTAAAAATAGCTACAGCACTCGACCCAAGATTTAAGAATCTGAAGTGCCATCCAAAATCTGAGAGGGACGAGGTGTGGAGCATACTTTTAGAAGTCTTAAAAGAGCAACACTCTGATGCAGAATGATTACTGATATGGAATGGGTTCCGTATGAGGAGAGATTAATACGACTGAGACTTTTCAGCTTGGAAAAGATATGGATAAGGGGATATCATATGGATAATATGATTGAAGTCTATAAAATCATGACTGGCATAGAGAAAGTAGATACGGAACTGTTGTTTATTCCTTCTCATAACACAAGAACTAGGAGTCAACAAAATGAAATTAATAGGCAGCAGGTTTAAAACAAATAAAAGGAAGTATTTCTTCACACAATGCACAGTCAACCTGTGGAACTCCTTGCCAGAGGATGTTGTGAAGGCCAAGACCATAACAGGTTTCAAAAAAGAACTAGATAAATTCATGAAGGATAGGTCCATTATTGGCTAATAGCCAGGATGGGCAGGAATGGTGTCCCTAGCCTCTGTTTGCCAGAAGCTGGGAATGAGCAACAGGGGATGGATTACTTGAAGTTTACCTGTTCTGTTCATTCCCTCTGGGGCACCTGGTACTGGCCACTGTCTGAAGACAGGATACTGGGCTAGATGGGCCCAGTAGAGCCATTCTTATATTCTTATGGAAATTACAGAACCCAAACCACCAAAAAAGAGAACCAACTTTCTGCTGCTGGCATTTCAGATGATGAAAATAAACTTGCATCAGTCCACATTGCTTTAGATCATTATCAAGCAGAACCCATCATCAGTGTGGAAGCATGTCCTCTGGAATGCTGGTTGAAGCATGAAGGGACGTGTGAAGAGTTTAGCACATCTGGCATGTAAATATCTTGCAACACCAGCTACAACAGTGCCATGCAAATTCCTGGTATCACTTTCAGATGCCATTGTAAACAAGAAGCAGGCAGCATTATTTTCTGCAAATTGTAACCAACCTTGTTTGTCTGAGTGATTGGCTGACCAAGAAGTGAGACTGAGTGGACTTGTAGGCTCTCAAGTTTTACACTGTTTTATTTTTGAATGCAGTTTTTTGTACATAATTCTACATTTGTAAGTTCAACTTTCATGATAAAGAGATTGGACTACAGTACTTGTCTGAGGTGAATTGAAAAAAAAAGTTGTTTTGTTTTTTACAGTGCAAATATTTGTAATCAGAAATAAATATAAAGTGAGCACTGCACATTTTGTATTCTGTGTTGTAACTGAAATTAATATATTTGAAAATGTAGTAAACACCCAAAATATTGAAAATAAATGGTATTCTATTGTTGTTTAACATCACGATTAATCATGATTAATTTTTTTAATTGCTTGACAGACCTACTTTCCAGCCAGCCTTCCAGTAGTGTCAGATCTTGAAAAGGCATGGAAACCCGGCAGCGTGTCAGCTTTTAATGGTCTGAGTGATAGAAACACATCTCTGAGGGATATACAGTGATTCTGTTTCCCAGCAGCCGGCACAAAACCAGAATCTTGTGCAAGTCTGGGATAGCATCTCACAGACAGCATTAGAACATATGTGTTTTGTGCAAAAATCCAGAGTTTAATAGCAACTCTCTCTGTGGCACTGATGACATGGAAGATAATTTTAGTGTCAGCCTCATCATGGGGAACTATAAGAAACCTTACTGAATGATGCAAGGGAGCAGCTTCATTATGTCATGCAATGACAAAATTCTTCAAGCAATTCTTCACATGCTGGATTATTTTTTCCACAAGGAATGTGGTTTACTCATCCTTTGTGTGAGTATAAGACAGTCCGTTCTTGATTGTGACATTGGCAATGTTTTTGGACTTAATAAGTGTGTACTGGACAGGCACAATACCATGGAATCTCTTTTTTTGGTAATTATTTTTAATTGATTCCTCTGCATACATGTCAAACACAAGGTAGACTTCATCATTGGTCCAGTATTTCCTCTGTAGCCTCATAATGAAGTGTCCAGCCAAATTTCAGCAGGTATTAATAGTTTCTGGTTTGCTGAAAGCTTTTACCTCAGCCATACCATCTATGATTGCTACACTGGAAAGTAGCAGTCACATTGTTAGTAGGTGCTGGCTTAGAAAGACCATTCCAGATATGCATTAGTTTGCTTTTTTCCTGGCACATGTGTATTGTATTGGAACATTGATCATACTACTACAGAGAACTTATACTTTTCCAAAGTCTTACATAGATCAACTTCATCATGAGATCTGGACACAACCAAGAGACAAGCAAACAATGGCCGGTCTGAGGTTAGCTCTGTAATAGTCCCCACCACTTTCACTCTAATTTTATTCTTTGCGTTTGAGCACTTCTGTCTGTTCTTCTTGACTAGAGTCTTGGATAATTCTTTGGGGTCTGAAGGCTTCATAAAGGTCATGACCCAAAGTATGAATTCAACTGACAACTTTAGCTATCTCGTCACTGAAGACTGCTTTTGTCATGATATTAATAAACTCCGGCCCATCATACACAAATAGGTTGCCAGTGGGAATAAGCTCATCCTTTAGTTTTAAAATTGCCCCTTCTTGGCATTTAACAGGACCTAATCAGTCTAGATGGTGCTGGGTTACTTCTAGGGAAGTGATCCCAGCCATGCTTGATGTTTTGTTAAAAACTGGATAGAGCTCTTGGGTTGTCAGGAAAAAACTAGGAAAGAGCATTTGAATGCTGTGTTATGCCCACCATATTCTGGGGCTTCATTCAAACCATGTGCACGGAAGGGAACTGGGGACCTTTTAAAAATCCAGATTTGTTTTCTAAATTCCTCCCGTATGTCCCATACACCTCTTATTTCAGTGACGTATCAGTCAAATCTACATCTAATGCAAAAAATATTTCACAAAATCAGTGCTGTGAGGTTCAAATTCCAATTAGCAGTCTTGACAGATCAAATAAGGAACAACAAAGATGCAGCCATCTTCATGTATCACCGTGCCATCCCAAAAGTTGACTTTGTCACTGATTCAACCTCATCAAATCGCTTGATCCATTCTGTGATATTACAGATCTCCATTGTGTGCAATAAGTCTTTGAGAGCAGAATGTACACTGGATGTGTGGAACTGGTTTTGTAAGTCCTTTAGACCTGTTGGGAGATGAATTCAAACACATCAGTATGCTTTTCAAAGAAGACATCTGGTAGCATGTTTGAAGGGCAACAAGTGTTTGGGTGTATGCTTCAATAGCATGTTGCAATATTTTCCTTGCAAGAATTTGGTTTACAGTACTGTCACTATACAAAATACCCCAGATCTCAAGAATACCAGTGCTATCAACAAAGCAGCTGATTGTATGTGTTGCTTTAAAGAATATGTGCTGTTGTCCAGGACATAAAATCTACCATCCATGAAGATCATGGGCCATTATTAGCTGTTGAACAGGTCTGTAAAGGCCCATATCTAGTGTCATGACATATTTTGATTCAGTTCCACAGATGTATTTGTTCATGCATTCCAACTGCATAAGGAATGTTAACTGAACTGAGTGATCAGTGGGGCTAGCAGGTCTGATTGGCAGGATGCATACATGGGTCATTCACTTTAGCACCTCATGCAGTGTCGAGTTAAAGACTGACCTTGTTGAACCATGACCTTTCTCCTGAAATGTTATGGTGCCCAGATCATTTGAGGGTACATCTTCTATCTCTTCAACTCAAGCCACACTCAGTGATTTTTCACCTCTGGAGTGCATTCCACTTTTGCACAATAACCAAATGAGGTCAAGGGTAGTGAATGTAGAATGCTCTACTATAGTTGATTTAACTGCTGCTACATTGGAATCTGGACTTCTTGGCTTCAGGATTTTTGGTCCTTGCTAGGAAAGTAAGTGAATCATGAAGTCAGAAAGCTCCTTCAAGGAACAGTTTTTGCTGGCCCAGACAACACTTGAGGCCAGGTCTGGTGCCCATTAATACACTCCTGACAGCAGATCATAACAGTAGCATGAATGGAACCTTCGCCATCAGTTGTATCTTCAAGGAAGTCTAAGTTATTGCCACTACAACATATAAACCTATTCTTGATGAGGTCTGAAGAAACATACAACCTGTCCTTCAGTGTCATGCTGTGAAAAACTTACCTTGCAATTGCAGTCTATAGGCAGAGCACATATACATGGTTGTACTCATTGAAGAAGCGAATGCTCTGCATAAGTTGCACAAGGATTTTGCTATGGGTTTTGGAATGAATTGTTAAACCAACAGCCATTTGTAGTGGCTGAGTATGTGTATGCTGCACAGTTGTCATGCATGTGTTGGAAACCCGCCTTTCATTCAAATACTCGTATATGCGGCATTATGATGAAATGGCAGCCTTATGCTCCATTTGCTTGCTGCCATAAGTGCTGGTGCTGAAATCACTGCAACCACCAATGCACCACTGAAGTAAATGTCACATGGTATTATTTTTTTCAGGTTTGGCATCAGTTGTGGACCCCTGAAACTCCAAAATACTTCAGGACAAAATGTTTTTCCATAAAAATTCAGCATCTGCAAGCAAAGTCTTCATCTTACTGTTGATATTAGGGCTGTCTTCTGCTTTTGATAGTGCCACATCTTTTGCAGCTTTAGAGGGTGTGGGCTGTGATTAATTTCTGTAGACAGGATTGCCAGAAACTACACCCATATCCCACAGTTCATCTTCAATAAATGTTTTAAGAGCTTTTCTACTAAGCATCTGGTCCTCTTCAGTCCCATTCAAAGTACATATTTCTCTGTACTTAACCTCTGCATTGACCATCACCAACACTCTCCCATCCATTACATCAGAGATCTTCAATCTGTGGGAGTAACGTTCTGGAAGCGCAGCTGGGGCCAAGACCAGATCTCACAGGGGTGGGGAGGGAGTGCCACCCAGGTTCACTCTTGGCCTCAGCCCCGGCTGCCTGTCCGGTGCCTGGGGTCCCAGCTGCCTGCCCTGGACCCGGGATCCCAGTTACCGGCCTCGTACCTGGGGATCCACTCAAAGCCATGGCTGCCAGCCCTGTACTCAGGGTCCCGGATGCCCATCCCCAGCTTCAGGCCTTGACCCCCGGATGAAGGTCCGCTCCCAACCCAAACCCCCAGCTGTGGACTCAGACTCAGTCCCCTTATCCCCTCCTCGAGCCACAGCCCCGCATGGCTCCATCTGGGGCCGGGGTCATGGACAGAGCTAAGGTGGGTGTGAGGTAAAAAGTTTGGGAACCACTGCATTAGAGCTTCTGCGAGGCAATTTATGAACTCCAGCTGAGTCACACAGTGCTTGTTTCTGTTGCTTTTACCTTTTGACCTTTCTTTGTGTAGCACGTGATGTGATATGCAATGTCACCCATTCTGTGTATATCTTTTTGGTCAATGCACCCACTTTATTTTCCATGCTAAGTTCCTTCTAAGAGTGACTGCTTCATAAAGTTTCTTACCTCTCTTGTGTTGAAACTATGCTTTATGGATGCCTTTGGGCTTCCAGCTCACTGCAGAAGAAGCAGGTTTTCTTCTTGAAACACATGTCAAGAGATCTAGTATAAGGTGAGTATTGCCAACCCTGGCACTTGTTCTGGCATCTTAAACTTTTTCCTCATGCTCAATGTGGGAAACAAAGGAAACATCCTTTCCTACCTTGCCAAAATCAGTTTATGTGTGCACTTCTTATAGCATATAAGGTGCCATCGAGCATTGTGTTTAACCAGATCCCCTGCAGTGATATTCTCCAAAGATTCAGCTACTAATCGGTATACTTTGTCTCCCTATTGATGCCTAAAAATGATCAAGACCAAAGTAAAAACAAGGATTGTGTAAAAATTACTTTGGGGTGTTAATTAATTATGTTATACAATGTATGTTATAAAACTCTAACCCAGGGATCGGCAATCTTTGGCACACAGCCCGCCAAGGTAAGCTCCCTGAAAGGCTGGGCCAGTTTGTTTACCAGCCACATCTGCAGGTTCAGCCGATCGCAGCTCCCACTGGCCGCGGTTTGCGGCTCCAGGCCAATCGGGGCTGCGGGAAGCAGCGGCCAGCACATCCCTCGGCCCATGCTGCTTCCCGCAGCCCCATAGTCCTGGAATGGTGAACTGCGGCCTGTGGGAGCTGTGATCGGCCAAACCTGCGGACACGGCAGGTAAACAAACAGGCCCAGCCTGCCAGGGGGCTTACTCTGGCGGGCCGCGGGCCAAAGGTTGCTGATTCCTGCTCTAGCCCTTCTGCCAATTAGTTTGTCAGCCATAGGGGCCAGGTTCAATATCTAGAGGTTCCTTTTTAACAGTACAACACAAAACTGGCTCGAGCCCCCACCCAGTAACCTGGGACAATTACTCACCACCCCCTGGGCACCTCTAAAAAGCAATACTTCTCCTCTTGCAAGCACAGAGTCTGAACGTAGAAAAGGCACTTTTAATAAAAGAAGGGAAGTAACCTGGCATTCATTTGGGAAACAGCACAAGCAGGATTCATAAACATAAAACCATGAGAAAAAGACCACTCCAGAGTATGTTGGGCAGTATCCTTTTGCCTCAGGTTCTTAAGTCCAGCAACCAAATATTCCTTCAACGTGTCCCTCCCTTCTTCGCACCCCGGTCACAGTTGTTTTCCTTGGTCAGTGAATCTTCAGAGTTCATCTCCCACCCAGGCTGTGAGAAGGTACCTTGCTCACTACACAGTCTGGGCACTCGTTCACTGCTTGCCTCTCCGTCAGCCACCCTACTCAACAATGTCTTCAGGTCCCACCACTTAGCAGAGCTCTCAGTGATTTCAGCTCTGTGATGTCAGCACTCATTGATTTCAGCTGTTAGTGGGGGAGCCTCACTGCTGGTGCCCACTGATCAGCCTCTTGCTTCAGAGACACAGTCCCAAAGCAGGTCTAATGACCTGGTTATCAGTGATTTCAGCTGTGTGGTGTATAACAAGACTCTAAATTGAGTCTTAATCAGCTCTGTTGTTACACAGTGGAGAGAGGAAGGGTCAAATGACGTGTAGGACCCTTAGGCAGGGCCCACACCACCAGGTATAAGTACCTGTCCCCAACCTTTCTCAACTCCACTGGGCTTTGACATCCATGACCCCTGACTAGCAAGTGCAATTTAGTTGAGAGTGAGTCCCTCGGTCAGGGTATGCCAAGCACAGTTCTGCCCCCCTTGAGACACACAATAAGGATAACAACCCTTTAGTACTCCACCCCAATAATGAAGTGACTTGCTATCCAACACCAGCCAAAGCAGTCCCATCACGCTGAGCATCTAGGCAGGTTGGGTGTGCCCATGCAAACAAGGTTGGCTCCTGAAGTCCTCTTCCTAGGCTCATCACTAGATGTCAGAGGAGAACTCATTCAGACACTGTTTACATAACTCTGCAGATATCATTTGTGGATGGATTCCAGTAATTTTTGGCTGGATGCTGATGCCTACACCTCATTATAATTCTTTTGGCAAAGTAAACAAAGCTGATAACCAATACCACTGAAGTGCTTCTTTTTTGTTGATGATGGCAAATCGACTTTAAACACTCCTTCCATTTATGGTAATCTGTAACATTAAAAAAATTAATCAGGTATCATGTTCTGAGCATTAACTGATAACACAGTACTGTCAGTTTAGGGCCACAATTTAACTTTGTGAGAGATGCATGTTTGACATGCCTGTGTTAAAGTGTATTTAAAAAATGTTGATTTCTAAACATTGTTTCAAGTGTATCTCTGCAGAATTGTTCCAGGTTTGTCATATTTGGTATCATTGTGTTCATGGAAGGAAGGGCTTTTGAATGATATCCAATTTGACCCATTTCTGATGGCATTGTACAAAAATTCCACCAACTGGAAGACCTAGAGCTGGGGACTGGGTCGGAGTGCAATGAGTGTCCTCTGCCAAGCTGCCCATTGAAATTGTGATTCTGTCGTTTTTTGACTAATCAAAAGACACCTTTCTACCATTAACTTTCCCATAGCATTACACATGCTGTCAGATTGAACAGAGGGTTTAGAGCAACACAATGTATTGGACATACTGCTTACTAGAACACTAAAGGATTTCAGAAGCTGTGCGTGGGAATTTGAATTGCTGAAACCCCCTGAAGCTTGGGGTATGGTTCCCCTAACTGGGAGAAATGTGTAACATAGGCTAACAAATGTCTGTTGGTTACCCACTAATGGCTAGACCAAGTATAGAGATTTATGACTCTGCTACTGCCTGTGAGCTCAATAACATTGTGACAAAGAAATCTGGCAATTTTTCATTTACCTTGTTAGTGCCTGTGACAAAGTTCCTGCTCTACCTTGGTGGGTCTTGCGCTTATTGGCGGATTTCCTTGCCTTGGAGCTTCACAGCAGCCCTCAGCTTGGCCGTTTTCATGAACCCACAGTCCAGGTTGACGACTCCTGTGTCTGACCAGGAGTTGGGAGGATTTGGGGGGAACCTGGGCCCATGCTGTACTCCGGGTTCCAGCCCAGGGCCCTGTGGAATGCAGCTGTCTAGAGTGCCTCCTGGAACAGCTGTGCAACAGTTACAACTCCCTGGGCTACTTCCCCATGGCCTCCTCCCAACACCTTCTTTATCCTCAGCATAGGACCTTCCTCCTGGTGTCTGATAATGCTTGTACACCTCAGTCCTCCAACAGTCCGCGTTCTCACTCTCAGCTCCTAGTGCCTCTTGCTCCCAGCTCCTCACACGCACACCACAAACTGAAGTGAGCTCCTTTTTAAACCCAGGTGCCCTGATTAGCCTGCCTTAATTGATTCTAGCAGCTTCTTGATTGGCTGCAGGTGTTCTAATCAGCCTGTCTTAATTGTTTCCAGAAGGTTCCTGGTTGTTCTGGAACCTTCCCTGTTAGGAAACGGAACGTCTTTTGCTTGCTCCTCAGCTATCTGCTTTCTATTCTTTCCTAAAGCCCCCTGGCCCGGATTTTTCTTACTTTTTGCACCTGCCTTAGTCCCCCCCCGACCGGGTCAGACGCTTTTTGGTTTTTCTTTTCATTTTTTGTGTTTTTTTTTTCCCGTCTACGTCCTTCGCCAGCACCTGCCCCCCCCACGCCTGCTTTCGGGCGCAGCTACTTGCCTCAGCTGGGCCCCCAGAGGAGGGGGGGGAAGATTGCCGATTTGCTGTCCGGGGGGGGGGAGTGGAAACCCCCAGACCCAGCCGTCTTGCCAGCAGCTCGGACTTTACAACATTCTTAACATGCCGAAGGCCTTGGAACACAGCCAACACAGCCGGAGAAGAAGATTTCAGCAGACAGAAGAAATAATTCAAGGGAGCTATAAATCATCGTGAAGAGGGCCGTAAGATTGAGTAACTTTCTGAATTATACTCTCGTGGGGGGGAGTTTGACTGTGCTTACTTGCGTTTGTGGCGGCACAGGGGGTGTGGCGTGGAGACCCCCACCCCCGATCCATCGGTGCCCCTACCCCCCCATCGTTATTACAACTGTCACGGCCCCCCCGCCGTCTGTCCCTGCTGGCAATCTGCCATCTCCTTTCGGATCCAGCTGTTCGCTTTGAACTTTGCCTTCCGGACCGGACACAACAGCCGACCAACCGAGACTCTTTGGACAAACGTGTGTGGGTCTGCACCCCCCCCCCCCCCCGGATTGCTTATCCCACAGCTTGCCCCTATTACTGGACCCCGATTTTGTCCCCCCCCTCCTCCCAGTCCCCCCCCCCTCGGCATTCCTTCCTTTCCTGTCTGCAATCTAGCGGAAGGAGGGGCTATTCCGTTTTCTCCCCTCCCCCCCTCCTCCTTCCGGTGTCTCCCTGTCTTTCCCTGCTCACAATGGCGGGGAACGAGAGGGGTGAGATTGCTTCCACAAAATTAGTTGTCCCTTCCCCACCACCACCTCTGCCCGACCCCCAAGGTCCCCCCCCTGCCACTATTGCTAAGATACTTGCCACCCCCCCTGCTGGGGCACCGGTAGCAGGAGGCACCAGGGTGATTGCTGCTGCTGCTGCACCCACCGCCCACCCAGATTCTAGGAAACCCCCCCCGGTTCGCCGGAAGGGCCAGGGCGGGTGGAAAGGAAAGGGCCCCGCTAAAACCACTGAGCCCGCCATGGCAGGGGCTGCCCCCACCGCCGCGGCCTCATCATCAACCGTGGCGCCCCTCCCTGTGTTTCCCTCCACCAGCTCTGCGATTGCCCCTCCCCCGGCCCCCAGGACGTATGCCCGGGCGACGGCGGGCTCTCCCCTACCTGCCGCCTCGTCATCTCGCCCCCCCCCGCCTCCGCCACCATCACCAGCGGCCGAGGCCCTTTCCCCGCCTTGACCAGGAAGCACGGCGTCCGTTGCCTCCTGGTGCCCGCCTCGCCCCACGTGGAGACATACGTGCAGGCGTTGGCGAAGGTGGTGGGACCCACGGCTATTGTGGCGGCCTCCAAGATGTATGGGAAGGTTGTTTTCTTCTTAGCCTCGGAGGATGCCGCCCAGGAGGCGGTAGAGAGGGGCCTGACGGTGGGGGGGGTGTTTGTCCCCCTAGAACCGTTAGAAGACCTGGGCGTCCGCCTCGTCCTTACCTCCGTTCCTCCCTTCTTACCCAATGCTGCCCTGTTACCCGCTCTTTCCACCCTGGGGAAACTTGTCTCTGTCATCAGCCCTCTCCCGTTGGGCTGCAAGGACCCCACCCTCCGTCACATTTTTTCGTTCCGCCGGCAAGTGCAGCTTCTACCACCGGCAGGAGCGCGTGACGACGAGGCGCTTGAGGGGTCCTTTCTAGTCCCCTACCAGGGAGCCCGCTATCGGGTCTTTTATTCTACCGGAGAGGCCCGGTGCTACCTCTGCCGTTCAGCGGGGCATGTCCGCAGAGACTGCCCTTTGGCCCGGGGGGGAGGGGCACCCGAAACCCCCGAGACCCAGCCGGACATCGGCCCCGTTGCTGCCGACGCCCCTGGCTGCCCGGCACCTGAAACCAACCCTCCTCCTACTCGACCCATTGCTGCTCCCGTCCGGGCCCAGGAGATACCTTCCCTACAACGCCCGGACGAGCAAGGGAGTTTCACCCTTGCTAGTACCAACCCAATAGAGCCCATGGAGGAGGGTGGGGCAAGGATATTATCGGGTATAGGAGAGGGCCCTCCCCAAGGAGAAGCCCCCACCCCTCATGTTGCCCCACCGCTACCTCCCCGAACCCCTAAACCATTGCCTCCGCCCCCCGACACGACCCCTGCTAACCAGCCCCCAGATGATGCTATGGAGGCCTGGACCCTAGTCCAGGGGAAGCGAGGCAAGCGGAAGGCACGAGCTCCGCTGCATCCACCCGACGCAGAAGCCCCCCGGAAGACCAGGAAAGGAGGCACTGCTATCGAGCCTCCCGCCACGGCCGTGAGCGAGATCCATCCGCTGGTGTCGGGAGGGGAAGACGGACTGGCATTGGAGGGCAGAATCCCCCCTCCACAGGAGACCCTCCCCTCCGAGACTTCTGAGGACGCCCCTTCTGCCTGGACGCTACCCGAACCCCCCGCGGATCCTGAGGTGGCCATTGAGGCGGGCCCTAGAGGAGAGGCCCCCGGGGTGGCAGGAGTTGGCCTCTCCCCCGTGTATGCGGAGATTGAGGCCCTAGATTTGACCCCGGTCACCCAGGGAGGGGATGATTTGCTGCCGGCTGGCCTTGAGCTGGGCAGCCTTACCCCAGCCTCCCTTTCCCCATGCTCCCTCCCCCTAATTGTTTTCCCGGGTGAGCACTTTGCAGAAGGTGGTCCACCACCTGATGCCATGGCCGCCAAGACCACCATGGAGCCAGCATCTAGCATTATTGGGAGCCCCCTCCCTTACCCCTTAACCCTTGACTCTGCTCAGGAGGCACTTTCCTTTAGTTGTTTGCCTCCTGCACCCCAGAGCCTTACCTCTGCCCCTGCCCCCACCCCTGCCCCTGCCCAAAGTCCCTCCTCCTGTAATGTTAATGCCGCCCCTGGGGTTATTTCCTTTCCGCCTTTTGCAGATTCCCCCCAGGGAGCAGTCTTTGCACTTTCTAGCCGCGACCCATTAGGAGTGGCAATTTTTCCCCTGCCATCCCCCTCCACCCCAAGGCATGAAATGAATTTAATAACCCCAGCCTGTCAGACGCCCCGTCGGTGGTCCGCACCCTGTTTACCTGCCTTAGTGGACCACGAGGCTGTATTAAGAGTCCCGTCAGGGAATACCTCGGGAATTGTAACCCCACCCCCCCATGAGATGCGGCATGCGCTACGGAAGTTCCTAGAACACACCCGTGGTGCCCGCGACAGAGCACAGCTGGCTCTTCAGCTATGGGGGGACTTTGATCAAATCCTCCAGGCCACAAGGGCCCTTATAAAGGAAGGCAGGGGGCAAGGAAGGCGCGGTGCTGCGGCCTACGAGCGAGCCCGCAGCTTCCGACACGATCTACTCACCCACGGGATGGGTCATGGGTTGCTGCGCAACCCGCCGGGGGCCCTGAATCCCCCCGCCAATACAAGGCCCCCACCCCCCCAGCCCTCCGCATGACGCCTCTTATTATTGCGACCCTGAATACCAGGGGCTGTAGGATGGCTCTCCGCAGGTCCCAGGTGCTCTCTTACCTTCGGGAAGGGAGGTATTCTATAGTTTTCCTGCAGGAGACTCATACGGACCCGACCGCCGAGGACAGGTGGCGGCTGGAGTGGGGAGACGGGGTATACTTTAGCCATTTCGCGACCTGGCAGGCTGGAGTGGCAACCCTGTTCTCCCCCAACCTACGGCCTGAGGTGCTAGGGGTTAATGAGGCCGTGCCGGGCCACGTGCTGCACCTTCGAGTCCGTATGGAGGGGCTCGTGGTTAATTTTGTCAATATTTATGCCCCGCAAATGAGCTCCAGGCGGCCACAATTTTATCAGCAGGTGTCCGACTTTCTCGGCACCCTGGATTCACACGAGTGCCTGGTCCTGGGAGAGGACTTTAACACCACCCTCGAGGAACGGGATCGCTCAGGGGCCGAACTGAGTCCGGCCGCTGCAAATATTCTCCAAGGGATAGTTGACCATCACTCCCTAGTGGACGTCTGGCGTGACCATCACCCAGATGACACCTCCACGTTCACCTTTGTTCGGGTGGAGGCCCATCGGTCACACCACTCTCGGTTGGACCGTATTTATTTATCCCGTTTCCACCTTTCACAAGCCCACTCCTCCGCCGTTCGGCCGGCCCCATTCCCTGATCATCATTTAGTTACTGTAACGGTCTCCCTCCGTGCAGAGAGACCGGGGCCGGCCTATTGGCACTTTAATAACAGCCTGTTGGAGGACGAGAGCTTTGTGATGTCCTTCCGGGAGTTTTGGCTGGCCTGGCGGGAGCAGTGGCGTGCTTTTCCCTCGGTGCGGCGATGGTGGGATCTCGGGAAGGTGCGCGCCAAGCTCTTCTGCCGTGACTACACTCGGGGCACCAGCCGACGGCGAAATGCGGCGATAGAGCAGTTGGAACGGGAGGTCTTAGAGATGGAGAGGCGCCTGGCCGCCGATCCCGAGGACCCGTCCCTCTGCGGAGCGTGCCGGGAGAAGCGGGAGGAGCTTCAGGCCCTTGAGGACCACCGGGCCCGAGGTGCCTTTGTTCGGTCCCGCATCCGCCTCCTTCGGGAGATGGACCGCGGCTCCCGCTTCTTCTATGCCCTGGAGAAAACGAGGGGGGCCAAGAAACACGTCACCTGCCTTCTTTCAGAAGACGGTACCCCCCTCACGGATCCGGAGGAGATGTGTGGGAGGGCCCGTGACTTCTACACAAGCCTTTTCTCCCCGGACCCGACCGATCCTGACGCTTGTGAGGTGCTCTGGGAGGAACTCCCCACGGTCAGCGTGGGCGACCGAGACCGACTAGAGTTGCCTCTCACCCTGGCCGAGTTCTCGGAAGCCCTCCGTCGCATGCCCACCAATAAATCTCCGGGCATGGACGGGCTGACCGTGGAGTTTTACCGCGCGTTCTGGGACATTCTCGGCCCAGACCTAGTCATCGTCTGGGCTGAGTCCTTGCAGAGCGGGGTCCTCCCTCTGTCATGCAGGCGAGCGGTGCTCGCTTTGCTGCCGAAGAAGGAGGACCTCCGCGATCTACGAAACTGGCGTCCCGTCTCACTCCTTAGCACGGATTACAAAATTGTAGCGAAAGCAATTTCGCTGCGGCTAGGGTCCGTGATGGCGGACGTGGTCCACCCAGACCAGACCTATACTGTCCCAGGTCGCAGCATTTTCGATAACCTCTTTCTAGTCCGAGACCTTTTGGAACTCGGGCGGAGAGATGGTCTATCGTTCGCCCTCCTGTCTCTTGATCAGGAGAAGGCGTTCGATAGAGTAGACCATGGGTACCTCCTGAGCACTCTGCAGGCGTTTGGATTTGGACCTCAGTTTGTGAGTTTTCTCCGGGTGCTGTATGCCTCCGCGGAGTGTTTGGTTAGGCTCAACTGGACCCTGACTGAACCGGTCAGCTTCGGGCGAGGAGTGCGGCAGGGGTGCCCCCTCTCGGGCCAGTTGTACGCTCTGGCGATCGAGCCTTTCCTCTGTCTCCTCCGCAGGAGGATGACAGGGTTGGTGCTGCGGGAGCCGGAGCTGCGGCTGGTCCTGTCGACGTACGCCGATGACGTACTCCTCGTGGTCCAGGACCCGGGAGACTTGGCGCGAGTGGAGGCATGCCAAGCCATCTATTCGGCAGCCTCCTCCGCCCGAGTCAACTGGGTCAAGAGCTCTGGCTTGGCGGTGGGGGACTGGCGGCAGGTAAGCTCCCTCCCACCCGCACTTCAGACCATCCGGTGGAGTGCGGGTCCACTGCTCTATCTCGGCGTTTACCTTTCTGCCACGCATCCTTCCCCGCCGGAAAACTGGCAAAATTTAGAGGGCGGGGTGATAGAGCGGATCCGGAGATGGACGAGGCTACTCCGATGTCTCTCCCTCCGAGGGAGAGCACTGGTGCTTAACCAACTAGTCCTGTCCACGCTCTGGTACCGGCTCAACACCCTGGCCCCGGCCCCGGGTTTCCTGACCCACCTCCGGAGATTGATTCTAGAGTTCTTCTGGTCAGGAATGCACTGGGCCCCTGTTGGAGTTCTTCATCTACCCCTGAAGGAAGGAGGGCAGGGCCTGAAGTGTCTGTACACTCAGGTCCGCGTTTTCCGCCTCCAGGCCCTGCAGAGGCTCTTTTATAGTGCACGTAGTTCGGCGTGGAGCATACTGGCGCACGCCTTCCTGCGCCGTTTCCAAGGGTTTCGATATGACCGGCAGCTCTTTTATCTTTCACCGAGGGGTTTTCCGCGAGACCTCTCTGGGCTGCCGGTCTTCTACCAGGACCTCCTCCGGGCCTGGAAACTGTTTTTAACAACCAGGTCCGTGGCGGCCACCGTGGGAGCAGATCTCCTCACGGAGCCCCTGCTACACAATCCCCAGCTCCGTGTGCAGGTGGCGGAGTCCCGCTCGGTGCGCCAGAGGTTGGTCCTGGCGGAAGTCACGAGGGTCGGAGACCTCCTGGACTACGACCGGAGAGACTGGCTGGATCCCCTGATGCTTGCTCGGCGCATGGGGCTCTCCAGCCTCCGAACCCCCCGGCGCGTACTTCAGGAGGTGAAGGCCGCTTTGACCCCCGCTGCTCGGGCTTACGTTGGCCGAGCCTTGTGCGAGGGCGCACCCCGCCCATCCCTTACCCCAGGCCCGCCGGACCTTTCCATCGGGCCCCCACCCCGTAGATCCCAACAAACCCCTCACCCTTTCACTGCAAGCCGGCTGCACGAACTGCAGCCGGTAAGCTTTCAAATTGCTTCACGGAAATACTTATATACACTTACGCTTCACACCCTTCATGCCCATACCCTGGTGTCCCGCCCCGATACAAAGTGGCGGGATCTCCTGCCACCTTTGGAGGGTGAGCAACCTCGGTGGGCCAGCCTGTATTCCACCTTGGTCCCAAGGCCCGTCGGGGACATCAGTTGGCGGCTCCTTCACGGAGCTGTGAGCACGGGCGTGTTTTTGACACGGTTTACCCCCATTCCGGACACTTGTCCTTTTTGTAATGTGAGGGAAACCCTGGCGCACGTGTATTTAGAGTGTGCCAGATTGCAGCCCCTTTTTCGCCTCCTCACAAATATTTTATTACGCTTTTGGCTTCATTTTCCCCCCCACCTTTTTATCTATACACTTCCCATCCGTGGCCCCACAAAGTCGCGGGATCTTCTAGTCAACCTCCTCCTAGCTTTGGCTAAAACAGCCATTTATAAAACCAGAGAGAGGAGGTTGGCCCACGAAACGTCCTGCGATTGTGGGGCCGTTTTCCGATCCTCAGTACATTCACGTATCCGGGCGGAGTTCCTCTGGGCGGCATCCACCGACTCCCTTGAAGCATTCGAGGAGCGGTGGGCGCTGTCTGGGGTTCTCTGCTCGGTGACCCCGTCTGGTTCCCTCCGTCTGACCCTTTGATTGAGGGTAAGAGCGAGAGACGCCAGCCCCAGCCATCGCCGCTGGGGATACCATCATTCCTGTCATCTAGGAGGGGTCCTATAATACATGGGTGTCTACCCCCCCCCCCTAAACCGCCCACCCCGCAGCCGTGCCCATCTTACCAGGCACTCTCAGGAGAGGGAGGATTGGTGACACTGGGCGCGGCACTAGGTAACTCGAGGGGGTGGAAGACCACGAGTGTCGAGGAAGCCCCCCCGCTCTAGGCCACCAGGTAACTCAGGAGGGTGGAAGACCACGAGTGTCGAGGAAGCCCCCCCGCTCTGGGCCCAGGCTAGCCTGAACACTTCTCCCTCCTGAAAGCTGCTGTGTTGTACCTTCTGATTGCGTTGTTTTGTTGCATAGTTGTTTTGTTTCTTTGGTAATTCTGTAAGCGTTACCAATAAACTTTTTTTTTGTTTCAAAAAAAACAAAACCTTCCCTCTTACCTTACCCAGGGAAAAGGGGCCTACTTACCCTGGGGCTAATATATCTGCTTCTATTACTCTCCTGTAGCCATTTGGCCCGACCCTGTCACATACCACATGGAGGGCTAACTTAGCTGACTTGAGCAGGCCCAAGTTAAGACAATATAAGCCTGAACAAGTAACTGCTGAATAAGCTCAGACAAGTAATTTCCCAAACAATCAACTGTGAATATGTTTATAGTAAATAAAGGGGGTAGAAATGAACTAAACTAACTATTGTGGGTATGTTTATAGTAAACAAACTAGGCAGGAAAACCCTGAACGATAAGTTTGCCTTACACAATTTGAAAAGTGATTGGTCCTGAGATATTAGTAGCTAGAAAAGATGTGTGTAAACTGTGTACTAACATGAATTGAAATGGTGGTATCACCCTGTACCTAAATCACCTAATTCTGGGCTTAGCCAGCATGGGCAAAAAGCTGTTATATGCCTAATAAAGTAACCTGAGTGACAGATGTGAGGTTGGTAAACCAGGTGCCAGCTCTTGCCAAGGCTGCAGGCATCACCTGAGCATTGACAACTTCATAGCTGGAAACCAGCCCAGCTCACATGTATGTTAGTATTGTTCAAGATAGGCATCACATGCTATAAAGAAATATGTAAGTTTTGCTTTATAACTGTAAAATACCTGCTCTGAATTTGTGAACCCAGGCAGGAAAGACTATCAAAACTGAGTGAGCCATTGTGAAACATCTCAATATAAAGACTGGGTTGATGGCCCTCTTACACCCTGTAATGAGGGGGTGTGGGCTCCCTCTGAGACTGACAGGGAGAACCACTCTCCACCCCTGGTGGGCAAAGCCAGGCAAGCCACACTCCCGACCTGAAGCAGAGGGGTGGGACAGGAATTTTAAAGGGCAGGCCTGCAGCTCAGTTGTGCGAAAGCTAGAGCAGGAAGCAGACATCTCTCACCTGCTGCTGAGTCCTGCACCCGAGACAGAGCTCTACAGCACTGAGGACCCAGAAGAGGTGCCGGGACTGCCAACTGACCTGTACCTGGAGGAGCTACTGACTGCTGCTGTCTGTGAATGCCGGGGAGACAGAGGAACCCCAGGAGATGGAGGTACACTTAGGAGGGGTAGTAGGAAGTAGCCCAGGGACACCAGACATTAGTCTGGTTGTGTTGCCAGAGTCCAGGTCAGTGTGTTTTGGTGGGATCACTACTGACCCAGTAGCGGAACCCTCCACCACTGTCAGGGCCCTGGGCTGGGACCTGCTGATATAGGATGGGCCTGGGTTCCCTATCCCTGCTGCTGATACCCCCTGGGGTGGAAGCCTGCTCACCTTAGGCTAAATGGCCTTTGTTGGTTTGCTGTCTGCTCTAACCAAGAGCCTTTGGGCTATAGACTACTTATTGCTCTGCCCTGTCAGAGGGCTTGAGCCCCTAAAACTGCTTATGGCTCTGACCTGCCAGAGGGCCAGAGTCCCTTTGACCACTAATCCCCCTATTTAGTCTTACATTTATAGTCACATCATAGTGAGGGGACATGGTCTCTCTCTGAGACTGATGGGGAGGGACGGCCACAACCCCCTAGATACCCATGAAGATACTACAGCCAAGAAAATTTGTCCTATAGGCCTGAATTCTGGAAGAAGGAAATAAAGGTAGCTGACATGAAAATTCTTCATATTTCTTTGCTGTCTCACTCTCACAGGGCTGAGTTAGGAAACAAAAGCAAAGATCCCCAGTGTCAACCTGGATTAGCGCTAAAACACATTCAGTGCTGACAGATTAATACAACTCTGTCACCTTTTGGAACCACAGACTGTAACTCATTTGTGTATATATGTTGCATGCTTTAACATGCAAATAACTCTCTCATTTCTTTTTCATAGTTAATAAATCCTTGGTTAGTATTGGCTTCACGTGTTGTCTTGGTGTGAGATCTGAATACAAATTGACCTGGGATAAGTGACTGGTCTCTTGGGACTGGAAACAACCTGTCTTTTCTGATCTTTGGTGTATGGCAACCATCAATCACTGAGTCCAGCTTGCTTGCGTGGCAAGATAGACTGAAGTGCTCAAGAAGACTGTCTGTGACTCCATAGTAAGACTGTTACAGTGCTTCAGTGCTACAGTGCTACATTTGTTACTGGGTTGGTGAAATCTAATTATAGAACATGCAACTAGTTGGGTTGTCTGCCCTGCTTTTTGCCAGTTTGCTCTGAGTTTGGCACTCACTGTTGTGAACCACTCCAGACAGCATGACAACAGGCTGAAGTAAATCAGAGGTTTTTGGATCCCAGAGAACTGGATGTAGTAGTCTTCCAGAACTGAATGAAGTGTTCTGGATAAGCCACATGGAAGGGTCTTGTAGTGTATTCAACCACCATCCTTTTAAGTTGGTAGAAGTCTTACCATTGACAGATATAGATTCTGAAGAACATTTGCTTCAGCTCTCAAACCTCAGTTGTGAATGTAGCAAGCATAAAATATATTTAACCAAAAAATACTGCATATTTGGCCAACGTGTATTCCTTTTTTTTTTTTTTTTTTTGGTATAAGGAGATTCTTTTCTATTGTATTCTCTCACAAAATGTGTTCCGATATGGAGTTGACTGATTTTTTTTTCATTTGAAATTTCCTTTTAATGTGAAAATGGCCTTTTGTTCCAAATTGAATTTTCTGTGTAACCTTTTCATTTTTTGAAAGATTCTGATTTTTATATTTAAAAAAAGCAAAGCAAAACAATGACATTTTTGAAGTGTTTTCCCATTTTCCTCACCTTTTCTCCCTTTTTTCCTTCCCCCTTTTTATTCTCTCTCCCTTTCCCCCTTCCCTTTTCCCATTTTGCTACTGAAAAGGGGGAGGGAAGAAAAAAAGAAGAGAAAGGGAAAAACAAACAATGTTTTTTTTTTATTTGTTGAAAAATTGGACAATTTCAAAACACTGTGAATTTTTTTTAAAATTAAGCATTTTGACCAGCTCTACCCCTTCATGCTTTAACTCCCACCTGCCCCTGCAACTAAAATACTTTAAATCAAATATGTCAAAAAAGACAACAAAAGAATTTTCCCCAAAGAGTCTACCTAGACCTGAAACAAAACAACTACCCCGAAGCTGCAGCTGTCATAGAATACAAACACAGTGACATTATATCAGGAATAATCTTCAAAAAAATCTCTCCAGTCTTAAAACAAAATGAATTCTTTCCCAGCACCCACCCCAGAATAACACCAATCAAACACCATCCTCCAAGAACTCCTTGGAGAAGAGGGCACTTTTGCAATATGCAACCAATCTTGTCTCTGTATATCCCATGTGGGAACTTCTGAGCCAAGGACCCCTTAGCAATTATGCCCTGGTAGCAGTACTCTCCTTTTAAAACCAAGAGAGTGATCATAGTTGCTGTGGTAACACCCAGGAAGGTATTTCTCAAAGATCCTCATCCAGAGACCACTGAAGCCAATAGGAGCCTTTCTATTGACTTCGATCAGGCCTATAGACAGAAGCCAAACCATTCAGGGTTTCATGGGTTAAAACTAACACTTAAAAATTCATGCAGAAATGAACTGGGGAACCACTGAAAATACTCCATTTATGCATCACTGTAATCTAATCATTGTTTTATAGATCCAAAGTCCATAAGGGAGTATCACAAGCCCACATATGTCCCTCAAAGCTCAATTTAATATTTTGATCTCTATGTTAGATGTCTAAAATTTCATGTAGCCATATAACTCCCTCTTGGTTATGCATTTGAGAAGGCTCAGGAGCATAAATTATTTCAGGAAAGGTCAGCGGAATTTACATTCATAAATAGGTTCAGTATCTACCTATTCCAAACAGTGAAATAAATAAATTAAATAAATAAAAATATTCAGATCTATTTTTGTCCCTTTTTGAGATCTACTGTTACAAATATGAAAAACTTTAATGTTTGGACAGTGCTTTGAACATGTAAAATACTGCGTAAGTGTTAAATATTATTATTTCTTGCAGAGCCACAATTTTGCAAGACAGTTCAGACTTCATTGAGACTACCTGGGGAAGTATAGTGCATGCTTTTTTGCATTAGAATTGCAGAATTGGACTATCACTGAGTACCTTCATGGGAGTAACATGCACCTACCTAATTCTATTGGATCGCCAGCTACAAGAATCAATGTAATTTTAAATAGCTTACACTGTATGCAGTTGATATTACTCTTACTGCCTTTTGAAAGTGCATGATCCAATATTTCAGTGTCCAAGAATCTGCCATTTACCCAGATGGATAGGACAAGAAATTGGGAGGAATATTTGTTTGGGAACATGTAAAACAAAGGTATAGTTTTAGAGCTTCATAAGAGTCAAGTGAAAATAGAACAAAAGTCTTCATTAAAAAACAAAACAAAACAGGGACAATTTAGGGTGGCAGAATCTAATCACCCGAGTCAGAAATAACTAATAAACTGGATTTAGTACCCTACTGTTGTGAAATGCTTATATAACTCTAATGCCCACAAGTGGTCAGGACTTTGATTGTATGTTTCATCTTACAGTTGCCATCTCAAAAAGGACAGTGCCCCTCTAACAGCATGCTGGGACATTGGTTCAGGATTGATTCAGGTCAAAGGGACTCCTCACTTATTAAAGCTAGGCATCTGCTTAAGTTCCTTACTCTATCATGGCCACATTCCATCCTTTATCATTGTGCACTCCTGTCTTTGCTCTGTGGCCCAAGGTTTTCTCTGGGATGAGAGGACTAATTTTATGCCCTGGTGCTTGGACTGTAATTAAAAATTGAACTTGATCCTTTCCACAGAGTAAGTTTGATATCCCTGCCTTGATGGCTGCAGACTATTCATGAATTATAGATGAGAGGTGTTTGTAAGCTCCACGGACCAATATGGAGGGGGAATTGAGGCCATGGCCCTGCCTCCTCCCTGCCCTTTTATACCAGCTTTGGGGCACACACAAGAACAGTCTATTCACTCCCTAAAACTCAGGGACTGCAGTTATTACGGACCTTTGTGCAGGCTATCATAGTGAATTCTCCTTGTGTGCTTGTTCCCTACTCCTGCCCATTCATCTGTAAAGACCTGTCATGAAATAATTAATACTTAGTAACCCGGTAATAGTGGGAGATATTATTGTTCCCGTTTTACAAAAGAAAACACTCAGACACAAGTGAAGGCTTACCTTTTCAAAAATGTCCACACATTTTGGGGGCCTCCTTTTCTAAATGACCAGCTTGAGACATCTACGACTCACTTGTCAAAGGTGCTGTGCAGGAAGTGTGGGTTCTCAGTGTCTCTGAAAGTCAGGCCTATCAGTGTCTGAAGTTGGACTTTTTTTGAGAAATGTCTCCTAAATAGTCTGCAGTCACACAGTGACTCATAGACAGAAGTGTATGATAGCAGGACTTGAGCATCTGTGGTAAATTCAAAGGAACCTATCAACTTGCAAATCAAATTTCTGACTGGAACTTTTTGACCCACTATGGTTACAAGTAACATCTAAGATTATTGAAACTGCAAAGAAAATGAACAATCATTTTTTAGTTTGTTTATGTGATGCATTTGACATTATTTTGAGTATAGTCATTTTCACTACATAAACTAATAATCAATTTTCTTTGCTGGAAACAACAGAGGTACAAAACAAAAAAAGCCCCTTATAAAAAATTTAAAGAAAAATTGTTCACTGGTAATTCACATTGTCAGAATTCCCCCTCCACCATCCTGTGGCAGATTCCAGACAATAAGCATAATGGCACCATCTATGAGGGGGAAAAAAGGAGGGGGGAAAAAAGGCAGAGGATAAATAATTGCAGACGTCCTTCCCACTCCCTCCCCTTTACTCAGATTTAAATCTGAAAATTCCCCTCCTACATAGACTCCCCAGTTTCATAAGGGGAGAAAGGATAAGCCTGACTGAATTACCTGTCATTCAGCCACCTCTTCTCTTCTCCTGTGGGAGTTTCAACTCAATCAAGCAGACCCATAAAAAGAGGGGAGCTTAACTAAGAGGCCCTTCAAAAATTTTATGAGCTTAGCTTGCTTCTGGCATCTAAGTTATGTGATGAATGTGCGAGGCAAGGATGGCACAGATTTCCTGTGTGGTCACTTCAACCTCTTGCCCCAGGAGGTGGAAATACCCCCAAGAGCGTCTCCTTTCTCCTTTCATAGGTGGTCTCATCTTTTCACAAGTCAGGCTGATTCACAGAACTTGTCATAGTCAACAGATGCAGGGAAACTTTTCATGCATGACCTCAGACTGCGGAGAAGAGAAGACACACTGAAGGGTAATATCTGTGATAACTGGTCTCCGTAAAGAGAGGGCTTTGAAAAACTTGGGTTGTGAGGATGGAAAGTAAAGCCCATTGGCCTCTGGGAGGCCAAAATAGCTGAAAATCCAAATTCTGAGATGGGAGAGTTACAGACCCTTCTTGAACCTAACTAAAACAAACTCAAAGGCATGTTTTAGGGCACAGATTGAGGGGTTCTAAAACAGAGAACACCCATAATGTCTCTGTGGTGCAGTAGGAAGGACCTGAAAGCTAATGAGGGAGAATTTTGGCAGGCAAGCCATTGACCTGCCTGCTTTGAGAGGAGAAGTACAGCAGAGAAAGGCTCAAAGAAAACTGGAAGGAAACCTGACATTGATGAGCCAGGAGGAGAGAGATGGAGAATATTTGGTAATTGAGAGACTTAACATGAGTTCATGTCTAGGCAGAGGTGAAAGTAAGCCGGTATAGTTCAGTATGGCGTACTGGCAAGAGCCAGTACGCCGTGCCGAACCAGCCCGGCTTCCCCAGGCTGGCACTTTAAAGGGCCCCGGGCTCCCCGCAGCGGCCGGAGCCCCGGGCCCTTAAAGTGCCGCCCAAGCCCAGCTGCTGGAGCCCCTGGGGTAGCGGCGGCAGGGCTCCGGCAGTGATTTAAAGGGTCCGGAGCTCCGCTGCGGTAGTGGCGGCCGGAGCCTGCGGCCCTTTAAATCGCCCCTGTGCCTTGGGGTTCCCAGCTGCCTCTGCAGCTGATAGCTCTGGAGGTGATTTAAAGGCCCTCGGTATTTAAAGGCCCCACCTCTTCCAGTTGAGGCCATGCCTCTTCCAATCGAGGCCATGCCCCCCTGCTCAGGATTCCAGAGTACTGGTAAGGCCTTTAAGTTACTTTCACCCCTGTGTCTAGCTAACAGAGGCTGAGCTCCCTGGGCTTCAGCAGAAAACTGGAGGGAAACCTAGAACTGAGGAGCAGGGGTAGGGAAGGCTGAAGCCCAGGTACTGAAAGAAACACACATTCCCATTGAAACAAGAGGTTCTGAACTACTAAGCCAGGGCAAAAATGAAAGGGAAACTTTACACTGTGGAGTGAGCTACACCTGATGTGTGAAATGCAAATAAAAGTTCTTTCTGAACAAAAGATCCTGGGATTCTGGCTTGTGCATTAAGTGTTTGATGGGAGAATTAGGTAGAGTCCTGTGTCTCAAGATGCAGTAGTCACAGTTTGCTGAGGGAAAGGAGAGCCAGAGTATGAGCACAGCACTTCAGCTCTTGAGAAGCTAGGAACAGACTGCTGTGCTGAATCACATCACAAAGGAGCTGTGCTCTGAGGTGTTAGACTTAGTCAGACAGACCCTCCTTAGAGAAAATTTGCAGGGAAAAGCACGCATTTACATCACTTAACAAGTTGTAGTGCCATTCTTTTTGGTGAGGTTTCTCTTATTTTAAACCGCTGCTTGTGGGAAATTATTTAATTTATTTATTTATTGTTAAGCGCAATAGGGAAACAGACTGTACATATGTCCTTGCCTCTCTTCCTCCTGCTTCAACCCCAAATTAAATTTCAGTAGGTCCACAGTATGAAGTAAATACAGGAAAAAAGTGAATAACTGTCAGTGCAAATTTTTACAATGAGCACTGCTGCTAAGGGGCTACTCATGTGCTTAAAATTATGTATATGCTTAAATATTTATTCTACTGGGACATACATTATGTAATACTGTACTCTGAAGAAATAGAAATGTTGTATTGAATGGCTGATACATTCTTAACTGTCATACAGCAATACGAGCAAAGTGGATTCTGATATCTTTTAATTTGCAATACTTTTCTACATATATTTTTGTCAATTTCAAATTGCAGCAACACTTTATACATTGAGGTAAATGAATGTTTTCATGGATTGACCTATATCACAAGCTTAAGGTTAATGCAATCTAATCAACCTATAACACTGGAGTTGATGAAATGATTAATGAATGAAACTGATAAACCCTTGAATGAAATTCTAAACAGTACTAAAGACAAAAATAAAACTTTGCCAGGCTTGAACAATTCTCACTGCACCAAAAATCTCCATTTAAATAAAAATGGTTGTTGTATAGGGAGAATTGTCATGAAATGACAGGTGCTGAGTTAAACTGCATTTTTAAAAAGAGATGTCCAAATCTAAAATGATTTAAAGCCTAATCCTGCTACCATCACAGTCAGTGCTGGACACTTCCATTGCCTTCAGTGGAAATAGGATTGAAACCTGTATGATTATCTTGACAGCAATAATCAAATGTTTTGGAAGGAAAATTTTCGAGTGCTAAATGTAATCTGACAGTTGAATGTATTTCAACTGTTCTTTTAAAGCTAACCTGTACTTTCATCCTGTGACATAAACTATTAACTAATCTAAGAAAGTAAAACATGAAAATAACTTCAGCTTTTATAATAATTTAGGTGAAATGTAGCCAGGAATCTATAATCCTCTGTATACTCCTCATCTCCTGAGAGCTGTACACATATTTTCATTGGGGATTATAAGTATCGTCATTTACACAGTATTGCACAGGCTGGATGTGGATAAATATATCTCTTGCACAGATGTGCATTTTCAGAAGCTAGATGTGCAAACAAAGTGCAAAGAAATTGTCAATACAATGGCTTTGGACTGTATCCTATTTGATTCAGGTTAATATTTGTCATTCTGAAGCCTCAGTTTTTCAGGATGTGAACAGCAGAAGTAAACTTGCTAAAAATGTCTTCTGACATTTTACTGCTATTTTGAAAGCTTTACTACACAATAGACAATAAAGTTAAAGGTCAGAATCATAAATAACAGAACTTTTAGTAGCGATTGTTTTCATCCTTGTGAACCTAAGACAGCTAACTCAGTTCAGATTCAGTTTCAATCAAAACAGTGGGATGGTTTTGTCATTGACTTCAGTGCAGCCACAATTTCACCTCAGATTTCTAACAAATGCACACTCATTATGCTAACACAAACTCATATTATTCTGTCATTTTTCAATTTGCAGTACTACTAAGGAAAGTTATCTGAGGTGTAACTACTCTAAGGGTTCATAGGTACAAATGCTGAACACTGGTGAGAATCCAGCAAAGTGCTTAAGTATATGCTTAACTTTAAGCACATTGAATGATCTAATTAAAGTCAATGGGACTACTCAACATGATTTGTCGTACTAGAATGAAAGAGCTAGGTACCTTGCAAGATCTAGCCCTCTATAAATTTTTAAAATGTAAAGGGGGAATGAGAAGCAGTGTTGCATGTTGAGTTTTTTTTTTCAATTAATTGATGTGACCAGTACTATATTTTTATTTGGTATGTATTGCCTTACTCTGCATCTTATCACTTTTTCTGTTAAATGAATATATAATATTCACATTATTCCAAGTTTTTTTTTTTGCTTTATAATACAGTACTATAGCAGAATAGCAGAACGTAAAGCACGTTTTTTGCTGCAATGGTTATGTTAATTGAATTTTAATGTTGTTTTATTTTCTGGTTATTCACCAGCAATCTCTAAAGTTTAATAAAGCTCAAAACATTTAATTTTATTGCCTTGAAATACTGATTATCTGTTTAAAACCAAGAATGATGTGATCTACTACCTGTGCCACACTGATTGAGTGAATTATCTAAAAGAATTAAGAGATGTGGATTAGAAGAGAATCTTAATGCAGTGAAAATATTATTGTATGCATTACTCATGGCTGTTTTACAAAAACATGCAAACCTTTAATCTCAGTCTTATAAAAGAAAGAAATTTTATTACTTCACAACTGAACTAGATATTCCCTTGGGCATTACACTAGCATTTACATCTCTTCTTGATTTTATTGCCAACATAAGTTATTTAAATGAATGAATAACAGACTGCCTATTTAAAAGGAAGAAGAGAAACATTAAGAATAATACTTTAAAAAAATTGATTTATCAGGGGGCTTTTATTTCATTTGTTTAAAATAATATTTTATGTAAGGAAAATAAAAAGAATCATAACAATCACAATGAAATAAGACCAAAAAATACAAAGGAAGGTAATTACAAAGCTATATTAATTGTATCCTAGAATAATATTTTACATTTATGTACTACCTAGTGTTAAGAAAAATCAGAAAAAAGAACAAAAACAATGAAAAAAGTGGAATGAGCTATTGGAAAGGAGGAAAAAAATGGCAATTAGAAAGCAGTTTGTCAGACCAAAGAAATACAATTCAGAAAATTGTCATGGTACAATGCTGTGAATCTCAAGTACTATTTCACCAGACCATTAATACAGTTCATATGTACCTCTCTATTCCATAATTATCTGTTAATGCATTGACTCACGAAATAAATACTAAATGTGATCAAATCAATGTACTGCTATTCTTCTTTCATAAGTTTCTCTTTCAAAAGATGCCATAGTACTTAATAAGAAAAGGAGTACTTGTGGCACCTTAGAGACTAACCAATTTATTTGAGCATAAGCTTTCGTGAGCTACAGCTCACTTCATCGGATGCATAAAGTGGAAAGTACAGTGAGGAGATTTTATACATACACACAGACCATGAAAAAATATACATTGTAAGGAGAGTGATCACTTAAGATGAGCTATTACCAGCAGGAGAGTGGGGTGGGGGGAGAGAAAACCTTTTGAAGTGATAATCAAGGTGGGCCATTTCCAGCACATTTCCAGGAGTTAACAAGAATGTCTGAGGAACAGTTGGGGGGGGGGTGTGGTTGTGAGGGGGGAAAGGAATAAACAAGGGGAAATAGTTCCACTTAGTATAATGACTCAACCACTCCCAGTCTCTATTCAAGCCTAAGTTAATTGTATCCAATTTGCAAATTAATTCCAATTCAGCAGTCTCTAGTTGGAGTCTGTTTTCGAAGTTTTTTTGTTGAAGAATAGCCACTTTGAGATCAGAAATCGAGTGTCCAGAGAGATTGAAGTCTTCTCTGACTGGTTTATGGTGTATAAGCCTTATACAGAGCAAAATGGATTTATTTGGGGTTTGGATCCCATTGGGAGCGGTGTGTCTGGGTGCTAGAGACAAGAGCACTTTTTAAGCTGTCTTCAGTTAAGTCTGCAGCTTTGGGGCGAGGTTCAGACGCTGGGTCTGGGTTGGAGCTGGCATGTCTGACTTGACAAGGCAGAGTTCTAGAAGCCCAAACTGGCAGAGAAAATGGGCTCAGAGGTAGTCTCAGCACATCAGGTGACAGTCCAAAGGGGGTCTCTGTGACCAAATCCATCACACCATTTTCCCAACATCAACGTGGGATGATTGGGAAAGGTGCACGAGGGGTGCATTTTTAGGAACACAGGTCTGTTCAGAAAGTTGCAAGCAGAGACTTTCTTTCCAGACTGCAAAATAACCATTGGTAATGTTGAAATGCTAATCGTGATCCTGGGAGACCCAGCCTACCCCTTGCTCCCATGACTCATGAAGCTGTACACAGGCAGCCTGGACAGCAGTAAGGACTGGTTTAACCATAGGTTGAGCAAGTGCAGAGTGGTGGTGGAATGTGCCTTTGGACATTTAAAAGGTCGCTGGCATTGTTTGCTTCCTAGGTTAGACCTCAGTGAAAGCAATATCCCCATTGTTATTGCTGCCTGCTGCATGCTTCATAATATCTGTGAAACAAAGGGAGAAAAGTTTCTGGCAGGGTGGGGGGTTGAGGCAGATCACCTGGCAGGCAATTTTGAGCAGCAGACAATAGGGCAATAAGAAGAGCACATCGAGGGGCTTTGTGTCTCCGTGAGGCTTTGAAAACTAGTTTCAGCAATGAGCCAGAGAAATGTGACACTTATCTGTGTTGTTCCTTACCAAACTGTCTCCTTCAATGCATTTTCTCCCCTGTAAACTCCACCCCCACTAACCACCATGTGTTGAATAAATAAAGAGCCTTTTCTCCTCAATCCATTAATTTTTATTATGCACACAAAGACATAGAAACAGCAAAGAAAAGTAAGATATCCTGGGGCAAAAGGGCTGATAACTCTGTGGGGGGAGAAACAAGGACAACCTGCTTACAGATGCACTGCAACAACAAATAAAGATGAGAGAATAGGCACCTTCTGGCCCTTTTACCCTCTCCTGGGGTTGAGTGCAAGGGATCCTGGACTCCCCCACCCTACCCCATCTCATAGGAGGTTTGGGGGAGGAGGATGTGCAACTTAGTGATGATGGCAGCAGGTTCAGCCTAGGTTGCAGAGGGACTCTAGCATCAATCTGCCTTTCTTGAACCTCAACCAGATGCCTCAACATGTCTAACTGCTCCTTCATAATCTTCAGCATCTCTTCCTGCATGGCACACTCTTGTTCTTGGCATGCTCTCCTGTCCTCTCTGTCCATGTCCAGGTTCTCACACAGTGTGATCCTCTATGCTCTGAGCTCCGTCTTGTCACTCTCAGAGACATGCATTAACTCACTGAACATGTCCTCCTGAGTCTTCTTTTTTCGCCTTCTAATCTGGGAAAGTCTCTGTCCCGGTGTGGACGATGCGCTGACGGACAAGGTTTCAACTGCAAAGAATACAAAGCACAAGAGTAGCATTGACAGTACATACATTGATTCTGGTGCAAGGTTAATTCTTTTTTTAAAAAAACACCCCTCAATGTACTTCACAGCAAGCCACAATGTAATCACAGCTGCTGGCTACTACAAGGGTTGGTTTACTGTTTCAGCCATGGTGAGTAAGGCCACAAGGCATGGGTGAGAAGTCTTCAACTGCAGTTTTTGTGAAGACATCCTTGGAATCACTGGTTGGAGCTTCAGAAAAGCCCCTTTTCTCCTAGCCACCTAGATGGTGCTTGAGGACAGGCCACAGTGTAAAGCCCCCCATATGGTTTGTTTTTTACAAAAGCGGCAATGGGTTGTGGGGGAAGGGAGACAAACAGGAAGCCACCCCCTTTTATTTTTTAAATACTGGTTGCAATACACAGTGACCCCTTCCAACCATAATCATGGCACATTTGGGAAAGCGTGGTTGTGTGACACAGATTTTACCAAACAGGGGCAGATTACTTATTGAATACTTTGCAGTTTAAGGACTAGCTTTGAAAACTTCCCCCATTTCCCCTAGGTGGCCATATGCATTATCACTCTCCTGAGTGTAACAGATGCTGCAAGCATCTGGGTACAGACCTGGCCTTATGCTGCAATGCTCTGTGCTGCAATGATGCCAGCAGAGTTAATGCTGGAATAGCGTGGGAAAGTTCTACTGTGGTGGACGAAATAAGGAAGCCCTTCCCAGAAACCTTCTGCAAAGGATTGCAGAGTACCTCCATGAAACCTTCCTTGAGATCTCCATGGCAGATTCGCGGGCCATCTCCGTGCACATAAACAGTCTTTTTCAGAGAGCATCCTCTTTGCATCTGGAGTGGCCACCAATACCCACTACACCTACATTTTTGTTCAGATTAACTATAAAAAGTAATAGCATGTAACCCTACTGTTTGATTGGAAAGGTGTACTCACCAGAGGTGCCATCCCTGGCATCATGCTCCACCAGCAACTGGTCCTGTGTAGGGATGGGCTCCAGGGTTAAAAATAATTCTTGGCTGTTGGGGAGAATGGATCCTCCACTTGCCTGCCTCACATTCTCCTCCTCCTCCTCTTCTTTGTCAACAATGTCCTCCTCATTGTTGCTCAAGGTTGCTCGGGGCTCCTGGCAGATATCCACGGAGCGTTTTGGGGTAGTGGTGGGGTCGCTGCCAAGAATCGCATGCAGCTCCTCATAAAAGCGGCATGTCTGTGGGGCAGAACCAGAGCAACTGTTCACCTCCCTTGTCTTCTGGTACCCTTGCTGAAGGTCCTTTATTTTCATGTGGCACTGCTGCATGTCCCTAGTGTAGCCCTTCTCCCCCATGCCCTGTGGGATCTTGACATAGATGTCAGCATTTCTTCTGCTGGATCGGAGCCCTGCCTGCACAGTCTCTTCTCCCCGCACAGCAATAAGATCCACCACCTCTTTTGTACTCCATGTTGGAGTGCGTTTGCTGCCTTAAGTCTCCATGATCAGCTGTGCTGGTGAGCTCTCCATGCTGATCAAACAGGAAATGAAAAATCGAAAGTTCCTGGGGCTTTAACAGGGGAGCGGCTGTTTCCTGTGTATCTGGCTCATGTGCAGTGGAGTTGAAAGTGCTCCCCAGAGCAGTCACAGTGGAGCACTGTGGGAAACCTCCTAGAGGCCAATTCATTTGGATTACACAATGCAGTGTCAACACTATCCCCATGTCGACCAATGGATGTTGAATCAAGCACTATACCTCTGGCGGAGATAGAGTACAGAAATCGACTTTACAGCCCACTTAGGTCAGCGGAATGAACTCAGTAGTGTAGACACATACATTATTAAATCGACCTAACATGGCTTATGTCGACCTAACTTTTAGTTTGTGTAAATACAGTTTAATCTAAAAACATTTTGGCAAAATAATGAATAGGGATGTTTTGTCCAAGAGATTTGGAACAATGGGAGGTAACAAAGAGATGTCATAAAATATTTAAGGTGATGTGAAAGTTTTGTATTCCAGTTGTTTGACTAAGACTATAAATGACAGGGCACTTCACCTTAACAATTTGTCCAGCTTAGGGGGCAGTAGAAAGTTCTGCCACTGACTGAGCGGAGTCCATTGTAACAAGCACACATGTGTTAGTGTAACTGCAGACATTGATCCAGGGACCTAGTACCGTGCTTTGTTGACAATAAACCTGGCCAAACACCTTTGCCACTGAACTGAGCCTGTGGTCTTTCTTTATAGTAACATCTAGCTCTGCTGAATGAGCAAGATGCCTTATCTGCTGTTAGAAGTGATAACATTTGGAGGTCCAAGGGCAGAAGCCCTTGGCAGACTGAACAGTGTTATTGAGGCAACAACAATCCAGTTTTCGGCACTTAACTACACTGCTTAGTACTATTGAGGTCTGCTGAACTAGCTACCTGTGCAGAGCTGGATAGCACACTGAATGAACACACACTCAAGCCACTGAGAACAAGGGATAGAAAAACACATGAAGCAGAGTGCTGGGGGAAGGGACTTGCGATTAACAGTAACTTTTCCTCCATAAAAAAAGAAAGACCACAGTTTACCTGCTTCCTCCTTTTAGGCCAGGGGTTCTCAAACTGGGGGTTGGGACCCCTCAGGGGGTCATGAGGTTTTTTTCTTGGGGGGTCGTGAGTTGTCAGCCTCCACCCCAAATCCCGCTTAGCCTCCAGCATTACATTGGTGTTAAATATATAAAACAGTGTTTCTAATTTATAAGGGGGTCACAATCAGAGGCTTGCTATGTGAAAGGGGTCACCAGGACGAAATTTTGAGAACCACTGTTTTAGGCTGAGATTCAGGCTTTTGGAGAATTTCTCAGGACTGTCTCCAAATTATCAGCCATTGATGGTGCAAATTCCATGACACAGCACACTGTTGAGGGTTCAGAAATAAATAAAAATATATATAAATAAATAAAATAATGGCTGCTTGTGCTAGAAAGAGAATAAATGAGAAACAGAGTCTAGGTCAGCTGCAAAAATGAAAGATTCCATTTATCCAGATTCATTTAAGATCAAGTATATATTATTTTCCATATAATAATACCTAGCTCTGATGCAGTAATTTTCATCTGTAGAACTTAAAATGCTTTACAAAGGGGGTATCACTATCCCCATTTTACAGATGGGGAAACTGAGGCACGGAGCAGCAAAGCGACTTATCCAAAGTTACCGGGCAGGTCAGTGGTAGAGCCAGGAATAGAAGCCAGATCTCCTGGGCCCTAGTCCTCTGCTCTATCTGCTAAAGCAATACTGTCTTCCTATATATCATATGTACATAAACAGGAAAATATATCTTTGGTCTTAAATGAAGATGAGGAAGATTTTAAAGACCTCCCACACAAAAAAGGTTTCTGACTCTTTAACTATATACTATTTCCAACTGTTGAGTCCAATATAAGGAATATAGGACTGATATGTTCTGAACCAAAAATAATAACTATGAATGCTATTTTTTAAAAAAAATCATTTTCCCACCTACTTTCCTTTTTCCTGTAACCAAAATGTAATCTCAGTGCAACAAACTAAGTGAATGCAAAATTTTTGGAGAGTTTAAACCCAGAAATGTCAGAATATGTAGAGATACAATTTCTATGGTAACATTAACTCTCCCCCCTTTCACATACATATTATGAGAGGATCTTTGATAAGGGCAATAAGATATAGTCATATGTTCAGCATATATCTATATTACAAACGCATGCTCCTATTTTTCATTTTAATAGTTCTACCATCACTGAAAGTAGTTCTCAGATAGGAATGTTTAACTTGGTGAGCCTATCCATCTGCTCATAACATCTCTCATTAAGAGTTAATTTTGTAGTGGAATTAAATTATAAACCATGTCTAAACAGATCAACATCAAACTATAACTTGGTGAGACTTGCAATATCTTAGCAGATTCACCGTTTAAAGACAGGCTGTTTCTCTCCCCCTCCTCTCCACGCACACACGTGTACCATTTAATTCCAAAGAAACAAGTGGGATTGCTTTCCACATTCATTTTGAAAATAATTTGACTCGTGAAATAAAAAGAATAGTGCTTTTACTTGAAAGGATGACATTTAAATTGCTATTGATCTGTGGAAAGTTCAGTTTGTATAAAACTAAAACATATTTGATTAGAATGTGCACTAAACATTAGATATATGCTTATTAGAAAAATGTATTTTGCACCTGCTGGAATCTGTAATATTTTCTTGAGTACTCTAAAGTGTGTTGCAAAAGTACACATTGAGATATTGCTTAACTAGAAGTTATGCTAAGAGAGAATAAAAGATTGGGTCTCAAGGTTAAATCTGGAAATATACATGTAAAATCTTAATAGAGAAGAGAAAGAAGAGTTTGTTAAGAAATATATCTTTAACAAGTCTGGCATACTGGTGGCCTCTTTGGCAGCGTATTGGCTCAGCTGGCAATGCTCTGCACTATTATAAAAGATAGATAAGTTTGTTTTTATTCTGAGTGTCATCACTCTGGTAGGTGATGGGAGTGTTGTAGAGGTAAACAGCCTAACCCTTTGCAAGCGCTGTTATCCTGGAGGCTTTCCACTGTAGTGATGGTGACTGTATGGTTCTCTATTCCACTATAGGTTTTATTACTTGTATTTTTTGTATCCTCCCCGCTATGTGAAGTGACAACATAGGTTTAGTCTATGTTTATTTGGCACCCTCTTCAATTAAAAACAACTTTAAAATATCTTGTGCTTTTGAATGCTAGAATGTTTTCTGTGTCTGGTTAATATTTCCCCTCTGATTTTAATCTATTCAGTTATTCACATGGCCCTCATCACAGTGGTATCTGATTACCTCCCAAGAAATTTAAAGTATCAATATCAATAACAATCTTTCTCCATTCCCAGCATGTTGGAAGAATGGCTTGATTAGTTTTTTAAAATGTGTGTGTGAGAGAGTGTGCTGTGTGTTTGAGGAACTTACTGAGGAAAAGCTTAGTCAAAGAAATGGGTTTTCCATTTAGTTCTCAAAGTGGTGAGGTCTGGGGACACTTATCTTATCTGTATTTTGATATTTGCTGTTTCCTTCCCCTTTTTCATATTTTACTCCCTTGTCTTTAATTAATTTCTCAAACTCATTTTCGTTTGCCCTCCTTACTTTTAACTACTTTTCCCATTCTCATTCTCTTTTATATGTTTCACAGTGTAGTACTACTTCTAACTTGTGCGGATACATCATGACTCTTTTCCTCTTCCTTCTGGAACATCTGGTATAGATAAGTATTGGAGATAGACTAGTGGACTAGATGAATTGATATGTTTAAGTTACAGGCTCAGGTCCTACAAACTTTATTTTGAATTTTGAGGACTCAGTGCTTCTGAAAATCAGGTCTATAAATGATAAATCATTGGAACGATGAAGGTTTTGAAAAATACTATACAGACACCACAGTCAAGCAGGAACTTCTTATGGCAAGATATTCACATGATTCTTGTGTTTCAAGTGAAACCTGTGAGAGTAAAACTTTAGGTTTCCCGGAAATACACAGGGAGAATTGGAAAGAGGAATAGAAACTATGCAGGGTTTATCTGTGTTCAGTTTGTTGGACTGTAAACTCTTTGGAGCAGGGAGTGTCCTCTTACATTGTGTGTGTTTACAGCACCTAGCACAATGGGACCCTAACTACAGCCTCTAAGCATTACCACAGTATACTCATACATTAGAATAATAGTTGTTTGGTGCATTGGCTTCCTGACATTTTGTAATACACTGGTTTGAGGTGGCTTATGTTTAAAGAAACACCTTGAACCTACCTTTCCTTTAAATAAACATTCAGGTTTCCTAATACTGATTGCTTGGATAGAGCTACGTTAAAATGTGTCCAAACTGTTAGTTAAAATTTCATGGAGACGTAAGAAATAAACTTCAAACTAAAAAGACCTTGTTTTAGTTGAATTAGCAAATATGTGCAGCTAAAATATGAGCTGATATTAATCAGAGAGGATGAAGCTGTTATACTGTTGCAAAGATACATTGGCATACTATGCAAATGAATGGTTATGATGATTTTATGACCCACTCATTTCTTTAATACATTATCTGGGATGAAGCAATTGATTGACTAATGAGATCTTAATGGGAGTAATGGTCTAAGATAGGGAAGTGTAATTGCGTCTTGATTTAATCCAAAAATACAGAGCCACCATGCAGTTCCTTATAACACCGGAACTGGCATTGACATCACTACATACATATGTCAGTTTGAAATGTGCAGCAGCGAGTAATATGGGAATGAATCTCAAATGGAAACATCAGCAAATGTGATACAATAAGTTCTCAGGAAACATATCCACAAGCTATGGATTTATGCACAGAAGTAATTTATGCAACTTGTATCAGAATTGTTTACCAATACCAAACAGAGCTGTCCAACCCTGTGGCAATGAAGACAACATTGGCAACTTTCCAGGAGTCAGGTTACAGTAGCTAATTTGCATATTGATTTATGTATGCACAGTTTTCATTTCAGTTTTCCTTTTTGACCAAAGAAATACAATAAAATGTAGATACATTAATACATGTACCTTGATGTGGTATGTGTTTCAATGCTTTTCCCATATCCTTATTAATTTATTTTACCTCCTACTTTAGTTACCTCTTATCTCCATATCATTTATTTTTTCCCTCCTTTCTGTCAATTATCTCTTTTCATTTGTGTATTTTATTTTTCCTCTATTTCTGTCTCCTAATTGCAGTGGGGGCAGGTTGACACTACCGCTTAATTTGATCTACCTTATGTTGCTCATGGATATGAAAAAGACCCCCTGAGAGACAAGTTTTGCACTGGCCACACTGGTGCTATATTGGCAGGAGACGCTCTTGTGTTTCAAGTGAAACCTGTGAGAGTAAAACTTTAGATTTCCCTGAAATATACAAGAAGAATTGGAGAGAGGAATAGAAACTATGCAGGGTTTATCTGTGTTCGGTTTGTTGGACTGTAAACTCTTTGGAGCAGGGAGTTTGACAAAGCTTCCGCTTCTTGCCAAGGTGGAGTAATTGTGCCGACGGGTGAGCACTTTCCTGTTGGCATAATGCGTCTTCAGCAGACAGTGCCACAGTGGTGCAGTTGCACCGATGTCACACTGAAGTGTAGACTCTGATCTTTCTTCCATTTGTCTTCCCACCACTTTCCCTCTAGGTCCTGCTTCTGTCCCATAACCATAGTAGCTATGCATCTTTCTCTCTTGTCCGCTGGCCCTCCCCAACAGCCCTTGTCTATATATGCTTATTCCGTCACCCTTACTAGCTGCTATGTGTGCTTCTGCAGGATGGTTGGCCAAACCACATCTTGGATTTCTAGAGTACATTGTCTTCAGCCTTGCTTCTTACTTCAGACAGGAAGTGGAGCAGTGGTTAACTTTTTGTCTTTGTCAGCCCCTCTTTTAATACTTATGTAAGAAAATGGCTACTATTGTCAACAATTATATATATTTTATGAAAAGTTAGTAACCAGAAGTGTTGAATTAGACCCTAATGAAGAAGCTGCAGAACATTTTTCTGCATCCACAGATACACATATAACATTCCGTGTTACAGAGCATTCCTTTATTTTCATCGTCTGTTCACTAGTCATTTAACCAATTAATTTACACTTCAGCTGAAATGGCTGATCTTTTAATTTAGATCACTATTAGGATGCCCATCACGAATTGCATAGCACATGATAGTGTCTTCCTAGGGTGGCTAATAGTGGTCTAAATTCTCTTTTCCCACAGAAATTCCTCTTTCTGTGGAACATGCTTGTCACTCTTTCCAGGAGTGAGAGTTTTGCCCTCCTGAACAGGGGACCCATGTGGGCAGGGAAGCCAACCTTCAAACACCTTACAGCAAAGTGAAGGACCATAGGTTTATGGAAAAAATCTGGTCCTACCTTCAGTTTTTTTCCCTTTCTTCTGTCTCATTCAGAATTTTATTTTTCCTTCTTAATTAAATGGAAACTTTCTAGCAGAGATGAAATTATCCAATAATATCTGCCTAAAGTGATAAAATAAAAGATGAATGTTATTTTAATACACACAATTTTTGTGCTGAGATTTTAATCAAATTAAATGGAGAATTATATTAACCAATGATTGAAGTTAAAGGAAGGCAGTGGCCCGCCTAAATTTTAAAATTATTTTTAATATTGTATCTCCAGTGTGATTTTCTAAAGATGCTCCACCGTTTTTTCAGTTATGTTGGCCTTTATGTATACCTTTTCTCAGAACCTTCAATTCCATTTTCTCTTACTCATGTGCCTATGGTGATTTAGGTTAATTCACTTCCAATATTACTTAAGACCATCAACTGCATACCCTGGAATTAGGGTTCCTTTGTACCTTTTTTTTCCTGTAATCATTGTATACACCTATGACAGAACCTAGTGCATTTTTAGAAACAAATTTGTGGTCTAGTGGCCTGAGTATGGGAGTGTAATTCAATGAATCCTGAATTTTAATCTGCCTATGATGTCATTTCTTTTTGTAGTGTGAGACATATTATTTTACCTTTTTGTCATCTTTTCTCCTGCACTAAAATTGGAATAATAATTTCCTGAGTCAGGAAAATACTGCAATGCATTTTCTGCAAATATTTATTTATTAAATTAATTCACTTTGCATTCATTTTCTGCCAACAACATGTGTAACAAGAATCTTCACTGAAACAGTAAGTACTGCAAAACGGTTGCAGAAAGCAAATTTCACAGTGAGAGTATACACATGAGAAACTTGTTTCAGTATGAGTGCAACTCACAATCAAGAAAGTCGTGATGTGTCCAGTCCAAACAGCTTGAAGTTTGAATATTGAATGTAACTGTCACAAATGAGCTAAAACAAAGGATTATTAACAGAAACCATTCATTTAGAAAAGCAATCTGTTCAAGAACTATTTGCAAACAGAAGTCACTCCTGTGTAGTGGTGCTTTTTCCTCCTAGGTGGTGGGTAGATAATATTTATTTTTATTAGCACCTTATTTCCCGTTCCTTCCCCCCAAAATAAAATACAAATATCCAAACCCTTTTTTTCCAGTGACTGCTCTTCACATTTTTTGGCAATTGCAGGAATTGACTTAGTAAGTGATAGCAATTCTACAAGTGGTACAGTTCCTGGTACATTTAGTTATGTATGGCTGTGTTCTGTGTACTGCACTTTTAAATATTTCTGGTGCCTGGCTCCATAGCAGGTTAGCTGTCACTTTTAAAGGCAGAGCTTATGCTGTGTCAAAGAGTTAATCTTTGTTCATTCTTGTTTTCTTTTGTTGTTTACCTTACCTAAAATATGTCAGTAGTAGAACTGGTCAGACAATTAAAAAAAAAAACAAAACAAAAAAACCCCAAACAATTTCTTTTAATTGAGAAGTTCAGTTTTTTCTTATTATTATTGCTATTAGTAGTAGCAGTAGTATTACCGTAGCATGTAGGAGCCCTAATCATGGGCCCACTCTGTTAAGCTCTGTCAGTGAAATACTCCCTTCCCCTCATTTTTGATTTGGTGTGAACTTTAGGACTGAAAGTTTATAATTGCTTTTTGTGTATGGAAAACATAAAACGGTCTTAAGTGAAACATGATTTCATACATTTACTTGAGGGATATTCTGGAAGTAATCCATATTTACAGAACATAGAGCTCAAGGCTGTGGTGAATACATCAAGAATTTTACTAAATGTTGCCAAGATTATAATGTCATCTAACATAAAAAGAGTGAAACATTCCTCCTCTAGATATGTCTGGAGCCTCTTATAACCAAGAAAATTTACTTTAATATATATAGCTTCATAGATATGCATGGCACTTTACAAAACAAATCTGGACAGATTCCTTGATAAAAAAATGTTTGCACTCTAAAAGTATGCCTACACTTACAAAGGCATGTATAGACACTGCCAGCCCAGCTTGATGGGTATAAATAGCAGTGTAAATGGTGAGACACTGCTTAGGTGACTAGAGTACAGACACACCAGAACCCTAAGATACATACCTGTCAAGATTCCTTCCCCACTCTGAACTCTAGGGTACAGATGTGGGGACCTGCATGAAAGACCCCCTAAGCTTATTCTTACCAGCTTAGGTTAAAAACTTCCCCAAGGTACAAACTTTGCCTTGTCCTTGAACAATATGCTTTTACCACCAAGCATTTTGAACAAAGAACAGGGAAAGAGACCACTTGGAGATGTCTTCCCCCAAAATATCCCCCCAAGCCCTACACCCCGTTTCCTGGGGAAGGCTTGATAAGAATTCTCACCAATTGGTACAGGTGAACACAGACCCAAACCCTTGGATCTTAAGAACAATGAAAAATCAATCAGGTTATTAAAAGAAGAATTTTAATTCAAGAAAAGGTAAAAGAATCACCTCAGTGAAATCAGGATGTTAAATACCTTACAGGGTAATCAGATTCAAAACATAGAGAATCCCTCTAGGCAAAACCTAAATTACAAAATACACAAAAACAGGAATATACATTCCCTCTAGCACAGCTTATTTTACAAGCCATTAAACAAAAGAAAATCTAACACATTTTCTAGCTAGATTACTTACTAACTTTACAGGAGTGGTAAGGCTTGCATACCTGATCTGTTCCCAGCAAAAGCATCACACAGACAGCCCAAACCTTGTTTCCCACCACCCCTCCAGATTTGAAAGTATCTTGTCCCCTCATTGGTCATTTTGGGTCAGGGGCCAGCAAGGTTACCTTAGCTTCTTAACCCTTTACAGGTGAAAGGGTTTTGCCTCTGGCCAGGCGGGATTTTATAGCACTGTATACAGAAAGGTAGTTACCCTTCCATTTATATTTATGACAATACCCGACATGTCTCTATATGTGCTGAAGCAGTGCCTTCCACACCTGCACAGCTATTTTTAGCAGTGTAGTGTCCTGCTTTCTCCTGGCTGCCAGAAACTTTCAGTGCTGCCATGAAAGGCTCTAATAGAGGAGAAAGGCAGTGGGGAAAGGCTCCAACAGCTCCTGGCTGCCAAAGCCTTTCGCTGCCACACGTAGCTAGACACCAAAGTGTGGACACAGCCTGCCTTTCACCATGGTGTGTAATTACATGTACCCTACATGCTACCACAGGTGTAGAGAAGGCCAAAGGTAAGATAAGAATCATCGGAGAAGATTGCAAAATCAGGAGGGCTTGGAGAAGTGCGTGGGGGATGATAAACAATAATACTACCAAACTCTTATGTAGCACTTTTTGTCTGTAGATCTCACAGAGCTTTACAAAGACAGTCAATACCTTTCACCCCATTTTACAGATGAGGAAACTAAGGCTTGTCTATACTTAAAATGCTACAGTGGCACCTCTGTAGCCTTTCATTGTAGACACTAACTATGCGAGCAGGAGTGGCTCTGCTATTGGTGTAACTAATCCACCTCCCTGAGAAGCATTCTTCCATTGACCTATGGCTGTCTACATGGGGACTTAAATCAGCTTAACTATGTTGCCCAGAGGTGTGCATTTTTCACACACCCTGAGTGACTTAGCTGGGTTGATCTGATTTTCTAGTGTAGATCAGTCCTGAGACACAGAAAGGGGAAGTGATAGGCCCAAAGTCACCCAGCAAACCAGTGGCAGAGCCTGAAAGAGGAACTCCAGTCTCCTGAGCACCAGTCCAATGTGTTATCCACTGGGCCCTAGCATTGCTCGGATGGGTATTATATGCATCTTGAGGGTTACAAACCTTATCTGTTTTGTTAATACACAGAAAACTGTGGTTCTGACTCTTCTCTCACTTACATCAGTGTAAATCAGGAATAGTTTAAATGAAACTTGAGGAGAGTCAGGCCTACCATTTTATAATTCTCCTTGAAGAAGATAGGCTAGAGAAGGGAAAGAGTGGACACGTGGCATGTGAATTCAGGATGTGTGTCTCAGGAGTAGGAGGCTGCATATAATACAGAATGCAGATGCACACAGAAGAAGGACATGCCAGGGTTAATCAGATAAGCAGCTTGGACTGAGTACAGAGGGAGTGCGGAAAGAGAATAAAAGCAGATGACTGCTATGGGGAGTTTAAGTCTCCAAAACTGAACAATCAGCTTTTAAGATGGCCAAAGACAAAGTAGAATTACTATTTTCATACCCTTCAAACATAAGAAGATGAACCCCCTAGGATGTAATAGTGAGCAATATCCTTTTAGATCAACGGAAGGGGATTATGTCATAAAGCCATTCATGAACTGGACACAATGGTTTTACCTCCACTTGCAGGACCCAATGGAAATAAAAGGTTAGCAGTAAGCAACAACAATTTCAGGAAAATCAACCAATGTCACCTTTTAGGGTACAGAAGTTACAGCAACTGATGTTTTATGTGGCTCCACAGCTCACTGGGATGACTTACAATTAACATTCTCAGCACAGCGCTGCTAAGAACTAAAGGCTTACTCAGCAGAAATAACTTAAGGGGAATATACATTGCTTGTTCACATGGGGTCAGTGTGAGCTGAAAATGTTTCATATTATACTATCATTAATATTACTAGATAGGGAATACAACCGAATGAAAACAGGGCGAGCAATGACCTTGGGGTAAGGGACAAACACCTTATTTCACAGTAGTTCACAAGTGACAATAAGTCATGCGGCTGACAGAGGTAGCCATCAAATATAAGTAATTAAGTAAAGTGATGCAGAGAGGATGCATGAGCTTGGGATGCAGGCCAAGAAAGAAGCAGAAAAACCAGACAGAGCGTAGAAGAAAAAGACATTGTCCGGCCATACAGAAAGAAGGACAGGAGACATTTGATATGGTTTTAATCAAGCTGCAACTTTATTATTAGATGTCTGGTACTTCCTGGCAGATAAAAGTGTACAGTGCAGGTAACCCGATATTCATTCAATAACTACCTGGGGGCTTCCGCCAGCCCCACCCTTTTTCCATCCAGGGCCCCAGGCAATCCATTGCTGGGACCTTACCCTCCATCCCCCCTCATAGGAGGGTTAAGATGGGCTATAAAAAAGGGCTTGGCTCCCTGGCGTACCAATCATAGGAACCCCCCACCTGTTCCTTTAACCAACACCTCCTTTTTAAGTCTTTTTCCAAGCCATTTATCTGGTCACTGTATTCCTTTCCCATGGAGTACCTGCACTGAACATCCACCCCACACTTACATAATGAGTTGCTACATATAGCCTAACTCCCTTAAAAAAGCCTTCCCTGAACCCACTCTGGGGAAGGTGAAAAAATCCCAACTCCACCTAGGCCAATCTGGTGGTAAGGGAAAAATTCCTTCCCAGCCCCCGTAAATGGGAGCAGCTAGCATAATGCCCACAGCACCTGGTATTTCACCACCTAACAGGGAGGGAGGGTGGGTGCTGCCTCAGACTGCTCTGTGTAAAAGAGGCTTCATGCACAGGGTTGTCCCCTTTTAAACCTTTCTGCCCATCTGGTTCCAATGGGATGAGTCAGTGTTGCCATGCTGTCCCATTGTCCCCTTTTGCAGCAATTTGACCTCTTCCTCCCTCAACCAGCCATAAAACACTGATGCCTCCATTCTGCCAGTCAGACAAACCCTCCCTGCCCCCGCAGGTGCAGTCATTTTTGTTAAAGACAGGAGACTTGTGAATGATCTTGATCGTGGCATGGGCCAACTGAGAAGTGGAGATAAAATGGATGAATGCTATGTAAAAATAAATATCTTGGATGGCTTCATGTCACATGTCACATTACCAGCAGGACAGTGGGGTGGGAGGAGGTATTGTTTCATATTCTCTGTGTGTATATAAAGTCTGCTGCAGTTTCCACGGTATGCATCCGATGAAGTGAGCTGTAGCTCACGAAAGCTCATGCTCAAATAAATTGGTTAGTCTCTAAGGTGCCACAAGTACTCCTTTTCTTTTTGCGAATACAGACTAACACGGCTGTTACTCTGAAACCTGTCACATGAACGAAACTCACCTTCTTTCTTTTCTCAAGCAAAGCATCTGGTTATGATCTCTAACAAGCCATTACATATATTTTGGGAGAGAAAGGGCAGGGCCAGTGTGGCAGGGCACTATTAGTGGCACCCAGATCACTGATGCTGCTGAAGCATGAAGAACGTTACAGGCTCAACTATGAGCAATTAAACACTGATGGGGGATTATAAACACCTGGGTGGTAATCATGGCTAATGATGTGAATGGGAGGACATGAGTGGAAGGAAAAGAAAACAAGGGGAAGCTGAGAGGGTGAGCCTGGAGGGGGAGGAGTGAAGGCTGTAGGGAAGCTGCCTCTTGCTGTAAGCCTGAATAACATTGTGATGTGCTGTAAAAGAAGACTAAATGCAAATTTGGTGAAAGAGTAAAAACCTGGTGTATATTTGTGACCAGGAGACCACATGAATTGGCTGAGCAGTGCAGTGCAATACACTGGATAGTGGTGGAGGTGCCCTGTGACAGCAAGATTAAGGCATAAGCCCCAGGGTTAAGGCTCAGTTCCTGGAGTCATTTCCTGAAATCAGAATCTCTACTTTCATTTTTTTTTTAAAAAAAGTCTCTAGCCTTCATGATTGTGGAATAAAAGCTTGAAAATGTGACTAAAGCGTAACCGAGGAAGTGGTGCCTGCCTGAGTCAGAATACATCCTGAAACAATAGCTCTGAGAGGTTAGAACTGCCTTTTGTATGTACATGTGGAGTTAAACCCCAGATCACTGCTTCGGGGGCTCTTACTAACTCCATTCCAACAGAGATCTTTGTGTGTGGCAAGAGAAGAACAATGCAGTGGGCGCAACCCACGCACCCATTGTATTTGCTCCAGCTGTTGGGATAAATGCCACTTTTTAATGGGTGTGAAATTAAATTGGTATAGCCAGTACTTATACCTTCATCCCCATAGCCTGTGGAGCAGGGTTGTTTTGAGTGTGGGGTGGGGGCATGGGCAGTCTATTTTCAGCTGTGACATGGTCTTTAGGAGACTACTGCAAACTAGCACAAGTTAGAGCAGCCCCCAGGGTCTAACCTGAACAAGGGCTGGAGCAAAGAATCCAAAAGCTGTGATTCTTAACTTCTCCTTTCTTCTCTCTCCTAGACTTTTTTGGGTGGCTGTATATGGGAGAATACCCTTCCTTTGCTAAGTGCTTCCGTAGGCTCAAGCAAAGGGCACCCAACTCCTAACCTGGTCCCCATGGGGCTCCCACAACCTGTCGGGGAGCAGGTAATAGAGCAGCTGGAACTACTTCCTCTTCCATCCCCTACAATACACCAGACAATCAGCAGGAGAGATGCTGAACAGCTGCCATAGGGGAGAGCTAGCAACTGCTCAGAGAACTCCTGGCTCACATCAAAGCTGCTGGTGGGGCTGCATGGGAAGTGGTGGGAGTTGTCTGAGGGAGAAGATAGTAACAGATTCTTCACTTTAAAAATCATAGAGCATGGCTCAGGAAACACATTGTCTGTTCAGAATCAAATAAAAACTGTCTCCTTAAATTGTGGCTGTGTTAGAGCCTCAAGGGCCACAGGGTGGACACCCCTAATCTATCTAGTAGGAAGTCACTGAGGAAGTCACTCTCAGAACTCAAATAGCCACTTATTTTGCAAAAAGAAAAGGAGTACTTGTGGCACCTTAGAGACTAACCAATTTATTTGAGCATGAGCTTTCGTGAGCTACAGCTCACTTCATCAGATGTAAACGTGGAAACGGTATACATCTATGAAGTGAGCTGTAGCTCACGAAAGCTCATGCTCAAATAAATTGATTAGTCTCTAAGGTGCCACAAGTACTCCTTTTCTTTTTGCGAATACAGACTAACACGGCTGTTCCTCTGAAACCACTTATTTTGATGCCTAAATTGGAACTTTTGGAAATCAAGCTGAAGGGTGTCATAAAAGATAAAAAAAGAACATTTTGGTTCACTTGTTCTGGTGATACAACTGCTTTGTGGCCTCCATACTGGTTGAGGTATGACCCATCAGGATCAATCCCCAGGTTTTAGCTTAAATCTCGAAGAAATGAATAGGCAGTGCTGGAGAAGTGGTGGAGATTGTTACCTCTGCAGGGGAAGGTAGGTTAGTCCTTTGTGTGCTTACACACTTAGTCTAAGATCTTTGCATACTTCTAAGGCCAAAGATAACTATGCAGATATTTATTTTTATGTAGAAGTTCTCCAATCTGTCTTCCCTTCTTCAGCAATATGAATCATAGACTTTAAGGTCAGAAGGGACCATTATGATCGCCTAGTCTGACCTACTGCACAACATTCTCATCTTCTTTTGTAATTAGAGAATGACTTTGCACAATGATTGTGCAAAGTTATTTCTATATGGAGTACTCAGGCCTTTTTGGTAGTGCCAGAGTTCTGCACTGAGGGGAACATTTTCATAAGGATCTAAGGATTTAGGAGCACATTTTCCACTGACTTCAGAAAAATTTTAGATAGCTTTGAAAATCTTTCCCTAAATGCCTGACAGGTCCTCTTTGTTAAGAACTGCATACAAAGAACAGGACACAAGAAGCCATTTGCAGTGCATAATACAATTTTCACTGGTTCTACAAAACCCAGGAACAATGCTGCATATTCATGAGTGTCCTTTACTGGAACCTTACGTATTCACTAATACCTATTACCTGTTAACTAATACTTACATAAATACTGACAGCTCTCTTTTCTTGAAGACGCCTGGAACACTCATCATCCTTCCTGTTCCCTCATTTCTCTAGGGAATGTATTCTATTTCAAATTGAAAACCCATAAATGATGTCCGCTTTTCTTAAGCACAGCCCCAATTAGAAACCATGGTGAAAAAATCAGTGTGGTTATACATGCTCATATCATATGAGGTTGCTCCTATCTCATGCACAGATACAATTCGGTGTGTAGTCTTGTTACAGCGAGTGGTACTTTGGTAAGATGCTTCATGTTCCTCTAACTTCTGAAACTGATAATATTTTGAATTGGAGAGTCGTCAGTGGTTTTCTGTGAGCCAGTACCTGCAGTGTTTTACTTGCTCATCTACTGTCTATCCTTTCTGCTAGAGAGAGGAGTCAATGAAACATTGTAGCCTATTCAGTTTGAGTGCAGACTCTTTTGTTACTTGAAAACTTCCTCATGTAATTCATGAGATTTTCATCGTTTTGTGGAATTTGTGAAGTTTCCCTAAAATTGACAGATTTATGCATATTCATATTCCCTAAAATTGACATTTATTCATATTCTTCCCAAGATGAGCATTTATTGTAAAAGACAGCGGAGATTTGTATGAGGGAAGGACTCTTTCACCATAAAACAATTCATAACATTTGTTAGAGCATATTTTCAAGTATAGTATAAGTCCAGCTGGCACTGTCTACTAGTTGATTGCAAATCTTTGCCAACCTACACTTTAAATACTAAATGGGGTTCTGTGCTCACAGTCTTCCAATTGTGCTCCTCATATTTTCATAGGCTATTTGTTTTTAATATTTCAGCCTGGCTGGCTTACACATTTATTATTGAATTATTTTCCATTTTGTTTATTCTCTAACGTCTTAAAGAGTTTGGGCTAGTACTGGTCCCTAAATTATAAGAATTAATAGTCCAAAAAACTTCCTCTGCATCTGCACCTGGTTTAATCCTTCAAAGCCATTTAGCTTCACTGACGGACCCTTTGAAAAACAGCCTGCAGAAACTGCAAGGACAGTTCCCTCTCTGTCTTATTGGGCACATTTCCAAGGCTGCTGAAAAGTCAAAGCCAAATACATATTCTTCAGTGGGGTTGCAGGGATTTACTGAGAGCAGACTTCATCCCCTCTGGTGCATGTTCTATGCCCCCATTTCTGGTATTGTTTTACATGCACAACTCTCACTGAAGTGAGGGCCAGCTTTTTACCCTATATGTCAATAAGCTTTTTTCATCTTAATAAAAATTGACCAGAACAATAGACATGAAAAGTATGGGGTAACATGAGTTACTGAGAACAGAATTTGGCCCATTATTGTGTGAGGGGACCGAGCTGTGGTTCATGAGGAAATTAAATTTTGAATTTCATGACTTGTGTGTGGGTAAAAGTCCAGCCAATTTGTTGCATTAATGAAGTGCTGTTTGGTGGGTTTTTTTAAATTATGAATTAATATACAGTTGATATTTTCTTGTGTAGTGTATAATGCAAATTGATGCTTCTGTAGTTCATAAATGTTAAGAATTAGAAATACAGTCATTTATTTAAATATAATATTTATACTTGATTTTTCGTGATGTGCTGTGTTAAAAAGGTAAAGAAAAACTATTGTACCAGACAGATGTTAATTTACCTTGATGTTAAATTTTTCCAATTTAATTTAGCATTGCTTCACTTTTATAACTCCAGCCTGTTTGTCATAACTTTTGAACAAATTGTCATTTGTTAAATACTTATAAGCAACAAGAAAAAATACAATGGATATGTCTGGAGAATTTGTACTATCAATTTGCCCAAATAGAGTCCTATTCTGTAGTTGCAAAAAGAAAAGGAGTACTTGTGGCACCTTAGAGACTAACAAATTTATTTGAGCATAAGCTTTCGTGAGCTACAGCTCTCTTCATCAGATGCATTCAGTGGAAAACACAGTGGGGAAATTTATATACACAGAGAACATGAAACAATGGGTGTTACCATACATGCTGTAAAAAGAGTGATCACTTAAGGTGAGCTATTACCAGCAGGAGAGCGGGGGTGGGGGGAACCTTTTGTAGTGATGATCAAGGTGGGCCATTTTCAGCAGTTGACAAGAACGTCTGAGGAACAGTGGGGGGAGGATAAACATGGGGAAATAGTTTTACTTTGTGTAATGACCCATCCACTCCCAGTCTTTATTCAAGCCTAAGTTAATTGTATCCAGTTTGCAAATTAATTCCAATTCAGCAGTCTCTCGTTGGAGTCTGTTTTTTGAAGTTTTTTTGTTGAAGAATTGCAACTTTTAGGTCTGTAATCGAGTGACCAAAGAGATTGAAGAGTTCTCCGACTGGTTTTTGAATGTTATAATTCTTGACATCTGATTTGTGTCCATTTATGCTTTTACGTAGAGACTGTCCAGTTTGACCAATGTACATGGCAGAGGGACATTGCAGGCACATGATGGCATATATCACATTGGTAGATGTGCAGGTGAATGAGCCTCTGATAGTGTGGCTGATGTGATTAGGGCCTATGGTGGTGTCCCCTGAATAGATATGTGGACACAGTGGGCAACGGGCTTTGTTGCAAGGATAGGTTCCTGGGTTAGTGGTTCTGTTGTGTGGTGTGTGGTTGCTGGTGAGTATTTGCTTTAGGTTGGGGGGCTGTCTATAAGCAAGGACTGGTCTGTCTCCCAAGATCTGTGAGAGTGATGGGTCGTCCTTTAGGATAGGTTGTAGATCCTTGATGATGCGTTGGAGAGGTTTTAGTTGGGGGCTGAAGGTGATGGCTAGTGGCGTTCTGTTTTTTTCTTTGTTGGGCCTGTGCTGTAGTAGGTGACTTCTGGGTACGCTTCTGTCTCTGTCAATCTGCTTCTTCACTTCAGCAGGTGGGTATTGTAGTTGTAAGAATGCTTGACAGACATCTTGTAGGTGTTTGTCTCTATCTGAGGGGTTGGAGCAAATGTGGTTGTATCGTAGAGCTTGGCTGCAGTCAATGGATCATGTGGTGTGGTCTGGATGAAAGCTGGAGGCATGTAGGTAGGAATAGCGGCCAGTAGGTTTCCAGTATGGGGTGGTGTTTGTGTGACCATCGCTTATTAGCACCATAGTGTCCAGGAAGTGGATCTCTTGTGTGGACTGGTCCAGGCTGAGGTTGAAGAATTGGAGTGCCACAAGTACTCCTTTTCTTTTTGTGAATACAGACTAACACAGCTGCTGCTCTGAATTCTGTAATTGGTACACTTTACCTAGGAGTTTAACTTGTCAACTCTAAACCCTTCCAGTGCACAATAAAAAGTAAACAACTAAAAGAAGTCCAAAGATTTTTTTCCTCTCTTACAAGATACTCAGAATAAATTTCTATAATATTTATTGGTTCATGTGTGCCACAAACTGCTGCAGCTCAAGTCTGCAGTGGTAAACTTTAGAATGGATCCACCTCTAGAAATATCCACAGGAAGTTTCACATCCATTATAGAGCTCAGACTGATGTTTTTAGTCCCATATTCTCAGCTAAGATAGTCACTTGAAGCAGTGTACTTCTCCTTCATTTTACTGCTCAGGTTTCAGCAGATTATGGTGTCACCATCTTCCTCCTGTCCCCCAGAGAGTTCTCAAAAAACAAAACAGGGAAGATGTCAGGAGACATATTTAATTCCCCACCCCTTCCCCCAACTACTACCAGAATAACAAATTAGAAGCCATCTTTACATATTACCAAAAAGGGCACATACATTTAAAAAGTTTTCCAGTTCATCTTTAAAGCAGACTAATGTTATGCTCTTTATATAAATCAGTGGTAGAATGTTACCTGGAATTCTCCATTAACTTTCAGTGAACTAATTTTAAAATAAAACTCTTCTTAAAAAGTCATACAAGAAATAGAGAAATATTATAGTCAGTGCCACAATTTTTTTTGTTTTGTTTTTTACCAGTGGAACCAAGACCACAGCTCTCTCATATGACTTGAGCTTTCAAGACCATACAAAAATATGTCTTTCTTCTTTCCTTTTTCTACATCCAATTCTTTGAATTAATCAGAAAATCAAGACTTAGAAAAATTTCTCAATAGCCTCATAGCACCTTGCTGGCTCACTAATTATTGGCTTTCAGACATCATTTTAAACAACATTACCCTGTAACACTATGGCACAGCTGGATCTCCTCTCACAAGTCCTAATCCTTTACCTAGATCACAAGTTACTCTGTTGACTCGTGTGTATATATAGTTAGGGAGATATTCCTAATGAGAGGTTATTCCAAGCAACTCATATCATATTTGATGTCTTTAAGAAACCTAGAAAATGCAAAGAAAAAAGAAACTTGTCTGTATATGATTATGACAAACACTACCCTACTGATAAAAATCAGAAGCTGTCTGTCAAATTTCAAACATTCTAGAGTTTCTCCAGCTTATGTAGTTCCAATTGTTAATTTGAAGATGTAGATTTTGGTGGAAAAATATTTCCTTGGACATGATGATCCTTTTATTCTCTCTATTTCTTTATCCTCATATATCTCACATAGATTTATTAAATTAGCCCACATGTATCAAATTATACAAATATCAAACTTAAAAATACAGTAACATCACTCCCTTAGAAAATGACCATTTGAACCCTATGCTCTTTGTTATATTTTTTCCTTACACACAAGGAATCCTCTTTCCTGGAGACTGAGTGATGGGTTAACCATGCCCACAAAGGCAACTTAAATTTAAAAAAAAATTGAATCCAAATGTGTCTTTAATAAGCAAGACACGAGAAGTCTTCCACTCTTCTCCATGCTAATTAGGCTTCAACTTGTGTCCAGTTCTGGATGCCACATTTCACGAAAGACATGGACAATTGGAGAAAGTCCAGAGAGGAGCAACGGAAATGATTAAAGGTCTAGAAAACATGACTTAAAAGGGAAGATTGAAAAAAATGGATTTGTTTAGTCTAGAGAAGAAAAGACTGAGAAGGGACATGATAAAAGGTTGTTACAAGAAGGAGGGAGAAAACTTGTTCTTAACCTCTGAGAACAAGAAGAATGGGCTTAAATTGTAGCAAGGGTGGTTTAGGTTGGACATTAGGAAAAATTCCTAACTTTCAGGGTGGTTAAGCACTGGAATAAATTGCCTAGGGAGGTTGTGGAATCTCCATCATTTAAGACTTATAAGAGCAGGTTAGACAAACACCTGTCAGGGATGGTCTAGATAATACTTAGTCCTGCCATGAGTGCCAGGGGCTGGACTAGATGACCTCTCAAGATAGCTTTCAGTCCTAAAATTCTATGATTCTATGATTTCCCCTATGTTAGCTCTGGAACGTCACCACAGATCCAGCTGAGATGCTTCTAAAGCTATAAACCCTAAGAAACTTTAAATTCATACCAATTATGTACTTGGGTTGGAAAGATTCCTGCTATGAGAAGACATATTTGTGGTAAATTCAAATTATGTATTCTTCAGTGTCATAAAGAGAAGGAATCCTCTAGGCTGGTGACTTACTGATGGGGGTAAGTAGCAAGCAGTCCAGCCTTCAAGAAAAATGGTGCTGAGGGAAGAACAGACTGAAATGAGAAAATAGCTCAAGGAAGAAGACTGTAAGTCCTGACTGATAAAGGCAGCACCTTGTGAAGTTAACCTATTTATGGAGATTTCTAGATGGTCACTTTGCAGATCTCCTCAAAGGTACTCTATTTCTTTTTGCCCCAAATAAGGAGACAGATATTGTTAAATATTGTCTGAGGTTGGAAAAGTGACATTCTTCTTACAGGTTTTTAAATGAGTAGATCTAATGTACCTGGAGATGGTTGTTTTAGATGCTATGAGATCTTTGTTCTGGCCAGTTTAAGAGTTGAATATCCATCTCATATCTGCATCTGGCTTCCTGAGGACTTTGTCATGTCCAGGAGGAATTTGATGACTCTGTAGACATCAGACAGAACCTTCTGAGGTCTTGATAAACAGGTTTAGGCTAGTATTGCCTTCACTGAAGTGATAAGGAGACTCTTGCTTCAAGCAGGAATTCTGGACTTATTCGAGCACCATTTTGTCTGGGAAAACCTGAAGAAAAATGAATTTCCTAGTGGGAAGATAGCAATATGTCTGGGGGCTAAGACACTAAAGTTTGGAGTGTGAATTTGAGAGATTTAGGATTTTCTGAACTATCTGAGGTTTAAGTGAAAGACTACATAGAACTATGTGAGTAGCAGGAAAATGTTATTCATGAGTATTTTGGTGAATTAGAAAATGAATTTCTGTTTACCATGTTGGCACTAAATTTATGTTCTGCTTTCCACAAACATTAGTGGAAGCAAAAATGTGTTAATGAAAAAGGAATTTTGAACCTGAATCCAGCATTTGTTTAATGAGTAAACAAAATTCCTGGAGAGAAGCAGTATGGTAGACATCTTAAAAGTCTGTGCAGTTTCTGAGAAAAGGAGGAGGCAGAATAGGCAAAGAGAGGCAATGGAGGAAGAAAGATCAAAGGTGCAGAAAGGGGCACTGAAAAATAAGGAGAGAGAAAGGAAATGACACAGTAAGTATGATGATGAAGAGAGAGCAAAAGGAGAGACAATGCAAGGAGGACCCATTCTTCACTAACGTGAATCCATGTCACAGAGATTGCAGCAAAGAAGATCTATATCTCTGCAACCACAGTGAGAAGTAGGTGAAGAAAGATAACGTGGCCATCTCAGCACTTTGTGGGCACTTTTGTAGACCCTGTGTAGAGATCTATCTCCAAATTCTGACAGTATTCTTCTTTCAGTCATCAGCAGCTAAGTTGCCCACCCACTGGAAGGCAGTAGGCAGGGCCCTAACACAGAATCCTGAGGGAAGAGTGAATATGTTTGTAAAAATCAAAGTCTGCTTGCAAATGATTAATGAATAGGAGGAAAAGGTGAAATTCATCAAGTAATTTGTTCACTGCAGAGAGTTTACCCAGTTCTAGTCTAATTGAACCTCAGGTTCACCCAGCACTAGCCCATTATATGATGTTTGTTTTTTATTGAGATGTGACTATCCTAATGACATTGATACATGAACTGATAGAGTAATAGTTTTTTAATTGAACAGAAGAAAAATACTTATGATGTCAAAGTTTTTAATAAATGAGCAGATTAAATGTTCCATGAAAGGTACCATATGTTTTTTTTTAAATCTGTAAATTAGTTGCAAAGTCACAGTTAATTTAATTATATGGTCTCACTGTCTTGGGATAATAAAGCAGACTGAGAATTATAATAGAGTTAGTCTGAGGATGAAACCTGACTGTTGAGATACATTTTGAAAATGAAACAGTATGGCTAACTGCTTTTAAATGATTCTGCTTACATTCATAAGGATATTATTTTAAGATAATGGCATATTTAGATCATAATACAACTGATTAGTGTTAGGCAATTCATTGACTTGTACTTCATTGTTCTGTTATGTTTCTCAATTTAACATCTGTACACATGCAAATTTTGCTGTCAATGCCTCTAAAATACTGTTGGGAAAATTTAGGATGCAAGCACCACTGGACGGCTTGTATCCCCTTACAAACCCAAACAGCCTGAAAAAGAGAGCACTGGATTGTTTTGCTTCAACAGGTGAGGCCTCCAACAAGTGTTTCACCCGAGAGCAGGCTGACTACTAGTCCCACCCTTAGTCTGGTCTGTGGGGTACGTTCGGGGGCGGAGCAGGAAGAGCAGCCTGCATTGGTTCAGGAAACCCTGGAGTTTCTGATGATCCCTGTCAAATCACTCAGGCAGTGGCATCTCGGGGGCTGGTTCCAGTGAGGCATGGTCCGCTCGGGTACATAGTGCCACCACTTCTCCCCATGAGCATGCAAAGGGCTTGTGTACGGCCTGTGCTGAGGCTTCAAGTGGGCTACTTGCTCATGCAGGTTTCTTGCTTCCAGTTGCACACTGCATAGCGTGGGTCTGTAGTATGAGGTTCTCCGCCTGAGCCAGGTGACTTGGTCCTGCACCTGGGTCACCTGGTGACTGTGGGCTGCTGATTAGAATGCCTCCCACCCCCTCCATCATCTGTGAAGGGGTTGGATGGATTGGGGAGGGGAGAAGGAAGAGTGGTCTGAGCAAACTGTCATGACTGGGGCATCAGACTTAGTGGTCAGAGCAGGAGTCAGGCAGAATTGGGTACCAGACAGTCAGAGTCTAAGGCAGACCAGAGGGCAAACCAAGAGTCAGGCATCAGGAAGCAGTTAGAGTCAGAAGCCACAGACTGGCATTTCTCACACACAAGGTCTGAAACAAAGACAGGCAGTCTGTGTTGTTGCTCAGACTACTCCCCATCATGGCTTCCTGACTTAAATACTGTTGCCATCAAATCAGTGGGCTGTGAGAAAGTGCCACTCAGGTCGTGCTGAGCCCAGCCTTGTAGGGTCCTCCTACAAGAGCCCACCATAAGCCTCCCTGTGTGATGTGCAGGCATCAATACCTCCAATTGCCTGCCCCATGATCCCAGGTTCTATTCCTGCAGGTTCTTATAGCTACCTACTGGCAATTCAAGTAAAAATTATTTAGCTTCTCTTCCAGAATTTATTTTTTTCAATTAAAATTTCTTTTCATATCTCTGCTTTTCCAGACAGGAACTCTGTCTTCTGTGAATGCCTAGTGTCATTTAGTGGCTGTAACAATATAAATAAATTAATAATAAGATAGAAAATACACCCATCAGAAATGTTCTATGAACAATTTTCTTCACAAATGTATTTAATAAAATCTGAGCTGACAAAATGTCAACTTAAACTCACTGACCTGCGAAAACTAAGACCCCCACTGCTCAACTTCTGTCTTATTAAAACCTGGGTAAATAGATAGTCTTAAAATATAAAATGATGATCAGAATCTTTAATAGTCATCTGATTTATTATAGTAAGGTAAAATGATCAAGAAAGGCTAGAAGTTATGTCCAGTAGCAGCACTTACTTGATAGAAAATGTGCCAACTTTGAAGAAAGGAAATGTTCAACATACAGAGGAAAGGGCTATAGATATCCTGGATCATTAAATGGATCTATAGAGAAACATTTAAAATGTATGTTCTCTCTTATCCCCTCATTTATTCAGGTATAACGGTGTTTCCATAGTCCCAAGATATTGTATCTTTTATTTAATAAATGACAATTTCCTCCCCCACCAAAATAACCATGTCTGTTCAGAACCATGTCTTAAATACTTTCTTTCATTCATAATCATATATTCTAGATTTATATAATTGCTTTCATTGTTTTTAATTATTTTAAAATATTTTCTGTATCTTCTGATAATGCATAATGTTAAACAAACTATGCAACAGATTTTCCTGTAGACTATGGAAATTTCCACACATACACAATACACTGAATTCTTGCTGCTCTGAATAACCCTATTACAGGGAGGCAAAACAAAACAAACCACTGCAGCTAAGGAGATTGGAACTTTTCTTCATGGAAAATGGCTTGCTTTATAGTCTTGATATCCTGCTTTCCAAATGCATCTTTAGAAAGCATAATGGGCTACATGCAGATTGACTAGTAGTTGAAAAGAGCTTTTGTACTAATACTTCTGCACCCTATGATGATGAAGATTGTTCCCACTGACTGGTGACTTGCATTTCAGCTAACTGAAAGGATATTTGCTGAAAAATATTTTTTTTAAAAAAATGTCATTTAAGGCCAATTTTTTCAAAACTTCTTTGGTGTCTAACTGGCCCGATAAGAGGCTAAGTGGAAGAGAACTGTGAAGCATAGTATTTTTAAAAGGATTTCTTAGGTGTAAAGAAGTCTACTCTATGCTCAGGGATTGTTGTACTTAATTTCTGGGTGTTGCGGGAAATGACAAAAGACTAAGGCCCAAGTGGGTGGGGGTGAGGATGCTTGTGATGTCGTAGCTATCTGAAGTTTAGGTATGTCAGGTTATGCTCTGGTAACAGGAACAAGTTTCCCTTAGGTGCCAGCGCAGTGCTGGAAAGATTGCCCAGGTAATGCAGAAATAGATGTTGAAGAAACACCAGAAACCTGAGTGTGATCCAAATGTGAACTTTATCAACAAGTGATTTTGGGTGCAGAAAAGAAAGGAAAGGGAAAAGGCAAGAATTCAAAGGGGAGTATTAATAAGCTTGTTTCTTTTTGGTGGATGTCTGAGGGTATGTCTACACTGCAATTAAAAACCCATGGCTGGCCCTTGCCAGTTGACTCAGGGTTCAGGCTAAGGGTCTGTTGCATTTTTCTGTAGATGTTTGGACTTGGGCTGGAGCCCCGGCTTTAGGACTATGAGATGGAACAGTCTCAGAACCCTTTCTGCAGCCTGAGCCCCAAAGTCTATGCTCCAGTTAAACAGCCCCTTCGCCCAAGCCCTGTGAGCCCGATTCAGCTGGCATGGGCCAGCCACAGATGTCTAATTGCAGTGTAGTCACCCTAAGACAGATTGAGACTGTGCTTTCACCAGTTGAGTGCTGACATGTAGTTACACTACCCGGAGGCAGGGCCCTAGTTGTGCCACATATGGTGATGGTGGGAAGGTGGAGGCATCTGAACAATAGGATAGTGGGGAAATCCTTTCAGCATGATTGAACTGTGAGAAAGGAAACAAAGTACTGTCAAAATCAAAAATGGCACACTGAAAATGGTACTTATTAACTGACTTTCAACAGTCAAAATCTCTGCTGTCTCCATTCTGGGTGGACTGTTGCCTTGCTTGTGGAGATAGTAGGGGTCTAAGGGTGAGTGAAGCTTTTTTGAGGTTGGGGTACATAGAACACTGTATATGGGAGTTGGTCAGTGTTTTGTGGGCTTTAGTATCTTGCAGGGGGATGAGGCATACTGGTGGGAAATTCCAGCTAAATTATTTATGCAGTAAAACACACACATACCTTGTGCTAAAGAAGTATTTACTTGCAATGTATCTACTGCCTGGATGCTCATTAGTAACCTGTCAAGACTCACTGCTGAATACTGTCTCTGGTACCAGAGTCTTAACAATTGTGCTGTTTGTCTGAGACAGCTCTGGCCACCTCCTGTTCTGGCCACTGGTACCCAATCTGTTGTTAGGTGGTCAGATCTCTCATTCACCTCCACTTCTTCTCAGTGTGTGCCAGCCCAATCCCATTACCTCCAATAGCATTAAAAATCTGGAGTTTCCACCCATATTCGGTCTTTCACCAGCTGTACAGACAGATCCTGCTTGACTTACTGATGTAAGATGTCCCACTGAAGTCATTGAATGTAAAGGCTGCTTGATGGCCTATTCGAAATACATTGGTTGTCTCAGTAATAGTTTTGTCCAATCTAAGAATAAAACTTTTTGTTTTTTTTGTTATAGTTTATTGGCTTCAGTCTGGTACTTGCATAAAGCAGGATTTGGTTGTATGGTTGAGAAGGGTAACGTGACTACAGCCTTAAGATGTATAAAGGGAAAGCCTGATGTCTTTCAGACAGTGCAGGACACATTACAGATACTTATCATTTCACATTTATCTTAGGTTAAAAAATGGAAGAAGGAATAACCAAAACGTAATTTTTCCTTTTTTTTTTTTTTTTTTTTTTAAAGATAATACCTCTTCAATCCGGCACAACCCATATTTAGTCTGGTGTTCTGACTATTACAATTCCAGCTACTCCTGACTATATATTTTATCTTCTAAACCCACTTTACACAGCTCAAGAAGCACAAAATGGACTTGAAATGACCAGCAGAAGTTTTCCTGCAAAGTTGAATTTTCCACTGGTGGAAAGATGGGGGAGGTGGTGGAACGGTTCCTGTACTTGGCCTCCTACCTTGCGTAAGGCATCAAAGGAAAAGTGTCAGGGTCAGGCTGGGGGCAGGGCAAGGTGTGGTAAAGCAGAGCTCCCATTCCTTACCTGGTGTTAGATCATTGAGGGACCTTCATGCAGGTATTATAATTTACAACTGCTGTGCAGCATTCCTATCTCGGTTTAGACCGAGGCCATGCAGGTTCAGGGAACATCAACCAGCGCCAGGCAGCTCCTCTCATTGGTTTGTCCACACAGAGCTCAGGCAGGTGGAGAACTCAGCACTGTGTGTTCATTGTGTAACATCTATCTAGAAACTGCATCTTAAAATGCTTTACAGAGTTAAAAATAATAGCAGGTATTAAAAGATAATGGATTACTGAATAACTGTTCAGTGGCATATGATACAAAGTGTAAATAGAAGAAAATATATAACAATGCAACATAAAGTCCACCTGATTAGCTGGATGCAAGATATGACAACAAGACTTTTTGGATTGAAGATTAGTAACTTGTATCTGAAATTAACACCCCCCTCTGCCCTCCATCCCCAAAAAACTAGTATCTCATCAAATTACTGAAAGTGGAAAGGAAATGTTTCATCCAGTGCTCAGAGGGAGCCTCCAAGTTTACACGACTTGTAGAAGTAGAAAAAAAAAATTAGAGCTTGGTCACAGCTGTCTGAGATGCATGTAAGAAGAGATGTTTTCCCCTCTCTAAGAAAAAATGTGGATGGTTGGAGCTGCAGATTCCCTGTTTCCTTTGCATCAGGTATTTTGCCATGCTAAAAATGTTCTGTACTGAAGGGTATTTTCCAGAGGAGTATGTCTTTCATGTATATATTTCTACCAGCCTTAATGTGTAATATATTTTAATAGTTATCTCCGCATACTATTAACCTCAGTAACTAAAGGATTAAAATACAACCTTAAAAAAATCCCTGCTGCAGCTCTGCTAAAGTATGGGATCGCAAACTGTTAGGTAGGAATAAGAAAAAAATGGCTCAAGTCATTACCAACGCATCATATCATGAGGGGTTTTAGGTAGAAATCACCCGAAATATCACAACAGGTGAACCAGCTTACACATATAGCCATTATGCTGCCAAGGTCTGGTCTCACTTTGGCCCTTATTCAGCAAGATGCTTCAGTGTGTGCCTGCTTTTGAGCACTCCTACTGAAGGCAAGGGGAGACTAATCACAAGATGGGGATTGGGGCCTGCCTTATTGCACCCTCTTCTGGCTGGACCCCAGCTCACTTTTCCTGAGCCAGCACCCTCCCTAGGGGAATTCTGCCTGGGATTTTCCTGGAGTCCAGGGAAGGTAACTTCCAGCAGTGTCAGTGTCATGGTTTCTTTTTCTTTTATTTCAAGTCTGCTCAACAAAACAAGATCAAAACTTCCCCAAGTCTGTCCTTCACTTTCCCATAGGTTTCTCAACCCAAAGTTACTGGCTCATTCCTCAGAGCCGTTGTGATAATAAGACTTCCCACAGTGTCTCATCTGTCCATTTTGTCCCAGCAGTAGCTCCAGCCTCTGTCAGGTACTGCAGATTTCCCTCTCCATTTCCTGCTTCTCCTTTTATGATGATCAGCCTGTTAAGCTGCGGGTCTTTCCCCATGGGCAGCAGGCAGGGCTAATCAGCATACCAGTCAGCTGTTGGCCTCTGATTTCAGTGGAATGGTATCCCTGACACCTTCACAGTTATAGGCAACTAGTAACTGCTGATAGTAAAGGGGCACAATTTTAAAGGGTATGGTGGTATTGCATTGCCCCATACTTGGTGCTTGCAGCATAGCCCAAATTTAGCCCTAACAGACCTTACAGGAACACTGTGAAACTGACTATACACAAAGTGCCATCAATACATAAAATAAACAAGCTGAAAAAAAGTAGAGGAGATTCTTCCCCCCCCCCACCACAAACCCCGTAATCTCTTTTGGTTCTCGTAATCTTACTTGTTAGCTTGTCACTATAGTGGGTACAAAGTTTTTGGACAAAAATGTGATTTTTCAAGTTGAGATTGTGCCTTTAGCTATGATCCTACATTTCTGCCCACCTGGAGAGGAACGCAGGACTCCTCGAACTGTAGGGAATTCCAGACTGACTGTCCCAGGCCTGGTGTAAAACAGGACTTGGATGGTGGCCATCTTAATAAAAAATGTAAGCACTTTTGCAACCCTACTGTCAGGAAATATGACTCTACAGCCAACCTTAGAGCTTTCATATATACTGGAAACTTGACAAATCATTATCAATCAAGCAGTTTGTGCTCCAGAAAGACTCCAGGAGAAAGTATGTTTCCAGAATCGCTGTAAGTGGTCTGGTCCATATACAAGTAGAGGACACAAAAGTAATTTATTCCTGCCTCTTCCTATTTGGGAACTTGTGTTCTCCCTCAGATATAGAAACACCTAAAAAGAACATCTGGTGGAAAAATGTCTGCAGAGATACTCCCTGCTGTTAGTAGGAGGAGGAATTTGTATGGTTTATTTTTAAGTTGGAACAATTGCCACATATTTGTACCCCTGTAACAGATGCTTTGACAAGAGCAAAATAAAGGTGACAGGCATTCATGGAACACCATCCTGAACTGGAAAATTATTCTTTAGGGCTCCTGAGATCAAAAAAGACACTGGGAGGTTCTATTGAGCTCAGGCCTGAAGGAACTCTCATGATCAGTCTATCCTCCTGTTAATTGGAAGGGATAGCTAGATACACAAGAGAACTTGAGCACACAGAATTGTTCTGTGTAGCAAAGGAAACTCAATGGGTCTGTCATACACAAGAGTGCATCCAACCATAGTTAAACATTATAGGCCTATATTTCTTTGCACTAGTGGGGTGAGTCTATAATGAAGTTGAGGACCCATACCTTAAAAGGCTCAAAGTGAACAACACACTTGAACTATATAAAGAAAGAGTACTTGTGGCACCTTAGAGACTAACAAATTTATTTGAGCATAAGCTTTCGTGAGCTACAGCTCACTTCATCGGATGCATATATATATAGAAAGATGTAGCCTGCTGTTAATCATGAATATCCCGATAACTCCTGGGTTTTTGACTTGCAATAAAAGGAATATTTAATTTGCAGAAAAAATAAAAATAAACTGAATGAGTCAGTTGGTCACATACAATTAAATGCAGCACTGTAGTGCACTATTAGAAATCCACAAAATAAATGCATATTTACCCACCTTTTCTGACCCTGCCTTCAGCATTCAATAATATGAATAGCGCAACTCAGAATTTATTGTGAAGATGGCAGTTTAACAAGATGAACAACAGACGTTGCTTAGTTTATTAAGATTTTAATTTTTGTATTTTGTTTTTTGTTTTATTTTTAATACGTAAGTTGGTTAGAGAGTTCACATTGCATAGGGTTCATTTAATTTTATATATATTTATATATAACTGAACACCCTCAATTTTAAATCTAGATGGACTCCAAAAATCTGTCATACTTGTTTCTAATACCAGGAACACAGAAACTGCCAAATTATCAGACTGACTCAGACCAGCGGTCAACTGAGTTCAGTATTCTGTTGTTAACAACGACTAGTACCAGATGCTTCAGAACAAAGTTCAAGAAACCCTGCAGTAGTCAGTTATGGTGTAAGGTGCCCAAGGGAAAGTTTACTCCTATTCCCCAATAGCAGAGGTTAGCTTATGCCTCCAGCATGTTAAGGGTTTATATTCCTTCCAAAGTTCCTCGGGATATTTCTTTTAATGTAAAATTACTATTATAACTTGGATATTCTTACTATCCATAAACGTCTAATCCTTTTTGGACTCCTCCGCTTCTAGCCTTAATGAGATCACAGTGAGTCCCACAAGCTAGTTTTGCATTGTGTGAAAATATAATTCCCTTTACTAGATTTGAATTTGCCTTTTGATTTCATTTAGTATCCCCTTGTTCCCACAGTATGAGACAGGGTGAACAGAAGTTCCCAATCTACCTTCTCTGTACCAGTCATTGTTTTCTATACATTTATAAGGTCCTCTCTTATTCATCTCAGCTAGGATTTTCAAAGGAGCCTAGGAAAGTTAGGCACTGAAATCTCATTCAAGTTCAATGGGAGTTGGGCAACTAACTCCTAGGGCTCTTCTGAAAATCCTAGCACATCTCTTTGGTAAACATGTCAGTCTTTTCAATATCTTTACATATGAGAGCTTATCCATGCTTCGGATCAATCTCAGCACCCATGCCTGAACTCCCTCTATTTCTGCTTTATCCTTTTCTGATCCGATCTGCGCATAGTATTTCAGATGAGGGCATACCATTGATTTATACATTGGCATTATTTTACTCACCATTCCATATGTGTCCTAACATTTTGTTTGCTTTTTAACCCCTGTGGTTGCACAGTGAGTGGAGGTCTTCCCTGAGCTGACTGCAGTAATGTTCTGCTCTTTTTCCTCTTAATACAGAATGCACTTCAGTATATGACTAGATGAAATTACTTCATGAATTATGAAAAAAAAAATGGTATAAAGCTTGGCTAAAATATGGGTGTCTAAATACATATTAGATCAAAATGTGATAGTGTACCTACTTTATACCATTTAATTGAGTTGTGGTAAGGGCACTTAAGTGTAGTTATGAACTAGCCTGCAAAGGAGTTACTTCTCTCTGGAGAAAACTTGCTATATCGCAGTTAAAGAGGAAGACAGCAGAGTCTTCTTCATGGCTTCTGCTAAAGGTTTTACTCCTCCATTAAGTGCAGAATTGGGTCCTTGGATTGAAACCATATTGTACAAACACTGCAATTAGTACTCACACAAGTAATCAATGCACCAACATTAGCTGCATTTCACATCACTACCCTAACTGATTTCAGTAAGAACACTTGTGTAAATAACATTGCACATGTGTGGAAATATTTGAAGGTTTGGGCCCTAATCTACTCATTTAGGGAGTGCCACATTATTAGTCACAAAATTCTGGAACTGCTAACTTAACTCATTCCTGAAGCATTTCCCATAGTCTGACTTGCAAAACTCCTTACACGCATGATAAATAAATGTTGGGGGAGAAACAAGCAAGTAAAATATTGCTTTCATTAAAATATTGTAAATTCAGCTTAGTAGAATTTGTGCCTCCGCTGGTAAATTTTCATAACAATTTTGCAAGCGTGACTCAAATGCAAAATGTATTCATAGTCAAGGAAGAATGAGTAACTTGCACCAGGTTACCTTGATATCGCTCATATGTCAGTTACTCAGTTCCATAACCTTGCATGACAATTGCTCTTAAATGTTCTACAAGTGTTCGTTGCAGATTTTTTTAAATGCCTGAAGAGCAATAATCGTTGCCTCAAAGAAGGCAATAACCTCCAGACACAAACCAAGATTTTTTTCCCCCCTTTAAATATGTGCTCCAGTTAGGCTCCGAAATACAATACCATCCTCCCCCTCCTTTGAATTTCATATCAACACACAACAAATCTTTGGAGCATGCACTGGAGTTTTAAGTGCTCACCAGCTACTAGTAGGCTGGCCAGATCATATGAGACATTGGGTTTCCTTTCATGAAATATGAGTCTGATTCCGCACTCATGCAATATTTGGAACTCAGACAGGGCCTTATTTAAAGTAAAATACCTATCTCCTACTCTTATGGCTTTAAAGGAATCCTGTGTATTGCTAAAAGCACATCAAGGATTTCCCTCTAGCTTATTGGGTGGCTGGAGGAACCCAGGCCAAGAAACCTCTCTCTCCCACAGAAATCCCCCATCCTCCATGGGTTTTGCCTCCCCCAAACACCCCCCCCCATTGCTAGTCCCTGGCCCTGCTGCTCCCTGCCCCAGATGCCCACCCAAGCTGGCCACATGGCTCCTTCCTTGTGCCCCCTACCCTGTGACTCCCAGCCCTGGCCTGTGTGGCCTCCCCATCCCCCCATGATCCCCATGATGGTCATCCCCAGCGGCTCCCCCCCATCCCTCCCCTGATCCCTCTGATTTTGCCCCGTCACTGCAAGAAAGAAGCTCCCCTTCTTACTCATCAGCAGTGGCAGGCAGGCTACTCTGATCCAGGCATGTACCTGAGCACAGCTGGTGGGCGGGACAGGACAGGGACAGCTTCCCCCCACCCCCTCTGGAATGTCCCCCCCACACGCATCTGGGGAAGGGCATGTAACCATTCATGCCCCTCCCTAGCATCGCCTAAGCACAGCTGAACATGTGTTTAAGCACCTTGCTGAGTTGGGGCCACATTCTGTTACTTTTACTCTTGCTGAGTAGGTGACTCTATACTTGACTTCAAAACACCATTGCTTTCCTCAGATTGCATGTTTTATCTATAAACAGTATTAAAAAACTAACAAGTATTAAAAAACTAACTTGTGCAAGCCTGTGTTAATGTAAGCAGTGTCAGGATGAGCTCCACCCTGACATCTGGTGGTGAGGTGCGGCAAGTTTTGGAAAAGAACTTCAGGGGCCAATCTCATTTGCATAGGCACACCCACCCCGCCTAGAATGAGGCCATAGCTGCCCAAATGGTCACTTTGGCTGCTGTGGGATCCCCAGTGTCTCTATTATTGGGGCAGGAAGAATAAATTGTTATTACCCTGATTATGGGAACTGTGCTTGGAACTGTACTTGGCCTTGTTATGATGGAGGGACTCACCATCAACTAAGTAGCACTTGGTAGGCAAGGGTCATGGGTTCCAAAACTCTGTGAATTGAGAGAGGCTGGGGGCAAGTATTAATACTTGGTGGTATGGGCCCCTGGGTGAGGGCCTTACATGCTAATTGCACTTCCTCCTCTCTCCTCTGTGGAATATCAGAGCTAATTTTGATTCCATTAGGAGTCTAGTTACAGGCTGCTGAGCTCACTTTGAGCTAATGGGGTACTAGCACTGAGGCTCCCCTACTACAAGCTGAATTCACCAAAGAGCTGAACTGACTAAGAGCTGAAATCACTGAGTGTTGTGTTAAGTAGTGGGGGAGCCTGAAGATATATTGTGGAGCAGTTTGTGGGATGGCTGGAGTGCCTTGTGGACAGGCTGGTGGAGCAGTTCATAGGATGGCGGGAGCTGCTTGTGGGACGTGGAGCGGAGCAGTTTGTGGACCGGCTGGTGGAGCAGTTTGTGGGACGGTGGGAGCTGCTTGTGGGCCACGGAGCGGAGTGGAGCCGAGCAGGCCGAGCGAAGCAGTTCATGGGGCGGCTGGCAGAGCGGAGCGAAGGCCTATGGAGCTGTGGGTTGGTCAGCTTCAGATCATGTAAGGTGCCCCTTACCTCTCTTCTCCCCTCCCCCCATCTCCACCCAGGTTGGGAGGTAAAGGTCTGCAGATAAACTTTCGAACTCTGGGGCTGCTCTGACCAGGGACAGAGACTTTTGGGTCATTGGACTTTTAGGACTTTGGGTGATTTGGGGTTGCTGGACTCAAGAACCAAAGGGAAAGGGCATACCCCAATTTGCTTGGGGTGGGTTTTTTTTTTTTGCTCATGGGTTGTGTTATGAATCCTGTTGGTGGTGTTTCCCCACCATAATGCCACATTGTTTCTCTCTGTTATTAAAAGGCTTTTTGCTACACTCAGACTATGTGCTTGCGAGAGGGGAAGTATTGCCTCTTGGAGGCGCCCAGCGGGGGTGGTATATATTTGTTCCAGGTCACTGGGTGGGGGCTTGAGCCGGTTTGCATTGTGTTATTGGAATGGATCCCCTAGATATTGAACCCGGCCCTTGTTGCTGCCAACTCTGATGGGCAGAAGGGTTACATTAAAAATACCTAGAATCTTTGTGAAGTAAAGTGTAGTTTTTAGGCTTACTGCCTAGAATACGTTCCTTGTGCAGTGAAGTCCAGGCAGCCAGGCCACCTTGGAATTAACGAGAGAAAGAAAGAATGGATACAAATAGAATGGACAGCAAAGTAAAGATAACTCCTTGCAATTTTGAAGCCAGTGTCCAAGGAATGATGGAAAAACTTTTTGCTCTACAAGTAAGGATATTTGTGTGTGCGTGTGTCTTTGCCATTCATTTCTTATCAAGAGGGCTAGAGTTTGTTTGAAAACCATGACAGGAAAACAGGAGTGTGTCTTGGCAGATCTCTTTGTAAAACAAGAGGTATGGCAAGGTTAAGAAGCCTGAGGAAAAAGAAGATAGTTTCTTGCACATACAGCTGTCAATGAAATAATGGAAAAAAAAAACCAGGGAGTTGTCTATAGTATTCATGGCTAGTACAAGTGACACTCTTATGAAATGGTAGCAATGAAAAAGTACAAAATTAGAGGGGTGGAACAGGACAACTACTTTTTTAAAAGTATCTAAATTCTTAAATAAATTCAATGCCAGTAAAAGATGCTGGATTAATGGCCCTAGAGATTGAAGTGTTTTATTTATTTACATAACCAGAGCAGCATTGGTAGAATGTGATTGTTAGAGCTGGTCAATTTGGAACAAAGAATTTTCAGAATTTTGGAAGTTTTGACTAGCTCAAGTGATTATGATGAATGTGAGTACCATTATTTCTGTATAACAGACTAATCCAGCCATGCACAGATAAGGTAATACTTTTTAATTCACTAGTATTCTGAGGTGCATATATTTTAAGTAGGTGGGCATTAAAGCCTAAAATATTATATTTTAAAATGCCACCCTCCTGCCTCAATGGGTGGGGAAGCTTGGTGGGGCCTGCAGTGAAGGGAGATAGTTCCAGCAGCAAGGGAGGGAGGCACTTGCTAAGGGTCACTAGGTAGCTCCTCCCCATGGGAGTTTCTGGCACCCATTGGCCAGCTGTGGAGAGGAGGAGTACTGATTGGCCAGCATTCCCCAGCTCCCAGGATTTAACCCAACACAGGGGGCATGTAGAACCTCTTTTGGCTCCATTCCAGCAGCTTACCCTACTCAAACTAGGAATGGGAATCTAGTGTGACAGATGCTGCAGGTCTAGCTGATCACCCATCTGGGTATCAGGAAGGAACTTTTTCTCCTCGGGCCAACTGGCAGAGGACCAGGAACTTTTTTGCCTTCCTTGCAACACCTTCAAGCCACAGTATGTTAAGTAGGAATGCACTTAGTACCTAACTAAGGTACTGGGGTGGAATTGTTTATTCATTGCAACTTGTAGCCTGTTTCCAGTGCAGTTAAGAGAATAAAATGAATGGCTCCCAGAGGTAAGAGACCTAGGATTTGATGGGCCTTGGGCTCATGTGATACAGTGAGACGTTGTGGGCCGAGGTTCCCACCCTTCTGCACCCTCTGTTCCCCCTGTGGGAGGCAGGGTGCTAAGACTCAGAGAGAGCTTAGTCCTGTGGGGTAGGCTGAGGAGATCCTACCCCCACATTATGGATTATATGGTAAGGGGCCCTTTAATGCAGGCACCAGTTACAGGTTATATGATAAAGGAGCCTCTAAGCACTCATTTAATACTACTACTAATAATAATGAAAAAGGAATCCAGCCATTTAGAACTCATCCAAAAGAGTACAGTGTACAATGAACTCGGAGAGGGTTTGTTTGTTTGGTTTGTTTGTTAATAATTAAGGTACTTGTTAAAAGTTAAGAAATTGGAGTTGGTTTTAAAAAAATGGAAACTAACTTCACAAAAAAAAGTCAAAATTTCTAATTTGTTTCCATTTCAGAGGGTTCAAACTGAAGCAATTTGTCACTCAGTTTTCCTTTTCGCACTCTAATTTTTCCAAAGGTGAGGAAGTTTTTTAGCTTTTCAAAACTGTATATGAAATGAAAATGTCAGTTTGAAGCAAAACAATTTTTTGTTTCATTGCATTGGAATTTTTCATAGAAAATGAATAATGAATAAATTATATTTTCCAATTAAACATTTGGTTTTCAACAAAACCCCATTTTATTGGGATAAAAATTTCTTGGTTGAAAAATGTCAACCATTTCTGTTGTAAATCTTTGCTTTCTCAAAACTGATGAAAAATGGCTATTCAGAATTAAATAATCACACTTTTAATCTTCTGTGCGTATAAGGAACATATATGGAAATGCACCTCAAATAGATCATAGAATCATAGAGTTAAAAGGGACCGCAAGGATCATCTAGTCTAACCCCCTACTAAGATGCAGGATTTGTTGTGTCTAAACCATCCAAGACAGATGGCTCCAGCCTCCTTTTGAAAACTCCATTGAAGAAGCTTCCGCAACCTCTGTGGACAGTCTGTTTCATAGTCCTCCTGTTCTTACAGTTCGGAAGTTTTTCCTGAGACTTAATCTTAATCTGCTATGCTCTAGTTTGAACCCATTTTCTCTTGTGCTGCTCTCTGTGGCAAAAGAGAACAACTTTTCTCCATCTTTTTTATGGCAGCCTTTCAAGTATCTGAAGACTTCTACCGTAACCCTTCCTAATCTCTTTTTCAAACTAAACATACCCAGTTCCTTCAGCCTTTGCTCATATGGCTTGCGTTCCATCCTTTTAATCATCTTTATCTCTCTCCTTTGGATCCTTTCCAGTTTCTCTACATCCTTTCTATACATTGATGACCAAAACTGGACACAGTACTCCAGCTGAGGCCTAACCAGCGCTGTGTACAGTGGTACTATCCCCTCCAATGACTTGCATGTTGTGCCTCTGTTAATGCCACCTAAAATTTCATTTGCTTTTTTTTTTTTTTTTGCAACATCATTACATTGCGGATGTTGAGGCTGTGATTCACCACAACTCCCAGATCCTTCTCAGCAGTGCTGCTGCCAAGCCAGTTGTCCTCCATTCTGTATTTGTTCATTGGTTTTTCTTCCCTAAGTGTAGCACCTTACATTTGTCTTTGTTGAATTTCATTTTGTTGTCTACAAACCAATTCTCCAATTTATCAACATCTCTCTGAATTTTAGCTTTGTCCTCCAAAGTATTGGCACCCCCCACCCCCTAGCTTTGTGTCATCTGCAAACTGGATCAGTATGCTCTCTATGGCTACATCCAGGTCATTAATAAAGATGTTAAACAACACTGGACTCAGAACAGATCCCTGTGGAACCCCACTTGAGACCGCCTTCCAATCTGGTTTTCCATTAATAGTTACTCTTTGTTTGCAATTTTTTAACCAATTATCCACTTAATGGTAGTTATGTCAAGTCCATATTTCTCCGGGTTACTTAGTGGGACTGTGTCAAAAGCCTTGCTGAAGTCCAGGTATATTATGTCCACTGCATTCCCCTCATGCACCAAACCAGTTACCCTGTCAGAGAAGGAAATCAAACTGGTTTGGCATGATTCGTTCTTGGTAAATCCATGCTGTCTGTTAGTGGTTACCCCTTCATCCTCCACATATTCTCAAAATGAATGTTTTATATATTGCTCTAGTAGCTTTCCAGGTATCAAAGTCAGGCTGACTGGTTTATAGTTTCCCAGCTCCCCATTTCCCCCCTTTTTAAAGATGGGCACTATGTTATCCCTTCTCTGGGACCTCATCTGTCATCCACGAGTTTGTAAATATTATTGTCAGTGGCTCTGAGATTTCTTCAGCTAATTCTTTCAGTATCCTCAAGTGAACAGCATCTGGCCCCGCTGATTTGAATTCATTCAAATTGGTCAGAAGATCTCTGACATGTTCTTTACTTATCCTGATCCTCATTCCTTCTCCTTTATTGTCTATGGTAACTTTGCTGGTCATCTGGTCACAGGTTATATTTTGTGACAAGAAGGTAAATCAGGCCTAAATCCCTGCAATCAGACTCAGATGGACAGACCCTTGTACCCACATAATGACACATTGATTTCATTGAGACTCATTGACTTCAGTGGGGCCAGGATTTCACCCTGTTAATTTTTGCATATAACTTGTCTTGATTTCCCGGTGTGGAAATCACAGCAATTTCTCTGTGACTTCACTGTATATGGGCTCAATTCTGTTATGACCAAAGCTAAAGGGAGCAGAATTGGGCCCTTGCTATTTTCATATATCTTGCTTTTTCCAGTACCATGTAGAATGAAAAGAGTTTTAACTTCCCCAAGGTATGCAAAGGTAAGTTTCTCATCAGAGTTATTATGCATGTCTGGCTTCCCATATTCTCACATCATCCAGAGGTAATTGATTTTTTTCAGTACTTATTCAAGCTTTAACTAAACAGTACCATATTAATTAGAAACACTCAACTGTATGTTGAAATTATGCAAAACTTTAACTTGAGTTTGAGACCCCTAAGTAATAAATACTTGAGATGCAAGGGGATCATTAGAAAATGTATAGTTTGCTTTGACATTTGTAGTTAGAAAGTGTTGCTAACTATGGAAATTCAGCACTGCCTTAGGTCGCAATACTGCAATGAGCTTCATGTGTGTTAACCCCGATACCTGGGCAAAGCTCATTGGAAGATGAAGGTCTTAAACTTCCTCCATTTCCATTCAGTACAATATGGATTGAATAGGGTAAAAAGCTAGTGCAAAAATTGGCAAATAGAGTCCATTCTGAGAGATGTAAACATCAACAAAAGGTAAATGGTAGTTTACTGTAAATCTGAGCAGTATTCTATTTATCCACGATATTTTATTCATTCTGTTTCTAAAATGGACCATATTACCAAGAAGAAATGAGTAACAAACACATTTTACGTTCCATGTGTCTTGGATACCTAAAATATTATTACTGTTAGTTATTGGTATCCTGGTAGCACTGTAAATATGCAGGGCATTTTCTACTCAGGAAGACACACACTTCACCTCCCTTCTCCAGCACTTATTTTTTCCGCAATCCAACACCCACACTATAATGACCTCAATGCACATTAAATGGAGGAGGCCATTGTCTGGCTTGTAGGAAAATGTGTGTGGTCCATTTAAAGGCGAGAGAGCCAGAGTGACTTGCTGTGGCAGCTTCAGATCAGGTCAGAGTAGGGATGCTGACACATTTCAACTTCCCCCACCAGGTGGCCAGAGGAGAGGGGGCACTATTTAGGTCCAGACTGGTGCAGAAAAGCCCCTTTTACCTGTACCAGCAGAGCAACACCCTCCCTCCCACATATCGGAGTACATAAAGACCAGGTTTTGTCATGATCTACTGTGGGCATTACACTAGTTGCTCCTTTTTGGGGGTGAAGCTGGGAAGGACATTTCCCCTACCTCCAGATTGACCAAGGTGAGGTGAGGTTTGTTTGATTTTTTTTTTTTTTTGCCTTCCCCATGGTGGATTGGGGCTTAGTTGGTGCAAACATGAAATGAGGGCTAGGCTATGATGTTGCAGCTCATTATGTAAGCTGGATTGGGGTAGATGTCCAGTGCAGGGACTCCATAGAGAAGGGATACAGCGATCAGATAAAATGGATAGGGAAAAGATTTAAAGGAGGCATTCTTTGAAGGATCAGAAACAATGCAGGGCTCATGGGTCCTATGACTGCTGCGGCAGGTAGCCAACATCCCTTTCCCATAGCTGTTTCTCCCAACCCTTGAGGAGGATGGCAGCAGCAGGTTGGTTGGGGACCAGGATGGATAAAGGGGGAGGGCTGATATGTAAATGATTATGGAATTACCTGCACTGTTCACTTTTGTCTGCTGGGTAGTCCCAGACATTTAGGAATAAAGTTGCAGCCTAATTAAATGATATCCAGTGTCCTCTCCTTCTGCCACAGCCAGACAATTGGGGGCAGGAATTGAGGGCGTTTGAGGCCACAGTAACTGATGAAAAGACACCCTCAATAAAGTTACACACAAGAAACTATGTTACAAGACTGAGCGAGGTGGAGTCTTGTGGAATAAATGGTATGTGATCATTTCTTTAAAGACGGTAGGATAATTCATATGGACAAGGGGACCGAATTAAGGTTGCTTACGCATTCATTCTCACATTTACTAACCTAAGAGTCCTTGACGTTGTAACCTTAATGCTCTTTTAAATTAGTGTGTGTGTATGTGTAATTTCATAGTTTTTTTTAAAAAAAAAGCAAACTGAGAAAACAAATGTTTTCATGTGGAATCATACTGATAGCCACATAGACCAACAGCAGGGTTAGAACATTTAAATCCACTGAACAGACTTACACCACTTGAGCTAACAGAGTAACTGATGGCAGTAGTAGGTTGTCATCCTCCATGCAGACTAGAATTAAAGGGTGGGACGATCATGAAACACACACTTAGCCAGTGGGTTTCCCAGATATTTGCTGAGAGCGGAGGAATGGTGAGGCTTAGTAATTTTGGTTTCCATTTAAGGTTCTGAAGTAGAGTGTGGTTTGTGGTCAGAGCCCCTTCTGCCTGCTTCCCCTAAGCCTGACACCTTCTGCCTCTGTCTCATTCAGCCTGTCATGCCCTAGTCCTAGGTCTTTTCCACCACCTTCTCCCACAATTCCATATCTCAGTCTGATCCCTCCCTACCAGCTCTGAGTTCCAGCCCCATTTGCTCACCTCGTTTGTCACAGTCTGCCCACCCAATGCTCCTCTTTTGAGTCCCAGCTTCATCCCACCCTGGTTCCTCATCCCAGTCTGCCTTCCTGGGTTCCGCAGTCTGGTCTTTCTCCTAGGATACTTGTCCCAGTCTCCATGACCAGTTTGTCCCTTGATTACTCCTCTGATCTCACACTTCCTCAACACACTGGCTCCCAGTCCCCATTTCCCTCCCCCCACTCTGAGCTCTGGGTCTCCTTGTCCCATCAGTCTCCCTCCCCCACTTTTATTCCTCATCCAATATCATTCTTTCCCCATTTCTGGCTCTCAGTCCCCCTGCTCCCAGTTCTTGTATCATCCTCCAGGCTTCTTGTTCTAATATACTCCTGCCACCCCATCAAGTCTGTCTCTTTCCACCCTCTGCAGTCAAGTTAGGCTGTTTCCTCCTCTATACTGCCTGGATGCCAGCAAGAGCAAAGGAGAAATAGTCTCCTTGATCTCAGTTTTGGTGTCTTGTGCCACAATGGCCCACAGCAGCCAGGAACTGCAATGGCAGAAAAAGTTCTGCTCAGTCCCTACATACCTGGGCTACAGCAGGCACAGTACAAACAGAATCTTCAGAGAATTTACCTGCCAAACTCTAACAAATATTTACTGAGTATGTGAATTACAGTTTTTTTTAAAGTCAAATTTGGATATTTCTCCATGTTTACAGCAAAAGGCCCATCCCTGACACCAGGGCAATGGCTTCTGCCAAATATCAAGTCCCTGCTCCATATCATAGAGGCTCTAGAGTGTCTACAACAATAGGTATAAGGATTTATTTAACATGGGGAAAACAACATATTTCCCGCAATCTTCTCCAAAACAGCTGAACTGTTTTTACTGAAACTTACATAAAAAAAAATCATACTACTGTACATGCTAGGTACAAATAGATGTTGCACACAGGTATTATTTCCACTATTCTAATCTCTATCCTTCCAAAATACTGTAAGGAAACCCTCAGTCTGCATTTGTATTTCACTTCTTTTTGTACCCTATTTGCCACAATCCAGTTATGTGGTAAAATATTGTTTTGAGAAGTAGCCTTTAAAACTCCACTCTTACAGAGCAACTGGTATAGAATGTATTGCTCATTCCATTAATAACTCTATTCTGTAGACTGGCATGAGAATATCCAAAATGTATCCCTTTTTTTCAATAGTGTGTAAAGTATCAGCTGTAGCAGCACCAGATCTGAGAGCATTAGAATGACAGCATCTGCAGTGTTAGTTGACTGAGGCAGCTTTCCTGTGCATTTCCAATTAATCCCAGCAGGTTGTCTCTTTCTGTCAAGATACCATAAAAACTGCACAATAAGTGTTGTGGTATTGTCTTTTCTACAGATTGAAAATAAATTCCTGGTGTCTATATTTCAAATACAACTATTTATATATGTATATATTTGTATATATAATATATACAACTATATCTATATCATCTATATCTATATAGTTGTATTTGAAATATAGACACCAGGAAGTTATTTTGAATATTCTTATATATTCTGAATATTCTGGAGGGTACAAGCACCATCTAGCCAATGCTCTTTTCCAGCTGAAGTTCACATGGCTTACCTTGAAAATCAAAGAGAAAACACACGCATACATTAGCAAAATAGTGAGAGTAGAGTCCTTTGAACCAATGCAGATTAAATAATTAATCTATAAATAGGAAAAAAAAAGTCACTGTAATGTATTGTTTTTTATGTTTGACACATCTGGTACGTGAAGTATCTATATGCCTATTTTGTATGATACTCTTCATCTAGGTGTATCTACTGGAAGATACTATGCGAAGGAACAGACATTTCCAATGTACTGCCAAATTATGTGACAATGAATCCATGAAAATACAAGTTTCTATTACCTCAGCTGGAGGTAGCACCTTCGCACACGCATGCGCAAACACCACCCCTTGGAATGCCTGTAAATCATTAATTATTTAACAGTATTGGATTCTTTCCAGACACAAGGATTCATTATCCCCCCCACCCACTATCAAAGCATATACGGATCAGTGGATGGATAGTTTATTATAATCAATTGTATTCCATACAGAGTGATACTATTACCATTTCAAATGGCAAATGAAGAGCAGGACACCTTTTGGATCTGTTAATGCATGCTCGATCAGAGCCAAATAGCTACTAGCTACGCACAGTATGACACTTCTGAATTCTCTTGTTTTCTACGAGGGTGATATTTACAGAAGCAGAAATGGTTAAACCACTAAGCGTTTTTTTCTAATGACTTCATGAGCTGTATTTAAAACCTAGTTGCATGAATAAACAAATATTGGTTTTAGAAATTAAATTATTTTTAAGTATATTATTTTTACAAAAGTGTATATATATATCACTTTTTTTTGTATTGTTCTGGTAAAAATTGTGTTGAGCTTCCCATTCTCTTTCCTATTCAATCCAATCTATTTACCAGGGATTACAGATTTAGATATATAAACTTTTACAATAAATTAATGTTATTTGCATAACATTCTTATTGAGTTATTTAGCTAAATATGTTAATTTGTATTTAACATGTCAATGTCTGGTTAGATGAAGCAAAATACACTTCTGGTTCAAAACACTGATTATTTTAATTGCATTTTAAACACAACCCAAACATCTCTGTGCTATTCACTCATATTTACTAGTTAAAGATTTCCACAAAATAACCAAGAATAAATATTTTCTGTAAATTACTGGAAATAAATTTGCAAAAGATTATATGGATTCCTGTTTTGCAGGACCAGTCTATAGTAGGTGATTAGATTTTAAAATTGAAAACAAAATATTTCTTTCACTTGGTAAACTCCAAGCTCTAATCGTGTGGTAAAATAGATAATAGTGTGGTAAAATAGATAATAGGTAACAGCAGGAAGTAGTCTTTGATGTGTTCTTTGGAAGTTCTGTACAAATGGTACCTTTCTGTGAACGTTGACAGAATTGAAAACTAACTACAGGAGTTAGACATCAAATATACTTCACTACAACGCTATTTTGATGATCGTGGTACAAAATTTTATAAACTGACTGTGCCAAAGTAGTAGACTTTATATTGATAGTGTGGTTATAGAAAAGATAGTTCTTTCACAAAGATCTACATTAAACTATCTGAAAAGAAATATTGCAGCAAACATTTTTAAAAGTTAGTAAATAACAGAGCTGGTTGAAAATTGTAATTTCCATTTCTCTGGGAATTCTGATATTGTGAAATATGTTTTTTGCCCAAATTGGAATAAAAAGTTGAAATTCTACAATGGTCCTATTATACTGAGAAGAGCAGAAATTACACCTTACATAAGAGTCCAATGAGATCCATGTCTTGTTGTCTTAGGAAATCTATTGCTTACTGTATGTTTAAGTGAGAGAACAGGAAGATGCTAATATAAGCTTCCCTAATCACTAAAATAGTCATTTTATTTAAATGTAGTGTTTCAAAATGGTAGAGGTCCCTGCTTTTGATGCTCATGGCAGAGAAGAGCTCACATTGTAGCGTCATGTAGTTTTGTACTCATAATCCTGGGTTCTCCCTTCACTGATGACCTATTGGGGCTGGGGGTTATTACAAAATGGTGGGCCATGCTTGGCTTTGAAATACTTTGAATCTCAGACGTTGTGGACAAGCTTCCCAGAAGAGGAGAAATGTATAATGCACTGGCTAAATTTTCTGGGTTACTTTTCTTATAGCTGGTGCACAGGGATGATATGAACTTATTAGGGCTCCAAGATAACAGAATTCTTCCTTTGGCTCAAATGCAGAAGACTGTGCATTTTGGTTCCGAAGTGATGATTCCAGTCAGGATCCATTGTAGTGGGTAATTACAGGACAAAATGTCTATTCTGAAGACAGATGTGGGATGCAATGATAACAGAAAGAGACTACCAAATGCTTCTACCATTTATACCCCTTTTACTTTTCTGAGAATTCAGCCAGTATTTATTGAACTTGTTGATAAAATGAATATTTTTATAGAAATAAGTGATGGGTAGTTTTTGGTTCAGATAAGTAGCTACATGTCTGAAAGCTTATCCAACGGTGAAAAAACCTCTTGAGTCTGCAAATCTGAGCTGGTATTAAAGTTTTACATCTAGACATATTAATGAAGCACCACTGATAAAGTTAATGTTGTATTATAAATTGTTAGCCCCTGTTCTGAAACTTCCAGGACATAATACTTTTCACTATTAATTTGTTATTCTACTTCATCGTCAGTAATCTGTCGAGGTATCTTTTATTGTATACAAGTTGTGTGGTGTCTTTCATGGACTCTTTTTGTCTGGAATACAGAGTACTACAAATTGCTATACATGTGTATTTAGGGTTTTAGAATACATGTGTATTTAGGGTTGTAGAAAAATATATAACATACATGTTATATATTTTAAAATATATAAAAAATATATATAAATATATAGAAAAATATATAACATACATACACATACATGTGTATTTAGGGTTGTAGAAAAATATATAACATCATTATGTTACGTGAGAAACAGTAATGATCATAAAGCTAGACTATTTTCAATGCCTGTGCATAAGGAAGAGTTAAAGTTACATGTGTACTTTCTGACTTTTAAATGCTTAGGGTGAAATTCCTACTCCATTGAAGTCAACAGCTAAACTCCCATTGATTCCAATGAAGCCAGGATTTTATCCTTAAATTAATATATTTGGCTTTACATTAACATTAATTTGCATATGTATCATGACATTTAAAATATGAGAAATGTAGAGAAGAAAACATTTTATGTAACTATAGTATTTTTAATTTTATTTATATATAGGGATACATAAAATATGCTTATTTCTTCTTTTCTAATTTTCTTCAATTTAAAATATAATGATACTTACTGATCCAATATTTTTCTTCTTTGTCCTTTTTCTATGTTTATATTTTTTCCAACACAGGGCTATATATTCCCACCCATATGCACCTTACTCTATGATTAATCTAACTAAAATCAGTGCTAGCAAGTTACTTCTCAACATGAATAAGGGTGACAGAAACTGGCCCACAATTAACTGAAAAGCCTCCTAATTTTGTCTTTGATAATATATGTAAATCTTTGTATGATCAGGACCTACCTAAGGTTATCATATTCCTTGTTCTTAATGTTGCAAATAATGTACCAAGGAAATACTATTTAGTGACAAGGAAACTGAAAAGTTTCTCTGGGTTACCACTCTTCTGACAATTTGATATTTTCTTTTCTCAGTAACACTGTGATTTAAGGAAATAAAATACTATAGTCCCTTACTACGCAAAATTTGTACTATTCATGTACAGTTTAAATAGCTCCCAAATGATTATTTAAGCCAAACAAGATTTCACTGTGACTAGAGAGCGTCAAGCAGGAACTTATTGGGATTTGCATAATAATTGGTTTGAAACAAGTGATATACATTACAGTACTATGTACACAGAGTGTAATGAATACGGTAGCCACTGTCTGTTAGATCAGTATCAGGAATATAATGAAAGTTGAATATTTTTCAGTCTTTGGAGGTTTTGAAACATCCATAATTGCTAATGAGCTAATTTAGATAAGCATTAAACAGGAATTTAATTACATTACTTGTCATTATTATCAGGCAGTACATATAAAGGCCTTTTAGTTTCCTTCAAAAGTTCTAATTAACTATGAAAAAATTATTTGACCTCATTAACTGAATATACATAACTAAAGAAATAAGATTTAATGGGGATGTTTTGCAGAGAAACTTTTTTTCTTATGTGTTATTTAGCTGAAAGCATCAGAATATGTTCTCTTCTATGTGTGAAATTAACAATCAAAGTTAGATTATGGTTCTGGAAATATCTGGTGAAATTAAAAGATCTGACAATCAAACTCTGGGCATTTTATAGCCATGTTCTAGTATATATGGGGGGAGGGATAGCTCAGTGGTTTGAGCATTGGCCTGCTAAACCCAGGCTTGTGAGTTCAATCCTTGAAGGGGCCATTTAGGGATCTGGGGCAAAAATTGGGGATTGGTCCTGCTTCAAGTAGGGGGTTGGACTAGATGACCTCCTGAGGTCCCTTCCAACCCCAACCTTCTATGGTTCTATGTGCCTTACTCAGGGCTAGTAACTGCCATCCTTACTCTCATTGGACCTGATCCAGCAAAGCACTTGAGCACATAGAATCACAGTACTGTAGGGCTGCAAGGGATCTAGAGAGGTCATCTAGTCCAGCTTCTTGTGCTGAGGCAGAACCATCCCTGACATGTTTGTCCAACCTGTTCTTTAAAACTTCCAATGACAGGGATACCGCAACCACCCTTGGAACAAGTTCCAGTGCTTAACTATCCTTACAGTTAAAATGTTTGTTCCTATTAGCTAACCTAAATTTCCCTTGCTGAAGATGAACCCACTGCTTCTTATTCTACCTTCAATAGACATGGAGAACAATTGATCATCTTCTTCTTCTCACAGCCCTTAACATATTTGAAGACTGTTATCAGGACTCCCATCTCAGACATCTTTCCTCAGGATTAAACATGGTCAGTTTTTTTAATTTATCCTCATAGGTCAGGTATTCTAAAATGTTTATAATTTTTGTTGCTCTCCTCTAGATTCTCTCCAGTTTATCCACATCTTTCTTAAAATGTGGTGCCCAGAACTGGATACAGTACTTCAGCAGAGGCCTCACCAGTGCTGAGTAGAGCTGGACAGGTACCTCCTGCATCCTGTTAATACATCCAGAATGATAATAGCCTTTTTTGCAATCGCACCATATTGTTAACTCATATTCAATTTGTGATCCACTCTAGCCCCCTGATCCTTTTCTGCAGTACTATTGACTAGCCAGTTATTCCCCATTTTATACTTGTACATTTGATTTTTGTCTTCCTAAGTGAAGTACTTTGGACTTTCTTTACTGAATTTCATCTTGTTGATTTCAGACTAATTCTACAATTTCTCAAGATTACTTTGCATTCTAATCCTGTCCTCCGAAGTTCTAGTAATCCCTCCCTGCTTGGTGTCGTCATTCACAGATTTTATAAGCATACACTCCAATCTATTATCGAAGTCATTAAAATGAAAATATTGAATAACAACAGATCCATGCAGAACTCCACAACATGTGTCCCTCCAGTTTGTCAGCAAACCATTGATATCTACTCTTTGAGCAGGATCTTTCAACCAGTTTTGCACCGTCTTTATAGTAATTTCATCTAGACCACATTTTCATAGCTTGCTTATAAGACTGTCATACTTTAAGTATATATGGAACACCCTGAATTGCACTTCTGACATGCTCAAAGTTAAGCATGTGTTCAAGTGTTTTGCTGGACTGGAGCAAAAATATTGCTCTAAACTATGTCATGATACTGTGTTCACTACTGAGACAAAAGTTGTAGGTGCTTAAAAATGTCAAAAATGTAGAATCTGTATATTTTATTAAAGTGCCCATGTTTGAAAATTGGGTTTATTGTAAATTTTCAGATAACTGATCTAGGTATCTTTTTAGTCCTCGAGAGATTGTTTTCTTGCGTATCTTAACCAGTCACATGGTTTTAGACTATCTTTTCTAGCAAACATTCTAATATGTGATCATAGTGTTAACTCTTGTAGTTGGTTTATAATGCAATGGTTTACTGACAGTCTGTTACTACCTTAATACCCCCCCTTTTTGAAAAATTATTGCAACTGAATTACTGCTCGCAGAATGCTAAATGCATTGGTTGATATTTGTTGTTTCCATCTCTCAAGTAACTTCAGTGATGTTTGATATCTAACAGCCACTCACACCTTACTTTTTGTACCTTTTCCACTAGAGGAGTGAACCAACAAAATTAATGCAAAATTCTATTAATTAATTCAGGAAATAGCAAAATATTTTAGGGTCTCAACCTGGCATATGGATTGTGCCCACAATTTCTGAATAACTTGTCAACTGGTAAGACAAATGCACTAAAGGGATCTGAAATATACTCAAGAATGGATCTTGCATTCTTTCACCTTTCTGCAAACAGCTGAAAAGTAAAAGATGCAAGTGAAAATAGCTAAAATATTATCAATTTTTTCAAAGGTGAAGCCTAAAGCTGGTCAAAAATACTAATTATTTTTCAGGGACATTAAAAATCCATTTTTTTCCATTTTCGTTGAGATTTGTTGTGACTTTTGTTGAATCAAGCTTTGATTTTCAACATTTTTGGTCCAGGAAAAATATTTTGGTTAAAAATCTGTTTTTGAAAAAAGTGACTTTCTTTTTTAGAAAATATTTATTTTACTTCAAACTTAATTTTTAATGAGAGATTTTCAGGTTTTTTTGTCAACAAAGCTTCCTAAGTGAAATCAGACCCATCTGAGCCAAATTTGTGAATTTCCAAGCAGCTATTTTCAATATACATATACAACACTTTCCTTTCAACCAAAATCGCAGTTTGTTTTTTTTAAGCTATTCCATCTGAAAGTTAAAGGGAATACAAATATCATGCACTAAAATTGCTGCAACTTTCTGTGACCTTATTTCTGCATGCATAAAAACTCAGATATACATGTGAAAGTTATCTAACGATTGCAGACGCAATCACAAATGTTGGTCACAAATGTTGGTTTATTCAGAAATTGTGGGCACAATCCAGATAGCAGGCTGAGAGCCTAAAATATTTTGCTATTTCCCAAATTAATTAATAGAATTTTGCACTAATTTTATTGGTTCACTTCTCTAGTGGAAAAAGTACAAAGAGGAAAAAAAGTAAGGTGTGAGTGGCTGTAGAGATAACTAAAAAAGAAGCATGTAAACGAAATGCTTATGCAGTAAGATATCATTAAGCCATCTCAGTTATAGCTATGGCCATCTTCGATTGTAGCCTATTGATTCACAGTATCTATTTTAAACTAGTTGCTTAGAGACAGACGCATGGAACAATTTCTATACAATAATGTAAATAGAACATTCTTTAGAAAATTGGAGAGATAATGCTGAAAACCACAAAAATCCTGTACCTGAAACTACAATAAGCTAAACATGAAATAAAACTACCATGGTGTCTGATGTAGAAAAATCCTGCTGTGTGTCTATGCATAGTTTCACTTTTTTTTTTTTTTTTTGAATGATTTCATGGCTATTGCATATAGTGCCAAATTCCTAAGGGGAAAGGCTTTCATCTCTCTAAAGTGTATTCTGCAAGCATTGTATATGGTCTATGTGAGAGGCCTGTATGAACTAAAAAAAAAGGATCTTTCTAAAAACTGCATTTGGAGTGTGTAGATCACATTTAAATGGTGAACAATGTAATACTTACAGCTCATCAGTCATGTTCCTTTCATTGGATACCAAAATATTATTTTCTAAAAATTTGTATAGCAGTCAGAGATCATTTTCCATTAAATGACAGAACATACAATATGTTTTCAACAGTATTTGAGATTTGTAGCAGCAATTACTTACTTAATTGTATTGCTTATAATTAACTTTTTAAGATTTGTATTTTATAAACATATTAGGGGATATAGTGTAAATTGGCCCTGGAGCTAGGTGGATTTCCACCAGCTGAGGATCTGGCATTTTTATTCTATAATAAGGTAAAATGTTTCAAGCTGTTTTTTGATGGGAAAGGCACTCTGCAAACTGTACTCCTTTTTCTTATCTTGATAAATTAGCATGTGCCATCAAAGACAGAAGAAATATTTGCCTACTATGCAGGCCAATTTCCTGCTCTTGTGTGATTTGTGCATAATCAAATTAAAACCATCCTAAAGGTGATTTGTAACCTGTGTAGCTACTTCAATCAATGAGTCAAATTTACAAAATTTCTTACTGACCAGATAGGAAGAAAAATCCACCTTAATATCTATAGAAGCAGAGAGTGCCAGTGGAAACTCCATTCTTTCTGAAGGTTTTAGTGATGAGCAGAAAGTTGTGTATGGAAATGTAGGCAAGCACCAGCAAGGCAGATGTTATATACTCACTGACCTTCACTCACTGAAACTGATAATCAGTTTGGCTGTCATTCATTGCCCTTTGAGGCTTTCATATAGCAAATCAATGCCAAGGAGACACATTTGATCCTACAGGCCCTGCCAGAAATTAGGTTTGGATTTGGATTTTCTGGAACGCATCCAAGCCTAGTTTGACAACAAAGGGGAAGCTTCTGCAGGAACACATGCAGAAGATATGCTTCTCAATCTGTTTGTGTGCTCCAGAGGAAGGAGACATTGGAATCCTTTTGCTGTCTTTCATGCAATACATAAATATGAAGGCAAAATATACTGTAAACTACATATCCACTTATACACAGAAGCTTGCTACGGAGAGTATGTTAATATAACTAAATTAACAGAGATGTTATCAAAGAATATCTCATTTTCTCCTTATGAGCTTCTCAAGCATGTGGGTCTTTAATGGTAACATAGGTACTATAGAAAGAATATTTCTCTTCAGACTGTGTTTTCAGAACTACAGACTGAACGTGAGTCCACAGATCAACAAGATAAATCGTTTCTCATATGATTAATGATGCTCCAGGTACACGTGAGTAAACATCCACCAGCTCAAACTAGTTAGGTAAAAGGGAAGGACTTCTGAGCTTATTTTCTTCATCATTTTTTCTCCCAACACTTTATTTTGTGATTTTTCTAGATATCAAAAAGTGATGCAATGGAACATAAGAGTGAACAACATTGCAATGATATACACCATTATAATCTTGGGAGTTGCTGCTTGCAGATAGTTAACATTCCTATGATTTTTACAAAATTTCCTGTACATAAAATAGGGAATAAATAAAGTATAGGAAATAGCATGGTAGCATAAACTCATCAAAGGCAAAAAGGTAAAGACTTTGATGATGATCATTATACTGCTGGGAAGACAAGGAGACATCAGGGAATGTCCTACTTACACTATAGAAATCTTATGCAGAGTAGTGTAGGCAGGTCCCCAGTGAGAACCCCCTGTATATGGCTCTACTTTTTTGGTCAAATCTAACATTGATTGCAAATTACATATTGAGATAATGCAACGATATTTTAAACATTTCAGATATCATCTAATGCAGGGGTTCTCAAACTTCACTGCACCGCAACCCCCTTCTGACAACAAAAATTACTACATGACCCCAGGACGGGCCTGAGCCTGCCTGAGCCCCACTGCCCTGGGCGGAGGGGCCCAAGCCCGGGCCCAAGCCCAAGGGCTTCAGCCTCAGATGGGGGGGCCTGTAACCTGAGCCCCACCAACCAGAGCTGAAGCCCCCAGGCTTCGACCCCAGGTAGTTGGCTCAGGCTTTGACTCTGGTGACCCCATTAAAATGGGGTTGCAACCCACTTTGAGGTCCCGACCCACAGATTGAGAACCACTGGTCTATTGGTAACTGAATTTCTTAGCTTCTGGAGGCTCCTGAGAAAAAATATTTACTTTGCTGTGATTATGTATTGTCACCTGTAATTAATTGCAATAATTGGTGTTGCAATTTGAACCTTCTGATCCAAATGCAGAACATCTATGCCACTTGAACTAAAGAAATTTCAAGTAGCTAGTAGTATAATAGTTCCACTACTCTAGTTGTAGTATATCAATGTTCATTTTGGCCTCCACCCTCTATGTGGGGGACTATTACATATGTCCCTTTTTACAAAAGATTCAACCCTGAATTTGTTCCAGCAGCTGTATTAGATGACTGCACCAGAGGTCAGTTAGGGCAAACTCATCAAACAGCAATTCAAACCACTGTGCTACTGTGATGAATGTGTTTGTCTTAAAATTTGAGCTGTGGTCTTTCAGATCCAATTGAAGCAGCTGTACCTAGTGAACTAAAAAGGAATCTTCCCTGACTTTCAGTAGTCTTATTTTTGTGACTTAGCCACTAGAGGGTGAGACTTTTACATGCTATTGATGCCCGTGAAGACAGAATTGACATTAGAGCTGGTTGGAACATGGGATAAAATTTTGGGTAGTTTTAAAAATTGTTTCTGTTTTCATCAATTTTATTTTTGTCTATTTTTCCAATTAGCTCTAATTTATACAAACATTTAAATATGAATTGAATACTCATGAAATGTACCAGTACACAGCCCTGAAGACTGAAGTCCCTACCAACACAGAAAACGTAAATCACAGGTTGCAGCAGTAGGCCATCACTGTGTCTCAAACCTGTGCTGGAAGGAGCATCTTCAGAAGCTGAGAAAGTGTGAACTGTCATGGTGTTTTGTGGTGTTTCAGTCTTGTTGAGATCAGATTAAAGTGACTGAAAATTGTTAATATCTCATGATTACAATTTACTTGAGATGAGTTAGTAGTCTTAGTAAAGTTCTTAATGGACTAGTATTGTGGACACCTGTCCACTAAGAACTCTTCTAAGACTACTAACTCATTTCATATAAGTTGCAGCCATGAGATACTAATGATTTTGTCACTGTATTCTGATCTCAGAGAGACTGAAGGGGTCAGTAGAGGAAAACAATTCTATTTCTTGTGAACTGGTGAGCTATTTTACCTAGGGTGACCAGACAGCAAATGTGAAAAATCGGGACTGGGGTGGAGGGTAATAGGAGCCTTTATAAGAAAAAGACCCTATAAAATTGGGACATCCGGTCACCCTAATTTTACCAGCCCATGAAAGAAACAATGCCTGGCCCAAGTCTGTTTCAGCCTTGTGCCTCAGGGCACAATTTATTATTTAACCAAACAAACTTATGAAGTAGCACAAAACAAAGTGATTCATCTGGCCAAAGCAGGCTGCAGAAGCCAGAAGCTGTAGCAATCTGTATGGAACTTAGAAGGAGGAATGCAAATTGCAGGAAGGAAGAGTTTGGAGGAGGTACAAGGAACTTAGTCTGTGTGCACATGGCTGGAAAGCTAACTGCAATTACAGCATCTCTGTAAATAGTTGCCTTAATAAAGAGCCAGTTTAGTTTTAGAAACAAGGAATGCTGTGATATGCCTCCAGCAGGCAGTAAATGAAACTGAGGCCTCTCTCAGCTCTGGAAAGAGGAAATGCCCCTATCTTTAATATTCTGCTAAGTCATTTGGCAGGCAGGCAGCCCGTAACCCTTTCCTGTCTCTTTCACTTCTGTCGCAATCCTATTTCTAGTGCCATGAATCATTCAGTCATCCCTGAGATATAGAATAAAAACACTTACAAACATAAAAAGAATGAAAAAACTCAAACACGAAACTATTCACAACCCTTGCTATATCTGAACATTGACTCTTGTATATGTAATGCAAGAAATGTTTAGTGTATGTAGGCTGAAACCTGACCCTTCTGAAGTCAATGGGAGATTTGCCACTGACCCCAGTAAGGCCAAGATTTCACCCCTACTGTTTATATATATCAAACTACTGTTTGCACACTGGGTAGGGATTTCTTTCTTTATCTGTCTCAGTAGAATTTTTTTTCAAGAAAAATTCCTAAATAAAAAATTCTCTCTTACATTCCCTTTTCATGAACATCATTTGTTCTGTTGCTGGTCTTTTAAGGAAATCCTATCTAAAATGCCTTGAAATGTAATGATAAACTTGCCATATTACTCTTAATATATACTTTCTAAAAAATCTATCTGCATCGATCATCTCCCGCTGCAAAGACCCCAACGAGGGCGAGACCTTTTTAATTGTTTTGCTACCTGTTGTTTAGCAACTTGGATTTAGGTAGAGCTACAATCAATATGCTGCTTTGAAAAGAAAGGAGGGGGTAGTACTGCAATAAGTGGAATCTTCTAAGTTCAGAAATGAGTGAGTAGTGGCCTTGAGGCTCATGTGAGCAAAGGCTGCATTCTAGCACTGGTCATTGATTTTGCTCTCAGATGTCTGCTCTGAACTTCACTAGTGCTTGACATTAGACATGTATGTGCCTTGCAGCCATTCAGAAACTCAGTCAGAAAAAAACATGCTATGATTATAAGTCAGAGAAGAGAAAGAAGCCAAATTAAAAACAAAAAAAACAAAGAAAGAAAAAGGAAAGATAGAAAAAGGAAAGATTGTGGGTATAAAGTAAATAAAACACTGATAAATATTGGAGATCAGACTAGAAGGGCCCAGTCCCTCCATGCAGCCATGGAACACACAGCACAACTCAGGAGGCAGGTCACCTTTATATTAACTGACTCTTGAGTTGACTATATACTTGTCTGGTCCTCCAGTATAAGTTAAAGAAGCCAGAACAGCTGCAATCAGTTACACCAGCTGTAAAGGCTCCAAAGGACTGTTATTGCAGCCAGAGAGTGAGTGGGGTTTGGCAGGGAACACGTGAACATCCCTACTCTCCTCCCCGGCCCTTCCTCCTGTACTCTGTTGCACAGGAAAAGTAGCATAGGAGTAATTACACCAGCCCTACACCACTGGAGTGATCCTTTCATGGCCATCTATGCTGGCTTCAGTGCTCCTATGCACCACTGGTACTAAGTAGGCTCATCATAGTCAAAGATTAGTCAAAGACATAGTCAAAGGGGACAAAATATCCAATCCTCCAAAACATTAGCATATATTGTCTAGTTCAGTTCCCAGTGCTGAAATGTAATTTGAGAAACTCTGCTTTCAAAAAGAAATACTTAATTGAAGACCCCTAACACACGATGAGCTCCAATGATGTTCAGAAGGCAAAGAATAGCAAAATCTTTATAGGCAGGGGGACAAATTCTGACTTCACTTATATCCATACATACAGCCACTTGTCTATAAGATTTTGCACAGGATGTTTCTTGCATGTAAACATTCTGCTAATGGCTTTTTAAGACTTGCAAACATGAAGCTTAATATCTGATTTACTTTTTTCTACTTTTAATTTCATTATGAGTGACCTTGTAAATATATCCACATTAACTTGTAAAATCAATGTCAGGAGGAAAACTCTCTCTCTCTTTGTGTTTGTTCGTTGGTTTGGTGTTTTTCACTAACCTTTCTTTTGGCCCAATCCTCTAATTTGTCTAGATACCTCTGTATCCTACCCTGACCCTCCAGCGTATCTACCACTCCTCCCAATTCAGTGTCATCTGCAAACTTGCTGAGGGCGCAGTCCACGCCATCCTCCAGATCATTAATGAAGATATTGAAAAAACCGGCCCCAGGACCAACCCCTGGGGCACTCCGCTTGATATCGGCTGCCAACTAGACATAGAATCATAGAATATCAGGGTTGGAAGGGACCCCAGAAGGTCATCTAGTCCAACCCCCCGCTCGAAGCAGGACCAATTCCCAGTTAAATCATCCCAGCCAGGGCTTTGTCAAGCCTGACCTTAAAAACCTCTAAGGAAGGAGATTCTACCACCTCCCTAGGTAACGCATTCCAGTGTTTCACCACCCTCTTAGTGAAAAAGTTTTTCCTAATATCCAATCTAAACCTCCCCCACTGCAGCTTGAGACCATTACTCCTCGTTCTGTCATCTGCTACCATTGAGAACAGTCTAGAGCCATCCTCTTTGGAACCCCCTTTCAGGTAGTTGAAAGCAGCTATCAAATCCCCCCTCATTCTTCTCTTCTGCAGGCTAAACAATCCCAGCTCCCTCAGCCTCTCCTCATAAGTCATGTGTTCCAGACCCCTAATCATTTTTGTTGCCCTTCGCTGGACTCTCTCCAATTTATCCACATCCTTCTTGTAGTGTGGGGCCCAAAACTGGACACAGTACTCCAGATGAGGCCTCACCAATGTCGAATAGAGGGGAACGATCACGTCCCTCGATCTGCTCGCTATGCCCCTACTTATACATCCCAAAATGCCATTGGCCTTCTTGGCAACAAGGGCACACTGCTGACTCATATCCAGCTTCTCGTCCACTGTCACCCCTAGGTCCTTTTCCGCAGAACTGCTGCCTAGCCATTCGGTCCCTAGTCTGTAGCTGTGCATTGGGTTCTTCCGTCCTAAGTGCACTTATCCTTATTGAACCTCATCAGATTTCTTTTGGCCCAATCCTCCAATTTGTCCAGGTCCTTCTGTATCCTATCCCTCCCCTCCAGCGTATCTACCACTCCTCCCAGTTTAGTATCATCTGCAAATTTGCTGAGAGTGCAATCCACACCATCCTCCAGATCATTTATGAAGATATTGAACAAAACCGGCCCCAGGACCGACCCTTGGGGCACTCCACTTGATACCGGCTGCCAACTAGACATGGAGCCATTGATCACTACCCGTTGAGCCCGACAGTCTAGCCAGCTTTCTATCCACCTTATAGTCCATCATGGTCATACAGGTAGTATATGTATTGTATGGATGTGGCCCACATAACACACAGAGAGTTGCATATGTGGCCCACAAAGATAAATAGGTTGAGAACCACTGGTCTTTATGCTTTTCATTGAGACTGGAACTGGACAAATACAGGAAATGAATATTTGTGAATGTTCTTGTAAATATTGTCCATTCACTTTGCTGGTTTTTGTTACTCGTTTTCATTCATGTATTTGCAAATATTGGGTGAGTGAGGTTTTATTGACATGAATGTTTGTGAAAAGCAACAACATCACAAGTACTTACATGTGTGAGGTTACTCACCAACATACTCTTGTGGCCTTTTTGAAAGCTCTTTCTGCGGTAAGATATGCAAAGGAAAGAGGATTTTGGGGTGAAAAAATAAAATTGTTATTACCAGTAAATGTTATTGGCTAAAGTATACAAAACAATATGTGTAAGTAGAATTACACATATTGGCTAGATCTATTGATTATTCACTTGCCTTTTAAAATACAGATCAATGTTCAAATCCTTATTAATCTGAAATATTGAAAATGCTTTTGAATAAATGTCCGGGTAGCTATCAAATGTCTGAAATGAAGTGTTTAGTTGATTAATGCAATCTGCATTAGAAATGTATTCTTTAAAAAAAAACCTGTATCTCTTATGTACATTTTTAATTCTATCACTCTTTCAGCAAAGCTCTTGCTCTCAGAATCTGGAAAAGTTTGATCTACACATTTCTTTCTCCTCTGTGTTGTGAAACAAAATTGGAAAAATTCTTCTGGAAATTATGGGAAATGGTTTAATACGTAACTATGTTATTAATTCCATATCCCACAAGAGACTAGCATTCAGTTTCTAATTATACCACATTTCTGGACTCAGAAGGCACGAGATTAAGACAAAGCGCAGCAGCAAACAGATTACCTTTCAGAACATAGTTACAATGTAAACAAACCTAATAGTAAACCAGAATGGGAAATGTTCATGTCTTTTTTTATTGAAATATCATTATACAATTATAAACAGTATGCTTGAGGCGTGTGTGTGTGAGAGGGATGGGGAGGTAGAGAGAGGACTATAGTTGTTCCCATAGGCTTCAGTTTTATTGGTTTATGGTACTGTAATTGTAGTTGTGTTTGTAATTTCATAGCTGTGGTTTTTTCTCTCTCTTTTGTAAGATTTTTGTATGTAGATCTCTCTGTCAACATAATCCTGTAAACCCCCTGCATATGCTTCTGATAGTCACTTAGAGATCACAGATCCATGTCCATGGGAGTGCTGATAGGATCAGCCCTTGTAACTGCTATTTATGGAGGTTTTTTTAGCTCTGTGCAATAATCATAACTAATGTTCTTCATTCTCCAGAACTGACTGACCTCACAGAACTGAAGCTGCAGATGTTTGTATTATTACACACACATAATACCACAATACAGTTATGACTAAAACTTGAAAAAGTGAAACAACCCAGAGTTATGATTGAAACTGAGCCCTTGTACTGTTCTAGTCTAGCTAGATATGGCAGGGAACTCTAAATAGTGTGTTAGTTCACGTAAGTGGCAACACCTAGATGCGAATGGTTAACAATAGACCTTTAACCTGACCTCTGGATTTCCTAATCACTGCTTTAAATGTTCATCATTTCCCCTAATTTAAATCTACCCTTGTCTTCACACATCTGTCAGTCCACGACAATGCATTCATATACATTTTGCCTCTTTCTTTAGAATGACAAATTTCCACCTTTAATGGAAGGAGAAATTAGGTGAGCTGAAAATGAGGGAAATCACTCAGCATGTTAAGATAGTGTCTTTATAGTAAATCAATCCTAAAATAGTTTATCTTTCTTGTGAGACTTTCAAATGCACATGTGGTAAAATCCTACCCACTCAGCCTCTGTTTAACTGTTTTATTTCAATCTCAGTTACATCCTCCGTCCTCAATCACTTATAAAAAGTGCTCCTGGGTTACCTGAATCCCTGTTCGCCTTCATGTTTCACATGTCTCCTGAATGTTTCAGATAGATGGGGTGTATCATGACACTAAAACACAGGATCCACTTAATAAATCATCTTATCCTTAAAAAACAAATCTATCTGCATTAAAAGTGAGACAATTACTTTCTCTGGCAATATCCATGTCATTAGCAGATCATTATTATATGTAAAAAACAAAAAGAAACATAAGTTTGAGCTATCAATTACTCAAGCTTGGGTATTCAGATTTAAGCTTGTACTCCCATGCATATATGCCTTCCAACAGTCTTCCATTACATGTACTACTTACATTATAAACTCTTTGGAGCAAAGAAGGACTAAGGCTATGTCTACACTACCACTTATGTTGGCAAAATTTATATCACTCCGGTGTGTGAATATTCCACGCCCCTAAGCAACATAAGTTTTGCCGGCATAAGTGGTAGTGTGCTAAGTCGGTGGGAGAGCTTCTCCTGCTGACACAGCTACCACTGACCATTGCGGGTGGATTAATTATGTCAACAGGACATCTCTCTCCCATTGCATACAATGGCGACACAAGAGCTTTTCGAGCAGTGCAGCTGTGCCACTGTGACCTCTCTAGTGTAGACATAACCCAAGACACAAAAAGAGTTATGCCTAGAAAGGGCTCAAAAGGAAATAAGAAGAGGTTCTTGACATACATTAAGAGGAAGAGAAAGATGAAGGAAAGTGTAGGTCTTCTACTTATTGGGGAAGAAGAGCTAATTGATGACATCAAGAAGACTAAGGTGTTTAATGCCTGTTTTGGTTCAGTCTGCAATAAAATGGTTAATGGTGACGAGATACTCAACACTATTAATATTAACAACAAGGAGGGGAAGGAATGCAAGCCAAAATAGGGAAATAACAGGTTCAAGAATATTTTGATAAGTTAGATGTATTCAAGTAGGCAGGGCCTGAAGAAATTCATCCTAGGGTAGTTAAGGAAATAGCTGAAGCAATTTTGGAACCAGTAGCAATTATCTTTGATCACTCCTGGAGGATGGGTGAGGTTTCAGAGGACTTGAGAAAGGCAAACATATTAATACCTACCATTAAAGAGAGGAACCAAGATGACCCAGGAAATCATAGACCAGCCTAACTTTGTTAGTTAGGCTAATTTTGATATCTGGAAAGATACTGGAGCAAATTATTAAACAATCAATTTGTAAGAACCCAGAAGATAAGGTTATAAGAAACAGTCAGCATGGATTAGTCAAGAACATATCACACCAAACCAAATTATTTTCCTTCTCTGCCAGGGCTATTGGCCTAGTAGACATGGGGAAGCAGTAGATGTGATATATCTTGATTTTAGTAAGACTTTGGACACAGTTCCACATGAGCTTCCCCATAAGCAAACTAGGAAAATCTGGTATAGATGAAATTACTATAAGGTGGATACAAAACTGGTTGAAAGACCATACTCAAAGAGTATTTATCAATGGTTCATTGTGAAGCTGGGAGCATGTATCAAGTTGGATTTCACAAGGGTCAGTCCTGGGTCTGGTATTATTCAATGTTTTCATTAATGTCTTGGATAATGGAGTGGAGAGTATGCTTATAAAATTTGTGGATGCCTGCAAGCTGGGATGGGTTGCTAGCACTTTGGAGGATTATAATTCAAAATGACCTTGAGACGTCGTAGAATTGATCTGAAATCAACAAGATGAAAATCAGCAAAGACAAGTGCAAAGTACTGCACATAGGAAGAAAAAATCAAATGCATAACTACAAAATGAGGAATAATTGGCTGGTCAGTAGCACTACAGAAAAGGATCTGGGCGTTATAGTGGATCACAAGCTGAATATGAGTTAACAATATAACGTGATTGAGAAAAAGGCTATTGTCATTCAGGGATGTATTAACTGGAGTGTTGTATGTAAGACACAGGAGGTAATTATCCCACCACAATGGACACTGGGGAGGCTTCATCTGGAGTACTGTGTCCAGTTCTGGGCACCACACTTTAAGAAAGACATGGGCAAATTGGAGAGAGTCCTGAGAGGTGCTACACAAATTATAAAATGTTTAAAAAATGTGACCTATGAGGAAAGGTTAAAAAACTGGGCATATCTAGTCTTAAGAAAAGAAGAATGAGAGGGAACCTATAAGTCTTCAAATATGTTAAGGGCTGTTATAAAGATGATGGTGACCAATTGTTCTACATCTCCACTAATGGTGAGACAAGAGGTAATCATGTTAATATGTAGCAAGGGAGAGTTAGGTTAGATATTAGGAAAAAACTTTCTAATTATAAGGGTTGTTAAGGTACATAATAGGCTTTTATGGAATCCCCATCACTGGAGGTTTTTAAGAACAGGCTGGAAAAATACCTGTCAGGGTTTACTAGGTCCTCTCTCAGTGCAAAGGGCTGGACTTGATGACTTCTCGAGCTCTCTTCCAGCACTCCATTTCTATGATTTTGGGCTGCCCGTTTGTTCTGTTTCAGAGTAACAGCCATGTTAGTCTGTATTCGCAAAAAGAAAAGGAGTACTAAGCTCATGCTCAAATAAATTGGTTAGTCTCTAAGGTGCCACAAGTACTCCTTTTCTTTTGTTCTGTGTTATACAGTTCCTGGCCTAAGGGGATCTTGCTCCATGACTGGGGGTTCTAGGCACTACCGCAATACAAATAAAGAATAATAAATACACAGTATAAATTCAATAATACAACCTCATTGTTATTTATATTTTTCAAATATTCCAGTCAAAATCAGGGTCCCACCGGTCTAGGAGCTGTGAAGCCACACCCAGTTCTAGTCATCAGTCTAATTTTATAGACAAAGATTAAATTTAAACATTAATCAGCATTGTACAATTGAACTTTTTACATAATCTTACAGAAGAAAAGTTTCATAATTCATTTGTATTCAGGCACAGCTCTACAGTAGGGGCTGTATGAAAATGCGCTGGCGCAGAGGCCTCCCAATGCCTCCCATAGATCATGGATGCCCAGTCGAAATCACCCTATTAAGAGGTGCAACTTATTTCCTTTGTGTGACTTGTCAGTTCTGTTGACTGGCATGTACGGAGAGGGAGCCTTTGTTGAGCCTGTTCTCCAAAGCTCACTGGGGAGTGGTTAAGGAACAGCTTGTCAGCTCTCCTGAAAGCAAGGACTGCAACTTCACTTTGTCTATATGTGGGCCACACAATGACAGTGTAGGATCCTTACCTAACCCTGCCACTGCCTCACTGATCCTCTGTGAATAAGGCTCAAAGGGGACTGCAAAAAACATAGGGACTTCTGAGCGTTGGCCTCAGGTGAATTGGTTGGTTGAGTGGAGGTAGTATTCCTCCCACCCTTTCCATATGAACAGGAATTAGCCCCTCAATTTTAAGTCAGTAAAACAGTCTGATATCCTGGTGTGTAATAACAGCAGCTATTCAAAACTAGTTTGTGACATAAAGTTTGATCCAGAAGGCAAGGGCAGGTGAAAAATATGAGCAAAAAATTGAAAAGGAGGAAGATTTACTTGAGTCACAAAAGAAAGCTATTACAGAATCAAGATAAAAGAGAATGATAGGGCTATGTGCTGTTTGGGTACAGGTGCTGTTAGCATCGGGTCTGTAGCCACTCAGCATTAAAGCTCCAGTGATTCTCAGAGTGATGCATATGTCTAGGAAATTGAACAGTTGTTCTTTCCTGAATGCAAAAGAAAAGATAAAATGAGTCTAGGAGGTTTCAACAAAGATAGTTTGATTAAAAAAAAATCCTGTTCCAACTGATTGTGACTCTTTTCTTTACCCTGATCATAGGTCAAAATGTGTACCCTGTGTTTGCAGAAATGTTATGGAAATCTCACCAGATAATCATTTTAAATAAGGAAAAAGAGTCAGAATTGAAATATCTTCTATCTACTGTTTTATTCCAAGGGCATTCATTGGTAGCTGCAAAAACCTGCATTCAGAGGTGTTTTGAATTCATCCCTGTCGTCCATATAGAATGTGACATGAGTTCATTTTTAGAAGTACCCCTTCTGGAAAGAGAGATTTCCATGCTGAATTTCATGGTGCTAGCCAATTAGCCTTTCTGGCATTGCATAACTATTTACACAAATACCCCAACCTCTAACCTTCTTAGTTCAAATATGAATGTGAGGTGGCCAGAACAAAACCCCTGGATCCTCACGAGGTGTTAAGCTGTCATCACCCCCATAATAGAGCAACACATAATGGACTTAGATTTTGTCTGAGCTGGAGTGGGGGTCAGAATCTAGTTTTTAGCTTTTGCAGATTAGGTCTGTCTCTCGTGCGTATACCATGCTGACGACATAAACTGCAACATAGTGCAAATACTGTGTTATTTGATCATAAGATACATAACCTTTAGTGCCGATGAGTAATATATGAATTGGGATTTTTACTCTAGTTTTGGTCATGTCTGAGAGTGCCAGTACCTTACCCATAAAATATGCCCACACAGAGGTATTGCTCTATGTCCTGATTTCACCAGCTGAAGTTTCTTTTCTTTTGTCAGAGTGATAAAGTATGTGTCAAGCTCCATCAGTATCTCCTGTTCTCCCAGCTTGCAGTGCTGCAATTAGGATCATACTTTGCCACATTCAGAGCTCAGTGACTGGTAAATGTGCTATGCCTGCATCACACTAACTGCTCTATCAGTCATTTTAGAGGACCCCCTTGAAAATTGCTGCCAAAAGTTTATATGTCAGAAATCACTTTCAAAATGCTTATGAAGTGAAGAATTTTCACAGTCCTTTACCTATTCAGATACCCAGAACTGTCAGTCAAGGAAATCAGACACTGCACTTTATATTCTAAGGCTATGTCTACACTTCAAACGCTATAGTGTGCCACCGTAGTCCTTCAGTGTGGACACTCACTACAGCAATGTGAAGGGTTCAAAAGGGAATGAGCTTTGCTTGAACAATTACTACCTACCATCTGTCAGCAATTGGGGTCTGTGTTTAGTCAGTTGTTAACCCTAACGCTATGAAAACAATTGGGATTCACTACAAGAGATCTGCCAAACACCTCAGCTCTATTTTTAATATGGATGATCCGGAGACATTTAGGAGATTGTGTCTGAACTCAAATATTATCTGCAAATTCAGTCTGCAGCACAGAAAATCCCCTGCACCTTAGGTAGAACTTTAACATTCCTGGACTCAGGCTGGGGGAAAATCTTCTGTCAAAGCTACAGATGAAATAATCAAATAAATACTATATCCCAGACTGTAGCAGTGAAACCTCTTCTTGTTTTGAATCTAAGCACATTATTAATTACAGGTGTTGAGAAGAAACATCCCTTCCTGCTAGTATATGAGTACTCCCTTTTTAAATAACACCTGAATCCATGCAAAGGTGTCTTCCAACATCACTAATGAGTGGGATAATTAGATAGCCGTGGAATCACTCTCTGTGTTTTGTACCCTAGGGGCTCCCTTTGTAGTCAATGGAAAAACTCCAACTGACTTCTGTGAGGCCATCATCAGACCCTAAGTTGCTTGCTTGCTCGCTCAACAGACAATAATTGGAGGCGGGACCATGCTCATGTATCTCTCGACTATACTATGTTTCATGGTACTTCAGGCACTAGAATGGATTCTGGCTCTCTCTGCTGCATTCCTACATGGTTAGGCTCTGCATTTACTGAAGCCTTGGGATGGCTACAATCAACAGTGGGTCAGGTGACTGAATAAGGGAGAAAGATGTTGTCGCTCACAGGCCACACTCATGCATCTGAGGCAAACCAGGCAGAGAGGAGCTCTCTGCTACTATCATGTTTTGTTGGTGAGGCTTCAACAGAGCCACATGAGGGGCATCCATCTCTATCAGCCACCTTTTCCAATGGAGGGGAGCTTCCCCTATGCCTGAAAAGGGGGTTACTACCTCATTTCTGGTCCAACTACGCTCTTCACATGCTCATGTTGAAGGCTACTTCCAGCCACATGGAGCTATTGCTACTACCAGTCGTCTCCATCTGTCCAAAGCTCAGAAGAGGAGAGGAGCTGTTACCTTCTCCTGCTTCTCTCACCCCCAGTTGTTCCTGCTGACACCGAGGTAGGTTTTTCCAAGTTTCCTACTGCATGTAAGAGGCTGTCAGATGCCACGGTAATGGGGGGATGCGGAGGCAGAGGAGAGGACAGCTTCTGGGAGGAGTAAAGCAAAGAGAAGGGGGGAAAGAGAAGGTGGTAGCCAAGCAGGTTGAGTAGAACAAAGGGGGAGAGTAACAAACAAAGGAGTAACCACGTGGCAGCAATGAGCCATACTAATGGGGGGAGAGGGGTCTTTATTTTTTACAAAACTGGTTTATTTGATTCACTATGTCTGGAAACATCCATAAAAAACAGTGTTGTAGTTAAACAACATTATAAGCTGTCAATTATGGGGTACACAACAAAACCCTGGTGTTTCCTGTTTCAGCCATTTGTCACATACTTTGATTGCTCGTATCATACAGTGGCAGGTGTGAGGGTAGATAGGTGTGCATACTTGTGAAAGCTAGGTGAAAATTTGTGAACAAATAGTTTACTCAAATAAAATACAGCTTCTGTTGACCTTAAACTGTTTGTGAACTTGATACAAATTTACCAAATAGATTCAGTGAATTTGGGGAGGTGGAGGAGAATGTCAGTCACAAAATGGGGGGGGGGGAAACAATTTCCCACTCTTTCTGATGTAGAGAAGAAATTTGAACTTGGTTTTCCTATCTCTGATGAGCATGCCCAAACCACTGGACTATGGGTAGTCTGGGGCATTGCCCTCTCAATCTCTCTTGTTGAAGCTGTTCCACTTTGTAGAAATAATTAGTCATTAGAGCAAGGACTTGTTTTGGGTCTTCCACATTCGAGGTGAATGCTTTCACCAGTAGTCTATAAAGCCATGCTCTCTCTTTCCTTGGCCTAATGACTATTCATTGTCATTAATAGGGCAATTCGGTTACTCATAATAGTACTCCTCATTCTCCCTTGGACATTTTGTGTACCTAGCCCTTTAAAAACGCCTGAAAGAAAACATTTCAGGTCTAATGACGACAAATTTTGTTCAAGCTCAAATAGATTTTTTTTTCAGTTTGCTGAAACTTTTCTTAATGTTTGGTTTGAGCCAAACTGATTATATATAATATATATACAAACTGAACTGTCAACTAACCGAAAAAAATACCCAGCTCTACTCTCAAATGCTTGGGTAGCCCATAATCAAAAGGAGTGATAACATGGTGTTGAATGTGGCTCAGAGTGCCTCCTGGACCTTTTCTGTGTATGGAGGTCAGACAGACACTATTATGCCTCTTTGAAGGGTGCAGCCTAACTGTTTTGTGTCCCTGCCCACCTGTCCTAGCTGGTGTAGAGGTGAGGGCGAATCAGGACTGTACCTGAGCAAAAATCTTTGCCGACTTTGGTTATGCTGTGTCCCCCCCAGTGAGAGTAATTAGGTCTCATTTGCAAAAAGAAAAGGAGTACTTGTGGCACCTTAGAGACTAACCAATTTATTTGAGCATGAGCTTTCGTGAGCCACAGCTCACTTCATCCTCTGAGAGCAAGGACTGCCGTTTTGCCTAGGCATTTTGCAGAGCATGAGAAGGGGAGGAGACTCCTTGCTCTCCCTTCCTCTCTGTACACCTGCAACAGGGACAGCTTGAATCTTGTCTTGCATAAGAGCTTGTCAAAAGACCGTTTTCATATCCTTTTAACTATATTGGTTCATATTATAGTTAAATAGTACAACCCCTAGTGTAGATACAATTCTACCAGAAAGTATATATACCAGTATAGCTTATTCCCATAAATAAAACAATAAGTGATACTTGTATAAAGTCAGCTTTACGCCAGTATAACTGTATCCACACTAGGAGTTGTACTGGTATAACTATATTAGTATAAAATCACACCCTTAACTGTCACAGTTAAATCAGTACCAAAACTGTGCATAGACACTGTCTAAACAAAGCATATTTGAAACTAAGAGCAGGAAGCTGGTAAATCAGAGTGTAATTCATACTTGGAGGATTTCTCTTGATATCTTTGCATATTATAGAAAGTTAAGCCTCTTGTTAACCTCTTGATGATATGAGTGAAATTTGTTTGGAAGTAAAAAAAAAAATGAGAAAGAGCCAGCATCTACAAATAAATGTCCAGCTGACCCAGAAAAGAAATAAGAGCAGGGGTAACTTTAAGTCACATAATATAGAAGTTCCTATGCTTTTGCAATATGTTGCTATTGTATCATAATGCTATTCAACACATGCTTCTGCAGGTATATTGCAGTGCAGAAAATTCTGACGAAGGGAGTGCAATAATGATACAAAGCCATATTTCTAATTATAAGCTAAACAATTTGTCAGACTGTTAGTTTCTCTCTAATGGTTGGTTGGTAAGGAGGAGGGTTAGCTGTCTGTGAGCAGAGTATTTACTATAGGTGTCTGTTCCTATTGTTCCCGGCCTTTTAAAAAAGTGGAGGGAAACGAAATGTGTTTGGTTTTAGGCAGGGCTGGATTAAGACCGGGGGTTTGGGGGCTAAATCTCAGAGCCCTGGCTCAAGGGGCACCCCGCAAAAATAAATCACAGGCAGTGATTTCCAACTCTGGGCCGCTAAAAGTCCCGCCACGCAGTGGGGCGCTCAGGCAGGCTGCCTGCATGCCATGGTCGCACATTGCTCCTGGAAGCGGCAAGCTGCTAGCACGTCTCTGCGACCCCTGGTGGGGGGTGGGTAGGGGCGGCACTGCGCACTGCCCCTGCCCCCAGATGGGAGCTAGGGGGGTGATCCTTGCGGGCATGGGCAGCGCACAGAGACATGCTGTTCCCCTCCCCCTAGTGACTGCAGATACGTGCTAGCAGCCAGCTGCTTCCAGGAGCAGCATGGTGCTATGGCAGGCAGGCAGCCTGAGCCCTGCTGCGCCTCTAGCCGGGAGCTGCCTGTGGTAAGCGCCTCCCGGTCAGAGCCTGCACCTCAACCTCCCCGCCCAGCCTCAGATCAGAATCACCCTCCTGTACCCAAACTCCCTCCCAGACCCCGCACCCCAATTCCCTGCCTCAGCCCCCTCCTGCACCAAACTCCCTCCCAGGAAAAAGACTTGTATATAGGGTGCTCACAAAATCTAATAGCCCCGGGAGCACAGGAGAGTTAATCCATCCCTGGTCTTAGGGGGAGCAAACTGCACAGGAGAACCCTGAATCAAAGCCCACTGAAGTCAAAGAGAACCTTTCCACTGGTTTCAATGGGCTTTGGATAGGCCTAAAAAGAGAGATTTTGGGATTCTCTCTGTTAGGGGGCTTATTCCTTCACCCACTTACTTCCCTGGTCCTTCTCACATGAACAGAGAGCAACAATACCCGAAGTCCAAAGGTGCAAACAATTTGATGTTTATTGGGGTGAACTTCCAGCAAGCATGATTCCAGTTTCCTTCCTTAGTGTCCCCCTTCCCAGCTCTGACACCACAGAGCCTTACACCTGTGCCCCTGTTCCCATTCCCCCCACCCTTAGCAAAACATGATTCCAATTTCCCCTCCCCCATTCCCTGTTCCCATTTCCCCCCACACGCACAATTCCTGATTGACTGCAGACTATATAGTAAAACTTGAGTTCTGCTTAGCTATACCTTAACCAATCATTTTACTGAAATTTAACTAGTTTAACCAATCCTAACATATTATAACATGATTATTTAACCAATTATATCCCACCACCTTAATTAGTTTACACACAGCAAAGTTAATTATACAGCAGACAGAAACAATCACAATACCAGACAGAGATTATGCAGATAAACAATAGGGAAATGGGGACTACAGTGATAGAACAAACACAGAAATGAGGATTTCACATCCCAGCTATTGATAAGTGAGTTCTTGCCAGACAGGAAGCTATCAAACTAAGTTTCCTTTTACATCTTCTAGGCACTTCCCTTTCTCTGGAGGTGATAGGCATTATCATGAGAGGATTGTATTCCTAACAGCCCAATAGCACCTTATTTCAATGTGACTAGTTTGGAATGTGAGGATGTGACCGTTCGCTTCCCAGCTTATGGCTGCCTCTACTGCTTAGCCAAAGGCCTTAGCCTAAGAACAGGACCTCAGACTGTCATGGTAAGAGAAGGCCCTTACGCCGGCAGACAGGGATTTTGATTCTTTCTTTTATACCTCTATAACTAGCTAAGTGATAAGAATACACCTAAATTCTTAGAGTATAGGCCTTTACAGACAGGCCTGAATATCTATATCCTAACACTCTCGAGTGTGGATATCTCTGGAGATCAGATTTGCCTTGGGATGACAGGAGAGACAGAAAGCATTTCTGACTGTCTGTCTTTCTTGCATTCTGATTGTAAGGAGATTTTTTGCAGTTTGGCCTACCCCTTTAAACCCAAAATCTCTGGATGGGTATCTATCCCATCCTGACAGTGGCCAATGCCAGGTGCTTCAAAGATAATTAACAGAACAGGTACTCATTAAGTCATCCACCCCCTGTCATCCATTCCCAGCTTCTGGCAAACAGAGGCTAGGGACACCATTCCTGCCCATCCTCGCTAATAGCCATTGATGGACCTATCTTCCATGGAATTTATCTAATTCTTTTTTGAACCCTGTTCTAGTCTTGGCCTTCACAACATCCTCTGGCAGAGAGTTCCACAGGTTGAATGTTCTTGTGTTAAGAAGTACTTCCTTTTGTTTGTTTTAAACCTATTGACTATTCATCTCTTTTCATAACCCCCTACTTCTTGTGTTGTGAGGAGTGTATAACACTTCCTTATTTACTTTCTCCACACCATGATTTTATAGATCTCTATCATATCCCCCCTTAGTCATCTCTTTTCCAAGCTAAAAAGTACCAGTCTTATTAATTTCTCCTCATATGGAAGCTGTAACATATTCTTAATAATTTTTGTTGTCCTTTCTCTACCTTTTCCAATTCCAATATATTTTTTTTTTGAGATGGGGCAACCACTTCTGCATGCAGTATTCAAGATGTTGGTGTACCATGGATTTATATAGAGGCAATATGATATTTTCTGTCTTATAATCTTTCCCTTTCCTGATAATTTCCAACTTTCTGTTCGCTTTTTTGACTGCCGCTGCACATTGAGTGGATGTTTTCAGAGAACTATCCACAATGACTCCAAGATCTTTCTTGAGTGGCAACAGCTAATTTAGACCCCATCATTTTATATGTATAGTTGGGATGATGTTTTCCAATGTGCATTACTTCATATTTATCAACACTGAATTTCATCTGCTGTTTTTTTGCCCAGTCACCCAGTCTTGTGAGGTCCCTTTGTAACTCTTCATAGTCTGCTTTGGACTTAACGATCTTAAGTAGTTTTGTATCATCTGCAAATTTTGCCACTTCATCGTTTACCCCTTTTTTCCAGATCATTTATGAATATGTTGAATAGCATATGCCCCTATACAGACCCCTGGGGGACACCCCTATTTATCTCTCTCCATTCTGAAAACTGAAAAATAAAATAAAAAGGTGCCTGCTAACATGTGAGAGAGCAGCACGGTGTAGGAGAGGAGACAGGGACATGTGGCTTTTTCACAGTCGTTAATGGTGAAAATGGGAAACATGCACCCAGGGATCCTAGTTTTACTCCAATTTGTTGCTTCATCCCTTCTCTTAATTTGGTTTTCCATATTTTCTTGAGAGAGAGTGTTAGTGACAACCATGTTAGGTTTGCACCCATGCTAATACCTACAAAATTTGCAGGAACCCTATGTGAATTCATAATATCTGACTGGCAAGAGAACCATACAAATCAGATTAAGAGAATGGGTGAAACAACGGATGCAAGTGGAACTGGACTCCTCGAGTACTTGTTATATTTGCTACCATTGCCTAAAATGGTGAAGTTTACATGAGATCTGGGAGCTGATTCATACACGAATGTATCATTCTAACTTCTTGAGACTGCTGTTAGCATATTTTCCTACTAGCACACATACCTATCAAGAGTACAGCATTTTTTCATGTGTGAAAAAGACAGATGCTGGATTTTCTGTCTAGTTTTCAGGGTCAGAGTGAAAGAACCAGTGACAAGCTCATAAAGAGTCTCAGAATTAAGCCTCCATGGCTAAAATTGCCTTGCCTGTGAACATGTCTCCCTTAGATGACAAAGGTATTGTCAAATATGAGGGACAACAGTGGAGAATTTAATCCGGACAAAGCAGGATTACAGTTTATGATCAAATATTTTTGCATGCTAGAATTATATTTTATCTACTGAAAGGTAGAAAAGAAAATACTTTTTCACTAAAGAAGATTGAACTAACTTTAGGGACTGGAATCTGTCTGTCTATTCACACCCTTTTTATGAAAGAAATTGTATGTAAAATCATAAAACATTTACTATTCCCATGGTATAGGGCTACAGAGGGTCTCTCTGAATGCATGCCCTCAGTTGTCAGGCCCTGTACCCTTGCCCCTCTTGGGGTGGAATTCTACTCTTAGAATGGGTCATGGACAAGAGTACCCACTGGATCCACCATGGCTACCCAACAGGCCTGACTGGATTTGGCAGCTGCTGTTCTTCCCTTGAGGAGATCAATGGCAAATATAGTGACCAGATCAAACCAAATTATTGTTTAATCTTAACAGTAAGAATAAATCATAAGAGAAAATGATTTTAACACAACCAAAAGGTCTACATGAATCTCTCTTACCTAAGCTCTACCCCGCTGTAACAGGAGACTAGGGAAACCTGTGTTCTTCAGGCCCTCCAGCCAGGGTCTCTGTTTGTGAGCACAGCTTCTGTGAAGCAACTGCTTTCCCTCCTAAAAAGAGAGATGCCTTTTAACTGGCCAGAAGTCATAGAATCATAGAATACAAGGGTTGGAAGGGACCCCAGAAGGTCATCTAGTCCAACCCCCTGCTCGAAGCAGAACCAATTCCCAGTTAAATCATCCCAGCCAGGGCTTTGTCAAGCCTGACCTTAAAAACCTCTAAGGAAGGAGATTCTACCACCTCCCTAGGTAACGCATTCCAGTGTTTCACCACCCTCTTAGTGAAAAAGTTTTTCCTAATATCCAATCTAAACCTCCCCCACTGCAGCTTGAGACCATTACTCCTCGTTCTGTCATCTGCTACCATTGAGAACAGTCTAGAGCCATCCTCTTTGGAACCCCCTTTCAGGTAGTTGAAAGCAGCTATCAAATCCCCCCTCATTCTTCTCTTCTGCAGGCTAAACAATCCCAGCTCCCTCAGCCTCTCCTCATAAGTCATGTGTTCCAGACCCCTAATCATTTTTGTTGCCCTTCGCTGGACTCTCTCCAATTTATCCACATCCTTCTTGTAGTGTGGGGCCCAAAACTGGACACAGTACTCCAGATGAGGCCTCACCAATGTCGAATAGAGGGGAACGATCACGTCCCTCGATCTGCTCGCTATGCCCCTACTTATACATCCCAAAATGCCATTGGCCTTCTTGGCAACAAGGGCACACTGCTGACTCATATCCAGCTTCTCGTCCACTGTCACCCCTAGGTCCTTTTCCACAGAACTGCTGCCTAGCCATTCGGTCCCTAGTCTGTAGCTGTGCATTGGGTTCTTCCGTCCTAAGTGCAGGGTCCTGCACTTATCCTTATTGAACCTCATCAGATTTCTTTTGGCCCAATCCTCCAATTTGTCTAGGTCCTTCTGTATCCTATCCCTCCCCTCCAGCGTATCTACCACTCCTCCCAGTTTAGTATCATCCGCAAGTCCTCTGAGTTTCCTGGACTCTTCCCCCATATCCCCAATGTTTGACAGACTGGATTGGTGAGCTCAGTAGGGGTCATAGGTGGAATATTAAAGCAAATGGTTCTTATATTCCCTCTTAATGATGGGCAGCTGTCATGCTGTTTCCTGCCTATATGCAGTCAATCTCTTCTTGAATTAACCCCATGTATTTAGACAGAAAACTTCTTTACAATAATCAAACTAACATATGGTATTCATAAATTATTACAGAGCAACTCCGGGTCCAGCTCATGTATTTACTATTGGATTAAAAACAAATCACTGAAACATTTATTTTATCCAACTTGAAGCTCCAAAGGCTTAGTGATGACTGTATTCCTCTGTCCTGTGAAGAAAGGCTAAAATTTTCAAAAATTAGTGGCTAAAGTGTGCCTCCTAACTCCATATTTAGACATACACTTTCGAAACATCTGGCCAGATTATTTAACTCCTGCATCAGGGGATACTAGAGAGCTTTGCCCAACATAAAGATACAAGATAGGTACTTTTGTGTAAAGGTGTTTATACTCCTGTAACAATAAGATTGTATGTTTTGAATTGTCTTCCAACGATGAAAAAAGGTGTACTGTATAAAAACAGTGAACATTTGTCTTTAAATAAAGAACTGAAGAACATTTTGCCACAAATTGTTTTACTAGAGTTATTCAAAATGTACATTAATAATGGTAAGGAGTCAGCAACATGCAGGAAGAAGTGTTTAAGTTATTAACAATAATATATTCAAAGGTACTTTTTTTCTTGAGCTCATTGGTATAATTTACATCTCACATCCCTAGAGAAAACATTTCTTGACAGGCTTTCTTACATGGTAAAAAAATTTTCAACAACAGAAATAGGAGGAAAGTAAGGTCAGATTGGTCCCTGTCACTGAAAAACCCAAGAGAGGAAAATGGAAAGGAAAATAGCAAGAAGTTCTCCATATACTGTTTTTTTTTCCCCATAGAATCATAGAATTGTAAGAATTGAAGGGACCTCGAGAGGTCATCTAGTCCAGTACCCTGCACTCAAGGCAGGACTAAGTATTATCTAGACCATCCATGACAGGTGACTGCCTACCCTGCTCTCAAAAATCTCAAATGATGGATATTCCACAACCTCCCTGCAGAATTTATTCCAGTGCTTAACCATCCTGTCAGGAAGTTTTTCCTAATATCCAACCTAAACCTTCCTTGCTACAATTTAATCCCATTGCTTCTTGTCCTGACCTCAGAGTTTAACAAAAACAATTTTTCTCCCTCCTTGTAATAACCTTTTACGTACTGGAAATCTGCTATCTTGTCCTCCCTCAGTCTTCTCTTCTCCAGATTAAACAAACTCAATTTTTTTCAATCTTCCCTCAGAGATCATTTTCTAAATCTTCAATAATTTTTGTTCTCCTCTGGAGTTTCTCAAGTTTGTCCAGATCTTTTGTGAAATGTGGTACACAGAACTGGATACTATACTCCAGTTGTGACTATATCAGTCTGGAGTACAGTGGAAGAATTACTTCTCGTGTCTTGCTTACAACGCTTCTGCTAATACATCCTGGAACGATGTTTGCTTTTTTTATAACAGTGTTATGCTGTTGACTCATATTTAGCTTGTGATCCACTATAGCCCCCAGAAACCTTTCCACAGTGCTCCTTCCTAGGCACTCATTTCCCATTTTGTGTGTGTGCAGTTGATTGTTCCTTCCTAAGTGGAGTATTTTGAATTTATCCTTATTAAATTTCATCCTATTTACTTCAGACCATTTCTCTAGTTTGTCCAGATCATTTTGAATCTTAACCCTATCCTCCAAAGCACTTGCAACCCCTCCCAGCTTGGTATCGTCCACAAACTTTATAAGTGTACTCTCTATGGCATTATCTAAATCATTGATGAAGATAGTGAACAGAACTGGATCTAGGACCGATCTCTGTGAAACCCTACTCAATATGCCTTTCCAGCTTGACTGTGAGACAGTATCAAAAGTCTTACTAACGTCAAGACATACCACATCAACCGCTACTCTCCCACCCCCAAATCCACAAGGCTTGTTACCCTGTTAAAGAAAGCTATTAGGTTGGTTTGACATGATTTGTTCTTATCTGGGTGTTTACAAATTGATTACTTAATTATTTCCTCCCTTAACTTCCCCTGGTACTGAAGTTAAGTTGTAATTCCCCAGGTTGTCCTTATTTCCCTTTTAATATTTGACAGTATATTTGCCCTTTCCCAGTCCTCTGGAATTTCTGTTGTTTTCCATGACTTTTTGAAGATAATTGCTAATGGTTCAGATATCTCCTCAGTCAGCTCCTTGAGTATTCTAGGATGTATTTCATTAGGCCTTGGTGACTTGAAGACATGTAAGTTGTCGAAGTCATTTTTAACTTGTTCTTTCCCTATTTTAGCCTCAGATCCTACCTCATTGGCATTCATCATGTTAGATGTCCTACTGCTACTAACTTTTTGGTGAAAACTGAAACAAAAAAGTCATTTAGCATTTCTGCCATTTCCACATAGGTAGAATGGTGTTTGGCGTTGTTGAAAAAACAGAAGGGAGACCTTAGATATGCAGGGAAAACAGGCTCCATCTCTGCACATGCAGAAACATCCACATAGGGAGCAGGCTCCTGCCCACTCTTCCCTGCCCCTCAACAGGCAGCATGACTGAACTGCCTGACCTGCCTGAATCCTTTTCCCCAACTGAATGGTGTGCTGCTTGTATCAGCATTAACTACCAAACAGATTTCCATTAGAAAGTCTGCTTGGTGCATACTGAGGAAACCAGCCGTCCCTGGGATTCACTGCCTTCTAACTTGTTGAGATCTCCACCTGTGATTTGCCTGCAGAGGGAGTTCCAGAGAAGGACAGAACATACAATGAAGTAGATGCCCCACCCCCATTCCCTACTATAGTCTTTCCTGGTTATTACTGGGTTTTTGCTTCCTAGACAACCCTAGAATGGGAGCCTTGTGGCTAAGGGGAACAGGCTATTCTGCTGCTAATGTAATAGTGAATAGAATTAATTAAGGTTGAGATGTGACTGAAAACTAATCTCTTAATAAAGAACCATTTAGGTGGCTTTATGCACTGTGCATGTGCCATTCTAGTTTATGCTGTAATTTGTTTAAGGTCTTAAATAAACAGAAAACTAAAGAAATTAAGATGAAATCATCCACGTTGCTTAGAAATCAGGAGTTTTATAGATTGCTTTGCTATTTAGCCCTTGCTTGTGATGCTATATTTCAAATTCCTTTAGAAGCTTCTGTTCCTTCAACTTGAATAATCCTTGAGCCCTGAAAGAAATGGAAACCAAGCATGCTTGAATTGCTTTTGTTCTATTAGAGCATACATTTCACAAATGAAACTGACTTCCAGACTATGATTTGCACTGCATGGTATAGCATACATGCATCTGAAATTTATAGTCCACTGCAAAGTGTTTAATACGGAGCACTTAAACTGTTGTGTTTCCACAGTAAGGTATAATAACGGGAGATTTAATACAGAACCTGATATTTGGACAGTTATTAGCATTGTTTTCTGAGTATTTTATTGCTTGCTTGTAAACAGTAGTTTATTGAAATGTACTAGTATTTTCAGGGTCATAGAAAATGTATGAGAGAATAGGTTGTTCCTGTTCCTCACCAAAGCTTCTGCAGATTAAAATATTTGGACCTTGAACATCCAATTCTTTCTACAGGAAAAATAAAGCTCTGAGTTCCACATTATTCTGACCTTTTTTATATGTTTGGTCTTTTAATTAAGAGCCCTGGAAGGCCAATGCTTTAGTGAGTTATAAACAATTTTGCTCTTTTCTTCATTTTGAAGTAGGGTTTTTTTTTTTGTTCATTTAAAGTAAAACTGTAAAAAGAAATGAGGAAGGAAGAACATTTCTAAGTTACTTTCTTCTTTGCACTGTTGGTTCTTCTGCATAAAGCAGTGGAGAGCGCATTTCTAATATACTTCACATATTACAAATGCATGAAAAATTTCACTTGCTGATTATGACTTGATCTTTGTGTGAGCGGGAAAGGAGCGACTTCTGTGATCACATTTGATTTCCCTATATTTTAGAATCTCTGTTTGCATATTCTCTTTTACCTTTGGTGAATGCTTCAGGGACAGATGGTAGACCCTAAGAATAATGGAAAAAGAAGCAAAATCTTGGATATCCAATGTATATGTGCACTGACACAAAATTAACCCCAACATCAGCACCCATTGAAGTCTCTGGGGCTATGATATTGAGTATATACCCATTCCCATTTTAAGTCAATGTTTTGAAAATCGGGGCCACTTAATTAGGTACCTAAATCAGAATTTAGAGGCCTACCTTTAGCCACGTAATTCTGAAAACTGTGGCCTAAGTGCCGGATCCTAGCCCTGTATAAACAAACGTCTACACTTCTAGGGTGAGGTTCTGTGCTGAGCCCCTAAAGGGATGTCGACACAGCCTGCAGCAGCCCCAGGCAGTGAGACTTCAAGTGCAGGTCGACAGGCTCGGTGGCTCATGCTGCCATGTTAAAAAATATCTGTATGGACAGTGCTTTCAAGCTATGGGTTGGGCTGGAACTCATGCTCTGAAGCTCAGCCCTCCCTAGACTTCAGCCCCTGAGTTCTAGCCTGAATTGCAACCTCTATACAGCTATTTTTAGCAAGGTAGCATGAGCCTCCAAGCCTCCCCTTCCCCCTGCCCCAGGTGCCCCCATGCCCTTTTTCTAGGACACATCCCATTTGTTAATAACTTTCTGTGAAATAATTGTAGCCTTATGTATAAGCATCAATAAATTTAAAGAAAAAACACTACAAGGGGGAACATGGGGACAGTGAACATTAATATTGTTCATATTTTGGATGGCCCAAAATAAAATGAGAGTTCAGAGGTTCAATATACCTCCTGGTTGCTGATATGTTTGAAAAACATTTACCAGCTAACCATAACCATCACAAAATTAGCATTTTGACAGTGAACTGATTTTAGAGGAATGGGGAGGAGCTTGAGTGATGGTGGTTTGTTTTTTAATGCCAAATTTGAAATTCCTGCTAGTTTGGGGTGAGGTGTTTTGTATTTTTAGTCTAGAGCACTCTTATTTCATAATAAGGAAAATATCTAGCAAAGAGAGAACAAATCCGAGTTTCCGTGAGAGAGAACACATAGTGACTTACTCTTCAACATTCTGCAGCTAAAAGGCAATACAAAATGGCAGCTGTCTATGCAGCTGGAAGAGTTCTCTACATTTAGGGTATGTCTGCACAGCAGCTGGGAAGTTAATTCCCCACTTGGATGGACCGACATCCACTAGCTCTGCTTGAGCTAGTATGTTTTAAAAATAGCTGTGTGGCTATGGCAGCTTGGGCTACCTGTCCAAGTATATGCCCAACAAGTTGGATGGGATTATACTCTGGGTACTAGCTCAAGATACCCCGGTTACACTGCTATTTTGAATGGGGTAGCTCAAACAGAGTTAGAATGGGTATGTCGGGGTTCTCAAACTGGGGTTTGTGACCCCTCAGGGGATAGCGAGGTTATTACGTGGGCTGTCAGCCTCCCACTCAACCTCGCTTCGCCTCCAGCATTTATAACAGTGTTAAATATTTTTAAAGTGTTTTTAATTGGGGGTGGAGGTGTTGCACTCCGGGGCTTGTTGTGTGAAAGGGGTCACTAGTACAAAAGTTTGAGAACCACTGGTGTATGTCTATCCACACTGAGAACCACGCTCCTGGCTGCTGTGTAGACAAATCCTTAAAGGTACAGTACATAGCAAACAGAATGAATAGCTGCTTTGAGTCACATGGCTACTGTTTTTATAGGCTTTGGAAGCCTATGTGATGCTCAGATCACTTACATGAACACAGAGCAGAATTATCCTCTGTTTCAAGACGTGGTTATTTTTATCCACAATGTGGATTATTATTGCATTTTATGTGAAATTGTGCTGAATGTAGATCTTCCATTGATGCCAATGGAAGAATAGCAGAGTGAAGGAGTGCAAAATATGTATCAGAGATCCACATGGGTAAGAGATCCACCAGCAGAATTTTGCCCCTCACAGTGCCTGTTTGAAACCTAAACGAGATCTGAAATGACTTGTGTGATTTCAGTGCCTCTTCGACTGAGAACACCAGTTTCATATAACACAAGAGTTTAAACTGTAACATGAAAAAACAAGATGGAAAGAAGAAAGATGTGATGTTTGTGGACGTTCTCCTTAAACTATCCTCTGCTCCTCCCATCCTACCTTAAGTAAATCAACTGGCCTCTATTATAGCAGTACAAGTGGTGGTACATATTTTGTAAATGATGTTTATCCACCAGATGCTAGTTTGTTGTGGGATCATCTGTGTTTATTGTATAGAGAGGAAAGGAAGATTGCAGGGTGGAGAGGGAAGTCAGAGCAGTTTTAATCCTGCTCTGTCTCTTTCAGACACTGACTGTTTTTCATTTCCTTTCACTTTCAGATTCCCTAAAGCTGTACGTAACCAATACTATATTATTTTCATGAAGAATCCTTTCACTCCAGGGACGCTGAGAACAGTTTCAGCTGCTGCTGCTGCTGATAGCCGCAGTATGTCTCCATTGGTTTTGGTAGGTCTTTCAGCTCATGTGTTGATGGGTAGATGCTAGTTCTGTGAACCCCAAGTGTTCAAAAATCATTTGTCAGCCTCACCCTCCAATCCTGCAATTGATTTAGAAATCATGAGGGTTGTTTTTTTGTTTTTGTTTTTAATAATGCTTAGGGCTTATTTTTTACTAACCTTCCGGTTTTCAAATCTTAGAGTATACTTGGTCCTGTTTTTAAGCTTTTTTTTGTTAATGCAACCATAAGGGCTAGAAACATTACTTTTTTTTTATTTAAATGAAAATTGATATAACAGATTTTCATGACTCCTGGAGCTGGGGCTTAAAGAATAAACGAAATATTGAAAGACATGTGATACAATCACAGAGTTAGAAACACTAGGACCCGTAAAGTGGCTATTGCAGGGTTGTATTTTCCTGTGGTCCAAATAAGCCATGGATGAGGGCAACACCAAATAAAAGGGTTACAGCTAGAGCCCTGCAAATCTTTGGTATCTGCTTTATATCTGTGGATATCAGCATCTGTATCATGGATTGATTCAAATGTTATATCTAGAGCCCTGCAAATCTGTAGATATCCGTGGACCATGTTTGCGGATTGGATGGGGACACAAATTTGCCTCTGCATGGTGCTTTACTTACAGACAGTGATCAAAAGAGGGTGAGAAAATGGATACGTAGATAATTTTCCACAAAATCTTTATAGATTTTATTTGATTCAGTCCCATGTTGTATTATGGCCCACTGATCACTTAGACAACGTGTCTGTCGCATTCTCAGATAGACAAAACATAGTTTAACACCAGTACCCTTGACAGCCTGTGTTTGGTGGGGGCAACATTTGTACCTCATGCCCTTTGGTAGGATGGGCTGGAGGCATCATTTTAGTTTTGGCTCAAGATGACAGAATGGGTTGATTTGTCACTAGGCTATGTGTAGAGACACTTTGATGTTTTTGTTTCTTACCTTTTGAGCTCTGTTCCAGTGTAGACCTCTAAAACAAGAAAGAGGCAGGAGGAGAGTTCAGTGAGAAACAGAACAACAGTATATGAGAAATTAGAACATGGTTGTATCCACAATCCAGATTAAGATAATATTGTGCTACTGTATTCCAGATACACTTTTGAGCGTACTGTAGGGATAAAGCTTGAAAAGCCAATGATCATCACCACTCCTGCAATGTGAACTCAAGTTTCAAATCAATCTCTGATATGTATTTCTTTTTTTTTTAAATTACTTATATAAAGAGAGAAAAAGAAGTGGAAAAGTACAGATTATTATTATTGCCTAGCACAATGGTTCTCAAACAAGGGCCACCGTTTGTTCAGGGAAAGCCCCTGGTGGGCCGGGCCAGTTTGTTTACCTGCGGTGTCTGTAGGTTCGGCCGATCATGGCTCCCACTGGCTGCGGTTCACCGCTCCAGGCCAATGGGGGCTGCAGGAAGCGGTGCGGGCCGAGGGATGTGCTGGCTGCCCTTCCTGCAGCCCCCATTGGCCTGGAATAGGGGCTGCAGGAATTCCCTGAACACGCGGCGGCCCTAGTTTGAGAACCACTGGCCTAGCACATCAAACATGGAAGACACAGTGTACACCCATTTGGGTAGAGAGAATCTCAAACCACACAGAAAAAGGGTGGGGGAAAGGGCTGTACTGTACAAGAGGAGTGATTTGGGGAATGATTAGGGTGATCAGATGTTCTGATTTTATAGGGACTTTCCTGGTTTTTGGGTCTCTGTCTTACATAGGCTCCTGTTACCCCCGCACCCTCGTCTTGATTTTTCACACTTGCTGTCTGGTCACCTTAGGAATGATGGACACATGGCCCTGCTACCTACATCCCTGCTTGTTTATTTTTGTTTTAAAGTTAAACACATTGGGTCTGATTCTCCACTGTCATGCATTGTGTGTCAAAATTTACACGTGTGTCAAGTAGATGTAAAATACTGCCTAACAAGAGTATTGCCATATTATGCCCACTTTGCACAAGGGTATATTTCTGTACACGGCAGTGAGAATCCCCTTGCACCTTGGGTAATCATTTATATTTGTGCATAGTGAATGTAAAATGCTACTGTTATGGTTTGGTAACGATTTACAGCTATTTCTCCCTCACCAATTCCCAGCTTCAAGTTTAAATTTTTCCTGACTGATTCATTTGCAGTCCTGTTTGTGACTAAAATCACATTGGCCAGCTAGAGACTATGGCTCATGGGCCATTACAATGCTAAACAAGCTCAGAACAGCTACACATTGGGAAGGTACTCACTCATAATCTTACCCTTATACCTTTAAAATAACTAAAAGCTTTCCTGAATTGCAGGGGAAAGTTGAACTCCTCCTCCTCCTCTGAGTACTAACAACACACCAAGTTTGAAGTTTTAGGGCCAGATTTTTTCTTGTCTTCCAGCCCCTTTGTGCCATTCTGGTGAGTCCCAGGTGTTGGAAAGCAGCTGGATCTAGCCAGCTAATAATTCTATCAACATGGGGAAGCTGTGAAGTGCTCCAGAGTTGGTGCTATCCTGTTCCCAACCACGGTTGGGAATGTGTGTCAAGGGCAGTGTGGGTGGAGGAAGGGTGAGGCTGAAGACCTGCACACTCCAACAACCCCCAGTTAGCACATGCACGTTTTGCGGGGCAGGTGCAGACTGGCCCAGAGATTCAGGGAGTCATAACAAGCACTCTGCACCTTCCCCCTTCCCTTCTCAGAGTCCTGCAGCCAGGCGGCTCTGCGTGCTGCCTCTGCCTGCAGGCACCACCTCTGCAGCTCCCATTGCCTGGGGTCCCCGGCCAATGGAAGCTGTGGAGCCAGCGCTTGGGGCAGGGTGAGGGCAGCGCACGGAGCCCCCATTGTCATTCCTCTGCCTAGGAGCAACAGGGACATGTAACCACTTGGGGGAGCCGACTGAGGTGAGTGCTGCCTGGATCTGACACCCCAAATCCTTCCTGCTCCCCAACTCCCAGAACCTTCACCCGCTCCCAGAATCCTGTTTTCTAGAGATTCCAGTTGGTAAAGTGACAGATAACACAGCTTTTACTGTAATTTCATTGTCTTCCTAGCTCACATTCTTTCTCTGGAAGGCTGAAAGTAGGAAAGAAAACTTACTATAAATCAAATGACTTTTGCATGATAGATTATGAAAAAGATTTGATCTTTTGATCTTGAAACTACATAACCTAAATGCTTTTACTTCCTGGCTTGAGTCCCAGACTCCAAATGTCATTCAAAGGATACATTTTCATGATATATTGTTTGATACTCTACATCCTTGTATAAATCTGCATTTTTTTTCAGTATTGGTACAGCGTATAAGCTTTCTCATATGTGACTATAGACCATGTTATCATTTATCAAATAGTGAAACTAATTAAAACAGCATTTCTTGAGGAAGTCTCCCTACTGTAGAAATGTCAATTGTATTTGGAAAAGCTTGTAGGAACAGAAATTAAATGTGGAGGAAAAAGTCATCCGCCTGTGTTGTTAGCTGCAACACAAGGATTTTTACCCAGTCCCTTAACACAATGTCAGTACACTACATCAGAGAACATCATGAATACTTGATGAACCCACAGCAACAGCACTAGCATAAAAACCTTGCTAATATTTACAAGAGCAGAAATGCCCAAGGAGTTAACCAATTTCAGTGCTCTGACCAAGAAACATAGTATTGTTTTTCATTCTTACCCTTGCATGGTTTATTATTATCTGCTCCCTTGTCACTTCTGCTCCCCTAAGCACTAACACATGGATTTTATTCAGAGCAAATTCCCTTTCTGTCACACAACTATTAATGTATAACAATAGCAAAGTCTGTGGCTGTAAAAAAGAACCCAGAGATCTGACACTTCAATAAATGCATAGCATAAAAATATTTAGTTCCACCCTGCTGTAATCTAATGAGAATAGCAGAAAATTGATTTACTGCAAATTGTTCCAATATTACCATATAATACAGCCTGGCAAAATTGTCATGAAAATTTACCAGCCCTGGCAAAAATATCTACTTGCCTGCTCTTTACCTTGATGATTAATACCAATGGGGGAAAAACCCCCTTAAAAATATTTTATTCCTAGCAAGTAGGCAAGTTGAATTTCTAAAGCTGTTATAATATAAATATATGTGTCTCCCTCTGTGTGTATTTATACAGCACCTAAGTATCCATATTCAGGGTTTATGCCATGTACATAGTATGTAGACATACAGGGATGTATTATACGTTGAAGGTGTTGCTGAAGATTGCTATTCATATTTTTGATTGATGCAAGGTCACAGATATAAATATCAGCAAAATAATGTTTCCTGTAAAAAGATCAAAACTTAAGAGGAATATTTTAGTTCCTAAGGAAATATCTTTTCTTTTTAATCTTCTTAGTAGTAGTTTTTTTTTTCATTAATCAAAATTAGCAGTTATGGTCTATCAGTGATATTGAAAATAACCCCATTACGGCTCCCATTGACTTTGGTGGGCATTGGATCACCATAATGAAGATTACGATGTACAGTTTTAGCAATTTGTGTACATACGGTTGAGTGGGGAGAAAGGGTTTGTGGGGCTGCATGGATGGATAGTCACAGATAATGAGACGAGCTCTGTCCCAGTTTTTTGGGGTGTCTCAGGTCTGACCCCTGTAAAGGGTCTTCTAAGCAAATGGTGTTAAAGCCTCTCTAGGGTTAGGGAGCAGGAGCCAGAAGCTAGAGGTTGCTTGGAGAGCTGAGGTGAATGAGGGGCCACTCAGGATCCCTGAATCTAATTTGGATTTGAGGCCTCAGTAATATGTTGATCTATATCTACACAAGCATCAAATGAATGGTTAGAACTGGGATGAGAATGGTATTTCTGTTTTGCAGAGCATTTCAAGATTTTTTTGCAACTTGGTTTCATTCTGTTTTGAGACAAAACCAAAAAAATTCAAAATTCTTCACAAAAGGAAATTACTGTTCTCTGCCCAGCTGTATTGGGGACTCCGGCTTTAGGGCAGTTTGCCTTACAAGGGAGCCTGGACTACTGAGGAGCAATGAGCCTTAGAGCTTGGGGGCCAGGACACCCAGTTCTTCCAGGCTCTTGGCTTACTGTGCCCACCTGGAGAGCTGGCAGGTATCCAGTGGCCCAGCAGAGTTCTATTGGAATGCTTCCTGGTTTCTGGCAGAATTTTCTAGAAATTGAAGTGTCTTCATGAAACATTTCAACTTTGACAGATCAGCAAATTCAGATGGAAAAAAATGTTTCATCAAAATTTTTCTGACCAGCTCTACTAATGGTTGCAAATTTGGCAGCAGAGCACTGCTTTAGCATTTGGTCTAATAAAGAAAGTATCCCCTCAGCCAAGCCCCAGACCAGTGAAAAGTGTTCCAGCAAACCTATGCAACAATTAACAAACAAGCTAGGACTCAAAGATGGTGCTTTTGATGCCAAACAAAAACTTCTTCTGTGCAAGTATCATTTGATGATGTAGACCCGCTGTCTATGGAGGAAGTATGATGCATTGCAAGAGGTTCACTGTCAATGAGGCAAGAAAAATATTTGTGAGAAACAAGTTTCTAGGGAAGCCTGATGTGGAATTGGAAATGGTAGAGAGAGAGTGAGCCAAGGAACTCAACTGAGTAGCATTGCACTGTAGGCAAAGATCAACATGTACTGAAATAGCAAAGAGATTGTTGTGAGACACTGAGGATATCTCCACATTGCAGATGGGAGCATGTTTCCGAGAACGTGTAGACAGACACACACTAGCTCCACTTGAGCTAGCATGCTAAAAAGAAGCAGTGTAGCCAGGGGTGGCATGGACAGCAGTTTGGGCTAGCCTTTGCTGCTGCATGGCCCATGCTACCTCTGGCTACACTGCTATTTTTTGCATGCCAGCTCAATAGAGCTAGCACATGCTAGCACCTGTGCTGGGACACAAGCTCCCACCTGTAGTGTAGATGTTCCCTTAGTAGGCATTAAGGACAGCAATACAGAATAAGAAGAAATTGTCCCATGTATATAAACAAGTAAATGGTAAAACAGTTTTTTATAGGCAAAGGTATGGGAATTGCTTCAGATTATTTTAAAAAAAACAGGATAAAGAATAATATAGAAATTGTGATCTGGTATGTAGCAGAGATGAATAAAGGACTAAAAAGTCTCTTGAATTGCTAATAAATGTCACATGAATGTAAGTAATATGCTGTGTGAGATCACAAGCTAGTCTTACTAATAGAGAGGGAAAATAGCCATTACTTACTGAAAAGAGAAGAGTTTTTGCTGCACAAAGATAAAATGAGTCATTGAGGAGATAGCTATGGAGTCTGCATGAAAATTTATGACAGAAACTGCTTTTGCCAAAGATACAACATTAGCATATAAGAATATGATGCTCCCTTCACTGAGTTAATGCCAGAAATGAGGCTCACGTTGGTGTGGAATGTATTGTAACAATTTCTTCTTTATACTCTAATGTAAAATAGTACAATAGTAAGAAGCAAACACTAATTTTTGAGATATTTTAGCTACACCATCTACTGTGACATACAGCAGAAATTTATGCTTGGCAGGGGAAAGTTAAAAATGTAATATACAGTTTGATATTTGCATATCTATAACATGCCCATTGGCTAAGGTATCTTAGGGTAACTGCATCAATAAATTATCTAAGTTAAAATATAATTGAGACACAAAATTAAGTCACTTTCGGGCAGGAAAGGATGGACCTAAAATGCCCCAACCCAAAAAACTAAAGTTTGGGAATCCTGCCTATACCTAAGAAGAAGCTTGTGTTACTATTTTATAAGTACTAAAGGGCAGCTTCTCACCCTCAGACTGGACCTCTGTGAAAACTTCTGGGTTGCTTAAGCTGTGGTTTTCAGATGAGGTGTAGACCTAAAGTCTTGGGCCATTTGTGTCATTTAAGGATCCCCTGCAACTTTCATAAGAGATGGAGTGCTCAACACAGTCCTGGCCAAATTCCCACTGCCCACACACCTCTAGTTGTCAATTACCACCCCACGCTGGAACCCATATGGGGTTTCATCAGACAGTTAGTTACAACTCATATTTGATAGAGACCATAGTCTGAAAGAAATCTTTTCCAAACCTTCTCTTCTAGCCTTCAAACAACCACCCACCCAACTTTGCCAGACTTTTTTTCATCATCAGGAGCAAGATTCCCCTCAGACCAGGACAAACCAACTCAAAGTGGCACCAGATCCTGTGAGAGCAGCAGATGCACAGCCTGCAGACATATTTCCACTGCAATAATGATAAAGCTCCATTATGAGTTAAAATGGCACAATGCATGATATGCCCCATAACACTCATGGATGAACTCTTTCCACAAATGATCACTCCATGACTGATCTTTCAATACTTATCCTCCAAGGAAATATCAACAACACCTGGGAACTTAAATTCATAACTCTGCTGGACACTAAAAACCATGGGCTCAATAGTAACGCTGGTTTTATGGCTCATTATGACAATTTGTAACACACCATACTGCCTGCTATCCTTAATTCTCCACTTCAAAATTTTAATGGATAACAATCTAACCCCTAATTGCCTACTTCATTACCAGTGATCACCTCTCACAGGTGTTACTCCTTCTGCTTAACAATCTGTCCAAACCTACCTTCAGCACAGTTTAAGGGATCACAGATCTTCAACGTGGGCCCCAAGCCAGTGCTTGGGTCACGACTGCCACCCAGCAGCTCATTTGAGTAACCCAAAAAAGGAACCAGTGAAATGCGAGCTCACAGAGGGCCTCACCTCTGAAGCTCCCAGTCCCATTTGGGGGAAAACATCCAGCAACTCCAATTGGCTGAGGAGCTGTATATAAACCAGGAAGTAACACGGGAAGCTAGAAGACTCCCTGATTGGCTGCTATTATGGAACCTTCCTGCTTACATGGCTCCTGAGTCCTGCATTCCTACCTGCACGGAAGCCCATGCTGCTGCGGCTTCACTGTTACCAATATTAGCTAGATTAAAACTAGCTTGGGTTTGACTAAGGTCAAACAATTCTCACTGCAGGGAATTTCCGATCTAATTTTTTTCACCAGATCAGTTGTTTGGATGTGGATCTTTATCAGGAATGCATAAGTGAAGTGCCCACCCTCGTTGCACTTTCAATGTTTTTATTCATTGATGTTCTGGAGGTAATGAGGGAACACTCTCCAGATGAAATTCAAGATGTTTATTAATTTATGGACCTATGTTATGTAAGTCCTGGCTACCAGATATCTCTTCTCTCCTTATGTGCCACTGCATCTGTTGAGAATAACTGGGGTCCTTCTGCTAACATTCTCTGTAGATGAATGTCAGAGAGACTGGATGCAGAGTGGTTTCACTGGAGAACTCTGTTTTGGAATTCACTTTCCCGTTGGCTTAACAGATTCTTAGGTCTTTTTCTTTTCTTTCTCTTCTACTTTCAGGCTTATCTATGTATTTAGGCCATGGGAAATACTGAGCTTTATGTTGAAGTGGGAATCAATTTGGGTTGAAACTTGTCAGCAGATTATTGGCATTGTTGTTAATTTTTTGTATCTGTACCCAGAGACTGCCTGAGAGGTTCTTTTTTTATAGAACTGCACAAGCGAAAAATAAATAAACAATAGAAGCAGATGCCAGAGGACATTGAATCTAATGTATCATGAACCTTTTATTGTAGAAAAATTGCTGGTGAAATTACCAAGGGCTTATAAAACTGTTACAAAAAACTCCCAAAGTTATATAAAATCTTAGCCTCTTTAAACCTAACCCTTTTAAAATTAACTTAATATAGATGTCCTAGATTAATAATTCCCTATAAAATGCTTGCCTTGTAGACATGGTGAGAACAATGAAATGTAGATTTTTTTTTTCCATACAAAAATAACAAAACTAATTATTTCTGGAGTCGATTTTTGTTTTTGAGATTACTAAGGTTGTACTTATTATTATTATTATTATTTTGTAGAAGTTCACGGACATTGTACAAAACTAAAATATTAGTTTAATTTTTTTGCTAGTCAGATGATAAAATACTTTGGGAGCAATAATCTAAGGAAATAGACAATCCAAGTTTAGCATTGTTTTGGCAGTATATCCCCTTTGCAATTAAATGCTAAACAGATGTACCAGATAGCAGAGGTATCCTAGCCAAGAGAGAGAGTGTGCCAGAATTCCCTACCATTAGTAGGAGGCAGTCAAAAGACTCTAATACTTCCTCACTACCTGTGGTTTACCTGAGGTTACTGTCTTGCCTCTTTTATTAAAGTACACAATAAATCATGGAAAATATTGATACATTTTGAGTCTAAATGCATTAGAAAAAAAGCTAATTTTTTTTATCCAAACCCAGGAACAGGCCATTACCAGGGTTAAGCTATTTTTAAAAAGTGTGCCATTTTTGTTAGCTTTTTCAGACCAAAATGCTATTCAAGTCAAGATTGACAAAACATCTGCTTTGTTAATTATCCATATATTGCTGAGACCTCAATTTCCTTGTTAAAATCATATTTCATTAAAAAGTTATGACAAATCATGGGTTTAGGAATATGTCGCATGGGGATTGGATATACTGTTCAACGTAGAAGCCTTTACTCTGGCCAGATAGAGTTCATAAAAAGCTGTGGAGGAGAATATAAAGTATAAAGTATTGCCAAAAAAATCTTAGATGCATATTGTTATGTTTATAAAAAGCACACAGGATCTTTTTCAGGGGAAAAGGCAATACGTTGCATTTATTAGAGGTACAACAATTAGCATATGCATTCAATCACACACAGACACGCACACTGTACTGCCAGTCGATGTTATAGTTAACAGTCCAGAATCTGGATCAATCTAGTGGCCAGTTAGGTTGATCACGGGTAGAGAGGAGCTGGGTTCTGTAGGTTGTGATGCGATTCTCCGGGGAAGTCTTGGCAGGATGAACCCAAAGTTTCATGGCAAAGCACCCTGTTTAAATAGTGATTTTCCTTCACTGGGACCAGTGAGTTTTGCAGTCTCATGCTGTAATCAATCATCATTTGACAAGTGTCTGTTTTCTTAAATTGTTCTTTCCTTCATTAATCTTTCAGAGAGTTATCCCATGCTGGTTTTGATCACCGCTATCTTATCCCCATTGATAGGTGCTTGTCTCATTTTTAGAGTCATCAATCTGCCCTCCTCTGACATCTCAATAGGGGCGTGTTGCAATCTCCTGGCGCCTTTATGTCCAACCTCAATTCCTCCCTAGAACATCTGGTCTGGTGATGGCCTTCACACTTATCTTCTAACACACACATTTCTCATTCACACACAAAACAGGATTGATTTACACAGAGCAATTGAACAGTAACATCAAATTGCAATGCAAGAGAAAACAATCATTGAATTCTTTTCCTTATTTTAAAATGCTAAACCTACAACAAAGTGGTGAACCTAAAAGATCTGTTACTGCCTTGCAGTCAGCTTCAGATGCAAAATTCTGGCTGATGCATCTCTACCAATGGCACACTAGGCCATTCTTTTCTGCTTTCAGAAAGGTTGGCTGGCAGAATATGGTCAAATTGGGATGCTCAGAGAGAGTAGTCATTGACTCCAGAATATACTTCTACCCTTGGTTCACCAGAGCTTGGATCTTTAGTTCACAGTGTGTGACACACCTGCTTTCACAATCAATTGTTGAGTGCATTGATTGGGTTTGGCAGGAGCTTGATGGGAGTGAGTTTGCTTTGGGGCTGGGAAGGTCTCTTTTCTTAAGACGTATATTATCCTATCATCTGATTGGTATTTTGAAAATACTATAATTTTTAAAATGTTTGTTTGGAGCTCTGGAGAGAGAAAAGTGGAGATAATAGAAAAAAATGAATGCTAGGAAAAATATCTAGCGTTATCAAACCATGTCTGCTTTTTTTCTTTCTTTTTTTTTTAAAAAAAACTATTCAACTTTACATTTTTAGTTGTTCTTCTCAGGAGACAGTCTTTACCCTTAGGGCATATTGTGTCAGATCCTCAGTTGAAGTGAAGGAGATTTATGCCAGCAGTGGATCTGGCCTATTAGGTCAAATTAATCCTGGAGGTAACTTCAGTGAATTTAGTGGAATTGCACCAAGAATATAATTTGGCCCTTAAACCCATATTTGCAAAGGACTAATGCTAGTTTCTTATTTGCAATGCTATTGGCTTGCAGAAGTGGCTCTCTGGCTAAGATGTTGTTTCCTGACTATTCTTTATAGAAATAAAGAATCTCATTATAGTGGTTTATCTCCATAATATATGTGATGTTAATACCTGACACTACGTTTAACATTGTGAAATGCTTTGCCACTAAATGAAGATGCTGCCCTCTCCATAAACTGAACTAGGAGCTGTCTCGAGGTCTTTATTACTATCTTTATACCCATTCCATCCAATTTTAAATGTAATCTATAGAATGGTACAATAAAACTATATCCTTTCTTTTACATTATCATCTTCTCTGGGTTTTAAACTAATATCTACAAGAAGATTCAAGACAAGTAGCTTTTGGAATAGTATAATAATTAAATTAAGCTTGTAAAATACTTGTTTGTCAGAAATGAAATTTTGCCTTGTTTATCCTTTTGTGAAGAGGATGGGATATGTTGTAAATGTTCTTGTGTTATTTACAGAGCTTTAAAACAGTGAATGTTGTTTATAAGCACCCTTCATACATTGTCATGTATATTATCCTTTCCCTTTAAAATAGTACAACAGTAACACTATTATTTTCTTCAAAATTAGCATCTTAATTATTAGAGTAATCCAATGCTCGTATAATGTATGTCATGGATATAGTTACTATAGTCTTATTACCTGCTCCACAAAATAAAATTATTAATGAGAGATGGGCAGGTACATATGCAGTAAATAATAATTGCAATCAAAGAAAGTTAATACCCTCGTTTTGCTAATCTTCTCTAAAATTTGTTCCATTAATCAGGTTCTGATTAGCCTTAAAAATGAAGTGTCTTTAACAGTAGAAAATGATGATTTTTATTATTCAATTACAAGCACATTTGGGCTTTCAACTAATCTTTTATTTTCCTTGAGTGAAAACCTTATAGTAGAGGCCAGATATGGTACTCAGGTAACTTAAATCACATACAGTTATATTTCATAACTGTTTTAAAAAGAGCCTGATTTGTAAAATGCGAATCAGCATAAAAAAGGGTGATACACAATTAGATACACAAGAAACACATTTAAACAATATGGAGGTTGTGACACAAGTGGACAAAAGGCAGGGCATTGAAAATGAAATCTGGAACTCCGTCCTTAACTCATGTCAAGGGAAAAAGGCAAAACTGTGAGTGCTATAAATAAAGTGTCAACTTTAGCTTTCATTTTCCTGGCTTTTATCAGTTTGCGTCACAATGTTAATTTTGCTTAATCATAACTTTTGTTTTGTATCCCTTTCTTAAAGGGACACAAACTTTAATGAAGTTAAAATATTAATTACTTACAACAGATTTATTTTTTAAAATACATCATATGCCCCTCAGCACAGAGCTATAATACATAATTTAGAAATTTTATATTAAATAGGCCATTGTTTGTCTCTTAAAAATTGCTCAATGTGAGTAATTCTGCTCTGCTTACTGAAGAATGTGCTCTATGCACAGTAAAAATTTAGATTGTAAAAAAAAAATGCTTCCATGCCAAGACCTTGTATGACAAATCTTAGCCTGCCACGATTTTATGGCCAAGATATATATCTCTGCAAATGCAGGGCTATAATTTGTTATGTGTTATGACATTGGGTAATCAGTGAATCATATTCTACAAATTAGAGTTTTGTGCTTCCAATCAGTACAAAAACTCTACTGGCTAAAACCTCAACCAACATCACAAGCCTGACCTTACTTTCCAAGTTTCCCAGTTCTCCCTTTGAAGTCAGTGGGAATTTTGAGAGTGTAAGGAATGCAAGATCATACATGGGCTCCACTTAAAGGTTGCATGACTGAGCCCTTAATTTGCACATTGTACTTTACTGTAATTTAAAATCTACATATTGCAATTCCTCCAACATTACTGTTTTACTATTGCTACAGTGTGAGATGCTACTGGGACTTGCCATAATTTTCATAAAATTATAAAGAACACACTCTATAATAGCTCTCTCCATCCCTGGACATGTTAAGATCTGAGACTCAGACCCCAAGCCTGCAAATACTTATACTCGTGATTAACTTGACTCATGTGTGTAAAGTATTGAGTGTTTGCAATATCAGAAGCCAATAATGATTTTGTGGAAGAGATGTTTTCATCCTGGTTGCTGTTGACAATATCTATCAAACTCTACCAGAATACTTTTGTACATTTAAAAAAATAATGACTAGCACTTAAACACCTCTGGAGATATGGAGCATTTATTAATTCAATGTACTTTCTAGTTTGATCTCATATAAACAGTTATTTGAATTAGGCATCATCACAGAAATATATCCTGTGGAGTGCAAGAAAGAAAGAAGAATTAAACTAGATTTTCTCATTGTTAACTTATCAGAACATCCAAAAAACGTCAAGGTATTGGTTAGTATGTCTGAGACGTTTAAAGGAATTCAGGGCTCTAGGTTTAACTGAAACTAGGGCAGCGAGGTTTAATTCAAACTTCCCAACTCAACAAATGTCCTTGCAGTAGATAGAGGGAAAATTCTGCTAGAGGAGAGTTGGTTGAACCACCACCAGGCTTCTTTCAAGATGTTTGTTTGGGAAGGTCAGATATAATCCCTGCCAGGAGCTCCTCTTGTCAAGGATGCTGAGGTAATAAATGACATGGCTAAAAGATCGGAAACAAAGGATGGGAATAAATGGTCAGTTTCTACAATGGAAATTGGTAAACAATGGGGGTCCACCAAGGATGTGTACTGGGACCAGTGCTGTTCAACATATTCATAAATGATCTGGAAAAAGGGGCAAAAAGTGAGGTGGCAAAGTTTGCATACAATATTGAATTACTCAAGATAGTGAAGTCCAAGCTGACTGTGAAGAGTTGCAAAGGTATCCCTCAAAACTGGGTGATTAAGCAACAAAATGATAGATGAAATTCACTGTTGAGGAATACAGAGTGATTCAATATTAGAAAACATAATTCCAACTATACATACAAAATGGTGGGGTCTAAACTAGCTGTTCCTGCTCATGAAAGAGCTGTTGGCATCATCGTAGATTGTTCTCTGAAAACATTTGCTCAATGTGCAACAGCAGTCAAAAAAGCTAACAGAATGTTAGGAACCATTAGAAAAGAGATAAATAATGAGGCCAAAAATATCATAAGTCCACTCTGTAAATAAATGGTATGCCCACATCCTGAATATTGTGTGCAATTCTGGTCACCCCATCTCAAATATATATATTAGAATTGGGAAAATAGAGAGAATGGTAGGAAAAATGATTAGCTGTATGGAACAACTTCCACATGAGGAGAGATTAAAAAGACTGGGGCTGTTCAGTATAGAAAAGGGACATCTAAGGGAGGGTATGATAGAGGTCTATAAAATCATAAATGATGTGTAGAAAGTGAATAGAGAAGTATTTATTTACTGCTTCACATAACCCAAGAACCAGAGGTTATGCAATGAAATTAATAGGCAGCAGATTTAAAACAAACACAAAGATGTACTTCACACAATATATGGTCCACTTGTGGAAGACCTTGCCAACAGATGTTGTTGAAGGCGAATGGTATAACTGGGTTAAAAATGAATTAGAGAAATTCAGGGAGGATATGTTCATCAATGATTACTAGCCAAGGGATGCAATCCCATGCTCTGGGTGTCCCTAAATCTCTGACTACCAGAAGCTGGGACTGGACAACAGGAGATAGATCTCTCAATAATTTCCCTGTTCTGTTCATTCCCTCTGAAGCATCTGGCACTGGCTACTGTCAGAAGATATGATACTCGGCTAGATGGATCATTGCTCTGACCTAGTACAGTAACTCCTCACTTAAAGTCGTCCCGGTTAACGTTTTTTTGTTATGTTGCTGATCAATTAGAGAACATGCTCTTTTTTAAAGTTGCACAGTCCTCTCTTATAATGTTGTTTGGCAGCCACCTGCTTTGTCCACTGCTTGCAGAAAGAGCAGTCGATTGGAGCTAGGTGGTGGGGGTTTGGAACCAGGGTGGACCAGCAGCTTCCCATCAGCTCCCCTAAGTTCCCTGTGCGGTAGCTGCCCAGCAAACTATTAATTGCCAGGCAGTTCAGCTGTCCCTCCCCCCACTGCCATGTGCTGCTCCTGCCCTCTGCCTTGGAGCTGCTCCCTGGAGCCTTCTGCTTACTGTGCGGTGGCGGAGGGAAGAGGTGTGCTAATGTCAGAGTGTTCCCCTCCCCCCCTGCTTCTTTACCCATCTCCACAGAGCCAGGGGGAGATGACAGTATAGATGCGATAAATCGACCGCTGAGAGCTTTCCCATCAACTCCGGTACTCCACCAGAACGAAAAGCGTAAGCAGAGTCAACGGGAGAGCATCAACTGTTGACTTACTGCAGTGAAGACTCTGTGGTAAGTACATATAAGTACGCTGACTTCAGCTACGCTATTCACGTAGCCGAAGTTGCGTATCTTAGATCGACCTCGCGTGGTAGTGCAGACAAGCCCTTAGAGTGGGGTCAGCGTACTTAAAGCGGCAATGCGTGTCACTCTCACACACAGGGTGTGTCTCTGTCTCTCTCTGCCATGCGGTCTCCCCTCCCTCCATTCCTGCTACCTTGTAGAGTGAGGCTACCTTAACAACAACATGTTAACCCTTGAGGGCTCAGCCGAGTGCTAGATCACCCTTTAGCAGTAAGGCATTCCCTGGGAAATAGCCCACCCTCTTCCACCCTCTGACTTCACCACCTCAACCAAGCTTTACAGTCATCATTGCTGCATACAGTATTAAATTGTTTGTTTAACAGTTATACTGTGTGTGTGTGTGTATAATATATACACACACACACAGGTATATAAAAATATAGTCTTTTGTCAGGCGAAAAAATTTTCCCTGGAACCTACCGTCCCATTTACATGAATTTTTATGGGGAAATTGGATTTGCTTAACATTGTTTTGCTTAAAGTAGCATTTTTCAGGAACATAACTACAATGTTAAACGAAGAATTACTGTATAGCAATTGCTATCTTCTTATAATAGCGGTCATCATTAGTGGGCTGAACAAATGTTCACTGAAATCAATGGGAGTCTTTCCATTGACTATAGTGGGCTGTGGATCAGGACCTAAATGTCTTTCTATTCAGTACATACAGGCTGCCTCTTCACCTAGTTTTCATATATCTTTAGTATTTACATTTCCGACTGCCATTTATATGTCCCTGGCAATCTCAGCTATTTATAAGAAAGGGGATGATTGGTTTAAGGGGAGCAAAATTTGACCAGTGCTGTCCAATGAATGTACTGTCTACAAACTCTACGTAAAGGATGACAGTTTTTATAACTGATAATGGTGACCTCTTGCTAACTGTAAAATACACAGCAGTATATAAAGCTGTTATGAAAATCTCTTTATTATTCATCATAATACATTGTTTTCCCAAAAGCCATTGGCTGAAATGGTCATATTTGTTTAACTGCAATAATTCTTTTACGATTGCTCCATGTGCATGTATTGCATACAGTGAAGCAGTAAGAGTGTGCTTTAATACTTTTTGCTACACTGTGATCATAAGCAATGTAGCAACACACACAGTGAGAAAGTGCCAAGCATGGCCATATCAGTATCCACAGACACAAAATGACTAGGAAGGACAATGGGGAAGAAATAGCAAGGCTCATTTTAGAGCAGGGGAAAGTGGATCAGTAGGATCTCCAATGTGTATTAACTTTTCAGTGAATTCTTGTATGAGTGGTTCTGGGACATATGTTGAATACTCCTGTCCCATAACATAAGCAGATTCCTGTGCCAAAATAAAGGCCGATCCAAATGTTTAGGATGACCTCTACGCATGGAAAGGAGGATGAGGGGGGATCTGATGTAGTTCTCTGTTTTTACTTAGTCTACATTCAGACAACCTCTCACTGATTCCAATAGGAGTTCTTACAAAGCATTTATTTAGATAAAGTGAGTAGGGACATCAGTAGTTGGCTCAATATTTGTTTCAGGATGTGGTTTCTGGATATGGTATCATGACAGGGTAATTAGCATTGATTTGCAGGATTTTTGCATGTAGTGATGTGCTAAATGTTTCAAATGGCACTCAATAATTCAAATTACTAAAATGTAGATGGTAGTCAATCAGCTGAAAAAGCATTTCATCTATGAACCAGGGGCCAGATCTTTTTCTCACTGAATTCATTTACTTCAGAAGGATGGCCCATGATGCACTGCAGTGGCAGGCAATATGGCTATTTTTAACTACAGTGCTGTACCATAAACAGAAGAAAATATAGATTTAAACAGCCAGCCATAAAAGTAAAATAATGTGAGGCAGTTCTGACTTAAAATGAATAAAGCACTTTTCTTACTCTTTTCATCATGCATGTTGTGATTACATCAATAAACATGGCATTTATTTTTCTTTTGTGGAGACAAGGTAATTGCTGTTAGTGTGTTCTTTTTCAACTACTTTATTATATAGATTTTTTCTTTTGAGGACCTTGCGTTTAATACTATTATGATACTTTTGGGTATAACTGTGAGTATACATTCCTTTGGATTATTCAAAGCATTAGGATTTGTGGGGCAGTACCCCAGAGGCATTTGTTATCTCACTCTAACACAACTGTTATCTCTCTAATGCTTGATTGTAGCACTGTCCACTATTACGGGTTGTGTAACTGTGATCCATTTTAAAGGATTATCTATGGGATTTTCTAGGTTTCAGATCGAGAGAATTCCAAGGCTAATAGTTTTGGTGGTGATGTGCTTATTATTGTGCAAGCCTCCTTTTAGGATTAAAATTCCAGTTTAAGAAAAAAAATCAGATTAGTGGTTACATATGAAGTTTAATCACTTATATAGATGCACAGCTATTATTTAAATGCCAATATTGCAGAATCATATTTACTACTTGGTATCTTCTGTCCACTGAACTTCATGTGGAAATGTAGGAAAGCATCCATTCAAAAAGAAGTCTACTAGAAAGTATATGTAATTTTTTTGGCTGGACCCGGAGTTCCTTGTTAAACTGACAATTTTTCTAGATAAATGCTGAAAGTGCTCCCAGGCATAGAACTATGTATATTTAATATATAGAACATAATAGTGTGAATTCATCACTAGCTTAACTACATTGATGCTAATTAAAGAGAAGAATGTGGCCCCGCATTAGTTATGTACAGTGATAGAGGTGCATTTTGCTTTGCAATGTAATGTGATAATTTTATGGCAAAATTGTAAAAGTTAATGAAAATCCATCATATTTGCAAAGTAAAAATAATCCATCCTAAATATAACTTAATCTGTTCACTTTCAGGCTTCTCATATTCCATGCAGGGGATCAGCAACAGGAACAAGGCACCAAAAATATAAACCACATTTGCACACACCCATACCCCAGACATGAGCAGTGTGAAGGTTAGCAGTTGCTGATAATTTGGCCTGCTGATTTTTGCCACTCATTAGATGTAATACAATGAGTAGGTAAATTTCAGAATTTGACTGCTTACCTTTGATGAACTGCATGGTAAGCACCTCAATGGACATTACATGAAAGCTGAAAAACAGTTTCCCCTTGTTGCTAGTGCTGAGGAGTGTGGCTAATGCTGCAGCATTGTTAATGCTGCTAGTGTCACTGATCTTGGATAGCCTATGTCAGCTGTGCTAGCAGACAGTGTAGCATGTTAATTCCCCAGATCTCGACGTTACTCATAAGGAAGACCACAGGCTCGGTTCAGTGGTGAAGGCGCTCAGCCAGGTTTATTGTTGACAAAGCATGGTCCTAGTGCCCCATAGGAACAACAGGTACACTAACATGCATGCCTGCAACAAGGTACCACCAGTTCAGTCAGCACACCAGGATGCTGTCCCCTAGACCAGCACAAAAAATGCCCCTCCTGTCATTTCTCCTTTTATACATTGATACAAACAAGTTACCTGTTACTCACCCTTATCCTTGTACTTGCTAGTTTGAACAAAATATTCTTATCCATTATCTTCTCATCCCCACCTTGTCTTTATGAGGGGTTGGTGTTTTCTTGTACCATCCCTTAGGAATGCATTTACTTGAGAGATCTGTGTGGTTTTGTACCATCCTCTCTGTCATAAATATAAAGGGAAGGGTAAACCCCTTTGAAATCCCTCCTGGCCAGGGGAAAGCTCCTCTCACCTGTAAAGGGTTAAGAAGCTAAAGGTAACCTCGCTGGCACCTGACCAAAATGACCAATGAGGAGACAAGATACTTTCAAAAGCTGGGAGGAGGGAGAGAAACAAAGGGGTCTGTGTCTGTCTGTGTGCTGCTCTTGCCAGAGACAGAACAGGAATGGAGTCTTAAAACTTTTAGTAAGTAATCTAGCTAGGTATGTGTTAGATTATGATTTCTTTAAATGGCTGAGAAAAGCATTGTGCTGAATAGAATAACTATTTCTGTCTGTGCATCTTTTTTGTAACTTAAGGTTTTGCCTAGAGGGGTTCTCTATGTTTTTGAATCTAATTACCCTGTAAGATATCTACCATCCTGATTTTACAGGGGGGATTTCTTTATTTCTATTTACTTCTATTTTTTATTAAAAGTCTTCTTGTAAAAACTGAATGCTTTTTCATTGTTCTCAGATCCAAGGGTTTGGGTCTGTGGTCACCTATGCAAATTGGTGAGGCTTTTTATCCAACATTTCCCAGGAAAGGGGGGGTGCAAGTGTTGGGAGGATTGTTCATTGTTCTTAAGATCCAAGGGTCTGGGTCTGTAGTCACCTAGGCAAATTGGTGAGGCTTTTTACCAAACCTTGTCCAGGAAGTGGGGTGCAAGGTTTTGGGAAGTATTTTGGGGGGAAAGACGCGTCCAAACAGCTCTTCCCCAGTAACCAGTATTAGTTTGGTGGTGGTAGCGGCCATTCCAAGGATAACGGGTGTAATATTTTGTACCTTGGGGAAGTTTTGACCTAAGCTGGTAAAGATAAGCTTAGGGGGTTTTTTCATGCAGGTCCCCACATCTGTACCCTAGAGTTCAGAGTGGGGGAGGAACCTTGACATGGTGGCACAGTGGTGGGATTAACCTGAAATCATTTGAGATCCAGTTGAGATGTTTTGAACTAGAAATACAGATTTTAAAAAGGAATTTTTTTTTCTTTGGAAAGAAAGTCCAGAAAGCAGCTTTGAAACTGAAAGCAGCTTGGTTTCTCTCTGCTTTGTGGCCAAGCAGAGACAAAAGGGGATTATCTTGTGAATTGCAGGTTTTCTTTGCCTGGAGGCAGGGTACTTAACTCCTGCAGGGAAATCTTCCAACCCAGAGGTTTTTTTTTCTTTTCTTCCTAAAAGTAAATAGGGGGTGTGTGTTCTACCCATTTGCTTTTTCTTTGGGCTGGGTAAGCAGGTTTCCAAGTAGTTGGAGGTTTTTTGCTTTAATTTGGGCCCAGAGCAGAGACAAGGGAATTGTCTTTTTCTGTAGGCTGACAGTCACTATCAGAGAATAGGTATTCTATTCCAGCACAGCAAAATTTTACAGCCAAGTTTTGTTTGTTTATTTCTAAACCTCGGGTGTAAAGTTAGTAAAAACAGAGAGGTTAGAATGGCAAAATCCGCGGCTCGACTACAGCTCGAATTAGCCAAATTTCAGGCTGAGGAAAGACAAAGGGAACATGAAAGACAGATAGAACTCATGCAGCTGAAGAAGGAACAAGAAAGGGAGGCAGAACAACACCAAGAGGCTGCCCACAAGAGGGAAATGGAGGCAAGGAAGCATGTGGAGGAGGAGAGGGAAAAAGAGAGGAAGCATGTGGAGGAGGAGAAGGAAAAAGAGAGGAAGCATGTGGAGGAGATGGAGAGGATAAAGGCCCAGCAGAATATACCAACAAACCCTAGCAATCCTTCTCCAGGTACCACTTCCCATCCCAGAAAGTTCCCCACCTACAAGGCAGGTGATGATACTGAGGCCTTCTTAGAAAACTTCGAAAGGGCCTGCCTTGGGTACAACATCTCTACTGACCAATACATGGTAGAGCTGAGGCCGCAGCTCAGTGGACCCTTAGCTGAGGTGGCAGCTGAAATGCCTAAAGAACACATGAACAAGTATGAACTGTTTAAATCCAAGGCGAGAGTCAGAATGGGGATAACACCCGAGCAGTCTCGTCGGAGGTTCAGAGCCCTAAGGTGGAAACCAGACATGTCATTTACCCGACATGCCTACCACATTGTAAAACATTGGGATGCCTGGATATCAGGAGCAAGTGTTGAATCTCCAGTAAATTTGCCCTTCCTAATGCAAATGGAACAATTCTTAGAGGGTGTTCCTGAGGAAATAGAAAGATACATCCTAGATGGGAAACCCAAAACTGTAATTGAGGCAGGAGAGATTGGAGCCAGATGGGTGGAGGTGGCAGAGAAGAAGAAAACTGGTCGCAGTTGGAGCGGAGACCAGAAGGGACCACCCCAGACCACACCCTATTACCGGGGGCCGCCCAAAGCCCCACCTACCTCCCAAAGAACCCTCCAGACCCCTTATCGTCCCACCACCCCGTTCTCCAGCAACCCTCCTCGCCCCAGTGACCCGTCAGCTGGACGATGTTTTAAGTGTAACGAGCTGGGGCATGTAAAGGCCAACTGCCCCAAGAACCCCAACAGATTACAGTTCATTGCACCGGAATCACACCAGAGGTCCACAGGCCCAGATACCTCCCAGATACCCTTGGAGCGGAGGGAAACTGTGAGTGTGGGCGGGAAGAAGGTCACCGCGTGGAGGGACACCGGAGCACAAGTGTCCGCTATCCATGCTTCCTTAGTGGACCCCAATTTAATCAACCCAGAGATCCAAGTGACGGTTCAACCCTTCAAGTCCAACTCTTTCAATTTGCCTACAGCCAAGTTGCCTGTCCAGTACAAGGGCTGGTCAGGAATGTGGACTTTTGCAGTCTATGATGATTATCCCATCCCCATGCTGTTGGGGGAAGACTTGGCCAATCATGTGAAGCAGGCCAAGAGGGTGGGAATGGTCACCCGCAGCCAGGCTAAACAAGCCGTGAGGCCTAGCTCTGTTCCGGAAACTTCTATCAGGACCCAGTCAGAGGTGATGGACCTGGACCCCAGGCCAATGTCTGCAACAGCAGTAGTGGATCCAGTCCCAGAGACCCAGACGGAACCAGTCCCAGAACCGGAACCAGCCGAACAACCAACACCAGACCCCGTGTCAGCACTGAATCCAGTACTTGCAACCTCAACAACAGAGGGCCCCACCGAACCTGAACTGGCAGCAGCCGATAACCCGACCCAAGAGGCTCAGCCGGAGCCTGAATCCCAACATAGTGCACCAGCGGAGAGCGGTTCACAGTCAACAGAAACAGCTCCATCCCCTATATTGCTTCCAGAGGGACCAAGCCTAGGTCCACAATCCCATGAGGAACTGATGTCTCCAGCATCAAGGGAACAGTTCCAGACCGAACAGGAAGCAGATGAAAGCCTCCAGAGAGCTTGGACGGCGGCACGGAGCAACCCACCGCCTCTCAGCTCTTCTAATCGATCCAGGTTTGTTATAGAAAGAGGACTTTTATACAAGGAAACTCTTTCTGGTGGACACCAGGAAGACTGGCATCCTCAGAAACAGTTGGTAGTCCCAACTAAATACCGGGCCAAGCTCTTGAGCTTAGCCCACGATCACCCTAGTGGCCATGCTGGGGTGAACAGGACCAAAGACCGTTTGGGGGGATCATTCCACTGGGAGGGAATGGGCAAGGATGTTTCTACCTATGTCCAGTCTTGTGAGGTGTGCCAAAGAGTGGGAAAACCCCAAGACCAGGTCAAAGCCCCTCTCCAGCCACTCCCCATCATTGAAGTTCCATTTCAGCGAGTAGCTGTGGATATTCTGGGTCCTTTTCCGAAAAAGACACCCAGAGGAAAGCAGTACATACTGACTTTCATGGATTTTGCCACCCGATGGCCGGAAGCAGTAGCTCTAAGCAACACCAGGGCTAAAAGTGTGTGTCAGGCACTAGCAGACCTTTTTGCCAGGGTAGGTTGGCCCTCCGACATCCTCACAGATGCAGGGACTAATTTCCTGGCAGGAACTATGAAAAACCTTTGGGAAGCTCATGGGGTAAATCACTTGGTTGCCACTCCTTACCACCATCAAACAAATGGCATGGTAGAGAAGTTTAATGGAACTTTGGGGGCCATGATACGTAAATTCGTAAATGAGCACTCCAATGATTGGGACCTAGTATTGCAGCAGTTGCTCTTTGCCTACAGAGCTGTACCACATCCCAGTTTAGGGTTTTCCCCATTTGAACTTGTATATGGCCGTGAGGTTAAGGGGCCATTGCAGTTGGTGAAGCAACAATGGGAGGGATTTACACCTTCTCCAGGAACTAACATTCTGGACTTTGTAACCAACCTACAAAACACCCTCTGAACCTCTTTAGCCCTTGCTAGAGAAAACTTACAGGATGCTCAAAAAGAGCAAAAAGCCTGGTATGATAAACATGCCAGAGAGCGTTCCTTCAAAGTAGGAGACCAGGTCATGGTCTTAAAGGCGCTCCAGGCCCATAAAATGGAAGCATCGTGGGAAGGACCATTCACGGTCCAGGAGCGCCTGGGAGCTGTTAATTATCTCATAGCATTCCCCACCTCCAACCGAAAGCCTAAGGTGTACCATATTAATTCTCTAAAGCCCTTTTATTCCAGAGAATTAAAGGTTTGTCAGTTTACAGCCCAGGGAGGAGACGACGCTGAGTGGCCCAAAGGTGTCTACTACGAAGGGAAATGTGCTGGTGGTGTGGAAGAGGTGAACCTCTCCATGACCCTTGGGCGTATGCAGCGACAGCAGATCCAGGAGCTGTGCACTAGCTACGCGCCAACGTTCTCAGCCACCCCAGGACTGACTGAACGGGCATACCACTCCATTGACACAGGTAATGCTCACCCAATTAGGGTCCAACCTTACCGGGTGTCTCCTCAAGCTAAAACTGCTATAGAACGGGAGATCCAGGATATGTTACAGATGGGTGTAATCCGCCCCTCTGAAAGTGCATGGGCATCTCCAGTGGTTCTAGTTCCCAAACCAGATGGGGAAATACGTTTTTGCGTGGACTACCGTAAGCTAAATGCTGTAACTCGCCCAGACAACTATCCCATGCCACGCACAGATGAACTATTAGAGAAACTGGGACGGGCCCAGTTCATCTCTACCTTGGACTTAACCAAGGGGTACTGGCAGGTACCGCTAGATGAATCTGCCAAGGAAAGGTCAGCCTTCATCACACATCTCGGGCTGTATGAATTTAATGTACTCCCTTTCGGGCTGCGAAATGCACCCGCCACTTTCCAAAGACTTGTAGATGGTCTCCTAGCGGGATTAGGAGAATATGCAGTCGCCTACCTTGACGATGTGGCCATATTTTCGGATTCCTGGGCAGACCACCTGGAACATCTACAAAAAGTCCTTGAGCGCATAAGGGAGGCAGGACTAACTGTTAAGGCTAAGAAGTGTCAAATAGGCCTAAACAGAGTGACTTACCTTGGACACCAGGTGGGTCAAGGAACTATCAGCCCCCTACAGGCCAAAGTGGATGCTATCCAAAAGTGGCCTGTCCCAAAGTCAAAGAAACAGGTTCAATCCTTCTTAGGCTTGGCCGGTTATTACGGACGATTTGTACCGCACTACAGCCAAATCGCTGCCCCACTGACAGACCTAACCAAAAAGAAACAGCCAAATGCTGTTCAGTGGACCGGAAAGTGTCAGAAGGCCTTTAACAAGCTTAAAGCGACACTCATGTCTGACCCTGTACTAAGGGCCCCAGACTTTGACAAACCGTTCCTAGTAACCACAGATGCATCCGAGCGTGGTGTGGGAGCAGTTTTAATGCAGAAAGGACCTGATCAAGAATTCCACCCTGTAGTGTTTCTCAGCAAAAAACTGTCTGAGAGGGAAAGCAACTGGTCAGTCACTGAAAAAGAATGTTATGCCATTGTCTACGCTCTGGAAAAGCTACGCCCATATGTTTGGGGACGGCGTTTCCACCTGCAAACCGACCATGCTGCACTAAAGTGGCTTCACACCGTCAAAGAAACTAACAAAAAACTTCTTCGGTGGAGTTTAGCTCTCCAAGATTTTGATTTCGACATCCAACACATCTCAGGAGCTTCTAACAAAGTGGCAGATGCACTCTCCCGTGAAAGTTTCCCAGAATCAACTGGTTAAAATCGTCCTTGAGATGTGGAAAATATTGTTAGTCTTTATGTACTTGGTAGTATATTTAGAGATGCATGTGTCTTATTAACTCTGTTTTCCTAGAGCTCCAGGAAGAAATCCCAGCCAGTGTTTCACCCTAGCTGAGATTTGGGGGGCGTGTCATAAATATAAAGGGAAGGGTAAACCCCTTTGAAATCCCTCCTGGCCAGGGGAAAGCTCCTCTCACCTGTAAAGGGTTAAGAAGCTAAAGGTAACCTCGCTGGCACCTGACCAAAATGACCAATGAGGAGACAAGATACTTTCAAAAGCTGGGAGGAGGGAGAGAAACAAAGGGGTCTGTGTCTGTCTGTGTGCTGCTCTTGCCAGAGACAGAACAGGAATGGAGTCTTAAAACTTTTAGTAAGTAATCTAGCTAGGTATGTGTTAGATTATGATTTCTTTAAATGGCTGAGAAAAGCATTGTGCTGAATAGAATAACTATTTCTGTCTGTGCATCTTTTTTGTAACTTAAGGTTTTGCCTAGAGGGGTTCTCTATGTTTTTGAATCTAATTACCCTGTAAGATATCTACCATCCTGATTTTACAGGGGGGATTTCTTTATTTCTATTTACTTCTATTTTTTATTAAAAGTCTTCTTGTAAAAACTGAATGCTTTTTCATTGTTCTCAGATCCAAGGGTTTGGGTCTGTGGTCACCTATGCAAATTGGTGAGGCTTTTTATCCAACATTTCCCAGGAAAGGGGGGGTGCAAGTGTTGGGAGGATTGTTCATTGTTCTTAAGATCCAAGGGTCTGGGTCTGTAGTCACCTAGGCAAATTGGTGAGGCTTTTTACCAAACCTTGTCCAGGAAGTGGGGTGCAAGGTTTTGGGAAGTATTTTGGGGGGAAAGACGCGTCCAAACAGCTCTTCCCCAGTAACCAGTATTAGTTTGGTGGTGGTAGCGGCCATTCCAAGGATAACGGGTGTAATATTTTGTACCTTGGGGAAGTTTTGACCTAAGCTGGTAAAGATAAGCTTAGGGGGTTTTTTCATGCAGGTCCACACTTCTGTACCCTAGAGTTCAGAGTGGGGGAGGAACCTTGACACTCTCAGATCAGGAATGTGCTTACTTGGTGTTAGCTAATACCTAGTGTGTTGCTATTTTACCAATGCCAGGCCGACTTAGGTTCACAGCCTTTGTTTTGTATTGTTAGTTATGCCTAGAACTGCAGCAAGGCCTACACTCCTATAAGCTCTTGATTTAATGGCTTAACACCTCTGCTGCTGTTTTTAATTTGGATATAGCAAATGTGCAGCACTGCAGTGAATATATTAGCAAATTCCTCCTGAACAGGCTATGTAAGCTCCATGTTTCCCTTGATTTCAGTCCCCTGAGTCACAGCAGCCATGGCATAGCAGCCTTCTTACACTAATAATGTTAAAAAACCTACCCCAAAAACACTCACGTGAACATATTGGTAAGACAGGATTTTTCAAATGTACCTGAGGAGTGAGGTACCTAACTCTGATATGTGCTTTTGAAAAACATTGCCCCTTCTCCCCACCAAAATTATAAAGTAAATTGCCCCAGCATGGAGTAATGTTTTTCACCTTTTGCTGAAACTGTTGATCTGCCCAAGTTTTATTCACATGCTTTTTAAGAGAACTTTTCATAGCACCTCTTTATGGCTATTCTCGTTAAAGCAATTAACACATTTTAAATTTTGGGTTTTATCCTCACTGCCATGTGACTCCTAGAGGAGAAGGACTCCAGTAAGCTATGTGACAAAGGCACTGGGAAGCAGGTGAACTTGCATCTTCAAAGTATAAAAAACATATTGACTCAGGATTGTGGTTTTTTTAATATGGGCTCAATTGTAAATGTATGTAGCTTCACTGCTCCAGGTACAGTTCAGGGTTAGGAATTGTGAGTCACAGTTCTTCCCTAGTTCTCACCTTGTTCCAGGGAGAAGTAATCTGTTATTAGTCTATACTGGTTCATAGTGTTTCAGTTGTGTTGCTTGGTGTGCTAGGAATCTCTCCCCATTCTCCCCCTTGCTCACTTGGGTGTGAATGGGAGTGTAAACCCTGCAGGGCCTTTAGGAAAGCCTGCAGAATCTGCTTCTTAGAAAATGAGCTTTCCACCCTAGAAAGAATGACACAATGTGGTCACTCCACTTACCCAAATGTCCCCCCACAAAAATGAAAGCCTAGAACAAATTAACCAGTCAATCAAAATAAATAAAACTCCACTTGGGTTATATTTTCTACCTTAAAGGGAAGAGAGCTAAAGACTCCATAAAAGGCACTAGAGACTTCACTACGACCATTGAGTTTTTTTACATGGAACGTGCTCGGACGCTATGGGTATGTCTACATGGCTGGCTAAAGTGAGCCTCCTAGCCCGGGGCAAGAGTTATCTGCGCTCATGCTGATGCTCTAAAAATAGCTGTGTACATGGCACTTTGAAATTGCAGCTTGGGCTGGATGTCATCCCCTTCCTTAGGTTTCAGAGCCTGAGCTCCAGGTCAAGATGCACCTTCAATGTACTGTCCAGGCAGCAATTTTTAGAGTGCTAGCCCAAGCCTCACTAGCCCAAGCCTGTCAACCTTGGCTGGGAGACTTCCTTCTGTGGGCTCTGTAGACATACAGTGATGCATGAAAGTATAAAACTCTTTAGATAGCAAAGGTTACACTACTCTCCCACCCCAAATGTGATGTGCAATGTGACTAGCCCACACAAAATATTAACCGGGTGCCTTGCACTCCTTCCCTCCCCTGTTCATTATTGTAAAGACGGGTTACAATCCTACCTTGTTGAAAAATCCTGGCCTGGAAATACTGAAGTTGTATTGATTTTAATAGGGAAACTGTATGGTATTGTTTCATTGTGAGGCATTGCTTTTCTTGCTCTTCCAACTGAATATGAGAGAGAACTGACACCTGAGAGAGGAAACAAACAAGGAATTAAAAAAAAAAAAAGGGGGGGGAGGGGGAATTACATAGAGTACAGTAGTAAATGGTAGTGAGTAGCCCTGCCATGTCAAATGGAAGTGGGGCAGAAGCCTGCAAAGTTCTGTGCTGAGGCTTCGTATATAAATGTTTTAGTATTGACAGTTGGGGTGGAGGTCAAATGGCAGAGGCCCTTGTTGCACTGTGGTAAGAAGAGTTTCAATTTTGAAAGAAAAAGCATTGTAAAGATTTATTTTTGCTGATCGCTGGCTGATGTCCCTCTCCTCTTCTGAAAGCTGCCTTTTCATTCCTGTGTTTGGCACAAAAATCAATCTGGTATGAGATGCAGCAAGATTTCATAATCAGTCGTTGCTGTATGAGGATATTGAAAACTGGTGGCAGGAAAACAGACATTTCACTTTCATCTTCGGCTTTATGGGACTCTCAGAAATGTTCCTCAGATTATATTGGTCCAGGCCAGTGTGTCTAGATTTTACTTTCAGCCATTTTCTATTACATTCCAGAATCCAATCTGGAGGTCACACTACATGGAAAACAATGAGAAACAACGTTGTGTTAGACTGGTCTGGTCTTCTTTCTACTTTTTGGATTCTCTTATGAATGCTGAGCTGGAGAAGCACCACGCTCATCCAGTAAAGTCTCATAATTATGGGAAGCCAAAAATTTCATAGTGAAACTTGCCAGTTTTGGTTCATAAAGACCTCTGCTTCCTTCCCCTAGCATCCACTGAATTTTGGACAGTTATGGGTTTAAGGGCCTGATCAAAAGTCAATTAAAAGATTCCTATTGACATCAGTGGACTTTGCAGTAGGCCCTAAGGGCCAGATTTGGACACTCGTACTGGACTGAGTCAAGAGACCTGGGTGCTACTCCCAGCTCTGGCACTAGCCAGCTGGGTGACCTTGGGTCACGTCACTTCCTTTCTCTCTCCTTCCAGTTCCCCATCTGTAAAATGGGGATAATGACACTTGCCTCAGGTCAGATTCTGACACTTTAATCACACTGAGTAGGATTTATTATTTGAATAGGCTCATTCAAATCAATGTGAACAATGGTAACACATCTGGCCCCTACTTTTTAAAATACTTTCGGTTGAAAAGAACAAGGTGGTTGATTGAAACTGGAGCCTTCTCATGGAGTGAGGTACTGTTCATTCAGTAACAATGTCAGAATCTGGCCCTAAAAGCATCTAATAACAATTGAGGTCAACGGAAAGATACCCATTGAGTTTAAAAACTTTGGATCAGGTCCTAAGTGAGCACTGAAATTCAAAATGAAACTTAGGTAAAACTGTCCAGTTTTATCTGACTTTTTAATTGAAAAGATCCATATTGTAGCAGAGATGCAAACTTTTACCCACATCTGCTTTTTTCCCTAAATGCAGAATATCACGAAAAAATAAAAATCTTAGTTATCAAACAAATACATGAAAAGTGGAATGCAGGACTGCTAGCTCACCTCCCTCAGCCCAGGAAAGAGAAACGCCATCTCCAGATCTTTCAGGCCCTTCTGTCAGAGCATGGTCTATTAATTCAAGCAGACAGACAAACCCAAACAAAGTAAGACACAACAAAGCTATCCTCCTGACCAACACAGGCTGAAGGGGCCTTTTTCTCTGCACTAGGGCCAACACAGGAGCCAACCTCCTTTTTGCATTTCTCTCTAGCTTGAGTTCTCAGCCCTTTATGGAGATCACTTGACCCTCCCAGCTGAGTCTAAGAAACGAACAAGGTTAGCTTGCCCAGGCCCCATAGCCCATAAGGGAGCAGACCACCCTGTTACACACAGAATTATTATTTATTATATGCTGAGGGGGAGCTGTATGGTTGGCACTGTTCAGAACACAGGAAATGTGCTACCTACACCTCGAGTCTTATAAATAAGAATCTTCATGAGTGGCAAAACCCCTAGAACTATGTGTAATCAGTGGTGCTTAGGATCATACTATAAGATAGATACTGAGGACCAGATTTTGAATGTGTACATTCACGTGGGACTGATTTCAGTATGACTTGTATAAAAGCAGACTCCAAACATATTCTTATACAGATATACAGGGTCAGATCCTGAGCTGGTGAATGATAGTCGCTGATGATCTGACTAATCGGATACATTAGCTGAGGATCAAGACAATGAATATTGATGCAATCAGCTTTAGACTGTGATTGCTTTGTTCTATTAATCAGCAAGTGCAACGTGTGACAGATGAGGTGCTATGCTGCAAGGTGTTTGTCACTGGAGCAGGTTTTGAAGAGGGATCTGAATGTGTAAATGGTCATTTTGCCACCCACAGTGCATGCCTGTTAAAGGAGGGAATTCTGAAACACAAGGAAACTGCCTGAAGGTATGTCTACACTGATGGGGAAAGTATAAATTTCCAGCTTGAGGAGTCATACCCACAGTAGCTCTGATTGAGCTAGCATACTGAAAATAGTAGTGTAGTTGCAGCAGCATTAGTAGTGGGAGGAGCTAGCTGCCCAGAGTACATACCTATGCTCTTGGATAGGATAGTGTTTAGGGTGGCTAGTCTGGCCCACTGCTGGTGCCATCATGGCTACACTTCTATTTTTAGCTCAGTAATGTGATTAGAGCTAGCATGGGTATGACTCCTCAAGCTGGAATTTACACCTTCCAGCTCTAGTGTAAACATATCCTGATTTAATCTAATCTTATACAGTGTCATGCTGAATGGCTTCAACTACAACTGTCCAGTCAACTACAAGTTCTCCTTAATTTTGGTTTTAGCCAATTTCAAAATCTCTGTCTTGCATTTGGCATCATCTTTACATGTTTCTGTGGAATAAAGAAGACAAAGTGGGTGGGCACCTTGATCTCTGTTTATGTAATCTATCTATTCTGTCTCTCTAATCTAACTACATGGCCCTCACCACTGTCATATCTGAATGCCTTTATAGGCACCCCTTTTCTGCTGTGGCTTCCCATCTGGTTGGTTTATTCTGCAGGTTACCATTGTTCACTCCTACTTCCTTCATTCAAAATGGACCTCAAGTTGGATGAAAGGCAGAACGCCTACTTATTTCAATAAGAACAGGACTGGAACCATGTAAGACACTTACCACAGGTCTTTTCAGTGGTAAGTCTTTACAATAGGTATAGCAGAGTTACATGCTTTCAAGATACACATAAGAAAGGTTAATAATAGTAAAAAAAAATTGTAATGAAACTGGCTCCTTCTGCTTTGAGTCACTTTTAAAAAATTTGATAAACTAGTTTTTTCTTCCAGTGAGTGTTTTGGCAAAATGACTGCTTCTCTTTGCCTCTCAGGAGAGCTTTTACCTTTGATATCAGGGTATCCTGCTGTGGCCATGCTATTATTTAGCTGTGACGAGTTTTAAAATTACCAACATGCAGTGCTAGGGTTGCAGTGTTTTCCTTTAGCATGAAGAAACCACTTTTAAAGGCTAATGTACAGACCCCCCACTGTGACTTTTTTCATTATGACTTTTTTGTTACATTTTCTATGTGAAACTACACTGATTAATATGGATGATATGGCAATGTGTCTCATTCAATTCCTCTGGAGTGCGGATGGCACTGAATAGTGATTAATAGCTGGAGCTGGACCTCTGATGGTTTCATGAGCTCTCTTGTGAAACAGAAACAAACAATGGCTTGCCACATCATTAATCTATAAAGACTTAATGAAATACTTCCTCTTGCATGGTAAATGCATTATCTGTTGTATTGTATGTCTCAGAGCAGGAATAATAATCTGAATGACTCTTCTAAACTTGACATTTAATGTGAACTTAAATATAAGTGTAATCTAAGGTCACAGTTTCATCATTATAAATTACAATATTTTGTTCTGCAAATGGAGAGTTATGAATATTATGAAAACCAATTTTCCTCTGTATTTTGAGTAGACAAGATATAATGCAATGCATTTCAACCCCCCACTATCCTATTATAAATATCAGTAATATTGTCACTTTGTAAATTCATGTCGTAACCATGCATAATAAGCATTTGTTTTATGAATTAAATTGAGCCCTATTTTTTCATATTTAAACTGGAATGACTCTCTGTATCTGTAACACAAAACTAAGATAGACCAGAAAAAATATATTGTAGAACCTTGTATATGTAATCAGGCCAGCTGCATTTACCAGTTTTTCTTTAATAAACATTTTATGAATATGTTGCTGTATGATCATTAAAATGTTATTTTTAAAAGCCTTCAAGCAATTTTGGAGAGGTGCAAATCCTGTTCTGCTATGGAACTAGTGTTAACGATAAAATATTTGTGGGGATGAGACAGACTCCAGAATTCTAGGAATGGTCCAGGAAAACTGAGGTTAATAATAAATAATAATAATAATAATTAATGATATAAATAAAAATCAGTTTAGATACATTTTGCAAGTAACTTGCCCTGGAGGGCACTTTGATTATAATTTCTGTTAGATTACTTATTTGAGCTAGTGTTTAATGAATAGTCCATTTAAATGCTCTTATCAGAAGCCCTGTAGCTGTTTGTACTGATCTCGGGAGGTTACAGTTCTGCTGAAAGCTCAATGATTGAATTTATAATAAGAGAACTACAAGGCATTGTTGATTTATTAAATGATGTGTACCAATATTTAAATTTATGTAGACAATGTGCTATTGTTGTATTTACTCATATTTATTTTTGTGGATCTGTGTTTTTTTTAAAGTATTGGAGAATGTTTAACAGTAAACTTACACCAAAACTTAGTTATGAAAGACCAATGTAAAGAAACAGTATGTCTTCCCATAAAAAGTAAACCACAGATGTGATGTAACTGCACATTCAATTTTTGGAAGAAAAACTAGGAAAAGAGATAATAAAATACACAACAGGCTCTCTTTTCAAAGCTGAAAAGAAACTCATCCCTGATACAAGGAACCATCTTTGTATCTTATGGAATTGTTTTAGGTTATTAGTGTCCTGCTTAGCAATCAAAGCATAATGCAAAAGATTTTCTTGGGCATTATTCCACCAAGCCAATTATAATCTATGTTCCAAAACGTTTGAAAACCAAAGAAGGAAAATGTATGGTATTTAAAAGAATGAGGTAAAAGGATTATTGGATTTAAACACAGCCAGAGCCATTGTATAGAAATTCCTGGTGTCATTTATAGCAAGCTGCAGACATCATCATACCTAAGATTACTCTTAATTTCATTGTCACTTACTTTTCACCAGTTTCAATCTAAAACCTGCTACCGAGGGAGAAGTGCATTCAGTGTTTCTAACTCTGACTCTTACCATATTTGATTAGTTTTAAAAGTGCCAACTGATGAAATCAAGAAATTCCTGGCAATCTTGACTTACATTTAAAAATACAATAATAATAATTAATAAAACTAGCCTTCATGACTGAGTAGAAAAGCTTGAAAATATTAACTGAGTGCACTCTTAAGTTTTGCATTTGAAAGGGGAAAAATGTTATATTAAGTATTGTTACTACAGCAATAACAAAATCTAAATAAACCAAACCAAAATCCACAAGATAAAGTAAAAAGAAAAGGAGTACTTGTGGCACCTTAGAGACTAACCAATTTATTTGAGCATGAGCTTTCGTGAGCTACAGCTCACTTCATCAGAACTTCATCAGATAAAGTAGTAGCTTGTTAAAGACAAATCCTTCCTGTCTTCTTCTTGGCATTGATTTCTAAAGTTTTAACACAAAAATGAAGTGGGCCATACTTAGATCTTCCACAGAAAAATTCCCTTTGGGTTCAGGCCAGTTTGCCTTAGAAACACTAAAGGGCCCAATCTTTATAATAAAAATGGAAAAATAAATGGAAGGGGAGTCCTGGGAGAGAGAATCTATGTGGCTTTTCTTATGGATTTTTTTGCCTATTGCTTTATCAAAGGGCAGGTTTTTGACCCATGGAAGAAGCCATTGCTCCCGTCCACAAATCTACAGCTCCTTTGGAATGTGCATGAGACCAAGACAATTTGCTCAGAGGCTCCAGGCCATGATGGCTGATAGTCTCCATCACCCCAGCCACCTGCAAACCTCTTCCTGAAAGTGCAGCCGTCCTTAGAAGAGGATACAGCCTATCAGTAATACCTTTGCTCCCAGAGCTTTATTGTGAGCAAGTGGATGATGCAGCTCACCTTCTGGCTCTGCCCCAGGTTCACAGATTCCCAAACCCATAAAGAGCCCTCTATGGGATCAGGGAAAGGAGAGATCTGCTGGTAGATCTTGGCAGTATGATTTAGCCCAAATGAATTTAGTGTTGACATGATGTAAATGGAAACTGACTCCTCAGGTACAGCACCAGCAATGGCAATGCAAACTTCCTCTTACTGCTTCTCCTGAATGCACTCACTCTGTACTGGAACCACTGTAGGTGTGAGAATGGAGTTTGTTCTTCCATTCCCATTCGATCGTTGACCTCTTGAGACCATCAGTTAAGAATGATTGGTGGTATTTTTCATGCAGACACCTGAACACAATGAACTGTAGTGAGCTCACCACTTCACTTCAGTAGAGCAATAAAAGTTCTTATCCCATAATACTCACCCAGCCAATACTTCCCTTGATTTCAATGGGAGATTTACTGAGTAAAGACTGAGGACTGGGCTTTGGGTTACTGCTGCTCTGGGCTTGATTTGAATGGTCAACCTGGATGTGTGTAAAGCTCCATATCTCATTACTTGTCCCCTGTGCCTCCCCTAAATGCATGAAGTGGATTAAAATGCAAGTTCATTGGGTTAAAGTGCTGAATTACTTAAAAACTCTTAGTCAGATGTCATGACTTGATTAGCATTGCAGAGAAAGACTGTAAAGGAAAAAAATGCAGATAGCCATTGTCTCAGTATAGTTAAAATGTTACACGGCTGTAAAAATGTAAATAAGGATAAAAAACATGGGTCTAGATAGGTATTCAATATTTTATAACTCTCAAATGAAATAATTAACTTAGCTTGTTTTGATAGATCCATATCTCTAATCCTTAATTATGTATTTATATCACTTTTACATTAATATTCTATGACAATATCTGTCATAATCACAGTTCTTGCTGTCTTGTTTATTGCCTTTCCTATGTGTTAAAGCTCCTTCCCTTTGTGTACAACATGAGTGAAATGCTTTTTTATGATTTACTTTTAATTAAAAAGATACACCTTGTTATGGAATCCTAGGGCTCATGTGACATGATAAATGTCTTTTAAATAAATTAATATTCCCCTGAAAAGAATAAAATGACATGACCCAAACTCACCTCAGGAAAAACCTTGAGAAAGGAATACTATACCTTTTTCTAAGGTAGATTGCATAATTCTTTTAACAAATATAAGGCTTCCTTTATTTCAGTTTCTACAATACACTATACATTTTATTTTACTATTTGTTATGAGTGTAAACAAGAGATTAATCTGAGTGTATGAGAAGTCCATAATTGGTTTGCAAGTGAAAACTGCCTGTGGTCAGCATAAAATAAAAATCTTTGTTATGTACATTTAAGGGATGATACATGTGGAACTTGTTCACTGTTTAGGCTCTCCCCCTCCAATAAATGAAAATGTCCATGTAAACCATCAAAGTCCTCACCCCATTCCACCAACTACACACACACACATTGAAAACAGTCAGAAAGGTCACCCAGTCTTGGATTTTGTATTATTATTAAAAAGAAAAAAAAATTACCAGCCCTGGTTGTTCCTAAAGCTCTGTTCACTGTTTTGACTGATCTTTAGCCTGCTTCTAAGGTGTCTCAACACTTGTCTGACCCAGACTCCAACTTAAGGGAGTTATGCAAGGTTTCCTAGCGTAGGTCCCTAGGGTATTCCAAGCCCCTATACACATACCCAGATAGCTCCGGTGGAGCTACTATACTAAAAAGAGAAGTGCAGCTGAGACAGTGTGAGCGACAAGACAGGCTAGCTGCCCCTAGCACAGTCCCGTTCAAGACGTTAGTTATGAGCTTGGGGTAGGTAGCCTGTTCTGCCTCTTGCACTTCCACTGCTACACTTCTCTGTTTGGCGTGCTCGCTCGATCAGAGCTTGAGAGGGTATGTTTACCAACCTGGAAGTTACACCTCCAGTTCCGGTGTAAACATGCTCTCATAGTCATTCACGATGGACTCATATAGTATTGTAAGCTGCACCTTCCCATGCTCTTCAGCCACGGTGGTGGTGGTTGTGGGTTGAGAGGGAGATGTAGTAGGGAGGCAGAATGGGAATTGTTCTTTTGGTGGGTAGGGCCAGCTCAAGGAAAGCTCATTTCTGCATTAAAATGTATGTCACTTTTAGACAATGGCGGTCTTGCCTCTTTCCTTCAGGTGACATAATGTTCACAATATAGTCTGCTCCAATGAGTCAGCAATAATTAACTGCAGCTCCCTGCAGAGTTTCAAGACCTGCTAATGGGAGAGGCAAAAGGAGTATCTTGCCACCTGGTTCAGTCCCAAAAGTGAGTTCTTTGCTGTCAGAATACTTGCATGTGTCTCTTTTAAACAACACAGGAATTAGATATTGTGCATGGCATGGCATTGACATCAGATTGATTTGCTAAATAGTTTGGGCCAAATCCTGCTCTAAGATACAAACTAGCAACTCCACCGGAGTGAATGGGAGTTGAATACAAGCATCCAAGACCAGAACTGAAAACACAGGGCCTGCTCTGGTAACCCTTTCTCACATGAGTAATCCCATTGAAATGGTCAGGACTTCTCATTTGAATAAGGTCCTTTAATCTATTGAGCTATGCTATAGTGCTTTTGCATTGGGATATATTCAAAGAAAAGCTTGATTTTGCTATTATGGGTGAATCCTGTGTTGGTCTCTGCAATGTCCATGTCTTCCTATTCTTGAGAACCAACACTATTCACAGAATTAAATCAAAGGTGATTTTAACTGGTATCAGGGAAAACAAGTTAAATGTTATGGTCAAATTGTTTCTCGTTATTGTCTACTTCCTGATATTTATACTTTCCTGATAAATGCTTAATAGTGACAGCTTTAAGAAAACAGTGAGTCCATATCCTGCCCCCTCACCTCAAAATGAAACATTTGAAATATTTTAAAAAGAACATTTAGAATATTTGGAATAATTTCTCATGTTACCCCTTTTTTGTTTAAACATGCTTAAAAGAGAATAAATCAACTGCAGACATTGCAGGGAAAGGTTTAATAGGACAATTGTGCTTTGTGATATTTGCATTGAATGGCACATGCTAAACACTGTCAATTTTATGAATTCATAAACATTAGTATTCTTTTTCCCTCTGCCTCAAATAAAACGGTATCATCCTCTCTCATCTGTTTTCTACATTATAATATTTTATCGGCAGTATTATGGTTGCTTTTTGCTTTCTCTAAGCTTCAGTTTCAGTTCTTAAATGGTATGCACTTATGTTCTGCCTTGCATGGAATATTGTAATTCATGACTCTTCTATCTCTGACCCTAAAGTGTGTTCATGTAGTACAGATTTACTGCTGAACATGTGTTAACCTTTGGGTTGCTGAAGATGCATATAGCTGCACTCTCCAGCAGTTATGGCAAGGAGGGAGGGAGGAGCAAAATAAAAAAGGACAAGCAGTCTGATGGTTAACTGGCTCCAAGATTCATGCTCCTGTTGCTCTAATTTTGACAAAAGTACATTGGCTTCCTGTGAAGCAGAGGATTGAATTTTAAACCTGGTATTTGCAGACCAAGCACTATATGACTGAGGGTCCAGCTCTCTAGAAAGACTTATTAAAAGTCCCTCACATCCTCTTTGTTCTCTTGAAAATCATCAGCTGTCTCAGCCGCCTACTGTCGCTTCCTGTGGCTCATGGACTACTGTCACTTTTATGTTCACATTTCCTGTCTATGGAACATTTTATCCTTTAATTTTAGATCATGTTCTTCATTAGTTTCAGAAAACAGCCATTTTTCTGCAAACAAGCATATGGATGAAATTTCTGATGTTATGTTCATTTACTATATCAGCACTATTCTTTATAGTTATGCTTAGCTCTGGATTTTCATTTAATCTTACATACGACTTTTATACTGTTGCCATTATTACTCTGTCAGGTTTAAAGGGCTTTTGAACAGTATTCCTTTTCTTATAATTATTGCTTACTAATTTATGACTTTGGTTAGTGAATTATTCATGAACTGATCAACATTTTCATCAGGTGGATTCATTATTGGTGAGTATTCACCAAATAGTTCTGATAAATCATTTTTCAGCCCAGGGGGTGTTTGTGCACTGTTGGCTTCAATTATTTTACTCATCATTATCCATGTTGCAAGGTTGGTCACTAACAGAAGGTCACATACTAGCACCCTGCAATTCCACTGATACACCCTGACAGCCAGACCAGGTGGATAGCTCAGACCTAGAATTATATAAGTTTGTGTGTCTCTGAGAAGAGAAAGTGAGGGTTGGAGAAAGTGGTCCTACAGGGAGAAACCTTAGGAAAAGCTACACTCTGGAGGAAGCTCAGCCTAAGATTTGTTGGTTGTAATTGAAGTTAACAATAAAGGAAAAATACAGGAAGTGAGAGTTGGGGGCTTTTGCAAAAGGCACATTGTCCGCCTATACCAAAAGAAGGATAGGAGACACTTCATATGGATTTAATCAAGCCGCAACCTTATTATTAGATGTCTGGGACCTGGAAGATGAAAGCGTACAGTGCAGGCAACTCCATGTTCATTCAAATAACTGCCTGGGGCTTCCATCAGCCTCCCTTCCTTTTCCATACAGGTCCCCCAGCTAACTGATGGCGGGGACCTTACCACCCCTTGCAGGACGGTAAAGGTGGGCCATAAGAAAGGGGAGTTGTCTGCCTGCCATACAAGTCATAGGAGCCCTGAGCCCCACCCCATCCCCTGCTCTGTTCCTTTAACCAACACCTCCTTTTAAAGCCTTTTACCAGGCCATTTACCTGGTCACTGGATGTCTTCCCTATGGAGTACTTGTACTGACATCCATCACACACTTACAAAATGAGTTGCAACATATAGACTACCCTCTTTCCTCCTCACCATAATAAGTCGCCACTCTGGAACCTGCTCTGGGGAAGGCGAAAAATCCCCACTCCACCGAAGCCAATCTGATGGTGAGGGGAAAAACTTATTCCCAGCCCCGCTAAAAAGCAGTGACTATTGCAATGCCCACAGCAGTACTAAGTAATCTGATATTCACCACCTCACGGGAAGGGAGGATGGGTGCTGCCTTGCCTGCTCCATGGAGAAAAGGCTTTTAACGCCCCAACCTGCCCCTTTTAGCCCTTCCACACCTATGTTCCCAGGGGATGAGTCAGCATCGCCCATGCTGACCCCTCCACCCTTTTGCAGCAACTTCTGACCTTCCCCTGCCCCAGTAAAGCATTGTTATCTTCCTTTGGCAAGCCCGGACAGCATCTGCTCCCCACCCTTCAGATTTGGTGTGGTCAATTTAGGGATGTCCCAGTCTGTGCCAGGAGTCAAACTGGCTCTTAGCTGCCGTTAGATAGCCTCCGACTTGCCTCCTCATGGTCCCTGAGCCAGCCATTTTGCTGTTTACTTCAGTGTGAGTATGTTCAGGCCCATTAGGAAGCTATTCTAATAATGCATAAAGCCTCATTGGTTTCAGTGGGACTTAGTCCATTATCAGCACAATACCCCTGTAATGTGTACTTTGTGTGTATATGTTAACCGTGATACCACTGAAAGAAGCAGTTGGAATGTCCTGTCAATTGGTATTAAAGATGACATGAAAAACGTGTTACAGCCGTAGAAGATGTAATGCATATAATTGTTAATTTGTATTCTACTTCCTGCTTTCCTTTTGGTGCTGGGGCCTGAGGCCTTCTGATTCTGAGCCACATTCTGTAATCACTTACACCATGGTAAATCCAGAGTAACTCCATTAATACATTTGTCCTCCCATTAAATATGAATGTTGGTTTTACACTGATGCCTATGAGCAGAAAATTCCAGCCTTTGGTCCGAAGGGAGTTAATACTAAAACTGCAATTATTGAAAGTATTTGTTGCAGCTTTTGAAGGAGTCCTGCCTCTAGATCAAATTCTAGTTCTGCTCAATAGCTGAAACAAAGCTTCATTTAGAACCATGCAGCTTGGAATATGAATTTTCTAACCTCTATCCTCTCTCACAAACATTTCAGAGGCAAGTAAACAATCTTCCAATTGCATTCACTCTTGTGTGATGCCAAATCATTCCCCTTCAAATCCTATGTTGCTGTCTAGCACCTTTAAAAACATATCTTCTAAAGCCACAAGGACAAATGATGTGAAAGGAGATAGACAGCCAAACCATTATAAAAATACATTGATGAAAAATATAGGGGTACATTTGTTAAAGGTATAAAAACAAAAAAACTAAAGAATGAAACAAGAAAGAGAAAACACAATGAAATGTGGGCCAGATCCTCTGCTGTATAAAGGCAGGATATCTCCAATAAAGTTAATGGAGCTAAGCTGATTAACACCAGCTGAGGATCTGACCCCTGGTTTCAATAGGCTCATTTCCTCAACCTGGAGCACTGCATACACTAAAGAACTAATGCTCTTTTTTTTTTGTATTCCTCTCTTTTCCTACTAATTTTGGAACCTTTAAAATAATTGAATTTGCCATAATAATCTAGATATTTTGGTGGGATATTTATGACTTTATTGTGCATCTTTTCTTATTTTTTTAAAAAATAATCTCTTGTGCTGTTGAGAAGATTTACAATCAAAGCTCTGCACAGTGTAGAACAAGTGTTTTTGTAGAACTGGAAATTGCCAAGGACTGAGCTGCAAGTTCTTATCCAAGCCTCTAGTGATGGCTTCAGAAAAAAACTAATTCTCCAAGTGTTTTTTTTTCCTTATCGTTTCAGAATGCAATTTTTCTTTATAACCAGTGAAACTGATCCCATTTATAGCATGATTTAGGGCTTGTAGTAGACTCAACTTACAGTGTGGTATGTTCAGCATTCGTGAGTCAGGGCTTAAATTCAAACTTTAGTCACTGGTTAAGAAGGCAGAAAAATCTGCTGACATAAATTAGATAAACCTTACTGCCCATATTAAAAACAAACAAACAAAAAAACCTCTTTTAAAACTCAACAACATCAGTTTGCTAAATAACACCAAGTTAGGCCATAATAGCATTAGAGATTTGAACAATTATTTCAAGAGTTCATAGCTATCTAATCAGTTTTACTCTTTATCTCTTGCTGAGCTGTAAAATATTTCATATCACACAGGTTATTTATTCAGAATACTGCAAGCAGGCTTTTACTCTATTTAATTCTATTATATTACATTAGAAGGAAATGGGCTAGGAAATAAACAGTAGGACAGGCATGAACAAATGTCACAGCTCTCTATTACAAATGGAAATTGTTATGCTTACATTTATGTTGGTGTGGGGGAGGTGGGAGCCAATTCCTATTCAGCTTACAACCAGTTCCAGTGGTAACTAATCATTAAAATAAATAGATATGCATAATTTTAATTTTAGTGCCATTAAGCATCCTCCTCTCAGGGAAAATAACAGATGAACTGTAAGCCTTCACAATAAGATGAGAAATAGGGCATCCATTTGTCTACAGGCAAATGAGAAGGTAGCCAAATCTCCTTGCCTGGGGAATTTTAGAGCTATGGATAAATTTATATTTCCATGAAGGGAGGGATTGGGGGGATGGCAAAATAGACTTCTAAGCACACAACTAAAATCTCTGGCTGTAGATGTAGAGTTAATATTGCAGGTAATTGAGTAGCTACAGCAAAGCCAAAACATCACTTGTGAAAAATCAGATTTTGTAAGTTCACATGGAAGAAGAATATGTATTTTTTTTCTTGCTACTCATTTTTCATGAGGGAGAAATGATCATTTTTGTATGTGAATATTCATGAAGGGTTAAATATGCCCTGGACACACATAGCTTGGGTAACTGGGCTTATGCAGATGAAATGCTTGATGGCTAGAACAGCCATTCCACACTCTTCATTTGGACCACCAACAGCTCCCTTATATAAGTTTTGGAAAAAAATTGCATTTGCATCTCTTGGAGACCAGCAAATCATATGTAACCATAGGAGTGAGCTGTCATATAGTAGGACAAATCTGTTTTTTGCTAATCAGAGAAAGACAGCAGATAATACCTGCTCATATATTTACACAGGTAATATGAGAGCAGAAGCCTATTAGATAATGGGAATGAAGTCTTGTATCTCACCAAGAGAATGATATTAAAAATAGACGTCAGATGTTGCCAAGAAATTAATCGAAATGCAGAAAAGCAGAATGGACTCATAGTTAAGGAATAGAATTCAGGAGTCTGGTCCAAAGGCTGTTTGAAGTCATTGAGTTTTGGAGCAGGACTCAGGAGATCTGGAGTCTGTCTCCAACTCTGCTATGGACACTGATTGTGACCACAGGCAAGTCACTTAACCTCTATGAGCCCCTCTTTCTCCATATGTAAACTGGGACTAGTACTACTTAAATACTTCATATGGCTTGCATTAATGTTTATAAAGAAACCCAGTAGTATTATTTATAAATTAATTAAATACTCATTAAATTGCACACAAAAACCATGCTAAAGAATTTTAGTATTGCAAAATCAAGCATTCAAAAGTTTAAGTCACCATGCACCCTTAATTCCCTTCCCACCCGCCATCATGATACAGTCAAATTATACAATCATATACTGTTTTTTCCACAGGACACCTGCCTCTTTTAGTGCAGGGTGGATGATGTCCAGGGAATGGGAACTATTTAATATTTCTTCTTAATCTTATTATTCAAGGTATGGGCCTAGTCCTTTATTTATTGCACACCATCCAAATATTGTACTCAGTAGAGAATTCTGTATTTCCTTGTGGGCTTTTTTATGACTCTCATCACTACAGTAGCTGAGTGCTTCACGAACATTAATGAATCTATCTTTACATCACCCACCTTTTACAGATAGGGCAATACACCAAAGAGATTAAGGTAGAAATTGTAAAAAGTATTGACTATTTGAAACTCAGAGGGCCTGATCTTTAAGAGTACATAGTGCCATGTGGTCTGGAGTGGCTCACAACTGTGAGTGCCAACTTAAGGGCAGACGGTGAAGAAGCTGGGCAAAACCCCCAAACTGGTTGTATGTTCTATGATTAGATTTCACCAGCCCAGTATCAAGTGCAGACTCCTAAGGCACTATAACAGTCTTACCCTGGAATCACAGTCTCCTTGGGCATTCCCCTGTGCAGTGCCATTCAGGCAAGCTGGACTATGTGATAGATGGTCACTTTACAACAATATACAGGTTATTCCTAATCCCAAAGGACCGGTAATTTATCCCATGTGATTTGTACTCAGATCTCACACCAAAGATGATGTCTGTAGCCAGTCTTGTAATAAACTAACTAAAGATTTGTTTACCTTGTAAATAGCTCATCTCTTTTCTTAGTTAAAATAGAAACACACACACAAAAATAAGTTACAGCCTTAGATTAAAAAAGCAGCTCTAAATATTCTTTAAGGCTGATCCATACCAAGCAGCTTATGTTTAGGAATCTTTGCCTCTCAGAGTCCAGACAGCATAAAGATCCCAGTTTCTCCTTGTCAGGGATTTTTGATCCCCTTCACCCCAGAATCCAAGCTGATTGGATGCATTCATGTGCAGGTCTCCCCTTCCCGGAGGGAGTGAGGAATGCCATCAACAAGGTCTCTGTCCTTTGATGCTATGAAACGCCTCATTTCCTGTCAGTGGGCCATCTTGTGTGAGTTACACAGGTAAAGGTTTACAATGCAAACACGCAATATAACTTTATACTATGGGGTTGTCATAAAAATAAAGGGAAGGGTAACAACCTTCCTGTATACAGTACTATAAAATCCTGGCTGGCCAGAGGCACGATATCCTTTTACCTGTAAAGGGTTAAGAAACTCAGATAACCTGGCTGGTACCTAACCAAAAGGACCAATGAGGGGACAAGATACTTTCAAATCTAAGTGGGGGGGAAGGCTTTTGTTCTGTGTGCTTGCCGGAGAGAGATCAAGAAAGCAAGCAATCCAACTCCATTAGAATTAGTAAGTACTAGCAAGGAAATGTGTTTGTTTACTTTTGTTTTGGCTTCTGATTTTCTCTGTGCTGAGAGGAAGGTGTATTCCTGGTTTTCTTTTTGTAACTTTAAAGTTTTTGCCCAGAGGGAAATCCTCTGTGTTTTAAATATGATTGCCCTGTGAGATTAGCTTCCCTTCTAATTTTACAGAGGTGCTTCTTTTACCTTTTTTCTTTCTGATAAAGTTCTGTTTCTCTTAAGAGCCTGACTGATTTCTCTATGGTCCTAAGACCCAGGGGTTTGGGTCTGTGATCACGTTGTAACCAACTGGTTAAGATATTATTCTCAAGCCTCCCCAGGAAAGGGGGTGTAAGGGCTTGGGGGGTATTTTCCATAATAGGAACTTCAAGTGGTCCTTTTCCTGTTTCTATGTTAAATCACTTGGTGGTGGCAGCATACCCTCCAAGGGCAAAGAGTTTGTGCCTTGGGGAAGTTTTACCCTAAGCTGATAGAAATAAGCTTAGGGGGTCTTTCATGCAGGTCCCCACATCTGTACCCTAAAGTTCAGAGTGGGGAGGGAACCCAGATGGGGTACAGATATTAAGGACCCTACCAAATTCACGGCCATGAAAAATGCATAATGGACCATGAAATCTGCTCTCCCCCGACCTGCTCCATGAAATATGGTATTTTATGTGCTTTTACCCTATACAATACTGATTTCAAGTGGGAGGCCAGCCTTTCTCAAACTGGGGGTCCTAAAAGGGAGTTGCAGGAGGGGGGTCACAGAGTTATTGGGGGTGGGTGGGTGGGTGGGTTGTGGTATTGCTACCCTTACTTCTGTGCTGACTTCAGAGCTGGGCGGCCAGAGAGCGGCAACTGTTGGCCAGGTTCCCAGCTCGTAAGGCAGCATCCCACCAACAGCAGCACAGAAGTAAGGGTGGCAATGCAGTACCATGCCACCCTTACTTCTGCATTGCTGCCTTCACAGCTGGGCGGCTGGAGAGGGGTGACTGCTGACTGAGGGCCCAGCTCTGCAGGTAGCGGCACAGAAATAAGGGTGGCAATACCATACCATGCCAGCCTTACTTCTGCATTGCTGCTGGTGGTGGCTCTGCCTTCAGAGCTGGGCTCCCGGCCAGCAGCCACTGCTCTGCAGCTGCCCAGCTCTGAAGGCAGCAGCGCAGCACAGAAGTAAGGGTAGCAGTACCGCACCTCCCCTACAATAACCTTCTGACTCCCCCACCCCTCTTTTTGGGTCAGGACCCCTACAATTACAACACCATGAAATTTCAGATTTAAATTTATGATTTTGAAAGTTCTATGACTGTGAAATTGACCAAAATGGACTGTGAATTTGGTAGGGCCCTACAGATATTATAAGTAGGATTAGTACATGCAGCATCCTACAAGCATTCCATAAAGTCGAAACACATTCTTCTAACACTAATATCTATTTTAACTCTACTAACCCAAATCAGGCCTGAGATGTCTCAAGCTGAGTCCTTAGAAAATAAAAGACACACAGTGACAACTTGTGAAAAGTTTGGTTTAAATGACTCACCCACATCACATAGAAACTCTGTGACAGAGACAGGGATAGACTCAACCTATCCAGGATGGCATTAAACTACCTTAACACTGAGACTATCCTTTCTCTTCCTGTAGTTCCCCGCCTCATTTACTACAAATCTTCCAAATTTTGCAACAAATGAGGCAGGGATCTTAAACAATGGCCCAATTCATCTCCAGAACACCATCCATTTGGTGCACTGAATGAGGTGAGGTCCTGTTGAAAAAGTAGAATATGATCATGCAATTAGACTGTACCGTAATGCATATGTACAAGAGGGCTGCATTAAGGTTGCATAAGGCATTTCCTAATTTGAATGCTTGATTTTGCAGCTATATCATGCTTTTAACAGGTTTTAATGTAATTTTCTAGATTTTTATAAAAGCAAAGTAAAACCTAAAAACCCCAGCAATTCCATTATGTGGACTCATTCTGACACCACATGAATCCTCATGAAGTTTTGGACCTTTAGGCCCACAGCACAGATCTCTACCACTTCCCCTACTGGAGAAATCGGTAGAACTGGTAGGTTGTTATCCTCTTTATGGGCCAGATGCTATAGGAAAATGAGGTACACATTTTGCCAAGAGGTTTCATAGCTATTTTGCTGGATAGCAGAGGAATGTTGATGCTCAAGAATCCTGTGTTCTATTTCTGGTTCTGGAGGGGAGGGTTTGTGATAGATACTGATATTTCTGTATTCTCCCCTACAGCCTGAACTATTCTCCATCTGCTCTTCATCCCTCTGCATTCAAGTCAGGCTGTTTTCTCCTCCTGAGTGTTTCTTGGGGCACTGAGGTCACAAGAGAGATGATCTCTCCCTGATCTCAGTTCTGGTGCCCTGTAGGTGCCCCTGGTGCCCTCTCCCTGCCCTCAGTTCTGGGTCCTAATAGCCAGAAGGAGCACTTCTCAGATACAGGCTGGAGCATGCTCAATGAGCTATGAGAGGATGGAGCAGGAGCTTGTGCAGTGGAATGTTTGGAGAATTTTACTACCAGCCTCTAACAAGCTTCTACTGAGCATGTGGAAAAGGTGGTTTTCAGAGATTTATTACTGAGCCACATTTGGGTGGATTTTCATATAGATAGCAAAATTCACTTCTCCAGTACTTAGGCAACCTTCACTACAAGCATTGGTACCAGCTTTACACTACTGTAACTAATACTATAATTACTCTTCATTTTTGTCAGTTGTTGAATTTGTTGAAATGGTTATCAGTGGCTATAAATGTATTGCATATATATTCTGTTAAAATGATTAAGTCAAAAGAGGAAGATTAACCTATCCATAAAAGGCACGTTTCCCATTATAGCCTCAATGCAGTAGACCAAGGATTCTCAAACTCCATTGCACTGTGACCACCTTCTGACAACAAAAATTACTGCATGATCCCAGGAGGGGGGACCAAAGCCTGAACCTACCTGAGCCCTGCCACCCTGGCTGGTGGTGGTGGCAGCCCAAGCTCTGCCAACCTGGGTGGGGGGACCGGTAACCTGATCCCCACCACCGAGGGCTGAAGCCCTCGGGCTTTGGCTTCTGCCTAGGGGGGTGGGGCTCGGGCTTCGGCTTCAGCCCCGGACCCCACCAAGTCTAATGTCAGCCCTGGTGATCCCATGAAAATGGGGTTGCAACACACTTTGGGATCCCAACGCACATTTTGGGAACTTCCGCAGTAGACCATCCCTAGTCAACAAATAAACTTAAGTGCATGCTTAATCGTAAGCATGTGCTTAAGTCCCTTTGACTTAAGTGCTTTACTGGATATGGATAATCTTAAGTACCTGTTTAAATGCTTTGTTGAACTGTGGTGTATGGGAAGAGTCCATTGCATCTGGATGCAAACAGTTCAAATAGATTGGTTGGGAACTGGTCAACCTGACATACACACTGTTAACTATATGGCAGAGATCGCCACTAATGATAGTATTCTCCTGAGCTTTATTGCTGCCATCAGCTACTTGAGTCTTCTGTCTTTACACATTTCTGTTTTCTTCTTCCTAGAGAGAAGCATATACTAGAAAAAGATTTGCCTTAGTCATGTTTTGTTTTCATAAAGTCATGCTAAATTTTCTCACAGTCAGGCAAAACAGGATCAATCCATATACATTTCTTGACTTCCCTCTTCTCCATTCATGACAGCAACATAAAAGAGCATAGGGGATAGGGGGGTAGTATCCTTCATTCATTCTCTTTTCTGTCAGTTTGGGTCTCTTAGATCCTGGTTGAGGAAAACATCCTTATTCAGGAAAACACTTGAGCATATGATTTTAAGTGCTTTATTGAACTGGGGGTCTTAGGGCCCTGTGTATTTTTTGTAGGATTTACATGTCTGTAGAAAGGATTCTGAGGTAAAACTAAACAACTGAAGTGAATATTGTGTAACTTATAAGGAAACTAATAATGCATCTGCTTTTGTCAGCCAAGAACTTGAGTAACGGGTATATAATTAAAAAAATATGGTGTTAAATTCTGCCTTAAATTACACCTCTGCAGTCATATTGGTCTCACATCAGATTTACACCAGTGTAACACTTGACTTCAGTGGATTAGTATCAAGCTCATTCAATCCCATTTATCATGTCTAGTGAATATATAGCTACTCATTGTTTATATGGAAAGAATATATAAACAAAGAGCTAGATCCTCAGCTGGTAATTAATTTTAGCTCCACTGAGTTCAGTTGAGTGGCCACAGTTTATATTAGATGTCGATCTGGTCCAAAAAAATCTCTTGAATTAACCCTCCAAAATTTTAAGCATGTTCAAAATTTAGATCTGAATGTTGTGGCTGTAAACACTAACATAAATAATAATTAAATAAAACATATTTGTTGAATAAATACAACTCAGTAAAGCCATATGTTATAGAGACTTTTTAAAAAGTACTACCAATGTGGCCCTCTAAAGAGACTTTTTCTTTCTTTAATTCTATTGTAATTTTAAAGGTGAGACAATATATGCGGTATGATATATGCAGTATTCCTTATCTCAGGAGCCTAAGTTACAAATAAACACTGCTATCACATTGGCTTCTGATCACCTCTTTATGGCTAAATTTAAGATCACTAGTTTTTTTATTTATTTGCTACATAGTGTAAATATTAACATCATTTATTTTCACTGACATTTTTATGTGACTAACAAGGCTGTGAACATAATTACATGATGTTCTGAAGTTGTTAATTCCACCAAGTTCATTTGTGATTGCATAGGAATGTTGTTGATTATGATGGTTACAAATTAACTTGTGGATTGTAATGAATTTTATTCACAGGGAATTGCAATGATCTCCGCATTACTGCTGCATAGTTTTTTAGAGGAGTCTTTATTTAACATTTATTAATGTAGCCACATCCTCTAAAATGTTGTCTAGACAAACATATGTTTTCAATTATAATCATTCAAAAATAATAGGAATGAAAGAAAAAGAACATTGTTTTTGCACATTTAGTTATGCAAAAAGAAGGTAAACCTTTAAAAATGACCTTCATTATCACTACATTCTCCTCGGAAATTTGAGGAGAGCTGTGGAAGTTGTTAAAGGTAAAGTAATTAACATTACCAATAGATATCTATATTTTTATATGCTTAATTTTTTTTCTGACAGGTTTTGTTTTCGTAACACACACCATCTTGAAGATGAGTTAGCACATACGTCTGAAGCTTCATCTTCACTTTCTTATATACACTTTTATTTTCATTACAAGAGTATAAGAAGATAAATCAACAGGACAAAATCAATTCATACTTTTTGATTATTAAGACTGTATTGCAAATGAATTCAATTTCCTGAAAATTGAAGGTTTGAAAAAGTCAGACTTTTTTTTTTTAATTTTAAAATAATGGGAGTAGAAAATGAATTACTCCCTGCAGCAGCCTTAATTGGTATAGACTTAGGTGTTATTTTTCTTTTCATAATATGTATGCACTTGTGAAGCCTGTGTTTTTATTCTGCATTTCCATGTCCTCTATTGTTTAACTTCTCAAATCACAAACACCTGACAGCCGCCTGGTCGGGATTGTAACCCCCTTCAGAGCCTGGAACATACTGTTGAGTGCACATCCATCAAAATGGCACTGGAAGAACAAGAGGAAGGATGCTGTGCCTTAATGAAACTTTAACAGCAGTGGAAATGCTTTCAAAGGGTTTGTCCCTGGGTATAACACAAGAGAAGTTAGCAAATTGGTTCCCTTTTTCATTTATCATTTGTCAGGCCTTCAAATGTATTGTTTTAGTTCCATATTTTACACCATATTATATAATCAGGACTCAATTGCCCATTGTGTTACGCCAGTGCAAAACTGGGGTAAATCCATAGCTTTCAGTGAAAATTCACTAGTGTAAAATTAATGCAAAGCCGTGGAGAATCAGTCTCTCATTTTCTAGATTTGAGCAGAGGAGGTTACGGATATTTAATTTTAGTCTTTTAAATATTTAATCTTCTTTCCTGAGCAGATAAACTTGAGAAATAAAAATCACTTGAGAGAAATATCTGTTTGCTATTTCCCACCTTCTGTTGTATTATTGAACTTACTCTTTATAGGATACGTATTTGGGTTTGTTCCTTTCAAGATATAATATAGTATATAACTATTTCTTCATCACACATACTTCATCCTGGAGATAAGTGAACCAGTTCTGAAATATTCAAATATGTGCTGAGGTAGTCAGAGGATCAAGAGTGAAAGAAAATATAAGATTCCTGGTCCCTTTGTTTTAATTTTAATACATATTCTCTAACAAAAAATCATAAGAAAACAAAGTGTGTTTCTGTGGAATCTAGCTACCCTTCAAAAAACTATCCCACTCTCTTTACAAAACTTCAAAAACAAAACAAAAAACATCACAAATTATAGAAAATTTGGAAAAGAACATTAAAGAATCTATCAGTTTCCTATAACCCTTCATTACTTAATATCATGTCATTTTCCAAGGATGTAGATATCTGGGAGCCCTCCAGATATAAGTTCCTAAGATGTTAAAGCCAAGAGTTATAAAATATGCATGCTAGGTGTTTTTTGTTTCTGTAAGAGTGGCCTATGACCTTTAATCCTAATCCTTCTGCCCTTCTGCATTGGAGATTTAAGACTAGACTCCCCCCGCCCCCCAAAAAATGTTAGGGTCTGAAATCCATAATTAGGAATCTATATAAGTAGCCTGATTTTTTTCTTTTTTTAAAGCCATTCAACTAGCAGTTCCCACTGATGTTAGATGGTCCAATGCCACATCAGGGTCCTAGCACTGTTGAAAGACAGGCCAATTATTAGTACTGATTTAGGAGTGTAACTTTAGGCTTCTATTTTTGAAAACTTTGACCCAACTTCTACATGCACATGTACTAGGATTAAAAGCCACAGACTACTGTGGCAAAAATGTATGCCTTTATGCCAACTTTCCAAAGTTGTGATAATTCTCACAAACTCAGTTTTAAAATAAACAAGGAAAAATAATACTATGGTTTAAAAATAATATTGCCATTTTTCATGAACATTCAAAAATGTAAATGTATCTATTCTTTATCCCTTTGAAGAATGAGTTACGGAACCTCTATAGTAGCTCAATCTCCAGTGTAGCTCTTTTTTAACTCTCAGCACTTTCTCCTCAGTTTTTCCTCTTTTCTCAAAGCCTTATTTTCTCCTTCCTAAGAGTTTTTTGCTCTTCTCAACTCTTTGTTCCCTCCCTTTGTTCAGTTTTCTTTATTACCTCGAATTTCCTCTGCTTCCCCATCTATTCTGTTTTCTCCTCTATCATTTTTGTCTTTGAGTTCCTCTTCTCCCAATCTCCTCTTGCTCTTGCTCTCATTCTTCTTTTGACATGATCTGTTAAATCATCTTAGTTCCTCATTCTCCTAATTTGTTGTCTCTTCTTCATCCACTCTAGTTGTTTTTCATACTTACATACACATTTTTGTCTCTCTGACCCTCACTCACATTCTATCTTGACTCTTTGTGAAGGTTTTTTTGTTTGTTTGTTTCCTCTTTGTACTCTGCTTTCGACCCAGTCACTGTAAACACTGCCAGACATCACTGATAGCAATTTTAAAATCAATCCCAGCATGCGAGTTTCTCATGCATAGTTATGTGTGACTCTATTTTAACTACACACATGATCATATGACTCTCACTGTGGTGCCTTTCCATTTCTATGGTAACACTGCATATGTACCATTTTAGCTTGATGAAGCACAACACACCTTTTGGCAAGCAAGCCCCCTCATTGGATCAAAGTAAACATGATACTTCAGAGAAACTAAACAACCACGTGTAAGTACTGGCATCCCCAGCCAAGTTCAAATCTTGGAGGAAGAGGATTTGCTCTTGTGTTTCTACACTCGTTACTTGAATAAGGCAAATCCTACAGATTGAAAAATTATAAAGGATTATACTTTCATGAACATTAACTATATTATTTAAAATTACCCAAATGATAGCACTAGAAATTGAAGTAATCTACTGCGTGCACCAGTAAAGTCTTTACTGAAGATTAATGTTACTGCATTATTATGATAATGCAAGTTTTCCATCTTTATGGGGAAGGATGATATTATGGATAAGACTAGAACCAACAAGATGTGGTTTCAGTTCCTAGCTTTGCCTCATACCTAGTGCAGGTGTGATAAATGTGGGGGTGCTCAATAATGAATATTGGTCTGTATCCCAAAGTGTTATTTATGCACAGGATTTCTGAGATGGTGTGTTGGAGTGTCATGGAGGTCAGACAGTTTGAAACTTTTCTCCATGGGTACTTAGTCACAAGACCAGTGATTGCAAGCCACTGAGGCTGAGTGGGTCTAAGTGCTGAGCAATGGAACAACCATCTCAGGGGTATTATACTATGTGGCTTGGCTAGCTGACTGGGAAAAAACACTCTGGGGCAGAAGGGAGATTGTTACAGGGTCACTGTATGAAAAGGCTATTGGGCACTATGGTAACTGGGTCCAGACACTTGTGGTGGGAGGGGAAAGGGGACAAATGGGAAGGAGGCAGGATACTGTGAGATAAACAAGTTTCTCTGAGAAAGTGGGGAACATACTAGGTCCAGGCCTACACTATTTCTGATATAACTTATTGCTCAAGGGGATTTGATGAGGAGAGATGTATGATTGACATAGCTGTGCCAGCAAAAGCCCCTAGTGTAGAGTCAGTTATAGTGGCAAAACTATGCTTTTGCTGACATAGGTTATTTTGCTTGGAGGAGCTAAAATAAGCTATGCTGGCAAAAGTACAGTTTGATTGTAAGCTCTCAGTATGTTCCTGTACAGCCAGAAGCACAATGGGGTCCTGGTCATTTTTGGTGGCTTTTATCCACAATTGTAATCCTAACACTAAAAATAATTTTTCCAACCTCAACCCTGACCTAGATGCAAAAATATTAGGGGTAAGAATGTAGCTCAGTCTCCTTATTCTGTGAGGGTGCTAAGAAGGGTCATAAATTAGAGTCTTTTCAATGATATGGATACTGTATACTAGGAACTGGACTTACTAAATATCTGTCCGTTACTAATGAGTTTGGCCATTACTTGCTTGGGGAAGATTTGAGAAGTGAAAAAGCTCTGTTTTGCATTACCAGTTTCCTAAGCTATTCACATGCTTTTTTGCTCCATAATAATAACATAGTGAGAGCTAAACCTTTTCCTTCTCTCAAAAGATAAGGTTAAATGGACTAGTAAGATTTTACCAATACAGTACAGTATATTGGTCTTTCTACAGCTAAGCCACTTTAGATTGTTAGCGCATTAGCTCTCATAAGGTGTTTGGGTCTACTTTGATGGGAGAATTCCAGAGAAAACTCAGCTGCTGCAGGAAATGGTGCTGGTAAATCAGTAGCTGTCACTCTTCTTCCTGAGCTGCTAGGAAAGCAATCCCTCTGTGCAGTGTTGGGGGCACTGAGTACCGGCAGTGCCATCTATCACAAAACTAGACCTTGACCACTCATGGCCATTAATGATCTCACAGGAGAAGGCAATATTAATCTGGCCAAATTCTAATTCTAGTCATTTTACTTTTTCTAAAATGTGTCACTTCCTCTCCTATTGGGAGAAACTGCCAGTGTAGAATGGCTGCCATGTTTCACATCAAAGCTGACTGCATTTCAAGTTAGGGTGCATGAAATCTATGAATAAAAATCTAAATTATCATTCCACTACCTGCCTTAGTTGCAGGATATATGTATGGAATGGGGGGAAAGCATCCACTTCCAGGATAGAGAATGGCTCTACCACAACAATGGCTCTCCTGGTTCCTCCTCAGCCAGCCCCATGTAGTCCCCAATTCCTGGCGTGCAAAGAGCTCCAACAAAAAAGTGTTCATTTAACCTGTTAGAGAAAGTGTGCTCGCCCTATGCACCCAAGGAACCCTGATCACCCCTATGCAGCTAAAGTGCACTGTATCCATGGTTGCAGGTACATGGGGAGGAGTGGGCCACAGATGTTTCCCAGAACATGTAAAGTCCTTGATTATCCTTCTGAATTAAAAATGAGATGTATAATTGTACTATAGTATAAAGAATAAGGTTTTGTTGGGATGATAAAGATCTAGGAAAGATATTAACCACTGAACAGTCTTAGGGTACGCTGCAAATGAAGATATTTTGGGACCTTTACCTATTTTGACAAAGGCTTAGAACTCCAATCCCTCAGGTCCCTTTCCATAGCTATGACTGGCTAAACATTCATTAAATTTAAAGCCTGTGAATGGATCAACAGGTGAAAGAACTGGGGTGTGCTCTGATCATGCTCATGGAAAACACTAGAGGCCAGGTGGCTTCTGTGTGCACCGCTAAGGAACAAGGCCACTATCATTGCAGTCCTTTTGGTATAGTGCAGGGCCTGCTTCCTCCATGCACCCATGAGGCTGCACTGTGACCTAAAGTTGAGGCATATCCATGGCCCTAGCCTGTGGAGATGCTTGGAGATATAGGAAGAACAGGGCCCAACTTCCTAAGAGATGGTGCAGTGCAGTCCCCCTTTTTCATCAAATCATTCATGGAGAGATTGAGTCTCCCTGGAGTACAGCCCCCTTCAGAGTCACCCCTGGACTAGTGCAGCTCCATGTTGCTCCTAACTCAGGCCAATGTCTAAAGGCCACATTTTGGCCCCAAATAAATAGGTGAAATATAAAAGTATGTTTCGTTATATCTACAGCCATGGAAATTACATAATAATATAACTTGTTCTTCAGGACAGGGACTATATCTTTATGGACTTTCCCTAAGTATAAAAGCAATGTAAAATAAATAATAATTATGATATTTTTTGGAAAAAAACACCCAGATTTTAATGTGTCCCAATCACAATGAAACATGGCAAAATGTAATGAGATCTATTTTAGTTCTGAATGAATGATATGGTAGTCCTGGAGATACAGTATCTTTGATTTTTGTTTTCACATTATGTTCTTCCCTATCAGTAGACAGAAATTCTTTCACTCACTGTTTGCATTATTCCACCTTATTCTATGCCTAGACCCCATTCTCTCTTTTAATCCTTTTTCCCCACCTACATTTAAAGAAAATAAACTATGCTCATTTACAACATCTGAGGAGCTAGCCCTTATTCGTTCTCCCTTAGCCTTTATTCTTTACTTCCCTTTCCTAGTCATATCACACTCTGGGGTGCAATCCAGACCAATGAGAGGTTGTGTCACCACTTGTCCTGTAGCTCTGGGTGCCACACAGAGCTTTGCTGTTGTAGCTCCCAACCTGGGCCACTCTCAAAGAGCCTAACATAATGCTGGTTGCACCCTGAGAGTCTGTGTATAGCTACAGCCCTGGCCGAGCAGCTCTGACCTCAGAGCCTGTCAGCAGCACTCTAGTCCAGGGATTGGCAACCTTTGGCATGCGGCCTTCCAGGGCAAGCCCCCTGGCGGGCCGGGCCAGTTTGTTTTCCTGCTGCATCCACAGGTTTGGCTGATCACAGCTCCCATTGTCCACGGTTTGCTGCACCAGGCCAATGGGGGCTGTGGGAAGCGGCGACCAGTGTATCCCTTGGCCCACGCTGCTTCCCGCAACCTCCATTGGTCTGGAGTGGCAAACTGTGGCCAGTGGGAGCTGCAATCGGCTGAACCTATGGATGTGGCAGGTAAATAAACCTGCCTGCCCCGCCAGGGGGCTTATTCTGGTGGGTCGTGTGCCAAAGATTGCTGATCCCTGCTCTAGTCACACATTGGCTTCTACCATCATTGGTTACTATTTGCTGGATGACCCCAACAAATACCCAGTCCCAAATTTCCCCAAAAATGTGTGTTATGCACTGTCCAGCCCTATTCTGGGCAGTTCAGATATGAGAGGTCCATTGCCCCTGTAAAGGGTCCATATCCAACAGTTTAATACTTTAACTGGAGTTACATGACTCTGTGTAAACATGACTCTGGTTTAGTTTATATTAAAATAAAAACAAGTTTATTTAACTACAAAGGGAGAAATTTTAAATGAGTGCAAGTATAAGGTATTAAAGTCAGAAATGGTTACAAGAGATATAAAGATAAAATGCTTACTAGTAGCTAAAATTAACATGCTAGAATTGGTTCAAGGTAAAATCCTTACCTCAGTATCCCAGCAACATGGCTGACCTAATTCTCAGGTCAGGAACTCCCCCAAAGTCAAAGAGCTGGTTCTTTTGTTGTCTTAGGTGTAAGAGAGAGAGAGAAAGATTGGGATTTTTTGCCCCTCACTTTTATAGTCCATTCACCCTTTCAAATGCATTTTTCTGTGGATTACCCCTAGATAAATTTCATTCCGGCTGTGAGGACAGAGATATGGAGTCTCATGGTAAAGGAGGTTCCATGCTGTTGTTGCTAAAATGTAGATCAAGCTGTTTCTGGCCCCTTTCATTTTCAGAGAATGACCACTTGATTGGTGATTGCCCATCAACTGTGATGATACCTGGCTAGAAGCATCAGCTTGCCCTTTGTGTTTGAGAAACCCGTTTATCACCTCCCCAGACTTGTCTGGTAAAAAAAATTCAATTTATGTTAATATCTCTTAATATGCATTTTGTACATATATTACACAAGGTTATTAATGATCAGTGTATTGCTAGTTTTGAAATGATACCTCACAGGGCATATTTTGCACAGAAATTATTACAATATGTGTAGGGTGTGAAGGCAGGGTGCTTTCAGTCACAGTCACTCATCTTCATTCCCAGACCTCTCCTCCCCATAGTCTTCCTTTTCAGTTTTCATCATGCGACCTCTCCCTGTTTTGATCTACCTCACATTTACTAGCCTGGATTTTTCAAGGCAAACTCTTGCTTCCTGACATAGCATCTTGGGAAGCCCTTGCTCAATGAATGGGATTTGCATAGTGATGAGTAAGTTTCAAGACAGGTGTTGGCCTGACCTGGAATTTAATACACATTCAAACTACCAGCCTTCCCAAACCAGAAAATTCCTGTGTTATAACTTTCTGGTTGTCCTTCCCCACAGTACAACTTTTTAAAAGATTGACAGTCTCCTCTCATTGCGGGCTAAGTGAAGCAATGTCTCTCACAGGTGCCTAAGCTAACCTATAAGTAATAGATATTCAACCCGTGAAATATAGTTCAGTCAGACATTACCCCGATAAAAACATAGGGGTGAATACCATAATCCTCCAGTTAAAGTATAATGGAATTCTTATGAGACTATATATGGTAGGCATATAAATATCAAATGAAGTGATGATAATGACAATGGAGATAGTTCGAAATCTTAATATGTAGAAATAATAAATTAATTAAGATTTATTGGCTTGCTTTATATTCTGTTCATATTAGTAAAGTAGAAATTACTGTAACAAAATTGATCTTTTTTAAAATTACCATTATCATTAAGTACTAGTGAGCTTATCAAAATTCATTGTATTTGAGTTGGACTGATATTATGAAGAAAGCAGCAGAATTTTGCAGTGCAGTGGGGAATATTTCAGCTCAAAAGAGGACTCAGAGTCCCATGCTATCTGGTTGGTAGCTTGATTGCAGTAGTATTTCCAATAAAGATGATCTGTATGTACTGTAATAAGTGGGTATGCTTGAACATGGAAGTATCCACCTAGACATGAAAAGATGATTATTTGCCTGCCCACTGGACAAAGGGAAGGAATTAATCTTAACCAACCTTAACTGGAACTATGATTGTCAGAAAAGTAAGTTCCTGCTAGACATGTGTCACATTGAAGTTTGTACAGTTGTAGATGCCTTATCTCACACATCAGGTTTGCTGAGAAGGCTTCCATAAATCTCCCTTGCTGCTTGTTCATTGATGTGATAAATTGGTAGTTCTGAAAGTGGTACCATATCCTTAGCTACGTATGTTGATATGCTCTTTCATGAGCTTGGCCAAATTGATCACTGGTGTAAACTCTGCTGAAGTCAGTGGAGCTTCACCAGGGATGATTTTAGCCCACTCTTTTGACAATGCGGTTTTATTGTGATAGTACTAACAGAGCATTAGAGTGGAAGTGGCAAGTAGCAAATAGGCAAGGCCTTCTAGGTATAGTGATACAATATATAATGTGTGAGCAGTGGTGTAATCTTGTTCTCTTTTAAAAATATAAAACGTTGAGTGGCAAAGCTCTGTTCACAGGTTCTAGATAAGAAATTACATCATTCTAATGGTGGTTATTTAAGGTTTACTGTATAATTGGGGGGAAGGATTGGTTAATTGTTTTGACCTAAGGGCCTCTGATCTTCAGTGCATGCTGTGTGGAATTCTGGATCAGTTTTTGTAATGTTGCATTATGTCACTCTTAACCTCAGGATAGGAGACAGTGAAGGTTGCCACAATATGAATTCTTACTGGATATATTTTCTTTTTATTTTCTGAATTTTAGTTTGTGAATGACCGAGAATGATTAACAGCACTATTGGGCAAAACATTTGCTTAACTTTAAGCATGTTGTTAAGTCCATCTCTGTTTAGCAAAGCACTTAAGCAGCCATAATTAAATAAGTCCAAACTGTGGCCCAGCTAGCATGATGGCACAGATGCATAAGGGGGTACAAAAGGGGGCTCCTGCATAGGTTACCTGTATCACAAGTAGCAGTCTGGGTAAAGAAGCAGGTTTGGTAGAGCCAGTACTTCCGAGCACTGGGGGTTGTTGGGGATGAGCTGGGGACATATGGGGAGAACTAGGCAGAACATTGGCTCTTCCTCCAATGCATTGACTAACATACTGTCAGGGAACATACATATACCTATCACAGGTTTCAGAGGAACAGCCGTGTTAGTCTGTATTGGCAAAAAGAAAAGGAGTACCTATCACAGTGTACTTTCTCCCTTGAGCAGCAGGGGACCGAAGAGATACACTGTGACTTCCTGAGTCACAATCTTCCCTCCTGAGCTGTTCCTGGGCAAGCATAACAACACCCTAGCTAAAGCTATGAGTAAGTTTTTATGAATGCTACAAATTCCCCTAAACAAAAATATTTTAAAATGTCTATGAATGTTTCATCTGCATTTCAGAACTATGTTTCAAGAATGAGTTGAAACTGGGCTTTCTAAAGTAATTTTATATATAGTAAGTTTTATGACACAATTTCTTTTTCAGTTTTATTACAATTTGGAGAAATCTACCGGGGCTAGATTCTAATACACTTATGTTGAATAGCATAGAATCATAGAAACACAGGATTGGAAGGGACCTCGAGAGGTCATCTAGTCCAGTCCTCTGCACTCATGGCAGGATAAATGTTATCTAGACCATCCCTGACAGTGTTTGTCTAACCTGCTCTTAAAAATCTCTAATGATGGAGATTCTACAACCTTACTGGGCAATTTATTCCAGTGCTTAACCACTGTGACAGAAAGTTTTTCCTAATCTCCAACCTAAACCGTCCTTGCTGCAGCTTAAGCCCAGAGCTTCTTGTCCTATCCTCAGAGGTTAAGGAGAACAATTTTTCTCCCTTCTCCTTGTAACAACATTTTATGTACTTGAAAACTGTTATTATGACCCTCTCAGTCTTCTTATCTCCAGACTAAACAAACCAATTTTTTCAATCTTCCCTCATAGGTCATTTTTTCTAGAACTTTAATCATTGTATTGCTCTTTTCTGGACTTTCTCCAATTTGTCCACATCTTTCCTGAAATGTGGCGCCCAGAATTGGACACAATACTCCAGTTTAAGCCTAATCAGCGTGGACTAGAGTGGAAGAATTACTTCTCGTGTCTTGCTTACAACAGTTCTGCTAATACATCCCAGAATGATGTTCACTTTTTTTGCCAGTGTTACACAGTTGACTCACATTCAGTTTGTGATCCACTATGACCCTCAGATCCCTTTCTGCAGTACTCCTTCATAGGCAGTCTATAGTAGGGGCGCAGTCATCCCTATCCCTCTGGCTCAGAGGAAGGCCCCCCGCCTCAGTACGTCACCAGGATCACGGCCTACTGTCAGGGGAATTAGCAGAGTGGTGCAGCATCCTGGCTTTTGTAACGGGTTAAATCCCAATTATCAAGAGGCCCTAGGTAGGGTAGAGCCGGAAAGCAGTCTATAGCATTAACCCTTAGGCAGGGGAACACTGGCAAGCACTGGCCACATTGCTTGGTGGGGAGGCTGCCACCCCAGGGGTGCGGTGGCAGCGGAGGGGAATGCAGGCCAGCCTGACTCCGCTGCATTCCAGCCCAGGGCCCAACAGTGCCAAGGTGTCCCACCGCCGGGTCATCAGGGATCCTCCTGCAACACGCTGACCGTCTGTTAAGCCGCAACACCATCAAACTAACCTTCTGGGCTACTTCCTACATGAGTTCCAGATCCGGCTCCGTGGTCTCTGGTTCCTCAGGTTCCTCAGGGTATTCGGCTGCTGGCAGTCCTATCAGCTCCAGCTCCTCCTCTGCCTCTAGCCTCTCCAGTTCCTGGCCACCACCTGGCTTGTCAGCAGGGTCAGTGGGCAGCAGCAAGCAGGATACATCTGTTTCCTTCCCTGGCTTGGCCTCCACTGTGATAGGGGCTCTGCCTTTTGTACTTCCTGCCCCGCTTCTCAACTTCTGGTGGGAGGGCTGGGCCCAGCCGGACTCCGCCCAGCTCGGTGAAGAGAGTGGTCCCTTCCCGCTCTGGTTCGGAGGGAGGCCACACCACCTTACTACTCAGTTATTTCCCATTTTGTGTGTGTGCAACTGATTGTTCTTTCCTAAGTGGAGCACTTTGCATTTGTCCGTATTGAATTCCATCCTATTTATTTCAGATCATTTCTCCAGTTTGTCCAGATCATTTTGAATTTTAATCCTATCCCGCAACGCACGTGCAATCCCTCCCAGCTTGGTATCGTCCACAGACTTTCTAAGTGTACTCTCAATGTCATTATCTAAATAATTGATGAAGATATTGAATAGAACTAGACCCAGAACTGATCCCTAAGGGACCCCACTCAATATTCCCTTCCATCTTGATTGTGAACCATTTATACTACTCTCTAGGAACAGTTTTCCAACCAGTTGTTATAGTAGCTCTATCTAGGTTGCATTTCCCTGGTTTGTTTATGAGATGATAATGCAAGACAGTATCAAAAGCCTTACTAAAGTCAAGATATACCACATCTACCCCATCCCACCTATCCAGAAGGCTTGTTACCCTGTCATAGAAAGCTGTTAGGTTGGTTTGCCGTGACAAATACATGCTGACTATTACTTATCACCTTATTATCGTCTAGATATTTAAATCGATTGCTTAATTATTAGCTTTCTGGATACTGAAGTTAAGATGACTGGTCTGTAATTCCCTGGGTTGTCCTTATTTCACTCTTTATAGATTGACACTATATTTGCCTTTTTCCAGTCCTCTGGAATCTCTCTCATCTTCCATGACTTTTCGAAGATAATCACTAATGGCTCAGATAGGTCCTCAGTCAGCTCCTAGAGTACTCTAGGATGTATTTCATTGAGCCCTGCTGACTTGAAGACATGTAAGTTGTCTAAGTAATTTTTAACTTGTTCTTTCCCTATTTTAGCCTCTGATCCTATCTCATTTCCACAGTCATTCACTGTTAGACATCCATCACTACTAACCTTTTTAGTGAAAACTGAAACAAAAACGTTATTTAGCACTTCTGCCATTTCCACATTTTCTGTTATTGTTCTTCCCCTCTCACTGAGTAATAGGCTTATCCTATCCTTGCTCTTCCTCTTTCTTCTAATGTATTTATAGAATGTTTTTATGTCTTTATGTATCTTTCTAGTTTAATCTCGTTTTGTGCTTTGGCCTTTCTAATTTTGACCCTACATACTTGTGTTATTTTTTTAAATTCATCCTTTGTAAGTTGACCAAGTTTCCACTTTTTGTAGGACTCTTTTGAGTTTCAGATCAATGAAGATCTCCTGGTTAAGACACGGTGGTCTCTTGCCATACTTCCTATTTTTCCTACGCAGCGAAATAGTTTGCTTTTGTGCCCTTAATAATGTCTCTTTTAAAAAGTGCCCACTCCCTTGAACTCTTTTCCCCCTTAGACTTGCTTTCCAAGTTGAGATACAGAAATCCCCTATGGAAGCAAAACAACAGTCTAAGTTCCCAATGAGATCTGTCCTATAAATGTCATCTGGTAAGTTTTTCAAAGATGTCTTTTTATAGCTGGTCAAAATGCCCCAGATAGCAGTTCTGTTTGTGCATTAGCTGTTTTCTTAAGATAAACATTTCATCAATTTATTTTCAATAATATAAAGAAATGATTAATCAATGTATTTCTTCCTAAATACATCAAAGGGTGATTTTCTTGCCACAACCTTTATGGGGTGCAAGGGATTTGGAAGGGCTCTAGGTGCAGTACAAAATAACACAAGCTTATCTATGTTCAGTCAATGTACCCCACTCATATAGATAGCATATATACCACTCACAGGAAGTTGAACAGTTAATTGGTTTTGGTACATCTCCAATACTAATTATCTGTATGTCTAACAGAAACAATCACAATGAACGTATTAGGCCAGTCCTCAACTAGTGTAAATCTGCATAGCTTTATTGAAGTAAATGGAGCTATGCCGAAATGCATCAAAGGAAGATCTGGCCCATTTCTTTCAAGTTCATGTTCCAGGATTCAGGGTACAAGGTATATGCTGACTCCCATTATTGCTATTGAGAACTATTGTGAAGAATATACCCTTCAATGTATATTGTGAAGAATATACCCTTCAATGTATATTGCTATATGTTAGTGCAACAAAGCTTAGTAGGTGAGCATGCTGTAGTATATGTAAATTTTGTTAGGTGATGCTGAAGCACTTGTTGCTGAAATCAGCTCTAAATGAGAAGGGATTTCTTTAATGATGAAAAAACGTGGATTAAGATCTCTGGGGATGTACAGCAGAATCTACAATAGCAGTCTCAGATAAGAAAGCCTATTAGGCAGATGGTATCATGCATAAAAAAAGTGATCAAACTGCGAGAAAGAAAGCCAGTTCTGCTTAGTGTATTAATTAGTAAAGAAAGAACCCCAAAGGAATAGAAAGTAGTGAAATATAACATCATAGCTGGAAAACTAGTGGATACTATAATTTGAATCCAAGAGAAGGTCAGATTAACACAGAAAGAATGAAAACATATGAAGTTTAGTGATGAGTATTTGAAAAGAACTTGGATGTCAGATTATGGAATTGGACTTCCGTTTTTCTGAACATCTGCTCAAATATAGGATTGATCGGATGCTTCTCTAGTTCCTATGGCAGACTGAAAACTCAGAAAATATCATTGGTAATTGGTTACTATCTTTAAAAAGCTGTAATAAAATGACATCACATACAGCATTTCAACTTCTTGATAAAAAATTAGCAAATGACTACAATCCAAACTATGAATATGAGGAACTACACTTGTAAATACAAATAGAAATAAATACAAAGTACAGGACCCACTGATTCATAATACATTAAATATGTTCTTGTTCTCCAAACTGTACAAGCCCTGTCTCTAGGCTTTCAGGGTATTTTTGTTTTGTTTTGTTTTTAATTCCTTAGCTGTCTTCAGTGAGTTAGATTCTGTGCTCACTTATACCTATGTACTTGTGTAGAGTCAGTTGCAGAATAAGGGTTTTAGAGCCTGATCCAAAGCTAATTGAAATCAAAGAGAAGACTGACACTTTACTTCAAATGACTTTGGAACAGGCCCTAACTTTAATTTTAAGGAATCCTACCGAGCCTAAGTTACATATTGTCACTCAAAACACTACAGTTACACAGTAAATGAGATCAAGGCAATTGTCTAAGGGAAACATTTCGCTCCAGGATATTAAATATTAAGAACTTACATTGCCCATATTTACAAAATGTGTACTAATAAAGTAGCTGTAAAATATTTAATAGGGCTGGGATATTTTGCCTAACAAAGAGAAGCAGATTTTTTTCTCATGTTTTTAAGTGTCTTTTCCCAGTACTAAGGAATAAGAGAAAATCTCCTTTTTTTGCTATGGTAAAAGATTCTTCCCTCCACCCCACTTCCTGTCAGGCAAGATCTTTAAATCCTGTACATATTCAAAACCACACCTCAGTACTTAAGAGTTATCAAAAGCAAGTGCTAGACTGTAGTGACACAAGGCAGCTTTAGTAAAATGATCACTGTGTTCAGTTTACTTTGAGCTTGAGGCATAATGACCCATGCAGGCAGTTTATTCTTTAAAAATTTTCTTTTGAGATCTGATTTACTGATGAAGTGAGCTGTAGCTCACAAAAGTTCATGCTCAAATAAATTGGTTAGTCTCTAAGGTGCCACAAGTACTCCTTTTCTTTTTGCGAATACAGACTAACACGGCTGTTCCTCTGAAACAGAACAAGTAGATCGCCTCAAGCACATTTTTAAAAGGAGGTGTGCTATTTATTTTAATTCAAAATAGTATTTTGAGTCTCTAAACATTGATATTTGCAGAGTTTAATTTAAAAAAAAGTCTCAATTTGTTAGGCTCACTTTTAACTTCATTGAGGTTGATATTGAGATTGATCTTATTTCAAAGTAGCACTTCAAAACAATCCTGACTTGAGTTATTTAAGACAATTGAGCTTCCCTGCTGTTTTTATTTCATAATAGGGTTCATGTAAAAATATTGTAGTTCAGAGAGTGAAAATTCACAATCATTAAGAAAATTATCTAGGGCGTAGTCTAACTCACATTGAAGTCAATGGAGAGATTTTGGTCACCTTCAGTGGGAGTTAGATCAGGTTGTATACATACCTAATTGGTTTTTATATTGGCCTTTTCCTTTCCTTTTCCCCCCCACCAGATTTCTCCATAGAAGTTTGTAAGAGAGAGAACAAAACCTGATCTCTGAGCCCATAGCCCATCGCTGAGTTCATAGTGCCAGTAATACAAAAATTGGTTCAAATCTCTACTTTGAGTATGGTCATTCAACAAGTTATGTACAAGTTATGTACAAGTTATGGTCATTCAACAAGTTATAGTAATTTTATCTAAACTTCATTTCCCTAGTTTGCTTATGAGAACGTCATGTGAGACTTTGTCAAAAGCCTGACTAAAATAAATACATATCATGTCTAGTGCTTCCCCACTATTCACTAGGCTGGTAACCCTGTTAAAGGAGGAACTAAGGTTGGTTTGGCATGATTTGTGCTTGACAAATCCATGCAGGCTGTTCCTTATAACCCTGTTATCCTTTAGGTGCTTACAAATCAATTGTTTAATAATTTGTTCCAGTATCTTTCCAGGTATCAAAGTTAGGCTAACTAGTCTACAATTCCCTGGGTCCTCTTTGTTCCCCTTATTGAAGATAGTTATTGTTTACCACTCTCCAGTCCTCTGGAACCTCACCCGTCCCTCATAGGGTCTCAAAGACAACTGCTAACTCTTCCAAAATTGCTTCAGCTAGTTCTTTAAGTACCCTAGGATGAATTTCGTCAGGCCCTGCCAACTTGAATACATCTAACTTACCAGAATATTCTTTAGCCTGCTCTTTCTTATTTTTGGTTCCTTCCCTCTTGTTGATAATATTAATTATGTTGAATATCTGGTCACCATTAACACTTTTAGTAAAGACTGAAGCAAAAAAGGCATTAAATGCCTCAAGCCTTCCTCATGTAATCAGTTCTTAGTTCTTCTTCCTTTGTGTGAGCACTATTAAAGAATCAGGAGACGTTACTACTATAGATGAATTAGGTCAAGTTATCACTAAATAAAAAGTTCTTTGATACACAGCTATATTTCAGCTCTGCTCATTTTGCATCTAAGTACTACAACAATGACTATATTGGGTACCAATTTACACCTGTGGTTGATTAGGATTACTCCACTGAAAGTGAAAGAGGTGAACCTAGGTATCAACAAATTTATGAAAAAATATATGCAAAATTTGTAACGTGTGAAGAACGTCTGGGTTCTATATTATATTTATACTATGTAATTAAAATCCTTACATTATAAGCACCTGTTCAAATCATGGTATGTAATTAGTATACATATGTGTAATTATATAGCGAGATGTGGATGTCTCATAGTTATAAAGATGTACAGTATAAAGAAATAATGAGATTGTGAAACCAGGGCATTTAGTTCCTGCAGTTCTGTAACTTTGCCCCATGCCTGCAAACACAAACATCAGTAACTTTATACGAGTCATCCCAATGAATACAATAAGGTTACGTGAAGAATAGGGCTGTGGATTGCCATTCACAGAAGAAGGGTTCCAAGGTGGCTGGCTCTATCTGCATTAGTGTACAGAGAAGATTCACAGTTCATATCAAGGTCGTATAGTTGGTGTGGTGGACGAGGAGTCTGATCTAAAGTCTACTGGAATCAATGGAGATCGTCCCATTGACTTCAGTGCGGTATAAGATATGGACCCAGCTGATTTGATGAAAGGAGTCTGTTTCTTCCCCATGCTCAGATTCCCATTTAATTTAGTCATGATGATATGAATTCCACCTGTATGCTGTTTTAAAAAAAAATCCTGTTTAGACTGTGAATAAATGTACACTGTACATTTAACTTTTTTTTTAATGGTGAATATCTAAAGCTGTTTATCCCATATTAAGATTAAAAAGAAAAGGAGTACTTGTGGCACCTTAGAGACTAACCAATTTATTTGAGCATGAGCTTTCGTGAGCTACAGCTCACTTCATCGGATGCAAGTGAGCTGTAGCTCACGAAAGCTCATGCTCAAATAAATTGGTTAGTCTCTAAGGTGCCACAAGTACTCCTTTTCTTTTTGCGAATACAGACTAACACAGCTGTTACTCTGAAACCCATATTAAGATTGTGACTGTGAAATTGTGTTCTGAAAAATGAAATTGTTTTGGGCCTAGTGAAATACAATACTGTACAGAATACAGTAAAAGAACTTAAAAGCTATTGTTATCAGTTTTTGGTCTACTGAGGTAATGTGACATGCTCATATGTATAAAATCCATCTCAAATTAATATTCATGAAGAAAAAAGTTGTCACATAGTTATCATACATAAAAATAAGCAAAATGACAATGTTAATTGTTGCCCTACAACAATGGTTCCCAAATTAGGGGCGCTGCTTGTTCAGGGAAAGGCCCTGGCAGGCCAGGCCGGTTTGTTTACCTGCCGTGTCTGCAGGTTTGGTAGATCGTGGCTCCCACTGGCTGTGGTTCACCACTCCAGGCCAATGGGGTCTCGGGGAAGGGCGGCCAGCACATCTCTCGGCCTGTGCCGCTTCCCACAGCCCCCGTTGGCCGAGAATGGTGAACCATGGAGCTGCGATTGGCCAAACCTGCAGATTTGGCAGGTAAACAAACCAGCCCGGCCTGCCAGCAACTTTCCCTGAATAAGCGGTGCCCCTAGTTTGGGAACCACTGCATTAGACCATTTATGTTGCACAAAGAGAGTAGGCATTTATGGCTAGATCCAACTCTCATTGAATACAAATAGAAAGATTCCCACAGACTTCAAGTTGAATTGGGCCCTTGTTCATTTGAATGGTTTCTAAAGCACACAGAGGAGCAGCAGCATTTTGAACCTGAGCAAGAATGTGAGGTGCTGACTGCCTCCTGGGAGATACTGACAAGGGAGCTGGGGTGCTCAGCCCTTGGTGCTGTGCGGGATCTGTTTATAAGTCCTAAGATTTTTATATCGTGAGTGAACTTTCTTATGTCAAAGTACAGTACACAGATGTTGAGCCTTGTTCTTTTTTTTTTAGGCCTCTTCCTCTAAAGGGAAAAGTTTAACTAGTAGTTTAAAGTTATCAGGCCTATTTGCAGCTGATGCAAATCAGTAGTCCTCCCATCAAAGTCAATGAAGTTATGTTGAATTACGCCAACTGAGAAACTAGGCTATCAGCTTTAGCCAAAATTTTGTTTACAGACTTCTAATAGAACTGATATGGCTAGTCCAATAATTTTCTCTTTGCCTGTGTCTTCTAGCGTAATTGATAGAAGTCTCTTCCCATCAATATATTTATACGGTGTACATTCCTCATGTTTCACCTAGCTGACTTTGATTCCTACATTTCATTCTGGAAGGACTAATTTTCTCAATTTATGATGTTTTTACTATTGTTTTGCTCCTTTTTATTCACTATATATTATTTCAGGCCTAGACTTGTCTATGAATGGCCTGTCAAAATTGTCTTGTTAAGTAGAGACATTTGCCTTTTGTCGTTCTTTTAGTAATCATACACTGATGACATCTATGGATTCATCCCCCTCACCTCCCACACACTCACACTAGTTTCAGTTTGTTCATTTTTCTTCTCATGTCTCATGCAGCATGGTGTGTGAAGTCTTGTAATAAAGTCTAATTAAAGTTGTCATAACTCTTCATTTATCTGCATTAAATTGCCTTTGTCATCCATTTGTCCTTGAGAGGTATATTTTCAAAGTTTTGTATAGAAAAAATACTTCCAAATACCATTATTTGTTAATGTCATTTATGCAGCTTTTTTATGCACTTCTTTGAAAATATTCATTTGCATTAGCTATGTATTTCTATATGTAGACCTAGGGCCAGATCCTTAATAGACACAGCTCCATTGAAGTCTTTACTGTATTTGACCTACTGTATTTCTGAAAACTATTACTTTTTGCCACTCGTATCATCTAGGATATTCAGAATTAATTAATATCGTATAGATTTTTCCTTTAATAAAAATATGAAAAAAGTTTCAGTTAAAAAAAGAAAAATCGGTAATAGGCTGTAACAATTTTCTTCCCATACAAAGACAAATTGGCCTCTGGCATTTCTACATCAATGTAAAACATAAGCACTTTTGTTTCTAATCCTCATGAATCAGACTTGATGTCATGCTCCTGAATCTTCTGTGCTTTAATGAATTCCTTATTTTTAATAATATACACAGCTCCAAAAAAACAAAAGCGTCTGAAATCTTTTTCTTCTCCAGTCAGTTTTCATCAACTGTATCAATTGAACTATCTTTGTCATGTTTCAATCTGCTTTTCAAGTAACTATATCTTGATTTATATAATCGGGATGCATTCTGCTCTGTCATTTGATTCTTAAAGGTGCTGATCACCCTCTCATCAGTAGTCTCAGAAGCTGAGAGCACCCAGAGGTTCATGAGTGTTCAGCAGTTTGCAGGATTAGGATTCAAATCCAGAAAAAGTCTTACTTTTCTTCGACCATGAATTTCTGATTAGGGTTACTTCCTTCTTTTATTATTGTATCTGTACTTAGTTTGGTTTTTGTCTGGAAGCAATTTCTAGTTATTCCATGATTACCAACCATTACACAATACCAGTAACTCTGGGTGTAGAGCAATGCCAGAAATACTTTCTGAGGACAAGTTCGCCATATTAGAAAATTTGCAGTGGTGTCTTGCTAACTTTGTATTTTAAAAAATCATCACACAAGGATTTCAAAATTGACCACTTTATGCTTTTGATTACAGCTGTTGCATAAACAATCCTTATCACATGTTGCAGTAGGCAGCTGCAGTAGATGACCTAGATGATGATGATGATGATAGTTTAAATTAGTTATTTCTGCCTGATTCTGTTCTTATTTATAGCACTGTAAATTAGAATTAATTTTACTGAAGTCAAAGAAGTACCAGTGGGGCAAAACTATTTTGAGATAAGACTCAGGCCCCTGATGTTTATTTTCTTGATCCTTTACTCACCTACTGTGAACATCAAGGATTAGGTGTTCAAGCTTGGCATGCTTCAGAAAGGAAATGGCTCTAAGGCATTCTTCTGTTTTCCGAGCCCTAAGGCTAATGGAGACCAAAGTGGAGCACCAGTTGGTAAAGTCCTGCCCACACTATTATTTTTCCTCTCTCCACACCCAGTACACTCACACTCACTACACAGAGTGTGTGAGAGAGGACATAAAGTTCACCAGTGTACTCTTGATTTGCCCTGGTCAAAATAAGACTAGAATCAGGCCTTTCTTCCTCTCTGAGTGTCTTCCCCTCCCCCAACCCCAGCCTTGTTTCATCCGTACTACTATGGACCTGACAAAATGCCCGTTGACTTCAGTTCTTATCATTCTCCATATTTGGAGTCATCCTTTCACTTTTGTGACACTGTTTAATAGCTATCTCTTCCCTTCAGCTTTACATCTGAAACACTGCTTCTCTTATGTCTAACTAAAGCCTTTCTTTTCATCATCTTGTCTGACTGACTCTCATGAGGTGTTTGTGATACTTTGTACAAAAGATACTATAATGAAAGACAAAGCAACATGGTCTAGTGGTGTTTGGCAGCCAGGAAATCCCAAACACTGATTTCACTTCTGACTTTTGTGTCCCCCCCATCCCGTAATATTAGGATAGTACTATTTACCTATTTCACACGGGAGATGAGGATTATGGGTCCAATCTTGCCAACACTAATTACCAAGTGTAGTGCTTACTACCATTAGAAATCCCACTGATTTATTAGTATATACTGATTAGTTGCTAAATGTATACTATTCATCTCCACACAGTAGCTGAAGAGCAAAAATGTCCCACTACAATAGGTAAAGGAATTCTACCTAAACAGGTTTTGTTCCTGCCCTGACCAGACAAAATATTAATGACTGATTTGCAAGCCATTCTTTAGTTCTCACTGTAACCCCTATTAATTACCTTCCATAAATATTTTCTCATTAAAACATTTGAGTCATGAGTCTAAAATGTCAATGAATGTCAATCTTATCTGAGGTAATGATGTTTGGATACAAAAACATTCTCCATCTGTTTCTACTCAGTTTCATTATGAAATATGACTCACTCCAGTAGGTAACTTAACCCAAAGACTTGCTCAAAAATATTTGGTTCAGATGTTTCATGATCAAATTAAATCCATTCAAATGCTGCTCATCAAAAGAGTGAAAAAGAAGAAAAAAACTGAACATCACATCTGCAAATGTTATGTTGTAACAAACACGACTCATGCAATACACATTGGGTTTTATTCACCACTTCCTCAGTCCAGGGCTTATGCTGGTATAACTCCCTGGAATATTTCTAGTTTTTCCACTAGGGTAACTCCATGGAGTTATACCAGTATCAGCTTGAGGTAATGGTGAATCAGGCCCTTCATTTGCAATAAAACACTTAACATTTATTGTAGTTCACTCTTAAAATCTATTTGCAAACATAAGGCCTTATTCTGAAAACACTACTGAGCTCAGTATTTACTGCCATGAGTAGACCCTGAAGTCACTGAGACTACTTATGGCAGTAAGCACTGCATATTCTCATTGAAGTCAATGAGGGATAAAAAAATTTACCTATTTCACATGTGTATTGTGAGAGTTGTGTTCCCAGCCCTGTCCATGGGTCCAAGAAATGCCTAATACTGTGACCAGATCCCCTGAAGTCATTTTGTCATCTTCATCCTAGTGAGAATAAAATCCATTTAGGACCCTTCACTGATTACTGCAGTGGAACATTTACACCTTGCCTTTTCACTGCTCTCAGGAGATAAATATGATGCTTTTGTCAACTAATGGATAAAAACTGATTTTAAACTTAAAGCACTTCAAGGTCATATAATCAGTTAATAATTCATTATTGCAAAATTGCCTCCTAAGTAGGTGAACCTTGCCATATTGCAAGAAGAAATACATTCTCTCCTCCTTCCCCTTCCCCCGCCCCACAAACTGTGTGGCAATAGAATGAGTGAAAGAATGTAGGCCCTTTAAATTCTCCACAGCAGCGTCCTTGAGAGTCTGTTATTATGGTCAGAAACAGAATCTAATAGAGCTAGAGTATAATACATACAATCCATCTGAGGCAGTTGGTATTTTAACAAATAATGTTAGGAGGATAAAGTACTCCATTATTTAATTTATAGGAATTTATAGGAATTTTATTTACTTATTGACTTTGTATTTTAGGTTTTTCTTCCTAATTCTATTAGGGAAGACAACTTTGGATCAATTTACTGGGAAACCATTACCTCAACCAAGGTGAAATACAAAGTAGTCAGTATTGCAGATCTGTTTGGCCTCTCTCCATCTGTTTGTGCATTTTTGCCCTTCAGGCTATTTTTGTTTAGTTCTTTGTACACATTTTTTTAAACGTGTCCTTTCTCTATAAACAATATGCTTCCTAATAAGTGAGTTAAAACAAACAGTTTTAAAGTTCTACACATGACAGTGGAATAGAATGTCTTAGGCACCAAAGGCAACTCAAATTAGCTTCTTCATGTCCAAATTAGACCCTGCAATTTTTTTCCTTCAAATACTTGTCCAACGTTTATAAACAGACACACCCTGGTTGCTTCTTGCTTGACTTTATCCAATACTAAGACAAAATGTAAGCTAATGGCAACCTGCTAAAAATGGAGCTTCATTACTTTTTTCCTAGTCTAGTTTATCTTCTTGTCAGAGTGAAGATCCCATAATCCAGAATGCTCTGTGGCACATAGAAGGCATTAACTGCTGCTGTCACAGAAATGCATAAAACCTTAACAATCATTCTATTTCTTTATCCAGAGAATTCAACAGAAAACAGTTGCAAATAGAAGGAATGGTCATGCTCCCCCTGTCTGGATGCCTTGTCTAGCGCCATATGTATGCACAACTACTCATATCTTGGGTGCAATTCAGGGGATTAGGCTGTCAATTACAAAGCTAATTTATCGCCAAGACTTTTCACTATTACAGCAGAACCTCAATTTTACAAACACCAGTCTAACAAATGACCAGTTATGTGAATTACTTTTCCTGACTGGGGAAAAAAATAATAACACACCAACAGGGATACCAATGAAGAATAAGTAGATATGCCTTCACATTCTGATGCCTTCAGTGCAAGGGAAATTGCTTTGTAGTGATTTGAAGGACAAGAAGAAAGTGATGCAGTGCACCATACTGCAATATATGCACTGTACCTACAGTAATTTTGAAATGTTCAATTTTATAAACTTTTTGATTTTATTAACTCCTCAATCCCCAGTTAGTTTGTAAAATAGAGGTTCTACTGTACTGTGTTGTATAATGTTTTATGTAGCATGTTGTATAAGTTCTATTGACTGTACATTTTTTCATATACTGCAAATGACTTCCATGGAGTTTGGCTGGCATACTCCATATGTAATATGATACAACATGCCGCAGAGTTGCATATAAGGTTATAGAAAAAGTATGATATTACAATACATTACTGAACAATCCATGATTATGTAAATAAAGATGGTACACTATTGCACATGAGAAAAGAGGGAGGGGCAACATACGGCCCAATTTCCCCCTGTGATGTGTTGTATTCACATCTTGTGCAAACTGAGTCCAGAGAGGTTGTAAAATTGCCACACTTTGTACAGTACTTTCCATGGGGGCAAATGACTATGTAGGTCATTGGTGAATCAAACCCATTTATTATGATGATTATTGATTAATAATTAATAAAAACAACTTCACTTTCTACAAGGTTGAAGCTCTGCTGGCTTGCAATAACCCACTGCATGATCTGAAACTATTTGGCTGGATAACCCGCAGAATAAATTGTCCCAAGTGTGTGAAGAACTCCACATCAAAGGCCTCCTCACTTGCAAAACTTATGAGCTCTCATTAGCGTAAGGTGAAGCAGAATGGGATTCCATTTCAGAGCTGAGCCCAGAGCTTCTGCATACAAGTCCTTGCCCAAACATCAGCACACCTTCAGTACACTTCTGTCTGGACAGCTAATTTAGACTCTGATCCTGCAAAGACCTGAGCATGTGTGTTTTTTGACCTTGTGACTAATTATATTGAAACCAATAAGACTGTGAACATGAGTAAAGATAGGTACATGCATAAGTGCTTGGAGGATGAGGGCCTTGGATAGCCTTCCTTAGCTGCCCACCTTATCACTAGAGCTGGTATAAAAATGGTATGTCCATCCCAAGGAAAATATTATGTACATTGATTTTTTTGCCCAAATCAGGCTGAAAAATCAAAATATCAAAAAATGTCTGGAATGAAGTAGTCTGAAAAATTTCATCTTGGAAAAGTCAAAACAAAATATTATGACTTTTTCAATCAAAAAGAGATGTTTCTATTTGAATTGAAATTTTGAATGAAAAGATTTTGGTTTTTAAATGTTTAAGAAAATTGAAATGTTTTGTGGAAACTGACATTTTCCCACAGAAGATTTTGACAAAATCTCATTTTCTGACATTTCTGACTAGTTTAGTTTTTGGATGCTGTAAACTCTTATGAATGTGAGTAATTTTACTCATAAGCAGTCCCATTGGCTTGAACAATATGAGTCAATCTCATCATGTGTGTTCAGAATCAGGCCATTATACATAAATGTGTACAAAATGCACAAAAGTCACAGTTTTCAAAGGGTCATAACTCCCATCAAACTCAGTTTTCTCTGGAATAGTAAAAAACCTTTCTTCTTAATGAGGGCTTTTTCAGATTCATTTTCTTTTCACTGCTCAGAACTGAGGCAAAAATTATCAGAGACAATCACCACATAACTCTGGGTGAGGAATAGCTATGACTCTCTGGAAAGCTGCATGTCTATAAATTACTGAGGTTGCCTCTATTATGATGCAAATTTGCATTGGGTGGAAATTGATATATGTCATTTAGTTCATGACAGCCATAAACGCTTTCATTAGACATAGAGTTTGTAACTATTTGAAATAGGCTGAAACTACAGCAAGATTGCTGAAGGGCAAGATAGGTAAAGGGAATATTGTTTTCCTGCATCCATCAATCATGGTCTTAGTTTCTTTGTGAACAAATACAAATGAAAAGTTTGCACATAACATAACAATGTATTTCTTATGGGCTTCCTTTTATTTATAGAGTTTTGTGCAATACTACAGAAAAAGTTGACGTCCATGTTTTTGTGTCCTTTCTTACTTATGCCACACCAAACTGAGATTTTTCACATAACTGGAAGCAACGTATGAAAGCTCTCATTCTGAGCATGCATGCAAATGTGCTCAGGATAATTTAACTTCATAATGGGTCATTAACACAAATATCTCACAGCTCACAGCAGTTACAGGAATTAATAATATTTTAAAATGTTATGCTTAGAATTTAGAGTCAATGGGGAACGTTGTCTAAGGGCTAGATTCCACCACCTGTACTCATATTCAATAGCACCTTACTCTGCCTTGAAATAAGTGGAGTAAAGTTTTACAAGAGGAAAGGTGGGAGACTCTGGCTCTAGGAGAGATGTGAAATTGGGAGCAATAGTTTGTACCAGTGAATGGAACAAGTCAATTCTTTAACTGTTGTGCGTAATAGAATGCAAGTGGGTTTTGATCTGAGTTTAAAAACAGAATGGGTGGTCAGGGAGGCATAGTGAGCCAAGTGGACCCTTCCAGATAACCAGATAGTCATTAATAGAGATAGGTGTTGGGGCCAAGATGAGGACAATGATGAATGGGGGGTGTAGAAAAAGATGAGGTCGAAGAGACAGAAAAGTATATAATTCTTGTATTAGATTTAGAAGGGGATGAACATAAGAACAGTCATATGGGGTCAGACCAATGGTCCATCTAGCCCGACAGTGGCTAATCCCAGGTGCTTCAGAGGGACTGAACAGAACAAGTAATCATCAAGTGATCCATCCCATGTTGCCCATTCCCAGCTTCTGACAAACAGAGGCTAGGAATACTTCAGAGCATGGTGTGCATCCCTACCCATCCTAGCTAATAGCCATCGATGGACTTATCTTCTATGAACTTATCTAGTTATTTTTTGAACCCTGTAATAGTCTTGGCCTTCATAACATCCTCTGTCAAAGAGTTCCACAGATTGACTATGTGTTGTGTGAAGAAGTGCTTCCTTTTGTTTGTTTTGAACCTGCTTCTACTAATTTCATTTGGTGACCCCCTATTTCTTGTGTTATGAAGAAGTAAATAACACTTCCTTATTTACTTTCTCCATAAAGTAAATGGACCTCTATTTTATGATTTTATGATTTTATAGACCTCTATCATATCCCCCCTTAGTCGTCTCTTTTCCAAGCTGAAAAGTCCCAGTTTTATTAATCTCTCCTCATATGGAAGCTATTCCATACCCCTAATAATTTGTGTTGCCCTTTTCTGTAACTTTTCCATTCCAATATATTTTTTTTGAGATGAGGCAACCAGATCTGCACACCATATTCAAGATGTGGGTGTACCATTAATTTATACAGAGGCAGCATGCTATTTTCTGTCTTGTTATCTATCCCTTTCCTAATGGTTCCCAACATTCTGTTAGCTTTTTTGACTGCTGCTGCATTTTGAGTAGATGTTTTCAGAGAACTAACCACAATGACTCCAAGATCTCTTTCTTTAGTGGTAACAACTAATTTAGACCTCATCATTTTACATGTATAGTATAGTTGTGATTATGTTTTCAAATGTGTATTACTTTGCATTTATCAGCATTGAATTTAATCTGCCAATTTGTTGCCCAGTCACCCAGTTTTGTGAGATCCCTTTGTAATTCTTCACCATCTGCTTTGGTCTTAACTTCTTGAGTAGTTTTGCCACCTCACTGTTTATCCCCCTTTCCAGATCATTTATGAATATGTTGAACAATACTGGTCCTATTACAGATACCTGGCGGACACCACTATGTACCTCTCTCCATTCTGAAAACTGACCATTTACTCCTACCCTTTGTTTCCTATACTTTAAACAGTTACTAATCCATGAGAGGACCTTCCCTCTTATCCCATGACAGCTTACTTTGCTTAAGAGCCTTTGTTGAGGGACCTTGTTAAAGACTTTCTGAAAATCTAAGTACACGATATTGACTGAATAATCCTTGTCCACTTGCTTGTTGCCCCTCCTCAAAGATTTCTAGTAGATTGGTGAGGCATCATCTCCCTTTACAAAAAACATGATGATTTCCCCAATAAATGAAGTTTCATTGAAGGTCTTCAGAAATGGGGTGATTTTCTTCTGGCTGTGAAAGCACACTGTCTCATTACAATAGGCTTCATCTTGGATTTGAGTACTTTTGGTAAGCAATTGTGGAGGGAATTGCAAAAACTGAGCATGAATTGTCAATTACATTACAGAGTGACTCAACTAAATGAGTGCTCAGGATAGTAGTGGATGTAAACCTTGTTGCAGTAGTGAAAATATGCAGACTTGATGAGTTTAGCAATGGGAGATGCAAAGGAAAACTTGAGGTAGAAAATTACCGCAATGAATGGCCTTAAGGTGTGAAATGGAAACTGGAGCTAAGAAGCAAGATGTATGAGGTAAGGGTGTACTTTAAAATAATTTTCTTGCCTAAAAGAAGACACTCATAGAGGTGAACAAGGTAAGAAGTGCCAGGTGCTGCTATGTTTAAGATGGGTAATAGACATTTGACATGGTAATAGAAATACTGTAGAGCACTGGTGGGCAACCTGCGCCCCATCAGGATGATCGGCTGGTGGACCGCCAGACAGTTTGTTTACATTTGCATGGCTGCCTGCAGCTCCCAGTGCCCACGGTTCACCATTCCCAGCCAATGGGAGCTGTGGGAAGCGGTGTGGGCCTCAGGGATGTGCTGGCTGCTGCTTCCCGCGGCTCCCATTGGCTGGGAACGGCAAACCGTGGCCACTGGCAGCTGCAGGGGGCCATGCAAATGTAAACAAACTGTCTCACGGCCTGCCAGTGGATTACCCTGACCAGCTGCCTGCGGCCCGTGGGTCACAGTTTGCCCACCACTGCTCTAGAGAGAGTCCATTGAAATATTCAAAACAGAGGTATATAGCCACAGAAATGTGGCAGTATATGTTCAATGGTGTTTGTGTATGTTTGGTGAAATGATCTGGCCAGGCAGCAAGAAGCTGACAGAGAAAAGAAAATGAAAGTAGCAAAATTAAACGCCTGGAGCACAGAATAGAGCAGTCACCACAATCAAAATTAAAAAGTATGGGACATTTGAATTTCCAAGAAGAAAGCCCAGGAGTTTAGAATTATGACTTTATGGGCCAAAGACACAAACATGATAAAGTAGCCTAACAGGCAGTCAATGTGGAAGACAAAGAAAGAGTGCTTAGAGGTAGGAATATTATCAATGAGGGGAGAACCAAGGCCAGATATATAGTAATAAAGAGGAATAGTACATGGCCAGTTGTGTGAAATGAAAGGGAAGTATCAGTATGAGGAAGCCATGGACAGCATAATAGAAAGTGGTCTCTATCCTGTGGAGGACACTAAAAACAGTTCTCTTCATATAATTTCACATAAATCCTGTTAATGCCAAGAAAAGTTACATACACACATCAGGCAGGATTCTGAGTAGCCCCTTATGGGTCTTCAAGCAGGGAAGAGGTTCTGTTCTACCCCCAAATCAAATCGGAGCTAGTTGGGCATGAACTGCGGAACATGCTACACCATCATCAAGAGTGGTGCAGAGGGCTGCACAGGAGCCGCAGGAGCAGTTTTTTCTGGGGAGTCTAGGTGTAGCAAACCAATTCTTCAGCCCCGGCAATACAGCTGGAACCTTTCACCTACACAAGGTTGCCTAAGGTCCTAGCATTCTGCTTGTAGTTCAGGTCATGCAACGTTCTGCCAGATTTACAGGAGACAAACCAAGCTGGTATTTTTCACTGCTTTGATTAGGGTTTTTTTTTTAAATATTCTCCTAAAAGATAGCTAATTTTGACAAATGTCTGGAGGTGAATAGTATTTTTCTTCCTGACCATGATAGAAGCAACAGGTTGATGTTTTAGACTGAGCACATCTTAGGTCATGTTTCTGTATATTGTAATGAAATGATATATGGGAGCACTTGAAGGAGTTCAGTTACGTTAGAAGAAAATTGCTGTGAATGTTAGTATTCCCTGGGGCTCAATGCTGCATACACTTGTCTCTTTGGATTCATTTGTGTCTTTAAGCTCCCCAGGGTGGGGGCAGGGAGGGTAGTGCAGAGCTGAGTTGCCCCAGGAATTGCTCCAGGAATTCAAGCAGGCAGAAATTCCCATAGCTTCGCCTTTGAAGAAACAGGGCATCCTACTCCTTAGTCAGCTCCATTGGCTAGTGTGTAAGGGATCTGGAGCCCACTATGAATTTGAACTTTGTTGTGATCCTGGAGCTACATGGTGGGAATGATCTCTGAACTCTGTGAATGTGGGAATGATCTCTGACACAGAAACTAAAACTATGTCCCACTACTGCACAGTACACAGGAATATCCCTTGGCACACTTACATGGCAGTCCGGAAGAAGGCTGGGCCTAATCATCGCAATAAGTGCTACACTCAGTAGTGTGGTCAGTCTGGGGCCCTTGGATATCTCTGGACAAGATCACTGAATATGAACATACAATTTAAACAGTGAAATCTCAAAGCAGTATTTTAAAATACCTGTAACTATTACAAATTCCTCAGTAGTATGAATTGTGCTTCTATGTAATCCATTGCGGCTTCTATTTTAATAGTGATTCCAAGAAGAGATGCAGCTTGATAGATGTGTACAAAGACAGGAAGATCACAACTGAAGCCAGAAGCAAGGAATAGCAGGATTTTCTACCCTGGTGTTCTTTAACATCCATGTTGTACTTACAAATGCTCTCCAAAAAAGTAAAGATCTTACCTAAAAAGAGGTAGATATGTCCAACTCTTTGCTCTGTCTCTGATTGCAGCTCTGATCTTCCTGTTTTAATACCCATTATCAGGTGGACAAAATGACTCTCTTCTGCTTAATTTCATCATATTGACGTTTTCCCAAATAAGGTATTTTAAATACAGGATCAAATTTTCTTTTGGTAAAACTGTCAATGGAACTGGAGAACTAGTGCCATTATTATTTAACTGCTTTGTCCCTTCTTTGTGTAGTTGGTTTGGCACAGTGGATAATATTGATATCTAAACATTGTTTCTATTAACTCAAATGAATAGGTTTTGTTTAATTTCAGACTAGTTTGCCACCTTTATAACAACCAGTGTGGTTGAGGAAAATATACAGGTCACAGACCAACATCAAAGGTGATTAGAGAAAATCAGACACAAACTTAACTTGGCAATGTAATAGGATTGCTCAGCTCTGAAAGCATATTAGTTCAGTTGGGTGGAGAAAAGGTTGTCCATTGTTACAGGGAAAATAGCAAACAATTTGGAAAGACTGAGTTCATTAGCACAAACAAAAGTGAAAATCCAACCCATTAACTGTAGGAGTTATTAAAGAGACAGATGGATAAACAAAGCTGTTCTTCCCCCCCCTTTGGCTTAGTATTGAGTTATTATTAGGTGGGGAAATCAGCATGCAGGAAGTATGTTGTTTTTAGGTGCCCAAATTTTAGGTTAATATTCAAAGTAGAGGGTAGGCAGTGAAGGAGTTCTGAAAATTCAGCACCTGCTTTGGATACTTGCACCACCTGGATATTCTGAATCTAACTGCATGCTCAGACAACCAGGAGTGCTGTTGCAATAGACAATGGTATGCAGTTACTGCTGTGCCCACATGTTGCTCCGCAGCCCAGACAGGAAGCAACACAAGGTCTGTCAGAAGAACCCAACATGGTCTTGGGTAATATACCAGGTGTCAGAAAGACAAGGACTGCTTAGATGAGTGTGCAGAATTCATCATCACATCTCTTATGTTATGCCTAAAAGCCAAGATGCAGGAGAAATGCTACAGAAAAGGAACCCACATCAGGTGGCTTCTTGGACTAGTCATACCCCTCTAGATTTCTTGTGCCACTATGAAGTCAGTTGGAAGGTTTCCATTGGTTCATAACATCCCATTTGAAATGAATAGAGCATGTCAACCCTCTGAGTTAGGATCAACTTTGCCCCCACCATCCTCCTTCTCCTGCCTTGCCTTAAGGTATACCTCCTTGGCACAGTCAGCTGTTGTGCTGCTGCCAGTGATAGCTCTTTTTGTTGCATGGTTCAGTCCCCATTCAGAAATGGAAAAAACTCACCATCCTTCATGTTCCCCTCACCCTCCACCCCATCCTGTCTACTGCATGTATCCTAGTCTCTTGCCCTTTAGTACTATGTATATATGTCTTATTCTCAGTAATCTCTGTGGTTTGGGTACTATTCATCTGGTTGGTGTGCCCCGGTATGTGTGATGTGCAGAGCAGCTAATGGGTGGTTAATGCTTGAGTAGCTTCACCTGTGTCTCCTTGACTAGTCCCACCCCAACATGATTAAGTAGCATTTGGCTGAGTGAGTGGGGGGCATCTGAGCACTTTTGAAAATGTGTGAGGGGTACCTTAGTCCATTAAATGTGCCTTGGATGTGCCCTGCCTTTTATGTGCAGACAGACCTACATGGCTGCGTGCACGGAGACCCAGCTGGAGTATGCATCAGTTTTGCATGTACACATTTATGCAAATGCGGATGTTAGTGGCCCCTACTCACGCAGCAAGTCTGTCGAATAGAGGGGAATGGAACCTAGTCCTTTTGAGTCTCAGAACCATGTTTCAACACTATAGCATGCTGCCTCCTTCTCCTACATTGCCTCCTTTTAGAGAAAATGCTATGCAATAGTATTACTAGAAGCTTGGGGAAGTTGGTTTCTCCACCGTTTGTGTGATGTTGGAGAAAAGCCTTTTTATATTTGAAATTAAATTAGTCCCAAACAGCAAATAAATTCATGCTTAAAATGTCAACATTTTATTTATGTATAATGCACATTTGTTGTCTTGATTTGGGAATACACAAAATACTCAGTTTTGATATAACTAGTTAACCATATAATTTTATGTTCTGCTCAGTGTATTCCTAAATTCTTTTAAAATGTACATTAAATTTTAATAGGTAGATGGGGAGAGATTAGTTCATTAACGATAAATTAAAAATTGTCATTCATTATTTAGTGGATAAGCTCAGACTGCCATTAGTAGCTCTTTTTGTTGTTTTAATTATTATTCTCTCTACAGACCTACAACACAGGTCAAAAAAGTCAGCTATGTAATTAGAAGGAAATTTAAAGATCTTAATTTAGAACTCAGCCTGCTCTCAATGTACAATGGTTATTAACCCCAGGAAAAATCTTATATATCTGCAAGTCTAAATTTTATCTTTCTAATGTGTTCTTTGTGAAAACAATTGTTAATACAAATGATGTTCCTACCCTATAAGATTAGTTTACTTCGTTGAACAATGTAAACAACACATTTGTTTACATAAGGCTTGATTCTGCCATCCTTGCTCACATTGTATAATTCTATATTCCTTGAGCAGCCCCTTTGAACTTAGTAGGACTACTCTTGGAGTAAGATGCTACTCATTGGGCCAGATCTTCAGCTTGTGTAAATCATCATCACTCCACCTAAGTCAAAGGTGCTGTGTGGATTTACAGGTGAATGTGTTGACCCAATGTGATACAGAAGTATTCTTGGGAAAAAATATTTAAACTACAGTTAAGGGTGAAATAATCTATTTTAAGAGAATGTAGTTGTCTTTAAAAAAAAAAGTTAGACTGGACATTCCAAGTCTTTAGGTCCCACTTTACAAAACAAACCATTCAGAAACATGTGAATACATTGTGGAAGGTGATCACTTTTACAACCCCCACAGCACTGTCAATGGACACTGATCTCAGAGTTGGTCGATCACAAATGAATATATGCGTGGGGACTCATTCAGATGGGTAAAGGGCTTGTGATACTATCTTGTCCTGAGGGGAACCTCCTATGGATCTGTATGGGAACAGGAAGAGGCAAACAACCTGATAGGTGCCAGCCTTATAAGTATGAAAATCACTATTGCTCACGTTTGAAAAGAGATTTGTTTTCTGGTCTCTAATTTGTAGTTATAAGACGTATGAGATCTTCAGCTGATGTAAATTGACATAGCTCCCCTGACTTCAATAGAGCTACAGCAATTTACACCAGCCTGGCATCTGACTGAGAATTTTTATATGGGGCATAGCATATAAGCGAGGCTCGTTTTTTGACTCTTTATTCTATCTTACCTTGACAGTCCTTCCTTATCTAAGAGACTTCCTCCCCTCCCCCATGTGTAGGCTTTCCCCCCCCTCCAGTAGGCTTCTTTAGATGTAATTTAACTTTCAAAATGCTTACTACTCATTCTTCTTTCCATGAACATATTGTGAGGATGTAACACGATGTACTGATAGCCTACGACACAAAAGATTAGATTTATCATTTGTGCTATGCTCTTTTGGCGCATTCACTAACACAGTATACCTGATGTGTTCCAAGAAAAACAAGTGAGAAACAAAATAATTACATTAAAGGGGGAAAAACATTAACAGGTTTAGGATATCTTTTCTTTCATAAAAATGAAAAGGGTACTCAGATGACAAAAGCATACACTGTGGAATGTTCTTGGGAAGCATCACACCATGTTAAAGCAGCAAATTGTCTCCTTTATTTGATGTTGATACTCCCAAACTGTGGACAACTGTATAATAAAAATCCCATCAATAAAACCTGAGTTAATCATGCATGACTGACTAATTCTTTGAGTATCAATAGATATACTTTGAAATACCCTATGGCACAAAAGGTTAGGACAGTTGTCATATCATCAGGAGGAAGAAGTGCATACCATCTTTCTTAGGTCACTGTGAGCCTTCACATGATTGCCATATAAATCATACACAGTAACACATCCACAGTTTAAGAAATAAACAATATGAAGATCTGTCAGATTTCAACAGGCTATTGAATGGCTTCTTTATAAAAATAAACAGAAATATTAAGCTTGCTTCTTATGCGTTGATGTAATCAGTATCTTAACCTTTGATTCATAAATGTCCTAGTGGATTTGTTGCTATTGTACTTAATTTAACATGCAATATAATATTCAGATTCTCAGTTTATTATTGATGACTATGATTGATACTGAATCATAGCTAGGTACATGACTGAGCAGGGTAGAAAAGTATTTCAGCTAAAATGTTTATCCTTTTTTATCTGATTAAGAAAACTAACTATACATTTATAACCATTTTTATGATCATTTGAAAAAGGATTATGATAGCAATATGTCTTTCAACTATGCCTTTATGACCACATCAAGTGGGCTGTGTGCTTCACATCTACATCTATTAAGGTGCCTTTGTTATAACCTCAGGCCTTTATCTTACCCTAGACGGACTTCATAAAATGATGATGCCCACCTTTGGGATTTATTAAGGAGGAATGTTGTCCTTCACAGTGCTGATAAAGGTCAACTTCAAAATGCCCCTTTTCCCTACAAGCAATTACCAGAAAAATACTACTACTGGAACATTTGATATTCTTGAACCTCAAAATCACTGAGTGTAGGGGAGTTTTTAACTCCAAGGCAGGCTGAATCTAAATTTCATACAGCCAATTCTAGAAATGTGTTGAGCAGCTTCCATCTATTTTAATTCTATTTTTAGTGGATTTAATTTAATGAGTATAGTTGAAACTTCGGTTATAGGAATAACAAGGGGAGAAAGGAATATCGTTATCTAATTTATTTAAGTTGTCCCCATTTTTTCCAATGTGAAAAGAGTTGCTGAGCAAAAAAATTCCTTATAAAGAATTGTCAAATCTTGTTAAGGTTTTGGGTCTAGTCAGAAGCTGCTACACTGCACCACATTTGGAATATAAAGGGCAACATGTTCTAGCTGTATAACTGTAGCAGCTTCTTAATAATTACATTACAACATACTATATGCCACATTGTGCCCAGGGGATCCATGAGCAGCTTCAAAAAGTGAGAAGGAATAATGGCAGTGATTCGAGAAATAAAAAAACCAACAATGAAAAATGAATAAATAGACGCTGTGAGATGTTGATGTCAGAGCAACCTAGCTATTATGTTTCAACAATTTTTATGGTGGCTTGAATTCCCGGCTTGAAAAAGTACTAAGGAACAAAGGTTTGGCACAGCATCCTGTCTGAGTTAATGGAACAGGCACTGAGGATATGTTCAAAAGGCAAGGGAGGAATTCTCCTCTTTCAGGCTCTAGAGCTGCTACAGAGACCCTCTGTGGAGGCCCTTAGTCCAAGGGTTGGAGTAGCTACAGCTATTAAAGGTACAATAACACTGGTTTAATTAAAAATCCACTCACGGGTGTAACAGATGATTACAAGTGCCTAAATATTTTACAAATTGCATTTTTAATGAAATTAAACATTCCTGACTTTCCATTCCCATTTTTCAGCCATTGCTACGTATAATAGAACGTCTTGTTCCAAGATAATAGTAGCAGTAACCCACACACAACCACTTCGAGGAAGGGGATAATGGGAGGATGTGTAATGAGCAGATCTTCCAGCCCAGTCATCCCCACCCAGACTGCCTTCCCCCTGCTCCCTTTCATCTCTAGCACAATAGGATGTAGCAAGCTTGTGTAGAATGGGGATCTATGTTGGCCAAGGGAATGAAGTAAAAATAAAAGTCACATGGGCCTCATTCTCCTGGATCTCCTCTTCATATAAAGTTGAACACTGCAATTTCTGAGACTCACAATGTACACACCACAACCATTGTCCAAACTACAGTGATTTCTACACGTCTTTGCTTTTATAAAGATTAAGTAGTGTAAAGACATTAACCCCCAATTAAAACTAAAAACTAACCATGGTTCACCGCTGACCTCTCCAAGTGCAAATTAGGAACATCTCCATTGAAGTCACTGTAGTTACACTGTTGAAAAACTGATGTAAGAGAGAGAGAGAATTGGAACCAGTATTTGAAAAAAAATCAGCTCCATTGAATAAGACTGTGTTGTAAGAATGAAATAGCATTTCATTGTAAGCTGCAGCATATGCCATTTTATCTTTGTTTAATGTAAACTTTTCAATGCACATTTATCACACAATTTTTTTTTCATCAGTGACATTAGAAATTTGATGAGCATCAATTTTAAATTGCTTCCGGGGTGTGCTATGAGTCAATTAATATATCCTGTTCTGATATGAATGCAAAGGTTACAGTTGTGAGTCACTTATTGGCATAACTGCAGAATATGCAGTATTGATTGATAAGTATTATGGGAGGATTATAGAGATAATTATACTCAACTGTACTTATAACTCAACAAAATAAGTGATGTTTTATACTGCTCTTCACAAAGCCACAAAAATAGCTGCATTGCAAATAATTCTTCTAATTGCACAAGTGCTATGTGGATTTATAAACATAATCACTGAATTCAAAATCAAAAAGAGCTTAACTCTTCACAGTGGCAAAACAGGCTGAAAACATTCGACTAAACTGAAATTGATGCACAATCTGAACAACAACAAAATATACTAAACCAAAGAAAATCGCAAATCACACAAACAACAAAATATAATCTGAATTCTCAGAAGCAGATTGTTCAATCAGTTTCAATATTTTCATGGGAGTAAAAATATATTCTCTGTGAAGGCAAGTTTGCTCTATTTCATTTTGCTTACGGTGCAAATTTTACAAAAATAATTAAAGCATGTTACTTGTTCTTTTTTAGTAAATATGTATTTATTTTAACATGTAAAACTACAATAAATGTCCATCTCATTCTGTGGGTCTTTTTAAATACAATGTAATCTGAGAGAATCAAATCATAATTGAAAATATTATGGAATTACAGCATGTGGAAATTTTCTAATTGATTAAAATTTTTGTTAACATTTTAAAATTCAATAAACAACAAAAACAATTTTGATTTAACTTTTATGATCCCCCTCCATTTTGTTTACTATCTCTACTTACAATAGGTGTTCTTTTCCACTCTAATAATCAGCCACCTATAAACAAATCATGAAGCCCTGGAATGCGTATAGGAAAAAAGATGATCTTTTCAGAGTATAGTATAGAATAGTACTTCATTGTCCATTAATACCATGAATTAAGTTTAAGTGTTTTTGAAGTGATACTACTGTTATTTGCTGAAACATAAAGGTGAAATGTTTCAGAGAACATCTACTGAACCAATATCCTGTCCTGTTTTATATAGAAACCTAACAGGATGCGTGGAGTGGTCAGACTGGGGATATGTAGGGAGAACTGGGAACTAATGGGCTATGAGGAGTGTAGTGACCAGCTTCACTCCTCCTGCTTTGGCTCCAGATAGCAATCTATAATGGATCACTGGTGGATACTCTCACATATCACAGTGAGCGAAAGATAGCCAATCATCCATGGTTCATTACATGAGGACTAGTATAACCAGAGTGGAGGCAGTAAGATAAAAGGAGCTGTATGAAGTGTGTGCGGGGGAGTCATGGTTGGGTGGAGTGGGATATCGTAGGGGTATAGTAGGGAGGGGGCCAGAAAACATAGTCTAAACCAGTGATGCATGCCTAAATTGGTAACTGAGGGCCTGCAGAAAAGGAGAAGGTGCTTTTCAGAGACTAATATGTTGGTATCTGAGGGTGGGGGTGGGAGGTAGAATAACATGGCCAACAGGGAGAAGGAATACTCTGAAGGCATTCATGAAGGGGAAATGGTGATGGGGACAGAGAAAAAGAACTCTCAGCCAACTAATTAAGGAGGTTTTCCAGCAGAAGGAGTGGCCAATTCTTATACCAGGGCTGAAATTGGCCCCCCTTATTTAAAAATCTGTAACTCGTTGGCAATAAAATATGAATAAGACAGCTTTCCTGGCCGGAATAGCAGCATGGATTATATACAACAATAATTTAACATACAAGAATGTTAAACTTTATTCATAATAAATCCTCTATGTAAGAACAGCCAACTAGAACAAGGAACTTCATTATACATACTGATCTGGTATGCTGGAAATAATTTCACAAGTGTTGGACACCCTGAGGGAGGCCAATTTGAAAAGTGTGTTACTGGGAATTGTTGAGAAAAGCTACAAATTACCAAGGCTCTTTCGAAATGATTGCATCTTCTATTGGCAATTGCTAAAATATTTTGCAGAAACTGGAGAATATCTAGGAAAATGGTTAAAGGGGAAACTCACAGAGGCATGAAGGTGCAGAAGATGGCTTATCACTGGCAGGGAGAAATGCATGTATACCAATTCATTTAGGCATTGTATCATATATCTACAAGATGCCAATATTTATGGATAGTTTGAGTAGAGAAGATGTAGATTATTTGGCTATGTATTTTCAAATGATGCCTTTACAGTTGTCTACACCCAGATTTGCAACCCTTGCTGATGCAAATAGTCCTTAATAACCTGAATACTCTCACAGAGTTCAATGATTAAGGGTTGCAGGATCTCACCCTTTTCATTCTGGTTAACATAAATTGTGTATTGCTGGTATTAACTTATTTCTGGATGAATATGTTGGGTGGTTTATTGCAAAACATAACAGACTTAAGGAAAAGATAAAAGAAAGTGAGGAAAAACAGCTGACAGGAAACCCACAGGCCCATGACATGATCTGCAACCCACCACTACACGATAGGTTGCTGGCCAATCAGGCTCCCCAAACAACCTTGGCCTATGTGCACAGATGATCTGTACAGTATTGCCTGGAAGGATGCCTGAGAGGAAGCTAGTGGGCAGCTACTCTGAGACATAGAGCACAATAGAGCAATCTGCTGCTAGCTACTATGCATTTCAGCCCAGAGCCCTCAGGCGACAGGAGCAGCTGCTGCAGACCTCATGGTGCCTCAAATTTGCTCCTGTCCCAGCCCAGCTTTCCATCTGGAAAGAACCAAATGAAAGATCCAAGACAGTGTGGGGCCTCTCCACTTCCTTCCTCAGGACTAACCAGCAACCAAGGGTGGCAGCTGTCCCAGGTCAGGTAGGTCATTCCATGGTGAGCAGTCAGAAGGTGAGAGATGCAAAGCACAAAGGCTAATGCAGAATTGGAGGAAGTTGGGAATTGGGGTTGAGCAGTGGAGTTAGTTAATTCACATATCAGATTAGGGATTGAGGGTGGCGTTTAAGAAAAGAGGAATGATAACATGGCGTGGCAAATATGGAGTTAGTGGATCAGCTGATGGAAGGGGGAAAGGTGGAACTGGGAGCTGAGGAGCCGATGTATATAGGGAGGGTATGGAGAGTTGACAGGTAAGAAGATGTGAAGATAAGGGATGGAATTGGGTTGGTAAAGATGGAATTTTGAGCAGCTAGGATAGAAAAATGCATTTTTGAAGGGGGAGAAGGAGTACATTTTCTCTGAGATGGAATTGTGGGAGTAGTGGTAGATTGTTCAGGACAAAGTGAGAATGGGATTTTTAGTGAGGAAATAACTTTTTTCATAAACATACTTGAAGGAGTAAGGACTCTTGCTGTACAAGTTCACCAAACTGCACCATATTGTAAATATTTTAAAAACTAAAAGGATGCCAGAGGGAGGAGATCAAAGCCCATTCCACTCACTTTTTCTACTAATTCCATTTGTCCACATACATCCCCAGAAAATCATAGGTCGGCTTTATTTCCCATCCCATCCCTTCATCTTTGCAAATTGCTCATAAGAGTCTCAAGATCCTATTGAAGTAAATAACTAGATTCCCATTGGCTTTTAAGGCTGTGATTTTCAAAGGGGCCTAAGGGAGTTAGCCACCCAACTTTGCTTAACTCCTCAGGCCCCTTTGAAAATCTCATCCTAAAAGATTAAAAGAAACAGGATTGGGCCCCAAAAGCTTGACTATATAAAGAGCTGAGTGCTTCCTGCCAGGTGCTTAGCCCCCTCCATTCCCACTTTCTTCATTTGCAATTGAAGTTTCCTAGCACTTGTCAGGAATGGGCACTGTTCTGTTTTGACAGTGCAACAACCCTTTTGACCTTGCACCTGCTTTTCTGGCTATGGCAACCTAGCCGTATGGGGCACTTCCTTAATTACTGCATCAATGTACCCTGTGGTGAATGGCCTGTCCCATGGAATGCACAGTTGAAATTGCCAGGCTTCACTCCAAGTGTGCGGGGGGGGGGGGGGGGAACTATATCCTATCCAATTTGGTATAAAAAGAGATTGGAGTGCAGGATGTAGCTCTGTTCACGATACTGATATAATTTTCAATATGGCATTTCAACAGAATTCCAACACCTGTGACTTAAGTAGTTAACAGGAGTTTCACAGAAAAAGTGCTAAATTAAGTCCTTGACTACCCTACACTATTTTGTTGACAAAAGTCAGCTTTCATTGACAAAACAGTGGAGCTGTACACACTGAAATGTTCCTCCTTCCAACTTAAGACATAATAAAGCTACCTGGATGAGAGGCATAGAGCTTTCTGTGACATAGAGTGACACAGCATCAGTGTAGACACTGCACTTGTTTATGTCATCCTAACTGGCCTCCAGGAGGTGTCCCACAATGCCCATCATGACTGCTCTGGTCAGAAATTTGAGCTCCACTGCCCGGAAGGTATATAGGCATGCGCCCCTGCCCCATTTAAAATCTCAAGAATTTTTGAAATTCCTATTCTTGTTTGCTCGGCATGAACAGTTCACACAGCATCTTCCCAACTGACTATGCCAGCTTTTCACAGCAGACACACTCCCGTGTGGAGTACGATGGAGCAGTTGGATCTGATGGGTCTCTAGGGAGAGGAGGCTGTGCAGTCACAGCTTCGCTTTAGCCATAGGAACTTTGATATTTATCTGCTGATTGCTAGTGGCATCCAGAAGAAGGAGTAAGAAAGGAACATGCAGCAGTGCCCTGCTAAGATCAAGGAGCAGAGGCAGGTGTACCAGAAGGCAAGGGAGGCCAACTGTTACTCTAGTGTGGCACCAAAGACCTGCTACTTCAACAAGGAGCTGCACGCCATCCTCAGCAGTGACCGCACCTCCAGCACTAAGAGTCCCGCAGATACTTCATGGCAGCAGCCAGTGGAGTCAATCCCAAGGATGATGTGGTAGATGAGGAAGTGGAATTGGAGGAGGATGTGGAACACATGACTCTCCGGCGGTGCGGTGAGTCAGGATCTCTTTTTGACTCCAGAGGGATCTAGCCAGTCCCAGCATTCCGGCTATGGTGTGCATTAAGCCGGGATGGGAGCTCTGGTAAGCACACATTTTGCTTTGCTACTGCATGGTCAGAGAAGATTGTGCTCTCATGTACTTTGTTATGTGGTAGAGGAGGGATAAGGGACAGAAATTAACAGAGCCTATGCAGCTACACAGTGGGGACCCAGTGAAAAAGTTTGCTAGTGTACACCAGGAAGTCCTGGGAATCCTCCATAGAGATCTCTAGGAAACTTTCCTGTAGATGTTCTGCAATCCTCTGCTGAAGGTTCCTTGGCAGAGCTGCCTTGTTTCTCTGCCAACTGTAGGAAACTTGGCTGTGCCAATCGGCAATTATTTCTGCAGGGACCAAAGAGACAAAGAAGCAAGATGCATATGGAGCCAGTCTGAAGCCACACACATGCATAAGATTTACCCTTGTATCCTGGGTTACCTTCAGGAGTGAGATATTGGGTTTGAGTACCCCAGCCAGTGGAAAAGGGTACCAATATTCAGAATAGTGTCATTAGGCTCTTGTAGGAATCCCCTTCACAAACCACCCATACCCGTTGTCCCTTTTTGTCCACTGCCCCCACTCCATGCAAACTCACCATGCCAAGTGGTCTAGTGAGAAAGAGGTGTGTGTAACTTTTGTGATTCACAACTGTGAGTGCACTCACAATATTATTTCTGTTCATTGTTTCTCTGGCATCTGCAAATGTGCCCTTAAGGACCCACTCCTCCACACCAGCAGAGCATCTCTAGCAGATAAGGCGGCAAATCAGGAGGAGTAAGGAGGATAGGTTTGCGAAGTGCTGCAGTGAGCAGATACAGTAGATAGCGAAGCAAGCGTGTGGAGAGAGAAAATTAACACAAAACTCAGCATGGATAGCCTGGAAAGGAGACCGGAGCAGGAGCGGATGATAAACCTGGTGGAGGGCTAGATAAAGATGCTTAAGTCCCTCATTACACTGCAATCTGAGCACATGCATACAGAACTCCATTCTATGCCCTCCCCAAACTCCCCACCACATTCCATGTATGTTCCCAGTCCCTTGCAGTACCCCTTGAACTCCATCCATAGGGACTGGTTTCACAATGAAAGCTGCAGTTACACACACCTGTGAGAGCCATAACCAAAAGACTGTTCCTCATTGCCATGTCCCGTTTGACCTAAAATTTGTGTTTTGTCCTGTTATTAAACTTTACTCTGAAATAAAGTCTTTATTTGTGTCATAACACACAGTAGTTGGTGCTAACATTCAAACATGGTGGCTATAGGTAGGAATATTTGCTCAGCACAATTAACAGTTAGAAAGCAAGCGCTACAGGGGTAATTCAAGGCAGCAAGTAAACATTGCCTTCCAGAATGCATTACATAAAGACACAAGTAGGAAACATTGTCAAAGTGCTCCTTCAAAGCCTCCCTGATTCAAATAGCACCCTGCTGTGCTGCTCAAATTGCCCTAGAATCTGGCTGCTCAAAATCAGCAGCCAGCCGATCAACCTCAGAGCTTCACCCCTGGGGAAACTACTCCCCTTCGCTTCGCAAATGTTATGCATAGCACAGCAGGCCGCAATGACCATCAGAACATTTTCCTCATTGATGTCTAATTTACCAAAAAGGTAATACCAGCGATCTTTTAATCAGCCAAAGACACATTCAGTGATCATTCGGCACCTGCTGAGCCTGTTGTTGAAGCGCTCCTTGCTTCTGTCTATGTTCCTGGTGTAAGGCTTCATGAGCCAGGAAGCAAGGGGTAGGCAGAGTCTCCCAGGATCACTATGGGCATTTCCACATCCCCCATTAGAATCTTCTGGTCTGGAAAGAAAGTCCCCACGTGCAGCTTTCTATACAGACCAGTGTTCCCAGCGAGCATCATGCTCCTTCCTTGACCATCCCGAATGATGTCAGTGAAATGCCCTGGTGATGCACCAGTGCCTGCATGACCATGGAAAAGTAGCCCTTTTGGTTGATGTACTCCATCACAAGATGGTCTGCGACCAAAATTGGGATATGCGATCCATCTATCATCCCACCACAATTAGGGAATCCTATTGCCTCAGAAACATCAACTATTTCCTGAACATTACCAGGAGTCACAGTCCTTCGTAGCAGGAGGCAGTTAATGGCCCTGCACACCTTGCACCATTGAAACCCCCATGGTGGACTTTCCAACTCCAAAATGATTCTCGAATGATTGGTAGTAGTCTGGAGTTGCCAGCTTCCACACAGTGATCACCACTCACTTTTCCACAGTAAGGGCAACTCTCATTCTGGTGTCTATGTACCTCAGTGCTGGGACAAGCTCTGCACACTGTTCCAGGAAGGTGGATTGCAGATCTGAAAGTTCTGCTGCCACTCCTTGTCATCCCATCCATTCATCACGATGCAATCCCACCACTCAGTGCTTGTTTCCTGAGCCCCAATACTGATGGGTCCACTGTGTGCAACTGCTCCATGAATGCCAGCAGCTGTCTTGAATTATTTCTTTCCATGGCACATAGCAGGACAGGCACCACTGATTAACTTTCTGTTTTGCAGTTCATGAAATACTGCAAGACCAGTTGCATTGTGTTCATAATGCTATGACCAGACTGGTCAGCAGTTCAGGATCCATGCTTTCAGGCAGAGATGGCAGGCACATTGTTTACAAGGGCTGTTCAAAAATGATGTGAAATTAACTTGGAAGCCATGGAATGATGGGACGGTGAGCACACCCCCATGAGCCACTGTGATCCGTTCCCAGTGCTCCCAGTGAGAGAGGGTGGCAGAGGGTGGTGAGTTGCACAGTAGGTTAGCTACCCATGATGCAACACGCTCTGTCGATACAAGAGCACCAACTATGGATGTGCTCCACCGACACAATGAGTGTTGTGTGGATGTGCACAACCGATGTAACTAAAGCAGCTTATGATTGTCAACAAAACTTAAGTTGACAACTCTGTAGTGTACTGTAGTCTTTGTCACAGAAATTTGTGCTTTCCCTTCTGCCTTTACAAATGAAAATTCTGAATCCAATATGCAACTAAACAACTAAAGTTTAGCAAACTAAAATTGCTATTTTATAAAAGACATCCAGCGACTGATATCTGAATGAATGAGAGAAATTTGACAGAATCACTAACTAATAAGCTAGATTTAATAAAGTATACAGTCTCCCAGACAATGGAAATTAAAAATAAAAATGAGACTTATAAAGCTCCAGTTGGCACATTGCCACCTTGCTGTGTCTTAATCTAGTGAAATATACAATCAGACTGTACAAATAGTTTCCCCCATTTAAGAAAAGAGTAATGTAACTAAAATCAGTTCTTATTATTGATGTCCAAATAGAAGTGATAATATAAACCATATTGAAGACAATGGTAGACTGTCCCTAGGAGAATAAAATCTGTATTTACTGAATTCAGCTGAAAAAGAACAAATTATCCTTAGTCTGATAAGAGTGTAGTGCTGTCTTCTATTTTTAAAACTCATCTCCCATCAGTTGTTTCTTTACCGGGTTTGGGTACTTAGTTTAGGCCATGAAGAAGACAGACCCCTGCACTTGCACAGAGTTGCATTGTTCCACTCTCATTGTGGGGCCATGCATGAGCAGAGGATTCTGCCCACAAGGTGCAACAGCAGGACAATAAACCCTGCATTACCCCTCCATGGTGAGAGAGGGGTATGTGTATGTTATGCTTACAAGAAGCATACAGGCTCTTTTTCAGGGGAAAAGGCAATATGCTGCATTTATTGGAAATACAACAATTAACATACGCATTCAATCATACACACACACACACACACACACACACACACACACACACTGTTCTACAGTCGATGTTATAGTTACCAGTCCAGAGTCCGGATCAATCTAGTGGCCAGCTGAGTTGATCATGGGCAGGGAGGAGCCGGGTTCTGTCAGTTGCGACACGATGCTCCAGGGAAGCCTTGGCAGGACAAACCCAAAGTTTTATGGCAAGGCACCCTGTTTATATAGTGATTTTCCTTCATTGGGACCAATGAGTTTTGCACCGTCATGCTGTAATTAATTGTTCTTTGATGAGTGCTTGTTTTTTTCAATTGTTCTTCTCATTCTTTATCTTGTTTTTTCATTAAGTCTCTCCAGGAGTTACCCCAGCTGGTTTTGATAACAGCTATCTTGTTCCCATGCATAGGTGCCTGTCTCATCTTTAGAGTCATCAATCTGCCCTCTTCTGACATTTTAATAGGGGTGTATTGTAATCTTCTGGCGCCCTTTTGTCTGTCCTTGGTTCCTTCCTAGAACATCTGGTTCAGTGATGGCCTTCACACTCATCTTCTAACACACATATTCCTCATTCACACACAAAACAGAATTGTTTTCAACAGAACATTTGAACAAGAACATTAAAATTGAAATGCAAGAGAAAAACAATCATTGAATTCTTTTACTTATTTTAAAATGCTAAACCTACAACAAAGTGGTGACCCTAAAAGGTCTGTTACTGCCTTGAAATTAGCTCAGACAGAGATTCTGACTGATGCATCTTTACCAATGGCCAATTAGGCAATTCCTTTCTGCTCTTCAAAAAAGAGTCACTGGCAGGATATGATAAAATCATACACCAATACATTTTATACATGTTACACTATTATTCTTTATCCTTCATTCTAAATTACATAAAGCACAAACATAAAATCCTACTACCTCATGTTCCCCTTTTGACCACTCAAGAACAATTCTTGAGTGGGTCATATTTTATACAACCGTTTCATAGCAATATACTAAGAGGCAATTTGAGATTGTGGTTGTAATTTAACAAACATTTTTTTGTCCAACAGCACATACAACACATTTCTAGCAAGCAAACACAGGACAATATTAACACAGCTAGTAATGGGTAAAATATAATAGACAATATGCCTTTAGAAGTCTGGGACCAGCCTGTAAAAACATTGTACCAGTAATAGGCAGTTAGGTTTTTTTTAGACCTAGCAATTTTTAGCATGTCTTTATTTGCATGTACTATTTGAATGACACACTTTCCTATTTTTTTGTGTGTGTTTGTTATAAAAACTGAGTCACCTTGGTTTTTGACAATAAGTGATCAGTTAGAGCATGCGAATCCTGGCCAAGGGTAACAGAGAAATTAACCGGGGTAGTGGTTGTAGTGCTCTGTGCTTTTTCTATTTCTGGTAAATAGTACATGTGATTGCTAGTATATAATACACTGGCATTACATTTTCATTTATTTGCTGGGGGTTGGCTGATACTTGCATCTTTCCAAAATACTGTTTATACACATTGTCCGTTGTACAAAACATGTTACATTTTTTATTTTGGGGTGGGGGTGGGGGTGTGTGTGTGTGTGTGTGTGAGAGAGCGAGAGCAAAGTTGGGTGCTCAAGAAAGCCACTGAATCTTCTGTGTGTTGTGAAAGGATTGTTCATGATGGCCTCCAATAGGATGGCATGGTTAGGACTGGTGAATTCCCACTTATGCATAATTTCTACAAAGGAGTTGAGGTTTACTCGTTTGTGCCCTGTGTATAGCCTGGAGTCTGGACTTCATTCTCTTCAACTGTTGCAGAGTTTCCCGTGACAGGCTTGAATTTCACCCTAAACATTTAGGGTCAAATCCATTGGATATGAACATGAATCTCACATTGAATTCAATAGAAGTCATGCCTGATTATCTGAGGACAGTGTGTGGTCTTTGGACACTACAGCTAATGCTCAAGAGTTAGTCACAGAGAGTGGCATGCTACAGTGGTGTCTAATGGTTTGATAATAAACCATTATAAAACTTTTCAGTGGTCTTGCAATAAAGCCAAAAACAAGCAACAAAGCCTTTTCCTAATGCTGTTTTGTCAATGTGTGAGTGAAAAGAGTCTTTTAGCCAGGAGAAATGCTTGCCACTTTGCAAATAAATAAATGAATAACAAAACCATGCACATCACCCTGGGGGAGGATAGGAACAGCAGCAGATTGTGATTGTAAGTCTGACAAAAATAAAACGCAGGAAAAGCAAAGGGGCAGCTAGGGAAAATCCACAGCAGAGATCTGTGAAATTCCCCATTTCAAAACCTCTTTGCATTTAAAAAAAATGTATTTTCTTTTTGTATCCCCTTGCCTGCACAAGGCTTGAAAGCCAAAGCCGTTTTTGACTTGTAGGATCAAACCACAGGGATGGGGAACTTTGGTGAGATGTTGTGACCTTACGACCTCTCACCAGACCTTTTCTATTCCTAGTCTGGTGTAGGCAATACACTAGAATGGAGACTCCCTCTCAACATTTTCTTTTTGCTGGAGAAAGCGAAGGTGGGTGTTTAGAATGAAGCGGATGAAGCGGTGGCCTTATACCATCCCCAAACTGTGTGAGATTGAACCAAATGATGTGGTAATCTAGTGGATTTCTCCAACTGCTCAGCTTTACTGTGTGAGTGGAGATGCCACAGCACTGCCTATTACAGAGACAGGTCCTTGTGAAATGAGTGGAATTATACCGGGTAAGAAGTTCAAGATCAGGCCTGACAAATCTTGGCCTATGAAAGTGCATTAGGCATAATGAGGTTTTGTGGGGAGAAAAGACCGAAGTATATAGCCACCTATTGATCATTCAGGTTCGAGATGTCATTGCTTTTATTTTGCAGAAATCCTGATGTCTGGTCTGTAGGCACCCAAAGAGATATGATGGCTACTGTTGTGGAGCTTAGAAAGATGCAGTTAGTAACCAACGCCTTTTAAAATGTCTCTTCTAGTGCTTGAGAATGGTGCTAGTGTGTCTGTTTCGCAATTACACTTTTCATAAAATGTGGGGTTAAATCCTGGCTAACTTGTAGTTACTCCCTATTTAAATTCCCCTTGCAGTTTTTATTGGTTAAGGTAATTTTCACTTCCTCTTCTAAAACATTTCTGGAGCTTTGCTGTGTTGTTAAACAGCTGCCACGTTCCACTGCAGAGATGGTTGCCTTTCACTTGTAACCAAGTGTTAGCCGACGGCCAAGGATGTTTGGTGAGGTGCCAGCTATGCCCGTTTATACCATCCGTGACTTTAACCGCTAGGACGCACTGTCCCTTCGCGGCGGGCAGCCCGGGCTAGGCTGACGGATGCCCCAAGGTCCTAACCACCCGTGACTTTAACTGCTAGAGCTCAGAGCTCCTTCGCAGCGGGCAGTCAATACTGACTGACAGGTGCCCCAATGGCAGCACTAAGAGCCTCTCCACACCCGTGACTTTAACTGCTAGAGCTCAGAGCTCCTTCGCAGCGGGCAGCCAGGATTGACTGACAGGTGCCCCAAGAGTTTGCCCCATGGAGGCGGCACAACTCAACGCTAGGCTCTTAGTACTCTCACCTAATGGCCAGGCTTTAGAGCCAAAACGGCTGAGGTTCTTTAATTGTGATGGCTGCTTTACAGTAAACCAGAGAAAACAAGTCAGGCTTATGCATAAATGGTTACCAAAATTTATTAAGCTAGATTCTAATCATGTGGTTACAAAATTGCTAGTGCCTACTTATTTAAATGTAGAGATGTTACACACACACAAACAAGTTACAAAACTGAAGCCACAATCCCAAAGAAAGAAAACAAAGTATAGAGCTCTATTTCAAAATATGTGTACACTAAAGATAGGAGATCAGGTGTGGGTGCTTCTTACCCTCCTTGCATCTCTCGATTCCAGCGGTGCCAAGCCAGGATCGGTCACTCAATTCCGCGGAAAGACGAATAAGGGACAAGGCGTAGGGACCCTCTTAGCTGCAGAAGCCTTGGGAGGCTGTCACTTATCTGACCAGCAGATAGATAGTGAAAAGCACTCAAAAATCATGGTGCTGTAGGTCCCCTACTTATACCTCTGTACTCCTTTATTCTCTTTCTCCTTTCTTATGCCAAATTGAGGCTGGTCTGTCGGGGTGACGCCAGCTTTTGCAAGAGTAGTTTACACTTGCAAGGGAGAGAAACAATAAGTTTCGACTACTGGACATTTCTTTTATCAGGGTAAATATTTTCCCACCTAGGATGTTGGTGTGTGTGCATCACACTACTTAGTAGGGGCTAAGAGCCAGGTCTGTCACAGGGCCTCTGCCTGCTGTGAGCTTAATCGTCATATCTGTTCCCAGAGGCACATTGTAGCAGCACACCTGTGCTTCAAAGGCTGTGCTGGAATATATGTTAAGTGCCCTGTTCCTGCTTCCTCCTGTGTTTCCAGCAATGCTGGTCTGAGGGGGGGGGGGCTGGCTGTCTGGCTACATTCCACCCCCTGATGCACCACACTACATCCCAGATTGCAAGGTGGCGGTGATGCCAGCACCTCTTGCCCTCCTTGGGGAAATCTAGAAATACCCAACAACCAAATTAGAGGATGAGGGTTCGCGGAATTGGTTAGGATCCCTTTTTAGCTCTAGGTATCTGATTTGCGTGGAGGAAAGAGCAGTTTGAATCAAACGCTTCATAATACATAAAGTTACACAAAAAACAATTACAATAATTAAAATGGTTAAAACAGTATTCACAACCGAATGTAAAAACGGAGAGAGGGAAAATCCCAAGTGTTGAGCTAACCATTGCATCCATGAGGTTTGTCCATTCTCAGCCACTGCATGTAAAATTTTAACTGCACCTTTAATAGCAACCACATCTTGCTCTATTTGCCCTGAATGATTTACATAAAAACAACAAGATTGGTTGATGACAGCACACACTCCTCCTTGCTGGGCTAGGGTAGCGTCCAGTGCTATTCTGTTCTGCAGAGCATATCGGGCCACAGACTGAAGTTGTTCATTTAAAAGCCCTAATGCATCAGCAGTATGATTCAGAGCAATTTCCAATTGTCCAGAAACGTTTGCTATTGCCATCTCGAGCTCAGTTATACCTAACCAAGGTATAAGTGCACGTGTAAATCGGTGAAAACCAGAGGGCCGTTCAATCAGGGGGTTGTAGGTGAACTTTCGTTTGGACCGATGTATAAAACTTCCCAGATTTGTTATTCTGGGGGCATTAACATGAGGGTGTACTGTTAGTCCCTCGGGTACTGCATGTCCCAGTGAACACCTTCCAGTCCAACCTACAGGTAGATATTTATATGCCTTGTCCCCACAAATAAAGAACAAGCCAGGTTCTTTACTAAGAATAGGTGAATAAGGTCCTCTGTGCCACCTGCCCCCCTCAGGTTTAGGTATGGGTTGGTGATATGGAACACAATATCCCATCTTAATGTTAGTACAGAGCAAAACTATTAACAAATCTTCTAAAATTTGATCTGAGCGAAAAAGTCCATTTTCATTACACTGATCTAATAAGGAGTTAATAGATTTGATTAGCAATGGGTTATAAATGTGTCCGGAACTGGGAATAAAGAACAGTGATTGGTCATACCAATCTCTGCTTTCAGGGTATCTACTCATATTCAGGGGAACAATTGTGGCATTATGTATGCTAAAAAGGGGTCTATGTTCAAGTGTGCCATTGATGGGACCTTTCCAACATTTTAAAGTCCTTTTGTTGCTCATGGGTGGGTAGGTAGTCCAACCCCCACTTTTCTGATCAAATACAATTGTATGGGCACATTGCTGCTTATCTAGACTACCCATTTGTATGTCACCCTGAGTTTCAAAACAAATAGGGTATACTTCTTTAGATGATCCCGTTACATATTCCACAGGCTGTCCCCAAACAGTGCGATGCCATTGTCCCACCTCCCCCGAGTCATTGTGAGGGTTGTTGGTGTACCATGCTGGTCCCCACTGAAATATGTCGCTTTTGTTCCACCAATCATTTAGGCTGAGTGGTACAAATTCAAGTCCCAGTCCATTGGTTGAATCTAGCAAGGTGCACATCCAGCAATTTGTAGCACCAGCAGCTGAGGCGATGGTTTGGATTGCTCCCCGAAGAGGATGTTCTGGTATTGCCAAGGTGACTGGAGCCAACAGAAGGATCATGAGGGCTTGCAGGAACATATCTCTGTTGGGTCGTGTTCTAGCTAAAAAACTTATTTTAAAACCAAAAGCAAAAATTACACCTGCTATTATAAGTAATGGCAAATATATCAACAGTCCATAGTAGTCTCTAGTGATCAAACAGGTCTGCTGCATGGTCCATTTTGCTGACAGGTTAGCTGGCAGGTTGCTCGGAACCATGGGACCATTCCTGCAATAAATCACATGGTCAGCCGGTCTTGGATGCGATCCAAGCCTCTGTAATGGTTATTAGCCTTTTATCAGCATTTAAGGCACTCCATACACCTTTCTCTTTATAGGCGTGCAAAACGCAGGTAAAGGTACCCAGGGCTGGGTGTTTAATCACAATAGTGTCTCCGGGAGCATACTTGGAACTGTGCAGTGGTGTTCTGGCAGGGGAGATAGCTTTCCCTGTAGGGAAGAATCCCCTGCTGATTGGACTTCCTGTAGGAGTCTGTCTGTTGTTTAATCTCTGCACCACTTCGTCCAGTCTGTCTCCCCATGTGCCATCAGTAGGCTTCAAGTGATTCTTTAGCAACCCATTCCAGCGCTCGACCATGCCATTAGATTGAGGTCGATATGGAAGGTGGAAGGTCCATTGGACTCCATGGTTAAGGGTCCATTCCCTTACAAGTTTATTCTTAAAATGCGAACCATTATCTGATTGGATTTCTTGAGGCATTGGGACAATTGCTGTTAAGCGGTTTAGTCCCATAACTGTGGACAACCCTGTTGCCAGTCGGGTTGGATATGCAAAACCAATCCCTGAAACAATTTCTACCCCAGTCAAGATGTATTTCCACGTCTGCCTTGTAGTGGGCAGTGGTCCGACATAGTCGACCTGCCAGGTTGCCCATAGTGTTTTTCCATCTCTTAGCCTGGCAAACCTTTGTCCTTCTGCTATATGTTTTCTAGTCTCAGCACAAATAGTGCAGGCTTGCACCAGGTCTCTAGCCTGTCTGTGGGTGATAGGCCACCCCCTGATATGTGCTTGCCGCACTAACTCATCACTTCCTGTGTGTCCTAAATTATCATGTAACCATGAATATAAGCGTTCCCATTCTACTTGTGTGGTAAAGAGCTGGGCAGCTGCATCGGCTAAATTGTTTAACTGTGCAGCTGGGGTATTATTCCTCTGATGAGCTGAGACATGTCCTATAGACAGGGGTTGTTGCAGGGCATGCTGATATAACCACTTCCAGTATTCCAGTCCCCAGACTGGTTTACCTCCTATTTCCCAGTGGTTATTTTTCCAGTTAGTGATCCACTGAGTGGCACCTGCCCACACCGCATAGGAGTCCGTATATACTGTGGTGGCTCCTGCTTCACAGGCCAGTTTAATTGCAGCTAATTCTGCAAGTTGTGCTGACCCATCAATTTCAGCAGTTAGGGGTGCTGCAGAGGGGTCTGCAGGCACTGCTGCAGCTTTTCCCTTCCATTTTCCTTTAACCAGCCTGGCACTGCCATCAGTGAACCATACTCCCTCAGGCTTAGAAGGATCAAATGGGGCAGCATCCTTAATGGGAGACTGCTGTGGAGGTAGGCGGTATTCATCAGGCATTCCTACTTTCCATAGGGATTCCTGAATCATAGTGGGGTTTTGTGCAGTGTCTGCACTACCTACCCTGTGGTGTATGTAAAGTGCCCATCTTTGGATAGTCATCTTTTGTGCTACACCAGGTGGTAACTCTTTCCCTTCCAATATAGGTTTAATGATTGGAAGAGGAGTGTGAATTGTGATGTCCTTATCCTGAGTTAATTCCTCAGTTTCTCTCAAGGCTGTGTAAGCTGCCAGAAGCACCTTCTCATAAGGCGTGTAGTTAGCCTGTGACCCTTGCCATGACTTGGAACCAAACTCAATTGGTCGTCTGGGAGCAGTGTCACTTTCTTGCCAGAGAGCATAAGACATTCCAGTGGCTCCCACAGTTAGGTACAAATGGAATGGGGCTTCAGGATGTATGGGACCCAGAGCCTGATAGGTGTGTATCTCCCCTATCAGTTGCCTGAGGGCTTCCTCATGGGCAGGAGCCCATTCCCAGGCAGCACTTTTCTTTAACAAATTGTACAATGGTCTGGCTATAATGGCAAAGCCAGGTACATGTTTTCTCCAAAACCCCAGGGTTCCCAAAATCTGTCTCAATTGATCTTTACTTTCAGGGGAGGGTGCCTGATTTAGCTCTTGCACAGTGTCATTAGGCACAGACCTCCTACCTCCCATCCATACAGTACCTAAGAATTTTATCTCTTGGGAGGGACCTTGGCATTTCTCAGCTGGTAACTCTAAATTAAGGGCTTCTAGTGCTCCTTTGATTTGATTCATAGCCTCCTGTACCTCTTCTGGGGTTTTCCCACCTATTAAGATGTCATCAATGTATTGCACAGTTTGTACATTGGGTGGCAGGATAAGGTCATCTAGGACCTTTGCCAGTGCCCCATGGCAAATAGTGGGTGAGTGTTTAAACCCTTGTGGCATTCGGGTAAAAGTGTATTGTACACCTTTCCAAGTAAAAGCAAATCTTTCCTGGTCAGCTGGTTGCAAAGGGACCATGAAGAACATGTCCTTTACATCTAATACTGCTAGCCAGGGTTTATCCCAGGTTTGTATGGTGTTTACAATATCTGTTATGCTAGGGACTGCTGCAGTTAATGGTCCAGTGTTACTGTTTAGCTTCCTATAGTCTATAGTGAGTCTCCATTTGCCATTTGGTTTCTTGATGGGCCACACAGGAGAATTAAAGCGAGAGTGGGTACGAATTAAAATTCCTCGCTGTTCCAAATCTTTGATCAGGTCAGTAACAGGGCTTATGGCCTCAGCTGGGACATTATACTGCTTTATGTTTGTTACTGTTGAGAGCGGGAGAGCAGGCGCGCTGCTAAGTAAGTTTACAGAATAGTGGGGAGGGCTTTCCTCTTCCAGGTGGGTGGCATGAGGAACAGAACTGACTCCAAAAGCCCATCTTTCCCCATTAATCCTTCCCTTCTTTCCTCTTAAAACATCCATGCCCAGTATGTTGGCATTGCCCAAAATCACCTCATATTTTCGGGGCTGATGGTGGGGTTGCAATGGGATATCCAGTTTTATCTTAACTAATGGGTAAGTTATGGTACTGCCATTTACTCCTGTAACAAGTATCTGCTTTCGGCCAGTAGGTGGCGAGCCCTGAAAACTTTCTCGCTTAATCATGGACATTTGAGCCCCTGTGTCCATTAAGAAAGGAATAATGTGTTTGTCATTTACAGTTACATGTATCCGGGGGTCTTTTGCTGTTGTTTTCTCCTCTTTGGATTTAAGCTGGTTTATTAGGAGAGGAGATTGACCCCCGCAAGCTAGTTTCCCTGCTCTGGTAACTCTTGCAGTTGCTGCAGCAATGGAGTATACAGGGTGTCTGCAGGTGGGGAAAGAGGAGAGAGCTGCAGAGGTGCACTGGGAGTAGCATTAGTTGTCTCCCAGTCAGCTCTTTTAAAGGTGGTGAATAATTTTAGCCGCTCTGTGGGCAGTCCATTTATCACATCTCTGGGATAACCTAAAGCCAGACATTGTCTCCACAACTTGGCTCTAAGCTCCTTTTCCTCCTGGGTTGGCTCTCGCTTGTTTTTATGTCCTTTAGATGGTGCCCCCTTGTTTCCCTGAAGGGAACGCATCTTAGCTTTGCCTGTCAGTGCTCTGATGTCTCCGAATTCTCTAAAGTATGACACCAGAAGGTTTAGCAGTGCCCGAAATGTACTGTTATGTGCTGCAGCTTCTGATCTAAGGGACAGTGCCATAGCCCTGTGGTTACTCGGAACTCCCTTAAGCAGGGGTCTGAGATCATCTACATCTACCTGACCCTCCCATGGGCTTTCATAGGCTAACCCTTGAGGGTTTTGGCCAAGCATGCTAATGACAGCCACAGTTAATAGAGCTGTTTTTACCTCATCTATGTTGGTCCAGTGCATTACTGTGGGTTCATCTCGGTCTGCTGGGTAAATTCCTCTTGCCCATTGACAAGCCAGAGACCAAAGTGTTTTAGGGGTGTTCCCCTCTGAGTGTTCCAGGAATATTCCTGCACCTAAGTTAAGGCGCTCAGTTTCTTGGGCTGTCAGGCGTATATATCCACCCCCAGTGTCCCAGAGGCGGACCAGCCACTCTATTATACCTTCCTCAGGCTTTTTAGCAAAATCTCCCTGGATTGTTTTTAACTCCATGGGAGTATATTGGCGGGTGGTAATTTTGGTAAAGTGTGTTGGAGCTTTACTCCCTTTTCCCTTTTTACCTCCCTTCTTTGTTTTTGAAGAGGTGGATGGATAATTGTCATCCCCTTCTTCATCCAGCTCTGCCCCACTCAAATTTTCCTCATGTTCTTCTGATTTGTGATGTGTGATAGCTGGTCTTAATTTTACAGAGGGACCTTCCTCCTCAGAGGAGGGGGACTCATCTGCTGAATCCCAAATGTCTCCATCCCATTCCTCAGGGTCTAGCCAGAGAGCAGTCTCAACTTTAGCCCGGTTGATACTGCATGTTTTAGTCTCCAGCTTTTCCCTTCGTTCTATCCCTTCTTTCTCAATTAAGGGAAGTAATCTTTTCTGAAGATGTTCCATATCCCTATTCAGTGTTCTTACTCTGGTATCTAAATTCTGGCATTCCTTGCGCAGTGTGTCCCTTTCCTGTTGTAGCCTATTAAATTCTATTGCCAGACTATGATAATCCTTACAGGCAGCTTGCCAAATGTTAGTAAGCAGCCATATACAAGCACCTTTTCCTTTCCCTTTCTTCATCTTGCAGGCAGTTCTCCAGTTACAGAAATGCTGCCAGATCTCTGCTGGTTTTCCCCAATATTTCTCCAGCAGTTCTTTGCTCCACAGAGGATTTCCCCATCCCTCTTGGGTCAAACTTTTCTCTAGCTCAGGGAATTCTGTGGTGTTTATCATGACTGGTTTCATTGTGTTACTGTACTGCAGCCTATATCACAATCCTGTTCGTGACGCCAATTTCTGTTAGCCGACGGCCAAGGATGTTTGGTGAGGTGCCAGCTATGCCCGTTTATACCATCCGTGACTTTAACCGCTAGGACGCACTGTCCCTTCGCGGCGGGCAGCCCGGGCTAGGCTGACGGATGCCCCAAGGTCCTAACCACCCGTGACTTTAACTGCTAGAGCTCAGAGCTCCTTCGCAGCGGGCAGTCAATACTGACTGACAGGTGCCCCAATGGCAGCACTAAGAGCCTCTCCACACCCGTGACTTTAACTGCTAGAGCTCAGAGCTCCTTCGCAGCGGGCAGCCAGGATTGACTGACAGGTGCCCCAAGAGTTTGCCCCGTGGAGGCGGCACAACTCAACGCTAGGCTCTTAGTACTCTCACCTAATGGCCAGGCTTTAGAGCCAAAACGGCTGAGGTTCTTTAATTGTGATGGCTGCTTTACAGTAAACCAGAGAAAACAAGTCAGGCTTATGCATAAATGGTTACCAAAATTTATTAAGCTAGATTCTAATCATGTGGTTACAAAATTGCTAGTGCCTACTTATTTAAATGTAGAGATGTTACACACACACAAACAAGTTACAAAACTGAAGCCACAATCCCAAAGAAAGAAAACAAAGTATAGAGCTCTATTTCAAAATATGTGTACACTAAAGATAGGAGATCAGGTGTGGGTGCTTCTTACCCTCCTTGCATCTCTTGATTCCAGCGGTGCCAAGCCAGGATCGGTCACTCAATTCCGCGGAAAGACGAATAAGGGACAAGGCGTAGGGACCCTCTTAGCTGCAGAAGCCTTGGGAGGCTGTCACTTATCTGACCAGCAGATAGATAGTGAAAAGCACTCAAAAATCATGGTGCTGTAGGTCCCCTACTTATACCTCTGTACTCCTTTATTCTCTTTCTCCTTTCTTATGCCAAATTGAGGCTGGTCTGTCGGGGTGACGCCAGCTTTTGCAAGAGTAGTTTACACTTGCAAGGGAGAGAAACAATAAGTTTCGACTACTGGACATTTCTTTTATCAGGGTAAATATTTTCTCACCTAGGATGTTGGTGTGTGTGCATCACACTACTTAGTAGGGGCTAAGAGCCAGGTCTGTCACAGGGCCTCTGCCTGCTGTGAGCTTAATCGTCATATCTGTTCCCAGAGGCACATTGTAGCAGCACACCTGTGCTTCAAAGGCTGTGCTGGAATATATGTTAAGTGCCCTGTTCCTGCTTCCTCCTGTGTTTCCAGCAATGCTGGTCTGAGGGGGGGGTGGGGCTGGCTGTCTGGCTACACCAAGTGAAGTGATTCCTACAGTTTGAGGCTTGTGGGATGTCACTAAATAAATCAATCACCAGTTAATGACTGAAGTGACAGCACTGGACCAAAGTCCTCTATTTATCCACAGAATATGAGTAATTGCACTTCAAATTTCCTGAAATGATTCCACCAGTGATTTTCCAGGACTCAAAATAGAGGGGCTTCTTCATGTTCATTCAATCCATTGGTCCGCTGATCAGATGGTAAACAGGAAGGTCTTAGTGGCTGTTCACAACTCTTCCCTTTCCTCACCCTCAATTCCATTCACTCTATCAGCAGTATCAGTGTTGAATGCCCATTTGTAAGCTTTTCACAAATCCCTGTGGATATTTTCTTCTGTCCTTTTTGCTGCATGTGGAATGCTGTCTGATCCAAATGGCCACTACTCTCTCCTCCTTCAAGTCTGTCTTCAAGATCCACTTAAGAACATAAGAACAGCCATACTGGGTCAGACCAAAGGTCCATCTAGCCCAGTATCCTGTCTTCCGACAATGCCCAGTGCCATTTGCCCCAGAGGGAATGAACAGAACAGGTAATCATCAAGTGATCCATTCCCTGTCACTCATTCCCAGCTTTGGGAAAACAGAGGCTAGGGACACCATCCCTGCATATTCTGGCTAATAGCCATTGATGGACCTATCCTTCATGTATTTATCTAATTCTTTTTTGATCCCTGTTATAGTCTTGGCCTTCACAACATACTCTGGTAAAGGGTTCCACATGTTGACTGTGCGTTTTGTGAAGACACTTCCGTTATGATGTCTACAAGAAATAAGCCAGGCAATGATAGTTAGGTTATGCAGCAGTTTGAGAGAACAGATTTTCTTGGTGTGTGTATTTAAAGAACAAAACAACCGTTCCTAACTCTCAAGTTCTGCAATGATTACATAGGTAATTGCATGGCATTTCTTTCATTTACCCAATTCTTTTCCCTCCTTTCCTTACTTTTTTTTGGTCATGCTTGGGGCTTGTTTCAAATTAGATTGTAAGCAATTTGGAAGAGGGTCCATTGACATGAGTATCTGTACAATGATTAGCACAAAGAGCCTTTTATTCTGACGGGGGCTATGACTATGCTAGAGATTTTACAGCTGCGCCACTGTAATCTCTCTAGTGTAGCCGTTCTAATCCGACGGGAGAGAGCTCTCCCATTGACTTCATTAATCCACCCCCAATGAGTGGCAGCAGCTATGTCAACTAGAGAAACTGCTGCTGACACACTGCTGTCCAAACTGGTGCTTAGGTCGGTATAACTTATGTCGCTCAGGGGGATGACTTATTCAACCCCCCGGGTGACATAAATTATACTGACACAAGTGGTAGTGTAAACATAGTTCAGGGCTTTTAGATACTACTCCAATACAAATAATAGTTTTTCTTACTTGTGATGGTGGTTTTGTGGTGCGCTCATAACTTTGTTCAGCCCACTAATGTGCTCCACAAAGACTGCCAAAATACTGTCAGATAGTAGTGGATTGGGAGCTCCCATCTCTGGTAGCTATTTCCAAACTTCTACCCCGGTAGACTTTGGGGAGGCAGAAATTCACCCAGATATCACCCAGCACCTTTATCAATAACAAACAGTCCAAGTGTCCCTTAGGCATCGTCCCCCAGTCACCAATCAGGTGCTCCTTTTGGGCTCTGGCTGATTCTGGCCTGTAGTGCAAGCTCAGAGTCTCTATGCAGGCAGACTGCTCCCCAGCCCTGAGCTCAAGGTTATGCCCTGCTGTGTCTTTGCATTAACAGCAACAAGTGCAGCCTCTGCAGTTCCTTCTCAAATGGTACTTCTTCCTACAGTCTGAAGACTTCTGACAGCAGAAAGTAGAGGTGGGCTTTGGGGCCAGCTCTCTTGCCCACCATGGCTTTGGAGGAAGAAAGATGGTCCTTTCACACTGTCCATAAGTGGACTGAAGGCTCCAGCGTATACATAGCTGTTAACAATGTATACCCTGTAAATCCTGTACCTTTAGAAATTACCTGGGCCATATAGTTCCCCAAACAAACAATTTTTTTGAATCTCTACATTTGTTCTTAAGAAAGCAAACATTGTGAACCAGATCCTCCACAGGTATAAATCAGCATAGCTCCACTGGACTCAATGTAGCTGTGCTAATTTACACCAGCTGAGAATCTGTCCCTGTACATTTAATTAAATAAATTAAAATAAAATAAAAATAACTACCTCAGTAGGTTCTTTAGGTGCTTATTTAATATGCGTTTTTAAGCTTGAATTTTTCACATTAACTTGTAATTTGATTTTACTTCAGGATCTGAAAAGCTTGCCTTGTTATGTGAATTTTATGAGAGGAGGATTATTGCTTACATTTAAAAATATAAATCTTGTGAATATCGTCATCCAAGCTGTCTCTGAAATGGTTACATTTATTTATTTGTTTTGATTTTTGTGGCTGCTTAGCACTGACATTTTAGCACAAAATTACTTGTGCTGGCAGGTTTGAAAATTATACTCTCCCTCTGACAATACATAGAGGAATAGACAGCAGGGGAACAAAGTATATTACCACAGCCTGTTAGGCTGTAGGGTATAGAATAAAATAACGGATTGAAAATCAGAAAAACAAAGAAAAGCACAGACAGGTTGGTGAAAAAAATGCTAGAGGGAACAAAAACTGCTGCAAGCAAAATTTACCATAATCATTCAAGGAAGGTTTTACAAAAGGATATTACAGCTACCTGGGAGATCAGGGCCCAGGGCCATTTTGGCAGGCAAAAGAGTAGAGAGCAACTATAATGCAATAATAAACTGCTTCAGGATCCAATCATAGAAGAAATGTTTGGAAGGCAGGCAATGGCAAAAAAAAAAATCGTTGGAACTTGAGGAATCAACTAAGATTTTTTCTTAGGTAAATAAAGTTTAGGCAGGGACACAGTTCGAAGTTTTTGTCTTATCACAGAGAGTGGAGATTGTTTTATGTTCCAATAAAAGCAAATAACCTGCAGGCAGAGAGTAAGAAGTCCTTATGTCAGTTTCATCCTGGAGATTCACTATGACTACAAATACAAACATTGCAACAGGAACAATTCCTTTTCACAGTAAGAAGGTCCTACCCTATTGATGTGATAACAAGACATCCTACCAGTAGCTGAGCTGTGTACAGATTAATCTTCTGGATTTTACTGGACATTTCACAGCCCTGTGGTAGTAATACACCGCTTTATAGTTATTACTTAGTAGAGGATTTTATTTTTCTGTGTTGGTGACCACACCACCGAAATACTCTACTAGACCCTTATGACAGTTATTGTGACTTCTGTGACAGATACTGCAACCATATGCAGTATCTTTGGGGAAACATACTGTATTAAGTTTATGGATCACTATGGGCCAGGGATTGTGCTGGCAATATACTAGTCATAGCTCTTGGAGAGACAGCAATGCAAAGGTGTTGGCCATTAGGCAGATTGACTTGCTGGAGATACTGTAGTGTAAGGCAGGAAGCTGTGCAGGCTTAAAACCCTTGGCCAGAAGGGAGTGGGACAAGGATCCCTGCCCAGACACAAGTGATGGCTGGAGACATGACTGGGAACTCCTGGAGTGGACCAAAGACGGGGAAGATAAAGGTGCAGTTACCCTGAAACTGTGACAACTTCCTTTATGAGATTATCAGTATAATTCCTCCCCTTCCCACAACCCATATATCTTTGGGACTATTGGAAAGCATGCTTTATTTGCCCCAGAAGTTTTAATATTGCCCTAGCAGTTAAAAAGCAACAGTGAGAGTTAGCAGGAGTAGAGAAGTGCCTAAATATCCCATCATACTGTAAATCATTTTGGGTCTCTTTATTTAAAAAAAGGGTATTCAACAGCTATTGCAAATGTTAGCTCTCCCACTCATGTCAAAGGGAAGTATACACACAATATGAGTCAGAATTAGAGCAACCTGTTATTTATGTATGCCTCTTCACCTGTGGTAAAGTAGGTAAACCACCAACTCAGCCTACTGAGCAACTTAAATGCAGAGGGTGAAATACAGGTCTCATTGAAGTCTGAGAGAGTTTTGTTATTGACTTCAGTCAGGCCAGGATCTCAATGGGAGGCACTGTTAGTGTGGAAATATGATTTTTAGTTGTGACTCAGATAACTGTTTTGAAATAACAGAACGTTTAATCTATGTAGGCCCATCTCCAGTCAGGCAGCATAAAGGATTTCAAATGTAAGCATTCAAACTGAGGATTTACCTAATAGTTGGAACTGCAATGAAAAACACTGAGCACTAGAGGTAAGAATGCGTGATCCAGAATGTTTCTATCAATACTAGGGACATTTCCTAAATGGTTCTCTAACATCAGCGCAGCTCCATCAGTTCTAGCAACATTGGGGGAACGGGGGCTGTTTTTTGAAAGTGCAGAGCATCCAAAACTCCAATAGAACTTCATGAGAGATGTAGATACTGTTAGTCTATATGGAATTTGTTCACTTTGCAGCATAAACTTGCTGGGGAAATCCTCGTGGGGTAGAGAGTGTGTGTATGTCTGGTGGTAGTGGAGGAAGACAGTCACATGGAGAAAAATTGTCACCTTAATCCAACGTTCCCTGCTCACAAAACACCCACAGATGTGCTTCTCAGTGGAAAGTGTGAAAGCAAGCACACTGTGGACTCAACACTTCCCCCTTCTGCACTTGTTCTCCTCTTATCTCCCTTGCGCAGGTCCATTGCACTTTGACCCTCTCCACTTGTGGGAATATTTTAGCAAAAAAAGAAACAGAAGCTTGTCCAATATCAGGCACTCTGTTACATACTGAAACAACAATATGGGGGAGGTTGGCTTTGCGGTTTGAGCACTGCACTAGGACTTGGGAGATCTGGATTCAGTTCCCAGCTCTGCCACAAATTTCCTGCCTGACTTTGAGCAGATCACTTAATCTCTTTGTTCTTTGGTTCCCGACCTGTAAACCGGGGATGGTAATACTTCTTTTCTCCAAACCTTTGCCAGTCTTGTCTGTTTGAATCTTGAGCTTTATAGGTCACACACAGTTTATTAATATGTGCATATATACTGCCTATTCAGGAAGCAAATCTTGGTTGGGGCCTCTGGGCACTACAGTGATACCAATAATAAATAACAATAAGTATATGTGTTTGTTGAAACAGAAATTTGTGACCCTAGGACTAATGTAATTGTATTTAACTTTGATGACTTCCAGTGGTTGTCTGTAAACCAAGTGTGGCTCTTGGCTGCTGTGGTCAATTAGCACTTTCATTTTATTGAGCAGTCTTGTAAATAATTTTATAAAAACTGTGTGAATCATCAGAGAATGTGTTATAATTGTTGTGATAGTTATTACATATTTCAGTGGGAAGGGGGTGGGGAGAAGAAACATGTTTTTAGAGCATCGCTGGTTGCTAAGAAGCTGCTATTTCAATCATGGACATTGTCTTTCACACCATATATATTACTCTGGCACAGTGGACTTTTAGGTAGAGTAGCAAGGGAAAGAATAACATCCAGTAATAGAGACAACTCCTATTGGAGATCTGAATACAGTCTGGTATTTGTGTGTAAAGTGTTTTGTTTTTATTTAGGCTTGCATTTACATTTTAAGAGGTCTTTTAATTTCTCAAGGAGCTATTCAGTGGGCCAAAATAAAACAAGATCTGGTCTCTTCATGATATAGTAGTGTGCAGATGATGACCCCCTGCCCACCCAAGAAGATTATATTTCATATTACATTGGCTCCAAGATGGAGCTTTCAACCAGAGTCAGTGCCCAGTGGGTCAGGAGCCTCCTATCCCATGGCACTTGAAGTTGACAGAGCAGGAAGCAATGCCTCCCTCACTATCCTCCAAATCCCTCAACTGCAAATACTGTTATGTTAGTGCTCTGAGCTCTGTCTGCCTTTGCAGTATCCGTCAGTGTCACAAAGCACTGAGGGATACTGCAGCCCATACACAATGGACACAGGGGTCATAGAGAGCTTGTACACCTCTACCACCTTGTGAGGCACCACAGTTCTGGGCTGCTGAATGGCTCAGGAGCCAGATCTATAGCTTTTATTACATCAGCCTGATCCTTCCTTATGATCAGTTTGGCTGGCACAGAGCCTTCATATGTAAGAGTAAGAGGCCTGTGTTTTAGGTGGCTGGGATTTGGCCCAAGTTTTTCACAAACCCGTTGAGTATTGAGAAACAAATGGTACTGATAGCATGAATAAGAGTAGACAAGATTCTCTGAAGAGACACTGTAAAAAATAGTTCCTTGGGCTCATTTGCTGCCTTTTTTTTTCTTTTGTGGTGTTACTGTAACATTTCTTTAACTTTATTTATAAATTGGCCTGGATCCTTTTCACCTGAATCTGTGTTTCATTCTTCCTTGTTACAGCTGACTATTTTATTTAATCTTGCGATGTTGTTGTTATGTTAACATTGCAATTGTGCCATGTTCTAAATTAATAAAAGCCTCGCTAGGTTTTTGTAAAAAGCAACTGAAAACAAAGGGCCAATTTTTGCTGAACTCCACCTTTGAAGTTCAAGACTATTACAAATTCCAAACTGCACTAGTATATTCAATGCTTTAAATGTCTGAACTAATTAAGTTTCTAGCTCAGTTTCTTTCATAGCTTGCTCCAAGATTTATAGCACTAAAGATCAGAAGGTTGAATCAAGGATTTAATAAAATCTGTTGGACAAAGGGAGAAGTTGTGTAGCTGCACAGAATAATAAGTGTTCATTTTAGCACTGCTGATGTGGACGTAATGATAATTACTACGCATCTATTGAAATTGATTTAGGTTTTAGCCTTACTTAAACATTTAAATATGTCATTAAATAATTACTTTAGCTAAACAGACTTGAAGTATTGCTGACAAGCCTTTTAGAAACCTATATATTGCTATTATCTTAACAGAGTAGCTTTTCCCAAAACAGACCTTTATACTTAATGAGAAGGCAGACCCTAGTGAGTTTTATATGTATTTCTATAAGCAGATACAAAAAGATGCTTTATACTCATTCATAGTTCTTACTGGCATACCACTTTGTAGTATTATACTGAATTAACTCACTGTATATTATCATTAATGGATTTCATTTTTCACATATGAGAAAACAAAAATGCAAAAAAGTGGATCCTGGGGTTTATATCAGTGACGGATATGGTGAAACTTCTAAGAGCATTTCAGTTATGTCTTGGAGTGTAACATACAAATAAGACAGCACAGAAAACAGACAAGATCAAAATGTTTCCAAATTACCAAATAAACTTCAAGATCTCTAAACATTAGATCCTGTGGCAATGGTCAAAGGTGTTTCCTGCCCAGTGTTGTCCATGGGCTCATAAATCTTGCCTTTGATAAAAATAAATGTGACATATTGTGCTGCTTCAAATGCTTCGGAAACTAGTATCACATAATCCCCCATCTCCTTTTTAAAATAGCCCAAAATGTTTTCATTTTCATATTGCGTGATTCAAAATGTGTAAATGGGGATTACATCAAAGATACAGGATTTAAAACTGAGCAAATTTTTTTAGAGTTATGAATTATAGGGAGGATTCAGCTATCTGGAAACTAATTTCCTTGTGATGCACTATAACTGAAATACTGCCAGGTGATCTTGGTCAGAGACAACTGATCTAAATCTATTTAGCAAGGGAAAAAATCACCAAGAAGCTGTACCCCCAAACAAGGCTCTCATATTGTACAAAAATAACTGACATTATCGTTTTTGTGTAAATGAAAGCTACCGTTACTGTTACCCCAGGACTTTCCCCATGAACCTTGTTTTCAGATTTTCCTAACTTTGACAAATTTTCCATTATCCCTCCCAGAGGTTAACCTTTATGTAAAGTTTGAACAGGTTGTCCAAGCCATTTTTGAACTACTGAAAGGTAAAAATATATACTCTCCTCCCCCCCATTTAAAGAAAAATTTAAAGTAATTTTTTGTGGATATGGTGAGCTGTCCAATTTGAAATGTCCATGTGGGCTTGATCTCAGTGGGCATTAGATTTTTATTTTCAAATAACAAAATACTTAGCAGAGGATTGTACAGAATTATCTACCGTGTTTGCAAATCTCTAGTAATGGAGATCCCACAAAAGAAGAAGAAGAAAACACTGAGCAAACCCTCACTGAGTTTTAAAACGTCTATAAATTGAGTTTTGCACAAGTGCAGCATTAATGTTTGCTAATGACAGGAGCTAGGGTTTAATCCAAAACTCACTAAAGTCCATGAAATAAATGTAGGCTTTTGATCAAGCCCTCAAGTGCTGTGTTACTAATGGATCAAGTGTTCTGCCTTGTTCAAGTGAAATCAGTTTGCAAGATTCTCCGATGTGGTGTGACCACTTTGCTCCCCAATGTTGGCAGAATTTGGCCCTAATCTTGGCATGTCCAGGCCCAGTAAGATCACCATTGTGCTCTGGTGATGTAGACTTAGTTGTTAGCCTCCGCCATATGCTTTGCTGCTGCCAACATTTAGAGGTTGTGAATGGGGTGCCCCTAAGCTGCTCTGATTCTGGTGGTGGTTTTTGGTTCTTTGGGTTGATGTGTATTAGTGTTACACTTAGAGAACAGCTCTGCACACAGTGGTCCCCAGGATCAAAGAATGCACAGAGGAGCTTTAAGACATCTTTGTGAACCCTTCCTCCAACCTGTTCCTCATGATGTTCAGCCACATCCCAGGACCTAATCATAGAATATTAAAGTTGGAAGAGACCTCAGGAGGTCATCTAGTCCAATCCCCTGCTCAAAGCAGGACCAACACCAACTAAATCATCCCAGCTAGGGCTTTGTCAAGTTGGGACTTAAAAACCTCTAAGGATGGAGATTCCACCACCTCCCTATGTAACCCATTCCAGTGCTTCACCTCCGTCCTAATGAAATAGTGTTTCCTGATAGTCCACCTAGACCTCCCCCACTGCAAATTGAGACCATTGCTTCTTGTTCTGTCATCTGCCACCACTGAGAACAGCCTAGCTCCATCCTCTTTGGAACCCCCCTTCAGGTAGTTGAAGGGTGCTATCAAATCCCCCCTCACTCTTCTCTTCTACAGACTTAATAAGCTCAGTTCCCTCAGCCTCTCCTCGTAAGTCATGTGCCCCAGCCCCCTAGTCATTTTCATTGCCCTCCGCTGGACTCTCTCCAATTTGTCCATATCCCTTCTGTAGTGGGGGGACCAAAACCAGACACAATATTCCAGGTGTGGCTTCACCAGTGCCGAATAGAGGGGAATAATCACTTCCCTCGATCTGTTGGCAATGCTCCTACTAATACAGCCCCGTATGCTGTTGGTCTTCTTGGCCACAAGGGCACACTGTCAACACATATCCAGCTTCTCGTCCACTGTAATCTCCAGGTCCTTTTTTGAAGAACTGCTGCTTAGCCAGTAAGTCCCCAGCCAGTAAAGGTGCATGGGATTCTTCCTTCTTAAGCGCAGGACTCTGAACTTCTCCTTGTTGAACCGCATCAGATTTCTTTTGGCCCAATCCTCCAATTTGTCTAGGGCAGTCTGGACCCTATCCCTACCCTCCAGCGTATCTACCTCTTTCCCCAGCTTAGTGTCATCTGTGAACTTGCTGAGGGTGCAATTAATCCCCTCATCCAGATCATTAATAAAGATGTTGAACAAAACTGGCCCCCGGACCAACCCCTGGGGCACTCCACTTGACACTGGCTGCCAACTAGACATCGATCCGTAGATCACTACCCGTTAAACTAGACAATCTAGTCAGAATTTGATCCACCTTATAGTCCATTCATCCAATCCATACTTTTTTAACTTGCTGGCAAGAATACTGTGAGAGACCATATCAAAAGCTTTACTAAAGTCACAGTATATCACATCCATCGCTTTCCCTATATCCACAGAGCCAGTTATCTCAGTATAGAAGGCAATCAGGTTGACTGTTCCTGATCACCTTCCTCTCCTCCAAGTGCTTCAAAATGGACTCCTTGAGGACCTGCTCCATGATTATGCCAGGGACTGAAGTGAGTCTGTAGGTCTCCAGGTTCTCTTTCTTCCCTTTTTTAAAATATGGGCCCTATATTTGCCTTTTTCCAATCGTCTGGGACCTCCCCCGCTCGCCACGAATTTTCAAAGATCGTGGCCAATGGCTCTGCAACCACATCTGCCAACTCCCTCTGCACCCTTGGATGCATTAGATCTCGACCAATGGACTTCTGCATGTCCAGCTTTTCTAAATATTTCTTAACCTGTTCTTTCACCACTGAGGGCTGCTCACCTCCTCCCCAGATTGTGTTGTCCAGTGTAGCAGTCTGGAAGCTGACCTTGTCTGTGAAGACAGAGGCAAAAAAACCATTGAGTACTTCAGCTTTTTCCACATCATCTGTCACTATGTTGCCTCCACCATTCAGTAAGGATCCCACACTTTCCCTGACCTTCTTCTTGTTGCTAACATACTTGTAGAAACCCTTCTTGTTACCCTTCACATCCCTTGCTAGCTGCAACTCCAATTGTGCCTTGGCCTTCCTGATTACACCCCAGCATGCTCTAGCAATATTTTTATACTTCTCCCTAGTCATCTGTCCAAACTTCCACTTCTTGTGAGCTTCCTTTGAGTTTAAGCTCATCGAAGATTTCACTGTTAAGCCAAGCTGGTCACCTGCCATATTTGCTATTCTTTCTGCACATTGGGATGGTTTGTTCCTGCACTCTCAATAAGGCTTCTTTAAAATACAGCCAGCTCTCCTAGACTGCTTGCCCCCTCATATTAGCCTCCCAGGGGATCCTGCCCATGAGTTACCTAAGGGAGTCTAAGTCTGCTTTCTGAAGTCCAGAGTATGTATTTTGCTACTCTCCTTTCTTCCTTTTGTCAGGATCCTAAACTCAACCATCTCATGATCACTGCTGCCCAGGTTGCCACCACTTCTACTTCCTCTACCAATTCTTCCCTGTTTGTAAGCAGCAGGTCAAGAGGAGCATGGCCTCTAGTCGGTTCCTCCAATACTTGTACCAGGAAGTTGTCCCCAACACTCTCCAAAAACTTCCTGGATTGTCTGTGCATTGCTGTATTGCTCTCCCAGCAAATGTCAGGGGTGATTTTAGTCCCTCATTAGAATCAGGGCCTGTGATCTGGAAACTTCAGTTAGTTGTCTGAAGAAAGCCTCATCTACCTCATCCTTCTGATCCGGTGGTCTATAGCACACACCCACACAACATCACCCTTGTTGCTTTTGCGGGACTACTCAGTAGCGACATGGCATGAAGTTAGTAGTATTGTAGATAATATCTACAAAGACTTTTTCAACATGGACTACTTTCTCCCTAGTCAGAGTCCAATGTAGAAAAAGAAGACACTTTATGTCCCTCTGGGTCTTATAGAGCATCAGATCCCATTTATAACTCTAGATGCTATTGGTACCCAAGGAATTGTACATATTGATTGAAGTCCCGTAACAGGAATGGGGCCAAATAAGATGACCTTTTGAAAATTATCTTTTTCAATAGAGTAAGTATGGCTTAAAGCATCTAATAAGAAGGAATAAAGAAGAAGAATTGATCTAGAAGAGAGAAAGGAGTATCACATAATCTGTTTGGTTACATGGGTGCACATTGCTACAGATATTTTATGTTGATATTAAAAAATACATTTTGAAATAAATTTAACAAAACTTTTCAAAAAATAATTCTCATTGGAGGTGAGATTGTAAAAACACAGTGGCATTTTCTAAAGAAAACAATTTGTTTTTATTGAGTTTTCTTGAAAAAGAAAATGTCTTTGCTTTCTGTCAGTTTCTTTTATTCTCTGATGGCTTTTATGTAGATTCAATAAATGTATAAAAAGTTAAAATGATAAAAGGTAGAAACATAAGTAAATAAAATGTACATTTTTTTTAGCTGACAGCTGCATTATAGTTGAAATAATTACTTGAAATATTGTTGTGTATGCTCCTAAATGTAATGATTTTTTTTGCTCTTTTTTGCTTTGTAATGCTACAATTTTTTTCACTTAGTGAAGACTCAGAAAATGTAACGATAGTTGCAGTAGCTTGATAAATTACCTTTCTATTATCAGGATGAGTAAACCTTTTATTTTCAGAGAAAGCTAACAGAGCAGTAGGCATTGTGCTCTATTGCAGACCATAGCACAGGTCAATATAGTCATGCTAGCAAGAAGTTGGTTGAATCAAATAGTGCTCTTGTTCCATTTAGATTCCATTTAGATAGCAGGTAAACTAAAAAGTCATTGAAGATAATATAGACCATTGCTATAGCACATACAGGACCAGATTCTGCCATGTATCCTTCCACTGAAACCTATGGAACTATGCACGGGGTAAGGTACAACTCAGTGTAAGTAAGGGTGACTGAACCTGGCCAAGGATGGATTATATTCAAACATACGGTAGAACCTCAGAGGTATAAACACCAGAGTTACGAATTTACCAGTCAACTGCACACCTCATTTGAACTGGAATTACACAATCAGGTAGCAGCAGAAGAGACCAAAAAAGAAAGAAAGTAAATACAGTGAAGTACTATGTTAAACTTCTAAAAAAAAAGAAAGCAGCATTTTTCTTCTGTGTAGTAAACTTTCAAAGCTGTATTAAGTCAATGTTCACAGTTACGAACAACCTCCGTTTGTGAGGTGTTCATAATTCATAAGTTCTACTATAAACCTTTACCTAGATACAGTATGTCTCTTGCTGTGGTACATAAGCATTCTGTATATTGGAAATAAGACAGCTGAATCAGGCATATGGCATTTATTTACATCTTAATAGCACCTTGTGGATTTCCACAATTATAGTAGCTTTTAAAAATGTTAAGTTATGAAAAGAGAAAAGATAAGGAGACATTGAACAAATTAATTCAAACATGGTGTCATGATACAATAACTTTACTACTGAATCCAATTCCAAAATAATCACAGCAAACTGACAGCATAACCACCTGCAACCACCATCTTCCTTCCCACAGGATTGGAACAGACAGCACAAACCACATATGAATGGAGAATTTCGACTATTGTATGCAATTGTAATTCAGTTGTTGATGAGGGAGACTAAGTCAGACATTAGACATAACATGGGATGTGACAACCTATGATACAGGACTGAAGCAAAAGTCTAGATCAGCATGCCTCCAAATTTTAGATAATGGAATTCAAACCAGGATCCAAATTTCATGCCTGGCCTTTATCTGTATAAAAGATCAAACCAAAATCCTGCATCAGAACTTCCTCTACTTTGAAATTTGGAAGTTGCAATCTGGAGATAGAATTTTGCAGCTTTAGACAATCTAATGCATATGAACACTAATAACATTAGCAACAAAATACAAGACTAAAAGCACCAGCTTCATTCCAAAAAACAAAAAAAGCAGTGAAGATTCCTCCTGTGACTGCTTTGAATTTACGTCATCAGTTAGAGGTCCTGCATTTAGTTCTGATCACACACCTGATTTACTGACTTTAGTATAGCTTCTCTGGAGGTATACCAGTGTGAGAGGAGAATCAGGCTCCAGACCTTTTCATAAAGTAATAGTTTCTTTAACCTTGAAGAGGTGATTTTCATATTCCTCTTCTGATAAACTAGCACTACAGTGATTAGTATCAAAAGAGAGTTTCCCACATCATGTGACAACCTTGTGACTGCATAATTATAGCAGGTATGTTTTTTTCTTTAAATTTGTTGGCAATATTTATCATTCCAGTTCAGCTAACGAGTGAGTGAAGGTGCCAGAAGGAGCCAACTTAGTCCAACAAAAAATAATGCCCTGTATCAGGAAGCTTTTCCCCAAAGGCTTTATTCTCAGGAGAAAGCTTCACTGGTTGTAACAAAAATAAACAAACAAAAGTCTTTATACAAAAGAAAAAGTCACCCTTGACAATAACTAGGGCTGAAAAGAAACCAGAACAAATAGTCTATGGTACAGCCTCAGAAGCATAACTGAGCTTGTGTCCATTTTATATTTAGTTTTCACAGACATGAGCAGTCAAGTTATACTTGCCCAGCTACTTGTGGAAAATACATTTCAGCTGGCATGCTCATCAGTTCACACAGGCAATAGTATATTATATATGGGATGAAACACTGGTTGAAATGGTGGGGGGTAGGCACTGGTTTCAATGAGCCTACTCCCAATGTAAGGTATTATTTCAGGCAAGAGCATCATAATCTGGCCAGTAACAATCTGAACACATACTGGGTAAAATGTTCAGAAGCACATAAGTGATTTAGGATGTTAAGTCCCAAAAGCATTTAGGACCCATGTCTCATTGAAAGTCAATGGTTTAGGGTCCTGAGTATCTCAATCCCTTTTGAAAAATGTGCCTTTAAAATGCTAGCTGATTTTAATATGTTTCATTGTTTAACAGAATCCAGGAAAGAAATTTGCTAGTCAGCAAACCACTTTTGCCAACATCACTATTGTCAAGAAAAGACCAAACTCCCTCGTGAAAATTTGCCCCAAATGCAAGTGAACTACCTACTACTACACCTTCATTGGTCTATCTGGAGCACTGTAGACATACTGTTGAAGAAATATTGGATTACATTATGCCTATAAACCTCACGTATGGGGCAATTTTCTGAATTATTCACACATAATCACTCCAAGGGATTGCACTTTAGGATGATGGGAAAATGCCTTAAACCAGATAGCCATGAAGTACCTTTATCCTTAACTGTGTTCTCAGAATACATTAGTTTTGATACTACTGTGGCTTTTATCCTGAAATGTTCAGTGATGACTTTACTATTTGGAGATTATGATGATTTCAGATGTTCCAGATAAGTTAATTACTATATTTCACTTTGTTATTACTAGAGAAATACATTGGGTTTTCTTTTTTAAAGAGACTCTTAGTGACAGTACTTTTGTATGTCACATACTTAGTCATTTTCGGCAGTTAGGACTGCTACTCAGAATCCTAGCTGTCAGAAATAACAAGTTCAGTAAATTGGATCTCTTGAACTGGTAATGGAAGACTTCTGTTATAGATAACACTGTATTTGCTTTGTGAAAATGCAGTACATCTAAAGAAACGTAAAAGTATAAAACTAGCAAAGGTGGGTGACACATTTGCTTTTCCCACTGGAATTGGAGTTTTTTCCTATTGTGAGCAGAATATTAAAATCAGATGCAGAGGAGAATTTTTGGAAATTCATGGCATCCAGTGAAACTGCCCTACATATGGGCCATTCATCTGGAACAGCTAGTCCATTAAATTGATAGCTGTGAATAATGCATAGAATAGAGATAAAGGTGATTTTATTTTACCCTGATATTGTTGTTTTCATTCTGAATGCCACTGCTATGTCAATGGAAAACCTTTACTGTAGTGGTAAGGATAGGAGGTAGGTCCGACATTGTCAGTATAGTCATTTTATTGGAGTTCCATAAGTTTTATGTAAATCCAATTTGTCCCCCAACCTGAGTACTCTGAAGGGATATCCAGTTTTCACCTTTACCACTCCCATACTATTTTTAGAGCTTTTTTGTAGTAGTTGTGGGAAGTACCTTTCATAAGCCTAGATATATAGATTGTTAACGGTTTTTAATATGTTAAAATTCCTTTACACAATGCAGTTTTACTTTTATCTCCCCAAACCTCCAAGCTGCAAATTTGTGACTACAAACACACGTTTTGAATTCTGTAAGGTCTAAGAGAGACATTGTGTGTGTTAATAGCATAGAATCCCACCTGAGCCATTTTCCAGCCCAACAATCTTCTAAATCAGCAGTTCTCAAACTATAGTTCAAGGACCACCAATGATCTGAACATTCCTTCTTGGCAGTTTGGAGGATGAAGCAATTTCAGAACCAAGAAATGAAGTTGGGAAAGGGGGATTCTTTCCTTTACAGAATGGTCCACAAAAGAAATGTTGGCCTAAATTAATTGATGTGTCTTTCTGTCTGGAGAAACTTCTGCTGAGATTCAGTGTTTGCTGATTATATGCCTGAGGCCTCACTATCGCTAACTAAGGGTTATAACACTCTGGTTTGTTTTCACACATTCCTTGTTCCACTGCAGACCACATCGTGTTTTGAATCTGTTTAGAAGATTTGACACACATACTATGGAGTTTAGTATAAAAACCTAGACAGGATAGAATATGGGATGTTTTAAAACACATTCAGAAACCAGATTCAGGAAAATCTTTGACTGGGATGAATGAGTCCTGGTGTCATTGTATGATTCACGCTTCAGAGATACAGTAGGTATCATACTTCTAGCAAATACAGTCCTTCTATCACTTGAGCAATATTCTTATAAATAAAGTGCTGCAGGCCATGTCTTCTGCCCCTCTGTAGTTTTATTTTCGTCTGCATGCCAGCCAGGTCAAGTCCATGTCATAAATAAGACTTTACAGAAATTCCTTGGTAAATATTTTTGAGTGTAAAAGAGATAAGGAAATAGCAAGAGCCTCAGTGACACCTGCTGCACCAGCAACATTTAAAAGGCTGTCAAAGAAAGGCCATTCATCGTGAACCCAGATTGAAGAGGGAAGATCAAGGGAAATAATCTACACTACTTATATATTAGCACAATAACTGTTCAATAAAAAAGGTAAGTCCAACAAGGGGAAAACTTACAGTGTATTGTGAAGGGAACCAGACAGCTGTCACTATTGTGACTTGTGAAGTACCTGGCAATGTCTCAGATGTACCAAAACTTCTTTGATAATATATTTTCCTATTTGAATGAGTTGAAAGCAGAAGAGAAATTCACTAAGGATATCTTAAAAATAAATGTGGATATCAATTTCATCCTCATTTTCATTCTGCTTTATTTTGGACAGTTCATCTGGATTCCTGAAGTAAAGATTCAGAAGACCTCAGCTATGGTAAATAGTTCCCCTGAAGTTAGCTAATTATTCAATTATGTACTATCTAGACGTGTTTGTGCTAGCTTGTTCCCCAGAACAATAGATTTAATAGATAGATTAATAGATTTCCAGTCACCCCATATCTAGTTCCACCTTTACCTATGCCAGTATCCTGGTTATTTGACACTGAGTATGTTGAGAGGAACAAAGTCTACATCAGAAAGAGAATGCTTTCTTCGCACTGGTTCTCTTGTAACTACAGGATCCCTTGCTGTTCTGTATGCGCAAATATTATTTTAAGGCTGGTTATGTAAAGCTGCAATTTGTGAGTCGTGTGATCACTACACATTATTAATTAATTTGGTGAAATGTAGATAATTCAAGTACTGATCTTTACCTGAACTGATTATTACAATTTTGACCCCTAAACTGCTCGCATGTATCACAATCCAGACTGCTGCATTCATCTGGAGCAAAACTAACTTTAGTAATGTTCCAAGACAGCACTATTGTTTGCGCACACGGATCACAAACCCTAGTAACCAGTCTTACAAGGAGGTCTGTATTGATAGGTTCCCTCACAGTGATTTTTGCAGGATTGGGGCCATGGTGATTCTGGTATAAATAGCCATTTATAGCACTGTCCACTTGGTCAATCTATTAACGTGATTTCTAGGGTGCTTCTATTGTTTCATTGACCTACTTTTGAACCTCAATTTTACGACTATTCTATGGAATACTACTTTTCCTGAGGTGATGCTACAGAATGACTCCTGATGTACCTAATGGAGCAGTGCACAACCCAATAGGGCTGCGGCTAAATGCCATAGTTTAGCTCTATCTGAGCAGTATATAGTTGGAACAGAGACTTTGCATAACACCTCCAAATACTCTAACAGATATTATATATACACTAATGCAGCTGTACTAATGTAAGACTGTGTTAACATTGCTCTCAAAGAATATCAGGTGTTTAATTACTATGCACAAAGAACAAATAACGGGAATAAATAACCTACAGGATTTCACTACAAAAGAATATATGTGATGGGCAATTAAAGTATGCATTTAAGTTTCATTATTACATTGTTTGTCATTCAGAACTATCTCAGCTACATTTAAAGGGCTTATTAAAACATTAATTTAATTCATTATATAAAAGGCAGATAATTATAATAAAATTTTGCAAATGATAATGAGAAGCATTTTAATTAAGTCTTGGCTTAATTGGAAAGGTTATTATGATTTGCCTGTGATAAAATGGCAGAATTATTTTTTTCTTTTCATTATGGTTGGAGCTTTAAATGGTTATTTAGAATTCCATGCAGAAATGTATCTTTACATTTATATGTTTAAAAGGATGACTGAAGTATTTGCCACGCACACATTTATCAAATTAGATAGAACCATAAATCAAGTTTCTCAGGACCACATTCCAAACATTGGTTACTCTGCTTATATCTCACAGATACATCTAGAATCCACTAGGGCAGTGTTTCCCAAACATGGGATGCCGCTTGTTCAGGGAAAGCCCCTGGTTGGCCGGGCCGGTTTCTTTACCTGCCGCGTCCTCAGGTTCGGCCGATCGCGGCTCCCACTGGCTGTGGTTCACCGCTCCAGGCCAATGGGGGCTGCGGTAAGTGGCGGCCAGTATGTCCCTCGGCCCACACCACTTTCCGCAGCCCCCACTGGCCTCCAACGGCAAACTGCGGCCAGTGGGAGCCACGATCGGCCGAAACTGCGGATGTGGCAGGTAAACAAACTGGGCCAGCCTGCCAGGGGCTTTCCCTGAACAAGCAGTGTCCCAAGTTTGGGAAACACTGCACTAGTGAGAATATCAAGTCTCATAGAAATTGAGAACTTTTTCATGTGTTTTAATTCATAGTAGAGAACTATGCCCTTATTGTATTAGACTGTGTCTTTGACTGAAAAAGGAAAAGGTTTTACGTCAGGTAACTTGAGAGAACTATCTTGACGAAAAATCCTACTGGACACAAGTCACTGTAGTGTAGTTAGATGAAGTAATCTCCTAGCAAGGGGTCTAGAGTTGGCTACAACTATTAACACTGAGGTAAAATCTACCACGGTTTTATCTCCATTAGGATTTTATATCAAGATATCTATCTCGATATAAAATAACACCTTTTTGCAGTGAAGACATAGTCTTAATTTATAGGGTTTTGGTTTTTTTCATGGAAAAGATAACTTTTTTTTATCCTGTAGGTGTTCAGATTAATTTCTCTATATCCCAAATCAATTTCCATAGTACCCTGTTGGCTTCGTCCCTATTAAATTCTTAGATGGTTCTTTCACAATATATATCTGTTCATTTCTTAACGACCTTGAGTTTAAGAATGACCATTTGTTGTTGGCTGAACATTTATAAAAGCTTTATTATATGTATTGATGAGGTGGCCACAGAGTGCAGGTTGAAGCCCTGAATGTGGCCTCAACATGTATAAAGAAAGAGTAACTTGACTGCAGTTAATGGGCCTTGGTTATTTGCAATGTGCCAGTCTTCAAATCAAAGGGGTAGTTTAAAAAAAAAACAAAACAGAGTGGATAAAAGGTTAACATGAGGGTCAGACCAAATTTTCATAAATGCCCTCTAATTTTGGATTTACACACCTTGGGCCTGAGTTTGTCGTATTGAGCACCAACAATTCTAGCCAATATGAAGGGAAACTGTGGGTGCTCAACACCTGAAAATTAGGCCACGTGTGCCAAAAAGCTGCGCACGCAAAAAGTGAGACATGCAAAATCAGGAGTTGCTTTTGAAAAGTTTTGCACAATATTTTTCAACTTTATGTGTATCTGATCATATGCTTGGTAACCATTTGCAAAACAATCTTTGAAATACAGTACTAATTTCTGGTATAATTTGACAGAATAAGTTAATGAATATAGGACAGGTTTTCAGGCCAAATCAATTTAATACAAACGTAACTCCACTTTGCACTTAGACATATTGGATTTATGTTAGACAGCAAGCCCCTCTCCACACCCTGAAACTTCACATTTTGATCCTCAATACAGTTCTGATATTTCCACAGTGGGAACATGAACAAAAGTAAAGAACTAGTTTAGAGACAACTTCTCATCATATTCTTGTGTGAAATTAGAAATTGTATAGCTACTAACCAGAGGTATTTTTGAGGAGAGGAGGGGCTGTGCTTTAAATGCTTAGGCTTGACTATGCCATGTTTTTTTCGTTAAAATTTCCCACCATTGTTTCCTTCAGTGGATACTCTGAGGCACACAAGATGTCAGTGGCCTCTGGCATTTTAACTATTGAATTGTCTAGAAACTCTGAGTAGGGTTAAAGAACAAGGTGGTTAAAACCCAGGTGGCTAATGAACTCTAGCTTTCCTATCACTTGTAGCACCAAAGGAGCTTCTCCAGTGGTAGCAAGAGTTGAATCTTTTGAGGAAAAGAGTTTGCAAACACAGCCTATGAGGCTTTACTTCAGAATTTACCATCTTAATGAGACAAGTAGGGCTCAGTTTAAGAAGTTCATACTTCATTTGGGAGTGTATAGGATTAGAAGGAGTTCACATTAGGTGCTGTTATTTTTTAAGTCATCCTCCTCTTCCTGTCTGCTGTCTTTTATCCACCATCACTTCATGAATTCCACTCCTAACACTCCTTGATTCCCTCCTCTTGTTGTTTTCTCAATAAATTTCTAGTTAGTAGGAGAGGGAGAGCAGATTAATTAACTTGCTTTCCACTATTAACTGAACCATACTTGCTGTTTAGTTAGTACATTTTCACTGGCATTGTCCTGTATTAAATATTTTATACATTTGTGTGTATTTGCATTCACCTATTGAAAGAGCTGCATAGATAATCATAGAAATGAAAGTCCTCTGTTTATCAAAAGAGGTACAAAATGCACAGTAGCAGTGCACACTTCCCTACACATGCCAATCTCTTCCTGGAGGGATCACCTTGGGTGGTAAGAAGATGAATCAGTTGCGATGCCCTTTCAGTTTATGACCATTATAGTCAGATCACCAGCATGGTGCCAACTGGTACCAATTTTTGAAATGTGTACACTTCTCCAGGAGGAATGAAACTGACACAGCAGTTATTTCATATAGATGCTATCATCATGCGTGAAATTAAGCTATAATGAAGTATGCATTCGTTATGGAAGTATGACTCTGCATGGGTGAGTGTTGAAACTGTACATTTTAGAAATTAGACATAAATCACATCTTGAGATACAGATCAAAATATGTATATACATCACAAGATGTGATTTATATGATTGACTTCTAAAATGGGATGAGATACTTTCAACACTCCCACTTAGGGAAAATTGGAGGAGGGCCTGTCTACTAGTTGCCTAACAGCTTAAAATTAAAAGCTCATTAAGAGAGAATGCCAGAGAAAGTAGCATTATTGGCTCTGACACTCTCCTTGGGGAGTGCCCAGTTTGAACCAGGTGTGTCAGAGAGAGTAATAGATTGAAGGTGTGTGTAACAGGGTGCGACTCACCACCACAGCCCCTCCTGCTGGCCGACCTGGGAATTAGCTTAGGGGTTGCTAGTATGCCCTTCTCAGGTGGAGTCTTGCCTATCATCTTGTCTGTCTCCACCTCCAGGAGGCATATGGCTCCCTGGACACAGCCCTCCGGCAGTGTCCCAGTCAGTACTTCCCCTCCTTCCAAGGGACTGACAGTCCTTAGCCCAACCATTTGCCTCAGTAGCAAACTGCAGTCCCAATTCTAGCCATTCATCTCAGTGGCAAACTGCAGTCCATTCACCAGCCACTCCCCTCAGTGGCAAGTGGGGGCAAAGTGGTGAGGGGAGACCCAGACCCACCCACTTCTCCAGGTCCCCACCCAGGGACTGTATAGCTAGCAGCCACATGCTGCCCTTCCTCCAAATCTGCCATCTCCTTCCCTGGGCTACTTCCCTACAGCCCTAGCACCTTCTCTGTCCTTGTGTCAGGGCCTCAGTCTAGCAGCCATCAACCTGAAGCTTTCTCCTACTCTGCTAACCCTGCCCAGCACTGCTCTGTCCATGGTCCTCCATCCTCATCCTCCAGGGAGTGACTGCCTTCCCCTCTGCTTAGCAGCCCCTTCTTATATGGACCAGCCTGGCCATGATTGGATGTTCCAATAAAGCTTCTCCTGATTGGCTGGCACTATAAACCTTTTCCCCATTAGCTTCCTCCCTTGCAGCCTCCCTAAGGTGGCTTTAACCTCTTACCTACCAGTAAGGGGCAGCTGTCACATCACAGTGTGTCTACACTGAACTAAAAGACCCATGGCTGGCCAGGATCAGCTGACTTGGGCTAGCAGCACTCAGGCTGTGTGGCTATAAAACTGCAGTGTAGACATTTGGGCTCAGGCTGGAGTCTGGGCTCTGGGACCCTCTATGCTGTCTGCTTCATTGCTCTGGTAAAATCTTGTCAACAGTTTTGAAGGTGAGCAGTTCCTGCATAGTATGGAAAGACACCAAAATATTTGGTTCAGTCTTTTTGATATACACTGAATTTTGCTAGCAATTGAATCCTATTTTCTTAATGGAGAAGGAAAATAAATTGTAATTATTTTCCTATGATGGGTGAACCTTTCCAGGGATTTCTGCTACCAGTTTTTTGTTCAGTTGCACAACCAGTTGCATGCCAAACCTGTGGGAAAAAAAAGAAAGCAGAAATTGGACTTGTTTTTGGCTTAATCAGCTTGTGCATTACTTGTTGGCTAGTTTTTGGCATGTAGCTTGTTGCTTGTTTGGCTTGAAGCTTGTTGCTTGCTGTAGCTTGTTGCTTCTGTTTTTTGAGCGGCTTCTGGCAACCATGATCAAGGGAGGTACAAAATGCAAAGGGGCAAGTGGGGGAGAGAGTCAGGGATGCGCAGCAGGCCCACAACAGTCCCAGACTGAACGTGTGGGGGGGGTTCCTAGTCACAGAGTGTTGAGGTTCTTAGGGATTGGCTTGTTTTGGCCTTGTTTTGAAGTGGGATTAGCTTGATTTTTGGTTTATTTACCATGTGAAAGTTGGCAACTGTGCTGCACATATGTTGCAACTGCTCCTCCCCCAAAAACAAAAAACTGACAACATTTGGATGAGGAAACGCAAAGAGGGGAATTGATTGTAGAGTGTTTTGAAATGAGTCTCCTTTAGTTGCTAGCTAGAAAATATGTCATCGTTCCCCCATCCCCTCCATAGAAAATGACAACTTTTAAGAAAAAAAAACACATTAACATCTAAACTTGAAATATTTAGGCTGAAAACTAACATAGTTCTATTCAGAAATACCATCATGGTCCCATTTTCCTCTGTGGCAGGTTCCCTGGTTAGATTACATTTCCCATGCAGCACCATGGTTACCCGACTTGGTGAGGGAAGCCCCTACAACATGGAGTCCCATCCTGGCCACAGTGCATCATGTGAGAAGAAGGGCAACTGGGAAGCCTGGTGGATAAAGAAAAATAGGGACATGAGGCAACTGAACTACAACTCCCGTGAGACAGTGAAGCAGAATTTTTTTAATCAAAATATTTCATTTTTTCGCTGAAATATTTTTTTCACTGAAAATTAAAAAGACCTTTTAAAAACCCATTCAGTTATTCAAGGGGAAAAAATCCAATTTTTCTGAGGAAAGCACAAATTTTCATGAAAATTTTTGTTGATTTGAAACCCCAATTTTCTATTAAAAAAAAAAGTCGTGATTGAAAATTTTCAACCAGCGCTAGTCTCTGTGCTTTTACTCAAATGTATAAATAAGAGGGCTGGAAAACTATTTTTTCCTTGATTTGTCAATTTTATTGTATAATAATTTGAATATTGGAAAGATGCCCAGGGGTTATGGCTAGGGACATAATATACACAGTGTAATTGATGGCAGGGTTGGTAGCATCACCTATGGTTAAGATTGCCTAACATTTTCCCTTATAAGAATCTGTTTTCAGTAGCTGTATAAACTTCAGCTTTCAATTTCTGTTTATCTGAAGACAGACACATATATATATATATATATATATATATATATATATATAGTGCATTTACTTAAACAATGATGTTCAACGAAAGAAGTTAGCAGCACACATTTTCTAAAGAAAAGGTAACTTGTTATTTCAAATGATTCAAAATCCATCCACAATTGAGTCCTAGATGGAGAAGATAAAGAAATAAGCAAACATAACACTTTAGCAACTCAATCTGAAATAACACAGTCGTATTGATCTGTGACTAATTTTTGTCTTTGACAGCTGTCTTCCCATACTGTTCAGTGAAAAATAGCCACAAAGAGAAAATGTAATAAATATAATAGCTCCTTGCTTTTTTTTCACGGTATTGTACACAATCCAAGGCCTAGAGTATGAAATGTAAACTGGAAGGCAAGGGCCAAACTGTCTGCTGTTGTAAATTGGCAGTGCTCTCTTGACTTCAATGGAGCTGCACAGATTTATATCAGGAGAGAATTTGGCCCCATATATTTTTTTCACACAGTAACTCAAAAGATTTTCTTTAAAGATAAAGAAAAGAATTACAGTCACTGTAATTAAAGTGACATATATCAGAGCACTTAACATAATCAAAAGACACATTTATAATTTGCAAAGATCAATTGTGTGAATACCACAATTGCACCAATATTTGTATTTACTATTAAAACAAAGACTTCCATTATGCTTTGCAACAGCTCATCCATCCAAAACTCCACCACTTTCTGCACTGAGTTTCTTCCTTTAGTTTTCTGTGGAGGGCAAGTTGCATATTCTATATTCCTAAAGATATATATCTTCATATTGTGCAACACTCTAAATTTCATTGAAGATAATGTGAAGCATCTGTGCCATCATAGAGGGAATCGTGTTAATGTCTCCCAGTTCTTAAGTGTTTTTATTGATTAGCTTAGCTCAGGTTGAAGAAGATGAAATCTTTGTTTATCTTGAATTTTCTCTGGAGTTTCCCATTGTATCTAACGTGGCTGTTAGAAAATGACACCCTTTCCAATTTCAGCACATACACACTCAGCTTCTAATTGAGCTTTAAAAAGTCAGATTTATCGTATCAGCTATTCATTTTTGACAGGGTTGTCCATAATACTCACTTAAGTGTATCTTTGCAGATCTTCAGATATATTGCATCACGGTCTGTGTGATACATAGTCTGTTCTGATTGGAGCATGGCTCTGCCAACTGGGAATCCTTATGTGTTACAGAACATTCTTTAGCCTATTAATTGTCCTCCTCCTCCCATACACACACACACACACACACACCTCATTTCACGCACTTGCAAGCACACACACAAAGATTCACATTAAGGAATACATTCATCTCATTGTGAACTCGATCATATGTACAACTAATATTCTCAACATAAAGACGACACAGCTTCCACTGACCTCAGTTAAAATTGTGTGCTCAGTCAGCACCACTAAAAATCAGTCCCAAAGGGTATCAGACTGGACACCATAAATGGATAACACTTTTGGCCATGTCACATGGCAGATTGGTGTCAGAAGCACAATAAAATGCAATCAGGCATTGGGCATATAAAATACAAATCTATAGCGTTTACTCATGAAAATTTATAAATTGGAAACTGAGAAATAAGAGTTTGCTTCTGCAAACTTACTCACATTGAGGGGTACCTATTCATATTTGCAGTCCCATGAATCAGGCCCTACAGCTCTTAGTTTCTGGCATAATAAGAATATTTGTCCTGGTACTCTTGGTGCACAACTCATGAGAGAGATAAACCCTAAAATATTCATGGCAGGAAAATAAGTATATAAATGGTTTATCATGGATGCAAATATAAGTCTAGTGTCTATGTTAAGAATTGTTTCACATTAGAGATTAGAAGTAGATAAACTCAGTGACCTGTTGCATGAGATATAATTAATTTAGCAGCTTGGCCATATCTGAAGCAATAGAAAGCAATTTTCTACAGAAAGGTGGAAAAAATCCATATTGATCAGTACTAAGTAGTAAAAATTTATTGCAGTGTTGTCAGTTGCCTCATTCCAAATCAATACAAATCTCACCAAAAGCTTCTTAAATGCAATAAGAATCTGACAAGGCCTTTTTGTCACAGATAAGTGTTAAAGCAATGAAAGGGCCCCTGAGGAAAATTGTCTCTCTGACCAGAATGCCAGTTTTATTCTGTTTCAGAAGTGTTGTTTTGGGTATAGGACATCTTTATTGACATTTTGGAACCATGAAGAAAAGCTTAGTGTTTTATCAGTTAACTAATGCAAACGTTAAGAAATGCCTAAGGACTTTGAGCTCTAGATAAGTTGTTTTTCATAAAGTTGCAAAATTTGTTGCATATCAGGTGCAAACAAAGAATTGATTTTTAGAGAAAATATTCCTATTGGCCACCAGAGTAAAAAATACAGTGTTGGACACATTTTAACAGTCCTGTTTGAAATTTAATAAAAAATAATATCATAATGTGATGTCAGTCTGAGGAATAAAATCCTTTAGCAGGAATACTGAAGCTGATTCAAACTGACATGAAAAAAATCTGTCTTTTTGAGGCATGGGCAAGATATTTTTGCAGGCAAGTTGTGAAATATGCTTTAACTCAGCTTCAATTTAACTTTAGATCTTAGTACAAGAAGCAACCACATCAAGCAGCAGAATCTAATTTGGAGCTACAAAAGGGGAAACAGAAGCCCTTAGACCTTGTAAGACAAGTGATGTTTCTTGAATCTGATCTTGCTAGAATTTAGTCACCTTGGCAGCACTGATGCGTTGCATAAATGTATCCAGTGAGATGTTCTATTTAATGGTCATTTATTATTGCTTTATAATTATTTGGACACCACATATATACACAGCCTCTAATTTAAAATGATGTGAATTTAGACTTCGTGAAAGGTGCCAGATTAACAGGCAAGAGGTTTTGAATTCCAGTATTTTTCAATATAAAAATAATTTTTCATTTTACAGGATCAATCTGATAGTAGGGGTATATATCTATACCTATGTTGGGTACTGAACTATGTTAGGACTTTATGGCAGCTAAACCTAATCACTCTGGTATATCCCTTCTCTAGGAGGATTAAGTATTTTGACCATTGCTAGTAAACCCATTGATTTTGGCCATTTTAATTATATCATAAAGAGATCCCAGCATTGTTTATATCCATAATCAGTGGAAGGGAGTAGCCTAGATGTTAGTGTGTGAGGTTTACCACATGATTACAGAAGTCCAATTTCAAAGCAAAACTGCAGCTTCCCAGTCATTATAACAACCTTGGATCATTTGAACTGGGGACAGAGTGCAGATTCCATTTCAAGTTCCTGTTCGAGGCTGTTTGAAATTTGTACTGACAAAAGTATCTAAAAAGCAACAACAATAAAAACCTCACTGATCCCTGTTTTCTAGATTAGTTGGCTAGTTCTTTGGAATTATTATTATATAAGAATTATATTATATAAGAAAGTAAGAGGGAGGAAGTTACAGAATCTTTCCCTAAAAACATTTGTAGATGTCTCTGTTACATCTCCATAGATCTATCACTGTTATTCCACTCCCCAGAATGTTGCTGTTATTTTTGTGCTAAAAAAATGGAGAAGCCTCTAAACTGGGAGGTTGTTACACTATCAATCCATGTATATCATAAATATGTTTTAAAAGTGCATTTTTAGCTTGAATTCTGCAGAATTTGTATAACTAACCAACAGCAGCTTGAATTTTGACTTATATATTTTTACACTCTAGCAAGGAATTCAAAATTCAATTACATTATTGGTGGTGAAGTCATCCAGTCAGGGAACAGAAATAACATCTGTGTAATTCACCGACATTGCATGAATCTCAAATTTAGAATATTCATTATTCATCAATAATCTGAGGACAAATACACATTCACTGAAAAAAAACAGGAATTAATTTGAATAATTAACATAGTTGAGAATTCTGTGACATTCAGAAACAGCAAAAAGGTGGAAGTTGATGAAAACATTATTTGCTACTAATGATTCACAAAGCTCTAAAATAGTAAATGAAGAAGAAGAAAAAAGCAGAGCCTTTATGAAAGAGCACAATGTGTGTCTCTGCTGACAGTCTGCACTAAGGTCTGAGAACAAAATGGCTGCCGTACTTGGTACACAACAAGAATGCTTAGAAAAGTGCAATACACATCAAACAGCAAAGGAATCACAATTTCATTGTTACACATAACACATTTTATACTTTCAATCCACTGTGGTGAAATCCTGGCCTCAGTGAAGTCAATGGCAAAAATCCTATTAACTTTAATGGCAGGCTGTCACCTCATGTTTCAGGTTGCCTTCTTCATTAAGCCAATGGGGAAAGTAGTGAAGATAGAGATGCTGGTCAAGCTCCTCAAGGGTGAAGAGGGAGAGAAAGGAGACACTTACTAGTGGGCTCAGATCTGCATTCTGTTCCCAAAGGCAATTGAGGTTGATTTCCAGTGTGCTCCGACTGTAGTTTGACTATGTTGTGGCTGTTTTTAAATAAGCTCTTGACTATAGGCAATAATGCCTGAGAAGTTTGCAACTTTTATATGGTTGCCTTTGCAATCCTAGAAGTGGGACAAGAATTTATTTAATGAAATATAAGAAGAGGTGGGAAACATACTCATTTTAGCTTGACTTTATCACAACAGAGAATGAGAAACTAAAGTCTAAAATAATCTATGCTCCTATAAACCACGAATCCAAAACTAGGTTATGCTTTAGTTTTGTCTTTGCAAAACCAAAACGTGATGATGGAATCTTTATTAAAAACAAACTATGCCCCACAAATTCCTGAACCTATCTCCTATTATATTATAAATCACAAATATAACACTGTACAGTTTAGTTATTACAGAGGACTGGTGGACAAAACAATATGTTCAAAGAGTTAATCCAACTTTACAATGGGATAATTCTGTATATACTGAATTGGCTTATGAGAGTTACTTAGAAGAAGGATCACAGCAACTAGCTCTTTTATTGACTGCTGCTATCAGTGAACAAAAACGGAAAAGAGGATTTTTGCAGGGCATTTGTAAGCCATGGATGTCGCTTTAGATAGTTTAGCTGTGCTAAAGACTGGATTATAGAAGCATCCTTATGTTCTGTGATGAATTAAAGGAAGATTTTCAGCCTTGGACAATGGGAAGTCATGCAGTCCAATACTAAGTAACATCTGCTGTGTACTTTTATGCCTCTTGCTCATTGCAAAACACGTAGTAGGGATTTTTTTGAAAGGAGGGAGGTTTCAAAGTCCACAATATAACAACAGGTAACAGATGTTCTGGTCAGATGGTTAAACTAAAATATGTTTTAGAAACTGGGATCTTAGGCAGCAAATTAAAACAGGATTTATGACATAACAAACTTTATTTCTGTAATTTCTGTACTGTAATTCTCTTTGAAACCTCCTCTGGATATATGGAACTTTCATGAATAAATTTTGTTTCCCTAACACCAAGGAGCATTATTTTATTATTCTGTGAATTGATCTTTAATTGTTGTTGGAGTAATACCAAGCCCTTCTGCCAGATTTTAAGACTTCTCAAGATAATCAAACAAGTTAATTAAAAAACTAACTCTTGCAGCTAAATTGTGGAGTTAGGATATGCATGATGGTGTGTATTCATAAGAAATATCTCATTCTGAGCAAGTTGCAGGATAATGCAAACACACCCCTTTCTTTAATTTCTGTTGCTATTCGTAATCCTGGGGTGATAGTATTATTATTTTATTATTGCTTTTATTATTATAGTAGTTGTTATTTTATTAAGACCTGACATACTGGTCTTTTATCAGTCCAATGTAGACCATAGGGCACTTGATCACTCACTCTAACATAAATCTTGTCTTTATGTAACAAATAAAGAGCTGGTGTGGAAGCCCATGTCCAGTTATGAATGTATGAAGCTCCAGGGTTGCAGGAATCTGTGTACTTCATGGCTAAGATACCGCATAGACCAGATGAGTTCCATTGTTGGTCTCAAAGGAGCCATTGCTGCTACTTCTGGCTAGTTGCTTGTCAAAGTTGTACTCCTACACCTCAGACATTGCTATGGGAGCATGACAAGCCAATAAGCAGCCCAAGAAGCGGCTGCTGAATTCAAATGGGACAAAACAAGTCTTTCAAAAGGTCACTCTTCTGTTGTTTTCCTCTTTGGATTGATTGATGGCTGTAAGAACAGTTGCTGCCAACTCAGGTGTTTCCAGATGTCTATACTAGTATTGCTTAGCTTTGAAAGATAAGGACTGCTAGTTAGCCACAGGGAATGCTGGCATTCAGTTGGTGATGTAGTGTATTTATAACAAAAAAAAATCCTATATTCCTGAAACTTAATCTACAGGGTACAGTATAGTAAAATCATTAAAATGTGATTTCCTTGCTGCACACTAGACACACCGCATAGCCATTGCTACAGCATTATTAGTGTTTATTGTTTTAAGAGAAAGGGTTAGGAGAAAACCTGTCCATTTGTTATGTCACCTCTCTCTTCCTGTGATGCTACGGCTGTTGATTTCAACTGAGGCACTCAATCTAGAAGTCCCTTGATTTAACTGGGAGGAAATGTGGCAGGGCATTATTGGGGAAGGGCCCTTTACAATACAGCTTGTGAAATTCCCCCCTTGGTACAACAGAGCCAAAGACTGCTCACCTTAAAGACATGCTGCAAGCCTACTCCTCCTTCCTTGGCTTTGCAGAGGATTAGGTGGAGTGCATCTGGGTTAAAGAGGGTGAGAGGTGGTATTTAGTAATCCTGCCTAGTTGGGGAGAGTTCAGACCTTTTATTGGGTGATTGTACTGTTTGTTCCTGTGTCTTAATGTGCCATCATCCTAGGATGACAAGATCTTCAGAAGTTTCAGTAATAAACTTAAAGAAGCCCAGTCGGACAATCTTCGTCTTTCCCTGTGGTACATTTTCTGATCTACTTTAGCAGCTCGCAGAGAGGATAATGAGGTGCTTCTGAACCTGAAAATTAGAAACTGCCTGCCATGACTCAAACAAAAATCTCAAAGTGGAAGCAAGCAAGTGAGTGAGGGGAGAGTTACAAGGTTCATTTTTGTTTTTGATTAAAAGGAAGCTGAGGAAAAGTATTTGGCAATCAGCTAGAAAAACAGGAAGGTGAACAGGCAGTTTGGGAGATAACCAAAGAAGTAAACCTGTACAACTGCCTTAAACAGGGTCATGTGACCTTCTTCAATTATTTGGTAGCCATGGAAGTCATTTTACATATGAGTAACTTGACTGGCTAGGAGGGCAAAACTGCTTACCTTTTTCCTTTCATGTAACTGTCACTCAACCAATCATTTAAGGATGTACCACACAGAATATATGGGTAATATAATGTTGGTATAGTCTTCAGTTTGCAATGGTGGTGTTACTTACAAATAGCAAAGTGAAGTGAATTAGATAGAGCTTCAACAATGAAAATCGTATAGAACCCCACATACATATTGTGTTAATCAAAGTATTTTTTTGGCTTTTGTTTTAGTCTCACTTCCCTGTTTTCCTTTTAAGCTACAATACATCAGTTACTATGGAAACAATGGTTTCATTGGTACAAAGGGTGTTTAGTAAAATCCACAAATGTATCTAAAATCAATTTGTGTAATAGTTAAAATTTGATATGATGGGCTGTGAAATTAAGTAGATTATGAAAATGTGTTACTGAGAGATATGTATATGTTATATATACTTTCACTCATACACGCTTGCAAATATCTAGAGACTGACTGAAAATAGAATAAATAACATAGTAATAAAAGTGTGAAGTCTACATTGCTTTTACAAACAGACCTTTGACTTTTTTTCAATTCAGGAATGATACTGATGGCTAGAAAATACAAAGATAAATGAATTTCCTTGGAATACACAGACATCATTCTTTAGTAATGATTCATTCCTCTCTCTGACCCTAGTCAACAACACACTTTACCTGCTGATAGCACCAGCACACTCTGTGTCCCTTATAATACAAACATTAGCCTGAATCCCTCACAAATAGATGTATTTTTCCTTCCTTTATTAGCTTTCTTATTCCATAGACAAAGCACAATCAGTAAAGGAGTCATTCCTATTTTTTAGAAAGAAGTAATTAGTCCATTTCCTCCTGGGGGTTTGCAAAGTTCTTCAATAGACGTGACTGAAAGAGGAAGAGGCTGAAGATGGTGGCCTAAGGGAATAAACTGCTGACTTGATAAATCTTTGGGTCTTAAGAGGTCATCTCTTGATGTCGAGAAGAAAGATTGACTTACCAGCAAATATGAGCATGAGCTGTTACTGCTTGTAAAATTTGAAAAAAAGAAAAAGTGATATAGAAGACACCTTCATATAGGAGATACTCATATTTTAAACAGTTACTGAAGCCATGGTTTCATGTGTGACGTCTTTAGCAATTCTCATGGATGTATTTATTTATATTTACCAGTTTCTCTGCTCACTGGTGTATTCTTTCATCAAGAAGAGCTGGGAATTTAAATGAAATTTTACCTTAATAAATGTAGCTATGTAATGTAACAAGAAGAGATTTGAAACCTTATGAACTTCAGTAAAAGCTGATAGAAATTAAATAGTACAGTAGCAGTACACTGTGATCCAACTGTTATTAATGAAATTAGAAAACCTCATAGCAATATCTGTCTGGTACTTGTTTTACATCATCCAGAGTGGAGGAATCAGTGACAACTAGACTAGTACCAGTGAAGGATCTTACCTATTTAGTTTAGTATTTTGCAAATGGTTTAGTTTTCAAACTATGAAGACATAACAAAACATCATGAGGTAGATACTGTGGGGACTGGTTTGCCCCTCACTGGCACAAGGGAGTGCAAATTATTCACCTCAGACCCAGCAGGGACAACTGTGAACTGGGGGCGGGGGGTTCATTCTCAGGAGAAAATGTAGAGATATGTTTGTAGAAGATTGTAATTGAGAGATGCACCCTCATAAGGGACAATATTATGAACATAGGAATTTGGAGATGTGCCCTGGAGGCAAGGGTTGGGAACACCACGAGGCTGTGTGCCGCAGTTCACCAGAGACACTCTCCAGCTTGTTTTATTAAAGTTCCTTTCTCCTTTACTGGTTTATTATTTAATGAACACCAAGATCGTTATAGACAACAGAACATGTTTGTACTGTCCTTCTTGGATGGAAAGCGACAGTGGTGTTGTGACCCTGTGAGAAGCATTTTGAAGGCACTCAGAGGATGAATGAGCCAGACCATACCCCATTTCTGGCTGTGTTTGCTGGTTGCAAGTCCCTTGATGGAGTCGACAATGTAGCACATTTTGTTGCTGTAATTGGTCCAACTCAGCTTCCTGACACTGGCAGCCTTGAACCCAGAGTATGTCCATGGAACCTGGCTGGGGAAGGAGGGGTAGGAACTGAGTCCAATAGTGTGTTAAATAACTAGGAAGTTTTTTATATATTTACAACATCTGTGTGTTGTCAGCAAATGCCATTATTCCTATTTTACAAATGGGGAGGTGAGGCACAGAGAGACTAAGTAACTTGCTCAAGGTCACACTGGAAGCCTATGTCAGAGCTGTGAATTGAATCCAGATATTATCAATCCCAGGCTATCCCCTAACAACTGGACCTGGCCTTCATTTCAATCTGACATTCAAGAACAAATGCAAACCTTACACTGATGGAATGTAGTGTTATGGAAACACAGGCTGACTGTGAACTGGCTCGGCAATCTACCCTATTTCTCATTCTGTATTGTTCTTAAACCTGTGTATTCTGAGGGTCATAAATTAATTCTGAAATATGGACAACTCTTCCCTATGTTTCTGACAACAAAATAAATGAAGTAGATTGGTATTATTTTAAAATACTTGGTTGTGTCAATGTAGGTGTTTTCGATACTTTAAAAAGACATTTTATAGGTTCCCCCCTGCAGAATGTACATTCTGAGTCCAGATCGTGACTGCTGTCTCTTCACTGCACTTGCCTCCAACTCTCACGGTGCTCCATGTCAAAGGTTTATATTAATCAGATTGGCAGGGATGTGCTGATCACTCACCGTGCAGGAGAGGACCTGATGCAGTACCAGTAACATGAGGTTTTCTCTGCTTATTTAAAAAAAAATATTGCCAGAAAACAGTGTTAGTCAGCACCATACCTTCTATTTGGAGCTGAGAGGATCAGTAAAGAACAATGTAAAATATACAGTTGATTGATATTTCCATTGCAACCCAGTGAGTGGTTTTAGTGCTGACGGTAAAGCTACAAATGGACTTGGAACAAGGAGATAAAAAGAGAAGTATAAGGAGAACTTATAGTTCATATGAACTTGTAGTTCATTTTAGTCCCATAGCTCCTTGGAAGGTCAATACTAATTTTTGGCTCACCAGAAGAGAGTGCCAGACTGAGGCAAAAAAACAAAAAACAAAAAAAAAGAAATAAAAGGGAAATTGAATTTTTTTTGAGTATTGGAAAAAAGAGCATCAATAAAAAAGAGACTTGCATCTACAGAAACTTTACTGAGAAGAAGAGGTTAATTGCCATTTTCAGGAGGAACAGTGTAAAAATGTAATGGAAATATACGTAATTTGCAAGTGCAATCTGTATTTCTAGTTCAGTAGTTCATTATAGGCAGTATGCTCTGCCAAAATGGTCAAACAATATAATACTTTCAAAAATTGACACATGCAAAAGGAAAAAAAGTATTAATAGTAAGCATTGCTAAATCAATTTTAGCCTACATGGATTAAGGTCAATTGTTTTGGAGTCTAAAGGTTGAGTTTGATAGATCCTTTTATGATTTTTTTTTCCTCCTGGGCCCTAATCCTGTAATTTGTTGTGTGCAGCCAGACTGCAGAGTCCATGGAGAGCCGCACTAAAAACAACAAGTGCACAATAAATTGCAGGATTGGGACAAAAGTGGAGAACAGTATATAAAATAGGGCTGGCCAGAAACTAAAAAGAGAAAGAGAAAAGAGTAGCCAACATCTCTATCTGATCTTGAGCAGGAACTTAACATGGGTCTTCTACAACCCCATCAAATGCCCTAACCACTAGCCTATTGACTCCCTCCTTCCCCTGAGAAATATTCTCATGAAACACACACATTTTCACAAAGCATTTCAGTTGTGCTGAAACAGCATTTTTGAACAGAAAAAATGTTTTGCTGAAATTCTTTTCACCAGCTCGATTATAAAAAGCATGAAGAGGGTTATTAAATCCACAAAATTGTTGCTGCCATAGACTGGGATCACTACTATAGCATGAAACATCCTTCAAATGTTTTTTACAATGCACACTGTACTGGTAGGTGGTGTTGTATGTACCTATGTCAATATCGGGGAGACATTAGGATTCCGCTTTCTGGCTAGTGCACCTTTCACTGTCAAGAGTCTCCCTGCCTGTCCACTGTGGAGCACTGCTCTGAGTCAGTGCAAGAAGTCTGACACAGAATGAGCATTATTTTTTTATATACTGAGATACCACCTACAGGCCTCAGCCAAGTCAGGAGCCCATTGTGCTAAGCACTGTATAAATAGACAGAAACTGACCATCCCTAGCAAAGAGTAACACACTGTGCAAACTCACTCTCTCGCATGTGTGCAGGTTCTGGTCTTGTGTACAATAGGGACATTTTGTGCATGTATCCCACTATTACTAACGCTAGTTCAGTTCCATTGTTGTTAGCAAAGTTGTGATTGTAAACTGGCTGCTCTGAGCAGGTGTAAATGTGAAAGTACTTAAAACACCAGCAGCTGGCCTACATTAAGGCTCCCAATATTTCTGACAAAATTTAGCAGAACTGCTGTTACTTATGTTGGAAATGCCTCTGTAAAGGTGAGAGAATAGATTAGTCTCCTTGCCCATTCAATTCTGGCCTCAGAGACTGCCCAGATGGTTGTGGTGAAGTGTTTTTTTGGTAACGTGGACACCTGTACATGGATTGAAACCAAACCAATATTTTTATATGTTGGCCAGCTGATACAACAGATAAGAACTTTTGGTCATTAATCTCCTAGGTTAGATTCACTTGGAGGCTTAAGGTTGCATTCTAACCCCGCATATGCCTGTTTTTTTTTTTTTTTTATACACTTGGTAAAATTCCATTGACTACCAGGGAATAACTAGTGATTTATAGAGGCGTGCAATCAGGCCCATAGTGCCTGGACTTTAATGACTTTATCCCATTATCAATTATCTATACTTTTATATGAGGCTTTTTTATAGTTCCACTCACCATCATTCTTTTAATGTTACATTTTTGTTTTAGGGTAAAAATGTCTCAGTTTTCATGACTGATTGTTGACTTTGTTTAACATAAATCTCCAAGAATTAAAACTTAAAGCATTTAAGATTTTGAGTTTCAAGGCCTCGTCTACACACAATAGTTTTGCATTGGTTTAACTATGTTATGGATGTGATTTCTGTTTCTTCACTGAAACAGTGAAATCTATACCACCCCAGTTTAGATGGAGTTATACTGATCCTTATACTAGCATATCTTAGCCCAATAAAGATATGGGAATAAGATATACCAGTGTAAACACCTTTTTACCAGTTTAACTGCATCCACACAAAGGAATGTTGCGCTTTAATGATATTGGTTTCAAACTAAAACAGTGTAGACAAAGTCCTAACCTATAATCTTACTCTAAAAGATACTTAATAGGGGATGCAGGGCTCTTCTGTTCAGACTTCCTGATACCACATGCTTGAACGCTGTGTCAATGAGCAGTCTAAGTACTACTGAGTCATAGTGCACACCCGGTTAACTCCAAGCAGGGTATAAAAGGAGATCCATGACAGGAGGTAGGTGATGGAATAGAAGAGGTTCTGCAGGGAAACCCTAGGAAGAGCTGACTTTGAGAAAAAGTTTTCACTGAGGTTTATGTTCTGTTACTGTTTATCTGAATTACTATTACAGCCAAGCCTAAGGAAGGGGGTAATTTTGGACTATATACTGGGTGGTGGGGAGTATATAATGTTGGGACCAGGCTGAGAAATCCACTTGTCCTCTTAGTTAAATAGCAAATGAAGGAATTATTCTCCTTCAGACATGGACTCAATACTACAGCTAATAGGGAAGAATAGCATTAGTTTAGTATCTTAAACCAAAAAGGTTTCTATCAGTTTGAGGCAGAACACCAGTTTCAGTGGTATTCACCATCTTAAACCTCAAAGAATCTTTGAAAATGGCAGAATTTTTATGTCTGTGACCATTGTACAGCCTCTATTTGGAGAAGGGTTGGACTAAATTCTGCTCCTACAATGAGATACAGCTGATGATCTAATAGGTCTTTTCAGTCTCTTATGTTCTATAATTCCAATTTGTTTTAAATAACTTAAAAGTGATATTTTTATTGCTTACAAAACTTTAAGCTTGTAATGTATGAAACAGCCAAGGCATAATTACAATGAAGTTTGCTTTAGGAAACTATATTTTCTAAGGAAGCTATCCTCAAAGAGAGGAGAACTTGATTCTGTAATGATGCCCTTTTGTATTACTTTGTTTCTGTTATACTAAATGGCTGATGTAGGTGTGAACCTTCTGTTTGATGTTGCTGCAGCAGAATTAAAGTTGATCAATATATCATTATTGATCAGTTTGCTTCTGCTTGGTTAAGCAAACTTGTATGCTATGTTTGGCCCTACACAGACAGTCAGACTAATTTATCCACAAGTAGATTTGAATAAATGTGTCCCTTTGCTGATATAGTGAAAAACATAGCAAATATGTTATATAAGCCAACTGAATAATAACACGATTACTGATGGACCAGAGCACTTGAATATGTGCTTAAAGTTAGGCATGAAATAACGTGACTAAAGTTAGGCTTGAGATTAATTAGGACCATGGTAATCAAATGTCAGTCTCTGTGCCAGTTTCTGAGTCGCCCGATTTTCATTGGCATAAAGAGACTCTTGCCCATAAAACAATGTTTTTAAACCATGCACTGTGTCTCTTTGAGTGGGCTGACCTTTAAATTAATATTTTTTTAACTTCTTGGATTAAAATTAAATATTTTACATCTTTAGCAAAAACACTTCTGGTAAATTTGAATAAACTGCAACCTGAGTAGTCTAATTCTAATTGCATCATATTGTGCATTATTGTTCCATTGATGGTCACAGTCTTATCTGCTTTCGATGTATTCCTCAAGTCTCTCAAATTCTTTCTCTCTTTCTCTCTCTCTGAATCACATTCAGGGAAAGATCATGTTCCTGTGATCTTGTTCTCAATGTTATTTGATGATCCATTTGGCTCTCATGCTTGAAGCAGTCTGAACTTTTTTTACTGATGGCATGCCAGCTTAGCAATGTGATTTTGTACTTGTACTCCATCATGATACTAACCAGTAAACCACAGTAACTTCGTAAACTCAGAGTGTCTTGTTTGCCCAAGTTCAAATCTCTGGTGGGCACTGGTAGCATGTTGAAAATCTAGTTATGTTATCAGTTATGTGTCTTTCCCTGCCCAGTTTCTGTGTGTAATGACATCTGATTAATGAAATTGGGTTGAACTAGTTCTCCCTCTATTTCTTTTCTTATTATCACAGTAGTTCAGAAATGCATCAGGAGGAGGGATCAAGGAGTGGGTGTGCAGCTCAAGTTAAGAAGTCAGATTAGGTTTCTACAACTCAGCTGTCCCTGGTTTAAATGAATTTAATTGCATTTTTTATTCAGTTAGGTAAATGAAAAAAGATCTCTTAAATTGATTGGCTCTGTGTTCCATTATTAGCCTGCCTAATCCTCATGTTCTCAGTGTAGCTTTTTATTGGAATATATGTTAATAAGCCAATTTTTTTTATTCTGATAGAGCTTAGTTTTTAGCCACTGTACACTGATTATATGTTTAAAATCATATTTTGGGGGGGAAATGGACATGCAATGGCAAATCCTAAGAACTGATCATTTGGCATCTGATACAGCTGAAAGGTGTTCTCCATAAAGGAGGTTGTAAGACATTTTGTAGTTTTCATATTCTCTGGTACCAGTCCATTCTCAAGAAGCAATTGAGAGCAGCTGCAGGGCTGCCTCAAGCTGCAGTGGTCCCTGTAAATCTGGTTTGTGCCACTGAAAATCTGGCCTATATTGTATATTTTCAAGTGGCAGGCATTTGCCTGGGAAACGTACAGTATTTCAACACAAAATATATGCATAAAAACAATAATTGTGTAAAGAGCACAGAAGTCTGGACCAACAACAGTTTTTATTTGTAAAAGTAAAGGTCCTTCTAGATCCTGAGCTATGGTAAATTCACATGACTTATCAAAGTTCTCTCTGGCTCCTCTCCTTCTTTATGTTTTTATTTAGGGCCCAAACCAGTGCCTATTGTGAATGAAGAAAAGGGCTGCTGGTTGTCATTTTGAAGCATCAATGGTTTAATTTGCTTCATTTAAAGTACAGTTCTACTGTAAATGTGACTACCTAATATGGGTACCTTCTTATACAAACAGAGCTGCTCCTTGTTTTTAGTCAGATTTCTAGCTGCTGTTAGTGACAAAAAATAAAAGGCAGTAAAAACTTATTTTTATTAATGAAGCAGAACAATCAGAACTATGGGAGAGGAAAGTGGATTCTATTTCTTCTTGTGCATCTTCAAGAGAATAGTTTACTAAATTCTGCTTAGCTACACTTCCGCAAACCCCTTGAAGGCAATCATCAAGTGACGCAATTTACTGAGAACCTGAGGTATGGGTCTACTCTTTGCAAACTGAAAAAAATTAAACCTAGTCTGTGCCCAAGTACTGTGTGCTATGCAAGTGGGAATGAGGGCGCAGAAAGCGCCACCCTTACTTCCAACACTGTATCTCTAGTATTTCCAGCCCCAAGAGTTCAGAAGTGTTTGGGTATTTTTCAACAAGAAGCTTTTGTCAGAAAATGCTGATTATTGAAACTGAAACCTTTTGTGGGAAAGGATCAGTTCTGATAAACTTTACAACTAAAAAAAAGGTGGTTTTTTTTTTTTTACATTTTCTAACGAAAAATACTGGTTTGTTTGGAAATGTAAATGAATTATAGTAAATTTTTATAAAAACATTTCAAAAAGGTCAAAACAGAATGTTTTAATTGACCAACACTGACTTTTTGGGGTGTGAAAAATTTTGATATTTTGAGTTTTCAGCCTGATTTGGGATGGGAATTTTTTTTCAAAATCTCCTCTCTCTCCCTCTCTCTCAAAAACTAACTAACTAACTAAATAAAATAAATATTACGGGATGGAAAAACCATTTCCTTCCCATTGCTGTTCAATACTTGAGTCAGCACCCAAAATATCATGAAATTGGCTTACACATCATGAGATTTAAAAAAATAATAACTTTTTTATTTTCTGGGTATTGCGCCTTTGGGGTGCACTTGATGCATTTTGCAATCTCTTCTCCATAATCATGTGGAATAGAAATATTTTTTAACTGAAAGTCAATATTTCCATGTAGGGTTTACTGCCACAGTCCTTACCAGTAGGGTGTAAATTCTAATGTGCCATAGCATGTTGCATACTATCTAGCCCAGGTACAATCTACTGGCATAAACTGAAAGTGCCCTAGTTCACATTAGTGTAGTCCCATTTCAATACTATGTTAGTATGCACTAGAGAACTTTTAACACTCACCAGCAAGCTCCACATGAACCATAAAAATACCAAAGATTGTGAGATATGATAAAATTATGAGTCTTCTTATTCTGTATTTGTGTTGTCTGTTTGTTGATGTTTGCAGGAAGCCATCGCTAGAGAAACCAAACAAAATTTACGAACACTGGAATTTTAGCCCATTCAATATGTATCTGGATTCAGGTTTTGAAAAGCCTACCTCTAATAAATACGGTTAAAATAAAGGTCCAAATATACAGAGGTTACCATTAGAAAGCTATAATTTGCCAGCAGTTTTCAGGCCATGCTGTTCCATACAAAGGACGGATGTTTTATTCTTTGTCCACCCAAAAGTTCCACTGAAGTCACTGAGAGATCTGGATGTGAAATATAGGATTGGTGCCTCTTATCATTATCTTGTTTTAGAAGGGGAATTTTCTGTGGCAGCTCTGTTCTCTGGTGCTGTGTAACTAATTGTGTATTCTTTCTGGAGAAAGGTCTATATTGCAACCTAGGCTTAAAGGATTACTTTCTGGAATTTCATCGGTCATTCTCTGAGAACTGTTTAATATTGTTCCACCACCTTTTCTGTCATACAGCTGTTAATCATCAGATATTCCCAGCCACATACAGAGGGCTTGACACGGTAGTGGTAGCAGAACTCTTGCATGTGCAAAAGATGATTTAGTTTTATCAGGGAGCCATAATTGGAGGCTGATGGCCAGCATCAATCACTTCCTGTTACAAGTGGTGTCCTCAGTTTTGGCCACCTTCAAACATGGCGCAACTCCATGATCTGCTGCCTAAAGTTTAATGTTTAGTTGATTTAAACTGTGATTAACCAGAACCATGTGTGATCGTGCCCCCCATAAGGCTTTATGGAAATATACTTATGAATGTATATATGACATAACTAGAATGTGTTTTATGCTACATATACCATGTAACATATCTCTGCAAAGGTTATGATCTACTGAATCTATTAATCCTATTTGTATGTATGTATCATTTTTGTATTCAAAGTTATGAATTTTGGCTGCATAGTTGTTTGATTCTAAGGAGGTTTTAGTGAAGCAGTTGGTTGCTTCCTGAGAAAAGATTATTCTCAGTAAGTGCCCAACCAGGAAGCCCTTAAGCCAACAATGAACTTGGAGATGCCAATCCACATCTGGGCTTTCCCAGGAATGTGGCTTGGCTGGTAAGGAACTCAGTCATGCATGGACATGTGACTTGCCCAGGTGACTCTAAAACTCCATTTTGTAACTGGATTTTGCATAGAGAGAGGAGGAGGTCTCCATCCACAAGAGAGAGTCTATTTAAACCCCTGGGAGACCCCTCCATTTTGTCTTCAGCTGGCTAAAGAGAGAGCCTCTCCACCCCCAAAGATACCTGAAAGAAACTGGATCAAAGGACAGTAATTACAGGGGGTGTGAGTGATTGCTGGACCCAGACTAGAAGGAGACTAGTCTGTAAAAGAAAGCTTACTGGAACTGGTGAAGTTTTTATCTGTATTCAGTTTTATTACCGTACTAGACATAGGCTTGCATGCTTTATTTTATTTTGATTGGAAATTCACTTTGTTCTGTCTGTTACTACTTGGAACCACTTAAATCCTACTTTCTGTATTTAATAAAATCACTTTTTACTTATTAATTAATCCAGAGTATGTATTAATACTTGGTGGGGCAAACAGCTGTGCATATCTCTCTATCAGTGTTACAGAGGGCAAACAATTTATGAGTTTACCCTGTATAAGCTTTATACAGGGTAAAACAGATTTATTTAGGGGTTTGGACCCCACTGGGAGTTGGGCATCTGAGTGTTAAAGGCAGGAACACTTCTTAACTTGCTTTCAGTTAAGTCTGCAGCTTTTGGGCACGTGGATCAGACCCTGGGTCTGTGTTGGAGCAGACTGGTGTTTCTGGCTCAGCGAGACAGGGTTCTGGAGTCCTTAGCTGGCAGGGAAAGCAGGGGCAGAAGAAGTCTTGGCACATCAGGTGGCAGCTCCCAGGAGGGTTCTGTGATCCAACCCATCACACCATGTAGCAATTAAAAAGGCACATGTCAAAGGAGCTAGGAAGTAGGTCCAGATTTTAGACAGGATGATTCTGCTTGGCACTTGAAATTGATGCGAGTGCTGGAACAATGGCCATGAGTGAGAATGGTAAGGTTTAAGAGCAGCAGGAGAGTTTGTAGTTGGTAGAGAGGGACTACACAACCTGGGTACTCTGGAGAAGGAATACTGAATAGGGGCAGATCTCTAGTCTCCATCTGGTCAGCTTTCAAATTCTATTTCTCATTGTTGCAAAGACAAAGAACTTGTGTTGTACCGAACATTGGGATTGGCAGGGCATATGTAACGACGATGTTTTCATAGTGATTCCAAAACTGAACCTTCTCCCTCCTGCCTAACAGCTACCAGCACAGGACAGAATTGTCCTCCTCAAGCAAATAATCACTGGTGCTTCACCTCTCAGCAGAAACATACAATCTTCCTCTGACAATGAGAAGCACCCAACAGACCCAGGAACTGTGCACTCCCAGCAGGAATCAGAGCAGGGTCCTCCTCTGGTGTCAGACACCAGTGCCACCTCCGTATATATGATGGACCTTTTGTGCCCATCTGCACCTAATGAAGCACAAATGCTTACATCTTTCAAGCTTACTTCCTGCTACGCAGGGACAGAGTTTTGCCCCACTCCACTGTGACTTTTGGAGATCACCCAGACCAGTAAGGGGTTCTATCATCATCTGCCCTGTAACCTTGGTTGCCTTAATGCTCTGTTGCTGAGAGCTGGAGCCCTGACACCTATAGCCAGCCCATAAGTATAAAAGTCTTACCCTGGCTTCTTCCAGCCTAGTTACTCCTTTCAGTTCTTAACTACCAGACATTCAGACTTTCCCTTTGGTTTGTCACCCTTAAGGCTTGAAGTCAGCCTCCTCCCGGTTGTTATCAGTTCACTTTGGCACGCTCACACTCCACACAGTTTACGCAACAGAGACCTGCTTGGGGTAAAAATAAACAAAAGGTTTATTTAATAGAAAAATCACAGATAAAGTAGTAAGAGCAAACATATAGAAGTTACACAGAAAATAAACACTAAGATGCAACTTCAGACTTTACACTTCTACATTAGATAAATTCACTTTTCTACTACAAGGTACCTATTGCCTTTAAACAGTTTCATTTCATGGAGTAACCCTTGCCCTAGAGGAGATCCAGCATTTCACCTGCTCATGTTTAATTGCAAGCATTCAAACCATTTTAAACCCATTATAGCTGAGCTGAACATGGACACCTGTGTATTGTATATGAGTCCTTTTGCAGGAAGGTGGGTGCAAGTGGTATGTAAGACAGGAAAAGTCCATTTCAGAAACTGATTTAGATGGATCTGCTCTATGTGTTTCTTCCCCAGCCCTCCACATTGAAAATAATTTTATAAATGAGCCACCAAGCAATGCAAACCTATGAATGCCCCATACATCAGACTGAACAGTTTACATGGCAGCTAGAGTCAGACTCACAACCTGACTTCTTTCATTTATTCTGGAAATGAATTTGTAAATCAATGTTTAGCTAATGACCTGCCATTAAATCAACAAAGGATATCACTTCATCTCACAAATGCATGAGAAATAAGACTATTTCTTCCCAAATTATAGCAGCGATTTATGCAATAAGATAGCCATTTGCTTGATAGCACTCTGCAGAGATGGAATTGTATATTTTTGGCTGTACAATTCTTTAACATCACTTTCCTGGTATACCTTAGCACAGATGGTGAAGGCTAGTTATATCAGAAACTCACCAGCTACAGGATTATTGTCAATAAACCTGAAAATGTAATTTGAGCAATAATGAAAGAACATTTCATTGAGAACCTCCAGCGAGTCTGTTTCACAAGATATAATTGGAATTGGGCTAAAAGCCTCCTGCACCAATTTCCAAACAAAGCATCTCAACCTTCAAGATGTGTATGTTTTAAAGCTATCTAGGGACAAAAAGGTAATATACTCAATAACAAAAGGAGATTAGACTACAGTCAGGCATCTGTCTGACTTATGAAAGGACACCCTCCCAGCCCCCCAGCCTTTGCTTGAACCAAAACTGATCAGAGAAAAGACTTGCAGAGAGCAGTGAAGGGCAGTGGGAGACACACCTAGACCCCTCCTGACAAGGGTGATAGGATTAAGGCAAATCCCTTAGCCTCATCTGCATCAAAGATGGGACAGGGCAGCATTTCCATTAGCATACAGAATGAAGAATGGAGATTCCAAGGCAAGAACCACACTGAACTCTGGGACCAGAAAAGCAGAACTGTATCATGGGGAATCTCTGCTCCAGATGTTAATGAACCTATGCCTGCACACACCCAGCTCAGCAGTTATCAGACCAATTCTAGTAATGAATCCTTGATTGATAACCAAAATACTGAAGCTGCCTAATTGCATTGTGAGCTCCCTGGAAGAAACACGACCCATAGTCAAGAGTGATCAGCTCCTATTGTCTTGCCTAAAGAAAACCCTTGTGTCATCAGTTTACCCAGAAACAAATTTAGTGTTCTCCCTTGAACCATTGTTGTTTCCTGACAAAAAAACCCTAACCACACTCAAGTAAGTGTTCTGATGCACGGATCCAAACTCTTCATCAGTTCCACTGGGATTTCATCTCCTGACTGATTGTGCTGGGGGCTCTGAGCTAACACCATCACCTTGGAACCCCGACCAGTTCAAGCTTCATGGAAGCGGTGAGATCCCTCTCTCTCTGTGTTTTCTTTTCTACCTCAGGTATAATTTTCTAACCTGGACTTGTTTGATCAGGTACAGTTTTCTAAATATGACTTTTTTCACCTTTAATAATGTAATTATTATGTTGGTTTAGGCTCTCCTTGTGTAGTTATCACTATTATTCAATAAATAACCTTTATGGTTAAGCTGGTTGCTTCCCTCTCTCTCTCTCTCTCTCTCTCTCTCTCTCTCTCAACTTTACTCTTTTGTGTTTTTAGCTTCCCTATTTACTCTGCAGCAATGCTTCTCTTACCTAAGCTAAAGATCCCTGTAGCACCCAAAAATACTGTGGGGTTTGCTCATCAAGGGGGTTACTGCCAGTACAATTGTAACGTGAAAGTGGGGATAGGGATGTGCTGAACCTGTGACATACGAGGGTGGCAGCTTGGAAGTGCTGCTTGACCCAAACTACTGAGTCCAGGGACATAAAAGGGTGACAGCTTGAAAGTGCTGATTAACCCAGTCCACTCAGACTTGCTCTGTTAATGTGTGTGTGTTCATCCAGTTCTGGGGCTGGAGGAAACCAACCCTGGGGAACCTAGGTCTTGCAGGATAGCCCCATTGCGAGGAGACTTGCAGAAGGGAGAAGTAGAGCTCCATATGAAAACACAAGTGACACAAGCAGTGCATTAATAGAATTACAGAGTAACCCTAATAAATGAAGCGTACCCCAAAGTAACGGGAAAATCTGGTAACAATGTAGCTATCCCAGTTTACACTAGCTAAGGATCTGGCCTTTAAAGTTTTCAGCCTGTTCAGCTTTTGTTCTAGAACTGAGTTTGCATATTTCCTGGATGGTTGAAAAGGAAAATTGAAATAATACAACAAAGATGTGTTCAGAAATGTTCTCAAATATTTCTCCTCATTAGGATTTTCTGTGATAAAGGTGTTTCATTTTTGGATCAAAAAATACTCAGCAATAGCAATATTATAAATAACAGGTTGGATTTACAATTTTAAAGTGAATATTTTGCATTTAAAAACTTATGTTTTAGCTGAAGGTTATAAAAATAAACTGCCAAAATCCCTGCTAAATGTAGAAAATATTTGAAGGAGGAGACATTGTTTATTATTACCAGTTGGTAAAGATATTCTTTGTTTAAGATACTGAAAATCCAGAACACTAGATTTCTTTTTAATAGTTCTCCATATTATAAGCAATGAATTTCTTTCTCCATAATCCTGATGTCCCTTTTCCCCATTCTGATTTCTTGTGGAAAGAAGTGGATGGTAGGAAATGGTTGGAGACAGAGTTGACACGTTAATTCAAATAACAACTCAACTATTGTACCTAGCTACAATGCTGGTATATTTCTGAATTTGCATTTGAACACCAAGAAATAAGTGTTCAACAGTGGGGCTCAGTCTTTGCTAGATGGAGAGCCTCTGTGTGATTGAATAATGTTGCAGAAAGCTGCAAAATATTCATAGCACAATGACCTCATATTGGCCATCTTTCTATCATGTCTTCCTGTCAATATATGTGATGTTACAGCACTGGAAGTCAGCATCACCCATCTTACTGCTAGATCATGTCCTTTGTGGAATTATTTACACATGAGAGGTATGAAAGTTATCACAGGCCCTTTTATTGGTTCTCAGGACAGTGTTCTGGTTCATAGCATGGCTGCTTTACCCTCAAGCTCTGCAGCGTGGTGTTGAGGATTTTGTACTATAAGGTGTAACCATGCAGCCACACACATTGCATCAAAGCACATTAACTTTTCTTGTCTACTACACAATGCTATACTATTATTTTTTATGTAGTTTGTAACTGAACATATGTCTATGGCACTGTAGTTGTGTGTGGCATTTTGCATTGCGAATAGAACTACGATCCCTGCCTGGAGGAGTATGTAATTCATTCACAGATTCATAGAATTTAAGGCCAGAAGGGACCATTAAATCATCTAGTCTGGCTTCCCATATATCACAGGCAATTAACTTCCACCCAGGTATCCCGTATTGAGCTGAATAACTTGTGCTTGGCTAATGGTATCTTCCAAAGGCATGCAGTCTTGATTTGAAGACATCGAGAGATGGAGAATCCACCACTTCCCTTGGTAGTATGTTTCAAAGGTTAATCACCTTCCCTGCTAAAACGTGTGCCTAATTTCTAATTTGAATTTGGCTGGCTTCAGCTTCTAGCCATTGGTTCTTGTTATACCTTTCTCTGCTAGATTAAAAAACCCTTTAGTTCTCAGCATGTTCTCCGCAGGAAGGTACTTATACACTGCAATAGAGTCACCTCTCAATCTTCTTTTTGATTGGACACCAGATTGGATGCGGTATTCCAGCATTGGTCTCATCGATGCCATATACGGAGGTCAAATCACATCCCTGTTCCTCGTCACTACTTCCCTCTTTAGACAGCCAAGGATTGCATTAAGTTCTTTTTGCCACAGTGTCACACTTGGAACTCACACAGAGTTGTTTGTCCATTCTGACCCCTAAATTATTTTTCAGAGTCACTGTTTTCCGGATTACACTCCCCCATTCTGTAGGTGTGGCCTGCATTCTTTGTTCCTAAATGTATAACTGTGTATTTGGCAGTATTAAAAACAAAACAAAACATTTTATTTGAATGGGCCTAACTTCCCAAACCATCAAGATCGCACTGTGGGACTGTTCTGCCCTCATCACTTATCACTGTGCCAATCTCTGTGTCATCCAGAAATTCTATTGGCCATGATTTTATATATACTTTCATTTCACTGATGAAAATATTGATTGACAGGCCCAGCACCAATCCCTGTAGAACCCCACCTGAAATACCCTCACTCAGTGATGATTTCCCATTGACAACTACTTTTTGAGGTCTCAGTTGTGCAGTCTTTGAAAGTGATTTAAGCTAAACATGAACAAAACACTCTTATTTCAGAAGAAGAGCATCCACACATGGAGTTGTTTGGGAATAGCTCTTGTGCTTTAAATTCACACCCTACCTTTAATCTGAATTAATTTAGCAAGGCCTGAGAATTTTCTGTTTTATTTTGTGAATTTGCATAAGTGAATGTGAAGAAAAGTGGGGTCAGACTGATATTTGGGAGGTAAGGGCTCTGACTGACCTTTTTTTTTTAGCATGCCCATCACATTGGTATGTGAAAACCTGCTCAAACTGGATAATTAGTTTACAGGATTTTTAATGGTATTATTTTTATGTATTTGAATTATTGTAATGCCAAGGAGTCCCAATCCTGGACCAGGACCTCACTGTTCTAGATGCTGTACAAATACAGAACAGAAAGACAATCTTTTTGTTCTGTTTCCCCAAGGAACGCTGCTCCTATTTTATTCATTGGAGACTTACTTTTTTTAACACTTTTTTTTCACCCAGGTTTTGCATACAATATACTTTTTACATATAAGAGAGGCAAGAGTTTGGTTATTGAGTTCAGTTTCTTCACTTTATAAACAGCTGACTTCCCTTTGCAACCCCAGTATTCATTAATATTGGGATTTTGTTTTCTTCATAGTGCCACTCAGCAACCTGTGGCCTGTCAGACACTGTAGGGGCACAAAAAGATCTATTTATCGTTCCCTGTCAGTGGCGATCAAACAGGACTTTCCATTGCTAAAACAGGGAAGTCCAACATTGTAACAGATACTTGAGAATAGGCAGCTGTAACAAAAGGAAAAAAATCCCCAAGACTCCTGAGAAGGAATAGAAAGGCGGACTAGGAAAGAGGTAAGTAGACAACTTTTGTTAAAGAAAAACTCAATGTGGGAGAAGGGGAGGGGGTGGAGGGGAAGATCACTATAGCTAACAGCTCTTTGTATGAGACTATATTTCAGTGGGCAGATGGAAGTATGGTACTATTCAAAATACATTATGAATCATTCTAGTTTTCCCAGCAGCAAAGCTTTGATAAGTAAGATAAAATCATGTTCTTAGAATGGAACGTATTCATGGTCAATGCCTCTCTCCTTTATTTACTAGATATACTTCTCTGTATTGGCACCATTGTGTGATAAAATGTCTCCAGAGTGGACGGTGGATATTTTCTTTCTTAAGGATCTCTTCAGAGACATGGTAAGTAGGGTCAGATTCCCTTTAACAAAAATAAAAATGAAACATCACTAACTCATTGATTGCCTTCCCACTTTCAAAATGAATTTTTTTTTCTACCTCAGCATGATGATTCTAGTTTACAAATACCTCCATAATAGGAGTCTAGTGTGCAGGAGTATAATGCTTCATTTCAATGACATCCTGGAGTAAGTTTATTATACATTCAATTCACGGCTGTGAGTCTGTGGCTACAGTTACTGGGAAGAGCTCTCAATAAAGGATTTGACTCTGCATGGAAAATCATGGACCAAATAAATCCCTGTTGTAATTCAATTGCCTTCATTAGACTTACATCAGGAAAAGATTTGGCACAATGCATTCAGCCATTACTCTGCAGGGGGATGCCTTTCATAAAAGCTATTTTCCATTTTGTTTCTCTGCGACTTACATATTTCAGTCTCTGAGTAGTGAACGTGGGTGATGATGATGGATATTTGGGGATTTATTCCTGTTACAATGAAGTTCTTGTGCAAAATAATTTCATAACCTTTTGTCATAGAACAAGGTACCATGCCTAATAGACTCAGGTTCAGCTGAAGCAGCGTCAGGCTTTACTCCAAGAACACAGCACCTAGGAGGTAGCAAGACAGGCAGCCATTGCATTGGCTGGCTGACTGAATTCTTCTATAGCCAGCATGGGTGGCCTCTGGTGGGCAACAACAAATAGTGGGTAAGCTGCACTAATTCAATTACAAGCCCTACACAGGGTGCCTGAGTTCCTTACTAATAGGATCAATTATAGGTCCTGCATAGGCTGCATGAGTTCTTTATAGCCTGAAGATTCTGATATGAATCACAGGAAGTGCAAAGAACAAAGTAGAAATTCTCGTGTAAAGAAAGTGCAAGGTACAGGAGGTAAAGAAAAAATCAAACAAATTTGTTATTGTATAAAAATATCTCCACCAATTCAACAGAAAATAATATTACCTAGCATTCAGAAAATCGGAGGCGAAGGAGGAGCTGCTGATAGTACCCAGTGTTTAGGAGGCTCATTCAGGGTGTGGGAAATACAGGTACAATTCCCCACTCTGCCTGATGTTGAGAAGGGATTTGATCTTGGATCTCTTGTATCATTGCTGATTACCCCAAGCGCTGGTCTACAGAATCACTCTCGTTCTCACTCTGGTTAAATGAATATTTGATTAGTTATACACAGTGGAACAGCTTAAAGAGTAGAGGCTGAGAAAGCCCCACACCAGTCTATCCCAGTAGTTAGGTGACTCTTCTGTAATGAGGAAGACTGAAGTTCAAATACATTCTCCACCTCAGGCAGAGTAGGGAATTGAATCTAGCTTTTCCACTTCTTGGTTAAATGCCCTACTACTGGGCTAAAGGCTACAAAGATCATGTGGCAGCACCTTCTCCACCCAAGTCCTCCCCAAATTCATGTCAAATTCACTATTTTTTTCAGGTTGTCCAAAACAGCAATATTTGGTATATAAACTAGTCTTCCAGAATATTTCCCCCAGCTCTAGTTGGGATCAGTAGTATATTCACAATAAACTGCTTTCATGTTTATTGAACACTGGTAGGTTGCATTTACCTAACCTGAGTGCCATTTATGGCATTTACTCATTAGCAATATGTCAGTGTGATAATGTTTTCTGTTGTAATAGCTTTGACCTATTTTGTTGTTTATCACATACATCATCATACAATTAATTCTCCAAGTCAGAGAGAGTTTTTTAATGAAAACTGATAACAGTAAACTTGCTCTATTTGATGTTATATTGTATTTTTTTCTCATGTGTCTGAAATAGTCTCCCAAATAATCAGATAAGGGTTTCCTTTTCTTCCAACATATTTTATTACTTTTACTGCAGATGGTGCAGTGCAAAATTTTTTAAGAGATTCATTCAAAGAAAAAAAATTAGGTCCGAAAAATGTGAGCGATGTTGTGTTATATAAACAAATGTGATTGATGGGGAAACAACCTTTTTGTATACAACTATAGCTCTAGAAAATTATGTTTATAACATGTTTGTTCTTTCTGTAGAATTTGAATTAAGTTACAAATTGCAGCATCTGCTGGGAAGGTTGCCTGACAATACCATTTGTTGGTATCCAGGCAATAAAAGCTAAGGAACCATGATTCTGATTAAGCACAAGGCTTAAGCATATGCTTATCTTTAAACAGATGAATAATTCTATTGGATTTAATATGACTATTTACATGCTTCAAGTTAAGTATGTATTTAGCTGTTTTGGTGAATCTCGGCATTGGAGAGGTCAAAGTTTGAGGGCCTTTTTCTCTGTTGCCTTGCATAGTAATTTACAGCAGTATGAAGCTTGAATAAACCACTGCCATTCTGACTGGTAGCACTTTACACTTGCTTTGCATTCAGTTTTAGTTGGTGTGAATGAGTGCACAAAGTTCAGGGAAACACAGAATCAAATGTTGAATTTTTGGGATAGAGATGCAAGCCTTTCTGACTCTCTGTAATTCCTGTTTCCTTAGTTCCCCCAAGTACTAAAGTTGAAAGATGTCACATGTGTAGAAGTTGACAGGCACTAGAGAGTGGGGGAAGACAATCTTGAATGAAGTGGTGGACACAATATATCCATGTTCAGAAAGGTCTGAATTCATTTTATCCTCCCATTTGGATAGCTAAAGTACATTTGGCACAGAACTCAACATGAGGTGGTTTATGTGGATTGAGGGGGAAAAATGTCCTTTGATGATGGAGTCTACTTCAGCGGCAATTTTTTTTAGGGAGAACATGAAGATTGCTAAAAGTCCGAGCTGAAGCCCACTGAAGTCATTTGAATGACTCAGTTGATTTCAGTGGTCTTTGGATCAGGCCCTAATTGAGATTTACTATAATATGATGATGAATTTTGTAAATAATTTTCTTCAACACATTTCTAATTGGTAATTGAGCATATTAAAAGGACCAGATACACACAAAAGATTAAAATGAAACATAGTGATATAAAGTGTGTTGTAATATGAAGTAGTACTTATATGCTGTATCAGAGATGGAACATGTAAAATGCAAACCATCCCACATATAAATAGATGACTGGGATGGAATGCATTGAAATGTTAATAATAGATCATATTAGCAAGTTGTATGTTGACATGGAGCTTCCATCCCCATGGTATTGATTTTTATTTCCTCTGAAGCTCTCCCAATGAGTTGTGACTAATCTATGTTTAATTTGAAATATTCAGTTAAATGTCCCACATCTCTATTTCATGAAGTCCCTCTCCTTTTTCTGCAGTAGCTTTTCCATACTCTATAACCACACAGATCATAGTTAAACATGCTGTACATGAGCCCTGGGAGAGATCTTTCAAATGACTCATAATTAGTTTGATAGCCAGTACTATTAGACCATCCACAAGATTTTCTCCCCTACTGGTTAGTTTCATGATCTGTGACACTTTCACAGGAATTACAGAGACTGAGATTGTAAAAGATGCATTTAGATTAAATTGAATAATGTTTTCTACCTGTGACTGTAATTGCTTAAGTATTGGTATCACATGACCAGCATGAATGCAGCTGTCTGAAACCTGTTCTGTTCAATATAATTATTGCCTCTGTGGAATATAAAATAGGAGGACAGCACCAGTTTTAAATTTTCTATATTTTCCTAATTATTTAATTAGAAACTGTTTGATAAATCCAAGCCCTATAAGTACAACCATTTGTAAATGGGGTTCTTTTGTTTGCTCATTTTTTCCCCCATTAAAATGTTGACCTTTCTTTGAAAGCCCAGAAATATTCAGCTGTAAACTGAAAAGTTGTTTGTTTTTTTCAATTGAAAAGTAAAAATGTTCCTTGAAAGCAGTCATTCTCTCCCTCCTACCCCTGCACTCCTCCAAATGAATCACAAAGCCAATTAGTTTAAAAAAGTTTCAAAAGAATTATTTTATTAGCCCTATTTATAAGCGTGCACTGCTCAGCTTGTCATGAACATTTAATGCTTCATAAATTAGAAAGCCTTGATGTCTCTTGCCCATAGGGTGTTATAACACAATTCAACATTTGACACTTCATGGTATTGAATTTGTCTCTGGAAGGATTTTTGTTTTGACGTTATTGATTTTTTAAAAGTTTTGTAGGTAAAAAATGGTAGGGTTCCCAGGTTTTTGCCATCCCCCATCGTATTCCTGGGGCTTGATAAGGCTCAAATGTTGTAACTTGCACAGGTGGATAGCAGTGCCTAAGTGGCTGTTCACAGACACCAGAGAACAGTATGTTTCATCCCCTCCCCTTCCCTCTCCCAGCCAACCTTAAAATGCTGCCTATACTAAGGAATAGGGAATCTCGAAAGGGCTGGATCTACACTAGCTGATTATTCTTCTGTGTGAGGAGAATCTTTCACTGCTTCCTTAAGGCAGCTTTGTATCTTCTTTGCACTGCTGCAGCAGCACAAACAGAGCTTAAGAGGGCCCGAGTATCTGGTCGATAATGCTTGACCCAACTTTCTAGGTGTCAGACAGTCTGGAGTTGCTCACGATATTTGACTGCCAATCTCAGGGAAGACTTTCAAGAAGCTGGGCAAAAACCCAGATGGGTTGTATGTTCCATGATTAGATTTCATCAACCCAGTCTATCTTGCCACCCAGGCAAGCTGGATTTTTGTTATCGATTTTTTTTACACCAAAAATCACATCAATGTTCTGGTTACTGCCAGTCCCAAAGGACTAGTCACTTACCGCAGATCAGCTGTACTTCAGATCTCAAATCAAAGACAAAGCTTGTAACCAATCCTGTAATGAATTAACTAAAGGTTTACTAACTTTAGAAAAAGAAATATGAGAGTTATTTACAAGGGTAAAAGTAGGTAAAGATATACTCACAAATGAGATACAGTCTTAGGTTCCAAAAGATGATGGTAGCTGCTATAATATGCATGCTTTGTAAATCCCTTAGGGCTAACACAAGCTAAAGAGCTGGGGACTCCTTACTTATGCTTAGAAATCCTTACTCCTCAGAGCCCAAGCAGAATAGAAATAACAATTTCTCCTTAACAGGCATATTTATTCCCTTCCCCCGGCATTCAAGCTGTGATGAGAAGAAGACATGTGCATGTACCCTCTTCATGGATCTTGAGGAAGCAATCAACAATGTCTTTTGTCCACTGTGGCTTATCTGATGTATGCAGATCTTCTCCTGTTGGGGAGGAGATAACACCTCTTGCAGTGATGTAGTATTTCACACTTGGGCCTGGTCTACACTGGGGGGGATTGATCTAAGATACGTAACTTCAGTTACGAGAATAGCGTAGCTGAAGTTGACGTATTTTAGATCGACTTAGAATCACTTACTTCGTGTCCTCGCGGAGCGGGATTGATGGCCGCCGTTCCCCTGTCGACTCTGCTTCCGCCTCTCGCCATGGTGGAGTTCCGGAGTCGACGGCAGAGTGATCAGGGATTGATTTATCGTGTCTACACTAGATGCGATAAATCGATCCCCAATAGATCGATCACTACCCGCCGATCCAGCAGGTAGTGTAGACCTGGCCTTGGTACTGCTTCTCTCCTGACTGTGGGGGATTTACAGTCTTAGCAGATATTTAAACATTATTTTATAATATGGAATACAAATATTATAAGTAGGATTAATACATGCAGCTTCCTACGCTAAACACATTCTTATAACACTAATATCTATCTTAACAGTACTAACACAGAGGTGAGCCACACTGGTTTCCAGCTCTGCATTTGTCAGTATTCAGTAAGGCCTTGGCATGAGCTGGCACCTAGTCTGGCAGCATCACATTAGGCATTGCGAGCATCTAGCACGTAGTTTGGTTCAGTATTTTGGGAGTTGGTGTCTTGTAGCAATCAGGAGGAAGGGAAGATGGATAAACAAGTGTAAATTGTACTACATACGTCAAACAAAAAGGGCTTTACAATAATTGATATAAGCTCCAGAGCCACAAGACACAATGATCGTTTTCTCTGCTGCCTCTATGGGGGAGAAAAGAAAGGGACAGTTCTGGCTAGCTTCATTTTCATGAATTATAATGTTGCTTATCCAGAAGTCTGCACATTGAGTTTTATCGCTTTGGTTACAGCTTGTTCATGTTTCCATTTGTAAATGTTATTGTGATGTTCTGCCCAATGTCAACTCTGAGAGCTGCTTCCTCCACTGGAAGTGGCTCCTCCCTTCTCATCTCTGGAGACACACTGTCTCCCTGTGCTAAGCCCAGGCCAGGTATGACTCCTCCCCTCCCAGCTATTCCTCTCTTCTCACAATTGCTTCTGGGATTACAGCAGCAATTTTCCTTTTTACTGCAGGTTACGATATTAACAGCTTTAGATATAGTTAATATATCAATACCAATGAGAATTTCTGCTGGAAAGTAAAGCAACACACCCACTTTTAAAATGCTATCTGCACCTTCCCACTCCAAGTGCACTTTAGCCAAAAGCACAGTGGTGTTAAATTTTCCCAGTGCCAGGAGTTCTACACTTTCCCCATGCATCATATCAGTCTCCCTGACCATGCCTTCTCTATCTGGGCACCTGTTTCTCCACCCTTGGCATTCTTTAATGAATTCTTCTTATAAAAGGTCATCAGGAACACCTGAGCATCTCTGTGGGTTCTGTGTATGACAGCCACATTGACCAGGGCATAGTGGGGTATAGGTTTAGATTCCCTTTGTTTAGGGCAATTGTCCCTCAGGTGCTTTGTGAAGTTACATATGAAATTACTTCTTGGACTTCCTAATGTGAAGGGGGGAGGGGGCTGTCTGCAAATATGATTAGCAGGAAGAGGTCGCTTTTAGGGAGGTGAGTACCTGGGCTCCCAACCACCTTCCTTTTTCCCAGGGATAAAACAGGGTACCCCCTTTACACAGGGCTTGCACATAGGAGTCAGCCAGATCTACTGCTTCCAGTACAGAACCTAGAGTTTTATCCCAAATATCTTCTCTAATCTCCTCTAAGCATATGCTCAGGAGACATTCCGGCACAAAGAGTGAAAATAATTGGTCATCATTCTCAGCTCCTAGCACCTTTGCTCATTTCCTCATCAAATCACACATTTTACACACATTCTTTATGACTTTATCACCTTTTTTGAGGTTTCTAAATCTCATTCTCAGGAGTAATTTGAAACCTTTACAACACAGCCTTTTAAAAGTCATCGTATTTCAAAGACTGATCAATTTCTATTTCATTAAATAGACCTTTGCCATCAATATGGGGATTCTGTGGGTTTCTGGAATTCTGTGCAATTCAGAGTCTTTCAAAAACTGTGAGGTATTCTTCAATACAATCCACTTCCTTGTACGCAGGGCACATCTTAGCCCCTCTGAGTGTTCCTTGTGGAGAGGGAATACTCAGGAACTGTGGGATCAGCCTCTGCCTTTCCCATATGCTCAGGTTATGCTGCCTTTTCTTCTCTTTTTCTTGGGTTTCCTTCTCTTTCAGTTCCAAGATTTGCAGGTGTTCTTCTTGCCGTTGCTTTTGGCCTCCCTCTCTTCAGCTATCTTGTCAGCCTCCCATTTTTGGTATTCTCATTCCTTTTTTTCTTTTTTTGGTGCAGCTTCCCATTTCTGATGCTTTCTTTAGCTTTTTGATCATCCTCTTATCTGGCTGGTTCTAATTCATGGTCACTTCACTTACACATTCTTCTTTTCTGTTTAGTTAAATGAAGTAAACAAACAGAAAACAACAAACTGTAACATTTTCTGACCGTTCCCAGACATTTCACTTTGAATCACTTAAAAAATCTAGTTGTCCATTGCTTGAAGGGTGAAGCTCACTCAACCGGTCAGCTGTGTGTATATCCTACAACTGCTAGGCCACTGTGACATTCTGTTCACTTGTTCAGGATACTCAAATTGTAAGCCACTGTGCTATCCCTCTGCATTAGCGGGTTGAGGGCTTTGCTGGCAATTAGACCATGTTAGTCGGGGCACATATTTTGTTCTTCAGCCTCATGCTTCTCTGAGACAGCGTGCACTGCATTGACAAACTGGTTGTAATTTTTTGGCATTGGCTCAATCCTTCTTACAACAGGATCGAGGTTGCTGGTGAAGCCCTCCGATTCTGCATTCTTAAAATTAAAGCAGTTCTTGAATGGTACTGAGTTTGTTGTTGTGGCTGCACTGATCTGGATGGCAACGGCAAGGTGCTGCAAATATGGAATCAGACCCAAACTAAGCTTATTACATGAACCAGTTATGCTGCTGCCCCCAAATGCCAGATCAGGGTTTTAACTCCATTTCCATCAGCTGCTGCTGAAAAAAGTGAAGAGCTTAAGGTGATGGTTTAGTGGTTAAGGTGATGGTTTAGCCCTCACCCCAACCATCTGCCCCAGCCCTGAGCCCCTCCCACACCCCAAACCCCTCATCCCCAGCTCCACTGGGTCGCGGGCATCAACAATTTTCTTCAACTGGGTCGCCAGAAAAAAAGTTTGAAAACCACTGCCGTACAACACACACAGTGGCCTGGGTTGGGGTGGGGATTGCCCTTGTAACTTTTAGCCCCCTGGTGAAAGAACTCAGCCAGGATGTTGGAAACTGCAGTTTGATTCCCTTCCTCTGCCTGATAAGAAGAGATTTGAACAGTGATCTCCCACCTCTCGGGTGAGGGTCATAACCACAAGACTATAGAGTCATTCTCATGCTTTCAGCCCTCCAATGTATATTTAATTATTTCTTTAATGTGGAGTGGCTTGAGTGGGAGAAATTGAAAAAATGTCCCTCCCCTCCATCAGAATACCCCATAACAATGTGGTTAGGGTATGCACCTGAGAGCTGGAAAACCCTTTTTCAGGGGTGAATTGAACCAGGGTCTCACAAATCCTGGTTAAGTCCCCTGGATACTGGGATAACGGTTATAAGGGAGAGCCTCCCTTTTGCTCTGTGGGAGTTAGACATGCCCAGAGCATGCCTATTGGATCAGGCCCTGCAGGCAAGATAGGCAGGGGAATGCCCTTCTTCACCTAGTCTGAGGATCTCGTTGGTGCTTAGGCAAGATATAGACATAGGTGCTGACTTCTCCTGGTGCCGGTGGGTGCTCGACCCTCCCTCTATCCCTGGCCCTGCCCTGACTCCACCCCTACCGCACCCCCTCCTGGCCCTGTGTCTCCCCCATTCCAACCCCTTCCCATAAGTCCCTGCCCCAACTCTGCCCCCTCCATGCCCCTATTCAACTTCTTCACCAAATCCCTGCCCCGGCCCTGCCTCTTCCCTGCCTCCCCCCCTGAGCACGCCATGTTCCCACTCTTCCCCCTCCCTCCCGGAGCTTGTTACTCCACGAAACAGCTGTTTTGCAGCAGCAAGCACTGGGAGGTAGGTGGAGGAGCGGGGATGCAGTGCACTCAGGGGAGGAGGCGGAGGTGAGGCGGTGGGGCGGGGCTGGGAGCTTGGCTGCCAGTGGGTGGAGAGCACCCACTAATTTTTCCCCGTGGGTGTTCCAGCCCCAGAGCACCCACAGAGTTGGTGCCTATGCATAAAAGTGTTCAGATGCCTGCCCGAGGCACCAGTGTGCATGCCCAGTGGCAGAAACTTAGGTGCCCAGAAGCTTTTACAATGGAAATGTAGGCACTTAGTGAGTTTAGGCACCTACAGGGTAGGGTGACAGCTGATCAGGGATTTTATGGATTTCAGTGGCACCTGCATCTGGGAGTTAGGTAGCCAAGTCCCTTTGCAGATCTGGGCCCTGGTTTTCTCCTTACCCTTAGAATTGTTTTTGACTGACAGCCAGTGAAACTTAATCCTTTACTGCCTCCAAAGCCAGCTACAGTGGAGACAGTAGCACACACCTTCCCAACGGTGTGCAACAGCCCATTATGTAATAGCTTTAGTATCAGTCATTCTCAGCATAGCATTATGTATGTATATGTGGTAGGAACAGGCTTTTTCTTTTGGGATGAGTTTGCAGTATTGCCCTTCTTTAGTTGAACAGAGATAATGGGGTATCCAGAGAGGAAGGTTTCATTGGAATCTTTTTGTAATATTATTACATTTCGCCAGTTGTAAATTAAATGTATCCGGCTAACTTTCAGGGAAAGTTAAATCCTCTGGTTACTCAGAAGCCAAGTACAACTTAGACTGCGGGGCACTCTTCCCCTCTGAGTGTGCCCAACCCACTGCCTAGTAACTTTAACATGAGAGAACCACCTGGTAGGGTCAGAAGAGAGGTTTAAGCCCTTGCCTATACAAGAAGGGTGCAGTGGTTTCACTTAAATAGTTTTTTAATCAAAATTAGTTAAACCAGTGCAAACCTTTCGTGGAGACTCTTATTTAGGTTTGAGTGGCTTATTTTGATGTAGCTCAAGTTGACTTCTAATGGATTTAAGCTAAACTGAAACCAATCTGCTTTAAACCAAAAGAAGAGTTTTGCACAAGTTTAAATCAGTTTAAAATAACACCTTAAAGTAAGCCAGTGTAATATTCCTAGGTAGGCAAGGCCTGAGGCTCATTGCTTATTCAGTCCATACATACACTAACCAGGGAGAAAGAAAAGGAGTACTTGTGGCACCTTAGAGACTAACAAATCTATTTACAAGTCTCGAAGGTGCCACAAGGGCTCCTTTTCTTTTTGCGGATACAAACTAACATGGCTGCTGCTCTGTAACTATGGAGACTGCCAACAAAAGTGCAGTTAGTGCCAGACACAAAGCTTCTATCTGCCATTAATTGTAGTAATTGACAGACTCTGCAGGCAGACTGTAGACTAAAGGGCATGGAGATTGAACTGCTTCTCTCTCCTAGAGAGGGGAGAAGCACAAACCTGCTGTAGTGTCAGGAAGTTTATCCTTCTATTTCTCTTGCTGTTTCGATTCTCTGAAGTGATGGACGATTTCGCTCTACAGTGCTTTTGAGCCAGCATCTTCAACATACTAAAAGAAATTCACTTTATTAAAAGCTACTACTTTTAAAAAAAAAACAACTATAATGTTGACTACAATAAAGCAAATATTCCTTAAAAATAGCAATCAATATTACATGGAGAAAGACAGTCACTTTGTTATTTGTTAAGAATAGACTCAATATTTACTGAAAACCCTGCATGACTATCCATCGTATTATTTAGAAGACATACTGTATTTCCTTCTGTGAGCAGATTTGAAAGAGTTTCTAGTAGAGAAGAGAGAACTTATGGTGTATATGAGAATCAGTTATATAATACTGTTAATATCTGTCTTACATAACTGGACATGAAAATCTTATCCTGTTAGTTGCTTTTGCAAACTGTTGCTGATCGCTAAAAAAGCAATGGTTTAATCTATGTTTTTATATTGCTTATTGACTATATATGGTTCAATATTGGTTATAACCATTTTGTTATATTGTACACTTTATTAATATTGTGATAGGAAAATACAGCTTCAGATATATTTGGATACATAAGGCTAGATGTCTTCTATATTGTTTCTTTTATTTTGTTTATATTCAATCTCATTTAACACTTGCAGATGTCCCTATACCTTGGCACGTTACGGGAGGTGAAATGCACCCCTGTGCAGAGATTCAGCACATGGCCTGTGCCCACCACTTTATTCCCACTTGATCCCTCAGAATTGGCCTTGTGTGAGATCTCTGTACAGCGACAATTCTTTGCTCAGTGAAAAACTGAGCACTAAGAGTAATCCCATTTACCAAGATGTGACATGATGTATGGAGATAGTTTTGAAATGTACACACAGGACCCCAGGTGAGATATGATTATGCAACAGCAAAAAATGCCTCCATAATTAGTGATGACGGAAAACTGGGTTTTTGATTAAATACAATTTTTCATGAAAAATATCTGATTTCTGCAGAAATGTAAAGGTCCAAGAGCACTGGGAGCTGTTAACTATCTCATAGCTTCCCCCATCTCAACCCTAAAGCCTAAAGTGTTCCGTGTTAATTCTCTAAAGCCCTTTTATTCCAGAGAATTAAAGGTTTGTCAGTTTACAGCCCAGGGAGGAGATGACGCTGAGTGGCCTGCAGGTGTCTACTATGAAGGAAAAAGTGACAGTGGGTGGAAGAGGTAAACCTCTCCGTGACCCTTGGATGTATGCAGAGACAGCAGATCAAGGAGCTGTGCGCTAGCTTCACACCGATGTTCTCAGCCACCCCAGGACAGACCGAACGGGCATACCACTCCATTGACACAGGTAATGCTCACCCAATTAGAGCCCAAGCTTACCGGGTGTCTCCCCAATACAAAACTGCTATAGAACGGGAGATCCAGGACATGCTACAGATGTGGGTAATCTGCCCCTCAAAAAACTGTCTGAGAGGGAAAGCCACTGGTCAGTCACTGAAAAGGAATGTTACGTCATTGTGTACGCTCTGGAAAAGCTATGCCCATACGTTTGGGGACGGTGTTTCCACCTGCAAACCGACCGCGCTGCGCTGAAGTGGCTTCATACCGTCAAGGACAATAACAAAAGTCTTCGGTGGAGTTTAGCTCTCCAAGATTTTGATTTTGAAATACAACACATTTCAGGAGCTTCTAACAAAGCTGATGCACTCTCCCGTGAAAGTTTCCCAGAATCAACTGGTTAAAATTGTCCTTGAAATGTGGAAAATATTGTTAGTTTTTGTTTAATCAGTAGTATATCTAGAGGTGCATGTGTCTTATTAACTCTGTTTTTTCCTAGAGCTCCAGGAAGAAATCGCAGCCAGTGTGGAGTAGGCTGTCCAGCACCATCTGTGATTTGGGGGGGGCGTGTCATAACCATACAGCTAAAGGGTAGCATAAAATCCCTCCTTTACCTGTAAGGGGTTAAGAAGCTCAAATAACTTAGTTGGCACCTGACCAAAAGGACCAATAAGAGAAGAAGATCCTTTCAAATCTGTGGGGGTAGGTTTTTTGTTTTGTGCTTCGATGTTGTTCTCTTGGGACAAAGAGAGGGACCAGGCAGGAAAAAAAAACAAACCCTCTCCTAAAACCATACCTGAAATAAGCCTCTAAGATTACAAATTGTAAGTATAGCAAGAGAATGCGTTAGTTTATCTTTTGTTTTAGCTTGTGAATTTTCCCTGTGCTAAGAGGGAGGTTTATCTCTGTTTTTTGGTAACTTTGAAGTTTTGCCTAGAGGGGAATCCTCTGTGTTTTAAATCTTATTACCCTGTAAAATAACCTTCCATCCTGATTTTACAGAGGTGCCTCTTTTACTTTTTTTCTTTATAATAAAGTTCTGTTTTTTAAGAATCTGATTGGTTTTTAGTGTCCTAAAAAACAAAGTGTCTGGTCTGTGCTCACCTTGTTTATCTGTCTGGTTGGTAGATTATTCTCAAGCCTCCCCAGGAAAGGGGGTGAAGGGGCTTGGGGGAATATTTTGGGGAAACAGGAACTCCAAGTGGTCCTTTTCCTGAATCTTTGTCTAACTCACTTGGTGGTGGCAGCAGTACACATCCAAGGACAGGGAAAGATTTGTGCCTTGGGGAAGTTTTTAACCTAAGCTGGTAGAAATAAGCTTAGGGGGTCTTTCTTGTGGGTCCCCACATCTGTATCCCAGAGTTCAGAGTGGGGAGGGAACCCTGACAGTCGTCATTAATCATTTTGCATCTGATCAGTTTATCAGAAATATAAAAAAAGTTAATATGCTTCTGGTCTCTTTTTATGTAATGACAAGCAGTGGGTTAGGGTGTAGGGGGGCAGAAAATTGCTGTGGCATAAAATGAGAAATTCAAAGCTCCCTCCTCCCAAGTGTAAAGTTGCCTCTGACCCTGCCTAAAAGAGGAGATGCATCCTTTCCATAGTACTAAAGACCTCATTTGCCTCCTGGATACCACTTTCTACTCCCTTACCATATCAGATGTTAGAAGCCCTAACTGTCCTCTACCCAGATTCCAAAGATTCCAGCTTCTCCCCAGTATCTTCTCCCACTGCCAATCCTAAAATCTGCAGCATACTGTCAATTTGTGTGAACGTAAAACTAATTGAATTTAATTTCAAAATTAAAACCTTACACAGAGGAAATTATATTGGTCGGACTTGGTTGAGAGGCCAAGAAGGGGAACTTGGGAAGAAGGCTTGCAGGGGTTCAGTATCACACAATCCCAGAGTCTCTGCTTCACAACTTGTTGTATCAACATGGGGCTTCCAGAGACTGATCATTTCTAAGGCCAGAAGGGATCACGGTGGTCATCTAGTCTGACCTCCTATATAGCATAGGGCATAGAACTACCCTGAATTAATTACTGTTGGAACTAGAGCATATCTTCTAGAAAAAATATCCCATCTTGATTTTAAAATTGCCATTGATTTATGGATAATCCACCACAACCAATAGTAAATTGTTGCAATGATTAGTTACCAGTACTATTAAAAATGTGTACCTTGTTTCTATTCTTAATTTGTCTAGCTTCAATTTTCTAGCCTTTGGAATAAGTTATACTTTTGTCTGCTAGATTGAAAAGCCCATTATCAAATTTCTGTTCCCCATGTAAGTACTTATGCACTGTGATCAAGTCATCCCTTAACCTTCTCTTTTTTTAAACTACATAGATTGAGCTCCTTGCTGCAATCACTATAAGGCAGGTTTTCTAATCCTTTAATCATTCCCATGGCTCTTCTCTGACCCCTCTCCAATTTATCACCATCCTTCTTGAACTGTTGGCACCAGAACTAGATGCAGTATTCCAACAGTGATTGTCATGTGTGTAGTTTGTGGGGGGCTAGACAGGACATTGCCCCCCCACAAACAGAGGCAAGGCATGGGGGGGCACACAGGGTCATATGCCTCTCCCCACAGATTTCTGCAAGTGCTGAGTTGCCGAGGGATTGCTCTGCTTGCCTGCCAGGAGCTCAGTCGTTCCCATGCTGTGCCTCCCCCCAGCACATTTCCAGCTCACTTGGCCCCTCTCCCCACAAGCCAGGCAAGGGCCAGGAGTGGAGGGAGTGGGGCGGAGTACTTCTCCTGCCAGGGGAGGGAGGGTAGCCACTCTGGGTTGCTGCCTCCTGGGTCCTAGTGCCAGTTTATTTCCCCTTCTGTGTGTGCTGGGCACCCTGCATGGCCACCATCCTATTTCCTGTATAACAGTGAGTGCCTACGGTAGGGCAGGGCAAGGAGGCGGGGTGGGGCAGGGGAAATGAGAGAGCAGTGATGAGGAGGTGGAAGAGGCAGTGGGGAAAGAAGGGGGATGGTACAGGGGCAGGGCAAAGAGAAGGGGGTTGGAGAATATGGGAGTGGGGGCAGTCGGGAGAGGAAGGCAGAGGGGATGGGGAAGAGAAGGGGATAGGGGACTGCAGGGGAAGCGGGAGCTCAGAATGCGTCAGCTGCTGAGGCTCCCCTGTTAACCCCCACCCCCACCCCCCAGCACTGGCAGCCAAGTACCATTTCATGTTGGTGTGGGGGGGGGGGGAAGCCAGAGATCCAGGCTTCTCCAAATATAGTAGTCAAACTATGCCTATGGTGATCATTCAGTGCCAAATACAGAGGTAAAAATAACCTCTTTACTCCCACTCTAGACTCCCTGTTTGTGCATCTCAGGCTTGCATTAGCTCTTTTGTCCATATCATTGCATTGTGAGCTCATGTTTAGCTGATTATTCATCATGATCTTCTTTGTTTTCACATCGTGTTAGGTCCTTGTTTTTATTTTCTTTGTCATGATTTTTAAAAAAGTAAAAATAATTTTAGAATGCCAGGGACTGTATATGTCTTTTATGTACGCTTGTATTATTGTCATTCTTTGTTAGCTGGGTTTCTCCATTGCTTGCAGTTTGTTCAGAATGTGGCAGCATGTTTCTTTGCTGTTCTGAGCCTGACTTTGATGAGTATATGCCCTCTGTTCTCAGCTGCATTTTAGGGATGCAGCCATAGCATTTTAGGTCAGCAGGTGATCATGCCTTTGCTATGATAGTCCCCAAAGTGTGGGACTTATTCCCTCTTGAAAGCTGTATAAGTCACTGTCTATCAACTTTTAAGAATCATTAATCATTAATCATTTTTTTATTCCAGTGGTGTTTTGATTCTGACCACCACTGGTCTCAATTTTATTACCTCCCTCTCATGATTTCCCCTCCTTCTCCCTTTTTTTTATGGTCCTAAATTTGGACTTTGTCAATAGATTTAATTTACTTCAATAACATTTACTTTAATGCTTATATGTTGTATTCTGAATAGTGTCATGGAAGTTGGAGGTGAGGTGGAAGAAGGGAAGAGAACAAAACTATTATTATTGAAGTGTAATTATACAATTCAATAAAATTCCATTTTTTTATAATGGACAAATGCCATCAACTGGCACTGAGCCAAAGGCCAAATTCTGAGGTTCTCATTGAGTTTATTCAATACACTCTCTGATAAATTGAAACTAAAACCAAGGACCTCAGGATCTGATCTGCATGTTCAGCACTCAGGCCTTATAAAAATATACAGGAATAAGGATAGTACAAACAGTCTTTATGAAACCTAAGGAAAACTGACATGTGTATTCCATTGCAGGTAAAGAACAACTTTTGTAAAAGTGTACTTAAGAACAGAAGAATGGCTGTAGCAGATCAGACCAAGGTCCATCTAGTCCAGTTCCCTGTTTCTGAGAGTGTCCATCACCAAATACTCAGAGGCAAGCCAAAGAACCCCTGTATATTATAATAATTTTGCCGTGGGCAGGGTGAATGTTGGGTGACTCCTCTGTATGTGAAAAATCCAGCATAGCAAATTAGGGATATGGGGGAAAAAATCACTAAAAGAAACATAAAAATCAATACAATTCTAATGTTTTAAATACTGGACTGTTAGTTTAGAAATACAAAATAAGGACTTGATCTTACAAGCCCATCTTCACATGAATAATCCCTTACACACAAAAGTAAAAGTGAGAGAGAAAGTTGGGAAACACAGCTCCCGCTCTTCTGCTAATGTCAGAGGGAGAATTCCTCCTTTGCCTGCGCTGGCCTTGGAGAGCTGCCATATTGGGTGGGCTGGGGGTCTCAGAAGGAAAAAAAAGGCAGTAGTTTTGAGGAGAGACCTTCCCTGCAGGAATGTGGCCACACACCTTTGATGGTTGCTGTGTAGAGCATGGCGGCTTGATTAGAGCCCAACACCTGAACACAAAGAGAACTAGCAGATTGATAATAGCAGAACAACACATAGAAATCATCCTTGAAGGGTGCGGTCTTAGATGTGTTGACACCGGTCATCTTCAGCAGCACCAGGAGGCATATCTGGAGAGATAAATGATTGTGGTCAGGGCTGCCTACTAAATCTCTGAGACTGTCAGTTTGTCAAAAGGGGGGAAAAAAGGACTTTGTGACACCAAGGGTGCGATGGGGAAGAAAAAAAAGACAGAACAAAGGGGGTGGGGGGGCGCGGCACAGGTCTGTGGTGCATGTGTGTATTTTGATGTGAGAAAATTAGGGCACATTAAGGGGTCAGCGTAGACACAATATTTGGGAGACAGCATATCTCAAGTGCTAATGGGTTTGGATTATGTGAGGTTCAGGTTAAACTGTCTCACAGCTTTTTTTCTCCAAAAATGCTTGTCAGTATGCTGGAGTAGATAAAGCATTTTAGTGGTGGATTTCAGTGAAAGACAAGTGTATTGTGCTGCTTTCTGGAGCAGTGCCAAGACAGTAGTCAAACATGATGCCAAATTGCAGCACAAGGCTACTTTGAATGGCAGCCTAAAGCATGTATGAGGATGTGAAAACAGGTGGTCTGGGATATCTGGTATCAACAGAGCATCTGGTCACTGAAGTGTGACTGCATTATATTTTGTTCTCCTAATCCAGAATGGTATTAGCAATGAGTGAAGTAGCTGGCATCTCTCTGAAACCTCTCATTTTGTAATGTACCCCACTATCAGTATACACTAAAACTGTATTTTATGGCTAAAAAAATTGTCCTTCTATAATTTCTCTACATAATGGGCATTTCTTACATCATTGGAAGCCATATTATCTTCACATATGCCAGAGTATCTGTACAATACGGCTTTGCTTTCATTTGTGAAGACGCACATCTGTTACAAGGCTTATGAATGTTTTTGGCCTCTTTGTTCAGCTACAACTGATGAGCTAAAGCAAACAGATATTTATTCCTACTTAATGTTACCAAATATATTATTATTAGATGTGTTCAGATAGTAAAATGACTGTAGTAGTTTTTATAACTGGGTACCCTCCTCCCCCTTTAAAATATGCACTTTTATACTAATATGTATCCCTAATGTAAACCAAATAGCTGCAAAACTTCCTATCAGAGGTTGGCAATGTTTGCCTGAGACACCCCAGCCTGCTAGCAGGATTGATACCGCAGGAAAACTGGTAAGTATTTTTGTTTTTGTTTTGCTAACTCACTGTGCAAATGGTTTATTCTCCAGTATAAGGTAGGTAGGATTAACCCTTAGGCAGAGAACTAACTAGTGTGTTAGCTGGGATTTGGGGACAGACAAGTTTTGAGGGAAGGAATCATACTAGCAGTGCTGTCTGGGGAGAAGGCTTATGCTGTGTTTGTTGTAGTAGCATTTTAGAATTATAATTGGGTTAATAATGAGACTCCACAAGGTATGTATTTATTCATACTCTGACTGTGTAGTATTATTTGGAATGAGTTGATGACTCACACAGCCTGGACAAAGCACCACTAACTCAGGAATTCTTCATAGAAGCAATGGACAGTGTTGCAAGTCAAGATGAATAGATTATCCCCCTGAAATCAAATGGGACATCTATTGATTTTAAGTTGGATACAGGTGCACAAGCAAATGTGGTGCCAAAAAAAAGAGTGATATTAGCTCTGAAACAAAAGCCACAGGCAGTAAAAGCCAAACAGGTAAAACTCAGACTCACAGTAGAAAGCTTATTCCCATGAAGAGAGTTTGTGAACTAAATATACGGGCAAAAAACAAACCTGAAAAGATAAAATTTTTAATAGTACCAGGGAGAAGAATGCCCATTACTGAGTTAAAAACATGGCAATCCTATGCATGATGTCATCAAGAGGATCTACACTTTGGAGGATCAAGGGACCAAATTAATGAAGGAAGAGTTTGAGGACATCTTCCAAGGGATAGGGAAGCTCTCAGAGTACAGGATAGAGTTGAAAGAGCCCAATCATTTCATGATCTGTGCCCCTAAAAAAGTTCCCCTCACCATAACACAGAGGCTAAAAGAGGAGTGGATAGGTCCATTGCTGTGGGAATCATAGAACAAGCAGAAGAACCAAGAATGGTTTTCTACAATGACTCATTGGTCTTATGGAAAGACACAAAAGAATTAAACATTTAAAGAGAAAACATTTTTCACTACCTAACTAGGGAGAACTTTTAGGGACTCTGGCCAGTGCCTTTAGAAAAACAGAGTGCACATTTATTCACAGTCAATATTGTGGAGATAGTGTTTCCACAGACTACATTATGTTGTTCAGCACCTGTGGTGTTTCAGTAGAAAATACAAATTTTTGATAGTACAGCTAGTACTAAGGTTCTCAGATGACGCTATGATCTGGGGAAAAGCATGAGCATGACTAGAGGCTCTGAGAAGTTTTGGAAAGAACCACAACTGCTGAGCTAAAGCTACCCAAACAAAAATGTAAATTCTGTATAAAGGAAATAAGGAGAGAAAATGGGAGAGAAGTTAGCACAGCAACATGTACAGGTAGATCACAGTAAGCTAGAAGCAGTCATAAACACATCTGCACTGCTAGAAATTGATGTTAGTCTCTGGGGACTTAGACTTATAGAGAGACAAATAAGGAAAAACAGAAAACTCAATATGATTTGGGGTCGTGGGAGCTGCCACCACTATAGGAAAATGTTACTGTATGTTTGTGTATGACGGGAAATAATAGTCACAAGCAGAAGTGGTATTACAAAAGGCTTCGAGCAGGGGGTTGGACTAGATGACCTTCTGGGGTCCCTTCCAACCCTGATATTCTATGATTCTAAGGTAGCCCTACAGTTGTATGAAGTTGTCACCCCACACATACTGTCATCTCCAAATCCCAGAAGGGAGGGAGATGAGGAGCATTGAATTGGCCATCTTGCCTGAGAGAGTCTCAGACAGGCAACAACCACAGTAGGCTAAGACAACAGAGTCCCAGGTGGAACAATCAGCAGACTTGCTACCTCCTGACAGAAGTCATGCTGATGTCTCAGGGAGACCCACAGGTCCCCGTGACAGTGCAGGGCACTTTAAAGACTAATTGAACATTGTTAATAAGTTTAGTTATTAGGCTGGTTAAAAATATTTGTAGTTGTGTTATAACAACGTTGGGGGGGGGGTTAGTGTTGTTGTTATTAAGTTTTAGCTTGGAAGGAAGATGCGATATTAGAGGCTGTACCTTTAAGGACTGAGCTTCCCAGACAAAGAGTCTGGGTGGGTTGCTGTGAAACTCTTGTTATTATGCACAGCCAGGTGGAACAGGACTCAGAATAAAGCAGAGTCTTACATGTGCATTAAGCACCGATTGATCACAGAACACCAGAGAAAATTTCTGTTTTATTACAATGGGAGTCTGAGAAGGAACTCATAATTTTTTAAATAAAGTTTCCAATCAATTTATGCAGTATCCTTCTTACAATGCTTCCCACTTCTGTTCAAGAGCACACGACCTGCAGGGATTCCAGGAAATTACCTGGGATGCCCTTGGCCACATCTAAGCACAGATTTAAAAATTTCCTCTGGTGTTAATCAGGCCTGTCTCTTTAAAATGTATATTCATCGCATTCTCTCTTTTCCCAGGGGGCCCATGGATGCTAGCTCTGTACCTTGGAAGCTAACAGCTTGTGGCCCCAGTGAAAAAGAGACCCACAAGGACTTGTGGTGCCATTACCACTGTCTCCTTCTGTGAGGCCTAAGTAGAATAACGTGCTTAAATAAGATGGTGATGAGCATGGTATAAGAATCTATATAGAATAGAACAAAGGAACTTAGAAGGAAATCAGCAACACCAGCTTCTGCTGTCACTCTCCTCTCACGTTGGGAAGAACATAGTCAGTAGAAAATGGCCAGCAAACTGACAAACTTGCATTTGCATTTAGGAGAAGGCAAGACTTGCTGTACAGTAGCTTTCCTAGAGGGCTAGATTTGCAGCTAGTAAATCAGTGTAACTCCGTTGACTTCAACAGAGCCAGTTTAAATCACCTAAAGATCTGATCCAATATGTTTAATACAAACTTTGGATTCTGTATATTAAGTATAGAAGCACTGTATACACCAGAGATCGGCAACCTTTGGCCCGCGGCCCTTCAGGGAAATCCACTGACGGGCTTGGACAATTTGTTTACCTGCAGAATCTGCAGGTTCGGCTGATCACAGCTCCCACTGGCCGCGGTTCTCCGTTCCAGGCCAATGGGGGCTGTGGGAAGCGGTGCGGGACGAGGGATGTGCTGACCGCCACTTCCCACAGCCCCCATTGGCCTGGAACAGCGAACCGCTGCCAGTGGGAGCTGCGATTGGCTGAACCTGCGGACGCTGCAGGTAAACAAACCAGCCCGGCCCCTCAGCAGATTTCCCTGATGGGCCGCATGCCAAAGGTTGCCCGTCCCTGATAAATACCATGCTATGAACTCAGTGCTAGGAGTGTCTACAGGGTGGGGCTCAAGATATGTTAGACTCTGTAAAATGCTGAGCAGGAGTGGGGTCCTAGCCTAAGTCTAATCAACTTTTGGGATGTTCTTATTAAGAAAACATGAATTCACTTCTTTTAAAGATAGCACAAGGTGTCAGGACTACCAGAGCAAAACAATAGGGTGGGGAGTGGAGCTTAGAGTGAGGTAAAGAAAGAGTACGTACTATTGCCTTTATTAAGGAATCCTTTCTAAAGTTGCATTATAAATAACCATGTCTTGTTCTGAAGGGACTTCACTGTGGTACAATATCAACATTAAAAAGTCAATAATTCACACATGCTTCCGCGCACTCAGAGCAATATATTTGAAATAATAGTCTTAACCTGTTCTAACTTCAGGACTGTAACACACTCATATGTCTTGGATACAACTGTGCTTTCATGTAAATGTTTTCATGATTTCTGCTTTTGGTAAGTGACTGACTGAGGTATTGCATATCATTCCCTGTTGATGGGTTCCAGGCTATTGTGTCAAAAGCTGGGTATGAAATGTTTTGTTCAAACAGTAAATGTGCTGAAATGCAGTTTGGGAGCAACCCAAACTAATTACAAATTTGGGTCAAATTCAACATAGTTTCAAATGAATAAAAAATGAGGATTTAGTTTTGAAGAAATGCTTTGGAGAGGAAAGCAAAAAAAAAAAAAATCAGTTCTCCGTTCAAAATGAAGCACATTTTGGATTAAAAAAAAAATCAATGATTTACTCACCTCTAATTGTGTCTCATCCTATATGGAGTGCAACTTAATAAATGTAAGCAAACTAATAAAAGGTAACACAGCTTATAGCACAAGGAATATTATAGTTGTAAAGGCTATATGAGCAGCTCTATAGGAAATGCACTATTCAGATGTACAGTAATGGATACAATAAAGAAGTTTGAACCAAATCATGGGACAAGTCCCTGGGACTGTGAACAAGCTGGAATCAAGTGCCACTGTATGGTGTTTGCCTGAAATATACTTTTCTATCCCACAAAGTACAGTGGGTAATTTATTGAAAAATAGACACACTGGGCCAAATTTTGGCATATATTCTTGCCCCTTTGCACTATCAGAGGCACACAAAAGAGTAATAAAGCTACCTTAACTGGTCATCTGGGAATTCTCTTTGTAAGCCAGTTCTGTGCCACTGTCTACAGCATAGGATCTGCATTTGGGGCAGGAGGAGGTACGGTTGAGGCTTGCTGTTCTCCAGTGATTCCCAGCCAGTAGAATGGCCCTTTAGGATCTATATCTGCACAAACTGGAGCAGCCCTGAAGATCTTCTAATTTATGTCTATGAGCCAAACTAGTCCCTGACGGTCCAAGGAATCGACAGAGGTGAAAAGAGAGCTAAAATGAATGTGTCCACTTCTGCTTCAAGAAAAGGAGTACTTGTGGCACCTTAGAGACTAACCAATTTATCTGAGCATAAGCTTTCATGAGCTACAGCTCGCTTCACCAGATGCATACTGTGGAAAATACAGAAGATGTTTGTTTTTATACACACAAATCATGAAAAAGTGGGTGTTTATCACTACAAAAGGTCTTTTGTAAGATATTCTTCATTAATTTTGCTGGAATTGTAGTAAGAATTAAAACTTGCATAGAAATTTAACAGCCAAAGTAATAAAAGAGTGGAACCAGAATCCATTTTCACTCCTAAATGGGACTTCTGTAATAAATGGTAAATTGTAATGCCATTACAGAAAGGTTACCATCTTTTATTACACAAAGTTAAGAACTTAAATTTTACTAATGGTGCAATTTTCTCCCTAATTCATCTTTTACTTAATAGCATATAATTGTTTAAATAATGTTTTAGTCTTTGTAAAAAGAAGGCATTGTTAGCAAGGAAAATTTAAGTCTTAGGTACTTTAGGAAAACCACTACTCCTTTTTTTAGATGCTCAGAAAAATTACATGAGTTTGGCTCAGTTTAAATGTTTTTTTCTGCTGCAAAAGTTCATATAAGTTCTAGTGGATAATATCTTTTTTCTTCTCATTTTTCTTCAAACTTTATTGTTTCTAATTTTTTCTGAAAAACTTAATAAGATGTTGTGAGTATAATGTCTAAAATGACTAAAGCTTAAATTTAAGTCCGAGAAGAAAACTCCGTGAAATCTATAGCTGTGCATGGTAAGTACATTTGTTCATCATTGGGTATTTGTTAAACTTCCAGTCTTGAAATCTTCAGTTCTAAAGTCAGCTCTGCTCTCAGAGGTCTCAATTCTGATGTCTTGCAAGTTCTATTTTCCAAAATGACTTAAGGCCAGTTTTTTAAAAAGTATTTAGGTGCCTAAAGATTCAGATAGATAGTTTCTTATGTGGTTTTGAAAATCCCCCTATGCACCTAAATTCCATGAGCCTAAATACTTTTAAAATCTGGCCTCAAGTCACTTGGAAAAATGGAATTTAGGCTCCTAAGTCTGTTGGCATATACAAACCCCATTCTGAACCCAAAGGAATTAAAAAGGTAATACTGGGCCCAGGAAGCCCTGCCCTGCCTTGCCCTGTACCTCCAGATCTGCTGAGCCCGTTTCAATTGGAGGAGCAGGTTGAAAGGAGCTCAGAAGCCCAGCCAAAAGGTGGTGAAGAGACTGAAGGAGTTTCTGGTGTTGCTTTCCACAGGGGTCTGGGCTGGATCCTATTTCACCCCCATATGGGGTGAGGCCCAGGTACAGGTGGAGAGCAGAAGGTCCTCAACCAAGGACCAGGCACTGCTAATGACCTGACTGGCAAAAGGCTGGAAGTTGGGTGTGCTAACTGCTAAGCTGCCTGGAGCATCCTATCACAGAGGCTTTTGAAAATTTTACCCTTGGTCTCTTACTTTTGATAGGAATTTAACTGGGGAAGGGCTGCAGGATGTGGGATACAGTTCATATGTAACATGCTTTTGAGATTAATGCTTTGCATGTGTAGATTGAAGGGTGAGTAGGCATTTCAGCGGAGTTTAAATTCACACTGTCATTACTGACCTCACAAGCTTTGATTCGAATAAGTATCCAAATGTCTGGCTGTTTACCTGGATGACTTTGGGTTATAACTGCTCTGGAACGGTCCTAAACAGGTTTTCTTGAGCGATTTCTTGTTCTCACCAGGATATAAGAAGTGCAAGTATAGCTTTTCGAACAGCATTTTGTTAATTTTGGATAATGGAGAGATAATGCAAACATTAGATAACTAAACTCTTTAGACCCTCCAGGATGTCCAATTTCAGCTTAGGGGAAGAGTCTGTGTTTTTTTTAATGACTATTTCATTTTATCTGCTACAGATCACTCCTTCCAAATGTTCATCGAGGCATGTCTGTCTAGCACCATTGAGGAAATATCCCTCGCACAGTGTTCGAGATTTTGTTTTGTTCCCAATTGGAGTAAACCCCTGAATCTCCACATTTCCTGCAAAAAGGAATATTCCAACTTGGGATCATGATGGTGCTACCGCTACTTGTCCCAGGACTCTCTGTCCACTTGTGCTGCTTCTGTGGGTAGTGGAGAATCCCATTGCCAATGATGAGAAGGTACGGGGGTGAGGGAAACCTCTGGGCTGACAATAAGAGGACAGCACAGAGAGCTGGGGATCCCTGGAAGGAAAGACTTTTGGGGGCCTACACTTCCCAGCTTCTGGCCAGGTGAGCTGCCATGGATCTGGGAATATGAAGCTCTTCTAGGTGAGAGGCTGAGTCAGAAACCTTCTTGTTTCCACTGGAATTGTGTCAAAATTCCCACACAACATTTGATTTTGATGAATCAGCATTTTTGATGGCAAAAAAATTTGTCACAATATATCTAACCAGCTCATTTTAACTCACTGAATTCTGTAGCATTTCTATTGCTGTAACTTTTGTTTGTTTTGGTCTGCGCCATTTGTCTCTGGCAATCTGTTCATTTCATTTCTACCACCTACTCCCTCTGTTTGGTAAAAACTATATTGTTTAAGATTAAGATGCAAATGCAGAATCTTTCTACTCATGAGCTAGCATTAATATAATACTACAGAAGGGCTGCAATAAATCATTTGTCAGACTTTAGTGAACTAGCCCCTCCTTCACAAGCTTGTTGTCACTCACATACTAAATAGAGACTGTTTCAACTGACACATGTATCACTGAGCGCTGTAGTCTGGTCACATCCTGCTACACTTGTATTGTGGTGTCAGCTAAAATTATTGCAGTGGAATGCAAATTAGTCCTGGACAGCAAAGATGCATGTTGGCTTTTGTATCTTTATATTCCTTTGAAGCAGGAAGGTGGAAGGAAGGGGGATGGAATGGTGCTGGTTGGTAGGGATGGCCAATTAATATCACTATTCTATTTTACATTTATTTGTTAATCTAGACTTGGGTTGGATTCTTCTGCAGTGAGTGGAAGAGCATCAAAAAACCTATTTCAGGCTAAATGCAAATAGTTTTCAGGGCTATGAGTACCATTCTGCAGCAGAAGGGGGGGAAATTTCTAATTTATGTTTAGACCTGTTATAGATCAGGGTGAGAGTCTATCACAAGTTGATGGGGAAAGATTCAATCAATTGGGTGAGATGGTGGAGTTCTGATGATAAGGGGTTGAGAATGGTGTATTTTGGGGCCTGTCACTCCATTAAAATACAGAGATTTATTATGAATTACCTAAGGGCCCGATCCAAAGTCCATTGAAGTCAATGGAAAGACTTTCATTTAACTCATTAGATGCTGGATCAGGCCCTAAATGATGCTTTGCTTAGATAGCAGTTTCTCTTCATATTTATGCTGGTGTAAATCAGGAGAAATTATATTTACAGTGAGCAGGCTTACTCACTCTCCCATATTTGTGCAAATAGTACATCTAATTTTCAGAATCATTTTAACCCACTTCATATTTTATTGCAAATATGTTCACATCTTAAAATCATTAATTTTCAAACAGCTGAAAAAACATCTCTTACTTGATGGACATGTATTAAAATGTATTTTGGCAGAAGTTCTTAAATTAATTGAATGAGAAATGGCACAAATTTGGCTCTCTTTCACCCCCATTCTCATTGCAATCTGGTATGATCCCCTTCCCCTACTCTACCCTACCCTACCCTACTTCACCCCAGTGATTGGCTTAGTAGTTAAAATGAATGGATGAGAATTACCATCAATAAAGAGAGATATACAATAACCCACGTGCTTAGAGCTCTTTGTTAAGCTTTTCTCTGATGTATGGCTGTATTGCTCTGCATCAGAACTCCACAGAATAAATCCTGCCAATAAATGAACATTTCTTAGCTGCTAGTATCAACAATGTAGAGACTGAAGCACAGTAATTGAGATGAAACAGAACTGCACAGTTTAACTTTTGATAGTAGATGTTAAATGAACAATGGATGGCTGTTTTAATGAATGTGTAGTTCTTTTATGTAGCTGTTCATTGCTTTTTTAGTTTAAACTAACTCACTAATTATGTTCCTTTGTAGATGTATTTATGCATCCTCATTGACCTTCTCCCTTCTATTGTTTGAGATCTAATTACAGTACTTGTCAATATAGGCAAGTGTTCTGAAGAGTGGAATATATTTGACTATGTGAAAGAGTGAGTTTTGATCTTGTGCTACTGTTTCCCTTTTGGTGCCTCCTGGTTGACCAACAGTAGCATACATTTTGGAATTGCTGTGTCCTGAAGGTGATGCTCCATTGAATGATAAAACAGAAAAATATGTAACATGTTCATACTACATTTGTATAATTATATATACATATCTTTGTGTGTCTATTGAGGCTAGTGCAGTGTTAGAGGAGCTTTCATTGGTGATGGTGGCAGAATTCGATAGATACAATGGCTGGAGACATTATACCTGTATAGTATACAGGTTGGCAGAATGCATACCTGAGAAGTGGCACCTGTACAGGATGCAAGGTGCGCTCCCCCTTTCCCTACAACGGTTGCCCCCTCCCAGAATGCATGACCTATGTAGAGTGTCAAGTATCAGAGGGGTAGCCTTGTTAGTCTGGATCTGTAAAAGCGGCAAAGAGTCCTGTGGCACCTTACAGAATAACAGACGTATTGGAGCATAAGCTTTCATCTTTGTTCAATATCTTCATAAATGATCTGGAGGATGGTGTGGATTGCACTCTCAGCAAATTTGCGGATGATACTAAACTGGGAGGAGTGGTAGATACGCTGGAGGGGAGGGATAGGATACAGAAGGACCTAGACAAATTGGAGGATTGGGCCAAAAGAAATCTGATGAGGTTCAATAAGGATAAGTGCAGGGTCCTGCCCTTAGGATGGAAGAATCCAATCCACCGCTACAGACTAGGGACCGAATGGCTAGGCAGCAGTTCTGCGGAAAAGGACCGAGGGGTGACAGTGGACGAGAAGCTGGATATGAGTCAGCAGTGTGCCCTTGTTGCCAAGAAGGCCAATGGCATTTTGGGATGTATAAGTAGGGGCATAGCGAGCAGATCGAGGGACGTGATCGTTCCCCTCTATTCGACATTGGTGAGGCCTCATCTGGAGTACTGTGTCCAGTTTTGGGCCCCACACTACAAGAAGGATGTGGATAAATTGGAGAGAGTCCAGCGAAGGGCAACAAAAATGATTAGGGGTCTGGAACACATGACTTATGAGGAGAGGCTGAGGGAGCTGGGATTGTTTAGCCTGCAGAAGAGAAGAATGAGGGGGGATTTGATAGCTGCTTTCAACTACCTGAAAGGGGGTTCCAAAGAGGATGACTCTAGACTGTTCTCAATGGTAGCAGATGACAGAACGAGGAGTAATGGTCTCAAGTTGCAGTGGGGGAGGTTTAGATTGGATATTAGGAAAAACTTTTTCACTAAGAGGGTGGTGAAACACTGGAATGTGTTACCTAGGGAGGTGGTAGAATCTCCTTCCTTAGAGGTTTTTAAGGTCAGGCTTGACAAAGCCCTGGCTGGGATGATTTAACTGGGAATTGGTTCTGCTTCGAGCAGGGGGTTGGACTAGATGACCTTCAGGGGTCCCTTCCAACCCTGATATTCTATGATTCTATGGATGAATACCCACTTCTTCAGATGCATGACAGTACTTGTCAATGCATCTGAAGAAATGGGTATTCACCCACGAAAGCTTATGCTCCAATATGTCTGTTAGTCTATAAGGTGCCAGAGGACTCTTTGCTGCTTGTGTAGAGTGTGTGGTGCTTCCCTTCCACACCAGGGACTAGATCCTCCTGGTATTGCCCTGCAACTTGTGAAGTCATTTACACCTGCACAAAGGAAGTGTAAATGTGACCATTCTGATCTGGTAGCATCTTATATCCATTTTGCCCTGGTGTAAATGACTGCACAAGAGAATTGCGCTCAAGCGGGTCCTTATGGAATTTTAATATGTAATTAACCCATAACATCTAAAAGTAAGTGATTGTGTTTCGAGGTATTTACTAGATATGTATTTACAGATATGGAATTTATCAAGAACAGTTATGAACCAACCCTGTTACAGGAAATTCTATATCATAATGTTCATTGATTTGTTTGTGCTACAAACTACTTCTCAAGTTCAGATCTAATCTGGACATGTGATGTGTCATTTGAATTGCATGTTTCTACATAAGTTGATGCTATCATGAAATATTCATTTTTAATTTAAAAAATGATCTACACAATTTGAAATAGAAAGAGGGAAGAGGAAAGGAGAGAAACTGGAACATGGATAGAAGATGAGATGGTGATGTTTGGAAGAAGGAATGCTTATACGGACCACAAAGCTTTGGAGTTCTTAAAATATATTGAAAGAAATCATTCAGAAAGTACAAAATGATACACTGTGCTCTGCAGAAATAAACAGAGGATCCTTCAGACCTACTGGATATAAAGAATTAACCATATAATTCACCCACTAAAAATAGAATAAGAAAAGCATTGTCCAATGAGCTGTGTGAGATGTGTATGACAAGCAACTATAAAGTAAACAAACCTTGAAACATAAATAGACAAATCTTTAAATCCTGGCTTCAGATCAGTCTCTCTAACAAAGCAAAACAGACCGAAGGTCAAATCATCAGGTTTTAGGTTTATATTGTCACGCACACACCACACACTACTGCAGCATATGCTTGATTGGAATCCCTTGTGTCCCAATTAAATAGGATTTCCTTATTAACAGAAACCTACTATAATATTTTAGTGCTGGGTCCCAACTAAAGCACATAATCCAAATTAAGCAGAATACTATGGGGAGTGTTTGAAACACACAACAGCCCATATAATATTTCCATTGAGGAGGGGCAAAGCCTTGCTGCCCCTTGCCTCCCCACTCCTAGTTCTGCTGCCCTTGGAATACTATATCCATTAAAACACAGTGGATACTGTGGGTGCAAACTAAAAGGTTCCTAGTTCACAATAACGTAGTCCTGTTTGAAGAGCACTACTGGTCAATATCAGCTTGATATACTAAGCTGCAAGAGTGGCCATTGTCACAGGAAAAGCAACTGCAATCAAAGGAAATTATAGTTAGTCTGCCCTAGCTTCAGTCATATTGTTTTGCCCATTTTTGGATTTGGTTGTTGTGGTGAACAAGGGACTACGTGGAACTGGAACAAGAAAATCCACAGAAAGGCTGCAACGGTACTTAATCTACTCTGGCAGTTACATGTAGTAATGATATAGATAGCGTTACAAATGTATCAAGCAGAGATGGGAATGAGGCTGCATCTGTCATTATCCACCACTGAATCCAGCAGCTGCATCTTGCTCTAGGCAATGGGAATGGTGCTGACAATTGTGGCTAGTTGTGCTGCTATCAGCCCAGTTCATTTATGTGCTTTGCCTACCTTAGCCCTTCATTTTCAAAAAAGAGACAACAAAACAGAAAATGGTGTTTGGCAACTGTCTCTATCACTTCACAACAATCAAAAGTGCAAGCAGCCAATTTATTTTATTTGTATTGGGTGAATTTCTTGTTTTAGTTTAGAGACTTTGTTTAGATTATAAAAAATCCTATGACTGGCACTAGGTGCCACATGACTCTTTGGGAGCAACATACTGTGCCTAATTGTAACTTTCAGCTTTGTTTCCTTCCGGAGTAACCTTCTAAATCAGTTTTGTTTACAAATACCATCACCAGAAAATTGGAGGATGGAAATCTTTCCATCCTAAAGATGTGGGGCTTGCTTTCATAAATGTTTGTGTTGCTGTAGGTGCCACTATTGCAACTGATCTTCCACCTGTTTCTTCAGTATTTATTTGCTGCCCCTGTAGTTGGTCTGATGGAATAATACAGTAACTTCATTTATCAGGAGCTCATCTCTTTTTTGTCTCTGCTATGAGGACTTTTGTTCTACTCCCTATTCAGTCATATTGTTGGATGGACGGTAAGATCAAGGAGATGGACTCTAGAGATGGGCAAAGCAGGTTGGATAAAAGAATGAACCCAACTGAAACTGAATCAACCTGTTACTAAAGTTCAGGGAAGTCTGACTTTGCACATTAGTCTGAATTCAGCTACTCTCAACCAATATGGTCATGGTTTAACCCATTTTTATTTTTTTGGCACTTACGTGATTCTCTAATACACATCCCCTTACCATTCAAACCCCTGAAATGATTTTTGATCTACTTTCACACCCACACCAGGCTCCCTAGTGATTTCTTCACCTGCAATAGCACTGACAGATTACTTTATTAATTGCAAATAGCATTATCTGAAGATCAAAGCAATAGATATTGAAAAATGAAAGGTATATGACTGCCTAATTTTTCATATTCTAATCAACCTGTTTGGAATCCTAGATAAAATAAATTACCCAACCCTACAATATACTGACATCTATTTACTATAATAGTCTCTATCTGCAATTTCCATACTGATGTGAGGTAACTTCTCACACACTCTATGGAAAAATGGAAGAGTGTTAGTGAGGAAGCATGGTCAAGCTGTTAAACTACAGGACTGGGAGTTAGATTTGGATTCTATTCATCACCTGCCACAGTCTCATTGTGTGATCTTGAGCAAGTCACTTGTCCTTCAGTGCCTCATCTTCCCCAGATGTAAAATGTGGGTAGTATTAATTTATTGCCAGAGGCATTGTGAGGCTTAATTCATTATTGGTTGTCAAGCACTTCAAAATCCTTGAAGGAAATGTAGAATTTAAATTATTATATATTGCATGTGAATAGTATATACTATAGTATTTGTTATACATGAATACTCTGGCATATGGAAAAGAGTAAAAGTAAAAGGAGTAAAAGCAAAAATTCCATCAATAAACTATCAACAACTCAATAAGGAAATCTAGCCAGTCTAGCAACATTTGTAAAAGGCTGAAGAGCATTACCCCAGACCTATTTTTTCCCCATCCTAATAAGTCTAACATTACAAAACATTACAATAGAGGCGAAGCTGATAACTTTTCACTTCTTGTTTGTTGCTGCTGTTTTTTGTGTTGTCTCCAAGTCTAAATTAGGCCTGAGAAAGGGGATTAACCTTTCCAATCATATTTAAGGTGAAACTGCTTAACTACAGCACACAATGTCATGCTGCAGATAATCCATGTCCTTGATTAATGCGTTTATAATCAATTGCTATCTGGAAGTGACTCCTTCCCATCACAGTCTTCACAAAAAGAGCAGATGGTATTTAAAAGGTTATGGCAAGAGGGCATTTCAGAGGTCAAATAGAACATCGATCAAGAGGGCAGAAAAATTGCTTTTTTCCTTCTCCTTCCCCTTCTCCTCAGAATCCATAAGGGAATGAGGCCTATGAATTATAGTTTGATCTATAGTTCAAGCACTAAAATGTTTTCTTGTTTCAAATTTCTATGTTGTTTTGGGTAATGAACCTAGAAATTGGATTCCTTTTGTGCCAATAAAAAATTGTGCCAATACACACATCTCAGCAGAGTAATTCTTAGACCTAAAGAGATTTTCTTGCCTCTGCCCTTAATGCACCCAGAACACAGAAACTTAATAAAGATTGTATTAATATCTGTGGTTCCTAGATCAGTTTCAAAAATGGTAATGATTCTGTTCTCGAAAAAGTTACACACCATTTCCATGATCTTTTATCTACATTAATAAAATGTAGATAAAAGATCATGGAGTATATTCTGTGATTTATTCAAGTCTATCTTTGCCCTCTTCACAGTTGGCTACTATTCAATAACCCAGACTAAGGCGGCGGTCTGTTCTGTCCTTGATTTGTGCATTCCCATTAAGGCTAAAGGGAGTAACGACCAAAGAAAGACTTTACCTCCAATGGTACAATGTCCAAGAAACAGAAGTCATGTCAAATTAAAAAAAAGGTTGTGGCATTCGCCAACATATAAAGTGTGCTGGTGCCATTTTTTTCTCCTTTTTCCTTTCACATTTTGAGCACAACTTCTAAACAGAGACAATGGCAGACAATGCTTGTTGAGTACAAACCATGGTGACTTGAAATTTCACTGTCTAAAAACAAACATCTACACAACATTTTGGAAGGTACTGTAGTTATCTTGGCTTGAAAAGTAAAGTAAGTTCTTGGGCGCTATTGTATTCTAATATATAGTCCAATAATTATGATATATGCTTTGTTGCACAAACTATTAAATAGGATCAACTTGCAACTGGGTCTGTAGGAAGGGGTGTGTTTCATGAGGGGACAAAAATACATCACTTCTTTGCGGAATGAAATGGGATTGCTCAGCTAAGAATCATTCAGTGCTACAATTTACATCTCGGGACTTAAGCCTACAAATCCTCTCTCATATGAATAGTCCTGGTACACAGCATGTGAGTATCCCCAATGGAACCTTATGAGACTAAGATTTGCCTTTATTCAAGAACAATTAGCAACAAATGTGTATAGAACTGCTGAAGCAATTAACCAACCACCTACATAAGGATAATGAGACACACCCTACTCATCCTGTTAAAATGACATTTAAGGTGCCTGGCGAACCAAGAATAGTAGGAAAACTAGCACTGGGGCTAAAACTCTATTAACTCACTCTGATGTGTCCATGTATTTGCAACACATAAAATAGATAACACTCAATGTATTTCCAACAGTCTGATTGTCATTTCAGCATCAGTTTTGTAGCTTAATTTCCTTTGATTGTTTTCATAGAAAGGAAATAATAAAAAAGTTGAACTGGCAAGGCATTTCAACCAAGTCCTCGTTATTAGTCTTAAATATGAACAATATGGATAGGTATGAATGTGGGAGTTTGAGAAGCAACATATTGCTCCAATAGAATATAATACATTTATTAGTACTGAGACATTATTTAACTGCCTGCTTAGAGCTTCCTTTAGGATGCTGTACACTGATTAGACATTGAAGTGGATATTTTCAGAGTAAAGCATAAGGCAGTAGCCCGTGGCTTCCCACTAACGTTCACAGGATTCACAGAGTCCCCTGAAAATTTAGTTTTCATGGGCTAGCTGTATGTAGGGATATTCTTCACACTTGGTGTCACAGGGTCTACTCGTCCATAGAGGTGCCTCCTCCTTGCCACTCTGGGGATAAAGCTCCTTCCAGGTGTGGGGCCCTTCTGCTGTTCACTCACGCCCTGTGATGTCACTCTTTGTGTCTCTGCTATTCCGGGTGCTCCTTCTTCATGACTTGGCCCTCTGGCAAGGTCACTATACATGTCCCCCTCCCTCCCCCCCGGGGGTATCACAGTCTTTCAGGACAAACTGTCCCAGACAATCCACACTCCACTGCTTGGTATGTGCCACTTCCCCAGTGCCTGGTAGAAAAATTCAGATCTTCCCTCTATGCCAGCTTCCAGCTCAGGGACCCTCTAGTCAGCAGCCAAAGTCTGTTCCCTCCTGGATCTTACTGGTGAGTTAATTGGCCCATAGCTAGAATTAACCCCTTCCAGGCTTGTGTGGGGTGGACACCTCTTCACACTTGGATGGGTGGCCCAATAAACTATTCTGGCTCCTCAGAAGACAGTGTCAATTGTCTCTTTGTGCTTAGCACCCAAGTGCACTAGAATTGCCATATTCAATGCCTTGGAGGAATATACAATGAAAAATAAAAGCATTACTACATATGTTCAAGACAAAAGGGCTGTGGAAATGATAAGATGTACTGACACAAGATTTAAAGGATGCACATAAGATATTTTATATAAGGTTTTTTGATATTTTCTTTAATCCTTTAGAAATTTGAAAGTAAATAATTGTGTTCTCTATTATGTGGCCACACAGATTTGTTACTGCTGAGGGGAGCTCATAAATGGTGATTATTTTTGGAGGTGGCGTGATTAGAATAGAAAACCTCAAAGCATTTTTTCAGATAGTTATGGATAATAAAATGAAATTGTATAAGAAAAACCTCAAATCTGGGGCCTCTTCCTCTTGAGTTTCCCATTTATTTATTTTCAGATTTATACTAATGTCTAAAAAAGAATATACCCCTGATGTTCTTTGGATGAGTGGACATAACCAGAGCCATTGATTACCTTTTAACAACAGCAATGTTCTCAGGCACAAGTATGTCATTCCAAATACTGTCTCTTTCCAAAATTAATGTAGGACATTCCTGTTTGAATGATTTTTAAATACCACTTTTGGATAAAATGTTATCACCTTCATTTTATAATGCTGAAAATACTTTTAAAAAAAGTGTGTGATGGGACTTTCAGACTGTTGGTGATGGTCTTTCCTAACTACCTTTCCCCTAACCTACCCTGTTACTTCTTTCTCTCTCTCTCTCTGTTACTTTCCAAGTCATAGTTCATTGTTCTCTTTCATTACCTTTCCTAACCATTCACAATTAAACCCAAACATTTTTTTCCGGCTTCATACAATAGAGGGAAGCCTTTGTGATTCCTAACATTTTCTGTTGCTGTTCTTAGACACGGTATCAATCATAGGGTCCATTGTATATATCTGCCAGGTGAACTCCCTGCTATACCCAGGGTATTTTCTTGGCCCACATAAGCAGGTGTGATGGGGTGGAGTGGAAGGGGTTAGAGCCATGCTCTTAGCAGCAGAAGCCATGCCCCCCGACCCTGCTGGGCTTGCTCCAACTGCGGCTGCACTATAAAAGGAAGCAGCCTAGCTCAGCCTGGGCTGGCTGCCCAGGAGAAAGGACACACCTCGCCAGCTCCAGCCAAGGAGCAGCCAGGTTCCCAGCCCGTGGGAGCAGGGGATACTGAGGCCCAGACATGGACGCCCAGGGAAATTGCACTCACCACCTGAGAACCCCAGAGACTCCAAAGACAACCTGACTTCAACTGCAGGAGTCACGGTAGGAAGTAGCTTTGGGAGGGACTAGCCAGTGTCCTGGCAGAAGTCGGCATGTTGTGGACGGATTCCCCACAAACTTAGTGGTTAGGGTGACCAAGACAGCAAGTGTGAAAAATTGGGACAGAGGGTGGGGGTTAATAGGAGCCTATATAAGAAAAAGACCCCAAAATCGGGACATCTGGTCACCCTATTAGTGGTGAACCCATTTGTCACTAACAGGGCCCTGGGCTAGGACCCAGGGGAGCAGTGAGGTCCCGGGGCCCCCTACCCAGCTGCCCCCTTTAGGGGATTGCCAACCGAACCACCTCACACTGACTCTGGCCAGTAGGCTGCACTTCCTTGCAACCAGGGAGGAGCCCTACAGACTCTGGCCAGTGGTGTGCACTTCCCCACAGCCAGGGGGAGCCCTATTGGCTTTAACCACAGGCCTACCCTGTCCTTGCCCCACCCCCAGAGTGACGGGGTGTACTGGCCTCGAGACAGCAGGGCTTTCAGAATGGTGTCTGATGTGTACTGAACTACCCTCTTTGAGATTATGAAAATCTTTATATATTTAAAATTTTAGAGGGTTTTTAAGTGTGATTTTAATGAGCATAAAAGGTGCCTAATAACTTTGAAAAATGAAATGTTCTTTCTTACTGAAGAACAAATACAGTGTAGACTATGGTAATTCGGCTTCCCCATATTGCCTTCCCCATGAACGTCCGTGCTTATGAGGAGAGAATGCCTATAGGATTAAGCCGATTGTTTAGACTCCATGCGCATTCAGACCTTGAACCCTCTGCTGAGAATGACAATATGTCAATTAGTTTTAGTTGTGGTGGCAGTTCTGTGATGTCAAAACTTGTCCAGTGGGAATTGTTCTTAGACCACCAAATTATTTTCACATAGGGCTCAATTAAAAGGAAAGTGGAGCAAAAGAGAAAGCTCTAGAGACAACTGGGAGTTAGTGAGGGAAATGGGACCTAAAATAAGAGAACAGAGAAGAACAAGAAGGAAAGTCAGAAATGAGACTTAAGAAGAAAGCTTCATTCCAGGGATGAAAAAGAGTTTATTATTCAGAGACCAAGCTGGAAAAAGCCCTGTTTTGCTAGGAGCTGTATAAGCAAAGAAAATGCCATAAATACTCTTTGTTCAGCCCCAAAGACTGGATATAAACGAGCTCACTACAACTTAAGTTTACATTTATTTTTTCTCCATGGTCCACTTTCTATCTCTGTTCCTTAATATCAGGACTATCTTTGTGTAAATAATGGAAGTACAGTACTACTTATCTGCCAATAGTGTCAACATTTACTCAGACAACAAATATAGATACAGAAGCCAGGATGTGCCTTTCTCCCTTGAGATTATCAATAGCAAGCACCAAAACATTACAGCCATGAGCACTTTAGAAATCCATATAATGTTAATGATGAGTTATTATTAATACCATCATGCATCAGGATTACAAAAAGCATTCCTTTATAATGCTTCCAGATCCCTCTCTCGTTTGTTTCTGCTGATGGAACCGGGAGGCTTAAAAACAAAAATGCCTCAAATACACAAATCCTTCTGAAATTAATACTTAGACGTTTACAAACAGCATTTAAGAAATCCTCAGCATCTGTGTGATCTCACACTGCTGTGCAGCTGTTGTAGAATTATGCTACAAGTGTTTTGATGCTGCTTAGTTTCCTGAGCTAGTGAGCGAAGGGAGCGTCAGACTCCTGCTGTTTGCTGAGCAGGAAGCATTAAGTATCTAACATGAACTGTCACTTACACAGTCCTATCTACCACAGACTTTATAGTCTGAAATGAGGCACCAAATATCTATAGTTTCCTAATAAATTATTAAGGGCCTGATCCCAAGCCCATTCAAGTCAATAAGAGTCTTTCCATTAACTTCCATGGGCTTGGGATCAGGCTCTATGAATAAAATTCCCTATATGCCTGTGCTTTGGGATATAGTGTGTTAAGACTTTTTTGTTTTGATTGCTTTATAATTTGGCTGAACTATTTCCATACGGTAGATATTATATACCTGCTTACATGTGTAGATAAGGTTGTTGCAAAGCTTGTCTAGCGTGTCTGAAGAACTTGTTTAGGACCCATAGTGTGCTTTGATGGCCCTACACATTTTCCATTTAATTATAATAAATAAAAAATATGAAACTCTTGCAACATGAATGATAGGAACACAGACACATGGGACCACGGCATATACTGCCAAGAACAGCGGAAACTAGCGAGGTATACGTTAAGAGAGCACAGTGTACTTTAGTACTTGGAAAACTTGGGTTCAAATCTGAGTTAATTACAATAATCAGATTTTTTGATGCCCCTTTTGAATCTGCCCTTGTAAATCTTTCTGGTCTATTTTATTCATAAACAGGAATGAGCATCACATTACCTGCCTTATCCAAGTAACTTTAGCAATTTTAATTGAAAGCAAGATCCTGGTTCCAATAAAGGCAATGGGAGAATTCCTATTAACTTCACTGGGACAAAGGTCATGTTCCAGTTGCTATCCAATATTTCTGCACTATCTGCCTCCCTGCAGAAAATCAGGCTTAAATAGAGACTGGGAGTGGCTAAGTCATTATGCAAGGTAGCCTATTTCCCCTTGTTTTTTCCTTACCCCCCACCCCCCAGACGTTCTGGTTAAACTTGGATTTAAACTTGGAGAGTGGTCAGTTTGGATGAGCTATTGCCAGCAGGAGAGTGAGTTTGTGTGTGTGTGTGTGTGTATGTCCCGGGAGGGGGGGAGAAGGGGGGGGTGAGAGAGCCTGGATTTGTGCTGGACATGGCCCACCTTGATTACCATGCACATTGTAGGGAGAGTGGTCACTTTGGATGAGCTATTACCAGCAGGAGAGTGAGTTTGTGTGTGTGTTTTTTGGAGGGGGGTGAGGGGGTGAGAGAACCTGGATTTGTGCTGGAAATGGCCCACCTTGATTATCATGCACATTGTGAAGAGAGTTGTCACTTTGGATGGGCTAGTACCAGCAGGCGAGTGAGTTTGTGTGTAGGGGGGTGGAGGGTGAGAGAACCTGGATTTGTGCTGGAAATGGCCCAACCTGATGATCTCTTTAGATAAGCTATTACCAGCAGGACAGTGGGGTGGGAGGAGGTATTGTTTCATGATCTCTGTGTGTATATAATATCTGCTGCAGTTTCCACGGTATGCATCCGATGAAGTGAGCTGTAGCTCACGAAAGCTCATGCTCAAATAAATTGGTTAGTCTCTAAGGTGCCACAAGTACTCCTTTTCAGTTAGGGTACTGTCACTTTCTTAACTATTAAAATTGCAAAAGTTACTTAATGAACACATGTGATGTGATATTTTAAATGAGCTAATTTGAAGGAGTCATAATAAACCATGGTATTAATTGGAGCCTCTGTGTGCTATCAAAGTAAAATAATAATAATTGGTCCCTATTCATAGCCTATATTTGTAAAAATAAATAGCTGTGTGGTCTGTGTGACTTGTATTTGCTATATATTTTGTCATTTCTTTTTGTCTGCTTTTGATTAGTAGTGATCAATTCTGCATGAAATATAGAATTTTGCTTTGCAAGCAAACATTCTGTGGGGGGAAAATTTCACTCCTTTTTTTTTCACCACCTTTCATCAATTCACCAGATAAGATATGTAGATAATTTCACTGTCACCTTCTGTGCAATGTCATTTAGACTGCTTTTACTTATGGTAAAAGCTTATAAATGGCACCAGTGAAAGTTAGTTTTTTTTTTTTTTTCACCTTTTCATTACGTTGTTGAAAAGGCAAAATTCATCCCCGAAATACAATGTAGTCATTTTGTACAGCTCTGTAGACCTCAGTTCCTTCTTTACTTGCATTTGACCATCTCTTCCTTTATTTTCAAACATTTAAACTAAATTTGAAAACAGATTTATTGCACTATCAAGATAAAATCCTGAGCTGGTATAAAGAATAGCTATTTTTATATAATGCTTTATATCACCAGATATCAAAGAATATCACAATCTTTAATGTATTTATTCTCATGACAACCCAGTGAAGTAACCAATTAGTTTCCTTGTACCTTAATTCCCATTTGTAAAATGGGGATTAATAATATACTGGTATTATTTTTATATCACTATAAAAATGCAGCATATGTCATGTCAACTGACAGAATGTTGGCTTTTGTCACTAGCAGAGTCACATGCAATGTATATAAGAATTTGGCACCATTTTTCCTGGCTTTTTGAATACCACTGATTATCTATGAAATGTGTTCCTTTCCCACAATTTGGTTTTGGAGTTGTGTCAGCATCCTAGAAGGCACATGTAGAAGTAGATTATGATATGTGGAGAAAGTGTTCTGTTAAAGCCCCATCTTTAGTGTACTTTCCAGAAATGGTCTACAAAGAGTATTATGGAGATTCATGTTACATGTATTAGGTCTTTATATTTACAAACACAGGGCCCAATCCTGCAAGCCACGCTATGCAGGGGAAACCAGCTTGAGGTATTGGGTCCATAGGGAACAGAACTACAGGAACAGTCTATTGTATACCATTGTATCTAGCCAAAGATTTCATATTTTTTTAGAACAATGTTGTATTCACAGTCTATAAGCCAGTTCTTCAGTAATAGCACACTGTGAAACTTCTGAAAGCCATTCATGGACAATCAGGATTTTGCCATTGCCTTATGATTACAGAAAATTGCAAAAGCATAAACAGCATGTAGATTTTGTTTTGCTTGCTTCTTTCCAGCCCCACCTTCCCTGCCCCTCGCGCCCAAAAACCCCCCCTCTCTTGTGTGAACCTCTGCTACACACAGAAAGAACCTCTGTTTTGGAATTGCACTGGTTCCTCTGAATCAGTGCCCTTGTGGCTGTGGAGATAGTAGAATTTGGGCCTGAACTGTCAGCTCAAAATATGCAGGTTCTCAGCCAGATCCTCAGGTGACTTGGATGGAATCTTTTCACGCACAGCATTGTCCCTTCTTCTTTTTTTTTTTCTGTTGTATATCAATATATTTCCTAGTGCTTGTCCATTTAAACCAGCTAAGTAAATGAAAATGACTGAATGCATCTGTAGGTATACAACTTTTCCTAAAATGAGACAATTCTATAGCAGGTATGCGTGTGTTTAGCTCTGCTGCAGTCAACTGAATTGTGACGATTTATAGCATCTGAGGCTGTGTCCCAGTGTGTTTGTATTGTCCAAGTATAAATGGGTTGTTGTTTTGCACATAGTTAATTCATATTTCATTAGCTAATTGTAAATGTATTCTGACATTAGAGACGAAAGAGCTATTTCAGCTAGTATTAAATGGGAGCTTTTCATGCAAGCATTTTTCCTCTTTGTTTTTGATGTGGTAGTAAAAACGTTAATTGCTTTTTAAATGATTTTACTGAACACTGATTACATAAGTGTGTTTAACTAATCGTGGTATGGTGGACTGGGGGAGATGGAGGAGTTTATGATGTATTTAATTGAGGCTGGTCATGGATGCTGAATGGTAACTGACGAAATTCCAGAACTGTTTCTTCAAAATAAATCAGTCAGACAGTTGGCAGAGGTACTACAGTTAGAAAGCTTAGCTGTACCTGACCAAACAATGTTGCTATACTTATCTGATTTAATTAAATAGTGACTACTACATCTAGGTTTTTTTTTTTTAATTTGTTGTGAAGAAGCCCTTCATTAGCCTCATCTTGCTTAGAATCAATGCATGGACCAGAAGATTGTGACTTTTTTTCTGTAATGCAGGGGTTGATGCTGATACCCTCCAATTAGTGGTATTTATAATGTTTTGCTCACCAGCTGTGATGACACTCAACTTCTATGCTCTTCCAAATATTTAATATTTCCCCCTGCTTCATATGATGACTGTCTTTGATTTCTCATAAGGGCTCACTACTTATCTATCTGATCTTATTCCTTCTTCTTTCCTTGTTGAAGTGGTGCCATGACAAGTGTTGTTAATTTGAGTGCAGCATCTGAGCTCTCCTATGACTTTCAAATATGTTTTAATTGCACCTGCCTTAAACAAATTCAATTATAATTAATTTAATATATTAATGGAAAAGAGGCTAAAGACTGTAAATATTCTGTAGTAGTAGATAATTTCTATATTTTCCAGGTATTTTGGGTTTTTTAAAATGTCTTATTTTTTACCATCTTCTAGAAATAGTAATCAGTTCTGAATGAAGTTATTATCCACCCAACTCCCCTCATGTATAAGTTTTTCCAGTAGATAAATATCCAATAGCTACACAAGATAATATCAGTGGGCTCCCTTCTCTTCCAAAATTCTACCAGATAAGACCCTGATGCTATCAAAAGGTGTCAGAGCAATTTTCTGTTATGCAGTATATAGGCTTTCTTAGCTGTGAGTCCGAAAGTTCTACCAATGCATATGTTGGTATTTTCACTTCTGTCATATTCTTTAAGAGGCTTAATATCCTTGGCCAATATTACTGTGCTTTGGGACATTGTCTCCCCCCGCCCCTCCAATAGGGATAAAACCAACTTTCAGTCTACATTTACCAGCAGTCATGCAACAAACCTTCCTCAATGTTATTTAAATAAGAGGCATGTCAAATACCACTGAAAAAGTAGTGTTCTTCTACTATCTTACATGAAAGAGAACATCCCTGTGCCACACAGAAGACCAGTGGTCTAAGGGAATATCCTTACGTAGAGGCCATTCCCATTCTTGATGTAAATACATTTGTCTTCCCTCTATAGGTTAACAAATGCATTCTCTTATTTTGAAATGTTGCCTCTTCAGTTCATTGTCACTTTTCAATTTCTTCAAGTGCTCTCAAAGCATGCTGTTTATCAGGGGTTGCAATACTGGGCCGGATGCTCAGCTGGTGTAAAACAGGACAGATGCGCTGGAGTCAGTGGAGCAATGCTTATTTATACCAGTTGAGGATTTGATAATTTGACTCATTTTACCTAAAATATAGGACCAATGTCTCCTGGGCAGAAGTTTGGACTGTGCCTATTTGTTAAGAAATGCAGATCTGGCCCTAATTCTCATTTTGGCCACATTTTTTAAAGTAAGGAAAATTGCTGATGATTGATGCTCTTCTGAGAAGGTCTCAGCTGTTGTGGTTAGAAAATTATTGACCCTCAGAAGGTAGTTAAATCTTTCTGCTCTGTCTTTATTGCTACCTCATTGTACCATTCTATCAAACCTTATATTTGCACTGCCCAGTTATGTCCCGGAAGGTTTGGGGCCATTAGCCCATTACCCAGTAGAAGCCTATATAATGCTTTCTTAATTAACCCTATGGATTTTGTTGCCCCAAATAAAATTTAAATGGAGGCTTGTAACTCTAATACCTTGATATGGATTTCCAGTGAAGGAGCTTGAAATGAGAACATAATTTTAGCGAGAAGGGTCATATTCTACCTATGTAATTCTAAGAATTCATCACAATAGTCATGTGTCCCACTTTTATTAAATCTTTCGAGATATGTCATTTTCATGGTAAGTTTTTCAGATGAAAACTGTTGCAGACCCCTAAGCATTTTATAGGAATGTTTTTGGAGGGGGAGGAAGGGTTTTGGTCAACAAAATCTGGGTTTTCTTTACGATGATTTTTGGATGTATTGTTTTATTCCATTGGTACAGACGACTCAAGTCAATGGCTTCTCTGATTTCTATCACTTCTATTGTAACAGAATGCTTACTGTGTTAAGAGCATTATAATTAAAACATTGCAGGTACACTTCACAACTTTGTTCTCCAAGCCTCCTGCCCTTCTTCCCAAGATACTGTGATTTTCCACTGTTCCATTCTTACCGTGTCACAAGAGATGTCACTTGAAGTTTCTTTAGGCCACCCAAATAATCTGAAGAAAGTAATACTAAATAGCTATCAGCAACTTACTGAAATATCAGTCAAAGGACTCAAAGTTGGGCGTAGCTCCCACTACCCAAAACACAGACTTCCCGAATCCCCATCCTTAATTGGTGGCAATACTAGATCATTTTCTAGTTTTATATTCTCTTCCTATAATACCTTTTATTGAAATACATTTAGGACAATATGTCCTAGACCTGGACTCTTGCACTGCTACCTCTCCAGCTTCAGATTGGCCTACTCAGCCACCATACTAAGCAGGTAGTACAACTACATCTGATTTATTAAAGTTTTGTAAATATCTTTCTGTGGCTAATACAGCTGCTTTGCCTTCAGATTTCATTTAATTAAAGATAGCAGTAGCATTTGATCTTTGGATCATAAAATGCTTTTGTCAGTTTTCAGTGTCCCAGGATTATGCGTGCTGTCTTGGAATGAGCCATGGTTCCTATTGTTTGTTGTTTTATTTTCTCCTCTTCTACTGATTTACTGGTGGGTTTTGTTCAGTGTTTGCTACTTTTCACTCTAAGGCCCAGATTCTTGGGTCTAGCTGAACTCACAGAACATCGGCAGGGAGGAAGGTGGTCTTGGGCTGCTGCAGTGGTCCAGGATTCAAACCCTGGTGATGATAAATGGAAAGACCTTATTGTTGCATTTGTTTTCTCCTCCAGTATGTTTTAAACTGCCTTTTTTAACTCCCACAGTTGGGGAATATCCTTAAGACGGTTTTATAGTTAATAAACCCTGCTTTTCAACTGTCATGTGATGTAGAGTAAAAACCAGGTGTTACACATCTTGATAATTTTCATACGTTTGGATTTCTTGTGTCCCATAATTGTGGTAAGTTTGACACCCATGTGTTCTCTCATGCAGAAAAAAATATGTGGAAGCTAATTATTCCCACCGAAAGAGGCAATGCCACAGAGGAAAAGTGTACTCCAGTACACCGTTGCTTTAAGGTATGGGCCATGAGTAGCGGTGTGAAAAAGAAAACTGCAACTCTATAGGACAATGTATGGTAGTAGTACAGTACATGGAATCTGTCAGAAAACCCATTGATCATTGACTGGATTCGCTCATTCTGTGAGCCTGAGGGTCACAGTTTCTTTTTTGCATGCCCGAAATTTCTGTAGGGCAATGACTCACTGGCAGAGTTTTCATGCACTTTGATCACTTCACTGTGATCATTCTTCATCACATTGCATATTATTGCTGCTAAGGGCATCAGTAACTTAAAATTCCTTTTATCAGTGTCCGTTTCAAATCTGGTGGGCATCAAATGGTGCAAGCGTCACAATGGGTGAGTGCTTTTTCTGTAACCCTGACAGTGTCCCCAACATTCATACATCTTTTCCGAATGCTGCAGGAGTATTGTGGATCCTGTGCACCACTGCTGTCTGGAACGACAACTGCTGATGATATCCTCTCACATGTGCCTTTAGTTCATGCACAAGTGCTTCCTGTGCATTTTGGTCAGAATTTATGACCAGTTGCTGCCCAAAGTATGCGATGAATGGTAGTATACAGCTGTAAGCGATTACCTGAGTAGAAAAGAAGGGGAATTCCTGTTGAGTAGGATCCGAGTACAGTGCAAGGTTAATAGGATGTATGTCTTTCTGTAACATAAGATTGTAAAAGGGGTGAGAGCATAGTGTAGTGGCTAACACAACAAAGTAGGAGTCAGGATTTCTGGGTGCTAATCTTGGTTCTGGAGTTGTCTCACTGTATAACCGAGGGCTATTCACTTAGTCTCGGCATATCTGTTTCCCAGTGTGTAAAATGGGGATAATACAACATTCCTCCCTTTAAGATGCATTGTGATTATTAATTCATTAATATCTGTAGAGCATCTGAGATCCTCCACTGGAAAAAATTACATAAGTGCAAAGTAGTAGCTTTTATTTAAGGTTGCCCAGATGTAGACCATATCAAGATGCTTTTTTTTAAACAAATCTCCGCACTGCAATTAAAGGGGAATTTCTGCTTCATAATTAATTAATAATAATTAATTTCTGCTCCATAATTAATTAATAATTAATTGAGGCACACTATGCCTCAATTTTTTTTTAAGAAAATCTGCTGAAAAATATGGCTCTTGCTCTGTCTGAAATAAAATGAGATAATTGGGCAAAATTCTTGGCTAGTGTAAATTGGAATTGATCCCCTGAAATGAATGGAGCTGTGGACATTTACACCAGTAAAAAAAAAAAAACTTTGCTCATTTTCTTTTTTTTAATCTCGAGATGACAAAAGTGTGGATTGTGTAACGAAACTGTTAATTCTTTTATGTGCAGAGGAGCAGAAAGCGATGCCATGGAGAGATACATACTGCAGAGCAACAAAAGTGGTAACCACAGAACTAGAAGGAATGTAAGAAAATCTCCTTTTACTTTTTTTAGCAGTGTTTCTACAAACTCACTTAGATGTTAGTTAACCTGTAATGGAGTCTCCCAGTTGCTTTACTTGGCTAATAACCAATGTGTCACTTGTGTGTCCTTTCTATATCCTTTGTCTCCAGCCTGCCACAAAAAATGCAGAGGGAAAGATCGAGCCCCCATCCTGTATAATCTGGTTATAAAAGTGGACAGGAGAGGACGAAGCCAACTGTATGCAGTTCTTCCCTGCATGCCCACTCTACAGCTTCTACAACTACAATGAATTTACTCACTGAACACAGGTGCCAAGTAAGAGATTGATGTTCCCACAGGATGTTCCGGGGCTTTAAAAAGCCAAAGGATTTTTTCTTATTAGTCTAAGATAGTAGCACAAAATCAGGCACTTGCTGTAGTACATTTCTCACTGTCCATGAAAAGATGGATGGATAACCATAATTATGCCCACTCACTGGTCTAATGAAGAGAATTAGCAAATGGATACACAATAGTTGTGCAGGAACGAGGATCCATAATTGGAAACTATTAATCTAATGGTGAGAGACAGAAATGGGTGAGGATGATTAACACATGCCAGAAAGCAATCATTTGCTATAAGGATGACTGAAAAGACAGTGACATTACTTAGCCTTCCCCACTGGCAACAAATGCAGGAGCAAAAATAAAATTAAACCTTGAACATAGCAGCAGATGTATTGTAGCTGCTTTTATAAAGAGGTTTGGCATTTCTCCCTCCAACCTAATAGTTGTTTTTCCTTCCCAGTTTGAATTATATTATTTGTCTTTTTTGAACTTGTAAAAAGTGCTAAATGGGAGCGTTGGAGAACAAAGCCTTAAACTTTTCAACAGAAAAGCTTTCTTGCACTGACTCTCTCTCATGGAGAATTATAGAAGTGATGGGAAGTACCTGTTAAATCACCCAATTTGTCTTCTTGCCAATGGAGATTTCTTTCCTACCATACATTTTTCTAGGGTTTTGTCCAGTTCACCTCTAACATTCCTAAACAATAAGGCCTCCACCTCTTTTCCCATTGATGGTCCATTTTATAAACTAATACATGATACCCAGGTAATTAAAAAAAAATATTTTCAGCATATTTCTCCCAGTCTTTATTTTCTCACTTAACTCCTGATTATGCCTCTTTGTGCCTTACTGAACAATTCTTCTTCCTTTATATTTACACTCCTCAGATTATTGCTGCTTTCACCTCCTTCCTCAGTCCTCACTTAGACACGCTACGTTTCGTTATTTTAATCTCGTCTCATTAATCTTTCCAATCCCCTGCCCTGATAATTATTCATGCCATTCTTGAAATGAAGTTCCTAGGTTTCTCCTTGTGAGTCACTTCATTTGCACAGTGCCTGAGTAATACAACTGTTTGTGGGTGAGGACAGTATGAGTAGGAGCTAATGTGGCCTAGTATATACAACACTTGAATGGGGGCCAGGACACCTGATTTCTAGATTTGCCGGTGACCTTAGGCAGAGAGAGGGAAGTTACTTGCCACAGTTTCCCTATTTGTAAAATAGGGATAATGGCACTGATTGCCTTAAAAAAGCACTTTTGAGAGCTGCGGATGAAAAATGTCATATAAAACCTAGGTATTATATCACCACTAAACATGGCCTGTTGGAGTTCACTGGAGTCCATTATTCCTCCTGTAGCCAGCCCTATTGCTCTGTGTGGTCACTCTTCCTGCATACCTCCATACTGCTCAGTTCATAATCTGCAGTTTATATGGTGCTAAAGCACTGAGTGTCTGTATTATATTAGTGCCCCTTCCACATTTTCTCTCATCATGGATGCCTTATTTCTAAAACTCTGTGGTTTTTCTACCTACAGTAGACACTACGGATCTCTCTACACTACTACTTTTTTTTGGGATAACTTTATGTTGCTCAGGGGTGTGACATAGGTTACACCAACAGAAGCACTGCACTCATGTAGACAGTGCTACATCTCCTGCCGCCATAGTGATTGCTGCTTATTGGGGGTAGTGTAATTATGTCAATGGGAGAGCTCTCTCCCATCAGCATACAGCGGCTCCATGAGAGATCTACAGTGGCGCGGCTGTACCGCTGTAAGGTCTTTAGTGTAGACATAGCCTTAGTTAGATGGAGGGGCAGCCTCCAAAGATGGCAGTTTCAACCGCTTTCAACAAGATCACTAGTGGAGTTGGGGATATAATGTTTACTAACTATGTACTTTTCCAGATTGAAGATCAATTTAAGGATAAGGAGGGACATTTTATATATATCACCAAGAAGCCATGTAATGTTAATAACTTTTGTTCATGATTGATTGGGACTGTATTTAAACCAGCCGCCTAGAAATAAGGGAGTGAACCATCTTTTTCACCTACCCTTTTTTTTTAAAAGGAATTTCATATTGTGGAAAAGCACATGCCACCACTACACTCAGTCACATCTTAAGTGTCCCAATGACCTCTTCAAACAAATATTTACCGATATTAAGTTCAGCATTGTATGTCCAAGATATGAATATTTTTTTCTCACTTGCTTTATCTTATATTTCTTTCGACCAAAAGGAAAACATTGCTCTGCTCTTGCAAATGATTTTATGTCTCCCACTGACCTGTAGTAAAGTGTTTCCTCCACTAAACTAAGGAGTGAGACACTTTTAAATGAACATCTGTATGCAGGCCACCTAGTCCAGCTGTAGGCTTCTTATGGCAGAAACACTGGTAATTTTGTAACTGTACTGCCTGTTCATATATAACCAAGTTTATTCAAGCAGGTTTTAATTGAAGTGAAATCTGATTTAGTGCTCTGTACTACGATGATTGATTATCTTATGGACATTACTGATTGAGGCAGTAGAAAACTGCTAAATATTTTAATAGCATCCAGCTTTAATACAATTATTAATTAACAGACTTTGGACACAATGGTTTATTTGAGCTTTGATGGCGCTGATTTCTGTGTACTTCCTGCCATCCCCCGCTTATAAAGCAGATCACCACAATTTTATTCCTTGCACTTAACAGAGCATATATTCCTAATGAACATTGCTAGCCAATCCGACGGAGCAGAGAGGAGGTGAAGGTTCTTTTTCATTCTTGGAGCAACACTGGCTGGCCATTAAGAGGAGTGGAGAAGCAGTAGGCACAAATCCTAGAACCTCCTTCAAGGTAACACTGCAGATCTAAAAAGGAGGTGTAGCAGCTACCTGGCCACACAGTCCCCCTGCATCCTTAAAGCATTCTACCTGCCCTTGTGCTACAGATAGAATACCTCCACGTGCTGCCAGTTGAGAAGAGTCTCTTTTGCCCTCCTTTCCTTCAGTGTGACTGTGTCATCTAACAGAGTTGTGAGCTCTTAGCAGTCATTGTAGAATGCATGTTCTTTCAATTCAAATTCCAGATCCTATAAAAATAATATTTACTTTGTTAATAAATCACACACTGAGCTTATCAGTTGTAGAGGGAAAGTAGAGTAAGGCTGTAGGCTTATTTTTTTCCCCGCCAAACTGACATCAACTTAATATGTAAGTGCATAGGAGATCAAAAACTTGAAAATCTCTGATTTTCTCAGGCCCTACAAATCAAAGAAAAATGAATTGCTAATTAGAACATGCTCACATTTTTCCTCCTTCAAGTCACGGCTTGAAGGCTTCTTAAAACTGGCGTGCTATTCTTTTCTTAGCAACACATTGCTAGGGTATCTGAAAGGTGGTGTTCTGCTCAGACCTTCTCCTTATAGCTATGGACACAGACAAGATTTCCGGGATCATATTCCAGTACTTCTTTGCAGTGTTTGATATAGTAGACCACAATAAAATAATAATGCTAACCCATCTTCATAACATAGGATTAGACTGCCCACCAATACAGTGAATCATAGAATCATAGAATATCAGGGTTTGAAGGGACCTCAGGAGGTCATCTAGTCCAACCCCCTGCTCAAAGGAGGACCAGTCCCCAACTAAATCATCCCAGCCAGAGCTTTGTCAAGCCTGACCTTAAAAACCTCAAAGGAAGGAGATTCCACCACCTCCCTAGGTAACACATTCCAGTGCTTCACCACCCTCCTAGTGAAAAAGTTTTTTTTCCTAATATCCAACCTAAACCTCCCTCACTGCATCTTGAGACCATTACTCCTTGTTCTGTCATCTGCTACCACTGAGAACAGTCTAGATCCATCCTCTTTGGAACCCCCTTTCAGGTAGTTGAAAACAGCTATCAAATCCCCCCTCTTCTGCAGTCTAAACAATCCCAGTTCTCTCAGCCTCTCCTCATATGTCATGTGTTCCAGTCCCCTAATCATTTTTGTTGCCCTCTGCTGGATGCTTTCCAATTTTCCACATCCTTCTTGTAGTGTGGGGCCCAAAACTGGACACAGTTCTCCAGATGAGACCTCGCCAATGTTGAATAGAGGGGAACGATCACGTCCCTCGATCTGCTGGCAATGCCCCTACTTATATAGCCCAAAATGCCGTTAGCCTTCTTGGCAACAAGGACACACAGTTGAGTCATATCCAGCTTTTCATCCACTGTAACCCCTAGGTCCTTTTCTGCAGAACTGCTGCCTAGCCATTCGGTCCCTTGACTGTAGCGGTGCATGGATTCTTCCGTCCTAAGTGCACTTGTCCTTGTTGAATCTCATCAGATTTCTTTTGGCTCAATCCTCTAATTTGTCTACGTCCCTCTGTATTCTATTCCTACCCTCCAGCATATCTACCACGCCTCCCAATTTAGTGTAATCTGCAAACTGCTCAGGGTGCGCTCCATGCCATCCTCCAGATCATTAATGAGTGGCTCCAGTTGTTCCTCTGCAGTAGAGCTCAGCAAGTGGTGAGGGGTAACTGCTCCTCATCTCTGAAAGCCCTCATCTGCTGAGTCCTGCAAGGATCCTTTCTCTTCAATATGTTTGTGAGAGAGATAGTGAGACACCTTGGGTTCATCATCTGCCAGCAACAAGATAATGACATTCAACTCTATATCTCATTCTCAACCAATGATTCCACTGCCACCACTAAGATGTCAAAATGCCTACAGGAAATGAGCTCTTGGGTGAAGAGCAGCTGGTTCAAGCTAAATCCAGGCAAGCCTGGAGTGGTGGTAATTGGAAAGACGAAAATCTGAAGAACTAGGACAGAAAACATCTCCACCTTCTTGTGACTGGACAAGGTCCCACCCCTGTCTTCTGTTCTGTCTATGCAGACAATTTGGAGACCTTTGATTGTTGAACACCATAGTGCAGTGTTTGCTCTTACCACCTACCTTAATAATCCATACACATTTTTTTAGTTTCAGTTTCTCCTCAGTTCTCTACTAGGGATGCTTTAATTATTCACTCCTTCCTCATGCCCCCATAATAAATTTTCTGGCCAGACGTTCAACCCTCCCCCCTAAGCCAGGGCCCAGGAGCAGGGCAAGTATAGAGAGCCCTTAGGACAGCTCTACTCTAGAAAGATAGGACTTCTGTGCAGGAAGTGTTCTTGGGAAGGTCAGGAAGGGGCATTTCCGCCCTGTTATGCTGCCAGAGCAACAAATAAGAAAGAGGATTTAGGGTCCAGCAGGAGGCCAGATTAACATGTCTGCCTGAAACCTGATGACCCCCAAAACCTACTAAACTTCCCAAAATAAATCAAAGCACAGAGTTACAGAGGATGGATTCTCCAAGAAAATCTGAATGTTTAAAAAGATACTTCACTGAGAATATTTCTGGCTCACAGCATGGAGAAACAGCTGATAGCAACAGAACACGTGGCAGCCAAAGCAGGCAGAAATGCCAGAGCTGAAGAAACTCAAATGGCTTCCAAAGCAAACATTCTAGGGATGATTTCTCATTTTACTGCCATGAGAGATGATCTGATGACCAAGCTCCTCACAGTAAAGAAAGAAATTGCTGAGTTAGAATAGCAAGTCACAGTGTTAGAGACTGGTCTAAGAGAAGCAAGTGAGAGAGAAACAAAGCTCCAGAGCTGCGTGGCACTGATGGAGGAAAGAGAGAGATGCAACTTAAATTGGACAATATCGAAAAAAAGAAGGAACAGCATCAGAATCAAGGGACTGCTTGAACATGTTGAAGGAAGAAACCCAATCCAATGCGTAAAAACTTTAATTGTGGACTTGTTATATCTGAGCTCTCTGGAAGAGGTAAAGCTGGCGAGAGCACGTAGTACTCTGCTTCCCCTATGCTCCTTCCCCTACCTGGGCCTCATAATAATAATAAACCCAGAGACTTAATTGTGAAAATTCATGATTATCAGCCGAAAAATTTAATTATGAAAAAACCCAAAGAACATTCAGAGCTCATACTCAAATGCTACAAACTGCAAATTGTCCATGACTTTTCTGCCTTAACTTTAAAAAAGAGGAGAGATCTGGAGGAAATTACAGCAGCACTTAGGAGGGTAGCTATTCACTGCAGATGGGGATTCCCACTTAAACTCTCATTCAGCTTCCAAAATCAGCATTATACAATAAAATACTATAAACAGGAAAAATGCTCCTTTCACTTGGGACAGAAATCCAAATCTCAGAAGTACAGGAAGACTCTCCATAGGTAGTATCTACAGATAAAGCTGGTGAAACCCAGGAAAAAGAAGATATGGAAAGAACAGACAAAAAACCCTGGTGACCATACTGACAATGGCAGAAGTGAAGCTCTACAAGAGAACTCAGATTCTTGAGTAGTATTCAACAGCCTAACCATGAAGAGACTTCTTGGGAGTCACCAGGAGCAAACAGCAAAACAGTAACTATATTAATGTTATAAAGAAAATAGTGTAGGGTTTACTTTAATTGGTTTGAATAGTAATAGCTGTGTTCTGTATTTTAAAATGTGGAGGAAATAAAGACTAATAAGTGGGAAGTTGTTGGGATTTCAAGGTTAGAGGAGATTAGAGAAAATAGAAAGGGGAAGGAGAGTAGCCTTTATGGATTCTGTTAACCCTTCCCATAACTCGAATGATCAGATGGCAGTCTATCCCTAAGAGTGAGGGTTAAGGTTCCATAGGTGGAGAATGTATCTCCTCTGGATTGCAAGAGGAATCATCCAAGTGTTTATGGGGAGAGTACAGGGATTTAGGGCTCAATAAAGCACAGTTGTTTGGTGACTGTTTTGAATGTTACCTTGATTTTTCATTTGTGGATTTAGAGTAAAGGGGTTGCAGAAGAGGGGAAGGAACTGGGGAGGCAGGAGGGAATTAATACAAGAAACAGATATGGAAGTTTAGAAATGAAAACCAAGTGATATTCAGTGAAAGTAACATAGTTAGAAACAAGAGATATCAGCAACACAATGGTTCATGTCATCAAACAGCTAAAGAAACACAATAATTTGAGATTTTTCAATAAGCTAAATAGTTACTCTCAGTGTCTCTTCCTTTTAGAGCAATATCTAAGAGCTAAATAATGTAATCAAAAGGGAAAAAAAGCCCTGGTAGAACTTAAGCAAACCTACTTTTAGATTATTCTACTTCAAGAAACTCATTTTCGGGAGTGGAAATTTATGATCATGAAATATAATTGGTTTCAACAGATGTATTTTGCTTCAGCTAAAGAAAAGAAAGGAAGAGAGGGCATAATATTCATTAAACATGCACTTTTTTGGATTAAATATCCATTTAAGGATAAGGAGGGATGATTTATCTTGTTGAAGATCATAATTGCTAGGTTAATAACAATGCTCAGTGAATGCTCCCAACCACAAGCAAAAAAACTTTTTAAAGGACTTCTTTAGGACACTGCAACACTTTTGAGGAAGGGGAAATTATACTTGAGGAGACATCCCTAACTGCTTACTGGGACAGATATGATTAAAAAACAACAACATGGGATATAGGGAAGCAGGTGGAGCATTGACTTTTTTGTGCCAACAATTCAATCTCTTAGATTGTTGGAGAGAATTGCACCCTGGGGAAAGAGATTACACATTTTATTCACACCCTCATCAGCTATACACTAGAATAGATTTAATGTTAATCCAAGTGGGCAACATTACCTGGTCAGATCATGCACCAGTGGAAGTAATAGCTGGGTCGGGTCCCAAAGATCATTTTATTGGAAAATGAACTGCTTGCTTCTCCAAGACAGATATCGGGTTGCAGCAATTAAAAAAGACATCATTCAATACTTCCAAATAAATAATATGGAAACTATAAAAAAGGCCCTCTCTGGGATACAGGTAAAACAATATTTAGGCATCAATTGATAAGCATAGCTGCTCGCTTGAAAAAAGAAAGAGTAAAAAAAAAAATAGAACTAGAACAGGGAGATTAAAAAATTACAAGACATTCATAAAAACACAGGTTTGGAAAAAAACATATCAACAATTAACTAGCAGAGGAAAGCTGAATATGTTAATGACAGATGCCGCTGAAAGCCCGTAGGTATACAAAGTAGAAGTTTTATGAAAAAGGAAATTAAAGTGATTAGACTATTGTCTCAAAAGCTTAAAGGGATTCAAGAGAAACATGTTATTGCACCAATTAAGAACAGTCAGCAGAAGATAGTTATACACCCCAATAAAATGTGCTGCTTTTGCTATTTATTATAAAAAATCTTTATACTTCAGATACTCCAAGCTCTGAAGTTATTCAAAAATAGCAGGCTTGCCAAAGATAAACAATATTGATACAGAAATTTTAGATAAAGAAATAACAAGAAGAAATCCCAAAGCAATAACAAATATGAAAGGTGGTAAAACTCCAGAACCCGAAGGCTTTCCAGATGAATTTTACAACGTGTTTAAGAAGACATTAGTTGGTCCCTTTATAAGTAGCTTCAGTGATACCCTGTAGGGGACAAACTTCCACGACCTATGAAAGAAGCTATTGTGTTTGTTCTCCCTCAAGATGGAAAAGATCTTACTTTATGCAGTTTCTATAGGCCCATATATCTGTTGAATCATGACATAACAATTTCAGCAAAAGCACTAGGTAGCCCAGTGGTTCCCAAATTTGTTCCACCGCTTGTGCAGGGAAAGCCCCTAACGGGCCGGGCCAGTTTTTTTACCTGCCGCGTCCGCAGGTTCAGCCGATCGCGGCTCCCAGTGGCCACGGTTCACTGCTCCAGGCCAATGGAAGCTGCTGGAAGAGATGCGGGCCGAGGGACATACTGGCCGCCACTTCCAACAGCTCCCATTGGCCTGGAGCGGCGAACCGTGGCCACTGGGAGCTGCGATCGGCCGAACCTGCAGATGTGGCAGGTAAACAAACAGGCCCGGCCCGGCAGGGGCTTTCCCTGAACAAGCGGCGGAACAAGTTTGGGAACCACAGAGGTAGCCAATTACATTCTGTGCTCTCAAGTTATATACATCAGGATGAAACTGGATTAATTATGGACAGACAAACATCAGACAAATATTTGGAGAGTACTTGGAGTCAGTCATCATGCCAGATCTAAAAAAGATCAATTTCTTTTGGTATCACTAGACTCAGAGAAAACTGTTCATAGAGCAGAGTTCAAGTCCTGTCCCATATGGACTTTGGCTTCCAGTTCCTTAAATGGATAACTCTTTATGCCAGCTCAAAAGCAGCTTTGCAATTAATAGGGTGTGACAGGGTCGAACCGGATGGCTACAGGAGAGTAATAGAAGGCAAATATATTAGCCCCAGGTTAAGTAAGTCGCTTTTCCCTGGGTAAGGTAACAGGGAAGTTTCCAGAACAATCAGGAACCTTCTGGAGACAATTAAGACAGACAGGCTGATTAGAACACCTGCAGCCAATGAAGAAGCTGCTAGAATCAATTAAGGCAGGCTAATCAGGGCACCTGGGTTTAAAAAGAAAAGGAGTACTTGTGGCACCTTAGAGACTAACCAATTTGTTTGAGCATAAGCTATTTTCTGATATGTTCCTGTGAGTTTTATTTCTGTGGTGGATCAATTGTTCCTTATCCTCTGTGCAAAAGGCTGCAAAGCCAATGAAAAAAGTAAAGGAAACAATGGATATCCCTGTCTAGTCCCTCTGTGTAATTCAAAAAGGGAAGAATTAACCCCTGTGACAAAGTTCCTCCTCTACCTTGGTGTGTCTTGTGCTTATTGGCGGATTTGCTCGCCTTGGAGCCTCACGGCAGCCCTCAGCTTGGCCACTTTTGTGAACCCACAGACCAGGTGAACTCCTCCTGTGTCTGACCAGGAGTTGGGAGATTTGGGGGGAACCCGGGCCCACCCTCTACTCCGGGTTCCAGCCCAGGGCCCTGTGGAATGCAGCTGTCTAGACGCCTCCTGGAACAGCTGTGCAACAGCTACACCTCCCTGGGCTACTTCCCCATGGCACGAAAGCTTATGCTCAAATAAATGGGTTAGTCTCTAAGGTGCCACAAGTCCTCCTTTTCTTTTTGTGAATACAGACTAACACGGATGCTACTCTGAAACCTGGGTTTAAAAAGGAGCTCACTTCAGTTTGTGGTGTGCGTGAAAGGAGCTGGGAGCAAAAGGGGCTAGGAGCTGAGCGTGAGAACATGGACTGTTGGAGAACTGAGGTGTACAAGCATTATCAGACACCAGGAGGAAGGTCCTATGGTGAGGATAAAGAAGGTGTTGGGAGGAGGCCATGGGGAAGTAGCCCAGGGAGCTGAAGCTGTCGCACAGCTGCTCCAGGAGGCACTCTAGACAGCTGCGTTCCACAGGGCCCTGGGCTGGAACCCGGAGTAGAGGGTGGGCCCGGGTTCCCCCCAAACCTCCCAACTCCTGGTCAGGCACAGGAGGAGTTGAACTGGACTGTGGATTCACAAAAATGGCCAAACTGAGGGCTGCCGTGAAGCTCCAAGGCGAGCAAATCCGCCAATAAGCACAAGACCCACCAAGGTAGAGGAGGAACTTTGTCACAGGGGTTAATTCTTCCCTTTCTGAATTACACAGTGGGACTAGACAGGGATATCCATTGTTTCCTTTACTTTTTTCATTGGCCTTGCAGCCTTTTGCACAGAGGATAAGGAACAATTGATCCACCACAGAAATAAAACTCACAGGAGCACATCAGAAAATAGCATTATATGCAGCTGATGTAGTATTATTTTTATCTAAAGCAAATATTTCCCTAAAGTTAGTTTCTAAAGAAATCTAGGCCTTTGAGAAAGCATCTAGATTTAAAGTAAATATGCCAAATCTGAAATGCTAACTATAAATTAACAGACTCTGAAAAATCACTCATCCAGAACACATTTGGGTACAAATGGGTAACAAATTTGGTAAGATACCTGGAAATTGAATTGTCAAACAACCCAGATGAGCTCTGTTTTAAATATCAGACCACTACTTCAGGAAATGAAAAAAGACCTGGAGTGCTGAGGAAAATATGTAATTTCTTGGTTGGAAAGAATACCCATAGTAAAAATGAATATCCAGCCAAAGATATCTTTCTTGTTTCAAAATCTTTCAGTGATTATCCCAGATAAAACCGTAACAGGAATACAGAGGATGTTGTTCAAATTTATATGGAATAAGAAAAGACCAAGAGTGAGAGCAGATACTTCATTCAGCCCTATTAAGCAGGGAGGACTAGATGTTCCAAATATTCTATGGTACTATCTAGCAAGTCAGCTCAAAGCAGCAGTGGATTGGGAGTGATGTAACCTAGCCAAACTCTGGTCTTTATTGAACAAGAAAATTGCAGTAGTGTAAACATCATTAGACTACCATGAATTAAAAAAAAAAAAAACATGCCCTCCAGAAATTTATACACATCCTTTAGCAAAGGCTCCTCTGTGTATTTGGGACAGAGATAGCATCCATTTTTTCCCTCACTAATGGCACCCATTGCAAATAATCCAGATCTTAACCCAAATCACAAACCAGAGAGCTCCAGAGATTGGGAGAGCCATGGAATGCACATGGTTGACCAGCTATTCAGTAAAGAAACTTTTTCTAAGATATTTAGAGCTCAAAACCAACTTTAACTGGCCCACTATCCCCTGGTACCAGTATTTTAAAGTCAGGCATTATGTTTCTCAACTTTCTAGAAAACCTGTGTTATCTAGAAAGCTAACTTTCACGGAAGCGATGGAGTCTGGGCCATTAGAAAAGAAAAAAAAAACGTGTAAATAATTCATGTCAGTCTTTACAGACAGCTTTCCTAACAAAAGTTTCCCAGCATGTCCATATGTGACATACTGGGAAGAGGACGTGGATAGACAAATTACTCCAGAGGAATGGGATTTGATCTGGAAACCTCAGTCTGTAGCATAAAAAAAGAAAATTGCTTTAAGATATTGTTCCAACAGTACCTCACATCAGTCAGGTTAAAATAGAGAGAGAGATTGACTGAGGCTAGATGTTGGAGAAATTGTGGTAAAGTGGGAGGTTTTATGCATATATGGTGAACGTTACCAAGTCATTAACAAGTACTGGGATGGCATCCATAACCAAATGTCACAAATTGTTGGATATTCCTTACCAAATGATCCTTTGATGATCTTTCTGGGGCTTCCTAGTGGGATTGGTCATACAAAAAGAAATTAAGAATTAATCTCTCAGCTGCTAGTAGCTGCTCAGTTACTGGTAGCCTTTTCTTGGAAAAAAGAAAAAAAATAGCCCAACCATTGAAGAATGGTTCAAAAAATATGGGAGGGTGTACTTATGGAAGAATTACCCAACAAAATAGACAGAGGACAAAGAGATACTTGGATATTTGGTTACCTATTATTTAGTACTCAGTCAACGTACATTCACCTGCAAAAATCCCCAGCTCACCCATCCTTTTTTTAAAATAACATTTGATAGATACACCTGAATTGATAAATATTGGTATGCCGAAATTTCACTCAATGTAATAAAATCACTAGAAATGACATACATGTTGTAATGATGCTCACTCTGTAATATAACATCCTGTTAAATAGAAAGATTCAGTGACTACATTTCTGTATAATGTCTTTTTTAAACAAAAGCTAACTGTTGTAATGATTGTTTTGTTTCTAATATTTACATAGCATGGATTTGTAAACTTGCTAAAACTTCTTAACTACATATTTCAGAGTAGCAGCCGTGTTAGTCTGTATTTGCAAAAAGAACAGGAGTACTTGTGGCACCTTAGAAACTAACCAATTCATTTGACCATAAGCTTTTGTGAGCTACAGCTCACTTCATCGGATGCAAGTGAGCTGTAGATCACGAAAGCTTATACTCAAATAAATTGGTTAGTCTCTAAGGTGCCACAAGTACTCCTTTTCTTAACTGCATAGTTATACTTAATCCTTTAGCTAAGAATCAAGGCTTTTATGGACTAAGATTTATGCAGAGAGTCCTTCCCTCTTTTTTATTGATCTCCTTCCACACAAAATTCCCCTGTACATTTCAATTTTCAAAAATTCCATACTCCCATTTTTAATTTGATTTATTTTACATTAAACCAGGAGGAGAAAATCTTACCTATCTCACAACTACTGTGTCAAATGTTTCCAGTAGAGCGGGGCAGGAACCAGATTTTCTATTTCTGAAGAAATTCTGCCATTTAAAACACACACACACACACACACACACACACACACACACACACACATCTGTTTGGAAATAGAACAAAACCAACAAAATTTCAAAATTTTGTGTGGCATTTCATTCTGAAAGAAAAACACACATGCCCCACTTCATGTTGGGTCAATTGAAATGTTTTGTTCTGATCTTGAATTTTATATTTATTATATATTATTAAATTTAACAAATCAAAACAAACTTGCTTCTTTCTAAGCAAAATTGTGTTAAAATCAATATGTTTCTGCAAAATGTTTTGTTTTTGACTAATCTCTATATTATGAAGGAAAAACATTCCACAGACCATTGCTGACCAGATCTAGTTTAGGCACAAGTTGCAGCAGCTGTGAATAAATGAATAGCCTGAGTTATGGGCAATGTGATAAGGATCTCTGTGCAGAGATGGGGAACTGAATCTTCCAGTGCACACTCCTCTCCGCAGCCACCAACCACTTCTGGGTTTGCACAGATCTGCTGGACTTAAAAGGTTTCCCTTGAATCGTTCACAAGTGCTGCTAAAGGGCAATGCAATGTGTTCCCTACAGACAGGGTCCAGATTCATTGCTTCCACCTTAGCCCCAACATTAAGGAAAAATGATTAGCATATATGGGTATGCCTTTAAAAGCAGAGTTATCTGTTGTTTCTCTAATTAATGACTTTCATTATTTAGTTTTTATGTTTTAATTATCTGCGTGTTCAAAGTGTGTTATATTCAAGATATCATGAACCCAGACTCTGTGTTGTGTTTATACTACACAAAACAGAGTTATGCCTGAGCATGTTTAGGGCTGTATATTTTGTAATTTCTTAACTTCTCCTTTTCCTAAAAGTTCTCACAAACTTGGCACTCTGGCTCACAATTTAAAGATGACAACATCTTCATTTAAGCTAATGTCTCATTTGTACATCTTAACGTACAGTATACCTTCTTGACTGGCATTCTCATTAACTTGACATTATAAAAGACTGCCTATTAAACAATGTAAGCAGTACTTAATGCAACAGCTATTAATTCCTCTGCTTTAAAGGAAGGAACATTTAATGGTTACTTCTTCAAAGAGTGCACTGAAGATGAATGCTTAAAACTGTTCAGCTTGTTCCTAGGGAGGCATGCGTGCATGCCTGCTGTACTGGTGCATGAGATGGTAAAAGAGGGAGAGAAAAAGATAACTCATGCATTATTAGAATTTATGAGGCTACAGATCCTCAGCTGTTGTAAATCAGTCTATTGAGGTCAATGGAGTTACTCCAAATTACACCAACAGAGGATCTGTCCCTTATTGTGGGGAAGTGCCTCAAGAGCGGTCAAGAGGTATTACTTGGAAAATAGCCCCGTCTTCCCTATTACATAAAATCCCATTCTTGGTTTATAGACTCATAGATTATTCAAAGTTTTAAGACCCAATCTTGCAGTCTTTATTCATGTGAGTAGCTCTAAATTACATCAGTAGGATCCAGGCTTGCTCTCTTTCTTTCTCTTGGTGCCTGCATTATCCTTTATATCTCTTGTATAAACACTTTATGCAGGATTTAGTACAAGCAGTACATGCTTTTACACAGTACTAAAACAAACCCCACTGTGGCTTATTGGTGTGTCTGCTCTTTGGCTTTTCAGATAATGCACCATCTACTAATATGTACAGAACCTAATAGAGGATCAGATCCTCAGCTGCTGTAAAATGGCATGGTTCCATTGAAGTTAGTGGAGCTATGCCATTTTACACCAGCTGTGGATATGAACAAGTGTGAAAGTTACTAGGCTCTTAAAAGGATTGAATTCTATTTAGTTTTAGAGAGCTTCCCATACACCTACTGTGGCAATATCCAGCAAGCTGTGTGCACTCCTCAACCAGCTCTGAAATTGTCTCAATGAAAGAGAAAATATCTTAGAACTGTGTTTACTCAGTCCCAAAGGTTTTATTTCACAGACAAGTGAACTTCATGCACGTTGACTTGCAGCCTCCTGAATACAGATTAATACTCATATACATGGCCAAAGTCTTTAGTTTCCTAAGTTATGTTGATAGGGGTATTCAACTAGAGTATATTTCTCTGAACAGTGGGTTCCCATTGAAAACTATCTTCATACTCATGATCTCTGTCTGAATGGTGATTGGTGGCTTCCCTCCCCATCTCCCTCCCCCCCGAGGAACAAATTGTTTCCTTTTGACCTAATCTATGCAAACAAACAACCAAAAAAAATCTTCAAAGCCCATAAAAACACATGTGAAAACCAATAATCTCCAAAGCAGGCACCTTGACTTTGGAAGAATCTCAATCGAGATAAAAAGAAAAGGAGTACTTGTGGCACCGTAGAGACTAACCAATTTATTTGAGCATAAGCTTTCGTGAGCTACAGCTCACTTCATCGGATGCATTCAGTGGAAAATACAGTGGGGAGGCTTATATACACAGAGAACATGAAACAATGGGTGTTACCATACACACTGTAAGGAGAATGATCAGGTAAGGGGAGCTATTACCAGCAGTAGAGCGGGGGGGCGGGGGGGGCGGGGAGGGACCTTTTGTAGTGATAATCAAGGTGGGCCATTTCCAGCAGTTGACAAGAACGTCTGAGGAACAGTGGGGGGGAATAAACAGTGGGGGGAAAATAGTTTTACTTTGTGTAATGACCCATCCACTCCCAGTCTTTATTCAAGCCTAAGTTAATTGTATCCAGTTTGCAAATTAATTCCAATTCAGCAGTCTCTCCTTGGAGTCTGTTTTTGAAGTTTTTTTTGTTGAAGAATTGCCACTTTTAGGTCTGTAATCAAGTGACCAAAGAGATTGAAGTGTTCTCTGACTGGTTTTTGAATGTTATAATTCTTGACATCTGATTTGTGTCCATTTATTCTTTTACATAGAGACTGTCCAGTTTGACCAATGTACATGGCAGAGGCGCATTGCTGGCACATGATGGCATATATCACATTGGTAGATGTGCAGGTGAATGAGCCTCTGATAGTGTGGCTGATGTGATTAGGCCCTATGATGGTGTCCCCTGAATAGATATGTGGACACAGTTGGCAATTGGTTTTGTTGCAAGGATAGGTTCCTGGGTAAGTGGTTCTGTTGTGTGGTGTGTGGTTGCTGGTGAGTATTTGCTTCAGGTTGGTGGGCTGTCTGTAAGCAAGGACTGGCCTGTATCCCAAGATCTGTGAGAGTGATGGGTCGTCCTTCAGAATAGGTTGTAGATGCTTGATGATGCGTTGGAGAGGTTTTAGTTGGGGGCTGAAGGTGATGGCTAGTGGCGTTCTGTTATTACCTTTGTTGGGCCTGTCCTGTAGTAGGTGACTTCTGGGTACTTTTCTGGCTCTGTCGATCTGTTTCTTCACTTCAGCAGGTAGGTATTGTAGTTGTAAGAATGCTTGATAGAGATCTTTTAGGTGTTTGTCTCTGTCTGAAGGGTTGGAGCAAATGCGGTTATATCGTAGAGCTTGGCTGTAGACAATGGATCGTGTGGTGTGGTCTGGATGAAAGCTAAAAAGTGGCAATTCTTCAACAAAAAAACTTCAAAAAACAGACTCCAACGAGAGACTGCTGAATTGGAATTAATTTGAAAACTGTTCCTCAGACGTTATTGTCAACTGCTGGAAATGGCCCACCTTAATTATCACCAAAAAAGGTTCCCCCCCCCCCCACTCTCCTGCTGGTAATAGCTCACCTTCCCTGTTCACTCTCATTACAGTGTGTATGGTAACACCCATTGTTTCATGTTCTCTGTGTATATAAATCTCCCCACTGTATTTTCCACTGCATGCATCTGATGAAGTGAGCTGTAGCTCACGAAAGCTTATGCTCAAATAAATTTGGTAGGCTCTAAGGTGCCACAAGTCCTCCTTTCCTTTTTGCAGATACAGACTAATACAGCTGCTACTCCGAAACCAGTCGAGATAAACTTTGCCTGATCAGTGAATCTTAGAAGCGTGGTATGCAAACTGCCATGGGAAAAGGAGAAATGGAATGCCTGGGTATGAGTAACCTAACCTACAAGCTAATAAATGAGCAGCATATTTTTTGTCTGTTGACTGAAGTGGTAGATGGAAAGATAGTGCCAAGCAGCAGCTATTATAGTATAGGGCTTGCAACATTTAAGTTCAGGGTCAGTTGTTTCTATTATAAACCCCTTTTCTCAGGGTTTATAACCTGGCTTCCTTAAACCATATATAGCCAAAACTGGTATATGACTTGTCAGGTCAGATGTAAGAGATTTTTTTTTTATTTCATAGAAAAAAAGATTAAATCATTTCAGTCATTTTTCTTTAGTTGAAATACAGTCAAAGAGCTTTTTTACAGTTTCCAAGGGAAGGGAAGGGGGTTGGGGGAAGCTCTAGAAGAAGAGAAAGAGAGACCAAAACTTCCCTTAGAAACAATCCCAGATTTCAGGAAACCCAGGATCTAAAAAAAAAAAAATTGCAGCTCAGGTCAGGTCTTGTGTTGGCTAGGCTGGTGGCCACTTGTGACATAAACAACTCTGGTGATGACTGATGCAACTACACTTGTCTCTACTGTGACCTTGTCCTCCCCTCATTTGTCTACCTACCCGTTGTATGTTGCCTCTGTTCTCTGGCTCAGGAATTTTGTTTGTTTGTTTGCATTTGTTTGTATGGTGCTCACTACTATGGGGTCCTAACCCCTGTATTAGGGTCCTAAAGTGAAACAACAGTAGAAATAAAAATAACAGGAGGCTTTATTTATTATTAAAATTGCAAGCATGTTAGGGTAAGGCCAAGACCTTACTTGTTGGTCCAGCACCAAATAAATGTAAACATTACCAGAAAATAATAAGAGAAGGGTTTTCTTTTGAGCCTTATATTTCAGTGGTAGCCACTGAGTATGGACGTGAGCTATGTTTCATAATGTTACCATCACTGTTAGTGAGCTTAAACTCAAAAAGGAAGCTTACAAGAAGTGGACATTTGGACAGATGACTAGGGAGGAGTATAAAAATATTGCTAGAGCCTGCAGAGGTGTAATCAGGAAGGCCAAGGCACAACTGGAGTTGCAGCTAGCAAGGGATGTGAAGGGTAATAAGAAGGGTTTCTTGTTAGCAACAAGAAGAAGGTCAGGAAAAATGTTGGACCCTTACTGAATGGTGGAGGCAACATAGTGACAGATGATGTGGAAAAAGCTGAAGTACTCAATGCTTTTTTTGCCTCGGTCTTCACAGACAAGTTCAGCTCCCACTGGGCAACACAGTATGGGGAGGAGGTGAGAAGCCCTCAGTGGTGAAAGAACAGGTTAAAGACTATTTAGAAAAGCTGGACATGCACAAGCCCATGGGTCGAGATCTAATGCATCCAAGGGTGCTGAGGGAGTTGGCTGATGTGATTGCAGAGCCATTGGCCATTATCTTTGAAAATTTGTGGCGATCAGGGGAGGTCCGGGACGATTGGAAAAAGGCAAATATAGTGCCCATATTTTAAAAAGGGAAGAAAGAGAACCCAGGGAACTACAGACAGGTCAGCCTCACTTCAGTCCCCAGCAAAATCATGGACCAGATCCTCAAGGAATCCATTCTGAAGCACTTGGAGAAGAGGAAGATAATCAGGAACAGTCAACATGGATTCACCAACGGCAAGTTATGCCTGACCAACCTGATTGCCTTCTATGATGAGATAACTGGCACTGTGGATATGTGGAAAGCGGTGGATGTGATATATCAACTTTAGCAAAGCCTTTGATACGATCTTCCACAGTATGCTTGCCGGCAAGTTAAAGAAGTATGGATTGGATGAATGGACTATAAAGTGGATAAAAAGCTGGCTAGATTGTCGGGCTCAATGGGTAGTGATCAATGGCTCAATGTCTAGTTGGCAGCCGGTATCAAGCGGAGTGCCCCAGGGGTCGTTCCTGGGGCCAGTTTTGTTCAACATCTTTATTAATTATCTGGATGGTAGGATGAATTTCACCCTCAGCAAGTTCACAGATGATTAAGCTGGGGGGAGAGGTAGATACGCGGGAGGGTAGAAATAGGGTCCAGATTGGCCTAGACAAATTGGAGGATTGGGCCAAAATAAATCTAATGAGGTTCAACAAGGACAAGTGAAGAGTCCTGCACTTAGGAAGGAAGAATCCCATGCACCGCTACAGGCTGAGGACCTACTGGCTAAGCAGCAGTTCTGCAGAAAAGGGCAACAAAAATTATTAGGTGCTGAGGCACATGACTTACAAGAAGAGGTTGAGGGAACTGGGGTTATTTAGTCTGCAGAAGAGAAGAGTGAGGGGGGATTTGATAGCAGCCTTCAACTACCCAAAGGGGGGGTTCCAAAGAGGATGGAGCTAGGCTGTTCTCAGTGATGGCAGATGACAGAACAAGAAGCAGTGGTCTCAAATTGTAGTGTGGGAGGTCTATGTTGGATATTAGGAAACACTATTTCATTAGGAGGGAGGTGAAGCACTGGAATGGGTTACCTAGGGAGGTGGTGGAATCTCCATCCTTAGAGGTTTTTAGGGTCTGGCTTGACAAAGCCCTGGCTGGGATGATTTAGTTGGTGTTGGTCCTGCTTTGAGCAGGGGATTGGACTAGATGACCTCCTGAGGTCTCTTCTAACCCTAATATTCTATGATTCTATGATTCTGATGTTTAAATTCTGCCAAGTCTTTGCCAAAAGGATTATACAAAATTCAAATATTTCACCTGGCATAGGATTAATGTGAATTTTTCCAGTATTGCTTTGAAGTTTTTGTGTTTTATTTTTGTGTTTTAGGTTTAAACAATCCCAATGTGAAAGCAAAACTCAGCCAGAATTGCTAGAATTCACATGGCTTCTTCCCACCTCCCTCACCCCACAAAAATAAAAAAAACAACCCTCACAGCGGCTCACGCCCACTTGAAACACAACTCCAAGGTAGGTGTGTGTGTGTGTGTGTGTGTGTGTGTGTTATGAGGGAGCAGTGATACTCTTCTAAGCTCTGCCCATGAATTGAACTGTACCCACCTGAGATGCTAACATGAGTCATCACTCACAGCAGATTGTGCAGATGCCAAAGTGATAATCATGCATGCTTTCCTCGGCTCCTCCTCAGTGGGAATTGGATGTCTTTCTGAGTTGTTGGGGCATAGCTCCCCCTTCATGAGATTCTCTGATTAGGTGGAGAAATTGGTTGTACTATCCCAAGCACCACTGTTCATGGTGCCAAAATGAGCGAAAACTAACAATAGATTGCTAGATCTTCACATAAGGATCTTCACTTCCTATTTTTTGAGCAGTGAAATAGTTAACAGTATGGCCATTTCAAGAATCATCAATAGGCATCTGAGTTAATACCTCAGTGAGACCCCACAAAGACCCCACAAAGGGATTGTCTACACAGCAAGTTGCTGAATAACCAGCCATGGTGTGATTCTAGAATGCAGCAGCTTGCCATGCGGTAGCATTTTGTGTGGACACTGGTACAGCACAGTGAAAGTCCCAGGGTGCAGCCTGGTGTACTACACTTTCAGTAGTAGTAATACATCAAGCCACACTCTGGCTCTTTCACTGTACTGTAGCCATGGCCACATATAATGTCACTGTATTGTCAAGCTGGCATGGTGTAGATTCACCCATTGGCTTAACTGCACATTTAGACAAGCACTAAGCTTTTTTTTCAGGCTCGCTGCAGGCACCACAGCATCAGTGACACTGTTAATATTTTGAAGATTTTCTTTGCAACCATAAATGCTAAAGACATTTTAGAATGAAAGCTCAGACTCTAGTGCACAAGATGGAAACTCAGAGAGATGGGGATACCTCATACCCCAAACCCACTCACCTGAATTCTAATTTTACATGGCCCAAGGTCACTCCAGTGGTTGAGAACTTCCACAAATAATTCCTCTCCACTAAGATTGTTGGTGAGAAGGAGGTCTGAGTAGCTATACTTATGGACCATCCTTTGTTTATTTTGTGATTTTCATTTGTGGGATGGGCACCTATCATCGTATTTTAGAAATCAGAAGAAAGAAAAAAGAATTCTTTTTTTGGAAAATCAGGGCCAAGTTTTGAACCTGAAAATGAAGAAAAAAGATTTGGCTGGGTGTTCATAAGGGTTAGATATTAAGACAAATCATAAATGGTAAATACAGGCATGCAGTGCTGCGATAATCTAGTTTAGAGGCAGACATAAAGCCCTCTGCCAGCTTGGCCTTGGGAAGGGGCTGTAGGCAGAGAGAATGCACATCGGGACCTCATCACACCTGATGCACCACACAAGATTTTTTTGTACTAGCTCTAAGTGTGGTGGTGCACAAGGAGGTTTGGGGATGGGCTGAAGTTTGCGATACATGTGAAATCGATTACTGCTTGAATGTAGATACCTGAAACCTCTGAAAAGTGACTGAGGGGTAGTACTTGCTAGTTAGACAATAGAATGGAATAAAGATTGTCTAGGAATTGTATTGTAGCCTGATTGTTGGTTAGGGGGTAATTTCTATCCTCTGTGCAACTGTGTGCATATACAAACACACAACACTTCTTATTTCCTTAAATAGTAGTGATGTTAAGCTGGGTGACTATTATAGACCACCAAATCAGGAAGAGGAAGTGGATGAGTCATTCTACAAGCAGGTAACAAGATTAGCAACACACATGAGCTAGTGTTAATGGAGGATTTTAACTTCCCTGATAGCTGTTGGAAGACTATTACAGCAAAATATAATATATCCTGAAAATTCTTAGCAGAAAGTTGTCGAAACAACTAGGAGGTCATTCATTTTGGATCTGGTTTTGCCCAACAGGGATGAATTAGTTGCAAACATGAAGGTGGTCAGGAATTTGGGAGGAAGTGATCATGATCTGATAGAGTTCAAGATCTTATGGAAAAACCAATTAGGAAGAAAGGGAGTCAAAAGTGGCTGGCAATTCCTAAAAGATGTAATACTAGTGGCTCAACATCGAGCTATTCTGATGCAGAGGAAAGATAAGAAGAGCCACAAGAGGCCAATGTGGCTACACAAGGAGCTTTTTAACTATCTAAAAACCTAAAGGGATGCATACATGGAATGGAAGGAGAAGCATGTCGCCAAGGAAGTATGCATGGGAATAGTGTGAGCAGGTAGGGACAAAATCAGGAAAGCCATGGGAAAGAATGAGTTACAGCTGACAAGGAATGCTACAGACAACAAAAAGGGGTTCTTCAAATATGTCAGACAAAAAATAAAGATCAGCAATAGTGTGGATTCACTGCACAATGTAGATGGTGAGCTAGTAATGGAGAATGATAAGAAAGCAGAGCTGCTCAATGCCTACTTTGTTTCAGTCTTCTCACAAAAAATAACATGACTGAATGACTAACAAAATTACCATAAACAATAAAGGGGAAGAGATGCAGATCAGGATAAATAACAAACACATCAGAGATCTTCTGACCAATTTGAATGAATTTAAGTCACCAGGACCTGATGTTATTCACCCCAGGGAACTGAAGGAATTTTCTGAAGAAATCTCGGAGCAACTGGTAATAATATTTGCAAACTCATGGATGACAGGAGAGGTATCAGAGGACTGAAGAAAGGGCTAACATAGTGCACATCTTTAAAAGGGGGGAAAGGAGGAGCCAGGGAACTATAGACCAGTCAGCCTGACTTTGATACCTAGGGTGCTACTAGAGCAATGAATAAAACATTCAATTTGTGAATACCTAGAGAATGAAGGGGTAATTGCCAGCTGCCAGCATGGATTTACTAAGAACAAATCATGTAAAACCAGCTTGATTTCCTTCTTTGACAGAGTAATTGGTTTGGTAGATAGGAAGAATGCAGTGGACATAGTATACCTGGACTTCAGCAAGGCTTTTGACACAGTCCCACGTGACATTCTGATTAGTAATCTGGAAAGTGAAGGCTCAGCAAAACTACCATTAAGTAGATAAATAATTGGTTAAACAACTGCAAATGAAGATTAACTATTAATGGAATGATGTAGGATTGGAGGGAGGTCTCAAGTGTGGTTCCACAGGGACTTGTTCTGGGTCCAGTGTTGCTTAACATCTTTATTGATGACGTCAATGTAGGAATAGAGAGCAGACTGATCGAATTTGCAAATGACCCAAAGCTGGGGGAATTGCCAACACTTTGGAGGATAGAGCTAAAACTCAGAGGGATCCTGATAAATTGGAGAACTGGGCTATAGAAAACAAAATGAAATTCAACAAAGACAAATGGCAGGTGCTACACTTAGGGAAGAAAAATCAAATGCACAAATACAGACTGGGGAATAACTGGCTTGGCAGCAGCACTGCTGAGAAGGATCTGGGAGTTGCAGTGGATCACAGGCTACACTTGAGTCAGCAATGCAATGCTGTTGCAAACAAAGCAAATGCAACTTTGGGCTGCATTAATAGAAGCACAGAATGCAAGTCAAGGGAGGAGACAGTAGCACTCTACTTCATGCTGGTTAGGCCTCAGCTGGAGTACTGTGTCCAGTTTTCGTCACCAAAGTATACAAAGGATGTAGAGAAACTGGAAAGAATCCAGAGGTGAGCGACAAAGATGATCAAAGCTATGGATGCAAGCCATATGAGCAAAGACTGAAGGAACTGGGTTCTGTTTAATCTGGAAAAGAGGACATTAAAGAGTGAGATGATAGTGGTCTTCAAATAACTGAAAGGCTGTCATAAAATAGATGGAGAAAATTAGTTCTCTCTTGCCACAGACAGAAGGACAAGAAGCACTGGGTTCAAACTACATCATAGCAGATTTAAGAACATAATGTAAGCAGGGTCTGAATGAATTCTTCCCTGAGAGCTAGCTGGGAGGGGGAGAGACTTTGGGTGTGTCTATGTAAATACAGTTTGCTCCTGCTCTGCCTAATATTCAGGAGATAGAGAGGTGTGAAAGTGATCAACTCTGGCTGGTGTTGAGTTACAAATCACCTTAGTACTGAATGCAGGGGTAGTGAAATATGGTTACCAGTGTTGTAATTATTGTAGGAATTCAGGGAAGCAGGACTGTACTTAACCTGTTCCAAATGAGGGGGGTCACCCTCAGTTGAGGAAACCTCTTTAAGCCAGGGGCTTGAATGCCAGGGCCCTGTGAAAGTAAGAGGGGTGGGTGATAGGTGTCCCAGCCAGCTAGCTAGGAGGCTACACACTATCCCCAAAGCTTTTCCTAGAGTGGGTTAACCTGTTCCTCCCCACTATTCAAAGAATAGAGCTAAATAGGCTTCATTAGGAGCCTCTTTGTTATGTTAAATGCTCAACTAGAGCTGAAATCAGTTGTGGTAGGACTGTGTTTCTGCCCTACCTATTAAGAGCTAAAAATCACTGAGAGCTGAAATCACTTGAGATGGGGGCAGTGTTTCTGCCTAGCCTGCAAAGAGCTGAACATTATTAAGAGACTGATATGCAGAGGTCACAGCAGAGAGGCAGGTGGTGGCAGAAGGTGACTGACAATCAGCTGGAGAATGAGTGGATGGTACAGCAGAGATGTGCGAAGAGCAGCCAACAGGATGGCGGCAGAGAGGCGTGATGAGGGGCCAGCAGGGCGGCTTGTGGAGATGCACAGTGAGCAGGCAGCCAGCAGGACGGTGGCAGAGATATGGTGGCTGGCAGAGAGAGGTGCCAAGCGACTGCCTGAGCAGCAGAGCCAGTAAGGTTCCTCTTTACCCCAACGGGGAGGTGAACTCTGCAGATGCACCTCTGAACTCTGGGGTCTGCACTGATCAAGGACAGCAATTTTGAGTGGGTGCAGAGAAGGGTCGGGCATCTGAAAGGGAATTTTGGGTGGCTGGACTTAAGAACCTGAGGGGAAAAGGACACTGCCCAGTCTACTTGGGGGTGGGTCTTTTACTCATGGTTTATGTTTATGAACCCTGTTTGCAGTGTTTTCCCAAATTAATGTGAGTTAGTTCCCTCCTTTTATTAAAAGTTTCTTTTCTACGCTCAGACTCTGTGGTTGCAAGTGGAGAAGTATTGCCTCTCAGAGGTGCCCAGGGGTGGTGTGTAAACTTCCCAGGTTACTGGGTGGGGGCTCGAGCTGGTTCTGTGTTTTATCAATGGAAAGGAACTCCTTGATATTGAACCCTACCCTGGTTGCTTCTGGCTCCATTGGGCAAAAGGATTACAATAAGTATATAAGAACGGCCATACTGGGCCAGATCAAAGATCCATCTAGCCCATTATCCTGTCTTCTGACAGTGGCCAATGCCAGGTGCCCCAGAGGAAATGAACAGAACAGGTAATAGTGTTCCATGATCAAGTGATCCATCCCCTGGAAAAATCTCAGGAAAAACTTCCCCGGTGTAAGAACAGTAGGACAATGCCTAGACAGATTGTGGAAGCTCCTTCACTGGAAGTTTTCAAAAGGAGTCTGGACAGCCATCTGTCTTGGATGGTTTAGACACAAGAAATCCTGTATCTTAGCAGGGGGTTAAACTAGATGACCCTTGCAGTATTTCTAACTGTGTGGTTCTATGATTCGAAAGCCTAATTACTCAGCTTTGTCTAGGAAATGCTGGATTTCTCCTTTAGTACTCTCCCACTTTATTACTGGACCCTTTGTTTAGCTTTGGGTCTCATTACAAATATTTTGCACATCTCTTTAGAGATCAAATTGCAGCATCTTATGTAACTTTTCTTCCAGGCTTTAAGTGATGTAACTGGGGATTAGTAGAGTATCTCAGCCATGCTGATCACACAACAATGAAACATAACAATCCCTGTCAGGCAAGACAGATTTCACTTTCGTAAAAAGACAAATTGCCAAAGCTTAAAATGTGGGAGACCAGAAAATTATGGTATTTGCCAACTATTGTTCTGTGTGTAGAAAATGGCATATTGTAATTAATTCATCCTAGAAGGAAGTATTGCAATACAGAACAGATTCTTCAGTCTATACATCCTGGAAGATGTTCTGTAAGAAAAAATCCTTGGGTTCCTTAAGGGGGTGAGACATGGGGAACCTAGACACAATTATAGGTAAACATGAAAAGCATCCCCAAGGAAAAGCATAATGGTAAAAAAGTATTTTATAATAAACTAAAACTATATTAAAGAAACAATTGAGCTTTGTATAATAAAGCACAGAACCAAAGACAAATAACAACACCACAGTCTATCCACCAGACAGTCTATCTGAGGGTTAAGGAAGCTTGGATATTTCATAACAGTGACCTTGCAGAGCAAGGTAAATATAGTCTCATTATGCAGCAGTGTCAAAGCAATCATGTGTTTGGTCAGAAAGAATGCTTGCACACACACATTCAGACACACACACATTTATATGCATCCTTGAGCTTGCAGCAGTCCTTACCGAATTCTCAACTTGCATGGAAGACATTAATTGTCTCCTCCTCATTAAAATGGCATAGGTGAATCTAGATGAGTGAGGTACCTATAAAGGGGAAGGGAAGGAATCAAAGATACATAATGAGAACCGGATTCTGCTCTCATTTACCTTAAAATCAGTGGAGTTACTTAAGTTTCATACCAGTTTCACTCAGAACAGAATTTGGTCCATAATCTCTTCCCTTTGACAGTTTAGCTACTAGAAGGAGCTACCAATGTGAACAGATTTGGGATTTCACAACTTAATCCTTCCCCTATAGAGGTGTGTAGTTCCTAATCCATCTATAGGCATAATACCCATTGAGACCAATAGATTTGCCTGCACTAGGACTGCAGGAACCGCCAATGAATTACATACATAGTAGTCTGTAGGTTTTAGACACTTTGTAGCTGCAAAGGATATGGGTCCAATAGATACCATGCTACAAATCATAAAAAAAAGTGTGCCCAGTGGCCATGTACATTTTTCATTCACTGATAGAAATATATAGGGGAAACAACATTCAGTTGTAATTTGTTTATGGAGGTAATCAGGCAATTAATTTGGACCAGTCAGCATGGCCAACTGAGATTTAGTGATGGAGCCCTAATTTAGTCTCTGAGTCCATAAAATTCAGTAATCTGAAATCTATGATATTGAAGACATGCTGTGGATACCTGTAGCACTAGTCTGTGTGTGTGTGTGTGTGGTGGGGGGGGGGTGGCGCTGATCCTTTACTTATGTGAGTAGTTATATGGTGAATAGGCCCATTTCAGCGGGACTCCTTGCCTAAAAATTAGCTTTGTGATTAAACATTGTAGGACCATGCCTTAAACTGGATCAGTAGAATTATCACCATTTTCTCCTTCCCCCTTCTAGTATTCAGTGCAATTTGTGAACAGAAGTCAACCTGTTATCTGTAAAATGGTCACCAATTCCCCCTTCTCCACCACATCCAGCTGGTCTTACATTCCATGCCCATAAAGTGCACAGCATGCGTAGCATGTATATATTGTAATTTTAAAAAAATCCTTGTATTGATAAAAACTCAGTTGCTCTTTCAAAAGAAACAGTAAAGACTGTCTTCTCTACCAATTAAGAATCAGCAGAATAAGAGTTTTAATGAGCCTCTTGGGGAACTTGTCTTTTGTATCTATGATAAATACATGATTATAAGGACAAATTATATGAGCAGCAATAATTTCCCAGTAATGCAATCATTAAAAGCCCTCACAACTGCAATACATCAATATTAATTGGGGACAGATGATCATTTTAGTGACATGTTCAAGTCATTATCCATATTTCAGTACTTCATGAATATCTGAATAGTCTTAATTAAGCAATTTTTAAAAAAGATTCTCTCTCCAAAGATCCTAATATGACTGTTTATTTAAAAAATTTGGAAAAGGCGAGGAATAAAGAATAAGTTAATAGTAGAGGAAGGAGCTGTGGTTCAGAAAACTGATCCAAAGAGAAAATGTTCTGTTCTTTTAGATTTGGGAACTCTTTAGCAATTGGACTACTTTACAAACACAGGTGGTGCCTGCTAGGCACAGTCCACAGTAAGTCAGCATGGAGCATCTCTTCCCCAGAGGGAGCACACCTAGTACCAAACCTTTAAAGGGCTGAAATCTGCTCCCCTTCAGGCCTGGTTCCACACTGCAGGTTGGTGTAGGTTGTGACACTTCTTCTTCCCTGTCCTCGTTTGGAGCAGTATTTGCCACTTGAGAATGGATATAGAGAATTTCCTGTTTGTGTAGGTCGGCATTTCTCTTTAGATCTTACTTGATCATTGGAAAGGTTGGTGAAGGCTTCTTGTATCCTTTAGAACATAAGAATGGCCATACCAGGTCAGACTAACAGTCCATCTAGCCCACTATCCTATCTTAGAACAGTGACCAATGCCGGATGCTTCAGAGGGAATAAACAGATCAGGCAATCATCTAGTGATCCATCCCTTGACACCCACTCCCAGCTTCTGGCAGTCAGAGACAAGGGACATCCAGAGTGTGGTGTTGGCTGCTCTGACCATCTTGGCTAATCAGCATTGATGAACCTGTCCTCCATGAACTTATGTAATTCTTTTTTGAACCTCCTTGTAGTTTTGGTCTTCAGCACATTCCCTGACAATGAGTTCCACAGGTTGATGGTGCATTGTGTGAAGAACTACTGCCTTTTGTTTGTTTTAAACCAGCTGCCTATTAGTTTCATTCATTCATTCCCTGGTTCTTCATGCAAGGATGTCCAGTCTGACGCAGTATTAGCAAAAGGAAGTGCTATCCTGTGCGTGCCTTATGGGAATTATCTAGTGAAAACCAAGTTGTGGTAATATAAGAAACTCTCAGTGTATCAGCTCTCACTGAAGTAAATGGGAATGGCAGAAAGCACTTCAAAAAACCCCAAAAACTACAAAAAATCAAAACAAAACCAACAAAAACAGTGCAATGATGGTACACACATCATTACACATTTTCTATTGTACTATAGAAATGTATCATATATTGCCATCAGCCAAAGATGGTTCTGGCTCTGTGAAGTTATTCATATTTCAAAAACTGGGGCCCACAGGTTTCCTTGCTGTGATCCTTCGGGTAACTAGGCAAATTCATTACATTGTCCTATGGCAGAATAGACCAGAAGGAGATTGAGAATACACTTCACTGCAGTTATTTAGCTAGACACCAGATGTCATCATTCAGGCTGATACAAGACTAGTGCCACTCTGTCTTTCTAAGCAGAAGTTATTACCAACAGTAATAGAGAAAGAAAAGCTTTTGAGATACAAACCATAGTGTAGGTTTTTCAGTATCCCCCTCTTGGCAAACTGACTGCCAAGAGAAGCTATTTTGATATAAAATCAGCAACAATTATGTTAACAAAAATACATGTGCCCACACATATATAGCTATAGAATATTCAAAAACCTATATTAGTATAATGTTAAGGTGATGGTTTTGAACAATTCAAAAGTCAGAAAATGAGACTATTAGGCAAGATATGTGATTGTGATTGTGTAATTAAGAATGCTAAAGAGGGCAGAGCCCAGTTAGCAATTCACTTTGCATTTCATGAATTCAGCATTTATGTTTTACAGCATTAATGTTAGTTAACTTCAATGGATGTTCTTTCCAGCCCAAATAAATAAATACCCAGAGCTCTTAGGGTTGAGGAATTTACAAGGCTCTCTCCCACTGAGGAGCTCCTGGGCTTCACAACAGAGATTAAACTTCTCATCTTAATTCAAAATTGCAACAAAAGAGGCTTCCTCCTCCTGCACAGCTTACTGCACAAGAGCATAATATTTCAATGCACATTCTCTTCCTCCACTGAAATCTGTCTACAGAGAAAGTCTTCTAGAGTGGAAATGTTCTGTATAGACATTAGAGAATTTTAGCTATGGTACAAAGTAGATTATTAATCATTTGTATTATAGTCCTGCCTACAGACTCTGAGATCAGGACACCAATATGCTGTGCAAACACAGAGTAAGAGACAGTCCCTGCTGCAAGCAATTTACAGTGTAAACCAGTGGTTCTCAAACTTTTTTTTTCGCAGACCACTTGAAAATTGCTGAGGGTCTTGGTGGACCACTTAATGATCTTTCCAAATGTTGTTTGTACCATTAGCTAACTATGGTAAAGCACTTTGGATAAAAGCACTATATATATTAAAAAAACACTTAATAATAGTTAACTTTTTTTGTTCTACAGATAAAAGCACACAACTCATATTTTAATATCAGTAGTCTTTCCTTTCTAATGCAGTGGATGTGCCCTCTCTCCCCTGCCACAGCAGCCCCTGAGCTGGGGCTGGGAAGGAGGGCAGTCTCTCACCAGCAGCTGCAGCACTGCAGGTCCCAAATTCCCCCACCCACTCTTCTCATCCCACTTCTCCCTCCCACCTACCTCCTATTCCCCCCAAGGCCACCACCTCACCTGACATGTGTGTCTTCTCCAGGGTCCAGGCACCGAATTAGTGGAGCCATGCCTGCACGGCTCCACTAATTAGGTGGGTGGCCCTTCATTCTCTTGTGTGAAGCTGCCCAGGTGCGCACCTTAGAGGGAACTATCCGTGGACCACCTAAAGGGAGCTCACTGACCACTGGTGGTCTGTGGACCACAGTTTGAGAACCTCTGGGGTAAACAGAAAAGACTGACAAAGGAAGTACTTTTCGTACTTTACAGATGGAAAACTGAGAGACCGAAAGATTAAATGACTTGTCCAAGGTCACATGGGAAGTGGTAGAACCACTGGAATTTAGCCCAGATTTCCCAAATCTTAGTTCATTGCCTTAACCACAAAATCATCCTTCTTCTTATATTAAATAATATTGAAGTCCTTGCTGCACAGAGTGACATGGAGCACTAAATTATGATCTCATATCTACTGGTGGAGCACCATGCATTATTCCCAATTTATACCAGTGCAACCAGTGTTTTAAAATGTATTTAAAATGGGAAAAGTATATTTTTCCATACTTCCAAAATTTAAAGATGGGTGATCTTCTTCCTGCAGTGCCACCTACATATAGTGGACCCTGCCTAAGAATCTTAGCTTCCTGTAAAGAGATACATTAAATCATAATAATGCAAACAGTGCAATTATTGCAAAATGACAAATAAAACCAGCGATGAGTTAATAGTTCTAAGCACTTAATTACCATACTTCCTCCAGGGACACCAACCAGGTGGTTCTACACTCACTTAATTAGAAGCCAGGCCACCAAACCCTATAACTCTCCAACATCCATTAGTGTAGCCATGTCATCGCATTTAGTAGGGTGTTCTTGCAACTTTCCATTAACCAGACTGCAGTGATACAAAATGTCTGCCTGTGGGAGATAGCTGGTGTACTGCTTAGGTGTTTTTATAGCTGAGGGGGAGCTGGATCAAAACTTTAACTGTCCCAGCCTTTAGAAGGTAAGAGCAGAAGTTTCTGGTTTCTGCACTATAGCTAGTATCTGCCAAATCAGTGGGTAAAAGGCAAAATTGTCCAGCAAAATTAGCACTCTTTTTGGATGAGGAAACTGTAATATTTAATAAGGGTATGTGAGTGTTCTAGGATTTGGAACACAATTTATCGAGCTTTGACTATATTAGGACATGTCAGTTTCTTTTGATGAGTTTATTCATTAACTCAAAGAATGTAAATACCAGAAAAATATAAATTTTGATCAATGCCATTTATTGATCATTAATACAGGATTTTGTAGTGCAAAACTGCAGAAGTAAATACACTTAAAATGTAGATTTAAGGCTCAAAGGAAAGAACAAAAGTATTATTTTTAAAATACAGACCACATGTGTTTAGGGCATTCTATGACATAATTTATAAATAACTGAAGTTTTATCTAGTGTTGTCTGTGTGTATAAACCCAGAGGAAAGATTGTTTCAATAGTGTTGCACAATGCTTCTTGCTGTATAGCAAGATTGCAAGATGTTCTTTTAATTACTGGAGTTGCTATTATCAATTACTAGCACAAGATTGGAAGTCTTTCAAGAACAGTAAAATAGACAACCCCTAATCTGTAATCCCAAAACCATAAATCTTGTGTTAGATTTTGTATCTATGGCAAATATGAATTAGAACAGGGGCATTAATAATTTCTAAGTAATGAGGTCATTACATGTTTATTTAGATTACTGCCAAAATGTACAAATGTGGCCTGAAATCCCTTATGTTCTTAATTCTCTAGTGACTGTGAAATGAACGTTGTAAGCAATTTTTAAATACATATCTGGAAACCACTAAACTTTCATGACTTGGGTTCTTTTATACCTATTAGAAATATACAATCTTATTTCTGAAAATACAAATAGTTGAACAAATTCTACTCTCACATGCATGCAACCTCACTGCAGTCAATTTTCTGGGTTTCACTGGCTGGCTACACAGCCTTTCCTCCCCATCACTAGGACATTTTACATTGCAGACAACATGCATTGCTGTACTTCTTCTGTTCCACAGAGACTTTCCAACATTGGGGGCTCCCATTCTGGGTTCTGCCAGTTAAGAATAAGTAAGACCCATTATTTAATTAATACTTACAATGGCCTTATTTGGCACTTAAGTATTGTCCCTACTTTGCTACAAGGGAAATTGAGGGAAAGAGGTCCTAGACTTCCCAAAATAAAGGAGATTATGTATTAAACAGTTAGTGTAACATTAAGTGCTTTCCAGCATTCCAACCCTTTTTATGAGAATCATCAAATCTTCCAGCATTTATTCTTCCAAATTCCCACTGAAGTCAAATTTCAACTGAGTCAGGCTTTCTGGATTGGGTCCTGTGTCCTGACTCAAAGCATTAAGAAACCTTCTCAGGAAAGTTAGTTTAATCAGTTACTCATGCAATAAAAATCTCATACTTTATAGAACATTTTGGACAGAATTATTTCCTATTCAAATAATGTCATCCAAGATAATCAATCTAATCTCTATGATTTATATGCATTGGACTGATTCTTAGTCTGTATGAGCCTAAGCACTTCATGAATAAAACACCTCCAGGGAATTGAAGAACTCGTGCTATTGCAGAAGCCCTTTTAAGGAACACGTATGCTGCATGTTGCTGGGTTTATCTGAAACCAGCTTGTGTTAGTCTCCAAATTTAAAAGTGTGAATTGCTGCAGCAAAAAGAGCTGTTCAACCATTGATATATCTATGAGATGTGGGCACAGGTAACTAGCTCTTGATGAGAAAGGACCAGCAGCCTGACATGTTACTCAAAATGTGGCAATATTCTATAATATTGAAACTTGTTTCTCTAAGAGTGGGATTAGGATTGCCTGGTAACAGACCTATAGCCTTTGTTAATAAAATAAAAAGCCCACATGGAATGCTGCACCTTCCATAAGAACGTTAATAACTCAGAGTTGAAAGTAATACAGAGCAGTTAAAGTTACAGGGGTGTATTCTTTGCCTTTTTCTGAACCCTTTGGACTGCATGAATGGAACACACCTGTAATTCCCCATCTAGGAATTCTCCCAGCACAGAATCTTGTAGAAAGCCCCATGCTGCTCTAATTCAGGATATGGCAGAGAATCAATGAGTCATAGCCAGTGGAAGCTGCAAACAGATTTGTCTCACAGAGTTCACATCAAGGTATTTCCCCTGAGACATAGCAGATCATATGCAGGTATCCTTAACTTGCTATTCACAGATATGCTGTTCCAGCTATTCCAGTTGAAGCTTCAGGAAAGGGTCCACTGTCAACTCACTGACAAAAAATCAGAATACAACGCAGCCTGTGTGTGTTCAATTCCTATCCCAATTTTTCTAATTTCCTCAGTTGCTTTACAAACACGCTCTGTTTTAGACTATAGCAGCTAGGCAATTCCTCTGTTTGTGCTCCATGACATTTTAGAGTCATCCAGTTCCCTTAGCCTAAAGAATAAAGAAATGAAATATTGGTTAACTAATTTATTCAAAAGTATATTATGCAATTTATTAAATAAATTATTCTGCCAGTATTATTCATCCATTTTGTCACTGAACATATGCTAAATCTATTCTGTGACATGGCATTATGATGCTGGCCACAACTGGAGCTTCCTGATTGGCTGACTAATGTCATATCCATGTCAATAATCTGTAGAAAATGCAAAGGTCTTTGTAAGGATCATGAAAAATTCTAGATAGATTTGTATATATTGGAGCCAGGACAGCAAGATAGATGACATTTCACATAGGCAACTGTATTGTAGTACGCAGGGGCAGGTTACTCAGAACACTTACATGCCGAAGGTCTTTAAATCACTTGGGTTCTCTGAGGAACCAGATGTAGGAATCACTGAGTGAAGCTCACTGAAGATGCCTGCCGAGAGTGCAGCTGTGGTTGAAAAAGATCACAGGATAACCTGAAGGAGACAGTAACTAGTAAATTCTTCACTGGATAAAATACCGGGAATAATGTCACTTAATCTCCATTTCAGTTTCTCCATTTGGAAAATGTGGATCATTTTTGCCTCCCTCGCACGATTGGGGGGCTTTGAGAGTGAATTTTTTACATCACTTTAATTTGATTTCCACTCCTATACAATAATCAGGTTTGATGAATTCTCCTCTCCTACTCCTGATTGAAAATATAGTAGCATTATTAGGCTGAGATTTATTCTTTGAGTAAGATTCTGGAACTGTTTTGTAATGATTAAGCTAGAAACCAGTGAAGTAGGGTTTCACGATAGGCATATTATAAACTTCTGAACTAATGAGGTAGGCAATAGATACAGAAAATGCTCTGCTCCCGTAGAGTCATATATGCCTCACTTTACTTCCTCATATCTGCAGATCATTCACAATGCAACAGAAACAGGTAGATGTCCAAATATTATCAGGTTCATAGACAAGTTGCACAGTATCTCTTTCTAAATGTGAACTCCCCATATATTTGCTGGAAAATATAGTTATCTTAACATTCTTATTATTTTTAATATGCACTATTTGGATATGACACCTATTTATGAAAGCTCCTTAAAAATCTATTGAAGAAGTAAGGCTTGCTTATGTAGTGTGCTGATTTTTAACAGCATTATCCTTTTTTATCTGTATTGCTAAAAACATCCACTGTTTTCTAGTATGGCCATGCTTTCGCTTCTTTTGGCTTCATGTGGTTGCTGTATTGAGTTCTATTCACACTGCCATTGACCAGATGATGGCATGGCTGTCTCTCTGAATGGACAGTGTCCACACACTGCATTGTGTAAACTCAGAAGCAGCATTTAAACTCTGCCAGGGACTGCCTATTGTGACACATGGTTGCCTGTTTGTAGCCAGTTCAGCATACTTTTTTGCAGTGCATCTAGAGGAATGGTATCCATGTTTATGAAACCCATCTGGCTAGCTCCATTCCCAACAGAACTATCTGTGCAGGACATCCCAGAGTGCATTTCCTTACATCATCTGTCCTGCTGAGGCAGTATGGGATACTGACCCACTTTTTCCAGATCACACTGATGCAAACATCATTAAGCAGCATGCAAGGTGATTGTGTGTCCTTGGAAACCAGAAATGTCCATGCTTTCAGTCTGTCCCAGCTGGCAGTATTTTGTCCCTGTTTTTTATAACTCTTGCTGAATAGTCACTTGCAGAAGTCAGTGGCCAAGAGACCTGGTGAAAGAACCATCAGGCTGGGTATTCAAGTGACCATTGTAGACCTCTCCTTACTGGGTTTGTTTCCACCTTGTCCTCTTGTCTTCACAAGACCTCTGATTGAGTCCCCAGCCTAGTTTAAATCCTCATGCCAGCCTTCCTCCACATGTAGAATCAAATCAATGGGCTTTCATCAAAGGGGAAGGAGAGGAGTACCTTGACAAAGAAGAGGAGAGGGCTCTCTATCCTCTTCTAATGCAACCCTGCCTGAATTGCCAAAACCCACCTGCACAAATATGACAGGGCTGTCTTGGACCAAGAGCTGGGATTGAATTAAGCTTGTGAACCTCTATTCCTTGAACCAAGGTCCTTTAGCTAGAAACAGTAGTGAACTCAAGTCTTTCGTGCAGATTAGCCCTGAGAAAGGGAAAAAGAGACCCCTGGAAACTCTTTTGATCTGCAGCAAAAAGCATCTCACTCCTGGCTTTTCACTTTGAACAGCGTGACACTCTACATGGACAAAAACATGGTAGAAAAAGCTGAGCTGTGTTATTTGTGATTGGTTTAGCTGACTGTGGTAACTAAATCATGGTTAAAACCTGTAATATGGACAGGGATTTAAGTGGGTATCTTAGCATCTGGGGAGGTACCCTTACTGTAGATGTGTTCAGGATTGGATGGGAGGCTCCCTAATGTCCTGCTTTTTTTTTGAGCAGGGGGTGTTTATTCCTGCCTCTACCACTTGGTGACCTTGGGGAAGTCACAGAAATATGCGCCTCAGTTTCCCTATCTGTAAAGTGGGAATAATGATACTGACCTCCTTTGTAAAGCTCTGAGATCTACTGATGAAAAGTGCTATGTATAAGATAGCTATTATTCTTATTTATTTTTTCTCTAGTCCTGTTTGTAAAACACTTCGAAATCCTCACTATATAATAGGAAAATATTACTTTTTAGTTTAGTCTGGTCAGTTCTTATTAAAAAATGCAGACAGTGCTGCCCCTCAGATTCTACAAGTGGGCCCGCCCGGATGACTTTTTTCAGTGAGACCTGGGCCAACCCTTAAATTTATCTATACATATCATAAAAGATGTGGAATGAGCTCTACTACATGGTCAAGTTCTGTACCCTAGGGTTCCCCAGAGCAATTTTCTTCCAGTCAGGTTTGAGCTCACACTTTGTATTCTCAAGCTATTTAATTACACACATTTTGAATGAGCTTTCTGAAGCTTTTTTTTTTTTGTATTACAGTGATATCTCTTTCTGATTACTTTTGCATTTTACTTATTTCACATTACCTTGTCAGTTTATTCTGTGCCGCATATTATCCTGGAGTAAATATTAAGCCTTTTTCAAAGTGTGACTAATCCCCTGTCTTTCATTTACCATTTCAAGTGTGTATAGCTTTGTATCTATGGATCTGTTTTGCTGATCTAATATTTAAACGCCATTTACAATTTAAAGAAGCAGGGAATATGCACCTAAGATAGACGTAGGTAGCCAATATGCACAAATTTCACAACTTCAAACATACCTTTTGGCAAGGATAGCCCCAAAGTGAGGTACTGTTATATTATATGTTCATAACAAACAAACAAACAAACACAAGGGAAACCCAAAGAATTTTTTTTAAAATGAAAGCACCAAAAATAATCCTTGAGGACAAAAATGTAGAATTGGCCTCTTAGCCATCGTTTCATTTTGAATCAACAGAGTTTATGCTGCAAGATATATTAAAGTTCTTGATTACATGTGTTTGGATTCAGTGGGCTAAATTCAACACAGATATAGCTCCACTACAAAGTGAAGTTGACCTATGATGTCTAATCCAAAAGGAAATAGATTAAAGTACCAGGGCTTCATGCTACAAATAGAGACTCTCAGCCAGTCCAGCAACACAGCTACTTCTCTAGAAAGAGATTACTTTAACGAAAAGAAGATTGACATAATTTGTGCCACATATGGACAAAATTGCTTCTGCAAAATCATCATCCTGGGGTGCCTAATCAAGGGAATCTCTGGGAACAGATAACTATGTGCATTTTTACAAGGTATGCACTTACCAAAAGGATCATAAATGCAAGTAACTGGCAATGTATAACTCCACTTGTTTAAACATTGCTGCCATCTTGTTCAAATAATAGTGGTATGAAAGTGTGTGATGAAGATCATTAGGAAACAAAGAGATTTTTCAGTGCTATGCCACTGAGTAAACTTTTTTAAAGCATTGCACAGCAATTGAAGTGGTCACAATTCAAGATACATAGCCATATCTTCAGCCAGTGTAAATCAGCCTATATCCATCGACACTGACTAAGATAGGCCAGTTTACACCAAATAAGGAGCTGATGAATGGTACCATTAGGTTTCTCAATGTCAAAAGAAATTAAAATTCAGAGATCAGAAACTAAGAAGAGACATACATGGGATGGTCCACAGTTTGGAGAGCTTCAGCAATTCCGGTCACTAGAGCATTTTTATTTGCTTTAAAAGAAACTATCAAGGGAAGTACAGCAGCACTGAGAAGCAAAACATTATTCACACTCTTTGACATAAGTCTTTTGTGATAGTCACCAAGTTGGTTGACACAGCAGGGACTGCACCAGATCTAAAACCATGAGCTGCTACAACTTGAGCTAAAGTTGCTTAGCTGGTTCTGTGGCAGACTCATACCCTCTGTGGAGTGACCACAGATGGGAACCTCTATCATGCACTCACCAACATGTTCCATATACACTTCTGAAGGCCTCCAAGTAAGAGCCAATTCACAAAAATATACAAGTTGCTCAAATTGTATCCTTCAAGTTCAGCCACAATTAGAGGACAGAATTGCTTTACACTTGTGAATACTCCTGCATTCACACATGAAAGATTTCAAAGGGGGATAGTGAGCAAACAAAAATAGTCACACTGTTTTAGTGCAGCCACATAGTGTGGGGATAACCACAGAAGTGAATCAGGATGCCTTGCCTCCTACAGAAATGATGGGATAAAGGAAAACAGAGATTAGTCATGTTTCAGAGTAGTAGCCATGTTAGTCTGTATTTGCAAAAAGAAAAGGAGTACTAGTGACACCTTAGAGACTAACAAATTTATTTGAGCATAAGCTTTCGTGAGCTACAGCTCACTTCTGAAGCTGTAGCTCATGAAAGCTTATGCTCAAATAAATTTGTTAGTCTCTAAGGTGCCACAAGTACTCCTTTTCTTTTAGAGATTAGTCGCTTTCTTAAAACCTAGGGAGTTTAGTCCACCAGCAGACACATTCACTATCATACACCCAGTCCCCAAAATGCTTAGTGAGCTTGGTCTCTCAAGTCTTCTGCAACATATAGTTAACCAGCCTTCAAAGAGAAGGGCCCTTCTAGACTGCTTTTCTTTACACCCCTTGAATTTTGTTCTCCTAGAACCCTTTAATCAGTAGCACCTCCTATCTTGGTTATGTGCTCTCAAACCTTGGGAGGTAGACAAGCATGCACTAGAGACTCATTCTCTTCTCAGCATGCTTTGTAAAGAGGCAATTGAGAGACACGACTTCCCCTTCCCACTTTTTGAATGGAGCAAGCCTGGTCTGTATAACACCCGAGGTCCATTTTCTACGTAAATACAAATCTCCCATATGACTTCCATTTCTGTTTTTCAGTAAAACCACACTCTTCTAGTCTGGCAATTGTGGTGAAAAAAGAAAGCCCATCTCTACTCTTCTCAGGGGCCTAACGAGAGAGAACAAGTGCACGTTGTTAAAAAGCCTGGTCTTTTCTTTCCAGAGGCTCTTTCCTACTTCCCAGTCACAGCTTGCTCTTTCACAGGGGCAATCCACCCAAAAAATCCCATTGCCCCTCTCACCTAAAAGCTAGGGGAAGGAGCCCTGGGTGAGAGAAAATCTAGGAGAGCTTCATTTCATGGAATTGTGTCCAACTAATTTCCTGCTGGTGGCAATATTAGGATGTGAAGGCACTCAAATCTTGTGGGGTGCTGTGCCTCTGCGTCAGGCTGCATTCATTGCTGGATGGATTTACCTCTGGTATCTGGGTTGTATAGGGGCACTACTTATCCCACAAAACCCATTTCCTCCTACTGCTCAGGTATCCAGACTGTCGGACAACCCCCTAGAGAATGGGGTGAGGAATGGTTATGCAGAAGCGGCTGCTCTTCTAGGTGAAGATCCTTAGGCATAAGAACATAAGAATGGCCATACTGGGTCAGACCAAAGGTCCATCCAACCCAGTATCCTGTCTACCGACAGTGGCCAATGCCAGGTGCCCCAGAGGGAGTGAACCTAACAGGTAATGATCAAGTGATCTCTCTCCTGCCATCCATCTCCACCCTCTGACAAACAGAGGCTAAGGACACCATTCCTTACCCATCCTGGCTAATAGCCATCAATGGACATAACCTCCATGAATTTATCCAGTTCTCTTTTAAACCCAAGGAGTTCCACAGGTTGACTGTGAGCTGTGTGAAGAAGAACTTCCTTTTATTTGTTTTAAACCTGCTGCCCATTAATTTCATTTGGTGGCCCCTAGTTCTTATATTATGGGAACAAGTAAATAACCTTTTTCTTATTCACTTTCTCCACACCACTCATGATTTTATATACCTCTATCATATCCGCCCTTAATCTCCTCTTTTCCAAGCTGAAAAGTTCTAGCCTCTTTAATATCTCCTCATATGGGACCTGTTCCAAACCGCTAATCATTTTAGTTGCCTTTCTCTGAAACTTTTCTAATGCCAGTATATCTTTTTTGAGATGAGGAGACCACATCTGTACGCAGTATTCAAGATGTGGGCATACCATGGATTTATATAAGAGCAATAAGATATTCTCCATCTTATTTTCTATCCCTTTTTTAATGATCCCTAACATGCTGTTTGCTTTTTTGACTGTTGCTGCACACTGAGTGGACGTCTTCAGAGAACTATCCATGATGACTTCAAGATCTCTTTCCTGATTAGTTGTAGCTAAATTAGTCCCCATCATATTGTATGTATAGTTGGGGTTATTTTTCCCAATGTGCATTACTTTACATTTATCCACATTAAATTTCATTTGCCATTTTGTTGCCCAATCACTTAGTTTTGTGAGATCTTTTTGAAGTTCTTCACAGTCTGTTTTGATCTTAACTATCTCGAGCAGGCAATATTATGTTGCAGCACCATGACATGATAAGGCAGACATTTTGTTGTCAGACTGATACCTAGAACTGTTTAGTAATTTAGGATCAGATTCTGGTTTCTTTTGTGCAGGTATGTAAGTTTGAAGCTGCATCTTTAGCACCCATGGACAATCAATATCCTACTGGTTACTCCAAACTTGCACTGTTACCATAATCCCATCTCTAACTGCCAACCCCAACTTGTGTAAGAGCCTAAAACCATTACCCTCTCTAACACTTTCAGATAAAGTCCTTTCTTGGCACTTCTACATAGTCTCATGCTGAAAAGCCAAATCCTACTGTCCTTACTTAGGCAAAGTAACTGTCTTTGTTTTCAGAATGAGAGTGTTCTGTGTAAGGAGTACAGGTTCTTTCAGCTCCATATCTCAATAATTGGTCTTGATGGCAGAACTGGAGAACATGCAATAGGACATAGTTCTCCTACTCAATCCCTGGCGTGGCAATGGAGAGCTGCTACAGTAGCTTCTGCTGCTGTTATGACTCTAGTCTGTGGGAGAAAGTAGCAGGACATTCCACATTGGTACTAGTTGATCATGTAAAGGGGCCCATATAAGAATATAGATGGATTGATTCTGCCAGTTCCAATCCCTCTTTGTCTCCCAAACCTGCCTTATCCACCCACCAAAATTTGAATCTGCAGGGAAACATAGGGAGCCCCAGAGAAGTTCACTGTGGCATGGAAAGATTGCAGACTATCTGCATATTCTAACCAGCTCCTGCACTCCTCCCAGTCAACAGAGTCAGAAGAATTATCCTGTGGGCAGATCACCATAGCTGTGGAGCAGCCAAGAGAACAGGATTTGCTGCTCAGGGAGTAGCTGGTAAATGGAATAAGTTAAACATGGTTAACAATTCATCATTCATTTGTTTTCTACTTTATGATTAATTCAGACTAAAACAAACAAACAATTATCCTTTTAATCCTCCTTGTCTCTGTTAGTGTTAGAAACAATGTCATAATCAGTCATAAGAAAATAATCTGGTTACGACTACTGAAGCAATACTTTCAATACTCAAAAATGAAATTGTCACAGTCAAAATTAAAGTCTGTGAGATATCTCTATATACTTAATGGTGAACTTCTCAGTGTAGTCTTACTGGTAATTTGAGTAGATAGAGCTACGATATGTGTTTAATGCCACTAACTGGGTACAAGTGTATTACATAGTGCTTTCCAGAGTATAGGTATATGCAGGAATTATACTTATCCTATTAATTATAACCTTCCTAAGGAATTTTTCAAGAGGCATGATTCTGCTCGCATTTACGTTTGATTTACTCCAGTGTCACTCTATAGAATGCAATAGACGTTCTTCTGTTTTACACCCACATTACACTAATGGAAAAGACCTATAGAATGCAACAGGAATGAAAACAATACGGTTATATAAAACTTTAGTCAGATTCTATAGAATATAATAGATATCTTTTCTATAGACTTGTTTAACCTATCTTGTAGACTTCTATATCAGGAATTGAATTCTGTTGTAGTATAATAGTAATTATATTATTTACAATGGTTCAAAACTTTATAGAAGGGTTATCTTTCCATTATATTGTATAGGACATTTTCATAGAAGAAGTGAGTGGAAAATCAGACCCAGCATATTTCATGAATAGATATAAAATTGACAAGCTGCTTTGGGGTTATACCAATGGAAACCCAAGAATTTGAAGTGACATTCTGCTATAATATCCTGTGTACCTACAGTATACAACCATGGAAAAATACATCTATGTAGCGACCTTTGGTTTTCCCACTTAGATCATATTTATATACCTTAATCATGTAAACTAAATTCTGCTGTCATTTATACTACTGTAAATTCAGTGATTTCACTGGAGTTCCTCTGTTTTTACCCTGGTGCAACTAAAAGTGAAATGTAGTTCTGGTGTATACTTATACAAACAGAGGGTTAAATGCATCCCAGATGCAAAACCATTGACTTCATTCTTTGAGCCATTGGAAAATGCCAATGGAAAAATGTGACATGATTAATTTCTGTCACTGTGGGCAAAACAAGGCTGGGATGTGTTTTTGTTGAGTCATCCCATATGCATACAGATAAACATCTTTCTCACTGTTGCATATTTTAATTATTTAATGTAGGTTTTTCTAATAGCTTTCAAGTACACATTTTCGAGAGGTTGATTTTACAGTGGTGGTGTTTCAGGGCTTTAAAAAGCAGCTGATAATGAGCCCTGACAGTGAAGAAGGGATGTTTTTGCTGCAAGGTGTGAGAATAGCATGTGTGTGAAAATATAAGTGTTAAGGATAATGTGTTACTTGCACATTTGGAAGGGAAAAAAGGGGAAACACTAGTTATTCTGTGTATTATATATATTTTATACAGATAACACTACTATGAAAGACAGAAATTGTGAGAAGAAACAAGAAAAGCAGTTAGGGTGAAAGATACAGTTTGTCTACTCACCTTTAATATACTAAATAAATAGTAAGAGGACTGTTCTGTTAAATGCCAAGATGCCTAGAACATATGGTGCAATTTATCCTAAGGGTCCTGTTCTACTATCACTTACACAGCATGTAGTTTACATATTTTCACCTACATTACATGAAAAAAATGAGCTACAGATAGGATGGATAAAAGAGACGAAAAATGCGATTCTGCTTCCCCAAAATGGTGTCATAGTGTCTAACGGTTACATGAAGGTGTGCATAAAGCCAATATTAAAACAGTACAAAAATCCACTCAAAAGAGGTATAATGGTCCAAAAGGAAGAACTTAAATATCTGCCTCTTTCAAAAATAAACATCTGGCCAAAAAAGGGGTTCAGCAATAAATAATTATTCATGTTTTTTTGTACATATACATAGTGCTTTAAAATACATGCAAGGCACATGTTCTCTTCCCTGAGATAACCTTACGATGCAATTAGGAAAGATAGCTAAGATACATGGGAAATCAATTCCAACAACAAAAATCAATACCAGCAGAAGTTTAAAAGAATACAGCATTGGCAGGGGGACCAACATAATAAGGTTTTATGAAAGAAATCAAAAAGCTTAATGACAAGGTGAGTGCCATATAAGAAAGAACTATGAGGCTGGTCCAGATATAAGGTGAAGCTATGGAGTGTGAATTAAAAAGTGAAAGTGTGAACAGTTGAGAGAGAGGAGAGGGTGGGAGCATAGTGAGGAAGAATTTTAAAGGTGAAATTGTTTAGACAAGGTAAAGATGAGGATGAGGTGTTGAATTTAATGTGGTAAAAGGCAGAGAGCAAGATGAGGGATAGAAGAGGAGTAGCAAAGGATTATACAAGGATATTTAGGAAGGAAGAAAGAGATTTGGGGAGGGCAGAAAGCTAGAGGCTGACCAAGGCATTGAAAAAAGGGGGTGGGGGGTGTCACAAATATGAAAGTAGAAGAAAAGGAACATTTAAGTGACAGTATGTACTTAATATTAATTTATATGAATGCCTCTGGCACTCATTGTCATATTTGGGCACTTAACCAGAGTACCCTAACTTCCAGAACACTACACATGGCAATCCTAACCCTAGAGTGGGGGGCCCTACCCATAGGAAAGCTAATGCTAGCTGAAAGTACCCTAACCATAGAAACCTTCACCCAACCTCCAAGTACCTTACCCTTAGAAACCCAAACCCTAGGTCCAAGTACCCTGTACACAGGAATGGTAACCCTAGCTCCAAATTCCCTACCCATAGGAACTGTACTGCTAGATAGGGGAACCCTACCCATAGGAACTATAATTGCAGCTCCAAGTATTCTACCCGCAGTAATGCTAAACCTAGCATGAAGTACCCTACCGGTAGGAACCCTGACCCTAAGTCCAAGTGTTACGTAGGTTTTTGCTGAATTCAAAGCTCTTGGTAACTTTACACTTTGTGAGGTGGTGGCAAGAAATAAATCAATGGGGACATGGCCCCTCCAGCTGATAGATAGTTGATGCAAGCAGGCAAACAAAAATGCTTTCTCTGAAAGCCTCTACTTTATTTAGTCTCCAGCACTTGCACATGTGCACAACAGGTTATTAGAGCACGCCAAATGAACCTCATATTAATACCTACCCAAGGTCTTCACGAGGTCTTGAGTGGATTTCTGTAGATGTACAGTGGCCAGCCTTCCATCTGCAGGGGAACTTGAGAGATATGTAGTGCCCACCAAGCTCAGCTTCCTTCCTCTTTTTATACCCAATGTACTAGTATTACATGGCTTGTGCATCAAAAAACCCTGCTGAGAAGAAGTTAAGTGTGCAGTTTTACAACCTGTCAAGTGGGGAATTTTCCTTCAGTTAACCAGCTGTATTTCACCTAGCAATAGTTAACGATTGCCGGACTTTCCAGCTTGCAAAACTGCATTATTTGGCAAAAAGTTCAAGTCAGGAAGGCACAGAATCACGTTTACGCTTTGTGGTCACTCACTTCCCCCTTCCTTTCTTGTCTGATAGTTGTGCTAAAGTTTCAGAAAAGGCCTTTGTAGCTGCTTTTAGCAATGAGCAGTGCGGGCAGTGGTTTAAGCACTGGCTCTGATCTATCAAAAATGCTCCTCTTCTACAGTGCCCTCCTTTTAAAAGGGGCCTTCACATAACTGCAGTCATCCCCACAAAGGGTTCTGGTTGCACCAGAGCCATGATCCAAAGAAAGCTTAAGGTCCTCAGCCAATTCCTAGCCAATGATCTTCTTGTTGGCATCCCAGACTCACACACCTGATTAACTGGGTGATGACTACGGGGTGGCAAATTGAACATACTCCCCCTCTAAGGATAAGAGCAATGGTGGCAGAAGCCACTGGCTCATATATCTGGGGACTTGGAGTTGCTGGATTTTGTGCCAGGTCTAGCATGTCATCTGGCTGAAAAAGAAGACCACTACTACTTGGAATATCAAAATCACTACAATGGGGTGCAGGGCCAAATTTAAGATCTCTGTGCCAGTGTGGGACCATCCCAATAATACTTCCCACCACTGACAGTTTAGATCCTGGCCAATTCTCACAAATACTCACTTAATTTCATTATGTATTATGGTGTACGGTAACCATGACCTTGCATGTCTCTTGTTTGGCAGTGTGCAGCTGGCTTTTCAAATCAGGATATAGAAGCAAAGTTTGTAATACAGTTAAATTCATTCCAAGGGGTACAGGTTTTACAGCAGAGTACAAAGTATATGTCTCTTTTAACTGATTATATTTAAATTCAGGCACTAGAAATGCAAAATCACATCCCTGATTCACTATAAAATGACAAAAACATTTATTGTCATGAATAGCTACTTTAAATCACATAATTAACAAGAAGCATAGGACACCAGCTTCTAAGACACACATAGTGATCACCTATATACACAAACATAGAGTTATTATTTGCAAATGGGTTAATAGCATATTGGGACAGGGCATTTCTGTTGCATTCATATCCAATTCTATGTTCCTTTAAGCAGACTTTCAATTTTACTGTTTTTCACCCCTGGTTATTTGTCACCACGCACAGTCTATATGTGCTGACCCATTGCATTTGCTAGCTTGTTTGCTAGCACTTCCTGATGGATGCTGTTAAGAGCCTCTGCCCTCATTTCAACTGCTCCCCATAGGTCCCTTCGTTCCCATCTTTTGCCAGATTTGGGGACCTCATGTAGATTTATCCAGTTTTTCCAGCCTTCAGATAATGACTGGACATACTGCTCACAGTGGGGTTCTAGTGCTGAAATGTTTGCTAGGCTCAAGTTTCTGATGACCTACTGAGGGATTGGATGGGGTTAACTACCAATTGCTTCTTTATATTACTTGGAGTCACATATATCCCAATCAAACTAATTGCAAGGTTCCAATATTTTCCCTTTTATACTTTTTACTCCATGAGATCATTTTCCTGTCATATTGGCTGCACGTTAATAACTATTTTGCCAAGGCACCATTTTAATCAGTCTATTATCTAAACATTCTTATTCCATATTATAAATTTCTTGAGAAACTGGGACCTCCAAAGTACAAGGCAAAGGAGCATACTATTCTCCTCCTGGCAACACTATCTATAGCCTTGCCTGCCCCGGACCTTCTTGTCCAGTGTGTGTGAAAGAGATTGTTTCCACCTAAAATGAATTGTGTTTTCCCCCGGAGCTGAGCACTTGGGGATATCAGTCCACAGATGAACACATTTGGTCTTACTACAATTAAATAATCTGTCAGTTCCTACCCAGCCCGAACCCATATCCATCTGGGTAGCTTTTAATCCTCCCCCACTAACAAATCAGCTCCTCCACTAGCCTCTTTGTGCATACATGAGGACGGTGCAGTTGCCACCAAAATGGTAGGGTTTCTGTAGTCGCCAGCTTAGGCCATTTGCAATCCCAGCCATGATATGTTGCTAGTTCTCACTCTGTCCCTGCTAATATTTACTTTGTCCAAATCTAAGACTTTCAATTTTACTGAAGGGTCATATCATTCTAAGGGGCCTAAAAGAGTGATTTGTTCTCCTGAGATATTGGGATCAGTAGTGATGTCAAGGGTATTGTTCACTTTACATTTCACTATCATTCATGGATAGTCTTCCCATGATGCAGACAAAGGGTTCTTGATTCACATCACCAAAGGAGCATATCTGCAATCCAAATGACAGCAAAATGACTGCACCACATCTGAAGCAGGTGGGACATTGTCCTGGCTTGCTGGGGGAAGGTAGCAATGCTTTATGGGTGGAGGCGGAAGGAAGTCAGAAGCTGCTGCAAAAAGGTGGATGAGGTCAGCTAGGCGATGCTGACTCATCGCCTAGGAACAGAAGGGAGAAAGGTTTTAAAAGGTGCAAGCCCTGGCATTAGAAGCCCTTTCTCTAGGCAGCAAGCAAGGCAGCAGCAGTAGCAGCACAGGGAGCAGAGGATATAGGCATGCTAGGGAACATGGCTCCACATGGATGCAGGATGGTGAGACTGGAGAAAAATCTCTCCTCTTCTCTGAGGAGGGATAGGCAGAGTCAGGGTAGAAGCAGCAGACAGAGACGATGAGCCAGCAAGTGAGATTGCTCAGTGATGGATACGATTGGCAGGCATTGGGAGGGGGAGGGAGTTTAGCTCCCTCAAGTTGGAATCCTGCTGTGAATAGAGGCATGGAGTACTGGGTTTCACGTTTTTCCAGCTATGGGCTGGTTAGGACTGGGGGGTGGGGATGTACCTTCACTAGGAGTGGGGAAACAAACAGTGCACAGAGCTGTCCAAGTAGGGTTTCAGATGTAGATGGTAATCCAGGGATAGGATCATCGCAACAGGGGCAAGGTGTTTTTACCAGGACATGGTCTTGTAGAGCCCAGGATGGTGTTTTGGATCATCAAGGGCAGCCTCATGGATTGAGGGCTGAAGATGCTGCCTTATGTGCTGGCTGTGTTTTCTAGTGGGACAGTCAGCAGTGATTTGCTGCACGTGGTCATTTATGTTATTTATGAGGTTGTTTCAATAGCATTTTGGGGCTTCCAGAGTGTAAGGGTCACCCAGAACCGGGACTTTCTTCTCCACTGAACGCAGGAGAAGGGGTGATGCTAATTCCAGGGGTGATTGTGATCTGGAACAGATAGCGGTTGAGGGGACAGGTGTCCCAGGGGATACCCTGCCACACAGTGTGGCGACTGGTGGTGGTTGCAGGGGCCTCAGTGAGGTTCAGGGTCTGAGCTCAAATTGTCCGTCAGAGAGTTTACTTGGGGTCAGGGGCGAGTGGGCCTGTTAGAGTAATAAATAAGCCGGGGCTAGGAGTGGGAATACCAGAAGCTGTATCAGACTCGTCTGGAGGGGGGGTGCACCCCTTATGGGGAAACTAATGTTATTACACAGCTGCTGCAAGCTAATTTGCAGTTGTTGCAACAGCTTTGGGCAACCAGAGGTGAGGGGTCTGGACAGGGTAACAGGGGAGGCTCACCATGGGAATGGGTTTGGGAGGCAGGAGATGGGCAGGTGGGGCAGACCCCACACAGACACACAGATATGAGACCCCCAAGGCAGGGATGCAACCCACGGGCACATTTCGACTCACTGGTCGTTAAGAAATGTAACGTCCTAGGACAGAGTTGAGGTTCCCGGGGAGATGGGACAACAGAGTGCTGAGGATGCCCCTTCAGTCAGTCCCAAGTACGGTTATGCTGGGGTGGCTCTCCTGAACACCCCCAACAGCTCCTGAAGAGGGAGCCGCACTATGCCTGCCCTGGTGTCCAGCTCAATCCCCAGGTAAGTCAATGTAGTGGAAGAGCCTCTGTTTTCTCTCCTCTAGGGATACCCCCAACTGTTTAGCCAGGGCCTGAAATGAGTGCAACAGGTGACCACACTCATCCGACCCTGCTCAGCCTGCAAACAAAAAGTCATCTAAATAATGCACTACTTGGCACAGTCCAGCTGCCCACACCACTTCCCAGTACAACATTGTACTAATTTTTTCAAATGTTGAGCAGGATACCACATAGCCCATGGGCATAGCCTTGTCACAATAAAATTGTCCCTCAAAAGAGAAACCCAAAAGTCCAATGGGTGCACCGACAGCAGTCGAAAAGCAGACTTGATATCACACTTAGCCATTAGTGCCCCCAGGCCACAAGACTTAACCATATGAACAGCTTAGTCCATAGAGGCATAGCGCTCGAAACACAGCACCAGGTCTATTCCATCATTAATGGAGCCACCTCGTGGGCATGAAAGGTGATGAATTAATCAATCTTCCCCTGGGAACCCACGGGGGAATCCTGTAAGTACTCTAGAGATAATTGCTACTGGCATCCTCAATGATTCTGGCATAGTGCAAAGGGCAACTGAGTTCTTTCAGGAGGATGGGGGTTCACCTGTCAGACTTGGGGCTGACATGTTTTTGGCAGCTCCTATATAAAATAGGCCACTGGGAGATGTCTGGGAATTCATCTGGGTTTCAGGGTGGAGGGGTGGCAGTCAAGCTAATTGCTGGTTCCTCCTTTTAGTGGATGTCCAGTGCAGGTACTCCAGAGGGAAGACATCCAGTGACCAGATAAATGACCTAGTAAAGGACTTAAAAAGGAAGTGCTGGTTAAAGGAATGGAATGGGGGGTAGGGTAGGTTTTGGGCTCCTATGATTGATATGGAAGGGAACCACTCCCCTTTCTTATAGCCTATCTTAACCCTCCTACAAGGGAGTGTGGATGGTAAGGTCTAATCCATGGGTTGGATGGAGGAACTTTGGTGGTAAATGAAGGGGGGCTGGTGGAAGCCCCGGGAAGTTATTTGAATGAACATGGAGTTACCTGACCTGTACACTTTTATCTGCCAGGTAGTCCCGAACATCAAATAATAAAGTTGTGGCCTGATTAAATCTGTATCAAGTGTCTCCTGTCCTTCTTTTGGTATAGTCGGACAATGTCCACACTGCACCTAAAGCGGAGGGGACATTGTCTGGGCTTGCAGGAAGAAGATAGCTGTGCTTTACAGGTTGGGAACTGGGGAGGAGGGCAGAAACTGCTCTAAAAAAGTGGGTAAGGGTCAGTTTGGTTATGCTGACTCATCCCCTGGGAACATAAGGTGGAAGGTTTTAAAAGGGCATTAGAAGCCCTTTCTGCAGGCAGCAGGCAAGGCAGAACCCACCCTCCTTCCCCTCAAGATGTGAATATTAGGTTTGACTAGGACCTGATATAAGCATTGCACTAATCCTATTTTAGGGGGGCTGTGAAAGAACTTTTCCCTCACCACTATATTGTCTTAGGTGGAGTGAGGGTTTCTCATCTTCTCCACAGTGGGTGTCAGGGAGGACCTATTATGGTGAGGAGGAAAGGGGGTTAGGCTATATGTTGCAACTTATTTTATCAGTGTGGGGCAGATGTCCAGTGCAGCTACTCCATAAGGAAGGCATCCAGTGACCAGATAAATGACCTGGTAAAAGACTTAAAAGGGGGGTGCTGGTTAAAGAAATGGAACGGGGGGGGGGTGTGTGGAGGTGCAGGGCTCCTATGAGAGGTACATTGTGGAACCAATTCCCCCTTTCTTATAGCTCCTATGAGGGGGCAATCATGATAATGTCCAAGCCAAGGGTTGGCTGGGGACCTTGATGGAAAATGAAATGGGGGGTGGGAGGGTGGTGGAAACCCTGGGTAGTTATTTGAATGAACATGGAGTTCCCAAGGGGGACCAATACAAGTGTACAGTGCAAGCAACTCCATGTTCAT